>NC_030812.1:83178804-84554637 GCF_001704415.2 Capra hircus | reverse complement strand
TAGGGATTGGGGGCTGGCTGCCAGAGGAGCCAACCATGTGATTAGAGGGTTGGAATGTTCCTTCCCACCCCCTACTTCCTGGGAAATGGGGAGGAGTTGGAGATGGAATCAATTACCAACAGGCAAGGATTCAATCAGGTTTCCAAGGTGGCTCAGTGGTAAAAGAATATGCCTGCCAATGCAGGAGACGCGAGACACAGTTCAGTCCCAAGGTTCCCTGGAGAAGGAAATGGCAAACTGCTCCAGTATTCTTGCCTGGAAATTTTCATGGGCAGAGGAGACTGGCGGGCTACACTCCATGAGGCCACAAATGTTGGACATGACTGAGCATGCATGCAAGGATTCAAACAATCCTAGCTATGTAATAAATCCCGCAAAGAATGGGATTCACCAAAACTTCCGCTTGGTGAATATGTGGAGGTGCTGTGATGGTAGCATACCTGGAGAGCCCTGTGCATCCCTTTCATCTGACTATTCCTGAGTTATATATGATAAACCGATGATCAAGCATGTGAAATGTTTCTCTGAGTCCTGCGAGGTGCTCTAGCAAATTAATGGAACCTAAGAAGGGGGTCTTGAAGCCTCCAACCTATAATCAGTCAATCAGAAGCACAGGTGATAAATTTGGCTTGAACTGGTGTCTGAAGCAGTGAGTGGGCAATAGTCTTATAGTACTGAGCCCTTCACCTGCAATCTGATGCTCTCTCTATAAGTGATGTAAGTGAAGTGAAAGTCACTCAGTCATATCCAACTCTTTGCAACCCCATGGACTGTACAGTCCGTGGAATTCTCCAGGCCAGAATACTGGAGTGGGTAACCTTTCCCTTCTCCAGGGGATCTTTCCATCCCAGGGATCAAACCCAGGTCTCCCACATTGCAGGCACAAGGGAAGCCCAAGAATAACGGAGTGGGTAGTCTATCCCTTCTTCAGCGGATCTTCCTGACCCAGAAATCAAACCGGGGTCTCCTGCATTGCAGGCAGATTCTTTACCAACTGAGCTATCAGGGAAGCCATAGATTGTGTGATAACTTAGATGAATTGTCAAATACCTTGCTGCTATCCAAGAACTGCATGCTGAAGGTGTGGGGGCGCATCCCTTCCCCACATTGGAATTGGTCTCAGAACCATGTTAACCGCCTAACAACAATCTCAACTAAGGCCTTCTCTTAGTTTAGTTTTTTTTTTTTTTTTCCGTGAACTACCAGCTATTCTTTATTATTGGAATATACTTGCTTTACAATGTCGTGTTAGTTTCTGCTGTACAACAATGTGAATCAGCTAGGTGCATACATATACACCCTCCCTCTTGAGCCTCCCTCCCCCCACCCCCCTCATCACAGAGCACCAAGCTGAAGTTCCCTGTGCTATACAGCAGCTTCCCACTAGCTATCTATTTTATGCTGGTGGTGTGTGTGTGTGTGTGTGTGTTTCACTCAAACTAAATTAGTTTGTACAGTCAGCCTAGGTCTCACATCAAGCGCTCATTAAATATTTGATAAACAAATGGATGATTGATCTGAAAGGAAACTGACAACCAATAATTTCCCTATGATTCAAATATATATAGGAAAGTGCTGCATTTTCAAATATCTCCATCAACGGAGACCAGATTGAGGAGAGTTAACATGGAATAGATTTAAAGGATCTTGAAGGCCTATTTCCGAAATTTTACACTAAGTCAGGGTTTCTCAACCTCAGGACTACTGACAGTGTGGGTCAGAAAAGTCTTTATTCTGGAAGACTGCTGTGCTGTGTAGGAAGTTTAGCACTACCCAAGGCTTCTACTTCACTAGATGCCAATAACATCCTGAGACTGTGACAAACAAAAATGTCTCTGCTGCTGCTGCTGCTGCTGCTGCTATGTCACTTCAGTCGTGTCCGACTCTGTGCGACCACATAGACGGCAGCCCATGAGGCTCCCCTGTCCCTGGGATTCTCCAGGCAAGAATACTGGAGTGGGTTGCCATTTCCTTCTCCAATGCATGAAAGTGAAAAGTGAAAGTGAAGACACTCAGTCGTGCCCAACTCTTAGCAACCCCATGGACTCTAGACATTGCCAAATGTCCCCTGGGGGTTAAAATCACCCCCAGCAGAGAATTTTGTAGTAAACAAATAACATTTCTAAACTTGAAATTACCAAGAGAAATCTAGAAAAGGCTTCATGGGTTATGTTAAACACTAGATAACAACTATCGAAGGGCAAAGTTCATAGTCAAAACATATGTTTGTGATGTAAGGGATGAAGAGTGTGTACAGTGTAGCTATGAGTGATATATTAGACCAGTCAACACTGTCAACTTCTGGGTCTTACCAGGGTCTAACTGAAACAATTAAGAGAAGGTCATTACTACCACTAATAAGAGCATTGTATATCAGTTGCTTTAATACCAATAAATCTGTATATATCATTGAGAAGAAATTTATTATCTGTCTGGTTTTACTCTAAATCAATGTTTATTGAATTCACACCCTTTAAAGTTGGAAATTCCAATAATTTTAATTGTAGACTGAATTGTGAAATCCACTGATTCTCACAACCATGGGGTTTCTTACATGTAAACCTCTAATGAAGTGGATTTTTTTTTTAAGGTTTTCTTGTTAAATATCTCAAAACAGAAAAAAAAAGAAAGAAACTTAACCATTAAACCTTAGAATTCTTCTTCACCGCAATTCTTCAAATATGTGATGACGCATATAAGGCACTCAAAAGCTCCCTTCTTTCTTTACTAATCATAACTTCAATCATTACTCATAAACTAATTTTTCCATGACCTTTAATTATATTAGGTTAATTCACTATAGATATTTTCCACTCTTTCTACATTCCTTTTTAATGGAACAATCTCTGGTTCAGCTTTTGTAAAGGGTCTTGCCTTCACCAAGAATGGTGCAGATTAATAGTAGCGTTTTTCTTCCCACATATAAAGTAGGCTAGGGTTATCAATCATCACAACAAACAGCCAAATAGGGAAGAAGGAACCTCTAAAGCCGTATTTACCGTGGCTAAACTACAAAATTCAGGCAAATATTTCAAGATGTTTAAGCAGTTTTGCCTTTGGAATGGATAATAACGTCCTCACTGGGTTTTCCTGTTGGCCTAGTGCTTAAGAATCCACCTGCCAATGCCGGGAACATGGGTTCAATCCCTGGTCCAGGAAGATCCCACCTACCTTGGAGTAACTAAGCCTGTGTGCCACAACTGCTGAGCTTGAATGCCTAGAGCCTGTGCACGACAGCAAAAGAAGCTACTGCAGTGAGAAGCCCATGCACCTCAATGAAGAGTAGCTCGGACTCAGTGGATCAGGAGAAAGACTGCACAGTAACCAAGACCCAGGGCAGGCAAAACATGAATAAATTAATCTTTTTAAAAGTCGTCACTAATGGCATTCCATTTGAATGGAAAGATTTGATAAGCATAATGATCAGTGACTGGCAAACTATAGCCTGTTAGTTTCAAATTCAAGCTGCCACTTAATTTTGTAAATAAAGTTTTATTGGAACACAGCCACACTGTGAAATGCATATGGCTACTTTCATGCCATGATGGCAGAGTTAAGTAGTTGCAACGGAGACAAGGGAGACAATGTAGTCCATGAAGCCTAAACTGTCTACTCGATGACCCTTATCTCAAAAGTTTTTTGGCTTCTGTTGGAAAACATCCAAGTAAGACTTCATCAAGTAAAGAACAGGCAGATAGAATGCGGCTGATTTATTATCACATGCAGGGATATGGAACACTTCTGGGTAGTTATTTCTGAATCACTGCTTTTAAAAAGCATCAGTGGAAAAAACATTTTTTAAGAGTTCAATTTCTCTCTTTAAATATTTGTAAGTTTATTTTCATGCCCCTTAAAAAGACTTAAAGTCAAAAAAAAATTATTCCAATGATTCAGATTACTGTTTTTCAATGTTATCAGACCCAAGAAACATTTTTAAAGATTTTTTTATTGACCCCTTATTATTCTGAAATGAAAGTAATAAATAATTTAAATTACTCAGACACTGAATTTAACCTAATCAATATAATGCCCTAACTGTAATATAAAGGAAGGAAAAAAAACAATAATTTATAATAAAATAATATGTATTCAAATATACAAATACTGAATACATCTACACTGGAAGAAAAAAATAATCAAGTTAGATTTACAAACAGATCTTCCACTATGTGTAAATCACTAATAAGCCAGAGGTAAAGGTACAGGTTGATATAAAGGGGTTGTTATTTGGTAACTCAAGTATCATAAAGTAAAGAGATATTTAAATATGATAAACATCCTTAGTGCTGTTCAGAACAAATGAAATATAATCTTTCTTTGTTTTATCATTTTTAGGGTTGCATTTCTCAAAAAAATAATGTAATAGATGGGGAAACATAGAAACAGTGTCAGACTTTATTTTCGGGGGCTCCAAAATCACTGCAGATGGTGGCTGCAGTCATGAAATTAAAAGACACTTACTCCTTGGAAGAAAAATTATGACCAACCTAGATAGTATATTCAAAAGCAAAGACATTACTTTGCTGACTAAGGTCCATCTAGTCAAGGCTATGTTTTTTCCTGTGGTCATGTATGGATGTGAGAGTTGGACTGTGAAGAAGGCTGAGAGCCGAAGAACTGATGCTTTTGAACTGTGGTGTTGGAGAAGACTCTTGAGAGTCCCTTGGACTGCAAGGAGATCCAACCAGTCCATTCTGAAGGAGATCAACCCTGGGATTTCCTTGGAAGGAATGATGCTAAAGCTGAAACTCCAGTACTTTGGCTATCTCATGAGAAGAGTTGACTCATTGGAAAAGACTCTGATGCTGGGAGGAATTGGGGGCAGTAGGAGAAGGGGACGACAGAGGATGAGATGGCTGGATGGCATCACCGACTCGATGGAAGTGAGTCTGAGTGAACTCCAGGAGATGGCGATGGACAGGGAGGCCTGGCGTGCTGCGATTCATGGGGTCGCAAAGAGTCGGACACAACTAAGCGACTGAACTGAACTGAAACCACACAAAATGCTTTGTTTTTGTATATAACACAAAATTATAGTTCAGCTCAAATAATTATAAACACTACAAAACTTGTATTATTACTCTATGGTATGCAAGGCTTTGCTGTGCTTAGTCATTCAGTCATGTCCTACTCTTTGCGAACCCCTGGAGTGTAGCCCTCCAGACTCTGTCCATAGGGATTCTCCAGGCAAGAACAGTGGAGTGGGTTGCCATTTCCTCCTCCAGGGGATCTTCCCAACCCAGGAATTGAATCCAGATCTCCCAAATTGCAGGCGGATTCTTTACCATCTTAGCCACCATGGTAGCCTTTTATTTTCTTGGGCTCCAAAATCATTGCAGATGGTGACTGCAGCCATGAAATTAAAATATGCTTGCTCCTTGGAAGAAAAGCTATGACCAACCTGGACAACATATTGAAAAGCAGGGACATTACTTTGCCGCCCAAGTTCCCTCCAGTCAAAGCTATGATTTTTCCAGTAGTCATGTATGGATGTGAGAATTGGACTATAAAGAAAGTTGAGTGCTGAAGAATTGATGCCTTTGAACTGTGATGTTGGAGAAGACTCTTGAGTGTCCCTTGGACTGCAAGGAGATCAAACCAGTAAATCCTAAAGGACATCAGTCCTGAATATTCATTGGAAGAATTGACACTGAAGCTGAAACTCTAATCCTTTGGCTACATGATGCGAAGAACTGACTCACTGGAAAAGACCATGATGCTTGGAAAGACTGAATGCAGGAGGAGGAGATGACAGAAGATGAAATGGCTGGATGGCATCACTGACTCAATGGACATGAGTTTGAGCAAACTCCAGGAGTTGGTGAAGGACAGGGTAGCCTGGCCTGCTACGGTCCATGAGGTTGCAAAGAGCTGGACGTGACTGAGCAACTCAACTGAGCAAGGCTTCTGGTTTAGGATTGTGGGCAGTCCAATCTCTTAGGTAGAAATATAAAGAGACATAAAATAACAACAATAAAAACATGGGATGAAAGGGTTAGTTGATAAGAATTTGCGACGGATTATTAGGCAATGAAAAGGACAAGGAAAAAAAACGGTGAAACAGAACAGAGAAACTGTAACCTGAAAGAGCTGGGGAAAGGCTACAAATAACAATATAATTAGATGCCCTGATAAGCTTTAGGAAGGTTCAGGACTCGGAAATTCTCCTCAATTTGAACAGCAAGAAGAGAAGGTGAAATGGAAAACCTGATGATTAATGGATTCAGAACCCCACTCATTAGCTTCCTCATTGTATGCATATTGCCTAGAATTCAGCAATATGCAAAAATCCCATTTGAAAAAAAGCATTTTGCTAATGAGATCGACAATCTTCTAAGAAAAGATCTCTCTGATTTGAAGGACTGAGGAGACAAAAACTGGTTTTCTGATCACCCCTCTAAGTGAAGCCTGCATTGACAAGCACTGTCCAGACACAGACTTCAGTCTACTCCTCTTTACAACTTTATATAGGCAATTATAAATTGGCTTCCATGATGGTTCAGCAGTGAAGAACTCATCTGCAATGCAGGAGACACAGGAGATGCAGGGTTCGATCTCCTGGTCAAGAAGATCCCCTGGAGGAGGAAATGGCAACGCGCTCCAGTATTCTTGCCTGGAAAATCCCATGGACAGAGGAGCCTGGAGGGCTACAGTCTATGGGATCGCAAAGAGACTTAGCACACACAAACACACAGGCAATTAAGAATCAGCAATATTTGAAGAAAGTTTGCAGCTGGGAAAAAAAAAAAAGATCAAATTAAAAAAAGAAATTCTAGAGGAAACATGTAATTCAAGGCAGAGAACATTTTAAAAATAAATCTCAAAATCTTCAGAGACTTGAAAAGACAATGATTTTATAAAATTATAAAATTCTATGAATAAAGAAGTATCAGAGAAGAAGAAAGTATACTTAAATATCAAAAGTGGATAGACTGAGTTTGTTTTAAACTCCAAAAATAGGTTTAGAGATTGAAAAGTGAAAGTGAAATCGCTCAGTCGTGTCCAACTCTTTGTGACCCCAGTGAACCATAGCCTACCAGGTTCCTCCGTCCATGGAATTTTCCAGGCAAGAGTACTGGAGTGGGTTGCCATTTCTTCTGCAGGGGATCTTCCCAATCCAGGGATAGAACCCGGGTCTCCCACATTGCAGGCAGACACTTTACCATGTAATATATGAGAAAATCCATGAAGAATCAATACAGAAAGTTTAACACAGAAAGAAAACAGAAAATAAAGTGATAGAAATCAAGGATAATTAATCAAATCTGGAAGACATTACTACTCTCAATAAAAGTACCGATGGTCTAGTCTCATTATCCTAAAATTTAATAAGTTAGGGTATAGGGGACTCAGGTTCGATCCATGGTTGGTCAGGGTTCTAAGATTCCACATGCCTTGGGTCCCACCAAGCCCACAGGCCACAACTACTGAGCCTGCGTCCCTTGACTAGTCAGGCCCTGCACCACAAAGGAAGATCCCGTGTGCCACAACTGAGGCTTGATGCAGCCCCAAATAAATAAATGTAACATAAAATTTTAAAAATAAGTTATTTTTTAAAAGGCAAAATATCTATTAAATAAACTACTGGTTCTGATATATCTTTAGGCAATTTGAAATTTCAACATGAAAAACAAAGAGATGCTCAAAAAGGACATATAATCTTAGTTTGCTTGTTAGATGTACAGTAAAAATCTGCATAATCATTACAAGGTAAATACTGTTTACTGATCTTAAACTTTTAGAATCAACATATAGATAAATAATTGGGGATTTAATTATGTTTTCAGAACATCATTAGGTTTTTAGAACAGAATGCAAATGTTACTATCTTTGACACTGTTAATATAGAAGTATAGATGACAGAAATTGTGAAGGAGGAGGGAATAAATGAAAACTAAAGAAAAGGATAGGAATGCTAATACCTTCCCTTAGTAAAATGGAACATCACAAGCCACAGCAAATAGCAATATTAATTAAAGGTATAAATAGAAACCTAAATTTAAAAGATAACTAATAGAGAAGCAAAGTTGTGTACTATATCAAAGATAGGAGAAATAATGAGAGAATGTTTTAAGTGAGCTGAATCTTCTTCTATTTGGCACCCAGTGGATGCCTCAAAATGCCTCAATTTGATAAATCAAGAAACAGTGCTATATACATAGTATCGACAACATAGATTTTTAACATATACTTGGCATAGACTCCGCTAGCAGTCTGGTGAAGCCTATGGAACTATTCTCAAAATAATATTTTAAAGGCACAAAACAAAGTATACAGAATTGCAAAGGAAATCAATTATCCTGAAACATAAAAATACTAAACAAATCTGTGATATAGTGATAGATATGTTTCCTTACTAATGCATTAAATAAAAAGATCTAATTTAAAAGTAGAGAGGAGTGTAAACAGTATTTCAAGATAGACTGTAACAACTTCAATTCATTTGAAAATATTTCTGAATTCTCTTCATACCACTGATAAAGTCACAATACTACTAATACCATTGTGGGTGGCTGCCTGTGCTAAATTTCAATTTGTACGCAACTTTAACCCCACTATCCAAGCATAGGAACCTCAAGAATCAACTCCATGTTAAAAAATTCCTGATACAAAAGTATGGAGAAGAAATTTAAAAAAAATAAAAATGTTTTCCTTTGGAAAATGCCATAAGGCTGGTGGATGTGAGAAGGTACAGCACAGTTGCCATGGACTTTGATTGTTGGTGGCTGAGATGGTAAAGAAATTGTCTGCAATGTGGGAGTCCTAGGTCCAAGCTCTGGGTCAGGAAGGTCCCCTGGAGAAGGAACTGGTGACCCACTCCAGTATTCTTGCCTGGAGAATCCCATGGATAGAGAGGCCTGGGGGACTACAGTCCATGGTGTTGCAAAGAGTCAGACATGATTGAGGGACTAACACAGACAGATGCATTATTTGATTAAAACATTTAAAAACTTTACTTAAAATTTGAAATATATATATATACTGCTATATCAGCTCAGTTCAGTTGCTCAGTCGTGTCTGACTCTTTGCGACCCCATGAATTGCAGGACACCAGGCCTCCCTGTCCATCACCAACTCCCAGAGATCACTCAAACTCAAGTCCATCAAGTTGGTGATGCCATCCAGCCATCTCATCCTCGGTCGTCCCCTTCTCCTCCTGCCCCCAATCCCTTCCAGCATCAGAGTCTTTTCCAATGAGTCAACTCTCCACATGAGGTGGCCAAAGTACTGGAGCTTCAGCTTTAGCATCATTCCTTCCAAAGAACACCCAGGACTGATCTCCTTCAGAATGGACTGGTTGGATCTCCTTACAGTCCAGGGATGCTCAAGAGTATTCTCCAATACTACAGTTCAAAAGCATCAATTCTTGGGCTTTCAGCCTTCTTCACAGTCCAACTCTCACATCCATACATGACCACTGGAAAAACCATACCATAGTCAATAAAGCAGAAATAGATGTTTTTCTGGAACTCTTTTTTGCTTTTTGCATGATCCAGCAGATGTTGGCAATCTGATCTCTGGTCCCTCTGCCTTTTCTAAAACCAGCTTGAACATCAGGGAGTTCACAGTTCACATATTGCTGAAGCCTGGCTTGGAGAATTTTGAGTATTACTTTACTAGCATGTGATATGAGTGCAATTGCGTGGTAGTTTGAGCATTCTTTGGCATTGCCTTTCTTTGGAACTGAAATGAAAACTGACCTTTTCCAGTCCTGTGGCCACTGCTGAGTTTTCCACATTTGCTGGCCTATTGAGTGCAGCACTTTCACAGCATCATCTTTCAGGATTTGAAATAGCTCAACTGGAAATCCATCACCTCCACTAGCTTTGTTCATAGCGATGCTTTCCAAGGCCCACTTGACTTCACATTCCAGGATGTCTGGCTCTAGATTAGTGATCACACCATCATGATTATCTGGGTCGTGAAGATCTTTTTTGTACAGTTCTTCCGTGTATTCTTGCCACCTCTTCTTAATATCTTCTGCTTCTGCTAGGTCCAGACCATTTCTGTCCTTTATCGAGCCCATCTTTGCATGAAATGTTCCCTTGGTATCTCTAATTTTCTTGACGAGATCTCTAGTCTTTCCCATTCTGTTGTTTTCCTCTATTTCTTTGCATTGATCGCTGAGGAAGGCTTTCTTATCTCTCCTTGCTATTCTTTGGAACTCTGCATTCAGATGCTTATATCTTTCCTTTTTTCTTTTGCTTTTAGCTTCTCTTCTTTTCACAGCTATTTGTAAGCCCTCCTCAGACAGCCATTTTGCTTTTTTGCATTTCTTTTCCATGGGGATGGTCTTGATCCCTGTCTCTGTACAATGTCACGAACCTCCATCCATAGTTCATCAGGCACTCTATCTATCAGATCTAGGCCCTTAAATCTATTTCTCACTTCCTCTATATAATCATAAGCAATTTGATTTAGGTCATAACTGAATGGTCTAGTGGTTTTCCCTACTTTCTTCAATATAAGTCTGAATTTATCAATAAGGTGTTCATGATCTGAGCCACAGTCAGCTCCCGGTCTTGTTTTTGCTGACTGTATAGAGTTTTTCCATCTTTGGCTGCAAAGAATATAATCATTCTGATTTTGGTGTTGACCATCTGGTGATGTCCATGTGTAGAGTCTTCCCTTGTGTCGTTGGAAGAGGGTGTTTGCTATGACCAGTGCGTTCTCTTGGCAAAACTCTATTAGCCTTTGCCCTGCTTCATTCAGTATTCCAAGGCCAAATTTGCCTGTTACCCCAGGTGTTTCTTGACTTCCTACTTTTGCATTCCAGTCCCCTATAATGAAAAGGACATCTTTTTTGGGTGTTAGTTCTAACACCCTACAAGGTCTTGTAGGTCTTCATAGAACCGTTCAACTTCAGCTTCTTCAGCATTACTGGTTGGGGCACAGATTTGGATTACTGTGATAGTGAATGGTTTGCCTTGGAAACAGAGATCATTCATGGGGAGTACATGTATATATGATTAATGATACTAAAATGCTGGACCTTATATATCTCAAACTGATAATTATATAAAAATGAAAAATTCCTAGGCCCTTACCTTGAAATCACTGGCAGAGACAGTTCTTGATGCCCCAATAACAAAAAGAAACTATGAAACGTGATTAAACATCTTGATAATATCAAAAACATTAGATGAGATTACTTGACATGATTGCAGATCCTTTTTAAAAATGCTAGGAAATCCTTATTCAACAGTAATTGTATTTATTCAATTGCAGGCAGGAAAATTCATCTGCAGATGAAAGCAGACATTATTGCCTTGGCCAAACCTGAAAAAGCTTCAAGTAAAATAGAATCTAATCGACCTCCATTTTTTTCTTAATCAAGGCCTCTACAGTGTCAAGGAGAATAACAAAATAGGAAAATATTCCAATACCAATGTAGTGTTATTATAAACAGGCATGTGGCAGATAAATGAGAATGACTTTAAATTACTCAAATGTGTTCCTGTTAAACCCAGAAGTAACTGAAATCATGTACCTGAAAGCTCTCTGTAGACCGAAGAGACAAGCATTGGGAAATATTGGAGAGTTTTGGTCTCAGTAAAAAGAAGTATTAATGATGTGTTACAGTGAAGACATATCCCTTAACCTTTCTGATACTGTTTTCTCATGCCAAAAAAGGAAGAGGGATTATTGTATAATAACTTTTGGTCACATGTAAGTCTAAAAATTTCAAACTTAATCTATGGTTCAAATTTAAACTGGAATTTCCTTTTAGTATTAGACACTAAACAAGCATTGGATTGTTTGAAAGGGATATTCCTGAACTTTGTCTGGGTATAATCCTCCAAGTAACAAATCTAAAATTCCTTAACCCTCAGAGTGAATTAAATTAAAATTCAAAATTGAAATAGAAGGTTCCCATTTTATAGAATTTTTTGCATCATTAAAACTATTCACTAGTAAGCACTGTAAGAAATCATGGAAAAATTATAGGCATTATAATGAGTATGCTGTACACATGATCAGCTGATTTACACTTGAGAGGACATTTTACTTTTTAAAAATTTTGTCAAATGAATGCAAATTCTTAAAAATATCTCTGAACTTGGCAAAAGTCACACTGTAAATGTAACTATGTAAAACCATAATTTACAGAGTACCTCCATTTAACACTTACTCCACTCTATCCTAATTTTACACTAAAATAGGTAATATCAGAAGATATTAAAGATAAATATACTTCCTTTTATTACAAATAATTATTTAATCGAATTTAAAAGACCTATTACTCTTTTCTACTTCAATGTATTATTAAAGAATAATACACAAAGAAAAAGTGCCCAAGTCATAGCATCTAGCTCAATCTCTATAACTGAGCTTATCTGTAAAATCCTATACCTAAATCAAGAAATCAAACATTGCCAGCTTCCCCAAAAGGCCCTTCTGCTTATTCCTTTCCAGTTATTAATATTCCCAAGGTACCAATTATCTTTGCTTTAGAAGCACCATAGAACAGCTTTGTCAATTATTGTACTTTATATAAGTGGACTCATATTAATAGTAATATCCATTTGTGTTTGGCTCATGCATTAAGCATTACACTTGTACAGTTCGTATACAGCTGTGTGCAGCTAGCTATAGATCATACATTTTCACTACTCTATAATTTTCCCTATTAAGAATAAACAATGATTTGTTTATGCATTCTATATTTGTTGGACATTTGTATAGTTTATTGGTTTGGGCTATTGTAATAGTACTACTCCAAACATTCTAGTACATATCTTTCAGAGAACATATGTAAGCATATCTATCGGATATATACTTAGAGGTGGAATTGGAATTACAGTTATTCATTCATATATTCAACTTTAGTAGATACTAAAGTTTCATAAGTGGTTGTGCCAATTTATATTCTCACTAACAGTATTATTAGAGCTCTAGTCTCCATATCCACACCAAGACTATTTTCTGTTTAAAAGAGCTATTACTTTTAAACCAGTAATTGAATATTTACTAAAGTTAGCCACTTTAAATTGGCTACTTTTCTAAATGCCACAAGCAATAAAGGTCCAGAGAGCAAAAATGCTTTTATTATACATAGTATACACATATTATATACATTTATTATTATGTATAATAAAAGTATTTCAAACTATTATTTCAGAGCTTTGCAACCCCCTGCCCATCACCCAACCAACATAAATTAAAATGATTTTATTTGGAGCTAAGAATGAGAAGTACCATTAGAAATTATGACCTGGCTTTCAAAAACAGAGGGTTAGGACTTCCCTGGTAGCACAGTGAAATGGAATCTGCCTGCCAGCACAGGGGACACGGGTTCGAAATCTGGTCCAGAAAGATCCCACATCACGTGGAGCAAGTAAGTCTGTGCACCACAACTAACTGCAGACCAAACCCCCAGAGCCCATGCTCCACAACAAGAGAAGCCACCACAATGAGAAGCCTGTGCACCACCACAAAGAGTAGCCCCCACTTGCAGCAACTAGAGGAAGTCCGCACACAACAGATCTAGTGCATCCAAAAATAAAATAAATACACAAGTAAAGGGTTGAACAGCCTTCATCCCACGTAATATCATATATATATACTGCTCTATTAGTCCTTTTAAGACTAAGTAAAGACATAATCTATTGAATTGACAGAAAAAAAGATAATACTATATACATATAGCTTTTCTTTATGGCAGAAGACATAAACAGGTTATCTAAAGAGCAGGTGTGACTCTACAGTTATGTTTTATTTAGTCTTCAGTGTGGATCTGTGTTCCTTGTTAGAAAAACATCTAAAACCTTCAAAAATCAGGACACTTTACTTAAGCATCTAGAATTCTAACTTTGCTGGAAAAAAAGACTGAGTAACAAGTTGTAAAAGTGTTAGTCACTCAGACATGTCCTACTCTTTGTGATTCCATGGACCATAGACCACCAAGCTCCTTTGTCCATGTAATTCTCCAGGCAAGAATACTGGCAATGGGCTGCCATTTCCTTCTTCAGGGCAGCTTCCTGACTCAAACTCGGGTCTCCTGCATCGCAATCAGATTCTTTACCATCTGAGCCACCAGAGAAGCCTGAGTAACAATAAACCCAATACGAAAAAAAAAAAAATTAAAACAGCTCCCTTTGCTTGAGGCAGATGCTCTCCAGGGTTTCCCAGGGTCGCCCTTACCCCCTCCTCCTCAGTTATCTATAACATGAGGTTTGGGCTCAGAGCAGAATTGAGCTCCAACTTGCAAATCGGGGGCTAGCTGAATTCTTAGACCAGGTTCATTTCACTCATTACATTGCTTTCCTCACTGTGGGCTTTAAATGCTTACAAAAGAAGATACTTAATTTAGAAGAATCCAGCACTTATAACAAGCTATCAAAGACTTAGAGAATTTTAGAAAATGGCTCCAGATTATATAAATTTTTATGACAACTGAAAATGACTACAGACCCATAAATATAACATAGGGAAGAACCTGACTTACAGGCTAAGACAATGGGACACTGGTTCTGAGTATCTTTCCTCAGATGGAAGTTCCTCCTCTACTTTTAAGCATTATAAAATTCTAAATTGCTCAATGGTGGCATTCAAAATATCTGTACAAGATAAAAGTTTGGTTCAGTAAGAAGGGGAAGGTTATGACCCAAGACAAACTGCCATCCCAGATTAAAGCATATTATCACCCCAAGCATCGAAGTGCCTTCACAGAATGTTATGCATCTTTTAGATATTTTGTCTGTAAGACAAAAGTGAACAACAGATCATAATATTAAAAGGTAATCTATATCTTAAAAACATACCCAAGTAGGATAAATAAGATATCTGGCTAATTAGTAAAATGAATGTCACTGTCCTTAATATTTAGTTTAAATGATAAAGCATCATAACTCTTGAAACAGCTCAGTGAGATAAACCAGCATAATTTTGTTTTGTTGCTATTTTGTTTCCATTTCTCTTCTGAAAAACATGAAGGAGAAAGTTTCTAAAAAGCAATTTCTATAAGTGAATTAGAGGTCAGCCAAACATAACTCTACAGAAACAGTGTTTGAAGGACACAATGTGATGTTAACTTGAAGTAATGTGATGTTTACTTAAGGAGCTGAGAAATCACTGCTGGGCTGCTGTGAAGCCTTTAGAGGCAAGTTCAATGTCAACCAAGGTGAGAGGTGAAGCGTAAAGCTCACCAACAAAAGCCAAGATTTGACCAGCAAGTTTTTGTTAAAATCATTACAGAAGAGAGCCGAGCAGTCACGGCCAGGTCTCTCATTGACTGTGAATCTCCTCTGGCCTCACCCAGGTATACAGACAACTACTCCCTACACATCATCTTCACAGCAACTTCCTTAGTGCCCATTTCTTCTAACCCACTAGTATCCTGATAGCTGTTTCTTTTGTTTGTTGAAAAGAAGTACTTGCATAGGAAAGATTCTATCCACCAATACTATTAAAAAATCAGCAGATAATACCACAAAGTGCACCACTACATCTCAGAAACACAGAAAATACTTTCTTTCCTTTTTAAGTTCTCTGAATTACACTGAATATACATACTAACCAACAACATAAAAAGTCCTTCTCACAGTTATTTCAGTTCAGTTCAGTTCCTTAGTTGTGTCCGACTCTCTGTGACCCCATGGACTGCATTACGCCAGGCTTCCCTGTCCATCACCAATTTCTGAAGCCTGCTCAAACTCAGGTCCATCAAGTTGGTGATGCCATCCAACCATCTCATCCTCTCCCGCCTCCTTATTTACAGGCAAGGCTTCATAAGCAAGCAGCTTCAATTTGTACCTTCTCCAAACTCATTCCTTCATTAGATCTTACCTGCAGGCCATTTTTCACTGCCCAACCATCATGTGGTTGAAATATCAATAATTGGATAGTTTAACTAAAAACATTATAAGGAAGCTGTGTATGTGGCAGGAAGTCAAAGAATATATCTCAAAAGCAATTTTAAATTACAAGAAGATAGACACCTTTCTTTTTATTCCTTGTGCCAATGCTCAGATTTAATTGGGAGTTGAGTATAAATCACTTTGGTATACATATCAGGCATATTCCAAAAACAGAGAGATAGTTATAATTGTGTATACCAAAAAGAAAACAAAAACAAAAACAAAAACTGCAAATCATCACTGCATGTAGAATGTGAAGATGTCCTTTCTTAAACATCCTTATCCCATTGGGTACCAGGGTTGAGCAGCTGGTACTCCCAAATGAGTAAGTGACCTTGTCCCCCATCCCCTCTAATTCTCACTGTATCCTTCCAGAAGTTAGTTACATGCTAATATAGAAAATCTCACCTCTCCCTGAAAGAACAGTACCACCCTTTTTGTGACTAAAAATTGATAAACAGTTGTATCCTTTTTTTATTTTTGGCTGTGCCCCAGAGCATGTGGGATGTTAGTTCCCAGAGCAGGGATTGAACCCACACCCCCTGCAGGGGAAGGGCAGAGCCTTAACTACTGGACCTCCAAGGAAGTCTCCAGTTATGTTGATTTTTAAAATTCAATCAAATGGCTGATAAAATACTCATGTAAAAGTTTTTTGTAAAGAAATCTAGACTAGTAACAGACACATAAAATTTGTTGTTGTTCAGTAGCTAAGTCATGTCCAACTGCAAGTCCATGAACTGCATGTGAAATACTATAGGTATTTTTCTTAATTAAAAAAAATATATCTCTAGCCTCCCTTGATCTCCCTGCTGTCCTAAACCACTTTGTACTTGTTCTTCTCCCACACAATAATTTTGGAGTTTGGCTTTTCCTGACAAAAAAAAAAAAAAAAAAAACCATTTCCTGATTAGTTTACAGAGGAGGGTGAAAGCCAAACCCCTGAGACTCTTCAGTAATTCCTCCAGCAAAAAGAGCAATATGAAAGTGCAGGCCTCATTGAAAATAGCATACATTAAAACCACCTTTCGTTATGCAAATATTCTTGCATAAATCACTTGTGGAATATTATGAAATAATACCAAACAAAGGAAAAAAATGCATTTTGAATAGATCCCCAGGACTACATCATAATACAAATTTGGTCAAGAGTTTTTATTTGGAAGAGAAGAATTAGGGTCCAGTGAGCTACATTCAGCACTGTCTCCATGAGAGACTAATGGACTAATTGGAATAAAATATTTCTCAGATAGCCACTGTCCTTTCTAAATCTAAAAGGGGTTATTCAGCCTTTATTCTAATTTAGTCATCCAGCATATAAGAAATGAAGAGGGACCATAAATACAAGATGGTAGCATTTGTGGCACATATTCAGATACGCTGGTAAATGTAAAACAGGGTTTTGTTTCCTCCGGATTCCTTTCTGAATAATGGAGTGATATCATAGATTTCTTCAAACTCTAAGCACAAAGAGAATCTCTGTGAAGGAAGATGAGAGACATTTTCTGATGATTATAAATATAGCTAATTTTTCCCAAAGAGAGAATAATGAATTACATCAAAATTAGATTCATTTTTAATCATGGGTCAAAAATATATTAGAAACCGTTATTCTTAATGCAAAAACAATTCCTCATTATAAAATTTTCTTTGTGGATTTATAATATAGGTCAAAGTTTCCTTAAAGAAGGAATCACAAAGCAATTTCATGAGGGACGTGAAGACTTTGAAGACATAAACACAGATCCCATCAGAAAACAACAGTTGCAGGCTTGTTCCTTAATATTGATCTTATTCAGTCATTCAATGAATAGTTACTGAGCACCTACAAACTTGGTGGCAACATAATTAGACCCAGTATAATCTAATATGCTTTTCAATCACTGCAAGGTACCTCTTCGCCCCTTCTATTTTCTTCCCTTTGACCCTGATCTTTGAGAAGTAAGAAAAAGAAAACTCAGAAAACATTTAAAAACTGTATCTATGCTGGTCTAATAGATGGGTTAGGTTAAAATATATATACATACACACACACGCATTTTCAGTACACGTACCTGAACACCCTTCCCTCTCTTTCCTTCAGCATTTAAACAAACAAAGCCTTTGCCCTCTTAAGAACATAAAATTAAAAACAAAAAATTAACTTTCCTTAGACATCACTTTCCCTCCAAAGAGGGGAAAACCTAAGACTTTCATTTTTTGACATTCCCTCACTATCTTACTCTCTTCCCCACTTAACCCGACTTTAGTTTCTGAACCATGATTCTCCCAAAGCTACTGATTCTAGGCCTCTAGTGACCCACTCACCACCGAATCCAAGGGATCGGATCCACGCTTTGCTTGATGACTCAGTAGCATTTCAATGATGGCTGGCCTCTCCCTTCCTTATATGCGGTCTCTTCTCTAGGTTTTGGGGACACCTTTTCCTTCTCTCTGAACCCTTGTCCGTCCTCGGCTCAATCCTTGAAGATTGGCCTCCCTCAGACCTGCATTCCAATCACTGTATGATCTCATCCACTGCCATAAGTTAAATCCCCACCTACATGTCATGCCAGTGCCTTCAAAATCTGTATGTCCTTCCCGGGCAATTATAATACGCTCAGAACCCTCTTACTCAAATAAATACTCAGTGTCTCCATTGGAGGCCTTTCAGAACCCACACAATCAACCTGCTCAAAACTGGATCCATTTACCTTGGGCACCCCTTTCAGCCTTCCTCATTTCCGTAAGGCCACCACAAAGCTGCTCTAGGAAGAAACAAACAAACAGGTAATCATCCTTACTCCTCTCCTCACCCCACCTTATCCTCAGCCTGCTGCTGCTGCTAAGTCGCTTCAGTCATGTCCGACTCTGTGCGACCCCATAGATGGCAGCCCAACAGGCTCCCCCGTCCCTGGGATTCTCCAGGCAAGAACGCTGGAGTGGGTTGCCATTTCCTTCTCCAAAGCATGCATGCATGCTAAGTAGTTTTAGTCATGTCCGACTCTGTGTGACCCCACAGACAGCAGCCCACCAGGCTCCTCTGTCCACAGAATTCTCTAGGTAAGAGTACTGGAGTGGGTTGCCATTTCCTTCTTCATATCTCCTCAGTCAACTAGTAAATAATTATTAATTAACTCAGTTGTGCCCGACTCTTTGCGACCCGTGGACTGCAGCCCACGAAGCTCCTCTGTCCATGGGATTCTCCAGGCACAAATACTGGAGTGGGTTGCCATTTCCTTCTCCAGGGGATCTTCCCGACCCAAGGATCGAACCCAGGTCTCCACATTGCAGGCAGACGCTTTAACCTCTGCACCACCAGGGAAGCCCATTAATTAACTAACAAATAACTAATAAATAATTATATCCTGTAGAGTCTACAAGATGTAACTGGTTTTTAATCTCAGCTTCTCTGCATCTCCATAACCAGCATCCTACTCTGCCCACAGGAATCTTTTGTTTGGACTAATGAAATAAGCTACAGAAACACTGTTTTATGATGCAAATCTGACCCTGTCGTTCTTCAGCTAACATAAGCTTCTTGGATTCCTTCTGTCAAAATCCTACACCTGTACACACAATTCTTTATAATCTAGCTGTATGTAGCACTCTACCTTATAAGCTGGCTCACTGACTCTTTGCTCTCTGGTATCACTACCCACAGTGGACTGACTCATCTCAACACCCACCTTCATACGAACTGCTCCTTACCTGGTGGAATTCTTTCCTTTCCTCTCACCTTTCACTTAAGTACCTCCTGCTTCAGGTCCAGTCTTAAAAAGGCTTCTCAGGGATGAATTTTTTGAAGTTCAGAAAACTAGTTTTAAAATCATGTGCTAGTGTGAATGAGCATAGGATGACTGACATATATTACAAAAGGATGTAGTGTGAGTTTGCACATTATAAATAAATATTTTTAAATGAAGACCAAATAAAACAAATTAAGTTGATTACCGAGTTTAGATCATTACCTTATCAGTGTTATCAAATCACACTGCCAGACACTTCTCAATTTCTGTATTTCTGGATTCATTTATAAGCAACATGAAAGCAGAGATTGACAGAGTTCCTAAGCTTCTCCCTCATAATTTTGCCATTATTCCTGCTGCCACAGTTTAGAAATAAAGTCAGAGACTCCACTCATATACTCCTGCTTTGGTAAGGAGTATAGTTGATTAATAATGGTGTTATTGTTCAGGTGTACAGCAAGGTCATTCAATTATACATATACATGTATGTATTCTTTTTCAAATTCTTTCCCCATTTAGGCTGTTACCAAATGTTGAACAGGGTTCCATTAAATTCTTGAATCTCTTCAGAGTCCTTCCCCAAAGAGACAACTAATCACAACTCCCTTTTGGACGAGTATGAAACATACCCACCTGACTTTAACTTGGGAAGCTTAAGCCCCAAACCAAACTCATAGAAAAGTGAGTGACTTACAGTAATACCACGTAGTTTGGTCAAATTTTTACATCAGTTGTTCCCTGCAGCCCTCAGGTAAGCCCATGTCCCCTTGGCAGTGTACCATTTTCCTGAGGGAAATAGGATCCATCCCACCAGACACATACCCCAATCTCCTGTGACTTGGTGCAACATGCTTTATTATGGATGCTTTTTACTCTTTAAATCATTTTTGTCTTTTTGTAAGCATCCAGCCAACCTTGATTAATTTTTCTGGAGGTTCTTTTGGGGTTTTTTAGTCCCACATCTTGACAAGCTTCCTTTCTCTTTCTAGCAGTGGTTTTTGCTGCTCTTGTTGATGTGTTTTGTTTTTGTTTTTGCTATTTTTAATATCATGTAGAAGAATATTTTTAATTAATTCTTAGATGAATGGATTTTTAATTCATACTATTAGATATCTCATAAGTATTTACTGAGCAAAAGTTCTGTGCCAACCACTGTGCTAAGTAAATACTACTAGTGTACAGTGAAGAAACAGGCATCAACCTTTACTCTTCTCTCCTGAAGCTGACAATGACGTAGGGGAGACAGATAGGCAGTAAATAAGTAAACATAATGACATAAAATTATATAATTGTAAGCATACCAAAAAAAAAAAGATGAAAAACCAGAGAGAAAAAGGGAAGGATACAAAATGAGATAGGGTGTGTGCGTGCTCAGTTGCTCAGTCATGTCCTACTCTTTGTGACCCCACACGGACTATAGCCCGCCAGGCTCCTCTTGGAAAACAAGAAACCATTAGACAATAAAAGACAAACATTGCAACTGAGTCAGATCAGCCTACAATGCACTGTTTTTTTAAAATCTCCTATTCAAGCAAGTTATCTGAATCCCTGGCAATTTACTAAAGATATCATGCCTTGTTAAAAATCACTGGCTCCAAGGGGTTGGAGGACAACTTCTCCATCCTCTCACAGTTGACAATCAACACCTGGCTCTACTTCCTTCCAGTAGTATTCCATCTGTATGCTACTCCATAAGAAGTCATTTCCAATTATAAAGCACCAGTGAGTATTTCATCCCATATAAAGGAAGTGATTCTGAAAATTTTACAACAGGATTCTTGGGAAGGCACTTAAAGCTAACTAGTTAGCTGGGATAGCAAGGAAAATTCTCTAAACCTGACATTTTGGCAGAATCCTGAAGGATGAGAAAAAGCAGAATCTGGTGGGTGGCTGTGGGGGTGGGGGCAGGTCTACACAGCAGGAACGGCGTATGCAAAGGCTCTGATTTGCAGTGCTTGACATGTTCTCACGTCAAAGCAGAGTGACATGTTCCTCCAAAACAGATTTGCAGGAGATGAGTGAGATGGTAAGTGGAGTGGCCCATCGGGGAACTATTGCTAGAGTCCAGAAGAAAAATGGGGGAATATTCCTACTCCACCTACGCCACCTTCCAGTGGCAATGGAGAAAAGAACAGAAGTGGAAAGCCTCAAGATAGACTTTGCACATAGAGATACCGGGCTTTGCTGATAGATTTGAACATAATTATGCACATTTACCAGAATATCTGACGATTAATAATCTACATAAACATATAGTCATGACTTAACTTTCATTGTGATTTTAATGGGAATAATTAGTTGGATGGATGATACGAATTTAAAGCAAAAAATAGTTTAAAGAAAATATTGAAAATACATCCATAATGAAGTTGCTTTTGAAGGAACACTAACCAATTTTTCAGTTGAATAAGCCCTTTATTGTCATTAGCAACATATTAAGAGTTTAGTCTATGTCTCTTAAAAAGAAGTTGAGTATAATAGGAATATTATTTTTGTCATGGCCAATGTACCTTTTACTATTTTTCTAAAAGAAATGCTGTGGAGTGTGTTAGCTACACATGTCATCGGCCCCATATTCGATCCCATGCCTCAGGAAAAAAAAAAAAAAGGCACTCTTTTTTTTTTTTTTTTTCTGAGGTATTCCTCTCCCATACTTGTAGCTTGGGTGTGAACTCAGCCCATGTCTGGCTCTGTACATGATCTTTGCGGCCACAAGACAGAATTGTACAGGGATGGGTATGTACCCAAATCAGGCCTTCTCTGGGTTTCTTTGAATTGCATACAGAAGGCAGTTATCCCTTTCTAATGGAGAACTGGAGCTGTTAGAATGGAGGACACCTGAGCACAGCCTAAGCCCCCACAGCAATAAATCAGAGCAGAGCCAATTAGAAGATCACACAGAAGGAGGAGAGGAAAACGGATTCTAAACGCAAACCAGTGTAAATTAGCCTGCGTTGAGTTCATTTTGCTAAACTGAGAGTCCTAATTACATAAAGGGACATACACTGAATAAAGGGAACCCCAAAGATATAGGGTGAAGAGTTTTAAAGAATGAAACTAAAAATAAAAGAATGAAACTGAAGATTAGCAAGATCGAAAAGCCAAGCATCGAGTGTGGGAGTTCTGTCCATTTGTTTTATTTTTAAGAGTAGAATTGTATATATTTATCTTTATGTAACTCTAATATGCCCACGGTAAAATTTCAAACAAAATGGGTATGTTTTTCAAACAAAACAGCTCCTGATTTGGGTACATACCCATCCCTGTACAATTCTGTCTTGTGGCCGCAAAGATCATGTACAGAGTCAGACATGGGCTGAGTTCACACCCAAGCTACAAGTATGGGAGAGGAATACGTCAGAAATGCAAGTGTGTGTATGTATTTAAGATTGCATATAGATGGAAGGATATTCAAGAAACTGTTAACAGTGCTTGCCTCTGGAATAGGCAAGAATAAATAGGGATTGGAGTAGGAGAAAGAACTATAGGATATGTTAGGAATTTACCAAGGAGAAAGGAAGACAGATCTGAAATAACATATTCAAAAGCAGTGGTGTGGAAATATAGAGCTGATATATTCAAATGCTTCAACAAATTATGATATGAAATTATTATTATTGAAGACAACTATGAGTCTAGGGAGAATAACGTATGTGGACAGTATGTCTTGTGAAAGTCTGTTTAGCACAATGAGTAAGATACATATTGGGAGAGAACATGAAAGGCTAAGGACAATCTGCTTATCTGAACAAGAGAAAGGGCAGATGGTAAAAAATCATGCTCTATAAGAATCTCATATAAATCTGAATCAGCTCCAATCTGCTGGACTTTGGAACTCAAAATTTGTAACTTATTCATATATGGATATTTCATTTCAATTATTGAAGTTTAGTTAAGGATCGTCTGTTGGGAATGGCAGTGAAAGAAAGAGAAGTGTATATTTCCTGAGAGTAAGGACTATGGAAGTGGGGAAGACAGAGCAGAAAAAAAGAAAACAAGTGAGCCCCGCATACTCCTCAGATCCTTAAAGAGAACAGGAAGCAGACAGGAGCCGCAGTGATTTTAGCACTCCAAGACAACACTGACCACTGTGCTCTTCTCCTTACCTTTTGGAGGCCTTTTCCGTGTGGACTTTCCTCTTCTTCCTCCACACATTCTGCATGGGCAAATCTGCTTAACTCTGGGCTTCTTCAATTAGCAGTTATATCTCAAAAACAACCAAGTAAGTGCATGTGTATGTGTGTGTGTGTGTGTGTGTGTGTGTGTGTGTGTGTGTGTGCATGCACATATTCAACTCTCATTTCTATCCTAAGTGCCAGGTCCATATTTTTTACCTAGAGCTGTCTCTCAAGGTGACTTAAGCCACTATCATCCATCATATTCACAAGCAACTCATTATTCTCCATTCCTCAGACCTATACCTTCTGATTCCCAAAGCATTGCCATTCATCTAATTATTCCAAACTAGAAATCTCTGAATTGCCTTCAAAAATTCATTGCTCTAGATTCAACTCCAAAGGTGATGCTGTTGTTGTTCAGACAATATGTTGTGTCTGACTCTTTGCAGCCCCATGAACTACAGCATATCAGGCTCTGAAACTTTCATCAATCTCTTCAGAGATTGTACTCTTTCTGGGTACCACTACAGTTCTTATAAATGTCTTTATTAAAGCATGTACAACACTGTATTGCATGGTTTTATACATTTGAAGTTCCTTGACATTAGATTGGCAGTTTCTAGAGGGCCAGAGATTTATCTAATGCATTTTTCAAAACCCAGAATCTAGTACGGCATCTATCATATAAGTAAAAGCTCAACTATTACTCATTGAATTTATTTATACCACTTGATTCCATTTCTCTAAAAGTAATCCTTTTATATTAAAATGCATTGCTAAACTAACATTTTAAACATGCAGCATTAACTTTAATATATTTATAATCTCACTGTAAGAATATGCAGAAGATGAAAATGTACAACATAAGTGAATATCAGGTGGATGATTTTAGATCAGCAGCTGCCATTATTTATACTTTAAGAATTATGAACTATGTGAGTAATGGCATATAGGATAAATTCATGTGTAGGATATGTGTGAAAAAGAGAGAGAGACAGAGTGGTACACATCTGTGTTATTAAAACTGTGTCTATGTTTAAAACAAGCACTTTCAGACTTCACAGGATCGCTAGGACAAATCCTCTACAGCCACATTTTGTCTACACTGAACTAGATTCTCAGCATTTTTTCTTCCCTTTACCCCATCTCATGTCAGAGGCTAATTCAGACTCAATCAAGTCCTAAAAGACTCAGGGAGCATGACCATAGCTTTGTTATCGTTTCGTTAATAATTTAAGAGAGGCTGTTTGCTCTACCATGCTATTGAGTTCCCTTCCCATTCCTGGCCCTCTTCAACACCTAATACATAGTAAAAATTTACTTAGTTCAATTCAGTTACATTCAGCAAAGATGAATTGATCACACATGCACCAAAGCATTCTGCTATGGGTTGGGACACAGAAGTGATAGATTCAGACAGCAGCCATTCTCAAGCAGCTTTCAATTAAGCAAACTAAAATGTTCAGGATAAAAATGTTTGACCTCTAATCTCATCACGCATACCTAGTGTGCAATCCAATAAGGAAATCCTTCAGCCATAGAGCAAAGGCTTTCAACACAATGATTGATCTGTTTTTTAAGGTGTAATGCCTTTTACAAAAACAAAAACAATGATTGTCTTACACTTTAGAGAAATAATTATATGTATGACTTTTTTAAAAATTGCGTCTTTCACATCCTGTTCTGGAAGTTAGTACCAAAATAAATGTCCATCAGGGCTTACAGAAAGAGGAAAACAAGGAAAAGGAAAGGAGGGTTCTTAAGGTTAAGTTACTCAGAAATATCTATATACTTGGGCTAAGATCCTGAAAAGTAGTCTTAGGAAGGCAAATTTATACAGAAATAATTTTCATTTTCTTTTTTGTTATATGCTGTGAAGTGATCAACACCATAAGCTTTATCACCATCCATCACCCATACACATTTTTTCCCTGTGATGAGAATTTTTAAGATTTACTCTTAGCGACTTTCAAATAAATATCCAGTACAGCATTGTCAATTCTATACATAGTTAATGAAATTATGTGAAAGGTTATACAAAATATTTTGCTTTGAGAGCATTTTAAACATCCTCACACATAAAAACTTACTTCCAATATTTTAATTCTAGTTTTAAGATCAAAATAAGTTTTAAAACCAACAACAGCAATATGATCACAGCAGAATGATGATGGGAAAAGTTACAAAATCCATACAATAAATTTGAAATCCTGATGTTTAAAAAACTAGGATCAGACACTTCAAAGATGAGGACAAGAATAAAGGACAAGCTAGACTTCTGTATTACACATGCGCCCATCACTGCACTTCCCCGAAATGCCCATCACTGTCAAAAAAACTGGCTACAGGATAAGCCCACTATGTTAGGAGAAAAGAATACTTGCAGATGAAAATAAAATCAACGAGCTTTGGGGTTCTAGAAAACAAGATAGTATGCTATGTGATACTATAAATGTGATAGCTCTTTAGTATTTCTAATACCACAATCAAAGATAAAAATAAACAACACTGGTTGGCCTATTGGCTTTTTGCTTTGAAAGCAAGGAAAATCAGATGCAGAAATGCAGAAAGTTACTGATTAGATTCTGGGTCTTGCTACTGTGAGCAAGTAGATCACTCAGGACAAGACACTCCCTGGAGAAAGAGTCACACACACAGATTTAAAAAGTCATGAAGAAAGTTCAGAGTGCTTTCCTTTCATCCAGAGTGATCATTTTATGATCTATGCTACTGCCCCAGACCTTATCTAGATGTCAAAATTATCTGGAACATCCTCTACATTTGAGAAAAATAAAGAAGAGAGGACTTTGGTGTGAAATGGTTGGGGGTTGGGGGGGGAACGGATGGGGAAGTGCCTTCCCCTTTTAAGAGCAGCATCAATTAAACCCATGGGAGGCGGGTACAGTTTACTAGTTAATTAGTCCAGGGATGAGCTGCTTTCATCTGTAATTCAGAACAGGAACACCTGGTGTGCGGCTCTTCAAAGCACAAGGAGGGGGGAACAGGGAAGCCAAACAATGCAACAGAGGTCACAACAGAGAGCAATAGCAAAAGAACAAAAACTGTTTCTCTCTGACCTTCACCCTGCTGTAACTAAATGAGATTCCTGAGGGCCCCCTCCCCTAAGGTCCTCGGAGAACAAACAGCTCTGGGCCCACTTGGGGAGTTCTAAAAAGACCTGGTGATAACTAATTGTTTTATAACCCAATTAAAAAGAAAACAGAGCACCAGAGAAATGCAAATACGGATATAATGATTATAATCACATTCTGATATATAGCCCACACCAGAAATATTGACATGCTCTCTCTCTGTGGTATGACCAGAGCTGCCCAGGTAACATTCAACAAAATTAGGAAAGGAGGCTTCTACTTTAGGACAAATTACCTTGTTCTCTTGAATCTGAAATGGAGCCGTTGGCTAATGGAACACCTTTCGTTGTGAATTCTAAAATGGTGAGGTCATTTTTTTTTTTTTTTTGGATTGTTGCTTCTAAACAATCTGGCTGCAGACAGGTTGATAAATTCAGGTGACAAAACATTAATGTTTAAATTGAGCCAAATAATATATGATTTCAACTGTGGTATCCAAGTAAAGAAAAAATAAATTTTTAGGGTTTTATTAGTGGGTTTATTCAAAAGGAATGAGGGAAAGTATCCTGGAATAGATGGAATCTGGTACTTTTTAAAAATCACTACCATGAGAAATTCTACAACACAGAACATTGTGTCTAAAGACATGAAAAAGCCCGCCATAAAGAGTTTTAACCTAATTTTGAAGATTGCAGGATCAGAGGAAAATGGCTTAACAATTTCTAACATTGATTCTACTTGTTTCTGCTCTAGGGAAAACTTTAATAAAAAAAAAAGTATCTCGTATCCTCTTTTTCTTGTGTGTGTGTTGGGGTGGGTGTAAATGTGTTTTTATTTACACCACACACCCACAAACACTTACACATAACAAAAGCGGGCTTCTGATCCATTAAACTAAAGGCATTTGAGAGGCAGGGAGGTGGACAAGAATGTGAAGAAATTGTGAAGATGTTCTTAGCACATTTCTACAGCTCCATATCTATAATTAAAGACTAAACAATGAGCCAGAAAATGGAGAGTAGAATAAAAATACAGAATTATCTGGTGGTGCAAGGAAAAGAAAGTTGTTCAAAGGAAAAGTAGAAATAAGTGTCAATTCACTTGAGACATGTGGCTCATGCATGACTTGAGACAGTTAGCGTGAGAGCTAAAGAACCCTGTTCGATCCCAGGGTTGCAGAGATCCCTTGGAGGAGGGATGCATGGGTTGCATGGCAACCCACTCCAGTATTCTTGCCTGGAGAATCCCATGGACAGAGGAGCCTGGTGGGCTACAGTCCATAGCATCACTAAGAGTCAGACACACCTGAAGTGAGTCAGCATATGCGTGTATGAAGATTCCATTTTAAACCACTGAGCACAGGGTGAGTAATATCCTCCCAATCATTCAACAATTTTAGTTTCAGGTTCCAATTAAGTCATAATCCAAAAAAGTAAGAGTAATTATCCTCTGTATTTTAAAAATTCACTTATTTATTTACAAATGTCAAAATCTGTCCTGAACAGAAACAAGGAAAATGAACTGAGGCTGAAAAGGAGAAAATGCAGCCCTGCCCTATGTCAGGCTTGGAGGACAGACACAGAAAAAGCCGAACACTAAAAACAGAAGACACTGTTTCTTCCAAGACCATGCCGTAGTAGTACAATGCCCTTAGGACCTCTCTCATCAATGTCACCCCAGCCCTATTTGGTATTTTCATTCTTACTAGGAATACCCAATTGCAGCTGACCTGCACTTGTCTAAACTATGACAGCATCCAATCCTGAGTTAATTTCTACTTCAAATCCCACTTAAGAAATATCAACTGACATTCCTTCCCTTAGGTTCTCCTGAGAACCCTTTAACAGGAACCCCACCTCAAAAGTTGCTCCCTCCTAACTCTTGTCAATCCAATTCCATGGTTCTTTGAAATTCCCTCCCTTACTACAAGTCAATATTTCTGATTTTGTCAGACTACAGGCTTGTTCTTGGTGGTTTTCAGCTGGTTAGGTTTTTTAATACATTCAGTAAGCAATTCCATGGACAGAGGAGCCTGGTGGGCTATAGTCCATGGAGGAGCAAAAAGTTGGTCACGACTGAGCAACTGATGCTTTTACTTTTTTTTTTTTTTTTTCACAAGCAATTGTTGAGCTTCCAGAGAAAGCAATGGCACGCCACTCCAGTACTCTTGCCTGGAAAATCCCAAGGACAGAGGAGCCTGGTAGGCTGCAGTCCATGGAGTCGCACAGAGTCGGACACGACTGAAGCGACTTAGCAGCAGCAGCAGCAGCACTGAGCTTCTAGTCTATGGGATTCACTACTGTTCTGGGGAAGATAAATGAACATAAGACACATTCTTTGCTTTCCTAAGGACCTACTACCTTAGAGAGACAAGACATATGTAAAATAATGTAAATAAATACCACATATAATGATTACAATTCCCAATTCACAAGAATGACAGTATTAAAGAATGTGCTAACCATCAGACAGCTGCATTCATCTCCCATGCTAGTAAGATCAGGCTTAAAATCTTGCATGTTAGACTTCAGCATTATGTGAACCGAGAACTATCAGATGTAGAAGCTGGGTTTAGAAAAGGAAGGGGAACCAGAGATCAAATGGCCAACATTCACTGATCATACAGAAAGCAAGGGAATTCCAGAAAAACTTCTACCACTATTTCATCAACTACACTAAAGCTTTTTGACTGTGTGGATCATAACAAACTGTGGAAAGCTCTTAAAGAGATGGGAATACCAAACGATCTTACCTGTCTCCTGAGAAACCTATGTGCAGGTTAAGAAGCAACAGTTAGAACCCTGTTTGGAACAACTGATTGGTTCAAGATTGAGAAAAAGCGTAAGACAGGGCTGTCTGCTGTCACCCTGTTTGTTTAACCTATATGCTGAGCACATTATGAGAAATGCCAAACTGGATGACTTATAAGCTGAAATCAAGATAGGAGGGAGAAACATCAACAAACTCAGATATATAGATGATACCACTCTAATGGCAGAAAGCAAAGAGGGACTAAAGAGCTTCTTGCGAAGGGTGAAGGAGGAGAGTGAAAGAGCCAGTTTAAACTCAGTTTTAAAAAAAAACTAAGATCACGGCATCCGGCCCCATTACTTCACGTCAAATAGAAGGGGAAAAGGTGGAAGTGGTGACAGATTTCCTCTTCTTGGGATCTAAAATCACTGTAGATGGTGACTACAACCATGAACTCAGAAGACAATTGCTTCTTGGTAGGCAGGAAAGCTATGACAAACCTAGACAGTGTGCTGAAAAGCAGAGATACTACTCTACTGACAAAGGTCCATATATATAGTTAAGGCCACGGTCTTTCCAGTGGTCGTGTACGGTTGTGAGAGCTGGACCATAAAGAAGGCAGAATGCCTAAGAATTTATGCCTTTGAACTGTGATGCTAGAGAAGACTTCTGAAAGTCCCTTGAACACTAAGGGGATCAAACCAGTCAATCTTAAGGGAAATCCACCCTGAATACTCATTGAAAGGACTGATGCCGAAGATGCTGAAGCTGAAGCTCCAGTATTTGGGTCATCTGATGTGAACTTATTGAAAAAGTCCCTGATTCTGGGAAAGACTGAGGGCAGAAGGAGAAGAAGGAGAAGTCAGAGGATGAGATGGCTGGATAGCATCACCAATGCAATGGACATGAACTTGGGCAAACTTTGGGAGATGGTGTGAGAAAGGGAGGCCTGGTGAGCCACAGTCCAAGGGGTCACAAAAGAGTCAGACATGACTGGGCGACTAAACAACAATAGTGATTACAACAGGAAAGGTAAGTGCTCTGGAGGACAGAGGATGACCATCATGATGGGATCCATGGGTACACAGAGAGAAAATAGCATGCGGCCTGGTTAAAAGAGGTTTCATGAGGACTCAGGGCAAGCAGTACCAGTGGAGGAGAAAAGAGGAACCAATGCACAGAGCCCGGGAAGACCTACCTGTATTCAGGGAATGGCAACCTAGTTTAGTTGGGACACAAATTTCACGCTTGAAATTACCGGGAAATCAGCCGGAAATATGAAACTAAAACATTTTTTTGTAGATGATATGGAACCACTAATGGAATAGGAAACAGCAACTCACTTTAGTATTCTTGCCTGGAAAATTCGTTGGATAGAGGAGCCTGGTGGGCTACAGTCCATGGGGCTGCAGAGTTGGACATGACTGAGGGGCTGAGCATACACACACACACAGAACCACTAAGGCTGCTGTACGAGGCAACAGCTCCATCACAGGTGTACTTCAGGGTGATTTAACCAACAGGAGTTATGAGAGACTGGAATGTGTTAAAGAAGCTATGTGACTCATGCCACTTGTTAAAACAGTAAGGCAGATTTTATTCGAAGGAACTTCGGAAGAAGAATAGGGACTACAATACTACAATGGGATTTTGCAGTACAGGAGAGAGATTAGGCTCAACACTGAATATGAAAAGGAAAAGTGGGAATGTATAGCCAAGGGAGTAGAGCGGGGGTCAGTGAATGGAAATTCCTGAGAGGAAACATCAGGGATAAGAAGGGGTTTCTGGCAAGATCAACCAAATAGGATTCTTACTAAATGCAGGCAAGGTGACCAGACATCACCTGGGGAATTGTGGAAGCGGAAGAACCTGATCATGGAAGGTGAGCTGATATTGAGGAGGGAGGGGTTCTGGCTAAATTGACTTAATGAGGTTCATACTAAAGCTGGACAGGCCAAAGGCAGAGATGGAAGACCAGAAGGCATAGCTTAGTGGAGAACGGATTTCAGAGGAGCCTGACAACAGTTTGCCCAAGGAGAGACAGCTGGAAGACAGAAGGCTACTATAAACAGTCCCAATAGGAGCAAGGTGGCGTTAGTGGTAACGAGTGAGGAAAGTGAGTGTAAATTGCTCAGTCATGTCCAACTCTTTGCCTGCCAATGCAGGAGGCATAAGAAATGTGGGTTCAATCCTTGGGTCAGGAAGATCCCCTGGAGGAGGGCACAGCAATCCACTCCTGTATTCTTGCCTGGAGAATTCCATGGACACAGGAGCCTGGCTACAGTCCACAGGGTCGCAAAGAGTCAGACACGACTGAAACAACTTAACACAAGTTGGGAGTGAACCAGGGTTTGAAGTAAGATGGTGAAAACAGGACTGGAAAGGAAAGAAGCATCTAAGAAAGACATTAAAGGCAAAATAATATTAGTCAGTGGTGATGGACAGGATAACAGAAGAGAGAGAAATCAACAAGAACTGAGGTGTGAAGCCCTTAAAAGAAGTGGGGAAATCAGATGGGAGACCATGGAAAGGAGGGGAGGAGAGTCCTGGGCGGACACTCCCTCTCAATCCAATCTACTGAGGTCCAAATTCCCGTTTCTTCTCTGTTCTGTGCTAGTAGTTACCCTGGAGAGAGAGTGAGCAACAGTTTCCTCTAAAGAAGTGAATAACTTACAGTAAACTGTAAGTTAAACCCCATGGGTTTAAGTTGCACTTTCAATGATTATCGGCTATGTGACCTTGGCAATTATCAACCACTCCTCCGTGCAAAGAGGGCTATAATGGTGCCTATCTTAGGTGCAGTGAATGACTAAATTAAACGAATGGGGGCAGTGGAGTGCCTGACCAAGCGCTTCTAGTTTTTAAGTGAAATTCAGCCTCTCATGGCAGGAGGGCTGGGGGTGGCAAAGCAGTTCTGACTGATCAGGGGCTCTTCCTGGCCCCTTTCAAGCATACCTCAAGGGGAGGACTTACTATGCCTATTTTTTTAGAAGTGGCTTTACCATCAAAGTTCCACTTTGGAAAAGACCCTTGCTTCTACTTGTCAAGTTGTTTTTTGTTTGTTTGGGGTTGTTTCTAAATGTGGATGTTATCTGATGCATTCAGACGGATTGAGGGTCTTTAATATACCTCAAATAAACTAGTTTTAATAAGTCTATTATGCTATAAAAAATCTTTTTAGATCTGTTTTCACTGGAAATCTTATGCTATACTTCAAAAAGACCATTTATTCCTAAACTGGGCTAATCAAGGTCCAGAATTTAAAGTATCTGGGTTTTATAAGAACAGATAAAAATGAAGTATACTATTTGCATTTCAAATGGATTGTCTAGGTTTCAAAACCCAGCCTCTTTTATGGGTTTGTAGTGCATGGGAGAAACTGTTAATTTATTAAACACCAAAATAAGTACAGTCATTGACAACTATAGGTGGCCTCTGTGGTCTAGTAAAATAAAATAACATGTCTTTTGCCAGTCACCGCCTCTCCTGAAATTCTGCTATAGGGTGGAGGAGAGCCTGGAGGAGTCTGTATTCAAGCTCCCTTCAGTGAGTCTCATACTCTGTTCTAGAACTTTTTAACAGTAACCTTGACACACTATCATGCATACATTTCCAACCTGCGGAAGTCATGTTTCTTGATCTTCCATCACAATGTGAGAATATGTGAGAGCTGACCTGTAAGAATCAGTGACCAGGGAATATGTGAAGCCCAGAGTTGTCTTCATCCAGGATCATGATGTTGTTTGTGCCTTTTAACTAGATAAAGTCAGATACACCACAGCTGGTGAGGTGCAGCATCTCTTAGAATAAAGGGGTCCACTGTTGAGGGGTTTTGAATGGAAACTAAAAACAAACTGGTAGCTAATGGCACTTGTGAGAAACAAGTGCACGGCAGAAAGCAATTCCCTGGTTAGAACTCTAGCCTTCATACGCACAGGCATCACTGCTATTTTGGAGGCCACTGGTAGGTAGAACTCTGCTTCACATCTCATTGTTCAAGATAAACTTTTAACAAAACCTTGCCACTTAAAACAATGTCAAAGTTTCAGTACACCAACTGAGAAAACAGAAGCACGTCACTTGTTTATCCTTGTGTTTCGTAGCAGAAGCACCAAAGCAAAAAAGGAAATGTGCTTGCTTCTGACAATTGAATTTTTCTCATGTTCATCTGCTAACACTTTCTTACATTGTAAGTTTGCATTTATTTTGCAAGGACTATATTGATCCTACACACAGAGATGACACCACTCCCCTCCAGGCTGGCCTGTCAATCAGCATACCATCTCTTCACATACAACATGTTCCATATTTTCTTTGCTAACATAGCCAGTGGTGTTTGGGTTTCGTTGTGCATTAAATTAATCCTACATTTTCATGAACACTTAAGTATCAAATCTAAAGATTAGATGGAGAATGGGCATTTATAATCAAATCCCAACCTTTGTAGATAGTGAGGGGTCAGGATGGGAAAACATGGTCATGGGACAGGTAAGAAAACACACAGTTTCATTTTAAACATATTTACTCTTAAAAATACTAGTTTAAAATTCTCCTCATACAACATGACCTTCTGTTCTCAGTACATGCAGGTGAAGGAGCAGATAATAATAGATACACTTAAGAGACATAAAAATTTATCCCATAAATTGCAGCTATGTACAGGATGATCTGAGAGATATTTCCCATATTTAAAAAATTGCTGTAGATGTTTCAGCTATTGTAACTGTGTGTGTCCCAGGCAACATAATAGATTATACCTCGACTCCTTAAAGAGCACCCTGATAATATGCAAGGCTAAAATGTCAGAAGCTATTAGAAACTCTCAGATGCACAATATATCTCCATTCCTGAGTTTTCCCCTTACACTGCGAAACACCAGACAACAGGCATGCAAACTGCTCAGCTGCAACTGTTCCAAGTCGAATAATTACAACTTGTCAGAAAGAATTAATTTTCCCATTTCTCATAAAGATGTGTAAAAATTACCATGTTATTATACACTGACACTCTCTGGAGGCAGACACAAAATTTAATTTTGAATTCTTTCCGCATATTAAATTAAATCCATAAATAAGAGTTTAGGCATTCACTCGGAAGCATATGTTCATTGGGAGCGAAAGCCAACACGAGCCCGGCTGTAATGGCTGTTGTAATGTTTTAATAGCTCGCTTCTTCTAAGCACCAATAAATTTACATGATCATAACAGTCGTGGGCATACAAGAAGCCCATTACTGTCTGGGCACAGGCAGCAGCGTTAACAGGATGGAAAAATGGAAAAAGGAAAAAAACTCTTAAATAAAATTAGGCAACTGCACTTGTCAGCTGCTCCATGATTGAATTTTTAATATTGTGGTCAATTGGTCAAAACAAATAATGGGATAAAATATTTTAATGTATTTAGAACCTGTTTCTGTGGTTAGCCCACAAAACAGTTTTTTGTTTGTTGGTTTTTCAAATAAATAAATAAATAAACCATTTCAATCTTGCTGTTTTGAGCAATTTTATATTTAAAGATACATACTGTAATTTTTAATCTTTTGGAGGACATTTGCTCTCTATATGCTCATATTTGAAGTCGGAGCATTTCAAACTCGGCTCAAAGGGTGATTTTAGCCAATGGAGTGCCTTAGGGAGACAGCTTAGGGTGCTAAGAAATGAGCTCTCAGGCAAGCTTTGAGGGACACAAGATTTCACTGCCTGCCCTCTGCCTAGATCAAAAAATCCTTTCCTTTCTAGACACAAATGAATATATGTTCCATAATTAGAATCCGAATTGAAAAGAAAACACCACAGCCTCAGACCATTCTTGAGGTGGTGTAGCTTCCATGTATTAGGGTTTGTTGGATAAACAGCTTACTTCCAGACTTCTATAAGCAAATTCACCCTGGCTGTGAAAACAAAACACAGAAAAACCTGTACCACATTTCATGTCACTTAAGTGTTTTTCAAGGATAAAGAGTCCAAAGTAATGGATGGTCTTACAGTGCAGGTCAGTGCTGGCTGGTTGGCATTTCTGATCCTAATCATACAGATGATGTCACTGATGGGAAGCTATACGGGTGGCAAAGGCGTGTGAAGCGGAGGACTAAAGAAGGAGTGATGTTCAGAAAAAGAAAAGGTTTCGTTAAGAAGGATATGTGAATGGGCCAAGGCTTTTTCCATGAAAGGATGATGAGTAATGCATGCCTAGAGAAGTCATATGAATTAAGAATGTAAATTAGGAGAAAAAATAATTTTCCAAAAATGGCATGTGGAATTGATCATATTCACCCTCACAGATAAAGACTATAATCCTGCAGGTAACATTTATCCCAATGATGTCTTAATTGAAGAACCAATGCCACCTGAATACATTTTTATAGCTCAGCTTTGAATCAAGAGATGCCTTATACATATTCAGGTTATCAAAAAAATTTACTAGTTTGAGAGTTCTCTATTTGGGACAAAAGATCAAGCCTAGTAGCTTGCTGTATGAAGACAGATAACCCATTCTTCCTCCTTAACAAAAGATCTTAAAAATCTCTTCAACAATATATGTACTCACTCCTAACTAGTATATCATTCATTGCTGGCATTGAATAGAAAGTAAAAATAAATCTTCTACTTTTCCAAAGCATGCACAAATGTAACCAAAATTTATTTTTTAAATACTAAGGTTGCTTAATAACAGCTGAAATCAGCTTCAGATTTTCAATTAAATTTATAGAAAAATTGAACTAAATATCTTAACACTTAAAGTAGCACATAAGTAAATTTCTATCAAATCACACATATTTTTAAAAGATAGCTTTTAAAAATCACTAATCCTCAAAAACTTTAGCGGAAGGAATAGGACATATGCATTAGGTAGGTATTTCTTGATCAGAAACAGAACAAATATAAACCCACTGGCACATTCTGGGAAAAAAGACACACCTTCCCAAAATTTTATAAATGGCTCTGAAACCTTTCTGCAAACCTCTCCCTTCACTTCTAAAAACAAGGTATATATGGAGTGTTTTAAATCTCCTTTGAAATCTTTTTTCTCCTACATGATTTAATTCAGGTTGTTATTAAAGTGGCATACCAGGTGAAACATATTTATATCCAAAGAGTTGCAAAGTATTATTAAAAGAAGGAAAAAATCTGTCAGCAAGAAGTTTTAAGAAAACAATTCTGGGAACTGCACTTGAGTAATAGAAGATGATGGACATACTGAAAGAGAATTAGAAGGTTTTCAAATTTAAATATGTGTACAGATAAATTAAAAAAAGAATGGAAGTTTATTAATAATATTACCAGTGGTATGAAGAAAAATTTTGACTACGAAAAGAATACTGGTGGCTCAGGTGGTAAAGAACCCACCTGTCAATGCAGGAAAGATAAGAGATGCAGGTTTGATCCCTGGGTCGTGAAGATCCCCTGGAGGAGGATATGGCAACCCACTCCAGTATTCTTGCCCGGAGAATTCCATAGACAGAGGAATCTGGCAGGCTACAGTCCACGGGGTCACAAAGGGTCAGACAAGACCAAGCAACTAACACACACTCACAAGAGAAAATACTAGATTAAACAGTCTCTCTTTGACCAGTATGGTCTATTGCATTGTAAACAGTTGGAATAATCCTTCAGGGGCCAAATGACCCCCTACCCATTTTAGAAAGGACACTCATTGTCCCAAAGGAAATGTAACTTCTCTGATACAGGTTAATCCTAACACACACAAATGGAACAGATTCTATAAACCCATCTGAATAACAAAGTATTTCTTTCTCAAATACTCTAAACTGGTCTGTTTGATTATTATTTATATGACTACAGCAATGTGCCATATGTCCAAAATTCTAATAACAATGTAAACAGGTGGTAATAAAAATGTGGGTTATTAGGGTCTGAAATCTGATAAAAGGCAAGTTGGTATAGTTTTCAGGAGGCTCGGGAATGTAATTACCCAAACTGTTGAATTAATCACTGGCTGAATCATGTTTATATTTAGGTGCGGTGGACTTTATGAATGGAAAGGAATTCTTAATTTTAAAATGAGGTAAGCTATTCAAAGTCTGCTGGAGGTTTCTTAGTAGTAAAATATCTGGGATTAAATTAACCAGGCTTTATTTTATATTTCCCCTTTCATGTGCTTCTCTTTGAATCAAATTTTGAGAAATACAGAAAATCTCTTCTTGTCCTATTTTTTCCCACTTTGAAAAAGGAGCGATCAGACCCTCAACTAAGGTCAGTTTTTCCCAGGAAAAGAAAAGCATTAAAGGTACTACCAGGTGCTGACTAGTATAATACAGAGAGAAAAGAAACCAGAAGGAGGGAAATACATGGCACTGCCTCCTCTCTCCAGCCTCTTTCTCCATTCTATCACTTGGGATGGAATTTAAATAAAAGTCCTTGTAACACTGAGCCTCCAAAATATGGAAGAAAGATTTAGGGTATTGATCTCTATGTCATGCCTCTAATGAGGTATAAAATTTGGAATAGAGATCTGTTCTAGACTATGTCTAACAAAAGTGTGATGCTAATAGTATTAATAGTGGTGTACAGAAATACCATCTTTTCCATTTCTCTTTGCCTCTCTATAATGGGAAATTGGTGGAGAGGGTGTTGATAAAGATACCTTCTTTTGCCATCATTGTTGTGGTTCTCACTCATGTCCAACTCTTTGCCACTAGGCTTCTTTGTCCGTGGAATTTTCTGGGCAAGAATAGTGGAGTGGGTTGCCATTTCCTACTCCAGGGGATCTTCCCAATAGAGGGATTGAATCCACTGTCTCCTATGTCTCCTGCATTGGCAAGTGGATTTTTACCACTGAGCTACCAGGGAATTCCTTCTTTAATTTGAAAAATATATTAATGTTTGATTCTTATCAACATTTACTTTATTCACTTATGCATTTTCATTTTTCCTTTAAAACACATATTACTGGGACAAGATAAAGTAACAGGGATTAGATTTACTATGTCACCAGAAACAATAACAAAAAATAAACAAATATGCAAAATAACACTTTTTAATAAACTGGATACCAGGCAACAGAGGATATTGATTGCTGAGAACCCGGAAACAAATGAAATGAGCTCTATTATTGCCCCAGGCTAAAATCTTGAGAGTTTAGAGGTTGTGGCTCTGGAAAGGGGAGCTGATGGAAAGTTGGGGAGAGGGGAGGCTCTGGAAAGTTGGACCCGACAGACTCCTTGAGTTGATGAAACAGAAAGGAATCCAGGAAGACAAAGGCAGCTAGGGTTCATTGCACCAACCCTTAGAGAAGAGAGAGTTGAACAGAGAATTTGGGAGATGTAGAGGATTCCTTTCAAGGAGGTAGCAGAACACTGATTGGTAGATGTGTGGGGAAACTGCCCAAGGCTAGGAAAAGAGCCACCTGCCAAAGTGAGAGGAAACGGTAACTAGGCTTCACACAAGCTAATAGAGCCTATTCCCATCAACCACAGTGGAAAAACTAACAATTTAACAATTCACTGAGCTATGTTAGAGCACTCAGAAGTGTCTTATCTTCATGGCAGAAAAAATATTGATACGAGAAAAAACATCCTGGTTTGCTCCCAACTTATAAACCATAATCTACATCCAACAGGACTAATCTGCTTCCATTGAGCTCCAGAAAAAAAGCTAAAAAGTATTTACAGGAGTACAAAAGTATCCAGCATCCTATGAGGTAAACTTCACAAAATTTGGCATCTGAAAAAAATTACCAGGCATACAAAAAAGCAGGAAAATTTGACCTAAAATTAGAAGAAAAACTGATCCTAAACTAACATAGACTTTAGAATTAGCAAAAATATTAAATAATAGCTAGTTATTTGATTTCCCCTGGAGAAGGGCGTGACATCGCACTCCAGTATTCTTGCCTGGAGAATCCCTTGGACCAAGGAACCTGGCAGGCTAGAGGACATAGGGTCACAAAGAGTCAGACATGACTGAACTGATTTAGCATGCTTGCACGTGTTCAGTTTTATTTCATATGTCCGAAAACCTAGGAGAAAGATGGATAAAGTTAACTAAAGATATGGAAAATCTTACAAAGACCCAAACCTAATTTATAGACATGAAAACTGCTATGTTTCTAGGGATAAAAAAGAACAATGCCTAAAATTTAAAAATATATTGGATGGAACAAATGACCCATAAGAGACTAAAGAAAAAAAATGCATTAACTTGAATAGAAATACACAGTAACCTAACTAAAAAAGACACAAAAAGGGAAAAAAAGAAAAGAACAGAGATTCAGAGCTGTGGGATAATTCCAAGAGCCATACATTCTGCTATATGTGCAAACGGGGAAACAGAAGTCAAGAGGGAAAAGTAGTATTTGCAGAAATAATGACAGAAAACAATTTCAAATCTTATGAAACATATAAACCCATAGATAAAAGAAGGAAAACAACTGACAACCTTGAATTCTATACCCAAAAAAATGTATCTTTCAAAAAGAAAGGTGAAATATCAAATAGAAATACAAAGTTTAAAAAATTAACTACCAAAAGACACACGACACAGAAATTCTAAAAGAAGTCCTTCAAGCAGAAGAACTATTTCCATGATATAAAAGATTAAAAAACCAATAGGTAAAGTTAATCAGACCAAATTATACTTCTTTGAGAAGATCAATAAAAATGACAAATCTCTAGCTGGTGATCAAAAAAAGAAAGGCAAAGGAGCTAAAATTTATAAACATGAGGAATGAGAGATATGGCATCACTGGAGATTCTTCAGATGTTAAAATTGTTATAATATTATTATGACCAACTTTATGGCAAAAATTTGACAACTTGTACAAAATGAACATATTCATTACAAGGTACAAATTTCCAAAGCTTACATAAGAAAAAAAAATTAGATAATACAAATAGCATTCTGTTCATTTTATTTTAAAAATGAGATTTTTAGTTAAATAAACAAACCAACCTTTCCACAAAGAAAAATCTAGCTCCAAATTGCTTCACTGGTAAATTCCATCAAACATTTAATAAAAGAATAATTTCTGTGCACACTCTTCCACAAAGCTGAAAAGGAAAAAATACTTTTCCAATTATTCTGTAAGGTCAACATACCCTAATACCAAGCCAGACAAAGACATACAAGAAAAATACAGACAAATATCACTCACAAACATAGACAGAAAATATTCTTAACAAAATGTTAGCCAATGGAAGTCAAGTGGAGTTTATACTAGGAATGCAAGGTTGTCTTAAAGTTTTAAAATTGGCCAGTAAACTTGACAATATTAACAAACTGTGTGACCATATCAATATATTAGAAAAAGCATTTATAAAGTCCAATATCTATTCTCATGAAAATTCGGTGTCCTTAAAGCACAAAGGACTTTCTCAACATCATAAAGAACATTTACAAAAAAACAAACAAAGAAACAAGCAAAACTGTAGATTGTAGCATAAGACTTAAATAAGAAAGAATGGATTCCAAAGATCAGGAATAAGACAAAGTGTCTACTATCACAATTTCTCTCAACCTTGTGTTGGAGGTTGTACAATAAGGTAAGAAAAAGCAATAAAAGGCTGCTAGATATGAAAGCAATGAGTAATCTCTCTTTATTCGCTGACAACATAATTGTCTATATAGCAAAGTATGAATTTATGATAAAGCTATAGAACTAATGAGTTATCAGTGTTGCAGAATAGAAAAGTAATACATAAAATCAGTCATATTCTATACCAAAAAGAAACATTCAGAAATTTAAATTTAAAATGCAGTATCATTTATAAAAATAGCACCAAAATTATAAAAGAAGGATTTGATGGAAAAACAAGTGCAATACCTACACTGACTATTATAAACCATTCTCGAGATAGAGATATATACAAATGGTGAGGGCTACTTTGTTTGTTGCTCAGAAGACCCAATATTATTAAGATATCAATTCTCAAATTATTCTACACATTACAAAAAATGCTTCCAACAAAATTTCAATCAAAATTTCAGAAGGACTTTTTGTACAAATGGACCAATTCATTCTAAAATTCATATGAAATGCAAAGGTCCTGAGATTGCCATACAACTTTGAGGGAAAAAAATACAAAATTGATATATTAACCTGACCTTATTTCAAGTCTTATTATGGAACGATAGCAATCTTTGAAAACCTGTGGTACTGGCACAAAAAGGGGCAAACAGACAAATGGAACATGACAGAGTTTGGAGACTGACCCATAGACATATGGAAAACTGACTTTTGACAGAAGTGCAAAATGAAAATTCAGTGGAGAAAGTACAGCCTTTTCAAAAACTGTGGCTGAAATAACTGAATACTCACGTGAAAAAATAAAAACCTTGATCTATACTTTGCACCATTTACTAATATTAACCCCCAAAGACCTAAATATAAATCCTAAATCTATACAACTTTTAGAAGAATACATACCAGGAAATCTTTGTGACTTTGGGTTGTATCTTTAGATACAACACCAAAAGCATAAATAACAGAAGAAAAAAAAAATATTGACTTCATCAAAAATATAAAGCTGGATTCCTTGAAATACGCTTCCTAAAGAGTCAACTCATGGGCCACAGCAAAATATTTTCAAGTCAATATACTGATGAAGGATTTGTGTCCAGAGTACATAAGGGCCTTTCAAAACTCAATAATAAAAAGAATGAGAAAACCAGATTTAAACACAGGCAAGGCATATGAACAGACATTTCAAGAAGATAAGAAGACGGTAAATAAGTACATATAAATCCTCTCAACATAATTAGTCATTTGGTAAAACTATCAAAACCAATGTGAGCTATAACTACACATTTATTTGAATGACTAATAATTAAAATACTAACCACACCAAGGTGTGGTGAGGATGTAGAGGAACCAGGACCCCCAGACACTGTTGGTGGGTAAAACAATGACGGTGTCTTAAAATGTTAAACACACATCTATCCTATAATCCAGCTATTCTACTTTTAGGCACTAACTCCAGATACATTAAAAAATAATAGCCATAAAAAATGTAGATATGAATGATAGTAGCAACTTTATTGGCAATAGTCAAACTGGAAGCAATCCAGACATCTATCAACAAGTGAATAGATAAATAAATTATGTATATTTGTACAATGAATACTGTTGTTGTTGTTGTTGTTGAATTGCTAAGTCATGTGCGACTCTTTTGTGACCCCATGGACTGTAGCCCGTCAGACTCCTCTGTCCATGGAATTTCCTAGACAAGTATACTGGAATGGGTTGCCATTTCCTCCTCCAGGAGATCTTCTTGACCCATGGATCAAACCTACATCTCCTGCATTGGCAAGCAGATTCTTTACCACGGAGCTAGCAGGGAAGCCCAAAGAATACTATTCAGCAATAGTAAGGAATGAATTATGATATACATAATAACATGGATAAATCTAAATAGTTATGGCAAGAAAGTAGATCAAAGAAAAGTGTGTAGATAATGGATGATCATGTTTGTATAAAATTCTGGATGATGCAAACTAATATACAGTGACAGAAAGAAGATACAGACATGAGAAAATTTTTGGAGATAATATTCACTGTCTTGATTGTAGTTAACTGTTCTGGGGTGTATGCATACGTCAACATTTATCAAACTGTACACTACAAAATCTGCAAATATATATCAATTATACCTCAATAAAGTTAGAAACTATCATTATTGTACTTTTTTATATATTATTTGTGTTTTTTTCCCCTTCTACATGAAGAATGCATAAAGAAATGCCCAACCAACTGCTGCTGCTGCTGCTGTTGCTTCAGTCATGTCCAACTCTGTGACCCCATGGACAGCAGCCCACCAGGCTCCTCTGTCCATAGGATTCTCTAGGCAAGAATACTGGAGTGGGTTGCCATTTCCTTCTCCAATGCAGGCATACATGCCAAGTCACCTCAGTCGTGTCCGACTCTGCTACCCCATGGACAGCAGCCCACCAGGCTCCTCTGTCCATAGGATTCTCTAGGCAAGAATACTGGAGTGGGCTGCCATATCCTTCACCCAACCAACAGTTGGTTCTAAATAATATTCTGCATGCTAAGCTGTCTAGGAAGACTCTCAGGCACTGACTCAGCCAAAATGCAGAAGTAATGGGTTCATTCACAATGAAATAGACTATAGAAAGAAGAAAAGATTTTGGTTGGAGTGGGGAAAATAATATCAACTTAGGAATGTTAAAAACTGAGGTATGTGTAGTGCCTTCAAGTGCAGATGTCCAGTAAGCACATGTAATAGCTGAGTTTACAGGCTAAAGATAAAAATTTAGTGACCACTGGCATTTAGGTGGTAGTCAAAGCCACTGATGTCAATAGAGTTACTCCAAGAAAGTTGGCAAAGTAAGAGGAGAAAGATCAAACATAACCTATAAGGAAGCCATCATTTAAGGCGTGGGCAGGGGAAGAAAAATGCTATTAAGGATGCTAAAGTAAGGTAGGTAGAAAGATGGAGGAAAAGCTGGCTTAGCATTGTCTTAAAAGCCAAAAGAGATGAAAAATATTTTAAAGAGAAATAGTCAACATCTCACATGAAGCACAGACATTGAGTAAAATCAGGGTTCTTAAGCACAGAAATGGAGACGATCTGGGATTCTGGCTAGAACAGAGCTGTGGCAAGGTAGGTTGGTAGTAGAGGCAAGAACTCCAGTGGGAAGTAAGGAAATTCTCAAACAAAAAAATCAACAAAGAAAAGGCTTTGTTACTGGAAGATATCATGGTAACTGCCTGAGAGATGAGTTTAAAGAGAATCAGGAAGAAAGACTGCTTGTAAAACAAGTGAAATGTATTGGAGAGAGCTGAAAAGGGTCTATTAAAAAATGGTGTCCATGGAATAGCAAGGGAAATCATTGAAAAACATCATAGACAAAAAAAAAATAATATAACTTATGAATGCATTTGATGCCAAGGAGAGCAAGAACTAGAAGGAGATTCCACATTTGAAGTCATGGCAGATTGGAAAAATAGGGATATTAATAGCAATGAGAAAATAGGGAATGAAATCTAATTGGAGGAAGAAAGAGGCACATTCTAATTTAGGAAGTACTTTTATCCTTCTATAGTTTCTTATTCCAAGCTTTAGAGATATCTGTGAAGGTGTACATAATGAATCCATAATTCATGAAAAAAATCCTACACAGTCATGGAAATTTTTATTAAAATTAGATATACCCACTTAGTGAGACAAAGTATCATCTGTCATTTATTCGGGTGTTATTGGTAAAATCATAGCCATCATTTCAACTGCATAATTATAATTGCAGAAAATTCTCTGGTATGTTTGTTAAAATTTTAACTACTTGGTGATGATGATGATGATGGTGACAATGATGTGTGTGTGTGTGTTTTAAATCAACTCTGATGTGACAGCAGTGACCTGAGGGCATCATTTTAGTTGCTCGCTGTTTGAAAGGCAACTCCTTCCTCAACTACTCAAATAGCAAATGAACACAACACTCCCCTGCTACTGCTATGCCCTTAAGCTTGGGTTGGAAGTAGAACTTTTCATTAAAGTTCTTTTTAATTAGGACTGCAGAGAACCAACTTCTCTATTTCTTTTGTAAAAAGTATGATTTCATAGAATTTGAGAAAAGGCATAAAAAGTGCAGTATTTCTCAAGATCACAGAAAATAATATATATTCAGTCTATCATAATACCATTTGATACCTATTTCCCTATACTTTGTATTCTTAATCATAAATAGCTTTTAAGAAGCTAAGAAATGTATCATCTCATTGAATTCATTAAGAAGTAAACATTCAAAACCCTTGGTTTCCCTCTATCACTGAAAGGCTTTCAACTAATTTGCTTTCCAACTGCAAGCATTTTCTATTCTGAGAAATCTTATCTTGAATCTTTGCGAATTTCTATAGGCTTCCGCCAGGCTCCTCTGTCTGTGGAATTCTTCAGGTAAGAATACTGGAGTGGGTAGCCATTCCCTTCTCCAGGGGATCTTTCAGACCCAAGAATCAAGCCGGGGTCTCCTGCATTGCAGGCAGATTTTTTACCATCTGAGCCACCAAGGAAGACCATTAACATACTGAACACACAAATAAAAATGTAAATTGTCATATGAATGGATGGGTAAAACTAGTTTCTTTGAGTTTAAGATGTTTCTGGTCATTAGTTAAAAGTATACTGCAGCACTTCTTATGTCATTGATTAAAGAGGTCTCGTGTCTATATATTGCCAATCCAATATGGCTTTCATGAATATTTGATAAGTTTTTATCTGGTGGATTTTAACTGCCTTGAGCAAAAGTACTTTTCTAGCTCTCCTAAAGGGATGCTCCCCAGAAACCAAGCTCTGAATTGTGCATCTCAGCCAGTCTTGCTTTGCTTCAGACCTGCTTATCCTGAGTCCTAGATTCCTCATCTGCGGAACTGAGATATTTGTGGCTTGTATCAACCTTACAGGTTTGAAATAAATAAAAGAATCCACCTTTAAAGGGTCTCAAAAAAGGCCACAAGTGGGTGTAAGTTATGGTAACATGCCTTTCTACCAAGAAGCATACAATCCAGTCTATCATTGTTGTTACTGCTGCTGTTCTTTGTTGAAATCATCTTAAATTTGGTAAAGGTTTTCAACTTGTCAACATGCTGGAATGAATACCACAAGGCAGGACAGCACTGCGTTATTTGGCAAAACTCAGTTACCAAACTGAGCAAAGGAAGCAAAATGAAGGTGCTTAGTGCAGCTCTGCCTGAGCACACAGAAAAAAAAGCTGTAATCATATCTAATTAGTGTTAAAATAATGTTTCCCTTTGAAATGTTTAATTAGCTCTGTTTTAGAACATAAACATTCTTGAGGTAGCATACACTGTAGAACTCGAAGATTCTGATGAGTTAAATGTTGCAAAGTGTTCTTGCGCCCTGTGTGGGGCAGAACCTGACAAGGAGTTGCTAGCAGATGTCTGGCCCATTGGTGGAGCCAGGATGCTTGCTCCAAACAGCAGGCCATCATTTCAACCATTGTTGCTTCTACCAAGTCTCCCAGTGTGCTTTCAATTTAACAGCATCACCAGCAGACAAAGAAATTTCTGACAATTTGCCCTTCAGTTCAGAGAGGAATTCTATTTAAACTTGTTTAACCTCTCATAACGTATTAGTTATTGTTGCCAGCCTGTGTGCGTCCCTTGGCAAGGAGCTCCTCATTCTGGGAGGAGGAGGGGGTGCCCTTCAGTCTGATAAAGCAAGACCAGATTCACTGGCACACTTACAGGATGCTTGTCTCAAGATTGCAGCAAATTTAATTAACCTTATTATAAATATGGTTTTCTTGATGATTACATCACAGTTTGGTCTTGCTTTTGCCTACTGCTGTTTCAAAGTAGTATGTCCTTTCTAAAAGAGTTTTCTAGAAAACCACAGACTACTAAAATAAGTAAACTTATCCTGACTGCGACCTCTCCTATCTATGGTCCTGTTGTTAGATTAACAGCATCTTCCCTGGATCCTAGTGACTTTACCTTTGTTCTAGCACACTTTGCCAAACTCGTGACAAGGAGCAACCTTACAATAAAACTAAAATTATTCTAAGATATTAAACATAGATAAAAATTCTGGTGTGGAATTCTGTGTCGGACTAATTACTGCCCTAAGTTCTTACCAAAGAGATTATCCTGGTCTGTGAAAAGTAAAAGGGATTTCATTCCTTTTAAAGCACTAGCCAAGCCTTTCACAAATGTTCTCTTCTAAAAGTGCGTGCACACACACGTACCTCCACGCGGGTTTATTTCCAAAGTACTTTTGCCTCCCTGGTTACTGAGATCCTCAGTCTCTAGAATTAAATTGGGAGATGGGGAAGGAACATGCAGCCTACCAGACTAACCCATGCCCAGAACACCCCACCTCCCCACCTTCTATTTAGCATGCCTTCCTTTATACAAGCTGCTCGTGGGAATCTTCCTCTTCTAGGAGATTTTCCAGGTAAACCAGGAGAATGGCAGGAACATTCACTCTGTGTGCAGTGTCAGTCACTCAATCATGTCCGACTCTTTGTGGTTGCATGGGCTGTAGCCCACCAGGCTCCTCTGCCGATGGAATTCTCCAGGCGAGAATACCGGAGTGGTTTGCCATTCCCTTCTCCAAGGGATCTTCCCAGACCCAGAGGTGGAACCTGGGTCTCCTGCATTGTAGGTGAACTATTTACCCTCTAAGCCACCAGGGAAGCCCACAGGAACTTTCACTCTACTCAAGAGCAACTCTCAAGGGTCTTCTGATTTCAAAATACACAGTGCTCCTTCACTACTATGGATAGAAAATCTCAGCCTGTGGAAACATTTGTTAAGTATAAGCTCTATAGGGCCATTCAGATCTAGGTTGCTTGACTTTGGATAATGGTCAGGGACTCCTGAGGGCTTCCCAAGTGGTTCAGTGTTTACCACTGCCTGCAATGCAAGAGAGACACATTCTCTTCTGCCTGCAATGCAATGACACATGTTCCATCCCAGGGTCGGGAAGATGCCCTGGAGAAGGAAATGGCAGCCCACCCCAGTACTGCTGCCTGGAAAATCCCATGGACAGAGGAGCCTGGTGGGCTACACTCCGCGGGGTTGCAGAGAGTCAGACACGATTGAGCACGCAGGCATTATGGTGCTCCAGGCCTAGCCAGCCCTGTCTGGGACCTACTCTGACATAAAGTTTTCTTCCAAGTAGATGGTTTCAGTTGGCAGAAGGAAATATAAGAGAACCACAGAAGCTTCCCTACACAACAAAGGACTTTGAAGTGTAAATACACGTTCTGCACAGCTAACTGGAGAGGTCTGATCACTAAAAGTCCAGCTGATTATCCTTTAGAAAGGGTAAGAGAAGAAATTTGTAAACAATTAGATGCCCGATAATTAGGGAATTGTTACCTAATGACCTATTCAGTGAAACACTTGGGAGACATTAAAAAAGATTCATGAAGAGTTTACAACAGAACCATGTGTATATTTTGAAGTTAAGTGAAAAACAAAAACAGAAACCTAGGACACAAAAATGTACATATAAAGAGTAAAATATTAGGCAGCAAAAAAATCCATTTAAACTGATTATCTTATGTTAGTGGGGTAAAATGCATTCATGTTTCTCCTCTTTCTTCTACTCTGATTTTTTGTAATATAAGTTATAATTAGTATGTTATATTATTATAATGAAAAATAAAATAGTAAAGTGCTGTTTTATATTGAAAATTAGTATGCACTTTATTTTGAAAATAGAAAAAATTTAAAAACTTCTTAGGGGTTATTTGTTGAAGTAAATCATGCCTTGTAAAAAGGAACAAATTTATACTTTGAGAGTATTTTTTCTTATTTCTATTTGATCCTTTAATCTATGCAAAAAATTTGAAATTGAATAAAGATGAGTGTATCCTCCTTGAGAACAAGTATTCTCATGCTCTGTTTGTGTGTTCAGTCGCTAAGTCCTGTCCAACTCTCTGAAACCGCATGGACTGTAGCCTGCCACGCTCCTCTGTCTATGGTTCCTCCTCCTATGTCTACTCTTGCCTTTTCCAGGCAAGAATACTGGAATGAGTTGTCATTTTCTCCTCCAGGGGATCTTCCCTACCCAGGGCTCAAACCCATGTCTCCTGTGTCTCCTGCACTGCAGGCGGATTCTTGACCTGCTGAGCCACCTCGGAAATCCTATCATGCTCTAAGCATTACTAAATGGAGTCTCCTCATATTGAAGCATCTCTACAAACATCTGCAGAATTTAATGAACAATTCCAATATGTATTTTTCACAGCTTTCGTACAAAAAAATTATATGCATGTCAATCCTAGATAAGACAGGAGAATTTAATTAGCCATACTCTACTAGCACAGTTGGGAATAGAAAAAAAATATATTCATGATTTCTAAGATAGATGAAAAACGAGTTATAATTTTTTCTTCACTCATCATTTGTTGGTTAAATTGAGTATTTTCAAATAATTTCCAAAATTTCTTAGTATCAAACTCAATTTTTTGGACGCGGCTTCCTCAGTGATACTATCATGACATGAAGTCATTTTAAGACAAACCAAAAAAAAAGTTGCAGCTACTGAAAACCTTTTGGGTTCAGAGGCGCAGAAAGTGAGTCTAACATGTAGGGCTATTTCTGCCCATCTGGTGGCCTCCACAGTGGAAAATCTCTTCCCTTGTACAGTGTCAAGTTCTCTTCACTAAACGGTCTAAAATAAAATAATATGACTAAGATATTCACTTCAGTTAATACACAGCTGTTAGAAGATAATGTGAATGCATTCAAACCAATGTATCTTCAATGCTTAGCTGAGCTAAGAAAATGAGACCCGGGACTTCCCTGGTGGCCCAGTGGCTAAGACTCTGAACTTCCAATGCAGAGGGTCCAGATCTGATCCCTGATCAGCAAACTACACTGCCTGCCCCCTGCCATAACTAAGAGTTTTTATGTGGCCACTAAAGATCCTGTACCCTGCAAGGAAGATCAAAGATCCTACGTGCTGAAGCAGCCAAATAAATAAAAATTTAAGAATAAAGAAATAATTTAAAAAGGAAATAAGTTGTTCATTCAGCTGTAGAAAAGAAAAGGTGGCACCAACTGAGTAAAGAGTCTGGACCTGCACGGGAATGGCAGCTATAGGGTATTAGGGACTTAAAAATTCTCAAGAGCAATAGCAAGGGATGGGAGTAGATGTAGAAAGAGCAGGATGGGCGGTAGAGACACAACAAAAAAGAGCTTATATTTTGAAATTCTATTTATGGACCCTGTTGTGTCCCCTCAGACCAGACCCCTTCTTTAGTGGTTCTAAGGACCCAATTCCCAGCTTCCATGTGCTCTGTTTCTCCTGTTTAGCTCCTGCAACTTTCTTCTGAGGATTCCCCTTAGACTACTAGGGACCATTGTATTGTAGGAGCAGGGAGCTGAAAGTGCCTGGAAATGCAGGTCTTACCCTCTGTTGGCTTATAATCCATGACTGTCTGGTAGGGCAGAGTGACATCCAACTCCTTTGCCTTGAGAAGGTTAAAACTCTAAGGTATAATTTATAACCTAAGTGCCCCACAAGGCTAGTTCAGCACTTCTCTTGAAATCACACCCTCTCTGAAATCATACTTCTGAAATCAAGCCTTCCCTGTCCTTTTTCTTCCACTCTCTTACTGGTTTCTCCTGGGAGCACTTCTTTAATAAATAACTTGCACTTGAATCCTTGTCTCAGGATCTGCTTCTGGGGAGCTGTACTAATATACACCTCAGAGGCAGGGCACATCACTATTTCTTCTTCCCCTGCTTTACCTTCTGCCTTTTCTTCCCTCCTGTATTCATTCCTCCCTGACATCAGTTCCCAGAACTTATACTAGATCATATTCTCAGTGTTTACCTGTTGTGTATATGGAATCACTGGTGCCCAGTATAATTCTAGTAGAACTTAGTACTTAATAAAATCTATGCAACTAAATCATATTTCATATATTTCACTGCAAGAACAATCTTTTTCATATACTACAAAATGGTACAAATGGAATGTGGCCATATAGGGAGTTCTTTGCAATTTTTCTTTCATATTCTTTTTGTTAAAAACTTTATATTTTGTATTGGGGTATAGCTGATTAACGAAGTTGTGACAGTTTCAGGTTAACATGAAGAACAATTTTTAAATTTATTTTTCTTGGATAAGTTAATATAATAAATTAATAAGTTCTAAGGCTGATTCTTGAAAGAACAGCATCAGTTGTATACAACAAAAGAAATAGAGCATTCTGAAAGCATCACCATATTCTGTCCATGGACTTAAATTTCTATCAATGAATAGTTCATTAAGAAGGTAAACTTTGTGGGTATGTATGTTTTTATAAGTAATAGTGTTTGAGCCCATGAGATGAAAGATATATGTGGTATGAAAACAGTATTAAGTTCTCTGAAGTGTCCCTAGTTTCTTTGATTAGTCTAAAGACATTTTACTTCCCTTCATATTTCCAATTTTTCATCTCCAGTGTTCTCCTTCCATTTTCATTGTGTTTCATTTCATTTCATTTCATTTCACTGAGTTTCATTTCAGCTTCATGAGCTATTTGACCACTATTTTTTGTTTCGTTAGCATTTCTATGGTATCTTGGCATTCTTACACATAGTCAAGCATTTTTTGACTTCTTAAAATGTATAAGTTTTTGATTAAGTAAATATAAATGTCAGTATTTAAGTAAAAATAAGTATTTGACTTATATTTATATAAGTAAATATAAGTATTTGATTAAGTAAATATAAATTTTTCAACTCCAGTGTTCTCTTTCCATTTTCATTATCTTTCATTTCATTGTATTTCACTGAGTTTCATTTCAGCTTCATGAGCTATTTGATCACTATTTTTGTTTAATTAGCATTGCTCTGGTATTCTGGCATTCTTACTCATAGTTAAGCATATTTTAATGTCTTAAAATATATAAGTATTTGATTAAATAAATATAAATTCAAAACAAAAATCTTCATTGAACTAAATTAATGCTTGGAATTGCACACAATTATCGTAACACATTTAAATACTACTGTACTAAGTTCAAAATAGGTGAAATATATTTAACATTACGCTCTGTAGAAATTATAAGCTTAATTAGAACAATAATTAAACAAATGCAGAAAAACAAATGTAACTCATAATTAAAAGTTTCTTCTCACCTTTCAATGTCAACAGGTATAACTTAGTAGGTATATTTTTTTCATTTAATTTCATTTAATCTTCAGTGACCCATTTGTTCACTGGTTGACTAAAACTTTTAAGGCAATAAATCCGTATGCTTAAACTAGATATCTAGATGAAATTAGGTAGGCAGATTGCAGATCCAGCTCTTAACAGTAATTCTATAGGCAATCTACTCTCAATTTCAACAACTGATTTGCAAGTGAACTCTTGTTGGAGGACCTGTCTGGACAGAAAGCTAACAAATATGCTTTCATATAATATAGATGAAAAAAATTAGTTAGCCAAGTCATTCCTCTTGAATACATCAGTTACATTAAGTGAAGTACCAATATTTATTTATCGAAACATATGTAAGGGATTTCCCTGGGGGCCAGTGGTTAAAACTCCATCTCTCCAACACAGAGGGCAAGGGTTCAATGCCTGGTGAAGGAACTAAGATTCCACTTGCCATACAATGTGGTTAAAAATAAAATAAAAGATAAAAACAAAACTTTAAACAACAGCAAAAAACAAACAAACAAAACTCTATTTACTCAAGTGCAAATAGAGTAATAATATGGTAATTACATGAGTTCCAGTAGTCATCACAGAGAAGGCAATGGCACCCCACTCCAGTACTCTTGCCTGGAAAATCCCATGGATGGAGGAGCCTGGTAGGCTGCAGTCCATGGGGTCGCTAAGAGTCAGACATGATTGAACAACTTCACTCTCACTTTTCACTTTCATGCATTGGAGAAGGAAATGGCAACCCACTCCAGTGTTCTTGCCTGGAGAATCCCAGGGACAGGGGAGCCTGGTGGGCTGCTGTCTATGGGGTTGCACAGAGATGGACACGACTGAAGCGACTTAGCAGCAGCAGCAGCAGCAGTAATCATCAAGCAAGTTCCACTTCTTACTAATCTTTTTTTTTTTTTTCACTTCTTACTAATCTTTTATACTTAGTATGTGCTCTATATAACAATTCCAAATGTTCCAAAATAAAATGATATATGTAATTTGTTTTCATACTAATTACTAACTGAAGATACCTTACTTATTTTACTTTTGTTCCTTTCCTAAGGAGAATTTTTAAGACTTGGTTAAAGATGAACTAGTTATTAAAGCAAAGGCAGTTTTACCTAGGTCAGATTTTTTCAAACCAAAACCCAACACATTTAGACAACCAAAACTTTTCAAATAATTTTATAATATTAATTAGCATGTAGGTCACATTAACACTTCCATGAAAGAAGTAGTAGAGAAGACAGCATATCATGTCACTGTTTTATACCACAATAGCTAACAGGATAAAAATATTTATTCAATGAAATAAAAATCCTTAACTCTTTTGGAATCAACAAAGCATTAGTCCTACATTTTAAAATTTCAGAATTTCATTCAATACAGGGAAATAGTTTACAGAATAAATCAAACCAAATTATCATTGTCCAAGATGCTACAGGAATAATTCACACTTAGAACGAATATGTACTTAGAAAAAATATTGATTCTATAGAAAATCATTGATACATATTTGTAACTTTCTTAGTGGGTCAAATCACATTATCTTTATGTCATTAAACATAGCTTTAAGGTATGAACAACAATTTAATGAGACTGTTTTTTAAACATATTTGAAATTAATTTTTCCCCTTTGAAGTAGTCTCTTTGGAAACAACAAACTTATTTCAGTAATTCCATTGCTATGTTTTTGGAACTGTCATTCAGAAACTGCAACATACTTTTGAGATACATCTCAATAAGCAAAACTCCTCTGATGGCATATGTGGTTTCAGAGACACAAAAGTCATCTCAAGCCTGTTTTTGGTCTCCTAAACTGGGTGAGAACACTTGGCAAAACATCTTGTTAAAGTATTGCGATGTTCCTATAAAATAATGAGGCATAGTGGGTGTTTTATTACATAACTTCAAAATTATTATGAATTTAAAATAAGATAATATTTTCAAAATTAAACAGTAGCAATCATAGACCAAAATAATCTTGAAAAATGACATTCATTTGAAGGGATATAATGCAGTGCGGTATGAAATCATTCTTGGGTATATCATATATATAGGACTTTGTTAAAACCATTGTTTACATTTATTATAACTTTTTCCCTGACTTCTGGACAGATTTTTACTTCATTCACTCCTCCATCCATCTAACCCACTCCCCCTTTCTCTGTCCAATCATCCCCTTAACCATTCATTCATTCATTAAACAACAGTTAGTGAGTTATTACAATGTACCAAATTAAACCCAAAGCCACAAGATGAGTAAGATAGAGTCCCTGCTTCTCTATTATGTTCTTGGGTTTTCCCTATAAACATTACAAATCAATTATCTTTTTCCTAAATAGAAAATTGCTCAAAATAATTTGAATCTTAAGGAAAACATTTATTTTGTTACAAAGAGTATTCTAAGAGAAAATACTCTGTGAATTTACTGACTTTGAGATTCTTGTTTTCCATGTTACTGCCAACAACTAGAGTAACCTGTCACTTGGTTTTGAAACTCAATAGATTTCACCCAATAAACTCAACATCCATAATTTAGGCATAATCACTCAGCATCTCATTAACAGCTCTTAATCATATTCCCATTCCCTAATCTTAATTTTAGAAGACAGCATATGATAATAAAACAAATTCATATTATCAATTATTTTAAGGAACAGATTCCAGGGAATATTCTGGGATCAGAATCATTCGAACTAACACTCAAAGCATTCAACACTCATATCCAAGTAATTGACAAGGTGAATAATTATGCAGAAACGTGATGCCAACAGACTGCAAAGATCTGCAATCCTTATGGATATAACATTATTCAGGATATTGTACTTGGAGAGAAAATTATATTCACACCAATATTTTCAACAACAAATCATTATAAATAAAATGCATTTATAATATTTTTAGAATTTTTAGATTTTATAATAAACAATTTCAAACCAGGACATTTCTTTAGGCAAAAATTCTTATCCCAATAATTAACTTTTTCCCCAATAATTTTAGTTTTAATGTAAATAGCCATACATCTAGAAAAGTACAAGCAAAATCTACTGATTATTGCCATATACATTGTTCTTTCAATCAAGAGACAAAATTAAACATCTTAGCACTTAGCTTTACATACCATTATTTTTTTCTAACATGAAGTCGCTGAAATAATAAAAATGTCAAAGGTAATTCTGTTTATAAAATGGCTGGCAATTTTCAGTGTTTGAGAGTGAATATGTAAGAAACGATTTGCATATAATTAGATATGTTCGATTTTATAACATTCATGGAGCTTTCATGATATATCCCTGTATCGGGAGCACGGAGTCTTAACCACTTGACTGCCAGGAAAGTCCCAACAATGTTGAACCATTTAATATTTATAATCAGTGCAATGAAATGATCGAATTTCTTTTATTAGAATGCTCACTCCATTGGCAGTATAGAAGACTGACGTAGGAGAGGAGACTGGATGAAGGAAGATTAGTTACAGACTACAAGGTGAATGATGAAAAAGGTATAAAATATTATCATGGTTACATTGAAAGAGAGGGAGGAAAGAGTGCACATGAAACATGCAGGCATATATGTATGCGTGCTAGGTCATGTCCCACTCTCTGGGACCCCATGGATTGTAGCCTGCAAGGCTCTGCAGTCCATGGAATTCTCCAGGCAAGAATACTGGAGTGAGTTGCCATTTCTCACATGAGACACTTCTGACTAATTTACACAGTTCAACCTCACTGAACTGTTTTCTTCTCTATCTTTTTCTGACCCAAACTGAATTAACTAAACAGCACACCACTGAGAAGAATAGCTTAGTTAAAAAAAATTCTAGACAGTGAAGACATGATGTATTTTATAGAGAAGCTGTAAAAACTACTTTTCAGGAGAAGACTCATATATACAGCCTCAGGCACAAGCAATAACAACACACTCATAAAAATACATACTCCTCACCTACAGAGCTTTAAAGTTAACAAGGCATTTTCATATACATTCCTTAATGATCTCAACAGCTTTGTTGAAATAGACATCATCATTCCCACTTTGCAGTCGAGTAAACTAAAGCTCAGAGATGATAAGGTGGGCTCAGCTCCAGATATTCCCAAGATACCCTCCCATGGGTACCTTTTCTAGAAAGTCTTGAATCTTCTACTTATTAACCATACACTCTTGGCCAAGAAAATTACTTCCTGCTGAGCCTCAATTGTTATGGTTAAGAAAAAAATAATATTTTTTCACTAGAAAATAAAATAATTTTCCTAAAGTGGCTTTGGTACTGCTAGCACTCTTTTAAGTCCCACCCTGTATCAAGTATTTGAAGATAATTACTATTTCCTGGGCTTTTTAGGTGGTGCAATGGCAAGGAATTCACCTGCTAATGTAGGACAATCAAGAGATGTAGGTTCAATCCTTGGGTCAGAAAGATCTTCTGGAGAAGGAAGGGGCCACCCACTGCAGTATTCTTGCCTGGGAAATCCCATGGACAAAGGAGCCTGGCAGGCTACAGTCCACGTAGTCGCAAAAGAGTCAGACATGACTGAGCATGTATCTGCGTGCGTGCACACACACACACACACACACACACACACAATTTCAAGCAGAGGTATATTCTGAATATATCCATAGGATTTATTTCCTGAAGCAGAGACTATAAATATCAGAGCATGAGTGTCAGGGCCTGTAAGTTTACTATTAATGAATATTAGCTAAAGAGAACAAATATGAATAGTAGGCTAAAAACCAATTAAGTGTAGGAAAATAAAATGTGAGGAGATGAAAGCTTAAAGTAATTGCTATGCTCAACAGAATCAAATATTGCAAAGAGGAAAAGGAGAGTGATTACTAACAGCATTTCACTGAATTTGACAATTCAAAATGCTATTGCTCATAATTATAAAAATTATCATCCAGAAACTTCCCAAAACAAAACAAACTAAACAAACAAACAAACAGAAAAATACAGTTTTTAGGATCCAGACAAAAGGGAAAGTTGCACTTTGCTTTTTCGAATATCACTTGGAGTAGTAGAGTATTAAGTAACAAAACCCACAAATATGTATCATTCATTCCTAATAACTGCAAATTTAAGAACTTTACTCATTTACAAAAATCAGAATTCCACAAACTAAGGATACAAAAATATGGTTTTGAAAAAACTGTATGGTTCACATGAAAACAATGGAAATCATTGGTAAGGAAACTGCTGGACAATGTGAAAACACTTATACCCTCAATAAAACTGTCATTAGTAAAAATTCAAAACTTGTTTTTTCAAAAAAACCATTGTTCAACAAAAGCAGAAAGAAAAGGATAAGTAGAGGAAACAGAAAAACCCTGAATCTAGGGTTGGTCACTTTAATTTTTGAGAGTAATTAAGTTACTAAAAATCCTACTAGAGTTCAACAGCTTTTGACATATGTTCTCCAGGATGCTTTTATCATAATAACCGCAATAGACCAGACCCTCTTTAGCAAAGAGACCAGGTACTTAATAATCTCTAGCCCAATAATGTACAAAGGTTGAGGATGTTTCTAGATTAACTGGCTAGTACCTATGATTTATGCACACTCATCTCAATGTAGCCAAAATCATCTTCATGAAAGAACACACACAATGGTTCCTAAATACGTTTGATATAATGAGAAGACAGAGTTCAACTGTTAAGGACTTTTGCCCGTAACTATTCACATCTAGTTTCCCAATTGTTGTTGTTTAGCTGCTATGTCATGTCCGATTCTTTGCAATCCCACCGACTATAGCTGGCCAGGCTCCTCTGTCCATGGAATTCTCCAGGCAAGAATACTGGAGTGGGTTGCCATTTCCTTCTCCAAGGATCTTCCCAAGCCTGGGATCAAATACCCGCCTCCTGCATTAGCAGGTGGATTCTTTACTGCTTAGCCATCAAAGAAGCCCAATATGGATACATCAATGAAAATGGCATATATCAGACAATATCACAAAGTGGAATTATAAAAACAGTAATGAGAAATAGGAATGAAGACAGTGTTGAGCAGTTTTCTCGGAAAACTACAAATCACCATACCCTGCATTTCTGAATAGGGAAAAACGGAGAAGGCAATGGCACACCACTCCAGTACTCTTGCCTGGAAAATCCCATGGATGGAGGAGCCTGGTAGGCTGCAGTCCATGGGGTCACGAAGAGTCGGACACGACTGAGCGACTTCACTTTCACTTTTCACTTTTCACTTTCATGCATTGGAGAAGGAAATGGCAACCCATTCCAGTGTTCTTGCCTGGAGAATCCCAGGAACAGGGGAGCCTGATGGGCTGCCATCTATGGGGTTGCACAGAGCCAGACATGACTGAAGTGACTTAGCAGCATTAGATTAGAATTCCAACAGGGCAGCCAAATTGCCCTTTATCTTGTAAAATAAACTCTCTGGCTAACTAGGTTTATGTAAAGGACACATCTTGTTTTGGAAAGGAATCCTTTCTGTTATCACTTTTTCTCTCAAGGTTTATGGGTTACCTATTTTGTCCTGCCAGATCTTTAACAACAAAGGTACTTGGAGACACATTTTCAACAGGTCTCTTTCAGCTTAAAAGAGATAAGAAGTCACCGCCTGGTGGGTCATCCACTTCTGACAGAGAGAGGTGACCCAAATGATGGGCACTGATGCCCTCAGCCTTCTTAACTTCGGGAGGATTTGACTGGCCTTTTTTTGGTTTGTTTCCAATGTAGGTAAATGAGCTCTGCAAATATTAACCAGTGTCAGGCATGCTGTGAACTTCCTCCTAATGAGGCCCTAAGGATGTGAGCTGGAGGAACTACTTCAGCTAGTCTACAGGCGATACCGAACAGTCAGACTTTTAATTTCACTTAAATGCAAACCAGAGAAGGGTAGCCCTGGAAAGCTTTTTAAATATGAAGAAATAAGCTCAAATCATAGAATCATCCAGTTAATGACACAATAGAGCTTTCATAAATGACCTAAAGCAAATGATTAAGAACATTCCAAACTAACCACACAGCAGTAAGAAGGTCTGTTATTCTGAATTGCCCCTTTGCGGACACGTCTGCATTTGTCTTCACAAACAGTAGGCTTTCTGATCCAGGTTCTGGGAGATAGCCTTATGATGTTGGTGCCAAAACTACTTGCAGATATGGCATTAGAGAAGATCAAACTTCAGCAACACTCTTTTTGTCTACCCTTCAAACTCCCATATCTGGGCCTTCTCTTAAATTAACTACCTTTTCCTGTATTTATTCTATGCTTTATTATACAATCTCCGCCTTGTAGATTTCAGGCTGGCATTATCTGGTTTGAGTTATAAGCACCTAGAATACAAGGATTCTGTTAGTCTAAACAACTCGAAAGAGTGTCAATGCCACATGAGCCTTCAAAATATTTTCAGATAATGATGATGAGTCCCTCTAAAATGTTAGTGGGATGAAAAGGTGGAAAAAATATCTTTTCTTTAACTTCTTTTTCAGCAAAATGCTTTCTTTTACATGTCCCCGAACCTCCTGATGTTCAAGATGGTTTTAGAAAAGGCAGAGGAACCAGAGATCAAATTGCCAACATCCACTGGATCATGGAAAAAGCAAGAGAGTTCCAGAAAAACATCTACTTCTGCTTTATCGACTATGCCAAAGCCTATGACTGTGTGGATCACAATAAACTGTGGAAAATTCTGAAAGAGATGGGAATACCAGACCACCTGACCTGCCTCTTGAGAAACCTAGATGCAGGTCAGGAAGCAACAGTTAGAACTGGACATGGAACAACAGACTGGTTCCAAATAGGAAAAGGAGTACATCAAGGCTGTATATTGTCACCCTGCTTATTTAACTTCTATGCAGAGTACATCATGAGAAACGGTGGGCTGGAGGAAGTACAACCTGGAATCAAGATTGCCGGGAGAAATATCAGTAACCTCAGATATGCAGATGACACCACCCTTATGACAGAAATTAAAGAAGAACTAGAAAAGCTTCTTGATGAAAGTGAAAGTGGAGAGTGAAAAAGTTGGCTTAAAGCTCAACATTCAGAAAACGAAGATCATGGCTTCTAGTCCCATCACTTCATGGGAAATATATGGGGAAACAGTGGAAACAGTGTAAGACTTTATTTTGGGGGGCTCCAAAATCACTGCAGCGATAAAATTAAAAGACGCATATTCCTTGGAAGAAAAGTTATGACCAACCTAGATAGCATATTCAAAAGCGGAGACATTACTTTGCCGACTAAGATCTATCTAGTCAAGGCTATGGTTTTTCCAGTGGTCATGTATGGATGTGAAAGTTGGGGGCAGGAGGGGAAGGGGACGACACAGGATGAGATGGCTGGATGGCATCACTGACTCGATGGACATGAATCTGAGTGAACTCCGGGAGTTGGTGATGGACAGGGAGGCCTGGTGTGCTGCGATTCATGGGGTCGCAAAGAGCTGGACACAACTGAGCGACTGAACTGAACTGAACTGATTTGAAATATATATATATACTTGTATGTATGTATACCTTTCATCTATCATCTCTCTCTCCCTTTCTCCCTCTCTCTCTTCTCTCTCTCCCTTTCTCCCTCCCCCTTCTCGCTCCTCTCTTTTTCCCCTCACTGTATCCCTATATCCCCAGTCAGACAAAAGGTGCAGGAAGCCTTGGATCTCCAATTTATAAAATGACAAAAATGGCAGACGTTTCAAATCATTCATCACAATAAGATTATTCCAATCAAAGAGAAATAATATACTGGAAATAAAACTGTATAGTATACATTGCAGATTATTTGAGTGGTTTATTATAAAAATAAACATGTATCTTTGCCCATGGACTTCCCTGGTGGCTCAGATGGCAAAGCGTCTGTCTACAACGCGGGAGACCCGGGTTCAATCCCTGAGTCAGAAAGATCCCCTGGAGAAGGAAATGGCAACCCACTCCAGTACTCTTGCCTGGAAAATCCCATGGACGGAGGAGCCTGGTAGGCTGCAGTCCCTGGGGTTACTACGAGTCAGACACGACTGAGCGACTTTACTTTTCACAGCTTTGCCCACGGGTCAACAATCCTTGTCTACATATGGTTTCTGAGAAGGATCTCTATGAGGAAATATTCCATAAGTTTGTACCTTTCACTCCGTTTTCTTCAGTGAGTCCCCTGGCACACAATAACACCGTATTCTGTGATACAGAATGCACTAGCTGTTACGAGATAGAAGTAATACCCATCAGTAGCAATTGTGATTATGCTTTATTGTTCACATATACACACTTCAGTGTGTACAAACTTAAAACTTTCTTCCTTAAATTACTGTCAAAATTAAACATTACAATAATATACGCTTTTCTTTTTAACTAAGAAAGCTCCAATACACATATATATTTATACTTAACTTCTCACGCTTATGCATGTAATATTCAGTTTCGAAACCAAAATGATCATTTAATTTATTTATCAAAAAGAAAAATAGTGATGCTGTCTGTTTATTAAACTGCATGCCCTATGTCAAATGTGTTAAAGTGTAAATTGTAAATTAGATTCACAAGTCCCAGTTGCTAATTATTCTGGATGTCCATGAATGGAAACAAGTAGTTAATTCACAATAAATCACTAGTAATGTGCTAACTAGCAAGCCACTAATTCTGTGTATCTGTAAGTATTTACAGCAAGAAAGTGAAAACCGGGGGAATAGATGGGAAAATTTTTTTTTTCTAGTTTTTTTTTTTTTAAATTTTAAAATCTTTAATTCTTACATGCGTTCCCAAACATGAACCCCACTCCCACTTCCCTCCCCATAACATCTCTCTGGGTCATCCCCATGCACCAGCCCCAAGCATGCTGTATCCTGCATCAGACATAGACTGGCGATTCAATTCTTACATGATAGTATACATGTTAGAATGCCATTCTCCCAAATCATCCCACCCTCTCCCTCTCCCTCTGAGTCCGAAAGTCCGTTATACACATCTGTGTCTTTTTTCCTGTCTTGCATACAGGGTCGTCATTGCCATCTTCCTAAATTCCATATATATGTGTTAGTATACTGTACTGGTGTTTTTCTTTCTGGCTTACTTCACTCTGTATAATCAGCTCCAGTTTCATCCATCTCATCAGAACTGATTCAAATGAATTCTTTTTAACGGCTGAGTAATACTCCATTGTGTATATGTACCACTGTTTTCTTATCCATTCATCTGCTGATGGACATCTAGGTTGTTTCCATGTCCTGGCTATTATAAACAGTGCTGCGATGAACATTGGGGTACATGTGTCTCTTTCAATTCTGGTTTCCTTGGTGTGTATGCCCAGCAGTGGGATTGCTGGGTCATAAGGTAGTTCTATTTGCAATTTTTTAAGGAATCTCCACACTGTTCTCCATAGTGGCTGTACTAGTTTGCATTCCCACCAACAGTGTAGGAGGGTTCCCTTTTCTCCACACCCTCTCCAGCATTTATTGCTTGCAGACTTTTGGATTGCAGCCATTCTGACTGGTGTGAAGTGGTACCTCATTGTGGTCTTGATTTGCATTTCTCTAATAATGAGTGATGTTGAGCATCTTTTCATGTGTTTGTTAGCCATCCATATGTCTTCTTTGGAGAAATGTCTATTTAGTTCTTTGGCCCATTTTTTGATTGGGTCGTTTATTTTTCTGGAATTGAGCTGCATAAGTTGCTTGTATATTTTTGAGATTAGTTGTTTGTCAGTTGCTTCATTTGCTATTATTTGCTCCCATTCAGAAGGCTGTCTTTTCACCTTGCTTATAGTTTCCTTTGTTGTGCAGAAGCTTTTAATTTTAATTAGATCCCATTTGTTTATTTTTGCTTTTATTTCCAGAATTCTGGGAGGTGGATCATAGAGGATCCTGCTGTGATTTATGTCAGAGAGTGTTTTGCCTATGTTCTCCTCTAGGAGTTTTATAGTTTCTGGTCTTACATTTAGATCTTTAATCCATTTTGAGTTTATTTTTGTGTGCGGTGTTAGAAAGTGATCTAGTTTCATTCTTTTACAAGTGGTTGACCAGTTTTCCCAGCACCACTTGTTAAAGAGATTGTCTTTACTCCATTGTATATTCTTGCCTCCTTTGTCAAAGATAAGGTGTCCATATGTGTGTGGATTTATCTCTGGGCTTTCTATTTTGTTCCATTGATCTATATGTCTGTCTTTGTGCCAGTACCATACTGTCTTGATGACTGTGGCTTTGTAGTAGAGCCTGAAGTCAGGCAAGTTGATTCCTCCAGTTCCATTCTTCTTTCTCAAGATTGCTTTGGCTATTCGAGGTTTTTTGTATTTCCATACAAATCTTGAAATTATTTGTTCTAGTTCTGTGAAAAATGTGGCTGGTAGCTTGATAGGGATTGCATTGAATTTGTAAATTGCTTTGGGTAGTATACTCATTTTCACTATATTGATTCTTCCGATCCATGAACATGGTATATTTCTCCATCTATTAGTGTCCTCTTTGATTTCTTTCATCAGTGTTTTATAGTTTTCTATATATAGGTCTTTAGTTTCTTTAGGTAGATATATTCCTAAGTATTTTATTCTTTTCGTTGCAATGGTGAATGGAATTGTTTCCTTAATTTCTTTTTCTACTTTCTCATTATTCGTGTATAGGAATGCAAGGGATTTCTGTGTGTTGATTTTATATCCTGAAACTTTACTATATTCATTGATGAGCTCTAGTAATTTTCTGGTGGAGTCTTTAGGGTTTTCCATGTAGAGGATCATGTCATCTGCAAACAGTGAGAGTTTTACTTCTTCTTTTCCAATTTGGATTCCTTTTATTTCTTTTTCTGCTCTGATTGCTGTGGCCAAAACTTCCAGAACTATGTTGGATAGTAGCGGTGAAAGTGGACACCCTTGTCTTGTTCCTGACTTTAGGGGAAATGCTTTCAATTTTTCACCATTGAGGATAATGTTTGCTGTGGGTTTGTCATATATAGCTTTTATTATGTTGAGGTATGTTCCTTCTATTCCTGCTTTCTGGAGAGTTTTTATCATAAATGGATGTTGAATTTTGTCAAAGGCCTTCTCTGCATCTATTGAGATAATCATATGGTTTTCATTTTTCAATTTGTTAATGTGGTGAATTACATTGATTGATTTGCGGATATTGAAGAATCCTTGCATCCCTGGGATAAAGCCCACTTGGTCATGGTGTATGATCTTTTTAATGTGTTGTTGGATTCTGATTGCTAGAATTTTGTTGAGGATTTTTGCATCTATGTTCATCAGTGAAATTGGCCTGTAGTTTTCTTTTTTTGTGACATCTTTGTCAGGGTTTGGTATTAGGGTAATGGTGGCCTCATAGAATGAGTTTGGAAGTTTACCTTCCTCTGCAATTTTCTGGAAGAGTTTGAGGAGGATAGGTGTTAGCTCTTCTCGAAATTTTTGGTAGAATTCAGCTGTGAAGCCGTCTGGACCTGGGCTTTTGTTTGCTGGAAGATTTCTGATTACAGTTTCAATTTCCGTGCTTGTGATGGGTCTGTTAAGATTTTCTATTTCTTCCTGGTTCAGTTTTGGAAAATTGTACTTTTCTAAGAATTTGTCCATTTCTTCCACGTTGTCCATTTTATTGGCATACAACTGCTGATAGTAGTCTCTTATGATCCTTTGTATTTCTGTGTTGTCTGTTCTGATCTCTCGATTTTCATTTCTAATTTTATTGATTTGATTTTTCTCTCTTTGCTTCTTGATGAGTCTGGCTAATGGTTTGTCAATTTTATTTATCCTTTCAAAGAACCAGCTTTTGGCTTTGTTGATTTTTGCTATGGTCTCTTTTGTTTCTTTTGCATTTATTTCTGCCCTAATTTTTAAGATTTCTTTCCTTCTACTAACTCTGGGGTTCTCCAATTCTTCCTTTTCTAGTTGCTTTAGTTGTAGAGTTAGGTTATTTATTTGACTTTTTTCTTGTTTCTTGAGGTATGCCTGTATTGCTATGAACTTTCCTCTTAGCACTGCTTTTATAGTGTCCCACAGGTTTTGGGTTGTTGTGTTTTCATTTTCATTAGTTTCTATGCATATTTTGATTTCTTTTTTGATTTCTTCTGTGATTTGTTGGTTATTCAGAAGTGTGTTGTTCAACCTCCATATGTTGGAATTTTTAATAGTTTTTCTCCTGTAATTGAGATCTAATCTTAATGCATTATGGTCAGAAAAGATGCTTGGAATGATTTCGATTTTTTTGAATTCATCAAGTTTAGATTTATGGCCCAGGATGTGATCTATCCTGGAGAAGGTTCCATGAGCACTTGAAAAAAAGCTGAAATTCATTATTTTGGGGTGAAATGTCCTATAGATATCAATTGGGTCTAACTGATCTAATGTATCATTTAAAGTTTGCGTTTCTTTGTTAATTTTCTGTTTAGTTGATCTGTCCATAGGTGTGAGTGGGGTATTAAAGTCTCCCACTATTATTGTGTTATTGTTGATTTCCCCTTTCATACTTGTTAGCATTTGTCTCACATATTGCGGTACTCCTATATTGGGTGCATATATATTTATAATTGTTATATCTTCTTCTTGGATTGTTCCTTTGATCATTATGTAGTGGCCTTCTTTGTCTCTTTTCACAGCCTTTGTTTTAAAGTCTATTTTATCGGATATGAGTATTGCCACTCCTGCTTTCTTTTGGTCTCTATTTGCGTGGTATATCTTTTTCCAGCCCTTCACTTTCAGTCTGTATGTGTCCCTTGTTTTGAGGTGGGTCTCTTGTAAGCAGCATATAGAGGGGTCTTGTTTTTGTATCCATTCGGCCAGTCTTTGTCTTTTGGTTGGGGCGTTCAACCCATTTACGTTTAAGGTAATTATTGATAAGTATGATCCCGTTACCATTTACTTTATTGTTTTGGGTTCGGGTTTATACACCCTTTTCGTGTTTGGGAAAATATTTAAAGGTTACTTTTCACCTGCTTCCTGAATGCTTCCTGCCTCAAAATGTTACTTCTCTTTTCCCCTACTTTTCTATTTTAAATTAGAAAAATTATTAGTAAAAGATAGTTAAACATGCCATTTTGTTCATTTCCCTTCAAAAAAAGAATTGCATTTTGTGACATAATTTTAGTGTTAATAATGAAATGCACACAAAAAGATATTTTTGCAAATCATTTTTTTAATCCAGTGTATAAGCAGTACAGATTATTTTTTTAAAATAGACCATCTTTATAGTATAGAGGAAATTGAATATAATTCCAGATAACTTGTAAATATCCTTTTCTTTCATCATTTATTTACAAAGAGAACACAAACATAATGACTTTTAAACCTTTCAAGTGCTATTTCAAAGACCTTTTGAGTACACTCAGCTAATATTTGCATTACTTCCGCAATGTAAAATAATACGTACTATAATATGTTATACTAACACATGTTCCCATTACTGTAAGATTGTCATTAAACTGTGTTTACTCCAGTGTTTGGCAAACTTACATTGCCTAAAAACATCTTCCAAACACACCTATTAATTTAGAGAACTCTTGGCCTGTGGAACAAGTTGGAAGAGATGAGCTTAACTCAGTGGTCATTGTTGGACTGATAAAAGCTTTAGAAGCAGTACTGTGATTCCAGCATGGCCCCTGGACTTGTCCTGGGAATATGATGTGGACTTCCTCCTCTCACTGTTTTGCTGACCCTGTATCATACTGCGGGATTTTTAGTTAAGGATATATTCCAAAGGAAAATAATTTGTTATGTCTCAAAATGCTGAATTCCAAATGGATCTGGAGAAGTTACACATTTTCTCTATTTTACTAAAAATGTGTGTATGCAGTCACATCCGATGCTTTGCGACCCCACAGACTATAGCCTGCCAGGCTCCCCTATTCACGGGATTTTCCCGGCAAGAATACTGGAGTGGGTTGCTATTTCTTCCCCAGGGGATCTTCCCAACCCAGGGATCAAACCAGTGTCTCCTGCATTTAGAGGCAGATTCTCTACCACTTACCCACCTGGGAGGCCTATAGTAAAAATAGCAATTTGTTATTCTAAATAACATTTATTTTGTTTCTTATCATCTCCAGCTACTGAGATCTTTATTAAACAAACACAATACAAAGCTTACTGTATATCAGGCATTATTTTCTTAGTGCCTTACAAATACAAATTCACTTAAGCCACTAAAAGACTCTATAGGGAAAGCACTCTATCCCTACTATGCAAATAAGCAAACCGAGGCTCAGAGAGATGAAGTGAATCAGTGGAGCAAGGATTGAAAACCAGGCAGTCTCTGGCTCCTCTGTGTCCTCACCTGCCAAAAGCCTCTCAGGCAAAGCACTGGACTGCTATCTTTTCGAAAAAAAAAAAAAAAAAAAGATATTGCTTTTACTGACATCATCCCTTGTCTGTTTTTTGGTATCGTTATTGGTTTCAAGTAGGAAAAGAGTACGTCAAGGCTGTATATTGTCACCGTGCTTATTTAACTTATATGCAGAGTATATCATGAGAAACGCTCGGCTGGAGGAAGCACAACGTGGAATCAAGATTGCTGGGAGAAATATCAATAACTTCAGATATGCAGATGACACCACTCTTATGGCAGAAATTAAAGAAGAACTAAAGAGCCTCTTGATGAAAGTGAAAGAGGAGAGTGAAAAAGCTGGCTTTAAAGGTCAACATCCAGAAAACTAAGATCATGGCATCTGGTCCCATCACTTCATGGCAATTAGATGGGGAAACAGTGGAAACAGTCCCAAATTTTATTTTTTGGGGGCTCCCAGAATCACTGCAGATGGTGACTGCAGTCATGAAATTAAAAGACGCTTACTCCTTAGAAGAAAATTTATGACCAACCTAGACAGCATATTAAATAGCAGAGACATTACTTTGCCAACAAAGGTCCATCTAGTCAAGGCTATGGTTCTTCCAGTGGTCATGCATGGATGGGAGAGTTGGACTATAAAGAAAGCTGAGCACTGAAGAATTGATGCTTTTGAACTGTGTCGGAGAAGGCTCTTGAGAGTCCCTTGGACTGCAAGGAGATCCAACCAGTCCGTTCTGAAGGAGATCAGTCCTGGGTGTCCATTGGAAGGACTGATGTTGAAGCTGAAATTCCAATACTTCGGTCACCTGATGTGAAGAGCTGACTCATTGGAAAAGACCCTGATGCTGGGAAAGATTGAGGAGAGGAGGAGAAAGGGATGACAGAGGATGAGATGGTTGGATGGCATCACCGACTCAATGGACTTGGAGTTGGGTGGACTCTGGGAGTTGGTGATGGACAGGGAGGCCTGGGGTGCTGCATTTCACAGGTTCACAAAGAGTCAGACACAACTGAGTGACTGAACTGAAATGAACTATGTAGTATTTAAAAGATACATTATATAACTTTTTAAGATTCTGGTTGTTGGCTTGTTTTTTAAATTGGTACAATATTGTGTTGGTTTCTGCCATGCAATAATTCAAATCAGCTATAATTATACAAACATACCCTCCCACCCAAGCCTCTGGCCTCTCCCCATATCCATCCCTTCAGGTCATCACAGAGCACCAGAAGTTGCTACACAGCAACTTCTCATCAGCTATCCATCTTGTACCTGGTGGTGTGTGTATATATAGACGTATTATATTGTTATACATATATAAATGTGTATTATTTAAAATATATTTCAACTTGCATATATACTCATATTTTATATATTATAGATCTATGCTGTATATATGATTATATATTATTTATATATTTTATTATACATTATAGATATTTTATGTATAAATCTATGTCTAGATATGTGTAAGACATTGAACTGACAAGAGTAATTGAATCTAAACTTTTAGAATTTAAAACTGTCCCTCCATGCTGAGACTTTAGATTGACTCAGAAATATACTAACCTAATCACTGCTACACTTTATTTTCTATTGTAGAGATTTAAAACAAAGCTAGGTTTTATTATGCTATTTTCCTACCAAAAAATGTGTTGCTGCCATTTACAAACCATTCGGTACTATTCTTATCATAGAGGTTTATTTGCTTTTTTTAAAAACACTGCATTGTTTTACTTTTTAAAAAATTCAATAAAAATAATTGCAAGGAAGTGGGGGAAAAGATCAATGACCTGTAATTTATATTTCAATAGAGATGCTAAAATAAGCAGCTTTTATTTTTGATTTATTTTAGAGGATGGTTTTTAAAGCATTCTTTTGACAGCTACTACAACCCTATACTAAAGCTGAAACTGCTTGGAAAAAATCTCACTCTCCCAAAATACCAATAAAATGAGCAAGAAAAATTAACTTCACAGCAGGCCACTTTAATGAGCACAGAAGCAAATCGGACAAGGCAGATAATATGATGCCTTTTGGAATATAATAGAGAATAGAATTAGCAAGTATAAAAGAAGTCCTATCACTGTGTAACTCAAACTCCTAGGGTGGGAGGAAAATCTTACATATCAATGAAAAGATGGGCAGGCGAGCATGTGTGTATTAATAGGGACTCATTCTTATGTGTATGTATGTAAAGTATCCATAAGTATTGTTCTATGCAGAGTCTAGTATGTATCACTGTTGTGAATATCAGAAAATAAACATTGTTACTATAACCTGAATTTCTGTGAAAAAGAGGATGTGCAGTTTTGAATGTAACATTTTCCATGTAGACACATCAACTACTTTCCAAACATAAAAGTGAACTTTAGAGGAGAATGAAATGATCCTTGTAATGAATGGTAACAACCACATAAAAATGAAGGATCTTTCAAGATTATAAAGTTCTTCTCAAGTAAATAAAAGTCATTTATTTATTTTTGTCTATTCCATGTGGCTTGCGGGATCTTGGTTCCCTGACTATGGAATGAAGCCAGGCCCTCACCACTGAATCACCAGGGGATTCCCTAAAAGCCCTTTTAAGTATGATATGAGCTTCCCAATGTTTGCTACAGTCTTGCTTAAAAAATAAGGTACTGACACAAACTGCACTATTTAAAAATGTATACACCTAAAAGACACATCTTATAGAAAATTATACGGGCATCTAGGTTGCTTCCATGTCCTAGCTATTGTAAACAGCGCTTTGATAAACATTGGGGTACATGTGTCCTAGATGTCCATCAGCACATGAATGGATAAGAAAGTTGTGGTACATATACACAATGGAATATTACTCAACTATTAAAAAGAATGCATTTGAATCAGTTCTAATGAGGTGGATGAAACTGGAGCTTATTATGCAGAATAAAGTAAGTCAGAAAAAAAAACCCCACCAATATAGTATATTAACGCATATATATGGAATTTAGAAAAATGGTAATGATGACCCTATATGCAAGATAGCAAAAGAGAGACAGACATAAAGAACAGATTTTTGGATCCTGTGGGAGAAGGCAAGGGTGGGATGATTTGAGAGAATAGCATCGAAACATGTGTATTACCATATGTGAAATAGATTGCCAGTTCAGGTTTGATGCATGAGACAGGGCGCTCAGGGCCGGTGCACTGGGATGACCCTGAGGGATACGATGGGGAGGGAGGTGGGAGGGGGGTTCAGGATGGGGGACACATGTATACCCCTGGCTGATTCATGTCAATGTATGGCAAAAACCACCACAATATTGTAAAGTAATTAGCCTCCAATTAAAATAAATTAATTAATTTATAAGAAAAAAAAAGAAGAAAATTCTATGGAATTTGTTTAAGTCTCCAAAAAAATTCACTTCAAATACTTATTGTCAGAAACTATCATCAACTCTGAGGCAGACCATAAAGACTCTGGGTTTTTTTTTGTTTTTTTTTTTGGCTTTAAAAATTCAAGATTTTATACTAAATTCGCAGAGAAGGCAATGGCATCCCACTCCAGTACTCTTGCCTGGAAAGTCCCATGAGCAGAGGAGCCTGGTGGACTCATGGGGTTGCTAGGAGTTGGACACGACTGAGCGACTTCACTTTCACTTTTCACTTTCCTGCACTGGAGAAGGAAATGGCGACTCACTCCACTGTTCTTGCCTGGAGAATCCCAGGGACGGGGGAGCCTGGTGGGCTGCCGGCTATGGGGTTGCAGAGTCAGACATGACTGAAGCGACTTAGCAGCAGCAGCAGCAGCAGCAGCATACTAAATTCTAACCCTACGTCGGTGCTTCAGAATTAGATTTTAACAAGTGATATTTTTTAAATAAACCCTTTATACACAGTAGTGTTACTTGTGCATTGTCTTCACAGTATTTCCAACTTGCCAGGCAATGCATGTGATGCTGATATAAACAACATTCATCTGTTCATTCAACATTTATTTTATACCTACTACATGTCTTCACCTAGGCTAAAGAGATGTCACTTTCCTGACAAAGGTCCACTTAGTCAAAGCTATGGTTTTTCCAGTAGTCATGTAAGGATGTGAGAGTTGGGCCATAAAGAAGGCTGAGCGCTGAAGAATTGATGCTTTCAAACTGTGGTGCTGAGAAGACTCTTGAGAGTCCCATGGACTGCAAGGAGATCCAACCCGTCAATCCTAAAGGAAATCAACCATAAATACCCATTGGCAGGACTAATGCTGAAGCTCCAAAATTTTCGCCACCTGATGTGTAGAGAATGACAGAGGATGAGATGGTGGGATGGCATCGCTGACTCAATGGACATGAGCTTGGGCAAACTCTGGGAGATAGTGAAGGACAGGGAAGCCTGGCATGCTGCAGTCGATGAGTCGCAAAGACTCAGACATGACATAGCAACAGAATAACAAGAAGGCTAAAGAGAGAGAAGAAAAGAGAAATACTAAAAGTATATGACTCTGGAGTTAGACCTAGACTAGAGTGCCCAATGTGATACTGTCTGATTATAGCTTGAGCAAATGATTTCCCTCAAGGACTTTGGGGGTCTTCTAGCCCTTCATCTATATAACTGTCACTATAGGCATAGAGTAAGTCATAGATCTGACTGACCTAAGCCATTCTCACCCCCAGAGCCCGTTGGCTGCACAAATTCATATATATCCTGCTGTCCGGAGGACAAACAAAGCCCAACAGGTGTACATTTGCCTGAAGCACCAAGGGCATCCTGGGAGAAAATAAGAACAGAGGCTCATAAACTGAGTCCAAGGACAATGAGTTCATTTCAGAGGAGAGTGTCACATCTAAGTACAGTGGGTTATATGGCTTAAAATTGTTTTCTGACCCCAAAATTTCTCTCACAGACTCATGTCAGAGTCCCAGTGAAAATAGAAGACAAATATGAAATAAAAGGGTTGTTTCACAAAATTCATGGGTAACACTAAAAACACAAGCCAGCTCTCCTTTGCCACCCAAGAAATAGCAGGCAGACCCAGTGCAAGGGAACTTGCAGCCTTTTGCAAGATCATAGGGTGGAAGGTGGCATCTCTGCTGCAGTCAAAGAGGAGAAACAGGGCAAATGCCACACATAGTCAGGCGCCATATTTGGGAGCACGTGTGAGACACATTCTTGGGTAGGAAAAAGCCAGAAGAAAGGATGGGAGTTGATCTGCTTTCCCAGGTAGGGAAAATATTTTTTCTTTAACCTTCAGACATATATAGTGACAGGAGATGCATTCTTAAAACTTGCTCTTGGGCCCTCTGTCATGTGCCATTTCTCTAAGCCCACACAAAACCCCATCTCCCCACACATACACAAGTATTGAATATAACCAATACAATTTGAAAATCAATGGATATCTATACTACTTTAGAAAAAAAAGACTTATACTATCTAGTTTGAGTTTAAACAAAATATCAGTATGAGTTTTTCATACATAAATTATCAAGCACATATGAATACATATGGCACAAAATATTCCTCCCAATTACCAAAAATAATGGAATTTGGCTTTCAATATTGAAGTTAATCTATTAGCTAAAGAGATGCTCTGCATTCACAGGACACAGCATATTGGGATATCACTAATGAAAAGGCTTTGCCAAGTCACTGCACCTTCTTTACTTCATCTACGACCTCACATGCATTCATGTAGAATTTGGAGATAATCACTCCCCCTTTTTGGGCTTCCCAGGTGGCACTAGTGGTAAAGAATCCACCTGCTAATGCAGGAGACACAAGAGACGCAAGTTTGATGCCTGGGTTGGGAAGATCCCCCTGACGTAGGGAATGGCAACCTACTCCAGTATCCATGCCTGGGAAATCCCATGGACAGAGAAGTGGGGCAGACTACAGTCCATGGGGTTGCAAAGAGTCGGACATGACTGAGTACATACAGCCCTGTCCCTGAGCCACCAAAACAAAGAAATGTGGCCTGGCAAATAGCTATTCCACTGAAGTATCCTTTTCAGCTCTTTTTGGTCTACTGGAATTTCAGAATACAGTGGGTATTAGTAAGTCTGGTTATGAAATTAGGGTGCCTTAGAAACAGGACAAAAGTGAATCAGTTTATTCTCCATATATTTTACCTGTAAGCCTTTTCCTCTGCCCCCAAAACATATTTTTGAGCAATTCCTAGCCCTAGTTTTAGGGTTTGTTTGTTTTTTTTAAGTCAGCCAATAGCTTCAAAGGCTACTTGATTGGTCTTTGCTCAGCATTTTTTGATGTAATGTAGTAAAACAAGTAAGACCCAAAACTTGCCTTCAAACAGTATCTCTGAGGACAGAACCATACAATGCACCAGCACTGCACGATTACTGGTAGACTGCATTAGAAGTTAGGACTTCTCAGGTGGCTCCGTGCCAAAGAGTCCACCTGCCAATGCAGAAGCCACAAGAGATGCAGGGGGTTCAAGCTCTGAGTTGGGAAGATCCCCTGGAGTAAGAAATATCAACCCACTCCAGTATGCTTGCCTGGAAAATCCCATGGGCAGAGGAGCCTGATGGAGTACAGTCTGTGGGATTGCAAAGAGTCAGTCATGCATGCATGCATACAAGTATAAGGAGATATCCCTGACAAGTTGTGACTAAGGTGGAAAGCTTTCATTTTTACAGAGAAAGAGGTATTTAAGGAGAGTCTCAAAGTTAGGGTTGGTATTTATGATGTCTACTAGAGAGAGAGAAGAGAATGTGGATAGATAGGGAAGAATATGAAAAGATGGCATTTTGAGGAATGACAATAATTCATATGGCTTGAAAACTACGTGTGTGTGTGTGTGTGTGCATGTACACACACGTGTGTGCAAGCAGGCTTGGAGGTTGGAGTAGGAACAAATTCTCGGCCCCAGACATGCCTTGTATCCTGTTCTAAGTTTGGATTTCATACATCCTGGAGAATCACAGAAGGATTCAAGCAGACTAGGATCATGGTAGCATTTCTTCTGAGAAAGTTTCTGTGTGGAATGGAGGAAGTGAAGGAGGGAAGCCAGTGAGGAGGGAAGTTGACAGAGACAGGCAGCAGGGTCTCTCTTGGCAGGAGAGGAAAACATCTGAGGGAAAAGCAGAGAGACGCAGGGAAATTACTGTCCCTGCTGTGAAGAGAATGCGAGATTTTAAATATCAGAAATTTCAATTCAAATATGTCAGAAAGACTCACACAGGTCCAACAAAGTACAGTTCCTTTTGCTTTGAAAGGACAGTTTTCTCAAGTTGCAGGGAACAGGGCTCCTAAATCTTTTTTAATACACCCTCAAGAGGACTTTATTAAAAGTACCCTAGGAATCTTTTCATAAAAATTAGGTGCTTCCCTTTGAAGTCTTATTTTCTATTTTAATTTCCAAGAGCAGAAATTCCCAGAAACGAAATACAAGGTTCACTGGAATGAGAGGAAGGAAAAAATAAAACAGAGAAAGTGGGACTGGGAGGTCGAAGCCCCCAAAGGGCCTGGTTCCTGGTAGCCTCAGGCCCTTCCTCTTCCCTTACCTCATCCAATGGGATCAGACCCATCGCAATATCCCACTTCTCGCACACATGTGGACACTTGAGTTTTGAGCCATAAATCTTGCAAAGGTCTGTCAACTGACAGCCTAATAACATGAAAGGAATATCTGCAAACAAGATGGTTTTGAGCCATTGCTCCTGACCCTGAACAAATCAGGGACCAGTTCCCTTTGCAGTTTAGAGCTTCTCCTTTAATCACTTAAGTGGGCAGACTGACATGACACTTAAGAAATAAACCAAGAGGTCTCTGTGTTCCAGCTATCTATGGGTCTCATTTACCCTTTCCCTAAAAAAATTAAGTCCAGCTTGTCATATTTGGAGACTAAATCAATGCCTGAATGAGGGGCAGCTGATAAAATGGCCTTTTCTGCCCTGTGTTCATTATTTACAAGGAATGCAACCTTTTCCAGCTTTCTACCTGGTAATCATTGAGGAGTATTCGAATAACGACACACTGAGGTTAAGGGCTAAGGCAGTGGTTATCAATCTTGGTCGCACAGAAGAAAATCACCTGTGGAGTGTGGTGGTGGGGAGAGAGTTACTTTAATATTTTAACAGAGATGCTTAGGCTATACATCAAACCTAATGAATCCGAATCTCTGGGTGTGAGGTCCAGGCATTTTTATAAACATCCACTGTAAATTCTGATGTCCAGTCATATTTAAGAATAAGACTGTATCAGTTACCTACCCCTAGTTTCTACCAGCTGTGGAAATGATGGATCCGTAAAGCAAAGTCTCACTAGGAAAGCAGGCAAAAATGCAGCTTTTAAAGAGCCACTAACACCTACAGAATCAGAATCTTGGGCAGTGGGACCCAGAAATCCAAGTTTTGACACAATTTTTAGATGACTTTTAGAATCACCCAACTTTAGAGGACCACTCAGAAAGAATTACAGACAGCTGCCCTTTTTTTCCATTTTGTTTCCCTATGTCAATTCTAGCAGATATGATCATCGCTTGGAGAGTTCCAAGGAGCCTGGGGGAAAATCACTGGGACCATGCCAAATTACTACTCCAGGTATTAGTGAGGAAAAAGAATAGCGAAAAAACACAAAAAGAGAAAGAAATATATACAAGTTTCCTTTCTTAGAAGAAGACACAACTCTGTGAGAAAATAATAACCAACCAACCAACTAGTGATTACAGATTAACAGAAAGCAAGGTGCAGAAATCCTAAGCGGATGCACAGAGCCAACTTTTTTGACTAGCTGTACTTCAGGAATTACTTGCATAGAGAACTAAGAGCTTTTTGATTATGAAACATTCTAGGCTAACCCTACCTGAAGGTCCAAAAAACATGGTCCATCGTTGTTCAAAAACTAGAGACAGGATGCAAATATCCTCAACTTTTATAACTATATTTAGAATCATACCTTAAACCCTTTACATTTTGTCTTCTTGGCATCCCTTTTGTTTAGTTCTCTAGTATCTTTCATGTAATAGGACGATCTTCCAGCAGTTTTCCAAGTAGTACTTTCAATTAAACATGATGATTAGGTGTTATCTAACTTTGGAACACCAGAAAGGGGAAAAACAACCCCAACGCAAAATAAAATTAGGACATATCAAAAAAGCACAGTCATGATTTGGGTTGACAGTATTTCCATGGAAGCCATACTCTGTTCTTGGAAGCTCTGTTTCCACAGTGGTGCATAAACCATCAATTTTCTTCACAGAAAGCACAGAAAGTTCACTGGAGGCAAAGGTCATAGTCTTTTGCACCTATAGACTATGTATTCATATACAGCTTCCTATATGCCCCCCACCATTCACTCTGTCCTCAGTGGGCACGATACATGCCACAAGATCCCTGGAGCCATCATGACAAGGGTCAATTACCTAAGAACTATGATAGACAACAAACCTCATGCGAAGAGCTGACTCATTGGAAAAGACTGATGCTGGGAGGGATTGGGGGCAGGAGGAGAACGGGACAACAGAGGATGAGATGTCTGGATGGCATCACCAACTCGATGGACGTGAGTTTGGGTGAACTCCGGGAGTTGGTGATGGACAGGGAGGCCTGGCGTGCTGCGATTCATGGGGTCGCAAAGAGTCGGACATGACTGAGCGACTGAACTGAACTGATAAGAAACAAAATAACATAGGAATGGGTGTATTAACATTATCTGCTGCCTATACTAACAAAATTTAAAATATCTTCCCTGGAGAGGGCTCCTCTGATGTCACAGATCATGTTACTACAGGTGTCTGGTTTCTCATCTTGGATACCCTGTCCTAGGCAATGACCCCTCTATCATATAACTAGCTGCTTTTTTTTCTTCCCCCCAAAGGTAATGTCTGCCAGGTCCCATTAAAAACAATCCCATTAAGATTTCTCAGGCAGACAAAAACTGTTTTTTGTTTTTTGTTTTTTTTTTAAAAGCTAAAAAAAAAAAAATGGAGAATAAATTTACTGTGGAGAAAACACATATGATTAAATCTTTATAGATGAGTGGGAAAAACTTACTAAAGACTATGTTTTAATTATTTTATAAACATATAGTAGTTTGTGTTACACTAAATCACTGGCCAAGTATTAGGGCCACCCATAGACTGCTAGGGTTTAAGGAGAACCTTGATACAGGGTTTCCCTTGTGGCTCAGCTGGTAAAGAAACAGCCTGCAATGTGGGAGACCTGGGTTCAATCCTGGGTTGGGAAGACCCCTGGAGAATGGAAAGGCTACCCACTCCAATATTCTGGCCTAGAGAATTCCATGGACTGTACAGTCTATGGGGTTGCAAAGAGTCAGACACGACTGAGCAACTTTCACTTCACTTCACTTCACTTCACTTCACTTCTGATATGAGCAAGTTTCATACCAAGTGAGCAGACAGGTAGTGCAAATGAGTGTAGGGCTCACAGACGACAGAAAGCTTGAATTTAAATGAAAAAGGTCCATTGCCATATCCAAGGTCATCACCGCAGTGAGCGGTCTCTTCCTGCTCCCTGGTACTACTGTGTGTACTGGACTAGAGTGGGGAAGAGACAGAGACCAAGAAAACCTTGGACTTAAATGTTCTACATGTCTCATATTTTCAGTTTGCCCATCCTTCCTAATACCTCTAAAAGTCCCTTTTCCCTGGTATCTGTATTTGAAACTTCAGACTTTGGACAAACAGCTAATTTCTGGTGATTTGTCAGTTAGCAGACCAAATGATCTTTTCTAGATGTGATAATTTACAGTAGGTGTCTCTAGTGGTAAAGAATCTGCCTGCCAATGCAGCAGATATAAGGCCTTGGTTCCATGCTTGGGTGGGGAAGATCCCTTGGAGGAGGGTATGGTAATCTATTCTAGTGTTCTTGCCTGGAGAATCCCATGGACAGAGAAGCCTGGTGGACCACGTTCATAGGGTCACAAAGAGTCAGACATGACTGAAGTGACTTAGGCTTCCTGGGTGGCTCAGTGGTAAAGAATTCGCCTGCGATGCAGAAGATGCAGGAGAGGCCATGGGTTTGATCTCTGGGTTGGGAAGATCCCCTGGAGGAGGGCATGGCAACCCACTCCAGTACTCTTGCCCTGGAGAATCCCATGCACAGAGGAACCTGGCAGGCTACAGTCCATAGCGTCACACAGAGTCAGACACGACTGAAGTGGCTGAGCACACATGCACACACACTATATTTAAAACATCCAAGTCAAGCTTAATTTTTATCAATTTTGTTTAGATTGGGTGACTAGGTTGAATAATCATAGAGCACTTTATCTAAATCTGGGTTGTGTTTGAAGTGCATCTTAGACCAAGGTAAGAATCAATAACGACCAACATTTATTGGGCCTTTCTGTGGACGGAGATTATGATCATTTATTTTTCTCACAAACATTATTAGGAAGGTACTATTATTATCCCATTTTTTTAGCTGAGGAAAGTGAGGTAACCTAGAGGTTAAGTAAGTTTCTCAAGCTCCCATAACTGGCTAATAAATGTTGGCGCCTGACTTCAAATACAGGCAATCTGATTCTAAAAACCTCTCTGAACCTCGCACTGTTGTGCCTTTCTAGAGAGCACACTCAGAAAAATCATCATAAAAACCCTGGAAAAATACAAATGTGATATTTTGTCATATTCACTGTGATACTTTATGGTTATTTCCTAAACAGAAGATTATGGGGACAGCGAGTGTCAGGATAATCTTGAAATAAAATTCAAGGTTTCTGTCCTCATAATATTCTCTTCCACAGATTCTACAGTTGGGATTTACAGTCATGTCACTATTTCTGTATTTAATGATTGTTTCTATATTAAAGGAATGACTGTGCTTATCTCCCTCCCCCATAAGTATATTCTGTGGGGTTTACTTAAGATATTATTCATATAGACAATGGTGTACAATTGTAGCTGGAGGGCTAAACAATAGGTCCTATTTTCATTATTCTCTCGGGACAACAAAATTAATAACACTCAGCAGGTCACCAGACTCTTGTCAAACCAGTCATTGAGTCTTTCTTGTTCAAAAGATACACTGCTATAATTGACCCAAGACTATGTTTTAATTTGTGTGTCCCAGTGGGATCCCTGCCAGAGCCATCAGATTAAAACCAATCCTAAATAGCTTTGCCATTTGTTTCAAGGATGAATGTAGCACTTCAATTTTACAAATGGTACATAGTTGCCACCAGACTCCAGGGCATCCAGACAAGGGCGATAAAACTGACCACTACCCTTGAAAATCCTTGGTAATCAGTCAACAGCATTAACTGGCTATGGTTCAGAGTCATGGTAACAAACTTTCTTTATGGAAGTTTCAGTTTTGAATACTCAGCATCACCTTCAGACCTTGAGTCAAGCTAGTTATCAATTTGGAAAGTATGACCACCTTACATGTAGTCCCAAAACAAGAGTTTGATTTTTTTTTTAATTTAAGCACTTAAATATCTATTTCTACTCACCTTCTTTTGTTCTTCTTTAGTCAAAATATCACAAAATGAAGAATTACTGGGAAAAGGATATTGTATTGACGGAGTACCAGATGCAAAGGCGTAGAGAGGTAATTTGAAGGACTGAATTGAGCGAGTGGTCTATAGTGAACTCTTCAGCAAATTCCCCTTAGAAGTGGTATGCTAAAGTCATTCAGTCATGTCAGACTCTTTGTGACCCTAAGGACTATACTCCACCAGGCTTCTTTGTCCATGGGATTTCCCAGGCAAGAATACTGGAGTGGGTTGCCATTTCCTTCTCCATATTATACTATATGAAACCTATAAAACAGGTTTGGTTATTCCTATTTTATAGACGGGGAAACTATGAGAGAGATCAAGTAATATTCTAAGATTGTTCAGCTAGTGTTTACATCTAGATCCGCCTAACTTCAAAAGTTGTGGTTTCCTCACTATACCCATCATTTACAGCCCCAAATAGAAACAGAATTTGATGACAGTTTCAGAGCATAAACTTTTTGAAATGAAATTTCATAGAAATCAATATAAAGCATCCCCAGGGAAAAAATGACTTAGAGAAGTGGTTTGTTAACATATAAATGGTATCAGAGTACCGCTTAAACCTAATTCAGATCTTCAAATGTTATCAAGGAATCTAAAACATAAGTAATGCAAATTATTTAAGCCATGAGCTAAATAAACATTTAAAGTTAGAGAAGACTCTATATAACTGAATGGTATCTAGAAAAACAAAACACAAAGGAGCCAAAAGAAGAGAACTATTTATTTTCAACACTTTCCACAGAAAAGAGGCCCTGTACGTTACCATTGATAGTTGGCTGAGTATCCTGGTCTATTTAGTGAGTTAATAAGTTAAATCTTCTAGGAGAAAAGAGGGCATATAAGGCCTCAGAGCCCAGTGACTTCAGTTAAAACCATCTTACTGACTCCCTCCTCCAGTCGAGTTCATGAAACAGTCTTTAGAAATATATTAATAATTGGCCCAAGGAAGTCTTTCTACTGAGGAAATTTATAGTTATCAAATGTCTCAAATTAACCGTATACATCAATTCCTAGTAAATTTGGTTAATAGGAATTAGTCCTTGGGATCCAATCATTCCTAGAAGAGCCATTGCAAGTGAGTCTCAAAATCTTAAGTTTAAGGACCCGTGGGCTTCCCAGATGGCACTGGTGGTTAAGAACCCACCTGACAATGAAAGTAGATATAAGAGACAGAGGTTTGATCTGTGGGTCGGAAAGATACCCCTGGAGAAAGGCATGGCAGTCCACTCCAGCATTCCTGCCTAGAGAATCCCATGGACAGAGGAGCCTGGCAGGCTGCAGTTCATAGGGTCAGACGGAGTCGGACAGGACGGAAGCGACTTAGCACACATGCAGTGTGCTATAGACCTTTCAACATCCCAAATGGCCCAGTCTGGAAGACGGCAATCACTTAACGACAATGGGGCGTGCGTGCGGCCCTTTTATGCCTGGCATTTCTGTGCCACTCTAATCTGTTCTCTCAGTTAACATTCCTTCGGCTTTCTTCTTCACCCTTCCCTTTATCCAGAATTTTATGGAGCATAAATTAAAGCTTCACAGAAGTTAAAGCAATGCTTATGTTACAAATTATATAATTTCCTTCATATATATATATATATATATATTTCAAATTGCATGGTTATATGTGCATCATACTTCAGTGTCACAGCATCCATGCCTTTTCTTATGAGAATTTCAATTATTTCAACATGGCAGAAATAGGAGGAAGTTTGTTGTTAAAGTAATTATATACCATTCTACTCAGCTCACTCATGATCCAGGGTAAGCATGACATGGAAGATGTGAATCGACCACTTTCTAAGCCTCGAATCTCCTGGGTCTCCCATGGTGTGAGCATCTCACATTAAGGCAATACCAGTGTTTCAAGAGAAGTATTTTCATGTTGCATAGGTTCTCAGGTCAAGCTGTCTACTTCCCCTACTCCTCACCTGCAGAGGCAGCAGAATGTTCTGAAGTTGAGGCTGCACCTCACTGAGGAATGGTGTATTGGTCTCAGTGACAGGACTAACTGGGGCTTGTCAAGGATTCATGATAGCAGATATTCACCCTTAACATTGATTTGGGGTTTGGTTCTACTGAAATGCAAAATAGATAGTGCCTAGTCAATTACTGTTCCACTCGCTATGCTTGGAGGTTTAATCATCTTACTCTGCGGCTCAGTATTCTGTCAATCAATCCCACCTCTATTTTCATTCACCAAGGATAACCAGGGCAAAATGAATACAGCTAAATTAATCACAGAGTAATAAATTATATCTTACTAATAATATACCAAAATATAAGACATAACTTCTTTTCACTCGTTTACACTGTTCTAGTGTATAAATCGCTATTTACTTTGTAATCATGAGCAAGGTACTCAAGACATTTAAGATCCCCATGCCTCAATTTCCTCTTTCATAAATGAGATCACTATATGGCTGTCTAAAAGAGTTGTTATGACAAGTGAATGATCTAACACAAGGGAAGAACTTAGAATACTGCCTGACACAGAGCGAGCAATTAAAAATATTAATGTTATTATTATATTTTCAAGTGTACTGAATATAGTTCTAGGTTCTGGGAGGCAACAATGAGTAAGCTTTCACTCTTAGACAGATGAAAGTTCAGTGGGAAAGAAAAATAAAATGAACAATAATAATTCAAAATAGCTTTCTCTATATATATACCTCTTAGAATTTGGTCTATATTTGCCAAATGGGTATGCTTACAACCGCCTTAGTTTTCACCTCCACGTATGTACAATGTAAAATAAACCCAACTTTTTATTCTTTTGTAGAGCCAGATTTTTTTTTCTGTAAAGTACTTTCTACTTAGAATTTTTAAATTAGAAAAGGACAATAGTTTTTGCACTCAAATAACCTTCTTTGGCACTTAACTTCATGGCAAATAGATGGGGAAACAATGGAAACAGTGACAGACTTTATTTTGGGGGGCTCCAAAATCACTGCAGATGGTGACTGAAGCCATGAAATTAAAATATGCTTGCTTCTTGGAAGAAAAGCTATGATCTACCTAGACACCATATTAAAAAGCAGAGACATTACTTTGCTGACAAAGGTCTGTCTAGTCAAAGCTATGGTTTTTCTAGTAGTCATATATGGATGTGAGAGGTGGACTATAAGGAAAACTGAGTGCCAAAGAATTGATGCTTTCAAACTGTGGTGTTGGAAAAGACTCTTGAGAGTCCCTTGGACTGCAAGGACATCAAACCCATCAATCCTAAAGGAAATCAGTCCTGAACATTCATTGGAAGGACTGATGCTGAAGCTGAAACTCCAATGCTCTGGCCACCTAATGCAAAGAACTGACTCATTGGAAAAGACCCTGATGCTGGGAAAGACTGAAGGCATGAGGAGATGGGGACGACAGAAGATGAGATGGTTGGATGGCATCACCGACTCGATGGACATGAGTTTGAATGAGTTCTGGGAATTGATGATGGACAGGGAAGTCTAGCATGCTGCAGTCCATGGGGTCACCAAGAATTGGACATGACTGAGCAGTTAGAACTGGACATGGAAAAACAGACTTGTCCCAAATAGGAAAAGGAGTACGTCAAGGCTGTATATTGTCACCCTGCTTATTTAACTTATATGCAGAGTACATCATGAGAAACACTGGACTGGAAGAAACACAAGCTGGAATCAAGATTGCCGGGAGAAATATCAATAACCTCAGATATGCAGATGACACCACCCTTATGGCAGAAAGTGAAGAAGAACTAAAAAGCCTCTTGATGAAAGTGAAAGAGGAGAGTGAAAAAGTTGGCTTAAAGCTCAACATTCAGAAAATGAAGATCATGGCATCCGGTCCCATCACTTCATGGGAAATAGATGGGGAAACAGTAGAAACAGTGTCAGACTTTATTTCTGGGGGCTACAAAATCACTGCAGATGGTGACTGCAGCCATGAAATTAAAAAGACACTTACTCCTTGGAAGAAAAGTTATGACCAACCTGGATAGCATATTCAAAAGCAGAGACATTACTTTGTCGACTAAGGTCTGTCTAGTCAGGGCTATGGTTTTTCCAGTGGTCATGTATGGATGTGAGAGTTGGACTGTGAAGAAGGCTGAGCACTGAAGAATTGATGCTTTTGAACTGTGGTGTTGGAGAAGACTCTCGAGAGTCCCTTGGACTGCAAGGAGATCCAACCAGTCCATTCTGAAGGAGATTAATCCTAGGATTTTTTTGGAAGGAATGATGCTAAAGCTGAAGCTCCAGTACTTTGGCCACCTCATGCGAAGAGTTGACTCATTGGAAAAGACTCTGATGCTGGGAGGGATTGGGGGCAGGAGGAGAAGGGGACGACAGAGGATGAAATGGCTGGATGGCATCACTGACTCAATAGACGTGAAATCGGAGTGAACTCCGGGAGTTGGTGATGGACAGGGAGGCCTAGCGTGCTGCGATTCATGGGGTCGCAAAGAGTCGGACACGACTGAGCGACTGAACTGAACTGAACTGAACTGAGCAGCTGAACTGAACTGGACCTTCTTTGAATATTGTCTCCCAAGTATTTAAAGATAATAGCTATAACTCATGGAGATTTCAGGGCATGACAAGTGAAAACAACAGTGAACAAATACTTTCCTAAAGAACAAAAAGGCATTTGTGGACCATAACAAAGTGAACCAAAAAGATGAGGTATATAATTTAAAGGAATAGGTCTTCTTCAAATGTCCCGGGTCAAGGAAGCCCATTCGCAGCTTTGGGCTTACTTAATACCATTAAGTGAGAACACTTAACTATCTGCAAGAAGGACCAAGAGCATAAATCAGGCATCACTCCACATATTTCAAGATCAAAGCTGAATAGCAAAATGATTTGTGGGAGCAACTAAACAGTTCAAATATATTGTAGCTCTTTTCAGAGAATACTTAGGCATATTAGTTGTCCAAATTAGGGTTTTGTCGTTGATGATGGAGAGGAAAGGAAAAACATGCTATTGAGATTGTTTTATTCTCACCTACAAGATACTTTCAATGAAGGTAAAACTTTCTCAATACACCTTAATGACAGATCATTTGATATAGATATAATTCACTGGGAAACTTCTAAATGAATGATTAGGAAAAAAATTCAAATTTCCAAATGATAATTCTTATGAAGGTAGTGCCACATTCACCAGCATCATAATTTATATCATTATGATATTTCTTCCACAAAGAAGCTAAGATCCATATTTCAGCATCAAAATGCAAGACAACTGTGTTTCTTATTGGTATCCATTTTCTGGAAGATTATGTATTTCTTTGGGGCCATACTTAGGCTATGTTTTTTATGTTCCAATATACTACTCTACTACTGAAAAAATATTTTGACTCCTAATTTTGTTTCGATTTCATGAAGAGCTAACATTATCAAAACTTTTAAAATGTATTGAAAACAGTATGCATGAACTCTCTTGCATTCAATAAATGACTGCAAAGACCTCCCTGTCTTTCCCCAGAACTAAATTTATTTTGTATTTGCTATTGTGAAATCAGTGCACTACAAGGAACAGAATTAAGCTGCCCCCACATGTAATTTTTCTGAGTCCAAGTTTCTTCATCTCTGGGCTCACTAGACAGTAAACGTCCAGTAAGTCATTTTAAATATATAGTGTATGAATTATTTCAGGCATAACACAATGTATTAGAAAATATTCCATATGTGAAATATGAGGAAAACACCCAAATTTCCAAATAATTCTTTCCAAAAACATCACAGATTTTTCACTGATTTGATTGAGCTTTTCTATAGCACAAGAGAACTTTCGATCCTTGAGCCAACATGGTTTGAGCACAGAATCTGGAGTCAAACTGCAAGGGTCTGAATCCTGACTCTACTACTTTCCAGGTACATGAGGTTGGCAGGTGGTTTTAATTTCTGTGCTTCAGTTTATTCATCTACAAAATGTAGACAGCAATAGTACTTATTTCATTGTTTTTGTGTGTGTGTGTGACAATTAACCAAGTTAATGTATTAAAGCACTCAAAAGAGTGCCTGGCACAGTTTCAACTCCTTAGGTGAATGTTGTTTTATTTACTCACAATATATAATTTCAATTCTTTGTATTGCCCTGGTTCAAAAGATTTATTTAAATCTGGAAATCAGAAAAATGATTTGACTTTGATTTCCAGCAGGGCTTTTAAAGGTAAGATGAAAAAATTACAGGATAGATAAATAGATAATAGATAGATAGATAGATGAATAGATAATAAATAGCTATATAGATTTATAGCTAATCAAATGACATATAGCAATGACCATGTCACTGGAAAGTCGACACTGATCTTTACTAAAACAAGAGCTCTAATTTTGACTTATATGATAGTATTATCAACAAAACTGAAGTTGTGAAAAAGTTTATGCAAATATGTACAAAACAAGAAATAACTTAGTCAAAGCAAGATGCTCTGTGATCCACCTCCTAGAGTAACAGAAGTGCCTGGCTAGGTTGAACGATTTCAATCAGTGTTTCCTCTGTTGCTGCTAAGTCACTTCAGTCGTGTCCGACTCTGTGCGACCCCATAGATGGCAGCCCACCAGGCTCCCCCGTCCCTGGGATTCTCCAGGCAAGAACACTGGAGTGGGTTGCCATTTTCTTCTCCAATGCATGAAAGTGAAAAGTGAGAGTGAAGTCGCTCAGTCATGTCTGACTCTTAGCGATCCCATGGACTGCAGCCTACCAGGCTCCTCCACCCATGGGATTTTCCAGGCAAGAGTACTGGAGTCAGGTGCCACTGCCTTCTCCTAAAGTAGCCTAGATAAGCTCAAACAATCCACAGCTCAAGTATGGGCTATATCACTTTCAAAATATTTCATGTAATTTTGAGCTGAGTGAATTACAATAGTCACCCTGAATGCTTAATGGCCTCACTATTACTGAACTGGGTGGAATACACAGGGTGTTCTGACTCAGTGCTACAGCTGAAGAAATAAAGGGGCCTCAGGATGGCACGCAGAATGAGGCAGAGTCTGGGTGATATGTTATGTGGCTGAAGACAGAAATATTTCAAACAACTGTCTTCAACTACTTGAAGGATTATCACAGAAGAGGATTTATACTTACTCTACCCAGGTCCACAAGGCAAAATTAAGTAGAATTATAGGAAGTGAGCTTTTTTTGGCTGGAAAAAATAGCTTCTCACACATAAAGCTGTTTAATGGACTGCTTCGTGGGGCACAGAGTTTCCTGCTTCTGGAAATCTTCGAGAAATATATAATGATCTATTGATTCATTCCGTCAATCAACAAGCACTTATTGTCTTACTACATTTTGCAAAGTACTATATTAGATCTGATGGATATAATAGTGAACGAAGAAGGACACCAGCATTTAGAAAGTATCCACTGCAGACCTTATACTCTACTAAACACTTTCCCCTAAGTGTCACTTTCCCCTATACAGGTATTAAATTGCTGTCTTTATCACAAAGCCTCCTCTATATTATAGGCACACAGACCTTTATAGAATAAAAATATGCTCATGAAATCCCCTCCTTAAAACATGTAATCACTTTCCATTGCTCCTAGAATAGATAAGAGTTAACATGGCCTAAAGGACTCTGGTTCCCACCTAATTGTAACCTCAGCTTCTCTCCAGTCATGCCACTGTTCTCAGACCCTTCTACAGGGCATACAGAGTTTTTAACCTACATTCATTCAGCTCAGAGTTTTTGCACATTTTGTTTGCTGAACCTGGTGACATTCTTCTCTCCCTTCCTTACTAGGTTCACTCCCACTTTCCTGCCAAACTAAGTTCAAATGGTGCATTGTTAGGAAGGAAGTTAGGAAACATAGTCTAACTCCCACGAGTATGTCAAATCTATTATCGTGTCTCTTAGTACCCTGCATGTCCCCTTCAAGCACTTACCACTGTATAATTTTATTACTGTTTGCATTATAACATCATATAATTTTATATTTGTTGTTGCTATTTATCTGATATATGCCTCGCCCACTTGCTTGAAAGTTCCAGAAAGGCAGAGTCTGTGTGTTTAACTTTGTTTTAGGAGACAATAAAGCATATTGACTATGAGAACAGATTCTGCAATCAGAACACCTGAGTTTGAATCCCTGTTTTGCACATTACTAGCCATGTGACCTTCACAAATGCTTAACTGCTTGGCACCCTAATTCCTTCGTTCATAAATGGTACTTAGGAAGAGAACCTGTTGTCACGATTAAACGAGTTCACACATGAAAAGTACTTGGAACACAGGGACTGTATAATAAATATTTCCCATTATAAATATTATTTGTTGTTGTCTCTCAGAGTTCCACTCAAGGCCTAACACACAGGAAGCACTTACTTACATATGTTGAATGAATGAATAAATGATGAAACTAAGATGGAGAAGTTATAAGAGTTAAATCTTGCCTTCATACCCAGGACTGTCACAGTCCAGAGACTATGTGCTTCTTGTTATATTATGTCTTCCCATTAGATGACACAACAGGGGAAACAACAAAATTCTCTAGGAGCCCAGAGAAAGGAGCAATTGATTTGACTGAGAGGATGAGGGAAGCAGAACTGAACTCACTTTTAAAGAATGAGTGGGATACTGCCAGGAAGAAACAAAAGTAAAAGGTAGTCTTGGCAAAAGAAAGAGCACTGGCAAAGAGGTGGCAAAATACTCAGGAAATCAAAGAACAGTATGAGCTGAGTGAATGTAGGTTAAATTCTGACTAAATTAAAGGAGAGCCAAACATAAATGCTAAGAAATGTAAACTTTAATCTGAAGAAAGCTGAAACCATTAAAGCCTCTATTCAAGTCACAATCTTATGAATCGTTGATTTTTTTGCTTTTGCTTTTTAACACACTATGGAAGGATTAGATAGTTCACTGGACATAAGCAATCATTTCAATTAACATTAAAATAGTCCCAGCAAGGTAGGATGAGAGTGTTGACCTAGGAATGGAAATGAGAACAGAAAGTAGGGAAAAAAAAGCAAGACCAATTGCTCCAAAACAAGGAGTTTGACACATTAACTCTGGTATATTGATGTAGTTGAATACAGAACACTATACAGTCATTAAAGTGATATATGAAGAATATTCAACTACATGAAAAGATGTTCATACCATTAACTATAAAAAGTATACTCTAAAAACATTACAGTATAAAACATTCACTATAGACATATTATTATACTCTATATATCTTTATTAGACAAATTTATTTTTTAAATAAGAGACTGTATGCCAAAATCTTACTGGTCATCATCTTTGGATAGCAGAACGAGAGCTGTATTTTCAACATTATTTTCTTCTTTCTGATCTTTTTTTCCTAGCATTTCTCCAATGAACATGGCATGTGTTTGTATGGGGATGACCCAGAGAGATGTTGTGGGGAGGGAGGTGGGAGGGGGGTTCATGTTTGGGAACGCATGTAAGAATTTAAGATTTTAAAATTTAAAAAAAAAAAAATAAATAAAAAATAAAAAATAAATAAATATTATGGCAACGAAAAAAAAAAAAAAACAAATGGTAAACTATATTGATAAAAAGTAAAAAGCACAGGAAAACTCCAACAGTAATCTGGGAATTAGAAGCATCAAAACTTGGAAGCAGTTAGATAGGGCCGCTGTGGAGAAGGAGAAGATGGAGAAAGGATTCTGAATTGTCTCAGCATAATTAGGAGCCCCGAACACTGAGATCATGTGATCAATTTGTTCTGTAGTGCAGTAATATTGTTACTTGTCAATGCTTCGATGGTTTTCTTCTCTGACCATACACCTTTCTCCCTTGCAAACACAATGCTTGTTACCAGCATTTTTTTCTTCATCACTGAATTAACATCTTCGTAGGAAGCAAACCAGACATGAGCTTTCACAAAAGAATACAAAAAAAAAATTTAAGTTGTATGATTTTCCCTGGATCCTTCTGAGGCATTAGCAATGAATGAACCGACACTCACAACCTGACTGTAACACCGTATTAAACTCAGATATCCCTGGGGCTTTGGACATTTGAAAGACTTGAGCAGTTTTAAATAGAAATAAACTCTAGCTTAAAAAAAAATCAACCCAATATAAGGACATTGTATCCAGGACATTTACTTTGGGGGGCTCAGAAGAATCTGGGTATCACATACAGTAGAAAGATAACAGGAAGAAATACTTAATAGCATCTTAGTGTAACTGATTGATCTAAGACTTGGTGATGAAAAAATCACCCGAGAAAACAGGGAAGCATAGCATTCTAACCCACTGAAGTCTTGCTGCCTTTTGAGCGACAGATATGACATCTCAACATTATATTTAATTCTTAAATATCTGCAAAGATGGTTAAGATGCTGAGAGCATGATAATTTGCAGAAAAAGTATAAAGCATCACAATCAAAGAAAAGCATCACTTTGAAAAGGCACAGACAGGAATACATTTTCTTCATGTCTGCACTTTATCTAAGTGCTTCTATAAATTGGTCATTGTGATTTTTGGTTACTGTTAATCTATATATTAGCTTAAATCTACATCTTTATCCTTGACCTCTAATCCCTTCTCCTGTTTCATTTTTCTCACTATCTACGGGACAATTACTTGGGCACTTTCTCTCTCTCTGAATCTATTATCACCCCTTCCTAGTATGTTCTTTGCCAACTACCCTCATTACCACTTATCCTTGAGGTTGTCTGCTGTTTGTTAATAGAGTCTAGCATTGTCTTTCTGACATGAGAAAAGAATCAACTGTGTCTCAGTCATCTGTCCAAAATGCAATTGCATGGAATATGGGAAGCTACTCGTTGTGCAGTCTTCCATGCCTTGAGGACAAGCCAAGTTTGATTTTAAAATGGCCTATTAATATCACTACTTAGGAACAGAGTTTTAATGTAAAATCTTTCAGAAAAAATCTTTACTACAGCAAAAGGAATACGTAACTTCAGCTTTCTTATAGATTTTAATGGATTTTTAATCTACTGATGGTAGTCTGTAAATTCAAGCTCAAAGGAAACACAAATGCAACTCAATGGGAAGTTTTATCGGATTGCTTACAGAGAATCATGGTTAAAAGCCAGGAGTGAACAAAGGCTGAACGCTTCTCCTCTTTTTCAAATGATTTGAAGCCTTCGTTTCTTCCTTTGCACTTCCTAAGGTAGAATTTAAATGAATAAGGCAAAAAGCCTGAGACAGGTAGCATGAAGATGAAGCAAGAAAGCATAGTCTGGGGAATTCTCTGGTGGTCCAGAGGTTAGGACGCAGCACTTTCACTGCCCAGGTCTGGGTTCAATACCTAGTCAGGGAACTAAGATCCCACAAGCTGCATTCCATGGCTAAAAATAAGTTGAAAAAATTGTTTTAGAACGTAGAGTTTTAGAAAACTCACACATGATATAAAGCTCTCAGAATAATCAATATTTTGAGAAATATATAGCCAAGGACTGCTAACAATTCATCCAATGTATTCTGTTCTTTGTAATAGCAAATGCATCTATTACGTATAGACTGCATGGAGAAACAAGATAAATCCACTAATATATATTTATTTAAAAGAGAAAAATGAAAATAATATTTTGAAAACAGTGAGTGAAAATTTTATAAATAGGAAGACATTTAAACTGGGCCTCGAATGCTGGCTAATAGCTCACTAAACATCAAATAAATAATTATTTTAATAACAAAAACCAAAAATGATTTGTTGAGAATTATATTCCATTAGCTTCAATACTACTACATGAGTTGTATTCCACAGAAAATATTATCTACAAGGATAGAAAACCTAAAGGGAATGCCTATCCTAAGTCAAGTACACCATATCCCATCTTGCTTTTGCTACAATAACTTTTCCCCATACATGTCTCAGTTTCCTCTTACTCACTGACAGTCACTGGAAACTAGCTCAGTAGACAGGGCTTTGAGATGGCTGTTAGAACTTAAACTCCAATAGTACAGACATTCAGTATCCAAGTATCCATAGAAGCCTCTCCCCGACTGCTGATTGCTGAAATATACGATGAGAGCATAATAAACAGGAACATGCCTGTTCTCAAATACTTCAAAGGCCTAAGAGCCTGAGATATCTCCATGTTAAATAAAACTGTATTTGTCTTTTAAATTCTTAAGTTTGAAACACTATGGAAATTACTTTTTGTAAGAGAGCGCTTTCTCACATTCATGTAATCACCAATATTCAGAATACATACACTTTTTTGGGATGCTGTTGAGAGGTGACTTCAAGTATTCTCTAACACTGTACCAACTATGAGTATAGTGCAAAATGAGTGTGCAGGTTTTCTAAGCGAGGACACCAAGTAAGCACACGTGTCCTCAAGTCTCACCTAGGAGAGTCTCACCCAGGAGTCTCACCAAGTCTCCCTTAATATCCAATTCTCCCTCAATGGAAGCCTGCTAGCCTTCAGATGAGGTCTTTGTCTTTCAGGAAATCAGAGTATCAAAACCTACAATTCCTCATTATTAAATAGCTGTTCTTTTTTAGTCTATAATTCTAGTTCTTACTCACAATCCCTTCATTTCTCAAGTCCTACTGTATTTCTTTTTCATTGACACTATATACTATTTTCTGCCTATGAAAACTTTGTGTAAAGAATTTTATGTATATATACTTTATAAAAAATGTTATGTTTATATGCTTTATTTATGAACTTGCTAGAAGGCAATGCCACCCCACTCCAGGACTCTTGCCTGGAATATCCCACGGACGGAGGAGCCTGGTAGGCTGCAGTCCATGGGGTCGCGAAGAGTCTTACATGACTGAGCGACTTCACTTTCACTTTTCACTTTCATGCACTGGATAAGGAAATGGCAACCCACTCCAGTGTTCTTGCCTGGAGAATCCCAGGTGGTGGGCCGCCATCTATGGGGTCGCACAGAGTCGGACATGACTGAAGTGACTCAGCAGCCGCAGAGGAAGCACTGAGTGAGATCGCTCAACCTAGGCAGGCACCACAGTAACTATTTGCAAGAGTTACTTTACAACAGGAAGTCCTGGTAAGGAACATGGAACTAACAAGCCACCACCAACCCAAAAAGTTCAGCAAAGGTCAAAAGGAGACACCATATGTCCTACTACCTCCCAGAATCCTCCTCGCAGGATCCCACTTGGCTGAGAAACACATGTACCACTAGGAAAGATTCTGAGTCAGAATGATGGGGCAGAGACTACCCAGAAACTAATCCTTTCACCATAAAACACAAGACTGCAAGTCACGTAGCATAGCAGTCCTCCTAGCTTCCCTTATCTTCCTGCCTACATTTGGGCACCCCTTCTCAATAAAGTCTCTTGTTTTGTCAGCATGTATGTCTCCTTAGACAATTCACTTCCAAGTGTTAGACAAGAGCCCACTTTTGGGCTGCGGAAGAGGTGCCCCTTCCTGCAACAAAATCAAGACATTGCCCAAATATTAAGATATACTGAGAAAGATTGAGAGCAAGAGGAGAAGAGGACCACAGAGGATGAGACAGTTGAAAGGCATCACAATGGACATGAGTTTGAGTAAACTCCAGGAGATGGTGAAGGACGGGGGAAGACTTGTGTGCTTGCAGTCCATGGGGTCACGAAGAGTTGGAGACAACTTATGGACCGAACAACAATTGAGACAAGTTTCTAATACTGGGACACATTCCAAACATTCAGCTTACCAAATGGCAGATACCTTACAGCTCTTAACAATAAGAAAAGAAAGCCTTCTACTTGTAATAGAACACCACATGTTAATTCAACAGCAAAACTGTAAACAATGATACAATTACTGTGCAAATATCTGTTTGTTTGTTTTCAGGTAGGCAATGAGAAAAAATTTAAAGTTCCATGTATTATTCAACTGTCCTGGTCAGAAAGTTATGTTTCTTTTAGAAATAAAAATCAGCATTTTTGGAGGATAGTGTGACCAAAGAAATCAATATTGAAAATGCCAAATTAAGCCTCAATCTCAGGAAACTAAGAAGAATTTCTGTATTGGGATAGAACCCACTAAAGAAAGGAGATTCGCTTTTCTTTCCAAACACCAGGATATCATTTGTGGACACATGCATGTACATAGATAAAAGAGAACACAGGTATTACTTAAGCACTGACTCATAACATTCTATGAGGAGAAAGATGTCAGATGCAAAAAAATCCTGCTCTGAAGACAAGAGTTCTTAAAAACCTGTATGGAGTCTCCTGTGCAGAACCCTCTCTGATGGCTCTTTTCCTCTAAAACGAGAATGTGGCAAGATGGAGAATAGGTGGCTTAGTCTCTCAGGGGATTTTTCAAAATACTGTGGCTCCTTCAAGCACCAGTGACCGTCAGTGTCTGTGACATCATGTGCTATCAGCGATATCATATGTCTTTATGATTCAGGTTGTCTTTGAAGCCACTGTTGGCAACAATTGACTCAGGTAAGCTCTGTATTTCATCCAGGATTTGGGCACAACCCAATATTTTATTCATCACCAAGAAAAAATTTCTGAGTCAATTAAATTAAGTCATAGATTCAAGGGGCTTCCCAGGTGGTAAGGTGGTAAAGAATCCGCCTACCAATGCAGGAGATGCGAGTTCAATCCTTGGGTTGGGAAGATCCCCTGGAGAAGGAAACGGTAATGCACTTCAGTATTCTTGCCTGAGAAATCCCCTGGATAGAGGAGCTTCACTGGCTACAGTCCAGGGCTCAAAGAGTCGGACACAACTGAGCATCTGAGCATGCACACAGAGATTTAAGATTCATCACAGTGTCATATGTTTAAAAAGTGCTAAAATGTGTCTTAAACCACATGAATTTTTATGCAACTTTTGTACAATGATTACAGAAACTTCAAGAGGAAAAGGGGGAAAAGGTAATTGATGGCTGAGGGAAAACAGAAGAAAATAAGGTAGTAATAACCTTTTAGTTTGAGGTAAAAGTGAAGAGAATAAGAGTCGTGTTCTCAAATTGATGTAAGTTCTCTCTTTTCCTGCCCTGTGTGAATCTGGGAGTGAGACAGGAGGTAGCTGATAAGAGATCTTAGAGCAGGAAAGCCAAAGAGAGTGATATTGATATGAGCTACTTCACTCTCTGGTCTCCAACCAGGCAGACCTCAAGGTCTGAGTCACCACAATCCCACTGTTTAGTGCAGTTTTGTAAACTTAACGTTTGTGTTTGCTTCCTTACTGAGTCCACACTTAGCTTCCATGGTCTCGGTCGTTGGGTTTTTTATCTTGTTGAAAATAGTTTCCTGGGATTGCCTGCTACTTCTGTCAAGGGTCTCTAATACTCACAGCCAGCTGATTGTTTTGATCATTCCTCGTAGGTGTTGATGGAGTTACCAGTCACGACAGGACACCCTTACCTCCAGGAAAACTGCACTGCCCACAGCCAGTCTAACAAGATTTTTTCCTTCCCTGAGGTCACTGATGCTTCATAGGTATGAGCTTCCCCATATTGCTAAGATCTGCTCCAATCACCTACTGTTTGTGGCTGATTGATACTCAGTTTTCAGCCTTCTGCCATCCTAATGACAACTGCTTCTGTCAGGTCCAGATACTCTCAGATTAACTGGGCCTGGCAACGAAGTATTAAAGTCTTTCATTTATTTATCTTACATGATTTAGGTATGGTAAAAAAGATGAATGAGAAAATAAAACTATCTAGTATTGGGAAAACATTATAGAGGCTATAACAGAAGAGAATCACTCTCCCACACAGAACCCAGAATAGCTTCAATCTCAAACTAAGATTCCAGAAAATCTATGAAGAGTAATTTCTAATTGAAGATTATACATAGAGTCAATATGATGAAAGATAAAACATTAGTGAGGTATAAATAACAAAGTCCTACTGTATAGCTCAAGGAACTATATTCAATATCCTATGAAAAACCATAACGGAAAAGAACATGAAATATATATATATACATAACTGAGCTACTTTGCTGTATGGAAGGAATTAATAGAACACTGTAAATCAACTACACTTCAACAATATTTTAAAATATAAATAATATTAGTGAGGAAAGTACTATATTATAGATTAGAGTTTACTTCAAAAGGAAATGTGTTTTTTCCCCTTTGATTAAAACTGTTTCTGTAGGTAGGTCAAAATATTACAATCATGCCTATTCACAATGAAAAAAACTGAGACAAGTTAAAGCAACTTACCCATTTGGAAATCATAGACTTTGTAAGAGCCAGCATTAAAAAACAGCTCTTTTGACACATGAGCTTATGCTTTTTCTACTATATAATGCTGTTGGCAGGATAAGTTTTGAGACTAATGGATGAAATTTATGCTTGGTCTAGAACTAAATTACTCTAAATTTTGTTTCACCATTTCCTTGTTAAATAAATAAAATAACAACAAAACGAAAAAAAAAAATGCTTTCAACCCAATAGGGATATAATAGGATAAATACTTGGTACAGTGTTTTTTGGACCAAATAAAGTATCTTCAAGAGTAATACATCAAATGCAATTCTTTTAATATGGATGGCATCCAGTAAATGTTGATTTGATAGAATTTTATCTTCCTGTAGATTACAAAAAAAATGATCATGAGTGAAATATCTAATTCAAAACATGGCCATCAAAATTATGACATATCAAAATATTGCTCTTAAAATCAGAGACATATCCTTCTGCCTTACAAATCCAAATTTAACAAGCTTATCAATGGGAGAAAAAGATTGACATTTAACATGGAAATGAACCATGTCATTCTTGGACCCAAACGAAACTTTACCAGTTTTTAATTCTAAGTGCACTAACACTTCTCATGTTCTCTTGTGATTCCCTCCTCAAACCCAGCAAGTGACATTCATCTTCTCTGCCTTCTGGAGTTTTCCTCCAAGGTAAAGGAGGTACCCTGGGACTATATCTCAGAAAGCAGCCCATGTCTGTCCCCATATTTGTTGATCCTCACATCATTATTCATTTCTTTTGTTCCTTTATACATGTCTCTCCAAATATGAAACTAAACCCATGTAAAAAGGATGGAACATAAACCTTTAAGGCAGGCTAAAATAATGTCCATCTAACAAAACTGTTCAGTTCTATTCCTGTACAGCCTAAGGAAGACTAAAAGCACGCAGAGCTTAAAACCAAGGAGAGATCCACCCCCCAAAACTACAGCCCCATATATGCAAGTAAAAATAACAATAAAACCCCAAACAAACAAATAAACAAAAACAGAACCTGCAGGAAGACACTGGAAGGCATAATGCAATTACCGGATTTGGAAACTAACCAGGACACTGTGGTTAAAACTCTTTCTGCTACAAAGCTTCCGAGGAATCTTTAATGACTACAAAATGGTTAGGGCTTCACGTCCACACCTCATCTGAAGGATGATGACAACCAGCAGTTAGTCCTCCCTGCCATCACCCAGGGACCAGAGTCAATTCTGACTCAGAAAATAAAGGGCCACCTACAGAAATCACTAGCAACGTCCGCTACCCTTGGCTGCCTTTGCTAACTGACCTACGTGAAACAAATTACTAAGTATCTCAAATATCACTGCCATATTCTAATTAAAATACACAGTGATATCATTCCTCATCTCTCTGTAGATTTATGAATTAATGCTATGCACACTCCTTGGGTAAAAACTGTTAAGTCCTACTCCTCGGCTAATTCTGAGTAATGAGTATGCACCTATCAAGGAGGCTTTAGATGACTACTGTTTATACTCTATGTATGCTTACTATCACACTACTTTATTTTTTCCTCATTTTTTTTTAAGAAACTGACTCAAGTGCAGTAATTAAAATACATTACAGTAGTGCAAGTGAAATTTGGAGCACTGCCAGCATTTTCAAGAACTTATAATTTTCTTTCTCAGAGGCAAAAAAGTAGTTTTGACATCTTTGTGCAAAACAGTCACTAACAGTTACTTACAATTTCAGGAAAATCACTGTTTTAATCATGACCTTTCAGCTGTCCTTGATTGAAAAAAAATTGGCCACCTACAGAAATAATTCTGTTGGGCCTTCATCTCTCTTCTGATTGATGGCCTCATGTGGTTCTACATGTTCACAATTACAAATAAAACTATATAAAACTGGCAGAGCTTAGCTTCCATCTAAGTAGATAAGAATAAAGTATTTCTAATTGACAATAATGGGGACATTCTTTAAGTGACATCTTTCCCATGTACCTGTATCAGAATCAAACAGTACATTTCTCTCTGATTAAATGTGTATTCTTTGGGTCACCATTCACTACAACCACTAATTTAGCAACCATTGTGTAAAAGACATTGTATTATACTCTGTTGGGGGTGATAGGATATGAATAAAACAGTTTCTGCATTAGAGAATCTATTATCTGATGAAACCCTCAACAGACTAACTACTATGTAATAAATATGGACACTATACATATACAGAGGAGCCTGGCATGCCGTCGGGTCACAAAGAGTCAGACACAACTGAGCGACTAAGCACATTTTCACAGCTCATACATATATATGTCGAGATGCCTGCTTTCACATACAAAGATACAGATAAAAATCCAGTTTGCTTAACTATATTTATATGAAAAATATACTTCAGGGACAACAGATCAATATATATTTGCTGCTATTTAGTCGCTAAGATATTAGAAGTCCCAAAGTTGTGGTCATCTCACACATTAACAAAGTAATGCTCAAAATTCTCCAAACCAGGTTTCAACAGTATGTGAACCATGAACTACCAGATGTTCAAGCTGGATTTAGAAAAGGCAGAGGAACCAGAGATCAAATTACAACATCTGTTGGATCATCAAAAAAGCAAGAGAGTTCCAGAAAAACATCTACTCCTACTATATTGATGACGCCAAAGCCTTTGACTGTGTGGATCACAAAAACACATGGAAAATTCTTCAAGAGATGGGAATAGCAGTCCACCTGACCTGCCTCCTGAGAAATCTGTATGCAGGTCAAGAAACAACAGTTAGAACTGGACATGGAACAACAGACTGGGTCCAAATTGGGAAAGGAGTACATCAAGGCTGTATAGTGTCACCTTATTTAACTTATATTCAGAGTTCATCATGAGAAATGCTGGACTGGGTGAAGCACAAGCTGGAATCAAGACTGCTAGGAGAAATATCAATAACTTTAGATATGCAGATGGAACCACCCTTATGGCAGAGTCTGAGAAGAACTAAAGAGCCTCTTGATGAAAGTGAAAGAGGGGAGTGAAAACGTTGGCTTAAAACTCAACATTCAGAAAACTAAGAACATAGCATCTGGTCCTATCACTTCATGGCAAATAGATGGGGAAAAAATGGAAACAGTGACAGACTTTATTTTGGGGGGCTCCAAAATCACTGCAGATGGTAACTGCAGCCATGAAATTAAGATGCTTGCTCCTTGGAAGAAAAGTTATGACCAACCTAGATAGCATATTCAAAAGCAGAGACATCACTTTGCCAACAAAGGTCCATCTAGTCAAAGCTATGATTTTTCCAGTAGTCATGTATAGATGTGAGGGTTGGACTGAAAAGAAGGCTGAGCACCGAAGAATTGATGCTTTTGAACTGTGGTGTTGGAAAAGACTCTTGAGAGTCCCTTGGACTGTAAGGAGATCCAACCAGTCCATCCTAAAGGAAATCAGTCCTGAATACTCATTGGAAGGACTGATGTTGAAGCTGAAACTCCAATACTTTGGCCACCTGATGCAAAGAACTGACTCATTTGAAAAGACCCTGATCCTGGAAAAGATTGAAGGCAGGAGGAGAAGGGGACAACAGAGGATGAGATGGTTGGATGGCATCACTGACTTGATGAACATGAGTTTGAGTAAACTCCGGGAGTTGGTGATGGACAGGGAGGCCTGGAGTCCTGCAGTCTATGGGGTTGCAAAGAGTCAGACACAACTGCGCGACTGAACTGAAGTGTTAGTCCATGAGTTTTTCAATGGAAATTAAAACAAAGACATCCTGCTAGTAAAAGGTTGTTCAGACATTTACCTTATAGGCAACAAAACTAGAGCTGGCATTCAGGACCCCATTAGAATTTTACTGTAGCTCTGTGAGGTTGCAAAGCTTTCAGGAGTTCAGTATTAGTCAATGTGCCAAAAAAAAAAAGACTTGAAAATATTTTCTCTCTGTATTCAATTTCTATGAGTAATCCTCAATTTATAACATTATGCCTAACCCAGAAATTGAATTAATCAATAGAATTATCTTCTTAGACATCCCTTTTGTCAACTATAGGAGTTTATAAACTAGAAAAAAAAGTTTAGATTCTTTAGGTAGTAGATGTGATTGCAAGATCAGCTATATTGAAAGGCTGGCATTAGAAATGGCCATGGTATAGTCTTTAAAACTATGTTTTGGAAAATTACAAAAATTAAGTGATCTTTATCTCTAAAACACTAATGAATTATCTACTAGCTGCAAGTTAAAATAAATTGCTTTATAAAGACAATACTAAAATATGTATGTGGTCAGGTCATGAATACTGAATATCATGTGAAATTCTATACTTAAAATAGTCATCTTTTCAAAAACAAGTAAATTCATATTTCTGGAAATAACCAACTTGTTCATAAAGACCAAATCTTAAAAATCCAGCTCACTTCCTGTTGCTGAAAAATGATTTTAACATATAAACTAAGAGGAGCTAACAATTATTCAGTTAATTTAGGCCCATTTAATACTTTCACATGAAATAGTAAAATAAACAGAGCAAAAGATTTTATACTAATTAGCTTTATCATACATATTTACTTTGTGCATATAATAATCATTGGCAAATTTATCATTAAGAAAGGAAAGAGAAAAATGCAATATACGTGCCCAATTAAAATTAAGAAGAGTTAATCAGTATGAGAGAAAGTTATACACCTAAATGATCCTAACTGCTTAACTCTAGTTTATATTCACAGTTTCCCGAATTTCTTCTTATGGAGCTAAACCAAATTGGATGAGAATATATACAATTGATTTCAATGTTAAAAGTCTATAAATCCTTGCTTAAAAATAATTCAATTAACCAAATTAGGAAACACTGGTGTTAGGGATTTATTAAGAATAAACCCAAAACAAACCCTCAAGAAATATCTGGAGTGAATGTAGTCAACCTAATTGTTTACATATTTTTCATACATAAAGCCACTGATAAGTGTTTATTTGGTTTGTCCCAGCTTTGTACTACCTACTTTGAAGCACACGGTTCTGATATATAAAGTATTTGAAGATCAATTTCTTATCACAACAATAGTATATTTATCTTAACCACATTCACAATGATATAATAAAACAATTCTCTGTACAACAGATGTCTAAAAACAGAATAGCATGGCATTAGCACTGAGCTAGTCAGAATTCCTGTGAATTATCATAGTATTGCAATATATCTTACTGACATAAACTCCACAAAAAAATCCTTCATTTTCTAAAGGGAGAAACTGAGGTAGCAGAGAAAACACTAGTAAATTTTTGTCAAAGACAGATGGATCAGATCTTTTTTTAAATCCACACTACAATTTACTGTAATTTTCAACCAAATACTCTCTCACAACTTAAATGTCAACCTCTTGTTTTTATTCAAATGTTGGGATAAATGAGTAAGTAGTTTCATAGGATTATAGTCTCATAAATGCGAAAGCATACTACTTCCTGCCTATAATACTCTGACTAGCAATTTTTTTTTTTCATCATGGTACATGATGGAACACATACAACTCAGAATGGTCTATTCTACAGGAAAACATTTCTATCCCTATAACGAGTCATTTGTCAATTAGCATTTTGGAAGATAGAGGCAAGGTTTAATCACTTGACAGTTTCTCTAAACTTGGGTAATGTTGCCTCATTTCCCCATTTCCAGACCAGTTTAATATCTCCTTATAAGCAGGTGTGTGCTAAACATGTGCTGAAGATTCTATAGAAAATATCCCATCAGAAGATGGATATCTTTCCATTCAAGAGACATACATTTGTGTGTGTGTGTGTGTGCGTGCATGTGTGTGTGTGTGTGTGTGTGTGTTTTAATAAGCATAACCATGCAGAAGACCTGAAGAAACAAAGAAACTGTCGGTTTGAAAAGAAACAAATAAAGTTTGGTTTATTTTAAATAATAAAAAAAGAAAAATTTGTTTCTTTTAAATAATTAAAACACTTCCTGTTCCTATTCTTATGCTATAGGAAAATGCAACATGTCAGGGAGATAGAGGAGTATGGCGGAGAACTCTAACTGACCATCTGATATGCCTTCCCAGTAATCAAGTAGAACAGTTAAATGCATAAATAGAACCCTACTAAAAGCACTCAGATACAAGTAGAAACTTGGGAGAAGATTCAGTGAAAATCCTTTCAAAGGGGACAGCTCTGACTGTTTTGGCCGCTTTTGTTCTTTGCTGTTTGTGCTTTTCCTATGTCCTGCCTTGATGTGAGATAGAGCTACACTGCTAAAGCCATACCCAGTCTCTTGTGATCTTTAGAATGAGGATTGTAGCCCAAGCGTGGTGGAAGAGAAAACTAGAGGGAGTCCGGATCCCTCAAAGGATGGTGAAGCAGCTTGCACTGCATCTGATCCTCTTGTATAGTTAAAGAAAAACTACCTTGTTCAAATTACCATCACTCAGGTTTCTATTATTTGAAACTGAATAATTCCTAAGCGATAGAGACTCAGAATTTGGTGGCATATAAAATCCTATGGTGTCTACATATGTGCTTCAGGATTGCCTGCTCTCTTATTTTGCATCAACTTGCTCATCTGTAAAATAAGGATAATAGCGATACCTTTCCCAAAGGGCTGCTCTGATAATTAAGCAACATAATCTATCTGACATCATAAATCAAGATCTAAGTGTTTAATGATTATTATTCATTATTATTAATTGTATCAGGCTACCACCCTAGAAGAGGGCAGCTCATTCATGATTGAAAAGGAGGCAAAAGTCAGCCAACAGGATATGGTAGACAGGGAGCCCAGACGTTTTACCAAAATGACTATCCAACACGGGGACAAAACCGTGTTGAAGAGAAAGGGAGGGACAGAGAGAGAGAAGAGTGGTGGGTTTGAATTTATGGAATTTGGGACTTTCCTGATAATCCAGTAATTAAGAAACTACCTTGCAATACAGGGAATGTGAGTTCAATCCCTGGTCTGGGAACTAAGATCCCATACGATGCAGAGCAACTAAGCCCATGTGCTGCAACTACTACTGAGCCCACATACCACAACTAGAGAGTTCATGCTCCACAAGAAAGATTCTGTGTATCTCAACTAAGATGCAGCATAGCCAAATAAATCAGGACTATGTATCAGTCGTGTCTGACTCTGTAACCCTATGGACTGGGGCCTGCCAGGCTCTTCTGTCCATGGAATTCTCCAGGCAAGAATACTAGAGTGGGTTGCCATTTCCTTCGCCAGGGGATCCGATCTTCCCAACCCAAGAATCAAACCTGCGTCTCCTGTTTGCATGGGGATTCTTTACTGCTGAGCTACTGGGAAAGCCCATAAATAAATAATAAATCTATGGAATTCTTTTCTACTTGGATAACGATTTGCTATTTTTCAACCAGACCTTCAGGATGTGGTACACACTTCGAAGCCCTCCTTTCCATAAAATGTAAACATACTCTCTAGTTGTTTATTAGAATCTCCTATTTGTGAACGTGTTTGTATCTATCGTGTTGAAGAACAATAATAACTAATAAACTCTGGGTGATCTCACTGTGCACCCCATGAGGATAATCTGTGTCTTTTTTCTTTACCATTGGGTTTCCTGCATAATGATCTGTGAAATAATAATACTATGTGTTAACCCCCCATTCCTTGTATGAAAGAAAGTGAGGAAAGTGAAGTCACTCAGTCATGTCCAACTCTTTGTGACCCCATGGACTATAGCCTGCCAAGCTCCTCCTTCCATGGGATTTGCCAGGCAAGAACACTGGAGTGGGTTGCCATTTCCTTCTCCAGGGGATCTTCCTGACCGAGGGATGGATCCTGGGTCTCCTGCATTGCAGGAAGACCCTTTACCATCTGAGCCACCAGGGAATCCCACATATCAGTTCAGTTCAGTTCAGTTCAGTTCAGTCGCTCAGTCGTGTCCGACTCTTTGCAACCCCATGTATAGCCTTTCTCAGATGAGTCACAAGAAACCAGAAAAAAAAATCTACTTTTACGTATGGAAAACCATTATTTATGTGAAACAGTGAAAGAATTTGAGGGTTATGGGCACTTATAACTTAGAAGGAAGAGTCACCAGGGAGAAGAGACCTCAGATGCTAATATGAGGAACTCACATTACTGCTCCCACAGGTCAAGAGCAGGTTAGGTTGGGGTGAGAATGGGAAATCGTATAAACCCCTCTGTTTCTGAGGCCTGCTTTCTGAACGGCCCTCTGTGAGACAGCAGCCTTGTAGCAGACATCTGATGATAAACTGAAGTAGGGAGAAAGGGCACAGATATGGCTACCTAGAGGGTCAAGGTTGCAGAGGCTCTGATGTCCCCTCTTTACTTGCCATGGCATGGGACTTAGCTGACAGGGAATGCTGATGCTCTGATAGGGGTCTCACCAAGGGTTCTGATAAAGAGATGCAGATGGAAGCCTCAGCGTGGCCAGTGTGACTGAGGCCCCAAGAGATGCATTCAGGGATGGGTGCCCACGACTAGAGATCGTGACAGGACAACTGTACAACTCATCTTCCCCAGCAATGGACAGGTGAGGGCTGGAGAGCAGACATCACTTCTCACCTTTCCTCCCAACCCTTGAGCAGTTAAATATATCAACAGCCATTTCCCCAAACCAAAACACTGGATTGGTTATTTCATAACCCACAATTAAAGCACGCCACAATTTTCAGTTGTAAGGGCCAATTCTCTCTGAGTCATACATCAAACCAATTAAATCTAGAATTTCTATGCCTGAAAGGATGGCTTCTAATGAAAAAGGTGATTGCTCCTGTCCTCTGCATCCATTCATCTCTCTCTCTGTTTGGTAAACCAGGGGGAGAAGTTCAACTGCATGGCTTGGAAGAGAGCCCATGCCAGCAGATTGTGCTGGGTAGAAATAACACTAGTCTGTCTAGGTAAGATCAGTGCCAATGGTTCCAACTAAAATTAGAAAAAAGAAGACAGTACCTTGGCTCATGCTTATGTTGGAGACAAGACTCTAACTCCTACTAAAGCCAAATGATGGCAATTCAATTCCTGCCTGCCAGTTGCAAATCCCTACACTACCACTGCAGTACTATCAAAAGACATTTGCAATCCAGGGCACCTCTCAGGAGAGAAGTGATTTCTCAGGTTAGTCACTTAATGGACTAGCAGTTCAAGTGCTAGCAACTCAAAGGTATGCATGTATTCGTTCTGAGACAAGAAAGGATTTTCCAAGCCTATCGGCGGACCATCAAAAAAAAAAAAAAAAAAAAAAACTAATAGAACCTAATCTATCTGAGGTAGGCAGAGGATATTGTTCATTTATTAATTGCAGTGTAAAACAAAAAATAATCAAGGAGGGAATAAACTCACTCTCTTCACAAAACATCAACAAAAGACCCACAACACTTTTCATGCATTTCAACAAATATAATTTTGCTCTAATCTCATACGTGTCATAAGGCACCATGCCGTAGTGCAAAGAAAGCTGGGCCTGAAATCAAGAAATCTGGGTTCATTTTCTGGCTCTGTCGCTTATTAACTGTGTAAAATGATGAAACATTTAACTTCACTGAGCCTCATTCCTTGTCTAGAAAATCAGAGACTTATTAATAGGTAAGCATCATCTAGCACTTAAATTCAGTATTAAGCTCTAAATCAGTGATCAGACTAAAGTTTACATTTTATATGGTCTTTATAAATCTCTTAAGTCTTTAATAAATCCTTGATTTGGAAGTCAAATATATGTAACAGACAAGGAACTCTTCAGAATGTGTTAGTCGCTCAGTAGTGCCCGACTCTTTGTGATTCCCCTAGACTGTAGCCTACCAGGCTCCTTTGTCCATGGAATTTTCCAGGCAAGAATACTGGAGTGGGTAGCCACTCCCTTCTCTAGAAGGAACTCTTGATCTAATGGTAAAGAACTAAATAGGGTTTTGTTTTGTTTTGTTATCTACTCTGTCGTGGAAATATACGCATTCATAAATAGGACAATATTTGTGTGTCTTAGCAGATACCATGATCCTTTTGGCAAATGTCAGTCATATAAAGACTCTGACATCACTCAAAGTATTCTTCAAAGGGAAGACGGAGGAACTTCTTCAATGTCCCAGAGTACGTTAGGAAGCTAAAACTCTCAGGGGTTGGATGCGATAACACGCTCAGAATATTCATCCCAAGGTCTCTATCAGATTTCAACTGCTTTTCATTCTACATAGGTAAGAATGCTTTTCATTCTACATAGGTACTATTGCCTCTAACTCTACTCCTAAGATTCTCAAGCAACCCTACAGAATTTTATTCAAATTACCATAATGCTCAAAATGCTAATTAATGTCACAACAGAGCATCAGAACTCCACTGCTTGCTATTCAGGCTCCTTTGGACCCGTCCTCTTCCAGTGAGTGTTACCCAGCCTAGGAGGCGGATATCTAGTCCCCTTCGTTGGTGCTGGACTATCAAAGAACCATCTTCATTGAAGATAATTCATAATCTGGCCAAAGGATAATCTCTGTCCTGACTATTGGCAACAAAGTTCACATTTTATTTTCACAGCTTACTCTTGGGATTCTGGGCAAGTCCTACAATCTCTGTGTTAAATGCTATTGATAATGATGCTTCTTGAGTACATTTACTAGCAGAGTTATGTATCTCCAAGTTTGGCAAAAATACTTCCACTCCATATTGTACACTAGTGTGGAAGGAAAAATCTATACTTGATTCTCTTTTAAGTCACAGATCCCTCTGAAAAATCAAAGAGAATCAATCGATCTATTCTTCCATCAGGAAAAACATGTCCCTGAATAATCTAATTTGCAAAAATGCCATGTATATTAAAGGGTTTCTCTGATGCTAGAAGGAGGTAAGTAAACTCAAGTGACTGTTCTGGACCAGACTACAAATTCTTTCTGTATTTATTAGCTATATGATTTTGGAAATGTTGAATCTGGGTTTCCTCATCGATAAAAACATAGGTAATGAAATCAGTCTCCTCACCTACATCTTCCAACGATGTTAAACATGAAATTTTTGAGTAGGAATGTGTGTGAAAACAAGGTGCTTGTACACAGAACTCCATGCAACCACACGTTGCAATCAATCCTTCATCCTAGCCCTTTAATGCTGTCATCAAGCATGTACAATACTACCACCACCTCACTGGCACCACCAAGCTCACCAGCATTGCCAAGCCCTGTTTATAACTTAAGACTCTGGACTCTCAGAAACCACTGACTGGCTGCACTATGTACTCTGCTCCTACTGACTTTCTAGTTTTTGTCTGATTATGATCTCTTCATACACATCCACTGAACTGAATATACTAGCTCTATCTTCCCTCTCTGGAAATATTTTTATACTCTGGAGTTTTACACCTACCCAGAAGATACTTGGTCCTTCACTGGCATTAAATCCTGATCTGTACTTGAGTGCTTCTTAAAATCATTGTTGTTGGGCTCCACACTTGACATCTCTGCTCTACTCTATTGATGTGAATAGTTAGAAATCATAGTGCTAAGATCATTAGCCCTATTTTATTGGCAAATAGACTAGAAAATGCAAAGGGATAGTAAGTACCCTCAAGGTTTACACAGTGTATGACAGTCAGTTAACAGAATAAGACCAAGTTCACAGTGCAACATACATGATGCTCTATGATGACTTTTTGTTCTGAGAGCCCAGTGATGATATCCTCTTACAAAACAAACCCTTTCTTTTATGATAGTAAAGAAGAATCGGTAATATATACATACATCTTATTTAGACTTCCCCGGTGGTACAGATGGTAAAGCATCTGCCTACAATGCAGGAGACCTGGGTTCGATCCCTGGGTCGGGAAAACCTCCTGGAGAAGGAAATGGCAACCCACTCCAGTACTCTTGCCTGGAAAATCCCACAGACAGAGGAGCATGGTAGGCTACAGTCCATGGGGTCGCAAAGAGTCGGACACGGCTGAGCGACTTCACTTTTCACTTTCACATCTTATTTAAGGTACATATTTAAATTTTTTTATTTTTCAATTTAACATTTCATTTCGAAATAATTTCACATTTAGAAAAAAATTTCAAAAATAGTACAAAGTTCCCAGCTTCCTTGCTTTTTAACAAATATCAAATCCACAGCACAATGAGCAAAAGCAAGAAATTAACAGAAAACAACTGGCTTATATACTGGCTTATTGAAATTTCAACAATTGTCTCACTCAGGTCCTCTTCTTGGACCAGGAGCTGATATTTAGCTATCCTGTCTTCTTAGTCCCTTTTCATTTGGGACAACTCCCATTTTTATTTGTTTTGCATGACCCTGACACTTTTAAAGAGACCTGCTCAGTTATTTTGTAGTATGTCTGTTGGTTTACAATAGTCCGGTATTTCCTCATGATACAATTCATATTATGCATTTTGGGTAAGAAAATAACAAAAATGATTTGTTGTACCTTTCTCAGTGAGTCACACGAGTGGCACACGATGCTGGTTAGTCTCATTACTGGGGATACTTTGATCACTTGTTTTAGATGGTGTCTCACAGGATATTCCACTCTAAAGTTGCTACTGTCCCCTTTGTAAATAGCAATCATTCTAAGAAGATATATTAATATTTGGACACTATGTAAGTATCCTATTTATCATCAGATTTTCACCACTGATTTAGCATCCAGTGTGACTCCTGCCTGTGAAAATTATTAATGTGGTATTTACCAAAGAGTCATTTTCTATCTCCATCATTTCTTCTACAGTTATTAATTGATATTCTACTCTTATAAAACAGCTTTCCTTTCTCTCCCATTTATTATTTTTTCAACATTTTTATAGCATCATGGACTATATTGCATATAATCCATTATTATCATATTTCCTTGCTCTAATATTCCAGATATGGCCATTGTGAGTCACTTCAATCTGACTCCTATGTCCTTTCCACATGCTCTCATCCTTTTTAAGTCATTCTCTACTTTCTTGAACCACAAGATGTTCCAGTTTCTCATCATATAATTTTCCTGTACTTGTGCTGAAATCATTCATTTCTACAAAGGTTCTCAGTGTCCTTTATTGGAAAAAGATGCTTAGAAACCAAGATCTAGGTACTAGGAGTACTCATCAGTATTGAGGTATTATTGCTTTCACATCCTTCCAACAGACAGAGATAGAGAATGTATAAATGGATACACACACAGACACACACACAATTATTTCTTTATAACACATACCATAAGCAACTGATAACTCAGATTCCAATTCAACATCACAGGGCTCATTCTAGCCTTCTTTTATGGTGAGAAAAATAGCCCTTATTATGCACAAGCTCCGGATATAACCAAGAGTTCAAAAATGTTAACTTTCACCCCTGATTCTGAAAAACAGAATCATTAATCTATACTGTGCGAAAAACAAATTTTCTTATAAGACTTCAATAGTTATTTTTTTAATCTTAAATTATAAAATCAAAATTCTGTTTGGCAAAGTTACTCAAATTAACTCTTTTCCCCCTTCCCTCTTCATTTTTAATTCATATGAATACAATTTGCTACTTTTTTGGTTTTCATGTGAGGCTCCTTGAATATCGAAGCTCATTTTAATTAATTACTTATTTTTGAGTAAGTGAAACTCAGAGCTATTAAAAAAAAAGGATACTCAGATAAAGTGTCACCCTCCTCTGCCACAATTTCTACCTTATTTTCATTCTATCAATACCCATTCACTGAGCCCAACCTCTGTAAGTAACAACCAATTTCAGGAGTCTCTGACTTAACGTTTCCTATTTTCTCCAATTATCAGATATGTTTTCTTATTCCCCTTTAATTCTAGATATTATTTTTCTTTATTTTTTTCTCACTTAGTAGTATTGACTGAAAAGGACTCTCTATCCATTTATTCTTTTCACAGCAGCATGGTACCTCATTATGAGGTGATGCCATAGTGCAGTCATGTATTCAACTACTCTCCTATGTACGAACATTTAGATAACATTTAATATTTTACATTTATAAACAATGCCACAATGACTAACTTTGGGCATGTGATTCTACATTGTTAAAGACATATCTGCAAGATAAATTCCTAATAATGGGACTGCTGGATCACAGTGGTATATATATGTAGATTTGTTAGCCATCATCTAATTCCTGTCCAAGAGACTTGTACTAACTTTCATTCCATTCAGCAATGTATAAGAATAAAATCTATGTTTTTAACTGTTCCTCCAAATTATTTTAGCAGAGGTGCTGAGCAGCATTTGAGTATTGATTTATGCTTATCTCTCCTCTCTGACTACAGGTATCATCTAACTATGGTACTGACAATCAAAGAGAAAGTTTACATAAATGTAAAAGAAGAGAAAGAAGGAGGAGCTGGGAAATCACTCTTGGAAAAAAATAGTTAGCTTTGACCACAGCAGCTCAGAGTGGAAATACAGAGCATCATCCCTTTAGAAGCTTAATAAACAAAGATTTTACAGTAGTTTTTTCCCATGGTCAAGATTAAGCCCTGCCCCCTTTATGTCCACAAGACCAATAAGAAAACAACAATAAGTGGCAGACACACTGTATTTGAATTACCTATTTATCCCAACTCCTTGCACAATATTTAACATGTAACCTTCCTGATAAAACTGTGTTAGAAGTTCATTAATATAAAAATAAACAAACAAACAAAATAAAACAAACATTTTCTAAGTGCTCACTCTGTGTCAGACACCATCCTTAATGTTTTACATGTATGGTCTCATTATATCCATGTAACAATCAGACAAGGTTGGTTTTATTATTTCCAATTTATAGATGAGAAAACAAAGATTTAGAGAAGCTGTATAACTCGATAAAACTGATACATCAAGAAAAGAAAACAGCTGGGATTTGAGTGGGATTTGAATTGAGGTCTGCCTCAGTCCAAAGTACATTCGTCTGGCTGCACGCATGCTCAGTTACGTCAGCTCTTTGTGAACCTATGGACTGTAGCCTGCCAGGCTCCTCTGTCCATGGAATTCTCCAAGCAAGAATACTGGAGGGGGTTGTCATGCCCTCCTCCAGGGGATCTTCCTGACCCAGGGATCAAACCCACGTCTGTCTCTTAAGTCCCCTGCATTGGCAGGCGGGTTCTTTACCATTAGCACCACCTGGGAAGCCTTTTGCCTGACTGGCACTTAGAAACAGGAACCTTCCTGATGCTCTACATTTCACATTTATGTGGGTAAGTTCTTACTGCGCCCTTTGTAAGGCCAGAGCTAGTTCTGTATTATGGATCTCAGGCCAGCGTGTCACTATTAAGAAGGGAAAGAAAGGAGGTACTTTAAATGGTTTCCGAATAGACTCTTAAAAAGCTTTCTGAGACTTCTTTACCTTTTGGCAAACAAAGCTTTGGCCCCTCTGATACAGGCACACATTTATTGCACCCTTGTGACTGTGGTTTATGTACAAGTATCCTATTAAAAGAGTTAAAAAAAAACTGAAATATGATTCCCTTTCCGACAGCAAAAGGAAAAATAAAAAGATGTTCTTTGCCCTCCTGTTCTAATCTGTGTTTGGAAGTCAAGCCTGCAGTTCCCAGAACTCTATCACCAGCTTGTTACATTTCCATAAATCTGTCCAAGAATACAACACTGTTCACCCAAAAAAAAAAAAAGTAATATAAACTGTAAAACACATACAGTTGATACCTGGATCCAATTTGCCCTCATTTTGTATATATGTGAAAATAAAATGACGCTTTAAGTCTTTGAAACAACAATATCACATTATTTAGATAAGTGCCACCAAATCATTATTGAAATTCTGATAGCATTTGCCGTACTGGTAAAAGAAAATTACCTGTAATGCATAGTTTAAATAATTACTTTTAAACAAAAGCTTCTTTTCTACGTTGCTTATTTATCTTTTGAGACCAACTCAGCAGGGCTATGTATTTTATTAAAATTGCCTTCAGACTGCTAATGGCAGGGCGTCTGTTAGCACAGGAAAAGTGATGGCAGTTTGACTCCTATTCCTAATATTGGGAGTTAGTCCAGACACTTAAGAGCCAGAACTCTGCTGTGCATTTGACTATGTTATCAACACTTTACTTGCTAATGATACTAGTGACAGCATTTCAATATGATGGGTCAGACTTAAATAGGAAAGCTTATAATTGTGCTTGCAGAACCAAAGAAACTCCCTCCCCCCCACACAAAACAATCCCTTTTATCAGCAGATCAGCTGGTGTTAAGCTTCATGACTGGGAATTATTTGGTAAGCTTCTGTTCAATATTTTCTCTCCTTCACCACTTCCCACCTTGAATGGAGAGCCTCCATCAGCACCTGATATCTACCCGTTTAGAAAATGACAACTGAAAGCCTTCCTGTGGAGCAGCAGTGTGCCAACTACCCAGCAGAAGGTCACACTGATGACTTCCCTGTGGCTTTTATTTTCCCCAGGGAAATCCGCAGCCAGGGCTGACTGCTTGCCAAATATGCTGAGTGCCACAAACCAGCAGCGCTAAGAACCCCCCATCCTACTTGATGGGAAGCAGTAAGCAACTGTGCTGAACACCTGTGTCAGCTAGTGTTCCTGGGGACACCCCAGGCAAGCACTCATTCAGCATTCAGGGAGAGAGCTCCCTGCTTCAAACCGGCACGCCTGTCCAAAAACTTCTCAGTAGTCATATGATAATAGCTATGTTTGTCAGAGCTCTGTAACATCAGCGTGTTTAACTACTCTTAAGGAGGATGATTTAAATCATTCCTGAGTTAAGTATTTCACTACAAGCATCCAAAGGGAATCAGCACGATGAATGTATTTCCTACTGTTATAAATGTAAAAGTAACATTCTCCATCACTTCCCTCAACCAACTTGAGGAAGAGCAGACATCATCTGAGATCTGGATGGCGTGATTCTATAGATGGACAAAATTTAAATCAATCAGCATTTTTCCTATAACTTATGGAGAATATAGGCTAAATTGAGCCAGTGAAAATTCTAGTCAAGAATGGACAGAGGAAAAGTTAACATAATTAAAAGACTGACGTGTGCCACAGGTTAGGACTCAGTAAGAATATATGAATGAACGAACCAACAAATTAAGGAACACCTAAACAATTTTCAATATATCAGAAAAGTTTCATAATCCAGAAACGATTACATTCTAGGGGGCCAACTGACTGTGCACTTAGTGTTTATGATTTGCAGACCACTCAGGCAGGACTTGTGCAGAAATCCAAAATAAATGAATAAATAAACCAAAGCCTACTTCAGAACCACGTAGTTTGTCAAGCAGCAAAACTACAAGTGAAACATCAGAGTTTCTGCATGCCGACCATTCCATTTGGTCTTCTCCAAAATTTCACATGGCATTCAAGACTGTTGGTCTTTCAGGCTATTTCCTCATTCTAAACTGTTCTTCTAAAGAGGCAACTTTTACTATTATTTAATCTCATAGAGCTTCATCCTCAACTCCCCTGCCTGGTCCCAGTATCTTCAACATATCAACACTGATATTTCAAAGGTACAGACTCAAAACAATTCATGTACTTCCCATCAATAAAAATACATAAATAAAGACAAAAATTTTTTAGATTTCCTGTACCAGTGAATCGCAAAACTTTTATTCCAATCACTCAAGGTTAAAATATAAACCCTTATTGCACCAGGAAATCTAGCCCTATTGATTCCATCTTAGGATTTCTGCTCCTATCTGTCCCCAGGTTTTACCATCTTGGTCCTGACTTTCTGGATCTCTTGCTTAACAACTACAATAATGTCCCACCATCCCCTTTCAGCTTCTCCCCTTTCAATCAACCTCATACTACCACTATATTAGTTAGTTAATTAATCCAAGGCACAGAACTGATCACCACCCATATTCCCTTAAAAACCAAAATAATAATAATAATAATAATAATGGCTTCCCAAGTCCTGTTGAACTAAGTCTAATCACTAGCATGAGATTTCAAGTCCTCTTTACAGACTTTGAATTGTAAAGTCTCTTTATGTTATAAACAGCCCACCATATCTTTACAGTCACCATCCCCCTTTTGTATATACTCTGTGCTGTATCCAAACAACAAGCTGAAAAAGACACTTACGACACCAGGACCTTAATATATATATATATTAATATATACTAATATATTAATGTATATTAATGTATAATGTATACATACTTAATATATACTAATTAACTAACCCCTACCAGTATCTAACATCTCTGCTAGGAAAATCACAGGCATCCTTAAAGATTCAGCTCAAATACTGTTTTGTCTATGAAACTTTATCTTTTCTAAAAACCCTTATAGAATGCCAGGTTGCAGATCTTATGTAGCCTTTTTGACATTATATCTCACACTGTAATATTTGGTTTTGGATCTTCTAGCTAAATTCATTTAGCACGTGCTATGAGCAAAACACTTTGAAAGATATTTTGGGGAGACACTGGAAACTAAGATTCATTCAGCAAAAGGCAAATGAGAAAAAAAGTTTAAGTGGAGTGGAAAGTCATTCAAGCAGTTGGATGAACTCAAGGGCCAAATGAGATAATGACTGATAATAACCACATGGATTTAGTGTAAAGGCGATTACTGATGACTTTAGCAAAGATTGGCATGAGAGAAGTAGAAGAGGATTGAGGAGCAAAAGGAAGAAAGAAAATGGAGACAATAAGTTAAAACTTTAAGGATATATATATATATATATATATATATAAGAGAAAATAGATTTTATATATTTATTTATGAAAATAAAATGCATGTATTACATAAATATTCTAATAGCTATATAAAGAAAATCTAAGCTTATACTCCTACTTATAGTTTTAAAATACTTTTTTAATGCATTGACTCGGAATTCTAAGTCAGAATTCCAGTATTCTTACCTGGAAAATCCCATGGACAGAGGACCCTGGTAGGCTACAGTCCATGGGGTCACAAAGAGTTGGACACGACTGAGCAACTTCATTTTCTTTCTTTTCTTTCTCAGAATTCTGAAACATTTCTAGTAAATAGTCATTGGGCAGTTGGAAACTGCTGCTGTCAGACAGATAGGAGAAGGCAACCCTACCTCCTAAATTCCTTTTTTAATAATCATTTTTATTCTTTTGGGGCTTCCCTGGTGTCTCAGATGGTAAAGTGTCTGCCTGCAGTGTGGGAGACCTGGGTTCAACCCCTGGGTTGGGAAGATCCCCTGGAGAAGGAAATGGCAACCCACTCCAGTACTCTTGCCTGGAAAATTCCGTGGACTGAGGAGCCTGGTGGACTACGTTCCACGGGGTCACAAAGAGTCGGACACGACTGAGCGACTTCACTTTTCCCTTTGATTCTTTGACATGATAGCAATGAGAATTTTAGAAACAACCTTTCCTTGCAAATATCAACATACCTTTTTCTGAATTTTTCTGAAAATAAATATGAACAATTTCTTCTGTTGTTTATAAGCATCCTTATTTTTTTCATTTATATAATATATATATAATGGTCACATCTAAAATGATTCCTAATTCAACCAAATTTGATTTACACATGCTGCATACTGGTTCAACAAATGTAATGGAACTGCAGAGATAACAGTAGCAATGCAATTCTCCTTATGGGAGAAGCAGTGCTGGTTACTTAGCAGGCAAACACATGTTAAAGACCCTAAGTCATCTGGCTGGTAAATTTCAAAGCTGATTCCAGAATTCATGCCCTATAGGTCCTATGAAGATTTTAATTATTTTTTTAACTATTCCACATTTTCTTCTTATAAATAGCCTTATGGGTCATGCGATCATTTCAATAAACCATAACATAATTTTCAAAAATTCTCCCTTACAACTGGAAGATAAAATTCATGACTTTTATGGACTTATACAACCTAATTTCAGTTTAAATTAAAAATGACAAACAAATGGGAATTTCAACTATGCAAAGCAACTAACCAAAGTTACACAAACTTCTTTAGAAGATACAGAAACTTCTGGTATATATCCTTGTCATTAATACAACTATTATGAAACAATAAGTTGTTATACAAAACCCAAGAACATGATTATAAATCAAAGGAATTTTACAAATTAAGGACACAGAAACAAAAGGTGATAGCTGTACTATTTAACATGAACTCCTTGAACACAGTCTCATCAGTCAAAACCTTAATCAGATAATGCTGCCCTAATCATTGTTAAAGTTTATTTTCGTTCATAATTTGTATTCTGTATATAAAGAAAAAATTTTTAATGTTTTACCCAACCTGTAAGTCCAAGCGATCCTTAAACCATGCAAGCTACATCAGGTCCTTTTATTGGCTAAAGTCCCCTTAATGATCCACCTCTCACTCAGATAGTCAAGATCCTGCTGCAGTCTACCAGACCGTATATAATGAACATCACATCACGCTTTATTCATCTCTTACTTGGCCACTCTTCACTCTCCTCTGACTGTACTTGTCCACTCTTTACTCTCCTCTGACTCTCCAAATACCTTTCCTGACAATCCTTCAACAGCATGCTCCTTATACTCGTTCTTCCCCATGACTGTGAATCTTCACTCCTGCCTCTAAACACTTCCCCCTTTCATGCTGCATTCAGGTCTGCGCTTCACTCTCTCCTTAGCAGAAAGGCTTTCCCTAGACATAGTACCGGATACAGTCTCCCATCATTCTGTATTTATTCTGCTTTATTTTTTCCTTAGTATGTATCCCTATTAACATATACATTAAAATTTTCATTTTAGGTTTTCCTTCACTAGAATGAAAGCTCCAGGAAGAGAGGAACTTCTGTTGTATGAATGAATGAATGATCATCTTTTCATTTCATCCAACTAAATAGGAAACTTCTCCAGAGACACAACAGTAAAAAAAAATCTTGTATCTTTGAGTATCAGTGCAAAGTGAAGTACAAGTATCAATGGCATTCCTTATCAAAATATATACTGGTGAAGATGACACAGGATGATGATAGTTTTTTATCTGCATGTACAATATTGGGTGCAGAACTGTTTGAGTTCCATAGCTGTAAAGCCCACAATGCACTACATCTGCAGCACATCAAGAAACACGGATTTATCTCTGCTACTAATATTTCATGTGACCGTGGGAGGCAATGTAGGTTTGTAAAACAGGTGAATTAGACTGAGGCTCTCTCTATCCCTCAAGACTATCAGGGATCTATGAGATATTTGTCTCTTCCTTCTTGATTTTGCTTCCAAACACACAAAACTCAAACAACAACTGTGTTCAATTTAAGGTTAATATATACATAACAGCCAGTATCCAAGAAAATTCACTGCCGTTGGTTTCAATATGCTTCTTTCTAATGTTTAGTCCAATGATAGTCACAGATTGAAAGTCAAGAGATGTTAACTACCAGAAAACTCCTTGTGAAAGTATCACCCAAAAGTGCTTCTCAACTCTTTAAGAATCACTGCAGACATACTTATAAACCCAATTTCTTGGGCATATCATTGTAAACACAGCTCTTTGAAGGACTCTTACCTAATTTAGCTAAGAGCAGAGATCTGAGTATATATGATGCATCAAGATGCACTTGTAATTATCTTTCCTTTAAGCTGGAGGGTAGTATTCTCACAAGATACATAATAAAAATCTGTCTAGTTCTTAATGCCAGAAAACGACTAAATCTCTGAAGCACCAAACAGAAGAACTTTAAGCTTAGCTCCATTCTGAATAAACCATTTCACTTGAAGAGATGTGATCAGACTGAAGAACAAAGCCATTTATCTGTGTGATGAAACATGAAAAAAAAAAATACAGGTAGCTGCTCTCCAGGAGACCTGGGTGTGGAGACATTAAGTCAAACTCCAGCAAACTTGTGGAAGTGGTAACACTGGAGGGCTTATAAGAGAGGACCCCCAAGCTTCTATAAATAACTAAGCCATAGTAGCAAGACTTATCACCACTGATTAAGACAACCACAGGGAGGCTTCCCTGAAGTAAGAGATCAGTCATCACAAGTCGCCAGTCATTCATGGTGACTCTCAGGACCAAGGGGAGTGCAGAGACCAACATGGCTGTGCCCAGCTTACTGAGGAGTGTGTCTTACCCTAAACTTTCCACATTAGATGACAAAAGCTCACAGTAGACCCTTTGACTATTGAGATTGTTCTATCTACAGAGAAATTATTTAATTAACCTTCACTTTATATATGGTAGCCAACATTCAGTAGTTAAAATTAACATTAGTAAACAGACTCAAAGAATATTGTGAGTTCTTAGAGGTGTCCTTGCACCAAGAGAATACAGCAGAAAAGAAAAGAAATTTGACTTTCATGACCCAACTGTTCTCCCATTACAATTACGTAGGTAATGATATTTTATGTGTTTTAAGGTTTTGATTCTGAAAAAGTCATGGAAAAGTCTTCATTTCAAAACTATTCACACAATAAGATAGATAACAGAAATCAGGGTAACTCTGAAAGGTAAGAAAATGTCCTCTGTTCCTGAAAATCTCTTCAAATTACTTTTTACCTTCAAATCTTAAAAAGAGAAGGCCCAAGTGCTAGACCTATTATAGAAAGGCTCCAGTAGATAGCTGCAACACTGAAGACCACACCAAGTAATCACAGATAGGAAATAAACAAGTGGCAAGAGATCAAGAATTTCAAAATTAATTGACAAGAATGATCAGCAAATGATAATGCAATATTCTGACCTGCTGAGTCTCCAATCTCTCCCACTCCTGATGTCCTTGATATTATCTACTTCTTGCAATGCTGAGAAAAAGAAAAAAGAAAGAAATGTATTTAGTGAAAAATCAAAATAATTTCAAAATGCTCAGGTGAAAAAAAATAAACGTTACAAAGAGAATTAAACAAGATTTCTACTACATAACTTTGGAGGAAATATTAAGTAATTTCACTGTAAAATTTTTCTAGACCAGATTTATCCTAACAATGCAAAGTTGATTTTGCATCTAAATATCGAATAATATAACACATTTAATACCATATTAATAAAAGATAAAACCATTTGATCACTTCTATAGATGCCAAAAAGCATTTGACAAATACCAACACCCTTTCATGAAATAAACATTCAAAAAGCTTCCCTGGTGGCTCAGATGGTAAGGAATTTGCCTGCAATGCAGGAGACCTGGGATTGATCCCTGGGTTGGGGAGATCCCCTGGAGAAGGGGCTGGCTACCCACTCCAGCATTCTTGCCTGGAGAATTCCATTGAGAGAAGAGAGTGGCAGGCTACAGTCCATGGGGTCACAAAGAATCAGACATAGCTAAATGACTTTCACTTTCACTCCTCAACCTAATACAGAGCATCTATGAAAACCTCAAAACTATCATACTTAGTAGTAAAAGACTGACTGCTCTCCCCCTGCTATCAGAACTAAGACAATAGTGCCCACTCACATCACTTCTATTCAAGATTAAAAGGGAGGCTATGTTCAGGTATAAAGCACATCCAGATTGAAAAGGAAAAAGTAAATTATCTCTATTTGTAGTCAATGTTATTTTTATCTAGAAAATCCTAAGTATTGATATTTTATTTTTAAGAAATGATTAAAAGTAATGAACATTATTAAAACTAATGTAAGGTTGCAGGAAACTTGATCAATACATAAAAGTCAATTGGATTTGTATACACTAGTGATAAACACTCCAAAAATAAAATTAAGAAAGCATTTCCCTTACAACAACATGAAAAAATAAAATGCTTAAGTATAAATTTAATAAGTAGAGGATTTGCATATTAAAAATTAAAACACTACTGAAAGAAATGAAAGAATATCTAAGAAAGATGAAAAGGCATTCCACATTCATGGATCAGAAAAGTAAATATTCTTAGCATGAAGTACTCTGCAAATTGATCAGTGTATCTAACACAATATCAAAATTTTAGCTGGCCTTTTTGGTAAAAACCGACAGACTGTCCTTAAAATTCATATGAAATGCAAGGGATCCAGTACACCTAAAACCATCCTATGAAAGAAGGAAAAGTTGGGGAATGCATCCTTCACAACTTCCAAACTAAAGCCAAAGCTACAATAATCAAGACAGTGTGGTACTGATATAAAAATACAAATACAGATAAACAGCATAAAATTGAGAGCATAGGAACAAACCTTGACATTTATGGTCAATCAGTTTTGACACACTTGCCCAGACAATTCAATGGGGGGCAGGGCGGGGGTAGAGAACAGTTACAGTATGGCAAAAAAATAAATAAATCTAGTCTTTGTTCCTGGTTCTTGACAGGCAGCTTTGAAAACCCTTGGAATTCCCTGAGTGATAGGTGTGACCTCGTTATGCTAGTGAAATGACTCTTAAGAGGATTTCCAGACCGCTTGAGGCTGGGGGAGGATATCAGAAAAAGCAAGCAAGTGATTCCGGGGCTGGAACACTGAGACACCTCCCACCCCCAACCCCTGACCTTCTCCCCTACACTGACTTCTAGGGGGAGGAGACTGAGAGGCTGGAGACTGAGTGTAACAATGGCTAAGCCAACCATGCCTATAATTATGTCAGTAAAATCTCCAAACAACAATCTCAGAATTTCCTTCCTGGTGAACAAAATGATGTTCAAGGAGGATGGCACAAGACAGAGACTCTTGTACCAAAACCCTTTTAGACGTGTCCTCTACCTCTTCTGTTCATCTGAATCCCTTACAATAAAAGTCATCATAAGTAACCACATTCATGGATTCTATGAATCATTCTAGTACATTACTGAGCCTGAAGAAGTGTCATGGGAATTCCTAAGTCTATATCCAATTCACCCTGGGAAAAGTCTCCCTTGCCTGGGGACCCCACTTGTAGCTGTCTTCTGAAGAAAGGGCAATCTACCTGGGGACCTTACCCATTAGCTTGTGAGATCTGGTGCTAACTCTAAATAGCATCAGATTGATTGGAATGATGAACACATTGGAATATAATCATTTTTCCAACAAATGGTCCTGCAAAATTGGATATCCATATTCAAAAGAACGGAATTAGATTCAGACTTCAAAATCATATAAAAATGAACTCAAAATGAATCATATAAATAAATTTAAGAACTAAAAATCATAATGATATTAGAAGAAAGCATAAATATTTGTAACCCTGAGTTTGTCAATGATTTTTCAAATATAACACCAACAGATAAAATAAATAACAAAAGAAAAAAATTGATAAATTGCACTACACCAAAAGACAAAATCTTTGTTTCAAAGTACACCATCAAGAAAGTAAAAAGGTAACCTACAGAATGGGAGAAAATATTTACAAATCATAGATCTGATAAAGGACCTGTATACAAATATAGAAAGAACTCTTACAACTCTATGTTAAAACGTCAAACAAACCAACTAAAAAATAAGCAAAGAATCTGAGTAAACATTTTACCAGAATAGATATAAAAATTATCAATTAGAACATGAAAGATACTCAATATTAGGTAAATGCAAGCCAAAATCACAATGATATGCTATGTCACATTCACTGGGATGGCTATTTTTTAAAAAAGATAATAACAAGTGCTGCTAAGGGTACAGAGAAATTGGAAAAACACATACATCACAGATAAGGATGTGAAATTCTTCAAGTGTTTTGCAGAATAGTTTGGCAGTTCCCAAAAGGTTATAGAGAGTTACCATGTGAGCCAGCAATTCCACTCCTATGTTCATACACAAGAGAAATGAAACATATGTCCATACAAAAACTTGTACTCAAATGTAATCCCACTTATAATAGCCAAAATGTGGCAACAGTCTACGTGTCCATCAACTGATGAATGAGCAAACAAAATGTAATATATCCATACAGTGGCATATTATTCAGTCATATAAATAAACGAAGTATGTTACAACATGGATAATCTTTGAAAATATTATACCAAATGAAAGAAGCCAGTAACAAAAGACCACACATTATATGATTTCATTTTTAAGAAATGTCCAGAATAGGTAAATATATAAAGACACTGAGCAGATTAGCAGTTCCTTAGAGTTACAGGGAGAAGACACTTGTGAAGTAATGGGGAGTAACTTTAATGAATATGTAGCTTCTTTTTGTTAGATGAAAATATTCTACAGTTATATTGTGGTAATATTGAACTTCTTAAATTTACTGAAAAACACTGAATTTCACACTTTTAAATCAGTGGATTGTATAGTACATAAATTATAAATCAAAAAAGCAAGTTTAAAAAATTTCATAGATAAAGCAAAGGCACATTAACACATTAATCCCACATTTAAAAGGAAAATTAACCACATCTGTCTTGAAAAGTCTATGTTAAGATGATACAAAATATATTTAATATTTTGATAGGTTATTCCTTGACAGATAATATTAATAGCATGTCAAGATGAAATACCAATAATAAAAGGAAAGCGTTCTCCTTTAAACTAGTCTTCAGAGATTAGTCTTTCAATAGGACTTTCAAGTGTGGCTACTGAAAGTTAAAAGGGGTCCAAATTTTTTGAAAAAATATTTGAATCATCTATACCAGCAATCTTGTACATGTTCATCCCAGTGTGATAGTTGCTCAGTCATGTCTGGATCTTTGCGATCCCATGAACTGTAACCCCTTAGGCTTCTCTGTCCATGTAACTCTCCAGGCAAAGATGCTGGAATGGGTTAGTCATTCCCTTCTCCAGATGATCTTCCCAATCCAGGGATCGAACCCAGGTCTCCCACATTGCAGGCAGATTCTCTACGGTCTGAGCCACCAGGGAAGCCCACACACGTTCATATGTAATTTCATTTCTGGAAAATACATACTGAGTAAAGAATTCCAAAAACCAGAAAAGGTATGCACAAATATATTCATCTAGAAATTATTAGCAACATAAAAATAGAGTGAGTCAAAGTGGCTAACAAGAGCACTGGTTAAATAAACTACAGATTATCTCCTTACTAATTTGCTGAGGAAAAGAGGCTGAATAATTAGCAGAACCCAGATTCAAATACAAATTCCTTTGACTCCAGCATCCAAAAGTTTCTAAACACTAATTTTGTTCCAAAATATTAATGTTCTGAAAGATTAATTCTGGTTAATAGACTGAAGATCTGTAGTTTATATAACTAATGATACACACACAGGCTCACATACAAGATACAAAAACAACTCAAAAAAAAAAAAAAAAAAAGCCAAAATGTTACAATGTTAGTTTTAGAATTTAAAAGTTTCTTAGTTTCTTTTGCTAATTTACATTTTTTAAACATTTCTCCAATAAATTATATAACTTTCATAGTAACAAAAAGGTTGCTAAATAGAACATCAAAACTTTTATACAAAGTGTATACTGCTATTTAAGTGTGTGGATAAAACAGCTTTGAAAAGGGTCTGAGTTGGCACCTGCTGCTAAGTCACGTCAGTCATATCCGACTCTGTGCGACCCCACAGACGGCAGCCCACCAGGCTCCCGTCCCTGGGATTCTCCAGGCAACAATACTGGAGTGGGTTGCCATTTTCTTCTCCAGTACATGAAAGTGAAAAGTGAAAGTGAAGTCGCTCAGTCATGTGTCCAACTGTTCGCAACCCCATGGACTGTAGCCTACCAGGCTCCTCCGCCCATGGGATTTCCCAGGCAAGAGTACTGGAGTGGGTTGCCATTGCCTTCTCCAGAGTTGGCACCTAGTGCCCTTTTAATAACCTATATTCCTCCCCAGAACACAGACATCCACTGGAGTACTCCATCCATGTCTATTTTCTAAATATTAACCAAGACTTAAAAAAAAATAACTAACTCATTTTTATCCACTAGACACTTTATCTGCACTGGCTCTTTACTTCACAACCGCTCTATGAAATGTGCATTGTGAGCACATAACAAATGAGGACACTGAGACTTATCTGCTCACAGTCACATGGTCAGTATGCAGCAGAGATAACACTGAGGTATCATCTCACATCTGCCAGAATGGCTATTATCAAAAAGTCTACGAATAACAAATGTTGGAAAAGGTATGGAGAAAAGGGGACCCTTGGACACTGTTGGTGGAAATGTAAAATTGGTGCAACCACTATGGACACTATGGAGGTGCCTCAACAAACTAAAAATAGAACCACCATATGATCAGAAATTCCACTCCTGGGTATATGTGAAAAAATGAAAATTTTCAAAAATGAAAAGACTAACTGGATAAGAGACATGCGCCTCAATGTTCACAGCAGCACTATTTAAAATAGTTAAAACACAGAAGCAACCAAAATGCCCCAAAAGACGATTGGAATACTACTCAGCCATGTAATTCGGAGGGATGTGGATGGACATAGAAAATATTATACTTGGTGAGATAAGTCAGACAGAAAAAGACAAACACTGTATGGTATCATTTGTATGTGGAATCTACAAAAATACAAATGAATGAATATTCAAAATGAAAACAGACTCACAGATACAGAAAATAAACTTGTTGTTAAGGTAGGGGGAGGAACAAGTTAGGGGTATGTAATGGCGTCACCGACTCAATGGACGTGAGTTTGAGTGAACTCCAGGAGTTGGTGACGGACAGGGAGGTCTGGTGTGCTGCAGTTTATGGGACTGCAAAGAGTCGGACACGATTGAGTGAGTGAACTGAACTGATTAACAGATACAAACTACAATGTATAAAACAGATAAGCAATAAGGATATATTGTATAGCACAGGGAATTAAAGCCATTACCTTATAATAACCTATAATGGAATATAGTTTGCAAAATTACTGAATCACTATTCCTCTCTTTCCACCTAAAATAATACAGTATTATAAGTAAACTATACTTCAACTAAAATTTCTTGGGGTACCATTGCCTTCTCTGAATAGACCACATAGACAACTTCAAAAGATACTTGGCCATGTATCAGTTCCCTATTGCTTTCTCAAGTGCTTGCCAATATATCAAACAAAGTAATCGTTACTAACATGGATGTGAGCTAGTCAGATTAAACTGGGAAAAGTACAAAAATTGGAGGCACTCTCCCACCACGTGTCACAATCCCTTCTTCCTTTTATTTGCTGCATAGCACTTAGCATCTCTAAAACTGTTTTTTGTTGTTGTTTTTTTTAATGACCTTGCCAATTTTCTTCATTGCTTTACCTTTTGTACCTAGAACAGTGCCTGATTTAAACTGGAGTTCAAGAAATACTTAGATGATGAATAAATAAATGTATGTAGAAACAGATGCAAAATTCTCTCTTTCCTAAGCTATATGTCTCTTGCCAAATCAAACAGCCTCTCATTTTTTAGTTTTTTACTATAATTATGCTTGATGGCACCAGTACATGTGAAATCTTTAGTTTCCCCAACCAGGAATCAGACCTGTGCCCCATGCATTGGAAACTCAGATTATCAACCACTGGACCACCAGAGAAGTCCCCGACATCTCAGCTTTTAAATGTCCACTTCTTTAATGCAATACTGCTCAAGGTTGTTATGAGTTTAAATTCATCCATTCAAAAACTATTTATTGAGCACCTATTACACACCAAACATTATTCTAAGCAATGTCATAGTTAGTTAGTTCAGTCGCTCAGTCGTGTCTGACTCTGCGACCCCATGAATTGCAGCACACCGGGCCTCCCTGTCCATCACCAACTCCCGGAGTTCACTCAGACTCACATCCATTGAGTCAGTGATGCCATCCAGCCATCTCATCCTCTGTAGTCCCCTTCTCCTCCTGCCCCCAATCCCTCCCAGCATCAGAGTCTTTTCCAATAAGTCAACTCTTCACACGAGGTGGCCAAAGTACTGGAGTTTCAGCTTTAGCATCATTCCTTCCAAAGAAATCCCAAGACTGATCTCCTTCAGAATGGACTGGTTGGATCTCCTTGCAGTCCAAGGGACTGTCAAGAGTCTTCTCCAACACCACAGTTCAAAAGCATCAATTCTTCGGTGCTCAGCCTTCTTCACAGTCCAATTCTCACATCCATACATGACTACTGGAAAAACCATAGCCTTGACTAGACGGAACTTAGTCAGCAAAGTAATGTCTCTGCTTTTGAATATGCTATCTAGGTTGGTCATAACTTTTCTTCCAAGGAGTAAGCGTCTTTTAATTTCATGCCTGCAATCACCATCTGCAGTGATTTGGGAGCCCTCCAAAAAATAAAGTCTGACACTGTTTCCACTGTTTCGCCATCTATTTGCCATGAAGTGATGGGACCAGATGCCATGATCTTCGTTTTCTGAATGTTGAGCTTTAAGCCAACTTTTTTGCTCTCCACTTTCACTTTCATCAAGAGGCTCTTTAGCTCCTCTTCACTTTCTGCCATAAAGGTGGTGCCATCTGCATATCTGAGGTTATTGATATTTCTCCCAGCAATCTTGATTCCAGCTTGCGTTCCTTCAAGTCCAGCGTTTCTCATGATGTACTCTGCATATAAGTTAAATAAGCTGGGTGACAATATACAGCCTTGACCTACCCCTTTTCCTATTTGAAACCTGTGTGTTGTTCCATGTCCAGTTCTAACTGTTGCTTCCTGACCTGCATACAGATTTCTCAAGAGGCAGGTCAGGTGGTCTGGTATTCCCATCTCTTTCAGAATTTTCCACAGTTTATTGTGATCCACACAGTCAAAGGCTTTGGCATAGTCAATAAAGCAGAAATAGATGTCATAGTAGCATGGAACAAAACAGACAAGAATTGTTTATGCAGCTCATAGCCTGGTGAGGGAAGATAGACAAGAATGTAACATAATATATTAGATTCTGACAAGTACTCTGGAGACAAAAAGCTGTGGGTAGGAATCTGAGAGGAGGATTCAGTTTTAAGCAGAATAACTGAGAGAGAGGGCCTTTGAATACAGAGGTGAGGGAGTGAGAGGTACATATCAGAAAAGGAACTTTCAGTCAACAGGAAAAGCATGCTGGCATGACTGTATTTTCAGAGTGGTCGCAGTGCCATGAGTGATGAATGAGTATTAAGAAATGAGGTCAGATAAGTGAGGCAGGGGAAAGGACAGACTGTGTCAGGTCTATATGCCATTGGAAAGATATTAGCTTTTATTCTTAGAAAAAAATAGCAGTCTTTGGAGGGGTTTGGACAGAAGTAGGATATTCTATGTCTGAAGTTTTTAATGGGCTCAGTATCTCTCAATAGAGTTGCTACTGGCATTTTGGGTGGCCAGCTCCCCTCTGTCCTGACCTCAAGCACACAGCATGTCATCTAGCATCTCTAAGCTCAGCTCACCTATTGCCAGTAGTAATCCCCAGAAATTCTGACAACTAAAAATGACCCCACTTATTTCCAAAGCTCTCCTAAGAATAGACCATGGTAGTGGAGAGTCTGTTTTAATATTCCAGGCAATACTTTATGTCATCTTGAACTAAAGCGACAGTGGTAAATAAGAATACATATTTTTTTAGAGATAGGATTTGCAAATGGACTGGATATGGGTGTGAGTTCTGTTCTTCACTGAAATTATGAAGACAATGTAGATGGAATCGATCTGGTGAAGAGAGCAGGCATTCAGTCAAGAAAAGCAAAAAACTGCTATGTAAAAGCAGATATATCTATATTTTCTGCAAAGAATTTTGTGAAATGAAATAATGAGCAGTCCTGAACTGATGGATTTTGTTTTACATTTTATGAAGTGTATTTTACGAAGGAATAGAGTTAACAGAAATAAACATTAGATAAATAAATGAATAAATGGTTGCTAATTAATAGTAGTCTATTAACTAGTCTAAGCAATTTGATTATATCAAGAAAATTGTTGTGTTTTTTTAATATATATATAGCCCAAAGGAATTAATTTAATTGTGGGATTTAGAACAATAAATGGTGTGTGAGTAGGCAGGCTTTTAATGCTGTTAAAATCCCACCAGGCCCACATTGCTTGGAGTAGATGCCCTACAGTGAGATTAGACACTGCCTTGGGAAAACAGTGAGTGCCACAACTCTCCTGTACCCCATATGGACTATGAACCACCAATTCCAACCTATGGAGTCAACTAGTCAATACATGCAACCTTTATTACACTCCTGGACCATTTAAGGATTTCAGAGAAAAGCTGTGTTCAAACATTGTTCAGCTCTTCTTTACCAGTAGAGTTGAGTCATTCTTCCATAGACAGAACAAATGATCTGAATCAACACAATAACTGATAGATGCAAACATACAATTTAGAGTTGCTGGGAGGAAGTGTCCAATTGCATCACCACTAGAACCTCATCCCTAGGAGTAGCATCCTGCTTGCTTGCCAAAGTAGAAAAGCAGCATTTTGAACAGCAATGCTCATCGCATAAATCTGAAGATTCTTTCTAAATGTGTTAAATCACCAAACCCATATAGTCAGAACAATTTTATTCTCTTTGGATTTATACCACACTTATGAACATTCTGCTTCAATATTTTCTATCAATATTCCCCGTGATTTGTTACAGGGGAGGTATTTGTATTCCAACAAAAGTCTCTATACACACAGGTACAAATGCATGCTTCCTTCAGAACACAGCATCATTTTCCAGCCTATTGTTAGACACTCTCTTATTCCCAATAACATTAGAGGAGGGGAACTGAATGTAATTCTTCAGTCCAGTTCCATCTCCAATCACCAGTTAGCTAAAGTAGTCAGAAGGTTCATACAAAGGTGGTTGCTTGAACTAAAGTGGGAAGGAACATGATAAATAAGTACTAGTGGCAGGCAGATGCCCTACAGGCTTCACATTGTTGTTTGAGGGGAAGGACATAGTGTGTCATAATGAATTACCATTAATTTGAGCCAGCAGTACTGTTAGATTGAGCCCAGCAACCCAGGATGACAAACAGTGCCTGCAAGACCATCTAATGAGGGGCAAGACTGCTCCAGTAGTGCCGCTTCACTCAATTAGTGGACAAGGCTTTTAATGCTGCTCTGCACAACTAAAGCAATTTTGATTACTTAGAGCTAAGTCTCCATTTAGAATGTTTTGGAAGCTGAAACAGGGTTTCTTCCTTTTTTTTTCCTAATATAATTTAGCTTGAGAGTATTTGAATGGTAATAAGCTATTTTAAAGCCAATCACATTATTTCTTATTTTTCCTTAAGTAATATTGAAATATATTTTTTTAAAGTTCAAATGATAGAATTTACTCTAGTAAATGAAATGTAAATAAGATAGCAAATGATTAAGGATATGCAGAGGGTGTTTGTGTGTGTGTGTGTGTGTGTGGTGTGTGTGTGTGGTGTGTGTGTGTGTGCATGTGTGTGTGCAGCACTATGTGTGTCTGTGCCAGAATTACAGTTGGTGAATTTCATTTCATCAGCCAACATTATCAGGAGGGTTGCATATTTATTCTATATATCCACATTTTTAAAAAATTCCAGATCTTGCCTTCTTTGGCTGAGAGCACTTTTATTTCAGATCTTTTGATATGGGGAACTGACTTCTCCACTTCATTATTTTTTTCACTATGTCACTGCATGATGAAAAGCACTGATAAGTACAACGGTACAACTTTAATACCGTGATCATTGACTTATAACTAAAACCTTACCCTCTCAGAGTCTCCTTAGGCTTCCTAAATTCCTTTCATTCTCGTTAGAAACATACAGGGTGCTCACTCTATACATCGTCCTATTATCTTCCAGCTTTTTATCCACTATGTGTATTTAATCCTCTGTCTGCTTATACTGTGTGAAATTCTATGAAATTTTACCTTTATAAACAGAAAGTCATTAGATTTTTAAAAAAATGACTCAAGTCCTTAATGAATTATGCAAGACACACAGTAGGTACTCATAAAATTTTATTACACTGAACACAAATACTACAGATAAAGAAAGTGAACCTCAAGATTTTTCAAACAGAACCCTTCTTCCTTTGCTTCCCTCATGTGAGGAGTAACATCAGGATCAAGAGTTGATAAGAGGAAGCTATAGCTATGCCTACCCATTGCCAAAAATCAAAGCGAGGGTGAGGAATTTTTAAAAAATCCATTGCCTAAAATAGGCCCAATAAAAACCAATTTAAAAATGATACACATCTTCATATCTTTGTTTACAAAATAGCCCACATGAACATGTAGAATCAGAATCATCCAGGGCAGATGCAAGCAAATTTTTAAAACTTTCTTTAATACTTCGAACCACTGGGAAACCAACTGGTTGAATAAAAAAGAAACAATCAGATATTTTTCCTTCTTCCTTTCCATAGGCATATTTAATTTTCTCAAAATAATTTTAATAATTTCTACTTTATTGACTCCTAAAGGATTAATTTGTAAAGCACACTGCACTCCTAGGGAGCTACTCATGTATTAGTAGAAAATGGTATATTACTAGCATTGTTTGTGCTGTAAGTACAAATTAAAAACAAAAAACAATATGACTCAGGAGTCAAGTAATACTTTCAATAATGTGTTACATTGTTACCAGTCACAATGACTTAGACACTGGCAAAATATAGGCACTGATTCTGTACCTGACCTTGTCCCAGAGTACATGATATGAAATCACATCACTGATTCAAATTATTGCCAAGGTTGATAAAACTATTGTTGCTTCGTCACTAAGTCTGTCCAACTCTTTGCAACAAAATGGACTGCAGCATACCAGGCTCCTCTGTCCTCCACTCTCACAAAGTTTACTGAAATTCATGTCCATTGAGTCAGTGATGCGACCTAACCATCTCATCCTCTGCCAAACTCTTCTCCTTTTGCCTTTAATCTTTTCTAGCATCAAGATCTTTTCCTATGAGTTTGCTCTTAGCATCAGATGGAAAAATTAATGTTTCCTAAGGCCCACTTGACTATACACCCCAGGATGTCTAGCTCTAGGTGAGTGACCACACCATTGTGGTTATCCAGGTCATTAAGACCTTTTTGTTATACTTCTTCTGTGTATTCTTGTCACTTCTTAATCTCTTCTGTTTCTGTCCTTACCACTTCTGTCCTTTATCATGCCTGTCCTTTCAAGAAATGTTCCCTTGATATCTCCAATTTTCTTGAAGAGATCTCTAGTATATCCCATTCTACTGTTTTCCTCTATTTCTTTTCATTGTTCATTTAAGAAGGCTTTCTTATCTCTACGTGTTATTTTATGGAACTCTACATTCAGTTGGGCATATTTTTCCCTCTCTCCCTTGCTTTGTCCTTCTCTTCTTTCCTTAGTTATTTGTAAAGCCTCCTCAGATAACCAGTCACTTTGCCTTTTTGCATTTCTTTCTCTTTGGGGTGATTTTGGTCACTACCTCCTGTACAATGTTACAAAATTCCGTCTATAGTTCTTCAGTCACTCTGTCTACCAGACCTAATTTGTTGAATCAATTCATCACCTCCATTGTATAATCATAAGGGATTTGATTTAGGTCATACCTGAATGGCCTACTGGTTTTCCCTACTTTCTTCAATTTAAGCCTGAATTTTTCGCAGCCATAGTCAGATCTTACTTTTTCTGACTCTTGCTTTTACTGACTATATAGAGCTTCTCCACACTCAGCTGCAGAGAACATAATCATATTTTCACTTATTCTCCTCTCTTGACAAAAAGAGTAATATGAGAGAGGGAAAACGTATCCATATTAGTTGTAGAAATTAAAGATAAACAAAATGTGAAGATTAAATAGGAAAGTAGCAGCAATATTTATAATTCAGTAGGTATCAATCTCTTAAGTGCTTCCCCCTTCACTTTCTCTTTGTCCTCTAGTAGAGTAACGGTCCAAAGTATCGTCAACAATGATCACCATTTAGCTTTCCATCAATGTTAGTAACTAATATCATACATATTTTTCCATCCTTGTTGATTAAATTTTATTTCTTAAATATATATGATATTTGCATAGCCAAAACTATATATACAGGTAACTCCCGTGTGTGAGTGTGTGTGTGTGTGTGTGAGCACACTCAGTCATGTCCGACTCCTTGCAGCCCCATGGACTGTAGCCCACTGGGTTCCTCTATCCACGGGACTTTCCAGGCAAGAATACTGGAATGGGTTGCCATTTCCTGCTCCAGGGGACCTTCCCGACCAACGATCTTCAGGACCTGGGGATTGAACCAGCGTCTTCTGAGTCTCCTGCATTGGCAGGCAGCTCTTCACCACTAGCGCCACCTGGGAAGATCTTAGGAGACTTATTTCCATCTCTATCACTTCTGTTTATTCCCTCCAACACATTATATGCAATTAGTTTCATTAATTCTGGCTTATTCTTCCTGTATTTCTTTTTGTAAAAATAAGCTAATATATGTATTTATTCTTATTTGCCCTTCTTTCAATGCAAAAAATAGCATATTGTCTCCAACTCTGAAGTTGCAAAAAATTTTTAACTAAATGTATTCTAGAAATGTCTCCATGTTCATGCATAGAAACCTTCCACCTTATTTTTTAGAATTGCATGCTACTTGTACGGACATTCTTTAATTTATTCAACAGGTCTTTTATGAATGGAGATTTAGGTTATTTCCAATATTTAGAATTGCAAAAATGTTACAATTAATAAACTGAAATAATCTTGTTAACTCCTCATGTAATTCTCAAAAACCACTGGTGGGTCAGGAGGTTGCCTTGATCTATTTGAGCTGGTGTCAACTGATATCACATTTCTGGCATGGGAGAGGAGTACAGTTAGGAAGCCTGAATTAACTTTGGTGCTTTTACTGGAGCTCAAATTTATTCCTAGTCTTGAATATAGATATTTATGAGTAAAACAACCATGAAATAATTTTGGTTTAAATGAAGGGACAGAAAATGAATTTTAGAACTTTTCTAAATTTTTCTCTGTTTCACAAGACTTTCTTGATATGCTAAAGTAATCTAACCCACTAGAAATCCTAAAAACATAAGAACCAGAAACCATTCTCTTTTGTACAAACATCTAGGTAGCAATGAGCAACCCTTAAGTTTCCTTACACTTAGAACCTTAGGAGCTTGAAAGTAGTCATTGAATGAATGAATTAATGAATGAGAGAATTGGAAACAATCTCGAGGAAATATAAGCCTGACTTATTGTTCTGAAGGCAGGCATATGTGTTTAGCAATAGCTTTGTTCCACTCTTCCAGAAATAAGGCAGCCTGTAAATAATGCTGGAGAAGGCAATGGCACCCTACTCCAGTACTCTTGCCTGGAAAATCCCATGGACGGAGGAACCTGGTAGGCTGCAGTCCATGGGGTCACTGAGGGTCAGACCCGACTGAATGACTTCATTTTCACTTTTCACTTCCATGCACTGGAGAAGGCAATGGCAACCCACTCCAGTATTCTTGCCTGGAAAATCCCATGGATGGAGGAGCCTGGTAGGCTGCAGTCCATGGGGTCGCTAAGAGTCAAACACGACTGAGTGACTTCAGTATCCCTTTTCACTTTCATGCATTAGAGAAGGAAATGGCGACCCACTCCAGTGTTCTTGCCTGGAGAATCCCAGGGACGGGGGAGCCTGGTGGGCTGCTGTCTATGGGGTCGCACGTGGACACGACTGAAGTGACTTAGCAGCAGCAGCATAAATAATGCTCAGGCGTCTTTGCTGTAGCCCTGATGTAATGGATAGACATGAATCTCAGTTTGTGGCTTGAGGTCACAGTGGTCACATTACCCGCTGTTGCTGTAACCATTAAAGGACTGATGACTAATGGCTTTGAGGAAGAGTAGAAGTTAGACAATAAGTCCAGAGAAACCTTCCAGCAGCAAGATGTACTCAACAAATGCCTTTGAGGCATCACACACTTGCTGGAGGGACCAAAGTTTCCTCAGAGGAGAAGAGGAAGAAGAGAAGAAAATGAATGGTTGTGTTAGTGTTTGCCAAAAAAAAACAAAAGTCTGAGAAATCCCTGAGAGAACCCAGAAGATGGTAAAATGTACCTTTCCTAAGACTGCCGCTGATTTTACCTTTGCCCTTCGAGTAGAATGAAGTGAAGTGAAAGCTGCTTGCTGCTGCTGCTGCTAACTTGCTTCAGTCATGTCCGACTCTGTGCGACCCCATAGACGGCAGCCCACCAGGCTCCCCCATCCCTGGGATTCTCCAGGCAAGAACACTGGAGTGGGTTGTCATTTCCTTCTCCTGTCAGACCCTCAGCGACTTAGCCATGTCCAACTCTCTGCAACACCATGGACTGTAGCCTGCCAGGCTCCTCTGTCCAAGGAATTTTCCAGGTAAGAATACTGGAGTGGGTATCTGTTTCCTTCTCCAGGGGATCTTCCCAACCCAGGGATCGAACCCAGGTCTCCTGCATTGCAGGCAGATCGTTTACCATCTGAACCACCAGGAAAGCCCCTGGTAGAATGGAGTAGAATGAAGTACAGCTAACGTTCAGAGGAAAGCCCAGGGATTTTAATAAAGATGATGAAATAGGTTAAGTCTTTTGCAACAAGATTTGATTTTTAATACCAGATTTTGTTATTCACTTGCATCCTTTTTAATTCAAGTGTCTGACTCCCCTGTCTTCCTTTAGGGAGAAAAAAACCTGGGGTGTCAATGGCTCCTTAAGCAGCAAGATCATGGCTAATATAAGCATTTTGTTATATCATCATCTCATTATCACATGCAGGGCATTAGTCGAAGCACCTCATTTAAGGTGGGAAAGAATTTGCTAAGGGAAGATGATTCAGCACTGTCTCTTCCGATAAGTACTGTCATCTCCAACCCCTTTTAGGAATAGGTGGAGATGTAACTAATAATAAAGTGTGAACAGTTATTAAGTTTATTCATCAATAAGGTAACATTTTTCAAGGGTTCTAAAGTCACCATCTCATCTGTTTTTCTCTGGAACTGCCCTGTCACATCGTGATATGTACATACACTGAATTTATTTCTTTTTTAAAAGGCATCCCAGAGAGACGAGATGTGGATGGGTGTGAAGAACGGATCTGGGGAACCAAATGGGTGCAGATGCCTCCATTGACAAAGGGAAAAGGCATATGGCTTCCTTCCTTCCCGGTGTACCCAGGGCTCAGAGAGCGCTCTAGATTTCCCTGTGATAAGTGTCTGCTTGCGAGCGCCACTGGGAAGATATTTTGTATGCCACAGAAAACCAAGATGTTTGCATTCCCACCAATCCAGGGATAAGGCATTTTCCTCATACAGACACAAAACATACAGTATATGAATGTTTAATGGAGGCTAAAACTGGGAGAGGAACAGAAAACAAGAACAGAGCAGGTTAAAAAAATATCTGGTTTCTCTCTATCAAAATACTAATTAAAATTCATGTTCATGGGGATGATTATACATATGTTTTTGAACTAAAAGTCTAACCTGGCACTATTTTTTGGCCTTATTTTTGTGACAACATTTTTGTCCATATGGCATGAAGTGAATCATTTTACATCTTTTTTTAAGCTCTATGTGTTTTTCTTGTTGTCTATTCCCTCTTCTCCCACCACACACACACTGGCAGCCGCTACCAAGTTGCCAAATGCCAACTCAACCCTGCAAGCTGGCTGCGTAGAGCTATATAGTACTGGCATTTTCCTTTCTTTGCAGAAATATTCTCTCTCTTTCCCCCTCTCTCTCTCTCTCTCTCTCACACACACCACCAAAGCACCCTGAATATTCCTCCTTCATTTTCATGCAGATCTCATGGTTTCTCAGATTCTGCGCAGCTCCAGTGTGTGTGGCACTGGCTGCTGGTCTGTGTGGCCGCCTCCCCCAGCTTACTCAGTACCTCTGGCCTGCCTTCTCTATGGCACTGTGACAATTAGTGGTTCACTTAAGAACTGCTAGAAATGAATGGTTAATCAAGCCCATGTAATTAATTTAGTCACAGCAAAGTGCAAAAACCAGTATTGTCCAGTTGTCCCCTTTTCTTGCTCGCTTTTAATCATCATAATCCAGGCTCCTGCTTTCTCAGACAGAAGAATACTTCTCTGCACCCCAGGCATGCTGCCTGACCAGTCAGGTCCCGGATGGCACACGGTTCCTGCATGTGTTGCCTCCACAAGTAGCAGGCGCTGCTTGAGTTTTGTGTGGAAGGGCAGCAACTCTACCTAACAAATGTAACTTTAACAACAGTAAAACAACCTAATAGCTTAGCATGCCAGGGGGCTAATGTGGCGGGCCATTTACTGCTGCACTAAACAGCCCCGGCTTGATTCTCATTGCCAAGTGTCGAACTGAGAATTGCAAGGCAGGAGTACCTCCTAATTCATTAGATAAAGGGGGTCATTGCTCATAGGGCCCAGGAAACTGTAGAAGGGTAAGAAATTGAACAAGGCATTCTTCCTTTCAAGCGCCATCAAAACCTGGGCTCCCTTGATCCTCAGAGTCACTGAAACATGACGGCTCTGTTCCTGGCACGCATATGCCAACTTCTAACTTTGGGCAATTGAGCTTTATTTGGCGATGTTCATCTGGAAAGAGGCTAAAAGGGGGAGGGCTCCTAATACTACAGCTATTGTGTATTCTTTATAAATCACTTTGACACCCTTGAAACAAAAGCAACAACACAAGAACAAAGTATGATTTAGCTTTGGCTGTAAAATGAGCCACTACTAAGCTGTCCTAACCAGCTATCTGCCTCCTGTGCCCTGGAAAATTCGCTGTGGACAGCTGTGACCTGGCTAATAGGCTGGGCAGGAAAAAAGACCACTAACAATAAAAGAGAGACTCAAATTCTTGTTAGCATGGCTACATCTCATAATATTGTCTTTTAAAAATTTTCTTCCAGGTAGTTATAGAGTTCTAAATTCAAACTGCCCTGAATAGTCACGGGAAGGTTATGTGGACAAAAATTCCCTGATCTTGTTGTCATGAATAAAAAAGAAAAATCTTCAAAAATTTCCAATGCGATCTCTAAAATGGGACATCTTTATTTCCTGAACATTAGCCCTAAAACAACTGATTTCTCTAATTCCTGCCATCACTCAGATTGGCCTTGAATTACCTCCCAATAGGCCTCCCACGTGCTTCTAGATGAGACTGTGTAATGGGGGATCTGTTAATTAACTAGAAGCAAAGTTGCGCGGTGGGGATCAAACACTGGATACGTCCTAAAACTCCCACAGAGAAGATGAAATGCGGCGCAAACTTTAAAGACTTCCCGTCATTAGCTGAGACCTTGCTGCTCCTGGCCTAGACCCCTCCTGTTTCAGAGAACAATGAGGACAATGATGGCAGAAATGAAATAGTGTGGCCAGGAACAAAGGAACTAGCTATTTACCCGTAGAAAAAGAAAGGGCTGGGGGGCGGGGGTGGGGAGAAGAAGGGAGAACTTCCTTTTCCTGTGGTTCCTGTCTACTTTTAATTAATTTATGACTGCCAGGGAAATGCACAGAGAGCACACCCAAACGCATGGCACTGGAGCACAGTGTTAATATCTGTAACATCTCCTGTTTACTTCCAGGGAAAAACATGCAATGGGCTGGGGCAGAGAGAGAAATTGAGGAAGAAGAGACAGGACAGGGGGCACTGAACGAAAAAGGACAAATTGCTGGACTGAACTGTCACTCCTATGATCAGGGTTCAATCTGGAAGATGATAAAAACAAAAGAAAACAAAGCAAGACCGTTCCAGGAGTAATAAATTCACCTAGATCAACTCCGGATCTCAGGAAAAGACAGGAACCTCACACAGAGGCTAAATTTCGCCATTTTTAGAGGTCTCCTATTAACGTCCGTAGACATATACATAAATATTATATCAGCAAAAGCACACATGATATTGACCTGCTGGAGTTTTTGTTGTTGTTGTCTCTTGGCAAGATAGAAACAGAAAAATTAAAAATAAAGAGAACTGTTAACCACTACTGAAGGACCCTGTGCTCATTTTGCACTATTTATTTTTGAAGAATTCATATCAGGAGTTTTTCCATATATCTAACCTGCAAGGCTTCCATAGGATTAAGAGAAGAAATAACAACAACAATAAGGTGCACAGAGATGATGCCTTGGTTCTCTCTGCCTCGTGTAGAAGCTCTTGCTTTGAGGTGGACCAACAGGATGAATAGGGAAGCCTGGTGTGCTGCAGTCCATGGGGTCGCAAAGAGTCAGACACGACTGAGTGACTGAACTGAACTGAACAGGATGAAGGGAGCCATTATTTCAAGAGGCTGAAGGTTCTCCTCCCTTTCTTCAAATTTCATTTGAAAATAGTCACAGTAGAATTATTTTCTTTTGAAAGGTCAGTGACAAGGCTTACTTCTCTGTTTCCAAGCCCCACGCTTAGAACAATCAGTGGAAACTCAGCACATGGATGAAACAAGAAAATCCCCAGGATTATGTTTTGTGACTACTTCCCTTACTTCTCATTTATTTAATATGAAGGGTTTAGACTTAATAAGCTCAATCACAAACACAACTCTTGGGGAAAAAAGTCTTAAGCACATAGTTCACCCAACTGAAATTACTATGTAATCAAAAAGGAGTGTAGGTTAGAGGTTTACCGTTAGCTGCCTGTACATTCTAACCAGCACTAAAAACAAACAAAAAGACTCAAACTTGAAGTGACATACACATTGTCAATTATTGAGTATTATCTAGCATCCCCACACATGAACCCTCAAAGAGTAAAGGATTCCCCAGTATGTTTCATGATTGATGACCACGCCAGCGACCAATGATAATAGGGCAGAACAGCATGATAGAATAGGAAGGAAAGAGCTAGAATTATACTAATGACATGTAAAAACTGTGTGTCTTAGGAAACATCATTTACTCTCCTCGGTCTCAGTTTCCATGAGGATAATGTCTCCTGATTACTCCATAGGGTTGTTCAAAGTGTCTAATGATAAAACGTATTTCAGACATTTAAAAAACCTTCAATTCATTTTCACTTTGACACCCTCACTATTTCTAGACTAGTGCTGGGTCCAAAATACAAAGTATTTAGGACCTAGAAATCTATAACAGGATTACCAATTCCTTTTAGATTTCATAATTCTCTTAAAACTTTTTTAACAAGTCTAGAAAATCAATCTATGAACAATGACTTTCTGTAATTTATCCTAGTTAACTTCATCTTGTGTTCATTCATTTTTTCATGAGTTTTTTTCTCTTGATCAATTTACTATGATATCCTGAAAGCAAGATTATATGGTTTTTTTCCAAAAACACCCATCATTCCCCTAATGTATACTTCATTCAACAATTAGCATATTTCTATTTATTCAACATTCAATTTATGTAATATTCTCTAAAACATTTAATATCTTAGACTAATCTTTTTGCCCTTATGACAGTTTGGGGAGAATTCTAGAAATCTCCTTTACATATAATAAGAATTCTATAGGTAGTATTAAAATAAAAGTAACAAAGAACAATAAGACTGGACCACACACGATGGCTGTTAATGTTTAAGGGCAATTTCTTAATACAAAGAGAAATCTTCTAGTACTTAATACCTTCAAAACTCAAGTTAAAAAAACATAAAATAAATATATTCCTAAAAGATGGAGGAATCCTGATCATTAAGATTTTAATTGCTAGGGGACTTCCCTGGTGGTCCAGTGGTTAAGACTTTGCCTGTTAATGCAAGGAGTATGGGCTTGATGCCTTATCAGGGAGCTAACCTCCCATATACCTCTCAGCCAAAAAAGGAAAAAAAAAAACATAAAACAGAAGCAATATTATAAAAAACTCAATAAAGACTTTAAAATACTAAACAAAACAAAAAAAATCACCAAAAATACATCAAAACTGTTAGAGCAGCACTTACAACAAAAAGACAGGCTCTTAAAACGATGATAAGAGTGAACCTCTTGATTTAATTAAGCATTCTGTTGGATAGCAATATAATCTGATCCCCTGGAGAAGGGAATGGCTTCCCACTCCGGTACTCTTTCCTGGAGAATTCCATGGACAGAGGAGCCTGGTGGGCTACCGTCCATGGGGTTGCAAAGAGTTAGACCTGGCTGAGGGACCAACACACTCTTAAGAAGTAGCTGGATACTACTGTCTGGTGTTCTGTTTGACATATGCTGCATTAATAATTTTAAAGCACTTTCCAGTATTTAGAAATTAAGAGAATCCATATTTCTGATACCTTTCAAAAACTTGGAAGATCTGGCAAATTTATTCCCACCCTCTCACATGGCATCAATCTATTGGTATTACATGGAAGCTGCCCACGTGACTGGGACACATATCCAGGCCTCACCAGTTCTGTCTGGCTCCTGGTGAATTTTTGACACGCAAGATTTTAGAGTAGGCTTTAGGGTACTGAAGAAGTAAAATATTCAAAACCTCTTTCTCAGAACTTATTGGGTTGGCCAAAAAGTTCTTTTGAGTTTTCTGTAATGTCTTATGGAAAAACCCAAATGAACTTTTTAGCCATCTCAACAGATTTTATGGTTGTTCCTCTTATGCCAAGCCTTATTATAAAAGAGAAAAGTGTAAAAACCAATAGAAAAATACAAGCTAAGAGTCACACAAAAGAAATGACTAAATGAACAATGTTTAAAGTAAATGCAAAGAAAATACAATAAGGATACAAAACTTTTATGTAGTTGTTGCTTAGTTACTAACTTGTGTCCAACTCATCTGTGATGACAGGGATTGTAGCCTGCCAGAATCCTGTGTCCCTGGAGTTCTCCAGGCAAGAATACTAGAGTGGGTTGTCATTTCCTTGTCCAGGGGGTCTTTACAACCCAGGGACTGAACCTGCATCTCCTGCATTGGCAGGAGGATTCTTTACCACTGAACCACCTGGGAAGCCTATAAAGCTTTTATAGAACATACTAATATGTATAATACAATGGAAAAACATGAGATACACAAAGAAATTATAACCAAAAATAAAAGTAACAAAAAAGGAAAAAATTGTATATAATTATGAAAACAAAAAATGTATAAAGAAAAATTAGTAGCCTGCCAGACTCCTCTGTCCATGGGGATTCTCCAGGCAAGAATACTGGAGCGGGTTGCCATGTCTTCCTCCAGGGGATCTTCCCAACCCAGGGATGGAACCCAGGTCTCCTGAAATGCAGGTGCATTCTTTACTGTCTGAGCCACCAGGGAAGCCCATGAATACTAGAGTGGGTAGCCTATCCCTTCTGCAGGGGATCTTCCAGACCAAGGAATTGAACCAGGGTCTCCTGCATTGCAGGCAGATTCTTTACCAGCTGAGCTACCAGGGAAGCCCTTAATATCCCAAAAGCATACCATAAAACAATAGATTAACATCATACACTAAACTATATTAAGCAAATGCAGACACAAATTAGAACTAGAGGATCAAAGAATAAGAGTGAAAATGTAGCAGAGTGAAAATAATATACGTAAGTTGGCAATGTAGGATCCAAAGTCTACCACTGTATTACATAAGCAGACTTTAATCTGAGGTAACTGTGGACAGGGAGCCAATGCTCCACAACCTTTGTTTTCTTGAAGGGACTACCTGCTTGGTAAGGTCTGAGAGTTCTCAGAATCTGAAACATTCAAAATATGAAAGCAATAGAACGAACTGTCAACTATGCTATTTGATCCTACTTGGATGCTATGTAACCAGCACAAGGAAGGCCTATATGCATATTTGGCATTAAATAACCAGATAGATTTTTAAAATAGATCCCTAGAAAGAACAAGCTGGAGACTATAAGCAATCTTTTCCAATATGTTCAATTATGAACAGATCAAAGACTGGAGCTTGTGTCGTGATTTTTATGTAGGAAAATATACTCAGTAGAATAAAGGAAAGGTATAACTTGCTTTTCAAAGAATCAGGAACAATCTTTAAGGAAATTTTCTTTGTTTCACAGGCTCTTTACCCGTATCCAATTTTGGCTATCCAAATCTAAACATGGAATCCCAGGCCAACTTCCTCATGCTTCCTATTGTGCTAGGGCTGTTTCCAACCTTCTCTCTTATAATGTGTGCTCACAAAACTAGGGATAATTTTAGTATCAATTTAAAGGGTCATGCCAGAGGACCTATAATATTTGACTGCATAATTAGGCAGGCAAATATTTCATGAATAGTGATATTTGAAGTTTTATTTTTCTAGTGGCACAGGAATATAAAGGATTATTTGTACTTGAAATTCTCAAATCACCGACATTTATCACGTAAACAATACCAATTTTTTAAACAGTTAGTGGAATATAGAACTTTCTAAAATATATCACATATGTACCTGTCATCTTAAAGACAGAAAGCTAAAGATAAACTTTGATGACTTAGAGTTATAATAAGAAATATCACAATCATACTTTGAAGGACTATCAAGGTTTATACCTTTGTTAAATGCTACATCAGTGGTTTTCAACAAGAGTAGATTTTGTGCCCCCATCCCAACCTTTGGCACTGTCTGGAGACAATTTTGTTTTCACAATTGTGAGGGAAATGGGCGGGGGGAGGAGTTGCTACTGGCATCTAGTGGATAGAAGCCAAGATCGCTGCTAAACATACTGAAATGCACAGAACATCTCCTCCTTCAGATACACCACATCATTCCCCCCGAAAAGAATTAACCAGTTCAAAATGTCAACAGTGTGGAGGACGGGAGTCCTGTACTCCACTAAATGGGATCAATCTAGTCTGGCTGCAGCACTTGCATCGAATTTTTATGTTCTATTTTGTTTAGCTTTGTCTCCTCCCCTGCACCGGCTCACTCTATGACACCTATGGAAAGGCCCTTCATCTTTCTGCTTTGCTACATTATTCTGCTGTGGACCTGGAAAACCTTTTTTCAAGCTTATTACAACCATATAACCTATGAAAAAAAAAGGCTTTAGAACTATCATATGAGTACAGCTTAGTAGCTCAGAGACATAGGCTAATTAAATTATTTTCAATTTTCTAAGCTTAATTTTGGCTTATATCTATTCTAATTACTAGAAATCACCAGACTTCAAATATGTATTGCTGCAGTTTATTCAAAACTAAGAATCAATAAACAAAAAACACATAAAATAAAATAATAACAGAATGACTGTATTAATCTGTATACTACTAATACAGGATTGATCATATCTTGGAAAAAAGCTGATCTAAAATATGCCTTTCACCCTTAGTGAAGAATTATTGTAGCCAAATGAACCTCATAAACAAGACCTGGGGGAGGAAGGGCAGAATGTTTACCTTTTTAAGAGTAGCCTTTATTGTATGTGCTTATTTTTTATGTATTTAATTTTAACATGAGATTTAGGTTGATACTTCAAAATGCTAATGATATAATTTTCATCTAAGTTTCCACAGTTAGTCAAATTTAGCTATTTAAGGTAGTCAGGAGTAAAAACTGATTTTTTTTACTTACATACAAGATATATATATAAGGTAACTTATACATAAGGCTTCCTTTAGTTAGTCAAGCATAACCCATCCTGTGCAATAGAGAAGATTAACTGTATCACGTGATAGGATGTGTACCATTCTGCTTTTACTCTGTTCATCTGTATACCTAGTGCTAAGGAGCACTGCTTACTCGTCTAACCCCAAACATTAGTCAGTCAGGCTACACATGAAATTAATTAACTTAATGACAAAAGAGTTATCAACTGTAAATGTGAGAAGGCTCTGAAGATAAAATTTAGAAATTCCACAGGAAGAAATTTAAAATTCCAGATTATTGCAGGCCATCCAGAGAAAACTGGACCAGGAGCACAGAGATCTGAAACCTGATTCACTGCAGCTGCCCCCGCCTCAGCAAGTCTCTGCCTGATATATATACACAGGGCTATTTGGTTATCGTTTCCTTATCTTCTAATTAGAAGGATCTGAAAAGCAGCACTGGAAACCAGGGGAGGAATATACACAAGAGGCAGAGCTAGACAAGTTTGCAAAGCACTTGATTGGCAATAAAAGACATTTATCAGACACCATTTCTTCTTTGAAAGTGTTCAGCCTCTAACCATAAGGACACTAGCCTGCATTTTTGCCATTATTCAGATAGAGTGCTACAAGAGCATTGAAGCAGGTGAAAGTAATAAACACTGGGGCGTTCAGTGAAAGGTCAACCTCTGCCAAAAAAATAATAAGTCAGTATCTATGAATACAACCCCCCAAATAGATGTGGAATGCTTGGTGAGTCCAGAAGCTTAGAATAGGGTATCAGGTGGGAAAAGTAACAAGGAACTTAGTCAAAGTCTCTTGAACATTAGAGCTGCAAATACCTTTTGAAAATGAAATGGTTGCCAATAAATTGCTGCTTTTCTTTAGAAACTGGTGCAATAACTTCAGAGTATATCTCCTGGTGGTTTATGTATATCCTGAATTAAGTATGTTATTGGGTCTGAATAAATGTTTTTATTTCAGGCATCCATTGGAAGTCAGGGCAGCTGAATCACTTCACTGGTTTGAGCAGGGTGGTACTGGGGTGGGTTGGAGTTAGAGAGGTGTCCATTAACTCTTCCTGAGGCAAGTTCACCAGAGCTACGCTGGATCTTGTCTATCCAAGACTTGTGGCATTATGATGCTCCAATATTCCACAATTTAAAAAAGTAAGCTAACTAGGTTACTTGATGTGGAATCAAATGAACCTCAATTTATTAACTGAACTTTAATTGGTCAATACCAAAGTTATTAATAAAGCAAGTTTAATTCATGTATATAGAATACTGTATAATAACAATAAACATTCTAACAATTAGAAGTCCAACTTTATTTTGTAATAGTCTTCCAACTAACTTACAATTTGAATAATTCAAGCTCTAAGCCTATAGACCTTCCTTAAAGTTGCTTTTAATAAGTAAAGCAACAATCAATAAAAAAATTATTAAATATTTAAAATAAACAAGCTGTACTTTTCAAAACAGGAATAAGCTATTTAAAACTCATTTACTATTTCATTTACTTATTTATTTCATATGTAAAAATTTTGTTCACACAGCTACCCTACAAGGTTATTCGGGAGTATCTTTGTCCAGTCCTTCCCATATCCTCCATAGCATCAAGCGCAAATGATAATCACCTTATAAGTTATATCATTAAAGTAAAATTATACGTTTTAAGTAAATTTAAAAATTTTGACATTCAGAGTGGAACGATGACCAGAATGGATCAAGTCAGTCCACACTAATTTGAATTTAGGATAACAAATGTAGCAGCTATATTTTTTTAATGCAAAGTATGGAATATTTCTACATGTTTAAATGAAGAACAGTGGCTTCTTTTCTCTTACTTTCTTTTCCCTCTTTACAGCCCCTCTCCCACTGTCACAACCACCTCTAATGGAACAGTACTGCCATATATTTATGCATTCTGTACCACTGTGGACCGTGGCAACTTTGGAGACTATGAAGGAAAATGACAGGGTAGGGGAAATGGAGAGGCCAACACAGTCTCTAGGCATCCCTGATCCTTCCTCTTCACAGCTCAGAGAGGACCCTGCTGGGCCACAACAAGTAAGAAGCAACTCAATGGCCATGATGTTGGCAACTTCAGCTGAAGAGGAACAAAGCTCCCTGTAATCCAAGGTACAAAAAAATACAAGTCAAAACTGCCCATTCCCTTTTTGGTAAACTCCTTCCAGAATGACAAAGAGATTTAGTATAATTGCTAATGCACCAAAACAGGAAGGTTTTGGAAAACATAAAGTTAGTGGAAGAATGGATTACAGATGAGGACACTTTAAGAGTGAAATAGGGGACCTCCCTGGTGGTCCAGGAAGACTTCACCTTCTAATATGGCAGGGGGTGTGGGTTCCATTCCTGGTCAGGGCACTAAGATCACACATGCCTCAAGGCCAAAAAAAAAAAAAATCATGAAAAAATAACAGAAGCAATATGGTAACAAATTAAATAAAGACTTTAAAAATGGTCCACACCAAAAAAAAAAAACAAAATTTTTTTTTTTTTAAGTAAAATAGTACATCCTTTCCTGCCATGATAGATAGTAGAGAGGCAGAGGGAGGCAGGGAGGAAGAGACGAAAAACTGGGGAAGGGAAGAGGAAGCAAGGAATAAAAGCTGTCTTACAGGGAGCTAAACCCTGTGCTAAGCACTTTGCAGAGGACAGTCTTAGTGCCCTGAGGTGACTTGTTATGCTGAATGAAGCCAGTGCTTGGGCTCTCAATTTCTAACTGCTTTTCTGTCCTCTTAGATTCTACGTATTTTACATTGTCCAAAACCTGAACTTAGCCTTGGACATAATAGAATCCTAATTCCCATTCGCACATGCCATCCTGAAGTGTGTACTCTAAAGCAGGACTTCTACCCATCTCTAACATCTGATGAGAGAATAAAAAGGCTTAATCACATATAAACTGCCTTTCCTGGATGTTGTTTTATTTCCCAGTTGTTCCTCAGCCTGTGAACCACAGGAGCTAACAAAGGTTTGACAAATGAAGAGACGCGCCTTTTATTTATGAGCATCTGTTTTTATATTAACTACAATAGAACTACCAAATTTTGGTCAGGGTGAGAGATAAAGGTAACAACCTTCAGAATCCCAACATTATAATTATTTAATATTGCATTACAACTGCTCTTCAGAAGAGGTTCTGAGTGGAATAAATATGGAAAGTGAATTACTGCACTCCACTAAAAGGGAGCATCCCTCTAAATAACTCAGAGTAACTGCAGTCATTGATTAAACTATTTATAAATGCTTGGAGTATAGCTGCTATGGCAGGAGCTCATTTAAACAAAAAAGAAGACACAGTTTTCAAATTCTATACTACATTTTCTTAAGAACAGTAAGGGATAAAGCAGCAGCTAATGCCACAAAGATATTAAATTTTATCTTCGTCAAAAGATTTAAGGTTTCACATTGTTGCCCCAAACTGCATATTCTACTTTTCTTTTGTCCAGACTTAATCTTGGCCTAGTGTGCCTCATTTTTATAGGACTTCTGAAACTCAAAATCGCCAGCATGGGGAGAGACCATTAAAGGCAGAGGCAGGGGTGTCTCCTATAAGCACAACATGTGACTGGGTAATATTGTCTGGATTAGCAGCTTTACAACCTAACTAAGCCCTGGAGCTACAATTATCTGGTTGCATTAAACTGAAATCACCTGAAAAACTTCACACCAGACAAACGCTTGGAAATGTCTAATCTAACACTCAGAAGAGAAATGGCTAAAGACTAGAAAACAAAGTTTTCTACTAGGAAAAGTCTTATCTCAGAGCCCGAAGATGGTTCAGAATGTCTGAAGACACCACTACAATTTATTTTTATGCCATTTAAAAATTTTTTTAAAAAAAGGAGATTTAACCTGCCCATTCCCTTTCAAGCCAATGTCCCAAGTATATACGCTTGATGAGGGTATAGAAGGCATAAGAAATAAAGCTGTATTGCCACAGAGGGAATACGCAGCCCCAGATAAGAGGCCTTATGCTAATTTTAGCAAAATGTATGTATCTTTTTATACACATAAAGTTATGGCACTATATAAAGAGATCCTTAAATGTGACATAGCCTGAAATCCTATTTACTGTCTGACTATTCATTTTAAAAAATAAAACCCCCAAGTAGTGGCTGTATTCATATTAACCTGTCTCAAAAAATCATTTTAGTTTATCTAAGGTGTTTTCTTTTTCTTTAATGTGTAAGATATAGCCAAATTTCAAGCTTAAAATTAAAATTCTGATTTTAGTAGGAGGTCAATGGTAATTCAATGGTAGACCATTAACACCTCACTCACCGCTGTTTGCTTCTTGCTCTTCATTTGTCAATACTGAAAATTCACTGTGTCAAGTTGCAACAAATTCTAAAAAACTACATCTCTCCAAAAAACAATCAGTTTTCTGTACACAAACGCAATGTATGGTAATTTGGCTACACTGTGTCTTCAAGTCAAATGCCAACACTTTCAGGTGACAAAATTAAATCCTTACACACATGCAAAGTATTCAACTTCTTTATTTTACACATTACTGTTTCATTGGCCAAATTCCTATTTAGATTAGCTTCTCTTTCCTTCCCCCAGTAAAATCAGTATAAAGGCAAACTTCACTTTCTATCCCAAACTAGTGTCTAACTATATATCTCAAGACTGGTAAGACTGAAAGCTAAATTTCACCCCAGATCACTTTTCGTTTGGTGGCAAACAGAGGAAATTCACATGTAAAATACTGTGATTCCACTAAGTGGCTGTTACTATTAAACAACATCTATGGTGACGGGGTTGCTTTTCACATGGTCATTCTGTTTGTCCAGAAAAATTAATAGGCAATGCACATTTTTAACTTGAGATACTTATTACTGTATTGATTTTTCTTAATGGCATGATTTTAAAACAATGTATAACTCAAGTATTCACTGAGAATAGATTATTAATCCTCTTTGACATGGTTAGAGTTTCACTTAAGCATAATGGTTTACGTGTGTTACCATGAAACAGAAATACTGATTAGATGAACTTTGAATCCCCTCCTTCAGTTTAAACAAATCTTTAACAGTAGAGAATGCCCAATAACACCTGGATATTACTGCAAAGAATGTAAGATTCATTATCAAGATTTCCCTTAGTTATAATTAAGCCATATTATTTTGTAATTAAAAAATAAAGTATAATACCAGAGTATATCAATACATCTAAAACAACAAGATATTTTCTTACTAGTTCAATAAATATAGCTTTGGGCAAGATACTCATATTTTAAATACAGGAGGGACTTTGCCTGATTTGATTACAAAATCCTCCTTGTCCCTATTTTATGATTTAAAATAATTACAGTGAAAATTTAAAACTTAAAATACTTTTCACATTAAGAACAAAATTTAGGAGAATTGAAAACAAACTCCCACTCTGTTACTGGCCATGACTTCGGCAGGAAAGCCTCTTAAATCAGAACTAAGGTTCACATCCTGAGATTATCTAAAATAAAGCTCAGTGACAAATAAAAGCCATATTCTACTTTCACTATTGTTGTATAAGGTATGCTCCATGGATCAAAGCTTCATTTCTAGTTTGCAACATTCAGATGACCAGAGAGGCCCCTGCAGAAGACACGGGAAAATTTACTTCACTTTCAGTCTCTACAGAATATTCAAGCTCATTAGGCTGCCACTCAAAAACTGTGTAGCTAAAATCTACAACTTGCAGGTCTGGCAAACAGCAAAGTTACATTTGCAGGATATCAGTATTCTGGATTTCCCTTTAATTTATATTTCTAAAATATAGCAAGTATTGGGTGATTCACAAAAATCAACCAGTTGCTAAAAATCTCTGGCTGTTATTAAAGCCATTGAAAAGAAAATAAGCTTTCTTACTGTAGACAATTTTAATTTGGTAATGAACTTTGGGACACTTAGGAAAAGTAATATTAAGAAGACCAGAAGGTTTTGGTTAAAAACCTGCGAATCATCTCTGTAAACCAAAATAATTTATTATCGTCAAAACTGCAATCTTTTCTTTGGGCCTGTCAGCTGGTCATCAAAAGTCATCTTGTCTATTTTGTAAACTTAGGGGAAGAAACTCAAAGGTTTGCACAGAGAAAGAAGTGTCATAAACATGGGAAGAGTATTAATAAAATTTGAAAACCTTAAACTGAACTAATTGATTTGGAGCTAGATACTGGTTAGAAGCTCTTTTCTGATATAGAAATGGAGGAAAATGTTTAACCTGGCTATGGCTATAAATACTGCAACTCTTCTAAATTAAATTAGTGTTCTTGATGAAACTAATTTCTTGCCTGAAAAGTATTAAAATAATTTCACTACAAAAAAGGTTTTGCTACAGTTCTGCACATTGCTCCACTGAAGCAAATGGTTCAATGTATATATGATGATAGGCAAACTGTTTTTACCAAAAAAATGAGGGCATTTTGTAAACACTGTATGAAATACACTAATATGAAAGGCCCATTTTCAACTTTCTATACCAACCTGATCTTTATTCACACTGAACTGTATAAATATAGCTTGTTTCCTCTTCTTAAACCATCCTATTCTATTCTAAACATGTATATACAGTAATAACCAAAGTAAAGAAATTAAAACTGCAATGAAATATCACTTTTCTATCCAACTGATAAAATTTTAAAAGACCAGACACAGTGCTAATAGCTGGGAGGGAAACAAATCCTCATATCTAGTTAGTTAGAGTATAAAGTTGTACTCTTTCTGAGGGCAATTTGGCAGCATGTGTGAAAATTCTAAATGTATAAGAGTTTAAACTCACTAATTCTTACTTCTAGTAATTTATCCTATCAAAATAATCACCTAAGTGTGCTAAGATACATGAATAAAAATATTCATTTGTAACATAATTTGCCAAAGGAAATAATGGAAAACAACTCTTATGTCAATCAACACAAAATTAAGATTATGACACCATTTTAAGGGGCTGGGGGAGATATCTTTATATACAGTAACAAGATATAAAACACACTATTAAAGTGGTTATTTCTGGAAAAAAATGCAATTGTGGAGACTTTTGCTTTCTTGTTTGTAATTCCATTACTTTGAATATTAGTTTTATAAGTTTTTCTTTTATAATCAGAAAGAAAGCAACAAAAATTTAAAAATACATGTATAGCCCCATGAACTGGGAACTCTAGCTAATTTACTTTTATATCATAAAACATACATTATTTAGATAAATGCATAATTTACTAGAGATGTATTATAAAGGTTTTAACAAACAAAGCTCTATTTCTGTTGCCAGCTTATAAATAATATCTATTATTTCCTTTGTTTCAGAGTCTATAATGTTTTCTGTGTAAAATATATTTTGCTGAATGTTATAAATATATAAATAATACTCCAATTTAAGGGAATAACAGCAATTTCTATATTTATCTCAACCATAACCAAACCATTAAAAGTAGGAAATGCTCAATAATACATTCTTTAGTAATTCAAGAAGAAAAAGAATTAACACTAAAAATGTTACTCCAAACATCAACTATTTTACTTTAACTGGTTAATTTGTTCATTTTTCATTTTCTATGAATGATCCTCTTTTCATGTAACCAATCCATGTATTACTCTTTATGTATTATTTGCATATAATATTTAACTAAAATCATTCTAAAAACCCTAACGCTTCATAGAATAGTAATATTAATGATTTAACTAACCACGTAACACAAGAAAACAAGATTTTGCATGATGTATACATGTAGCTATTATATAACTTTAAGGTACAAACATATTATGTTTATAACTGTATCTACTGAAAGTCCTTTAACATAACACCAGAGTAAGGTCCCAGTATTATTTAATAACAGTTTATACACTGAACTATACTTGGAACTTCCACCTGACTAGCAATATTCCTAATTTTGAAGTAGCCAAACGACCTCATGTTTTTCTTTTCCGTTTATGGTCTCTGTGCCTCTGTTACTAATTTGCAAACTGATCAAAATGACCATCCAACAGTGCTGCATGCGTGTGTGCAGTCATTTCTGTCATGTGTTGTGAAGATTTCAATTGTAAGTGGGTATAAAGGTTGATGGCTTTATACCAACCATTGTTTCCCCTATTTGGAGGCAGAAACAGAGAAGAAAGTTCTCCCACGCTGCTTGTTGTACTGTACTTCACTCATCTCGAGTCTATGAGTTTGCCATATAATTTAGAGTTGATCTGGGTGGAAAGTCCAGGGGTGCTCTATTACAGCCTAAAGAAAGATGACTTCCCAGGGGTTGATTTGAGACATGCAGATAGTAATGGAGTCTAGAGATACATAAGAAGCCAATGTAGGCAGCTTTGTACTCTGCTGGCTTCCTCTGCCTTTAGTTACAGAAAGAAGGAAATATCCATTTTAGACTTTTTTTTGTCTTAACCTATGAAAAATTCAACATTCTATTTAACCAAAAGAGAAAATGGATTCAATGAAGAATTATATATGTATCAAGTATTTTGTGTTTATTAGTTCATCCGCTAAGCACTAATATCAGTGTCTAGCATTGAGTGACCCCCACTCCCCAATTCCAGTACTCTTGCCTGGAAAATCCCATGGACGGAGGAGCCTAACGGGCTGCTGTCTATGGGATTGCACAGAGTCAGACACGACTGAAGTGACTTAGCAGCAGCAGCATTGAGTGAACATTTCAGATGTGAGCCAAGTTCAGCCTTTGGCCATGACATCTATACCTTCAACATTATGTAGTTGGTATGCATATACATTAAAAATTTTGGTTTTAATCTTGTTGAATCTTGCATTTTAATAATATTTCTCATAAAATGTCTACTTAGGTATCACATCACGTTGACTGTTAAAAATTGCTTATTTTAATTTTTTTGAATATTGTTTTTCCTGTTGATTTTCTCAAATTATTTATAAATACTGATTATTCAAAAAGACTGTAAGAAGTGCAATATTTTATAATGATCATATCAGTCACTGTCAGTCATATAAAACTTCAATGTTTCAAACTAAAAAAACAGCTCAAGGAAATTAAAATAATAATTCCACATCAATGATTATCACCCTAGTATCATACCACCTGAGTGAAACTGTAAGAGACTAAGAGCCAGGAATACATTCTCATGTTATCAACTTTCTTTTTTTAATTCTAAAAATTTGGCTCTTTTTGCCTCAGTTCCACCATATTATAAACACTGAATGTTGGCAGCTAATCAAGTAATGATTGGAAAGTGCTTAAAGCTTAAATATTCTTGGAAGAGAAGTAGTGTACAGGTGCAAAGTAAAAGATATTTTTTAAATGTTTCCCACAAATTGAGAAAAAAAAAAACACCAAAATTCTTCTTGGGCCATGTTTACAAAAGAATAAAGTATTAAAACACCACTATAATTGTAAGGAAATGAGCTTGCCTGGGGTGGATTCACCTCACTTATTTATTATCAGACACCCCTAAATATTTCCAAAAAGTTTTGAGATAGCTTGTAATGAAATACAAAGTAAAAAGACTATAGGTAAAAGAGAAAAGATTTATGAAATAGTCATGTCAAAACATGAGAAGTTCTAGCAACTGGGAATAAAAAATTACAAGATTCCTACCAATCATTTTCAAAATAGAAATATAATGGCATATAAAAAGAGCATTAAAAGTAATAAAAAGCATGCCTATTCCTCAAGAAAAGAGAAATGTATCAGCTATCAACAAGAGTGATTTACTTTTGGAGAAGCCATAGAAGGAGCACTCATTTGTACAATGTGTGTGTGTATATATATACATTCTGCCAAACCCTGCGCTGGGAGGTAGAGACAAGGGGAGAAAAAGAGGCTTGGTCTCTGCTTGGAACTCAAAGCTCCAAGGAAGAGAGAAGGACACCAACTCACTAACCACAAAAAGATGAGTATGTGGTAATTCCAGAGCAAGACAGTTCTGGTAGAAAGGAAGGTAATATGAGGATGGATGATAAGGAAACCATAGCTAGACTCAGACTTAAAGAAGGCTCCTTGAAGAACTTAGGCTTGAAATAAAATCTGTTTGACGACTATGAGTTCACTCAGAACATAGTGAGGGTGGTTTAAAAGCATGAGAGACAGACAGGGACAGAGACAAATAAATAGACAAATAAAAAAAAGGGCAGAGACAAAGAGACAGACAGAGATAGGGTGAGAGAGGCAAACAGTCAGAGACAAAGAGAGAGAAACAGAAAACACACAAAGACAGTGGCAGAAAGAGAAGAGTTCATGCTAAGTCCTGGGGCAGGAAAGAGCTTGAGACTCTCGAGGAGTGGAAGGAAAGATCAGAGCAATTGAAGCAAAGAACACTGTAAGATAAGGCTGAGCCAGAGAAGCAGAGCCCTGTGGGCATATTAAGGCTTTACTAAAAAGCCATAAGGAGCTCTTAGAGGATTTTAAAAAGCAAACCAAGAGTCAATTCCTATAAAATTTCTCCCCATATTGTCTCTTAAAGTTTAGGGTCCAGGAAAAGTCTTTCTGGAGCTAATTGTTTCAGATGAAGTTTTACTGAACTTGTTAGAAAATAAATAGTTGAGGAGAAATTGTATTGCACCACCCTTTTCAGAGGACGAAAAATGGGAAGAACAGAATTTTCTGGAAGCACTTTTTATGGACTTTGGATGGGAGACTTGCAGAGGAGATCCAGGTTTGACATGCGGTGATTTACCTCTGGAGAGTAAATTCTTAGAGTGGCTCCCCAAACACCAGGCTCAGAGAACCAATATTCCTGAGGTAAACAGATTGACTACCCATTCCAGTATTCTTGGGCTTCCCTGGTGGCCCTGATGATAAAGAATCCACCTACAATACGGGAGACCTGGGTTCGATCCCTGGGTTGGGAAGATCCCATGGAGAAGGGAACAGCTACCCACTCCAGTATTCTGGTCTGGAGAATTCCATGGACAAAGGAGCCTGGCAGGCTACAGTCCATGGAGTCACAAAGGGTCAGACACCACTGAGCCACTTTCTCATTCAATAGACTGTAGCAGTCAGGGGGCTGGGAGGCAGAAATAGATGGAACTGCTTTATTCGTAGGGGGAAATAGGAAGCTGAGTTTTTCTTCCTTTCTTCCTCTGTTTAGCCTTGCTAGGTCCACTCACTCTCTCTCTTTGACAGTCATCATCCGACTGTAGCTTCTTTATGTCTATCATTTCTCTCTCCAGAGTGTTTCTCTCTAACTTGGGTAAGACTACTTGATTGTGTTTTCCACAATATTTCACTCTGAGTGAACGTATGAAAGTCGTGAAAGACATAATGATTGGATCTTTTTGTTAAAATGATCAAATGCAGGTGGTACTCAGTGAAAGGCTAAGAAATCACACAAGAGTGACTGATTGTGGAGCTGGTGGTTAAAAACATGTCCCTTCAGTAGAAAAGATGCTAAAGAATGGCTTGTGCAGCCTTACAGGTCCAGGATTCCTATGCCATTGATCATCTCTCTGGACTGACAATATCTGTCCCAAAGCAATACTTCCATACTTGCCCATCATATTAGAACAGAGCCTAAGAATAGAGCCTGGTAACTGCTTAGTCTTGAATGATTTTTTTTTTTCCTTCTGTACTGTGGAGGGAAGATTGACTACAAAGAGTTCTTTCACAGGCTTGTATTTACCCTACAAACCAAATGCCCTCCCATTTGAATGTCCCCCTGGGCAATCACTGGCTCTGGTCTTGGATTTGTAAGGTTGATAAGACTCTTTCCATTCAGTTCAGAGTCAGGCATGAAAGAGCAAAAATTTTCTCATACAGCAAGAAAAGGGGTCTACAGAGAAATAGGGGGCACACGAGTGTTGATTCCCACAAGCCCCTCAAAAATAGAATACCTGTCTTAGACCTTTCAGGGGTAGGTTTCAGTGTTGTTTCTTATTTCTATTCTTACATCGAATCAGAAAGCAGCCTGAAACTTGACTCATCATTACATATGGCCTATTGACAGTTGATAACAACTTTACTCATCATTACATATGGCCATTTACAGTTGACAGCTGTCAACCAGGCAAGTTCACATACGTTGCTTCACAATCACATGGCATCACAAAGAGTGGGGTGAGATCCCAGGCCACCATGCCACTGATCAGCCTAGAAGGAACCACTGTAGCTGGAAACCACCTCTCTGAAATAAAACAGGTCCCATACTTGCACATTTACTTCAGTATCTCACCACTAAAAACCTACCATCACATTCAAATTAAATGGTCTTTTATTTCACGCAGTACCCTTAGAACACTTTTGTTCTGGTACTTATTTCTGATACTAGTGTTTTTCTTCCCTTTCTATTCAAGTTAATTTCCTACAGGAAAAGAAAAAAAGAAGGGAAATGGTATTGTGGTCTTTAGACCACAAGGAAACCCTGTTTCTTAAGATACAGAAGTAGGCATATGTCCAGTTTAAATTCAGAGAATGAGCGATCATAGGAGTTAGGAAATAATAAAATCACCAAGATATAAGACTTCAGAAATCTATTTAAACTGCCTATTTTCAAAACCAACTCCAGTTTGAAGTACAGCAGAATAAAGTTGCTGTCAGTAGCACAAATTGAAAGTTGAAAGTCTGTAATAGTAAAGTTTTGTTCTGTGTGTGTGTGTTTGTGTGTGTATATAAATTTACGAGGTAGCATCTTCCCCATATAATTTATTCACCTCGCACATTTTACATCATCACTGCAGTATTTATGGCTACCTATTCCAAGCAGGTCTTATGGAAGGAATTTTAGTTAAGACACAAATCACTTGCAGCTAGTGATTTCTAACCTTTATTACCCCTGTAAGACAGACAACTTTTGAGACACAGCCTAAACATGTCAAAAGGTTGGTTTTCCATTAATATCAGCAGGAGCAGAAAATGACACTGCAGTTGTCCTTGGAACAGAGAAGCTGACAGATTTGCTGAAAGGTTCAGCCATTGTAGGATTTTGTTAAAAATCTACAGGCCGCAGCATTTCCTTTTGAAGTTCTGAAACATCTTGGAATTCAAAAAGCTCAACAAAGAACAACATGGACAATTGGGTTTTTCAAAACTCCATTTTAATTTAGTTTTTCAAATATGATGCCCAGTCATTTAGCGTGTCAACTTACTCAAAGATACAAAGTAAGTTCATTAAGAATTATCACTAAAGGTACCCAAATAGATTTCCAATTCTGAGAATATATGCCAAGGTCTAATATGTTTAATTTAAACGCCCTACCTTTCCCCTGGGCATTCCCAACAACTCTAATTGAAAGGCACTTAACAGAGGCAGGCCTACAATTCTGAGTATTGTATACTGGCTCTCAAATTGAAGGTCTTTCCATTCAGAGTGTGAAAAATCAGATTCCAGATCACTTGTCCTTTATAATTCCTGTAATCTTTTCTAGTTAAACTTAACATCTGAGTATTACAGTAAAAACCAACATCCAGGACTAAATCTCCTAGAGCTGGCAGCTATATTGTTCTATACTGGAAGGCTCAAAAGAGAACTGTACACTGTTTGGGTAGCAGACAGAAGCTGAGTGAGTCAACTGAGATTAACACAAAGACTTACTTCTACTAAGATTTTGTATAATTAAACCTACTGTATGTACTTCTTCAAGATAAATAACAGTTCTTAGCTATTATTCTTATCAACCTGGTATTTAGGAAATTATCTTGGTTCATTCTTATCCTAGTTTTTAAGGAGCTGATAAAATTTTAATTTTTTATCTAACTCACATCCAAAAGCATACAAATGTTGAACAACAGCAATCTTGAACTATATGTCAGAGGTATGACTTAGAACAGCAGTTAAGTTTTTATTCCCTTACTCAATATTTAGATGACTCAACTGAATTCCAAAAATGACTCTCTATATTTAATAAATCATAATAAAACAGATACCACACATATTGCCTTGTCTCCTCTGGTCTGACAGTCTATATTAAATTTTACAACTAAATTTGAGGGTTTCCTAGGTGGCTCAGATAGTAAAGAATCCACCTGCAGTGTGGGAGACCTGGGTTTGATCCCTGGGTTGGGAAGATCCCCTGGAGGAGGGCATAGCAACCCACTCCAGTATTCTTGCCTCAAGAATCCCCCATGGACAGAGGAGCCCGGCGGGCTATAGTCCATAGGGAAGCAAAGAGTTGGACACAACTGAGGGACTAAGCACAGCATAGCACTCAAGTCTTCTTTAGGAAGAGATCCCAGTCCTCATTGAATTCAGCTGGTCATTTTTTTTTTTTTAAGATTAGATCACTCGTTTGTTTTTGTTTGCTTGTTTGTTTGTTTCTGGCTATGCCAAAAGGTATATGGGTTCTGAGTTCCCCCAGCAGGGATTAAACCTGCACCACCTGCATGGAAGCACAGAGTCTGGACCACTGACTGGATAACTAGTGAAGTCCCTTGTCAAATATTTTAGAAAGGAATCTACACGGCATATATTCTATCAGAGCACAATATACCTTGTAACACAAACCCAGTTCTTCAAGGAAGCACTGCTTAAAAAAAAAAAAAAGTTTTCTTTCTAATTTACCAGCTTAAGTTTACTGTTTCCGTTGTACAGATCTCAACATTATAAAATGAACAAATCTTGACAATGAGAAGAAAAGAAGATGGGCAAAAAAGAAAATACCTTCTCTATACTCAGAAAAATGAACACAGTTCCCTAGAAAATAGACTCATTTCTCTCATTCCATAAAGGATTAAAAAAATGACCATGAAAAACTGCAGTTGTATCAGATCTATGGAAAATTCAGAAGACAACGAAACCAGTTAATTTCCTAAATTAAAGGCTTACAAGAATAAAAGCAAAGACCTATGAAATTTTACCTCTAAGTATCTAAGCCCAAAACAGTTGCTGTAAAATTTGCCACACTTGCCTTAGTTTTTACATAGAGAATGTGTTTGGTTTCACAGGTAATTGGTAGCCTTGAGCACATGTAACTTACAATCACTGAATGAAAAGATTTGCTTTGGTGAATTAAAATGGAACAATTTCTCTAAAATAAAGGGGAAAAAGGCCAAAAAAAAAGTTAAGGGGATTAATAGGCAAGTGTTTCATCTATTTTTGCATTTAATTTGATGTTCTGAAGGCTTTAGGCATCTAAAAATATAACTCTTTTATTCTTATAAGTCTGCAAGATTTGGCTTTTGGAATAGAAACAGTTTAGGTGGAGAGGGAATTGTTGAATTCTGCGTCTATGTTTAAAAAAAAAAAAGAGGGGGTTGACCATAACCCGAGGCCCTAGCTCCTGCAGAGTGCCTGTTGTTATGAAAGCAAGGTGCTCCACACGATCTAATCATAGCACTAAACCTTGTTACAAGCCCTTTTACAGCTCCAATATCTGGGTTACATGGAAACACGCTGGAGAGCCTCCTTGTACTATGAAATAAATGTCATTCTGACTGGCATCCTCTCTTCCAGCAAGTAATTTCCCTCCGCTGATAAATCGATACAGCAAAAACAAATGAGAACGCACAATGGGCACAGTGAGGATTACATTTTTATTCATTTCAGAGCCCCTGCAGCCAAGTTTTTTAAGCACAATAGCAGAAAATGATGCACTTGAGCTAGAAAACAAGAGAGATACATAGAGACGTTGAGATAAGAAAAGAAAGACCAGAAAAAGGAAAAAGGAAAGAAATGGGAACAAAGAGAAAGCCAGGAGACAGAAGGCAATTGTGTTCCTACCAAGCAGTTCAGACACACTTTTGTTAGAGAGTAAGATTATTATTTAAATTCCTGCCCAGCTCCTCATAGACAGGATTGGAGAAACACAATTACATCTCTTTTTTTTTTTCCCCCACTTCTTTATTCTGAAAGTTTGCAGATAATTTGAAAAGGATCTAAGATCTTATCTTTCTTTGATTGATTAATTATTGATACCAACATGGGAACCACACATGAAAACTTATCTAGTAAACTCTGAACTAGAAATGGTACAAAAGACACAATAGATCTTATTCATCTCTGGAAGTCCCCTCAAGTCTTTTTTTTTTTTTTCTTTTTTTTGCCTTTAAGGCAAAGATGGAAAGGGCAAAACAAAAGAAAAGCCAGAACACAGTGTCTATTCAAACAGGAATGGGAAATTCCTATACAGATATCTTTTAAGATTGACTTTATAACTCCCCAATTAATTGAATGAGTTATCATATAAAAAGAATGTGGAGCACACTTTAAAGTAAAAATCTGAACATAGTTTGTCTTTGGAAAGGAAAATAAAAAGATCATTTCATAAAACCTTGAAAACCCTATATTTTCCTGTGAACAGATAGTATTATATTTTCTGTTATTCATCATGGTATTTAATCCTTCCTAAGACAATGGAAATAAAAACAAGATTATAAAGTCCTAATAAAGCTTTGTAGATGATGCGCTATTATCATCCTTAAACTCAAAAAATAGTTCTTTGGCAAGTTGTTCAACTATCCATGCCATATCCTCTTCATCAATAAAAATAGAGATGATGGCAAAAGGGACTATCTCACGGTATTCGAGAGAATTAAACTAGCTAATATAAGGAAAGTGCTTAAACATCTCCTGACTCAGAGCTCACGTCACATCAGTATGATCACCACCACCACCACCATTACCACTACTATCATCACCATCATGTCATCCATTGCTTTCCAAGCTACAGTTAATTATTTGGGTGTTATCAACATTTTCTGTTTCACCTATAGGCTAACAATGTATTCATATAATATATTCTTGGTGCCACTGTACAATACTGAACTAGATAGACTCAGGGTCTCATCTGCCCACAGTTTTTAAGTATTCTTAACTATTTTGTGATATTCCAGACTCAGTACACTCTCTTGGAAGAGAAAGGCAGAAAATGCATCACTATATTCAACCCATTCTTTGAATTTAATTTAATTTATTCTTTTCATTGTTTTCTTTACTAAAGTCTAGAAGATTATGCATACTTTTTCTTCCTTAAAATATCTATGTAACTAATATTTCCTACTATCTTTACAATGCTAATTCTAATATAATATAGGATTTAATATATTATACTTTTAATGTTGTCTGTGATCTTTCTCCTTGGCTCTAATTTGATTACCCTTTTTCTATTAAGTGCTCCCTTTAGCATATATCTCCTCCATCATTCATCACTCCACTCCATGGTCCAACCATGTCACTTTTTGAGAAGCAGTAACAAAGAGTAACAGATCACACTGGTTCTTCATTTGTATCACAAACTTCAATGACAAACAAAGAGAAACAAGAAAAGAAAGCAAGCAAAAAGAGTGGAGGTGGGTTCTTCTGGACTCTGCCATTCTTTCTCTCCCCTATTGTCATTAAACCCAGGTGTTTATAGGGCTAAATCAATGTCGCTATTTTTTTTCACTAACATCCTCCCTGATGAACCTTTTTATACATTTTTCCCTTAAGGCCTCGCTGTGAAATTTTAATACATACACAAGATATATTGTATATTTACTGTATATGTATCTGTGCTTTTAGCACTCAAAGGGCAAGTCTTTTTACCTCCTAAAAACCAAGTTTTGCCTGTTTAGCAGCAATACCATTTGAGAATTCATGGACTAATTCTTCTTATGAAAACAGATTTCCACTTAGCAAACTGGGTCCCATGTAATTGTGGAAGGTGAGTTGAAATTCAGTTAGAGCTATGTATGTGTGTTGTATGTTTATGTTTTGTGTTGAGCAAACCTTTAAGTACTAATCCATGGCTGTATAAATCATTTTATCCCAAATCCAAAAGAGTACTCTGAAGGTCGAAGATCTATGGTAGTTCATGAAAGATGCCTAAGAAGCTACAAAGCAGTTTAAGGACAAGAAGAAAGGGGGATGCAGAGTAGAGTGGAATTATTTCCAATTAAAGCAGCTAGGGAATTAGGTAGGTGGAATGTAATTATCTACATTGGAGTTTGGCCAGGCTTCTGGGCTCTTTAAAAAAAAAAAAAAAAAAAAAAAAAAAAAAAGCTCTATGATCTTTAACGAATAGAGAGGTAGGTCCAAGTTTAACATCTCATCCAAAAAAAAAAAAAAGAAACAAGATTTCTAAGTCCTTATTTCCCAGAACATAAGTGGTATTCTTCTTTAATAAATGTGAAACTGCTTATACATCCCATACTTCAATTTGAAATAATTATTTCATAAAGCAATGACCTTGGAAATGGGAGTGTTGAAGAAGAAACAGTAAAATAGCTCCAGCAGTCAATGAAAGCAGAGGCACAATTTATAGCAAATAAAAATCAAACCTGCAGTGTTTTGAGATACAAGTATTTGCTAAGTCATAGCAACAGCTATCTAAAACTGAATATGATGTCAGTTTATGCTTTTTTGTTGTTGTTACCTGAAGAAGTAATTCTTAAAGCAGGTTAGTTTTGTTCCAAGTGTACAAACCCTTCCCCAATGATGGGACTGCCAAGGTGGTGTAATGAAAACTAATACCCTCTGCAAACTCAGGAAGCCCAAGATGTGTGAGCAATAAACGTAAGCAGACATTATACCCTTCATAATCAGGCCGAATGAAGATGTGAACTGAATAAATGCTTGAGAAAATTCATAGCTTCTATTAGATGCAAAGATCGAAGTGTTAGACACCTTTTAGCTCAACTTTCATTTAATTTGCGGCTTTCGTTTCTGGAGTCTGAAGGGAGTGAAAAATTCTTCTCTAATTTTTTTCCTCTTTCATGACTTGACCAGAAAGATGAAATTGGGGTACTTTAATTACCATTCAGAGCCAAAGCTTGCCCTTTGATATGGAAATCCCACTTCTGCGACCGCCTTTTCCTGGCCCTTCTCTCAGTTGCCCACCAAGAATTTTAAGTAGCTTTGTCACCAGCTGATCCTGCAAGCTAAACTGTAGCTCTTTCCTGTTAAGTTTTGTTTAAGTTACACTATGCATCTTCCACCAGATTGGAAGAGCTGAAAGCAAGGAGGGAGGAGTGGGGCCGGGGTGGGGAAGCAGAAAGAGAGAGGAGAAGAGAGCATGAATGAGAATATGACTGACTCAATGCATTAGAGTTGCTGAATTATAGTTCCTACCCTGTCAGCATGAAGCGTGGCCCATTCTGCACAAAGCCTCTCACTTTAAACACACACACAGAGCACACACTGATGAAAGCTGCCATGTACAGCTACCCCGTTATTGTCATCTGCCTGCTGCATGACTCCCGGCTTTGCTATAATTATTAATTGCACTTGTCAACTGTCATTAATTCCTCTTTAGCATCCCTGTCTTTGAGTAATTAGACAGAAAAGCCTCACTGAGCTCATTGTTTAGAGTCCCCTAAAAGAGTCCACTGGGCTTTCCGTGGAGAAAACCATCAGGAATACAATAGATCACTTCTCAGTTAACCCTTTGGAAGTGTGAAGAGAGGTAGAGGGCTTTTTACAAGTTTGAGTGGCCAGCTTTGCTTTGTGAGTACAGAAAGTCATTGTCAGCTTACCTTATACCTGGACCCATATTCTCAGTCTTACTTGCGGGGAAGAGGTATTCAAGGTAATCAAAAAGTCAGACAAAGTTCTTATGAAAAACAAAATTTCCAAATCAGCATCTTCAAATTTCTAATCATTTTCTCATTTGATCTTATGCTTTGTATTTTGCAGAAATCATGTTTTTCAAAATAATATATTCCTATGTTTACCATATAGCTTTATGTATACAACACATGTATGTATACATGAATGATCCACAAAGTTTTTCCAGGTGCCTTTTGGTTTCTCTATATCATAATTTGGCTTCTAAATTTTAGATTGACAGGATAGAAGCTCCAGTTTTTATTTAGTCCTTCTTCCAACCTTCCACGCAAGGAGTTGGGTGACAGTGCTTTTCACTGTACAACTGGTGACTCTTGAATATATTTTTATATTTTATTTTAAAAGCCCATAGCCTCCAAAAGTTCCCTGAATTTGGCTAGACTCAGCTGATAAATGGAACATGGTTTACATCAGAGTAGTAACTATAAATGAGAATTACTATGTTAGCACGTTGAATGACATAATGCATAAGAAAGCACTTTAAAAACTGCAAAGTGCTATAAAACATCATAATAGCATTTTATCATCATTGGCTTATAAAACTAAGATCCTTTGACACTTTTACATTTATTTGTAGCTTTAAATGCTTGGGCAATCAAAAATAAGTCAAGATTGAGGATTACTTGGCTGTTTTCTAAAAATAACATTGATAAAAATATCAAAATAGATATTATTTGTGTTAGCAAATAATAGAAATATTAAACAAACAGAAATGTTAAATAAATATTTGAAAATGTCTAAAAAGTAAGGTGGATTGAACTAGCTGCTCCACTGCAAAAGAAAAATCATAAGAATTTCTCTGAAAAATAAACATGTATAGAGTTTTAAAAAATGAACTAAAGTAAGTATGATCACTTAGGGATCATTAGAGCTCCTTCTTATATTATCTTAGCTATAATATTTCTCTCAGATGCTAGGTGAGTTCTTTCTATCAGTAATAATACCATTTATTGAAGTCTAGATATGTGCTCTATGTACCTTATACATCAATCCATTTGATGCTCAAACGTCCACGAAATAGGTATTATTATCTCAATTTTAGAGATGGAAAAACTGAGCAACAAGTAATTGAGGAAGTTGCTCAGGATCTCACAGCTAGTCAGGGACTGGTAAGTCCAAAAGCTCCACTCTTATTCACTCTTCTAGTCCACCTCTCCAGAAGTAAAGGTACTATCCTATCTAGGTTTCAATTCACTGGGTAGCGGATCTCGATTTCTGGTAGTTTTTCCTAAAGAGCAAAATACATTAAAATATTTGAAATATTTGTCATTAAAGTGTGATATGAATGTGTGCTGGACACCATAGGGACCTGCCATCCCATACATTCAAAGTGCAAGCTGTGCATGTGTGTGTGCGTGTGTGTGTGTGTGTGTGTGTGTGTGTGTGTGTAGAGGGAGAGAGAGAGAGAAAATAAGTTAGGAATTACTCTAACTATCCTTGGGCACTATTATTATTGTGTGTAATTGCTAGGTTAATACAAAAAATCCACTTTTACTTGCATAACTATATATATAATACACACATATACACATGTGCCGAAGAATTGATGTAATCAAACTGTGGTGCTGGAGAAGACTCTTGAGAGTCCCTTGGACTGCAAGGAGATCAAACCAATCAGTACTAAGGATATCAACCCTGAATATTCACTGGAAGGACTGATGCTGATGAAGCTGAAGTTGCAATACTTTGGCCACCTGATGAACAGCCAACTCACTGGAAAATACCCTGATGTTGAAAAAGATTGAAGGCAGGAGGAGAAGAGGGCAACAGAGGATAAGATGGTAGGATGCATCACCAACTCAATGGGCATGAATTTTGGCAAAGTCTGGGAGATGACAGGGGACAGGGGGGCCTGGCATGCTGCAGTCCATGAGGTTGCAAAGAGTTGGACACAACTTAGTGACCAAACAACAACACAGGCGCATAAATTGAACTATTAGTCTAGTTCAATGTACTGTTTACTGAGTACTTACTGTATATCTAGTCTATGCTAAAAAGTTTGTAAGGCACTGAGTGAAAAAGGAAAGCATAAATTATGATTTTTAATTAAAAGGGGTTTTCAGACTTACTGGAGAGACAGATCTCAAGAACCATACAATTAACATACTATAAAGTGCTAAATGGAATACAATCAATGAAATAGATTAAATGAAAGCACTATGATCAATGACAAGCCATTACTGGGAGGGAAAATACAACTTATTAAAAGGAAAAACTTTCTTTCTAAGTATCAGAGGTGTCCAACACTGAATCTGACTGATATGAAAAGAAATGAAATACCCATGACCAAAAACATTCAAGTGAGATGGTGATTTACAAACAATGATATGAAAGAATTTCTGCAATGAGGTTGAACCAGCCTAAAAACTGTCCAGGGTCATTTTGCATGTCTTAGATTCTCTAATTCCATAGGATAATTCTTTAGCAAGGGAGGAAACTTTATTTTGCTTGTTCTCTTGAAGAGGTCTGGTATTAAATTAGACTCTGAAAGAAAAATTAAAGTTTAAAAAGTGACAAAGAGAGTGAAAAAAAAAAAAAAAGAATTCCAAGTAGAATTACAGGTGCAAAGATACAGAAGTAGAAATAATAAACTCTTGGGGGAAAGAAAACTTGAAGAAAGCTACCTCACTGATACAAATAGTAACTTGAGGGAGTAGGGGTGGTGGAATGAAGTGAGGTGAAGTGGGTAGGAAGTATCAGAATAAAAGCTGTCTCAGCAAAAAGGAGACAAACTTAAAAGGCATGATCAAGAGGCTTTTTTTATTTTATTGAGTTAATGATAAGAGGTGGGTTGATTGAGGGGAAAGAGTATGATGGATAAAAGGTAACTCAGGAGACAGGGCTTGGTACGAGCTGTACAGGGATAGAAGGCTGGTTTTGTCTATTAACTGTGGACACAGGCAAATTACTTGATGTCCCTCTCACTTAGTATCCATGTCTCTGGATTGTAAATAACGGTCAGAGTTAATCCACAGAAATCATTTAGAAAAACCCTAGCACACAGTGAGTACTGAATAAATGTTAGCTATGATTATTACTACAAAATACTCACTGCTAACCAGTATGTTTTCACTCATGTCTAATTGATGTAAAAACTATGGTAAAGGAGAGAACAGATGTTTTAGGGTGGTATTTTTCAAACAGAGATGCTCCAAAGTAGAATGAACTTTCTTGTGATGCATTAACCTTTCTTTTTAAAGGGTCTATGATGAGGAGGGGAAATTATCTATAATAATGTTGAAAAGAAGTTTTTGGCAGTGAATGGGAAGGTGGATCATATGCCTCTTAGCTCTCAAGGGTTGGAGTTCTGATGATAAATCTAGAAGGTTAATCGAGGATTCATATTTTAGTCTCTGGAGGGACATAAAATTTAGGTAATAATGTCCCTCAACTTTGGGTTCATGAAATAGCATACTATTAAGAGTATAAGATCCAGAACAAGACTGTCTAGATTCAAATTCAGAAGCTGTCTTTTAATTCTCTTGTGTAAGCCTGAGCAAGACTTTAAAAATTTTTGTGCCTCAGTTCTCCCAAATGCAAAATTGAAATAATAATAAAACATCTCATAGAATTGTCTGAGAGCTAAAATGGTTGACACATGTAAAATGCTTATAAAGTGCTTATGAGTGTTCAACATATGTTAGCTATATTCTTGTCACTGAGATTTAAAATATAGACTGACAAAATGGGAAACACTAAATTTTAGAGAGAAAAAATTAACTGCACTATATCTAAAACAAGAGTATATTTTTAACTCTCTTTTTATACTTTTACTATTCACTCTCTATACTGCCTAAATCAGTGTGGCTAAAATTTTGAGAAGAAAAGTTAGCTGAAGGAGGTCCAAAGGTATTAACTTATAGAATAAAGAACTAAGTCATGAGGATGTGATGTACAGAACGGTGACTGTAGATTGTACATAATGCTGTATTGTATATTTGAAAGTTGCTAAGGTAGAAGATTTTAAAATTCCTGGGCATGTTATGTCGTTTCAGTTGTGTCCAGCACTTTGCGACTCTATGGTCCATAGCCTGCCAGGCTGCTCTGTCCGTGGGATTCTCCAGGCATGAATACTGCAATGGGTTGTCATGCCTTCCTCCAAGACTATTCCTAAGCCAAGGATCTAACCCATATCTCCTGCGTCTCCTGCATTGGCACTAGAGTATTCTACCACTAGCGCCACATGAGAAGCCCTAACATTCACTATAAGAAAAATAAATACATATGGGGATGGCTGTCAACTAGGCTTACTGTGGCGATCATTTCACAGTATACAAAAATATTGAATCACTTTGTTGGACATTTGAAACTAATATAATACTACATGTCAATATATATCTCATTATAAACATGTATACTCAAAACAATGACAATAGAGAAAAGAGAAAAGGATGAGAAGAGAAAAAAAAGAAAATAGAAAAGAAAAGAAAAGATGGACTCAGCTAGACTTTAGCTGATGGACTCAGTATAAACAGTTTGGTAGTATATCAGCCATAAAGCTGTATAATAAAGTGTCATTCAGATGAATTTGTAGAATCACCGTGGTTACCAGCACTGCTCTCATCAAATGCATCTATAAAGTTTCTATTGTGGAATTTATATTACATTTTATTTTTGGTCTCTTGAATTCCAACAATTCCCCCTCTCACCCAATATCCATATCATGCCACACACCATATAAAAGCCCTGTTGTAGGGAAAAAAGCATGCTAAATATTGACATTTTTCTTAGGGAGAAAACAAATCAATGGACTCTTACTATTTATTAAAATCAGATAAGATTGGGCATAATGTCCCTGGATTAAACAACCTCAAATTTACAGACTGATTATGTCGCTGCTGTCTTAATATTTCTGAGCCAAAATGAACCTCATGGTTTTTCTCAGCCCCTTTGCTAACATTCTCTCAAGTTCTCCTTTTCACCACTCAAGGTTCACCTCAGATATCATTGTCTTCACTTCAGTTCAGTTCAGTCGCTCAGTCATGTCTGACTTTTCGCAACCCCATGCATCACAGCACGCCAGGCCTCCCTGTCCATCATCAACTCCCAGAGTTCACTCAAACTCATGTCCATTGAGTCGGTGATGCCATCCAGCCATCTCATCCTCTGTCGTCCCCTTCTCCTCATGGCCTCAACCCCTCCCAGCATCAGGGTCTTTTCAAATGAGTCAACTCCTTGCATGAGGTGGTCAAAATATTGGAGTTTCAGCTTTAGCATCAGTCCTTCCAATGAACACCCAGGACTGATCTCCTTCAGAATGGACTGGTTAGCTATGTCTTTTGGAATTCTCACTCTTTATCCACAGCTTGTCCCTCTATCATTCCCTGCATGTGTAATATCTTCCTTCTCCGATACATGAAATATAACAGGATACCAGTTAGAAGTATATGACACGCTAGAAATAAAAACAAAAGAAGGGGTACAATGATGGTAAATACATTCCATCAATATCTATACCTTTGGCTAGGGAGACTCCAATCTTGGCACAAAGCTTTTTAGTAGTGAATGACTAATGGAACATTGGTCAGTTACACAATACACAGGCATCATCACACAAAAATAGTCTAGTAACTATAGTCATCATCCAGTACACTACATCCGCACAACTTATTTTAAAACAGTAAGTTAACATCTTTGGACCTCCTTCAGCTAACCTGTCTACTAAAAAATGTAGTCACATTGATTTAAGCATTAAAGAGGATGAACAGTAAATGCATAAAATGCATGAAAAGAGTTTATGTACTCCTGCTTTAGATGGGCTTCCCAGGTGGTGCCAGTGGTAAAGAAGCCACCTGCTGATGCAGGAGACTTAAGATATGCAAGTTCAATCCCTGGGTGGGGAAGAATCCCTGGAGGAGGGCATGGCGACCCACTCCACCATCCTCACCTGGACAATCCCAGAGACAGAGGAAAGCCTGGCGGACTATGGTCCATAGGGTCACAAAGAGTTGGACATGACTAAAGCGACTTACCATGCACACACACACGCTTTAGATAAATGGCACTTACTATTTTATATAAATAAATATTATATATATATATACATATATATCAGGAACAGCATTTGATAAGAGGAGTTAGAAAATTCTCACAAGTAGACTTTAAGAGTGGATACTGTAGGCTGCAATGAAATATTTCTGCATTCATAATGAAATAGGCAACTTCATTGTGACACAACTCTTGGTAGGCATAAAATACCCATAAGGGCTTCTTCATATAGCAGCCCTCATGAGGACCAGTGATACCTCATTAAAGCATAAGTCATAAAAATTGCTTATTTGGAGTCATCAGAAGTCAGGGACACAGCTCTTTGCAACTCTGTCTTTGTTCAGAGGTGGATTTCAGGGTATCTCAAAAGAATTACATATCTCTCAAACCATATTTGCTAAATACTATATATCTCATCATAATCTACCAATCTAATCACATGGACCAAAGCCTTGTCTAAGTCAATGAAACTATGAGCCATGCTGTGTAGGGCCACCCAAGACACACGGGTCATAGTAGAGAGTTCTGAAAAATGTAGTACACTGGAGAAGGGAAAGGCAAAGCACTTAAGAATTCTTGACTTGAGAACCCCATGAACAGCATGAAAAGGCAAAAAGATAGGACACTGAAAGATGAACTCCCCAGGTTGGTAGGTGCCCAATATGTTACTGGAGATCAGTGGAGAAATGAAGAATGAAGAGACAGAACCAAAGCAAAACAACATCCAGCTATGGATTTGACTGGTGATGGAAGCAAAGTCTGATGCTATAAAGAGCAATATTGCATAGGAACCTGGAATGGTTAGGTCCACGAATCAAGGCAAATTGGAAGTGGTCAAACAGAAGATGACAAGAGTGAACATCAACATTTTAGGAATCATTGAACTAAAATGGGCTGGAATGGGTGAATTTAACTCACATGACCATTATATCTACTACTGCGGGCAAGAATTCCTTAGAAGAAATGAAGTAGTCATCAAAGTCAACAAAAGAGCCCAAAATACAGTACTTGGATGCAATGTCAAAAATGACAGAATTATCTCTGTTCATTTCCAAGGCAAACCATTCATTATCACAGTAATCCAAGTCTATGCCCTGACCAGAAATGCTGAGGAAGCTGACATTGAATGGTTCTATGAAGACCTACAAGACTTTCTAGAACTAAAACCCAAAAATGATGTCCTTTTCACGATAGGGGACTGGAATGCAAAAGTAGGAAGTCAGAAAACACCTGGAGTAACAGAAAAATTTGGCTTGGAGTACAGAATGAAACAGGGCATAGGCTAACAGAGTTTTCCAAACAGAACGAACTGGTCAGAGCAAACACCCTCTTCCAACAACACATGACAAGACTCTACACATGGACATCACCAGATGGTCAATACCAAAATCATATTGATTACATTTTTGGCAGCCAAAGGTGGAGAAGCTCTATACAGTCAGCAAAAACAAGACAGGGAGCTGACTGTGGCTCAGATCATGAACTCATTGCGAAATTCAGACTTATATTGAAGAAAGTAGGGAAAACCACTAGATCATTCAGGTATGACCTAAATCAGATCCCTTATGATTATATAGAGTGATCAGTGCAAAGAAATAGAGGAAAACAATACAATGGGAAAAAATAAAGCTCTCTACAAGAAAATTAGAATACCAAGGAAACATTTCATGCAGAGATACAGGAACGGAATACAGGAACGCCGCTCAGTAGTGTCCAACTCTTTGCGGCCCCATGGACTGTAGCCTACCAGGCTCCTCTGTCCATGGGATTTTCCAGGCAATAGTACTGGAGTGGATTGTCATTTCCTTCTCCAGCAGATCTTCCTGACCCAGGGATCGAACCCGGGTCTACCGCATTGTAGACAAACGCTTTACCATCTGAGCCACCAGGAAGTCCTAGTCATGCAGAGATAAGCTCAATAAAGGACAGAAATAGTATGGACCTAACAGAAGAAGATATTAAGAAGAGGTAGCAAGAATACACAGAAGAACTATACAAAATAGATCTTCATAACCCAGATAGTCACAATGGTGTGATCACTCACCTAGAGCCAGACATCCTGGAATGTGAAGTCAAGTGGGCCTTAGGAAGCATCACTACGAACAAAGCTAGGTGATGGAATTCCAGTTGAGCTATTTCAAATCCTAAAAGATGATGCTGTGAAAGTGCTTCATTCAATATGCCCGCAAATTTGGAAAACTCCACAGTGGCCACAGGACTGGAAATTGTCAGTTTCCATTACAATCCCAAAGAAAGGCAATGCCAAAGAATGTTCAAACTACCATACCGTTGCACTCCTCTCACATGCTAGTAAAGTATGCTCAAAATTCTCCAAGCCAGGCTTCAACAGTATGTGAACCATAAACTTCCAGATGTTCAAGCTGGATTTAGAATAGGCAGAGGGCCCAGAGATCAAATTGCCAACATCCGCTGGATCATCGAAAAAGCAACAGAGTCTCAGAAAAAACATCTATTTCTGCTTTATTGACTATGACAAAGCCTTTGACTGTGGGGATCACAATAAACTGTAGAAAATTCTGAAAGAGATGGGAATACCAGACCACCTGACCTGCCTCTCAAGAAATCTGTATGCAGTTCAGGAAGCAACAGTTAGAACTGGACATGGAACAACAGACTGGTTCCAAATAGTGTAAGGAGTACGTCAAGGCTGTATATTGTCACCCTGCTTATTTAACTTCTATGCAGAGTACATCATGAGAAACACTGGGCTAGATGAAGCACAAGCTGGAATCAAGATTGCAGGGAGAAATATTGATAACCTCAGTTATGCAGATAACACCACCCTTACAGCAGAAAGCAAAGAGGTACGAAAGAGGTTCTTGATGAAAGTGGAAGAGGAGAGTGAAAAAGCTAGCTTAAACTCAACATTCAGAAAACTAAGATCATGGCATCTGGTTCCATCACTTCATGGCAAATAGACGAGGAAACAGTGGAAACAGTGGCAGATTTTTTTTGGTGGGCTCCGAAATCACTGCAGATAGTGACTGTAGCCATAAAATTAAAAGATGCTTACTCCTTGGAAGAAAAGTTATGACTACCCTAGACAGCATATTAAAAAGCAGAGACATTTCTTTGCAAAGAAAGGTCTGTCTAGTCAAGGCTATGGTTTTTTCAGTAGTCATCTACGGATGTGAGAGTTGGACTGTGAAGAAAGAAAGCTGAGCACCGAAGAATTGATGCTTTTGAATTGTGGTGTTGGAGAAGACTCTTGAGAGTCCCTTGGACTGCAAGAGATCCAACCAGTCCATCCTAAAGGAAATTAGTCCTGAATATTCATTGGAAGGACTGGTGTTGAAGCTGAAACTCCAATACTTTGGCCACCTGATGCAAAGAACTGACTCATTGGAAAAGATCCTGATGCTGGGAAAGATTGAAGGTGGGAAGAGAAGGGGACAAGAGAGGATGAGGTGGTTGGATGACATCTCTGACTCAATAGAGATGAGTTTGAGAGAACTCCGGGAGTTGGTGATGGACAGAGAAACCTGGTGTGTTCCACACCTTGGGTCACAAGGTGACGGACGTGACTGAGTGACTGAACTGATCTGAAATGAGTTGTCATCACTGGGTTTCTCCAAGACATTGTGGAACAACACATTTTAAATTATTGTTTCTAAAAGATGTGAAGTTCAGGTTCTCAACATGGACAAACGTTACAGTAAACGCCTATGATTAAACTACTGGCCAGCTGATACCATCTTGAGAAAAGTGGCATCTATGAAAGACAGCATCCAGAAGAGAAGTTCTCAGATGCAAGCTATGAATCTTTGCATTTTGCCTTTTACTAGAGGTACTGATGCACTCACCGTCAACTATACCCTGATACCTTACAATTATTTTTAGGCCCAGTATCCCTCTTGCCCTAGTTGGGAAGATTAACCTGGAGACCCACTCCAGTATTCTGGCCTGGAGAATTCTACGGGCAGAGGAGCCTGGCAGGTTACAGTTCATGACATCGCAAAGAGTCAGACACAGCTGAGCAACTTTCACTCAGTTTAACTTATCCCTTTTAACATGTTGCTATATCCTCTGCCACCACTGGCATCATGCTTGACATGTTGATGGTATCATCATCAACATGTTGATGACACCAACAACTGCTACACAGAGATGTCTTCTGCTTTCTTTTTATCCAACCAACTCTTGATACATTTACAAACATACTGGAATGGAAAGATGGTAGGCACATTTTAAATGGGTCTCCACACTGGGTTTGCATCACATATCAACTCCAAAATATCTCATAAGGAAGGAAATTACTAAAAAGGCAAACCAGTACAGAAGGTGTGGTGCCATATTTCTGTCCAGAATCAGTAATTTTGTTCAAAGGGAACTGAAGCAGGTGGTTAAAATTTTTTAAAAGTAGATTAAAACCCCTGTTAATGAATGTCTTGGAGATTCCTATGCAATTATTTAGTACATGTTTAACTAAGACAAGCTTGCTGAGCAAAATTTATACATTTCTCAAGACTACTGTTTCAAACTAGATTTTCCTCAAAGAGATTTTAAATCAGATTTTACCTCTGGTCACATTCTTGGACACTTATACTTTCTAGTGCCATGTAGCCTTAATCCTCCTAAAATTTTAGATTGTAATTCCAAGAGTTATTAGGTTGGAAAACAGCTTCTGGGCAAATGATGTTATTCAGAAAACTTTTAATACCAGAAATAATAGTTGGATTATTTCTGCCTCACAGATAGTCTTAAGGTCTGGTTTTTAATGTAAATTGGGTATTCTGACATAGACATTTCTTACTCTTAAATAATAGTACTTTTAAAACAAAAGAGAGATGTGGGGATAAAGATAATAAATACAATGGTTTGTTAAATAAATACAAATGTTAAAATTAGCTTTGATCTTCCATTTCTGTTCAGTTTACTTACCCTTCTGTATTCTAATGGCATTACATAAACATTTTAATATTTTCTATTTAAGGGTCTATCAACATTGTGGGTTCTATTGTCAGCAACTGTTACTCCTTTTTAAAATTGTTAGTGTTAATGTATACATTTTCTTTTAAAATCATATTGTTTACTGCTGAAAACATACTGTTTACTGTTAAAAAAAAACTATTCCTAAAAGTAAAATTTTTTATGCTTTTAAATATCAGTACATATAAAATTTAAAGATATAATAAATGGTCATGCACCAAAATTCATGTATCTACCAGAGGTATGTTGGATAGTGGAAGAACATACAATTCACTTTGTGAAGGATTTTTTTTAATCCAAAGAGATGAGTTCATTTGAACAATCTATCAAATATATTTTATTTTATTTTAACAAATTGCTTTGTCTTCTGATCATTTTATGGTAATAATCACTTTTTTATTGAAGGGTTCAGTTATGAAAGTGAGAAAAAGGGAGAATGCAGAACTTTTTAAAAACCCAACTGCAGTTACATCTATGAATTCATAGATGAATTATGATCATGATAATGAGATAACTGCTTCATTTTTTTAAAAGGGACGATGAAAATGCTAGGAGAGTGGTAGAAGAATTTAATGATGGTTTTCAAAAGTGAGTATCTTAATAAGAAGTGATTTCTATTGTCCACTACACAAAATATTCTAAAATCTGACTTCTAGGGTATTATTTTCAGTGCCACTGGGACATCAAGTGGAATTCAAATGAAGGCAAAAGTTGGCACAACATGAATGATCGAATGATATAACACCAGACAACTCTGAAGCAGGATACCCCAAAGCCACCACTGGCATTCTGTGAGTAAATCCCGGATAAGCTTGGTAGCAGTATTATAGCATATTATCCTAGCCACATAGACAGTAATATATTGAAAATTCTGAAAAGCATTTCGTCATCCTAATTTCTTCTCTAATTAAAATAGCAAAAATATTTAGATATGTCTATATAGCAATCTAAATCTATTGAAATGACATAATTAGAAAAAAAGAAATGCTATTATGAGAAAAACATTTGGCTTCCCTTGTGGTTCAGCTGGTAACGAATCCGCCTGCAATGAGGGAAAGCTGGGTTTGATCCCTGGGTTGGGAAGAGTCCCTGGAGAATGGAAAGGCTAGCCAGTCCAGTATTCTGGCCTGGAGAATTCCATGCACTGTATAGTCCATGGAGTCCCAAAGACTCAGACACGACTGAGTGACTAACTTTCAACTTTTCAATACAATCTCTATCAAAATTCCAATGGCCATTTTTCACAGATATAGAAAAAACAATACTTAAATTTGTATGGAACAACAACAACAAAAAAAAATAGCCAAAGCAATCATGAGATAGAAGAATAAAGCTGGAAGTATCACACTTCCTGATTTCAAACTAGTATAGGAGAGTTCTGACAAAACGTGGTCCACTGGAGAAGGCAATGGCAAACCACTTCAGTATTCTTGCCTTGAGAACCCCATGAACAGTATGAAAAGGCAAAATGATAGGACACTGAAAGATGAACTCCCCAGGTCGGTAGGTGCCCAATATGCTACTGGAGATCAGTGGAGAAATAACTCCAGAAAGAATGAAGGGATGGAGCCAAAGCAAAAACAACACCCAGTTGTGGATGTGACTGGTGATAGAAGCAAAGTCCAATACTGTTAGCAGCAATATTGCATAGGAACCTGGAATGTCAGGTCCATGAATCAAGGCAAATTGGAAGTGGTCAAACAAGAGATGGCAAGGGTGAACGTCGACACTCTAGGAATCAGCGAACTAAAATGGACTAGAATGGGTGAATTTAACTCAGATGACCATTATATATACTACTGTGGGAAAGAATCTCTTAGAAGAAATGGAGTAGCCATCATACACAACAAAAGAGTTCAAAATGCAGTAACTGGTTGCAATCTCAAAAACAGAATGATCTCTGTTCATTTTCAAGGCAAACCATTCAATATCACAGTAATCCAAGTCTATGCCCTGACCAGTAATGCTGAAAAATTGAAGTTGAACGGTTTTATGAAGACCTGAAAGACCTTCTAGAACTAACACTCAAAAAAGATATCCTTTTCATTATAGGGAACTGGAAAGCAAAAGTAGGAAGTCAAGAGATATGAATAACAGGGAAATTTGGCCTCAGAGTACGAGATGAAGCAGGTCAAAGGCTAACAGAATTTTGCCAAGAGAATGCAATGGTCATAGCAAACATACTCTTCCAACAACCCAAGAGATGACTCTACACATGGACATTACCACATGGTAAATACCAAAATCAGACTGATACATTCTTTGCAGCCAAAGATGGAGAAGCTCTATATAGTCAGCAAAAACAAGACCAGGAGCTGACTGTGGCTCAGATCATGAACTCCTTATTGCCAAATTCAGACTTATATTGAAGAAAGAAGATAAACCACTAGACCATTCAGGCATAACCTAAACCAAATCCCTTAAGATTATACAGTGTAACTGAGAAATAAATTCAAGGTATTAGATCTGATAGAGAGCCTGAAGAACTATTGGGAGAGGTTTGTGACACTGTAAAAGAGGCTGTGATGAAGACCATCCCCAAGAAAAACAAATGCAAAAAGGCAAAATGATTGTCTGAGGAGGCCTTACAAATAGCTGAGAAAAGAAGAGAAGCAAAAGGAAAAGGAGAGAAAAACAGTTACACCCATTTAAATGCAGAGTTCCAAAGAATAGCAAGGAGAGATAAGAAAGCCATCCTCAGTGATCAATGCAAAGAAATAGAGGAAAATAATAGACTAGGAAAGACTAGAGATCTCTTCAAGAAAATCAGAGATACCAAGGCAACATTTCAACATGTCATGCAAAAATGGGCACAATAAAGGACAGAAATAGTATGGACCTAACAAAGACAGAAGATAGAAAAAAGAGGTGGCAAGAATACACAGAAGAACTGTACATCTTCATGACCCAGATAACCATGATGGTGTGATCACTCACCTAGAGCCAGACATCCTGGAATGTGAAGTCAAGTGGCCCATAGGAAGCATCACTACAAACAAAGCTAGTGGAGGTGATGGAATTCCTGTTGAGCTATTTCAAATCCTAAGAGATGATGTTGTGAAAGTGCTGCATTCAATATGCCAGCAAATTTGGAAAACTCCACAGTGGCCACAGGCCTGGAAAACGTCAGTTTTCAATACAATCCCAAAGAAAGGTAATGCCAAAGAATGTTCAAACTATCACAGTTGCACTCATCTCACATGCTAGTAAAGTATGCTCAAAATTCTCCAAGCCAGGTTTCAACAGTATGTGAACTAAGAACTTCTAGATGGTCAAGCTGGATTTAGAAAAGGCAGAGGAACCAGAGATCAAATTGCCAACATCCGCTGGATCATCAAAAAAGTGAGAGAGTTCCAGAAAAACATATATTTCAGCTTTATTGACTATGCCAAAGACTTTAAGTGCACGGATCACATCAAACTTGGAAAATTCTGAAAGAGATGGGAATACGAGACCACCTGACCTGCCTTTTGAGAAATCTGTATGCATGTCAAGAAGCAACAGTTAGCACTGGGCATGGAAGAACAGACTTGTTCCAAATCGTAAACGGAGTACATCAAAGCTGTGTATTATCTCCCTGTTTATTTAACTTATATGCAGAGTACATCATGCAAAATGCCGGGCTAGATGAAGCACAGCTGGAATCAAGTTTGCTGGGAGAAATAGCAATAACCTCAGATATGCAAATGACACCACTCTTCCGGCAGAAAGCAAAGAAGAACTAAAGAGTCTCTTGATAAAAGTGAAAGAGGAGCTGATGACATGATCCTCGACATAGAAAACCTGAAAGACTCCACCAGAAAATTACTAATCAATGAATATAGTAAAGTTGCAGGATATAAAATCAACACACAGAAATCCCTTGTATTCTAATACACTAATAATGAGAAAATAGAAAAAGAAATTAAGAAAACAATTCCATTCACCATTGCAATGAAAAGAATAAAATACTTAGGAATATATCTATCTAAAGAAACAAAAGAACTATATATAGAGAACTATAAAACATTGGTGAAAGAAATCAAAAGGGACAATAATAGATGGAGAAATATGCCATGTTCATGGACGAGAAGAATCAATATAGTGAAGATAAGTATACTACCCAAAGCAATCTATAGATTCAAAGCAATCCCTATCAAGCTACCAACAGTATTTTTCACAGAGCTAGAACAAATAGTTTCACAATTTGTATGGAAATACAAAAAACCTTGAATAGCCAAAGCAATCTTGAGAAAGAGGAATGGAACTAGGGGAATCAACCTGCCTGACTTCAGGCTCTACTATAAAGCCACAGTCATCAAGACAGTACGGTACTGGCACAAAGACAGAAATATAGATCAATGGAACAAAATAGACAGCCCAGAGATAAATCCATGCACCCATGGACACCTTATCTTTGACAAAGGAGGCAAGAATATACAATGGAGTAAAGACAATCTCTTTAACAAGTGGTGCTGGGAAAACTGGTCAACCACTTGTAAAAGAATGAAACTAGATCACTTTCTAACACCCCACACAAGAATAAACTCAAAATGGATTAAAGATCTAAATGTAAGACCAGAAACTATAAAACTCCTAGAGGAGAACATAGGCAAAACACTCTCTGACATAAATCACAGCAGGATCCTCTATGATCCACCTCCCAGAATATTGGAAATAAAAGCAAAAATAAACAAATGGAACCTAATTAAAATTAAAAGCTTCTGCACACCAAAGGAAATATAAGCAAGGTGAAAAGACAGCCTTCAGAATGGGAGAAAATAATAGGAAATGAAGCAACTGACAAAGAATTAATCTCAAAACTATACAAGCAACTCCTGAAGCTCAATTCCAGAAAAATAAATGACCCAATCAAAAAATGGGCCAAAGAACTAAATAGACATTTCTCCAAAGAAGACATACGGATGGCTAACAAACACATGAAAAGATGCTCAACATCACTCATTATCAGAGAAATGCAAATCAAAACCACAATGAGGTACCATTTCATGCCAGTCAGAATGGCTGCTATCCAAAAGTCTACAAGCAATAAATGCTGGAGAGGGTGTGGAAAAAAGGGAACCCTCTTACACTGTTGGTGGGAATGCAAGCTAGTACAGCCACTATGGAGAACAGTATGGAGATTCCTAAAAAACTGGAAATAGAACTGCCTTATGACTCAGCAATCCCACTTCTGGGCATACACACCGAGGAAACCAGAAATGAAAGAGACACGTGTACTCCAAGGTTCATCACAGCACTGTTTATAATAGTCAGGACATGGAAGCAACCTAGATGCCCATCAGCAGACGAATGGATAAGAAATCTGTGGTACATATACACAATGGAGTATTACCCAGCCATTAAAAAGAATACATTTGAATCAGTTCTAATGAGGTGGATGAAACTGGAGCCTATTATACAGAGTGAAGTAAGCCAGAAAGAAAAACACCAATACAGTATACTAGCACATATATATGAAATTTAGAAAGATGGTAACGATAACCCTGTATGCGAGACAGCAAAAGAGACACAGAGGTATAGAACAGTCTTTTGGACTCTATGGGAGAGGGCAAGGGTGGGATGATTTGTGAGAATGGCATTGAAACATGTATAATATCATATGTGAAATGAATCGCCAATCCATGTGTGATGCATGATACAGGATGCTTGGGGCTAGTATACTGGGATGACCCAGAGGGATGGTATGGGGTGGGAAGTGGGAGGGAGGTTCAGGATGGGGAACATGTGTACACCCATGGTGGATTCATGTTGATGTATGGCAAAACCAATACAATATTGTAACGTAATTAGCCTCCAATTAAAATAAATAAATTTATATTGAAAAAAAATTTAAAGAGGAGAGTGAAGAAGTTGGCTTAAATCTCAACATTCAGAAAACTAAGATCATGGCGTCCAGTCTCATCCTTCATGGTAAATAGATGGGGAAAGAGTGGAAACAATGACAGACTTTATTTTGAGGGGGCTCCAAAATCACTGCAGATGGTGACTGCAGCCATGAAATTAAAAGATGTTTGCTCCTTGGAAGAAAAGTTATGACCAATCTAGACAGCATGTTAAAAAGCAAAGACATTACTTTGCCAACAAAGGTCCGTCTAGTTAAAGCTTTGGTTTTTTCCAGTAGTCATGTATGGATGTGAGAGTTGGATGATAAACAAAGCTGAGTGCCGAAGAATTGAAGCTTTTCAACTGTGGTGTTGGAGAAGATTCTTGAGAGTCTCTTGGACTGCAAGGAGATTCAACCTGTTCATCCTAAAGGAAATTCAGTCCTGAATATTCATTGGAAGAATTGATGTTAAAGCTGAACCTCCAACACTTTGGCCACCTGATGGGAAGACCTGACTCATTTGAAAAGACCCTGCTGCTGGGAAAGATTGAAGGCAGGAGAAGGGAACAACAGAGGATGAGATGGTTGGATGCCATCACCAATTCAATGGACATGAGTTTGAGTAAGCCCCAGGCATTGGTAATGGACAGGGAAGCCTGGCGTGCTACAGTTCATGGCATCACAAAGAGTTGGACATGACTGCATGACTGAACTGAACTGATAGTTCTACAAAGCTATAGAAATCAAAACACTATGGCACTGACATCAAATAGGCAGCCAGCCCAATGGAACAGAAATGAGGGCCCCAAAGTGGGAAAACAATAGACTCTTTGATAAATGATGTTGGGAAAGCTGGACAACTGTATATGGGAATATGAAATTGGAACCCTATCATATACCACTCACAAAAAATAAACTGGAAATGGATAATTGATTTGAATATAAGATCCCAAATCATTAAACTAGAAGAAAACATGGGGGGGGGGGAAGCTGCTTGATTGATACACTTACATTTATAGTTTAAAAAATATGTATTTCTTCTTAAAATGAAAACATATTTTTATCGTAGAAAGGTGGCTAATACATAGAATTTAAAAGGTGAAATTTTTAAAAAATCAGATTACAGATAATTGTGTAATCTAGCCATTAAGTATTTTATTTATTTTAGCATATATTCTGTCAGTATTTTGTGTATGCATGATAGAAACCCTTTGTGTGTATGTGTGCATACACATCCATGTATCCATTCAACAAATATTTCTTGAATATTTATGATGGTTCCTGTTCCCATGTCTGTATACCATTTTTACATGAAATTAATATTCCACCATACAAAAATACTACAATATCTTTAATGCAAAACCCATACTTTTTACAAATTGCTGTTCTAAATTTTGTGTTACTACACACATTTTATATATATATATATACTACACACATTTTATATGTGTGTGTGTGTGTGTGTGTGTAATATAAGGTAACTCCCTAGAGCACAAGCATCAACATTAACAAATTTTAACATGCACTGTGTGAACTAAATCTTTGGTGCAGCAGTACAATGGACACTACTATTCTCAGTAAATGAGAGGCTTCATGTCACTGAAATTTCTTCGGTATTCGGTTATGGTGGTATGTTTAATCTTTGCCAATTTGCTAAATGAACTAGGCTCTCACAATTAATTTGCATGCCTCCAATTTTAGAAAAAAAGTTTATATATCTAGCCCCCATCTGCTTCTGTTAGGTCCATACCATTTCTGTCCTTTATCAAGCCCATCTTTGCATGAAATGTTCCCTTGGTATCTCTAATTTTCTTGAAGAGATGATCACTAATCTAGAGCCAGACATCTTAGAATGTGAAGTCAAGTGAGCCTTAGAAAGCATCACTACGAACAAAGCTAGTGGAGGTGATGGAATTCCAGTTGAGCTGTTTCAAATCCTGAAAGATAATGCTGTGAAAGTGCTACCCTCAATATGCCAGCAAATTTGAAAAACTCAGCAGTGGCCACAGGACTGGAAAAGGTCAGTTTTCATTCCAGTTCCAAAGAAAGGCAATGCCAAAGAATGCTCAAACTACCGCATAATTGCACTCATCTCACATGCTAGTAAAGTAATGCTCAAAATTCTCCAAGCCAGGCTTCATCAATACGTGAACCGTGAACTCCCTGATGTTCAAGCTGGTTTTAGAAAAGGCAGAGGGACCAGAGATCAAATTGCCAACATCCGCTGGATCATGGAAAAAGCAAGGGAGTTCCAGAAAAACATCAACTTCTGCTTTATTGACTATGCCAAAGCCTTTGACTGTGTGGATCACAATAAACTGTAGAAAATTCTGAAAGAGATGGGAATACCAGACCACCTGACCTGCCTCTTGAGAAACCTGTATGCAGGTCAGGAAGCAACAGTTAGAACTGGACATGGAACAACAGACTGGTTCCAAATAGGAAAAGGAGTATGTCAAGGCTGTATATTGTCACCCTGCTTATTTAACTTCTATGCAGAGTACATCATGAGAAACGCTGGACTAGAAGAAACACAAGCTGGAATCAAGATTGCCGGGAGAAATATCAATAACCTCAGATATGCAGACTGAACTGAACTGAACTGAGCCCCCATCTGATTTCCTCCTTCTAATTCAATATTCAAGTTATAACTCTATTTTCCCCTTAATTTGTAAGCAGTTTAAATTATATTTCAATTTTATAATTAACATATTAAATTGCCAATAGTATTTTTTAATAGTAATTTATACCATTAAACCCAGTATATTGTAAATACATTTCTCAGTTTCTCATTGGTTTGTCTCTTCTATCATTTAAGATGCAAAGGTTTTACAATTTTGTGATCAAACCTAGAAAAAGTTTTCCTTTGTGATTTCTGCCTTTGGTGCAATGCTTAATAATAACTTCCAACTCTCCCTCCACTTATATAAATACTCACTAATACTCTCAATACTGTTATAGTTTCTTTTATTAAGAATTTAAAACTTGAACCCTCCTGGAATTTATTTTGACAGTGGTATAGAAATTTAACTTTTCTTCCAAATACTTAGAAGAAAATTGTTCATTCCTTTCACACAGATTTGAAATGCCTAAAACAACACTGTATAAGAAAGCTTTACCATGTTAAGAGGAAACAAAGTTTCCTAATTACAGGTCAAACATCATGTTTACATTATATCATTTCAAATAATATTATGTTATAAAACACCAATTATTCACTATAAAGTATGTATTGTTTTTTAAAATTCTCTAAAAGATACATAGATACATGCATCACCTAAGAAAATTAAAATTATGGTTCCTAATGACTAAAAATTGGAACATATTTATTACATTTTATAAAGTGTCTCAGCAATTCAACTTCACTAATTTATGCAAAATGTATTTTCATTTACAGAATGTGACTGTGGGCAAGACTTCTTCCATTGAGAAGAGATATAACCTAATTATAAAAGTTTTATGGAGATGGTTTGGGTTCAAGGTTTTTTTCTAAAATTAAATTATTATTGTTAGAACTGCTTCCTTATTGCTTAGTATTCTAAAGAAAGATAGAAAACTACTAAGGAATTGCTTGCTTATATACATTATTTTAAAGCCTTTTGGTCAACAATTCATGCATTATTTTATTTAGAAGGAAAAATCCTCTTAATTACAAATAATTGCTGAATAAGGGAATACTGTTCAAGCAATTATTATTAAAGGATTTAGATATATATTATCATCTGACTTTTAAATAAAAGTAATAAAATTCTAGTTCTTCTGTGATTTTTCCATGAATGTCTCATTATTTTTTATCAATCAAGAAGCTAAAGGCCAGTCAAAGGAATTCTACATAAACTATTATTTTCTGCCAGGTTAGTATTTTAGGTCTGCTTCAAGAGGATCAGCATCGGCTACTCAAGTAGCAATATCTCGTTCCAAGACCAGTACAATATCTCAACAGTGACTGTATTATGTTACTTAAGCTGATGTACATTTTGAAATGAACTCTGCAATTCAAATTGTGCTAATAAAATTCTCCCAGTGCATTATATGTACATACACTTGAAAGACCCAGAAAATAAGCTTAATAACTTTATGCTAAACTATGCAGATGGAGCTTAGATATTTGTAGGTAGAGCATAAAGACAATCAAGCATAATCAGGCATTTAAACAAATAACTTTGAGTTGAGAAGAAATTATGAGTCCAGTGCTATTAGATTTAAATATACATGGTGTTACTTATAAGGTTAACTTGAGAAAACTAGGCTGAAAGTATATTAAAAAAACGAATTTTACTCACAAGATCGAGGTGCAACAATAAAAGATGACCTACAGTGAGTTATAAATGGTTATGAAAATGGAGATATAGAAATTTTATACAATTCAGGAAATACAAGACCACATAATGAGTTCTTAATTAAGAAATGAGGTTTTCATATCAAAGACCATACTTTTAGGAATGGATTCTACCATATGTCAGTAAAGAACTGTGGATTAAATTATAGAGCAAGGATCATTAGTTGCACAGGTAAGTGACATCACAAGCCCGTTATTCACATTTACTATGAAAATTGGTGTCTTCTTTTTGTGTTTGTTTTTTTTTTAAATAATAACCAGGGTTTTGATTTCAGAGAGTCATTGGATTTTGCCATGGCCTTTCAGTCTTGTTAATTATTATGTGTTCAGAGTAATGCACATTTTTATCCACAGGTGGCGGACCTTTTTTAAATCAACTTCAATCATATTCAGCGTTTTGTTTTGGTGGTTTTTTTTTTCTTCTTAAACTGCCACCCACATTAAAATGTAAGCGTGTGCTGCTCTGAGTTCTCATTAATGTTGCACAATTTAGATGATAGATTTGTCAACAAAGTGGCTCATTCTCAAAGGCCACTGAACCCTGTCAGGATAAATGCCTTAAAAATTGTATATTGCAGAGTAATCTTTAATTATAAAGAACTCACTTGACAATTTACAATATATTGGGATTATTCTCTTTTTTTTCAGGCAGCAAAGAGTTTTACTTTCTAGATAAGGTTGACTGGGGGAAAAAAGGTGAATTTGATAAACAGTTAAAGCAAAGAGCTTGCTTATTTGCAAGTAAAAGAGAGAGGTGACCAAAGGCGTACACAAATAACAATCACTTAGGTTCACAAATTATTAACTGGCTAAGTGGTTAAAGCAAACAACTATAAATGCAGTGACATTTTAAAAGAATGTTAATGCAGAAGGAAATAAGCAAAACAAAAATAACTTGCCACCAATGGTATAACTAACCACTATCCTCAACTTACCTCTGTAAAATCTTAGATTTACAAGCCTCTGTGTAGAACTTATTTTTGGTCAATGCAGTATAAAATCAGATATCCAACAAAGTCTTTTTGTGGGTATTGTTGATGGGTGCAAAGGTTTAACCTGCCAATGCATTCAATTCATATACAAATAAAATATTTATAATTTTATAGTTCTCAAAACATTCTAGTCAATCTTAAGGCAATGCCTGATATCCTTTATTACATGTCTTAGAAAAAGAACACTGAAAAGAATACCTGCCTATTTTACTAGTCTATTATTCTTCATTTCCAGTGTGGGAGATTCTTTATAAACACCTTCAATTATTTTACCTAATTTTGAAAGATGTATCAGTTTATGCTATTTGCAACCAGTTCTCCCTCAGGAAAATATATACCACCAAAGAAATAAATAAAACTTACTATAACTATTTGCTGTACTACTTTAACAATTATACTGAATATGTGTACACCATATGTACAGTTAGGCAAATAATAAGAAAGCACACACCCACATAATCACCAGAAGGGCACCAGTGGCACTCTCCCTTGGACCCAAAATGCTCCCTCACCCAAATTCTCCCTCCATGAGCTCAGTCTCTTCCTTATTCCTAGAGATCAGCACCTTCTGACTCTTACAGTAATGTTTCCCTGATTTTCTTTATAGCTTTACCACCCATAATGCACCTCTGAAAAACACAACTGTTTGCCTAGAATCTACCACACATCAACCATACATCATCTGTTTGTATTATGTCTTTGCTTTTCTCTGCTTAATATTAAGTAGATCACTAAAAGCCTTCCATTTTCATTGCTTCACATCATGACTATTCTACAATTGTCCATGTTATTCTTGATTAGTGAATTATTTCTAATTTTTGGCAAATACAAATATTTCTACTGTGAACATTTTTGTAAGTATTTCCTGATACATGTATGCACATATTTAGTTCTTGTTCAGTCACTAAATTGTGATCATTTCCTTGTGACCCAATGGACTGTAGCAAGCCAGGCTCCTTTGTCCTCCACTAACTCCTAGCGTTTGCTCAAATTCATGTCCATTGAGTCAGTGATGCCATACAACCCTCTCATCCTCTGTCACTCCCTTCACCTCCTGCCTTCAATCTTTTCTATCATCAGGGTCTTTTCCAATGAGTTGGCTCTTCGTATCAGGTGGCCAAAGTATTGGAGCTTCAGCTTCAGCAGCAGTCCTTCCAATGAATATTCAGGGTTGATTTCCTTTAGGATTGATTGGTTTAATCTCCTTGCAGTCCAAGGGACTCTCAAGAGTCTTATCCAGCACCACAATTTGAAAGCATCAATTCTTCGGTGCTCATATGCACATATTTTGCTAGGATACACATACCTAGGATTGCTATGCTTAAGTAGGAGCTATCTATCCAAAGTAGCTGTTCCAATTTCTGTTCTGATCAGCCCTGTATGAACATTGCTATTGTTCTGCAATCTTGTCATTGCTTTGACCTGCTAACCATTTTCATTTTCCCCATTCTGAGGCATATGTAGCAGTATCTCACTGTGAATTCACTTTGTATTTCCTTGACTATTACTGATATTAAGCATCTTTCATATGTTTTGACATTTGGATGTATTGTTGTCCATTTGGATTTCTTTTTTTAACCATTTTTCTATTGGATTATGTGAATTTTCACATTGATCTGTAGTTTTAAAATATCTATTCTGGATATCAGTGTGTCAATGAATCTTTGCAAATTTATTCTGCCACTCCATGTCCTCTCTTTTCACTCATTTTTACGTTTCATTTTCTTGATAAACAATAAAATAAACTACAACCTACCTAAATGATGAACTGTGAGTGACACTGATGTGTCAGAAGTTGTAAAAATTGTACCACTCTGGTGAGGGATGTTGACATTGGTGGGGGATGTTAACGTTGCGGGAGGCTAGGCATGTGTGTGTGTGTAGGGGGGTTGCAGGGAGTGGTATATGAGAAACCTCTAAACCTTCTGCTCATATTGCTGTGAACCTAAAACTGCTCTTAAAGATTAAGTGTATTTTAAAAAATAATGTAGAATGTGTGCATTTTTATCTAAAGAATATGTCTCTACATTCAGGTCATAAAGTTATTTTCCTAGATTTTCTTACAGGAAAGTATCTTAAGAGATTCTCTTTTTTTCACATCTTACACTAACTGAAATTGATATCTGTGTGTGTGTGAGGTAGGGATTCCATTTCATTTTTTCCAGTAAAGAGTCAATTTTCCCAATACCGTGTATTTTTAAAAGTCTGCTATTTCTCTACTGCTTTGAAGTGCCACCCCTATTATAAATAAAATGTCCATATATGCAAGAGTTGTTTCTGAGCTCTCTGTTATTCAGTCGCTCAGTCGTGTCTGATTCTTAGTAACCCCATGGACTGCAGCACACCAGGCCTCTCTGTCCCTCACCATCTCCCAAAGTCTGCCCAAGTTCATGTCCATTGCATCGGTGATGCCACCCAGCCATCTCATCCTTTGACATCCTCTTTTCCTTCTGCCCTAAATCTTTCCCAGCATCAAGGACTTTTCCAATGAGTTAGATGTTAGCATCAGATGACCAAATTACTGGAGTTTCAGCTTCAGCATCAGCCCTTACAACAAGTATTCAGGGTTGATTTCCCTAAGATTGACTGGTTTGATCTCCTTGATGTCCAAAGGATTCTCAGGAGGCTTCTCCAACACCACAGTTCAAATGCATCAGTTATTCAGAGTTCTGCCGTCTTTATGGTCCTGCTCTCACAACCATACATGACCCCTGGGAAGACCATGGCCTTGACTATACAGATCTTTGTCAGCAGAGTAATGTCTCTGCTTTTCAACGCACTAAGTTTGTCATAGCTTTCCTGCCAAGAAGCAAATGTCTTCTGATTTCATGGCTGCAGTCACCATCTGCAGTGATTTTAGAGCTGAAGAAGAGGAAATCTGTCACTATTTCCACCTTTTCCCCTTCTATTTGCCATGAAGTAACTGGCCAGACACCATGATCTTAGATTTTTTAGTACTGAGTTTTAAGCCTGCTCTTTCACTCTCCTCTTTCACCCTCATCAAGAAGCTCTTTAGTTCCTCTTTGTTTTCTGTCATTAGAGTGGTATCATCTGCATATCTGAGGTTGTTGATGTTTCTCCCTCCTATCTTGATTCCAGCTTGTAACTCATCCAGCCCAGCATTTCTCATGATATGCTCAGCACATAGATTAAACAAACAGGGTGACAACAGACAGCCCCATCGTACTCCTTTCTCAATCTTGAACAAATCAGTTGTTAAATACAGGGTTCTAACTGTTGCTTCTTAACTGAGCTCTCTAGTGTCTCTCATTTGTCTGCTTGCCTACCCCAGCAGCAATGCCACACTTTCAGAATTTATAATACTTTATAAATTAACAGGACAAGTAATCCTACCCATACACCCCCTTTTCAAGAGTGTCTTGACTCTTCTTGTCTTTTCATGTAAGAATCAACCTGCCACATTACACACCCACTCACACTCACACACATATACACACCCACTCACACTCACACACATATGCATACACATGGGTGAATACACACAAAGGCGTGTAACCTTACACACAAACACACAATCCAAACAAATAACAAAGAAAGACAAAAACCAACAAAGACAAAACAAGCAATTGGCATTTTGATTGCAAATCTACTTGGACTAGGGGACATTGCTATAATATTGGCTCTTTCTGTACATGAATATGGTATATCTCACCATTTATTTCATTTCATATATATTAAAATCTTTCTCAATCTTTCAAAATTTTCCTTATAGAGGTACTACTCATTTCTTGTTACTAAATACTAGGTAAAAATTGATGCTGATATATAGAAATATAGTTGATTTGTACATATTGTATTGTTTGCACCAAATTTAAATGCTCATATTAATTCATACCATCTGCCAATAACAATGGTTGTTTCTCTTCCAATCCCAATAGTTGTATTTATCTTGCTTTATTGTATTGTCTAGGCTCTATAGGTAAAATGCTCAATGACAAATATCCTGATATTGCTCTTGATCTCATTAGGAAAGATTTCAACATTTTACTATTTTAATTTATGATTGCAATAGGTATTTCTTATCACACTAAAATAGTTCTTTCCTGTTTTTAGTTTTTAGGAACTTCAAAAATAAGGAATAAATGAAATATTTTATTAAATCCTTTTTCTGCATTAACTAAAATAACCATGTGATATCATCATCTTTTAATTTGTATTACACTGGCTGATTTTTTTACATGCTAACAAATGCTGATTTTCTGGAGTAAACAAATTTGCTCACGATTAATGAACTTTTTCATATATTGCTGAAATTGGTTTGCTAATATTTGATTGACAGCTTTTCCATTTTATTCATGAGAGAGATTTGCCTGAATATCCTTTTTTATACTATTTTTGCCAGGTTTTGTATCAAGATTATATGATCCTTATAAAATAAATTGGGGATTATTACCTCTTCTTCTATTTTTTGAAAAACAAAACAAAACAAAAACTTACAAAGGATTAGACTTATTTCTTCTTTAAATTTGCCTGTGAAGCCTTCTGTGTTTGGAATTCTTTTGTAGGAAAATTTTTGATTACTAAATAAAATTTCCTTAATGTTTATAAAATCATTCAGGTTATCTCTTTTAAAGTAAATATTGCTAAGTTATGTATTTTTAGGAATATTTTGATCATTGATGTATTTTTCTAGGAATTTGACCACTCATCTAACTCTTCATATTTCCCAATATTAACCTGGTAATATGAAGTTCATGATACTCATTATTAGCTGTTTAATATCTGTACATCTGTTGTGATATTACTTTGTCATTTCTGATACTAGATATTCCTCTCGTCACTTGTTCACTTGTTCAGTCTCATCAGAATGTTGAAACATTTACTCAGCGTTTGTAACCATTTTAGGCTGTCTTGCTTCTTTTCTTTATACTTTTGCTTCTGACCTCATTAATTTTGTACTTTAATTCTTTTTTTTTTTTCAGATAAGATCTTAACTTATTAATGTTCAGTTTATTTTCTTTACATTTCTTTACATTTAAGGTATAAATTTCCCAGTAAATGCTTCTTATAGGTGTTCTACAATTGTTATTTATAAGATACACATTTTTAGTTAGTCTAAAATGTTTATAATTATTATTGTGATTTCTTTTTAATTTTTAAACTTTTTCTTGCTATATTTTTGTTATCACCTGCAGCTTAATTTCACTGGTATAATTTCAATTCTTTGAAAACAGTTGAGACCTAATTTATGACTCAGCATACAGTCAATTTTTGTAATTATACCATTGTTCTTCAAAATAATGTGAATTTCGCAGTTGCATGCAAGGTTCTATATATGTCTACAATGTCAAGTTTCTTAGTCTTATATTTCAACTCTATCCCCCTCTACTGATTCTTTTCTATTTTATTCCATCAATTACTAAGTAAGTTAATATTCACTGCTACTGTGTATTGTTTATTTCTCCCTGCTATTCTGTCAAATTTTCCTTAATCTGTCTTGAGGTTATGCTCTTAGGGACACTTAGATTTAATATCATTCTATCTTCCAATCAAATTTAAACTTCAATCACTTATAGAGTAACTTTATCTCCAGTAATGGTTTGGTTTTTAAAGTCTATTTTGTATAACCAGTGTAGTTAAACCAGTGTCCATGTGATATTTGTTTGAAACTATTTTCCATTATTATTTACATTTTACATGCGAGGAATGGTTGGTGCTTAAGGAACATACCCAACAGCAGACAGCCCTAAGTGGTATTGTCAGAAACTGAGCCCAAACAGCATGTCTGCAAAGTTGACGCATCTCAACATTATGCTTCTCTTAAGAGTTAAGTCAGCTTAGGCTCAGGAGGAAAAAAAACATTCTCATCCTAATTTCTGCCATGATTTCTCACAGATTGCTAATTGTGACTTTTCACTTACTTCCAGAAAAATTCTCACTCCTTTAATATTCTAATGCAACATAATGTGGTAAAAGAAAAAAAATCTCCCAGAAAAAAGAGAATATTCTTAGTCCAGAATTGCAGTACTCAAATACCGTCACTTAGACACAAGAAAGAAAAGTCTTTCAAAGTTTCGCACTTTGTCTTTGAAATCAGAATGATTATCAACAACCTTAAGGTGCTTGTCAAATGCCACTGAAAAATATCTCAATCTGTCTTAATATAAAAATATGTAGCCAGGATGAAATACAATCAAGATTTCTGAGAAACTGTATATGGCTCTACTGAGAAGAAAAGCTTACTGCAATCTGACTTCATGAAAAGCACTCAAAAAAGATGAGTGATAAGCTGTTTCATCTCTCCTTGAAAAGAAACACACAGAGTATTTTAGACAGAGGCACTAAGCAACTTATGTAACCATTTGGAATTCTATACTTTTCATATTTCTCAATAATTAATATTAAATATGTAATGCTAAATCATATTTGTTAAAAGTGCACAAACTATAAAGAAAATTAAACTTGCTAATGATTTCATGATTTCCAACAACACAAGAGAATACTCTACACATGGACATCACCAGATGGTCAATCCCGAAATTAGATTGATTATATTTTTTGCAGCCAAAGATGGAAAAGCTCTATACAGTCAGCAAAAACAAGACCAGGAGCTGACTGTGGCTCACATCATGAACTCCTTATTGCCAAATTCAGACTTAAATTGAAGAAAGTAGGGAAAACCACTAGACCATTCAGGTATGACCTAAATCAAACCCCTTACAATTATAGAGTAGAAGTGACAAATAGATTTAAGGGACTAAATCTGATAGAGTGCGTGATGAACTATGGATGGAGGTTCGTGAATTTGTACAGGAAACAGGGAGCAAGACCATTTACAAGGAAAAGAAATGCAAAAAAAGCAAAATGGCTGTCTGAGGAGGCCTTACAAATAGCTGTGAAAAGAAAAGAAGCAAAAAGCAAAGCAGAAAAGGAAAGATATAGCCGTTTAAAAGCATAATTCCAAAGATTAGCAAGGGGAGATAAGAAAGCCTTCCACAGTGATCAGTGCTAAGAAATAGAGGAAAACAATACAATGGGAAAGACTAGAGATCTCTTCAAGAAAATTAGAGATACCAAGGGAATATTTCATGCAAAGATGGGCTCAATAAAGGACAGAAATGGTATGGACCTAACAGAAGCAGAAGATACAAAGAAGAGGTGGTAAGAATACACAGAAGAACTGTACAAAAAAGAGCTTCACAACCCAGATAATCACGATGGTGTGATCACTCACCTAGAGCCAGACATCCTGGAATGTGAAGTCAAGTGGGCCTTAGGAAGCATCACTAAGAACAAATCTAGTGGAAGTGACAGAATTCCAGTTGAGCTATTTCAAATCCTAAAAGGTGATGCTGTGAAAGTGTTGCACTCAATATGCCAGCAAATTTGGAAAACTCAGCACTGGCCACAGAACTGGAAAGGTCAGTTTACGTTCCAATCCCTAAGAAAGGCCATGCCAAAGAATGCTCAAACTACTGCACAACTGCACTCATCTCACATGCTAGTAAAGTATGCTCAAAATTCTCCAAGCCAGGCTTCAATAGTATGTGAACCGTGAACTTCCAGACGTTCAAGCTGGTTTTAGAAAAGGCAGAGGGACCAGAGATCAAATTGCCAACATCCGTTGGATCATTAAAAAAGCAAGAGAGTTTCAGAAAAACATCTATTTCTGCTTTATTAACTATGCCAAAGCCTTTGAGTGTGTGGATCACAATTAACTGTGGAAAATTCTGAAAGAGATGGGAATACCAGACCATCTGACCTGCCTCTTGAGAAGTCTGTATGCAGGTCAGGAAGCAACAGTTAGAACTGGACATGGAACAACAGACTGGTTCCAAACAGGAAAAGGATATTATGTCAAGGCTGTATGTTGTCACACTGTTTATTTAACTTCTATGCAGAGTACATCAGGGAAGGCAACATCAAGAGAAATGTTGGGCTGGGTGAACCACAAGCTGGAATCAACAGTGCCAAGATAAATACCAACAGCCTCAGATATGCAGATGACACCTCTTTTACTTACGGCAGAAAGTGAAGTAGAACTAAAGAGCCTCTTGATGAAAGTGAAAGAGGAGCGTGAAGGTGTTGGCTTAAAGCTCAACATTCAGAAAACTATTATCATGGCATCATTCCAAATGATAATTACATAAAGTTTGTTGCTTTTAATTATTTCATTAAGTCAGAAATTCTGGAAGTGAAATTACCAAATAATGTTAGTTGTGCCCTAATATCTAGTCTCTATTCTCCAACAATAGTAATTTCCTCAAATTTATCTTCCAAAATAAAACTATATCTTCCAAACTCTTTATAAGTGTGTCATGGTCAGGCAACTTGGTTCTAGTCAATCGAATATAAGTGGAACAGCTATGGACACTTTTCAAAAGATATCCATATAGGGAGAGAACATAAATCTTCTAGAAATATTCCCTTCCTGCTGCCAGAATATTTCCTGCTGTTTTCAAAACTGGGAAAGGAGTTTTTCAAGGTGGTATATTGTCACCCTGTTTATGTAACTTACATACAGAGTACATAATGGGAAATGCCAGGCAGGATGAAATATAAGCTGGAATCAAGATTGCCAGGAGAAATATCAACAATATGCAGATGATATCACTCTTATGGCAGAAAGTGAAAAGGAACTAAAGAGCCTCTTGTTGAGGATGAAAAAGGAGAGTTTCAGCTAAGAAAAAGATGGCATAAAACAACATTCAAAAAACTAAGACCATGGTATCTGGTCCCATCATTTCATGGCAAATAGATGGAGAAAAAGTGGAAACAGAGACAGCTTATTTTGGGGGCTCCAAAATCACTGTGGACGGTGACTGCAGCCATGAAATTAAAAGATGTTTGCTCCTTGGAAGAAAAACTATGACAAACCTAGACAGCATATTAAAAAGTAGAGACATCACATTGCTGACAAAGGTTCATATAGACAAAGCTATGGTTATTCTAGTAGTCACATATGGATGTGAGAGTTGGACCATAAGGAAGGCTGAGTGACTAAGAATTGTGGTGCTTTTGAACTATGGTGCTGGAGAAGATTCTTGACACTCCCTTAGACAGCAAAGAGATCAACCCAGTCAATTCTAAAGGAAATCAACCCTGAATATTCATTGGAAGGCCTGATGCTGAAGCTGAAGCTCCAATACTTTGGCCATCTGATGCAAAGAGTGGATTCATTGGAAAAGATCCTGACATTGGGAAAGACTGAGGGCAGGAGGGAAGAGGGCGACAGAGGATGAGATGGTGGGATGGCATCACCAACTCAGTAGTCATGAGTTTGAGCAAACTGGGAGATAGTGAAGGACAGGGAAGCTTGGCATGCTGCAGTTCATGGGACTGCAAAGAGTCAGACACAACTTAGCGACAATAACAACAGGGAAAGAGCATAAATCTTCTAGAAATATTCTTTTTCTGCTGCTAGAATATTGACTTTATGGCTGGAATATCAATACTGGATATCCCAAAACATGAGGTAAAAGTTTCAGGAAAACAGAGCAAAAGATGAAGGATCTGGGTCCATAAAGACTATGGAACCTCCTGATGATCTCTTTATACAGACTTCACATAAGAAAAGATAAAGTTCTACCTTTTTAAAACAATTTGGATTACTTCCAACCAAACCTTTCCAAACTAGTAAAGTGAAAATGTTGCATAGAATGCTTTGGAAACACTTAAGATAGTTAAATCGTTTTGTGGAAAGCGGAACAAATATAAACTTTTTCCAACATTACTGAATGCACCCAACTCCCTACATTCTTGTTACAACATTATTCCAAACTACTTTTTACTAGTTTGATTTTAAGTGAAGCATAACTTTGCATTTCTTTTACTAGCCTTTTGCGTGAGAATTGCATTCTTCATTAATTATTTGTTCTTATATCTTGTTTTGTTTTAAATTAAGATGTTACTGCCTTTCTCATAATAATAGCTCTTTACATATGATGTTTGCTGTATTTATTAAAAGTAGTCCTAGTTTTCCATTTCCCATTTAATTTTATTTATATTTCTGTTTTTACTTGTAAAACTATAAAAGTTTCATATCTGCAATAATTCGTGACTTATTCCAGTTCCATTTCCATTCTGTTATCATTAAAGCTATACTCACAATGCTTTCTCCCATATTACTTTGATTCATTTGTCTGTGAATATATAAAGTCTTATTTACGAATATTTTAAAGTATTTGGGGGATTTAAAACAATTCCATTTTTAAAGATGATAAAAAAAACTACCATTGAATGTAAGGGTTTTCACAAATAAACTTGTATCTTGAAGTTCTAGAAACATAAATCATATGACTTTTCAAGTATATTAGGAAATAAATTTTAATGCGTTCTGCAGGAAGACAACTTTTTCACTATTCTCTTCAACTAAACAGAAAGGTAATTCCTTTTCCATTTTACTGGTAACAAATTTCTAAACAATAGGACGCCTTTCCTCCAACCTTTTCTGCTCTCATTCATATGACAGTCAGTCAGTCATGGAACTATAAAAGGATTTTTAACTCCAGGTCTGTGGTCAAACATTCAATTCCTGTTCCCAAGAGTATAACTTTTACAAGCATTTCATAAACACACCCACAGATAGATGCCCAATAAATTTTCCTGCCAAGCAAATTGGAAAATACCTGTTTGGCCTCAGCAAACCTGTAGTTTTGTATGTGTTTACAAAAACATACCCTGAAATACTTACTAGCCTATGGGAAGTTTTGTAAAATCTGGGACCTACCCATTGTGACCCAGAGTATTTCTTTTTCAGCAACAACAAAAAGTAGTAACAAATGCTTTTTTTAAAACATTTCAATGAAGAAGAAAAGCTTTTGCAACTTTAAGAAATGTGTATCTCATTAAGGAAATGAAAAGAAAAGAAATGTTGCTTTCATCTGCCAGTTTAGAAACATTACCTTCATAATGAGTCTGAAAATTATAATTACAAATTCAGTTGTCATCTGAACATAAAAGACTATGTATTATAGCTTTATATGCATATGTCACATATTTTACTTATAAATTAAAAATAAGGCACATAAACTTCCATTTTTAAAATAATCAATTTTTTCAAAGGTATGTATTATGTGTTTTATGAGTGTATCTTTTTCCTACCCAGTGCAGTGCCAAAATTTTCTGTTCAGGCTTCAGAATCTTGTAAGTAGATTCAGACAGGACTTGTGTCATTAGCAAGAGGAATCTAGAAAAAATAAAAGTAGACCATTAAGAGTGCATTGTTCCTTTTTAGTAAATATATCAAGATATAAATCTTTAGAAGCATGAGATGTCTATGGTTTTCAAATAAATTTATATAGATACATAAATATCTTTATATATATATACATAGTTATTATTTATTGAAAAAGAGGCATTACTTTGATATCATAATACCACAAGAATTAATCCAAAAACTATTATATACATATAAATTCTGTTAAAGGCATTATATATTAATTTGCTATTTTTGTTTACTCACTCAGTTGTGTCAGACTCTTTGTGACCCCATGGACTACAGGACTCCGGGCTTCCTATTGCGCTTCCTCCTGCCCTTCACTGTTTCCCAGAGTTTGCTCAAACTCATGTCCATTGAGTGAGTGATGCCATCTAACCATCTCATTCTCTGTCACCCCCTCCTCTGTATTTATTAATCATAAGTTGTTCATTTTGCATAATTTTGATATAAACATCCTGAGTATACTTTAGGACAGGTAGCATTCAGGTTCTTCTTTCTTGGAATGAGTTATGAAAAACTTTCAAGTGTCCTCATTGATTGCATTCAAATGTGTGACAGCCAAGGTCAACACGACAACTGTCTAGTGGGAGCCATTCAGCTGTCTCTACATTGACATTCCTTGCTTGTGTCTCTGTGACTGCTCTGCCCAGTCCAGTTTCAAAAATATTGCTCTTGCCACCTTCAGAAGTGAATGAAACTCTGGCTGTTATCAATTCCTTAGGTGAGGTAAGGTGAAGTCGCTCAGTCGTGTCCGACTCTGCGACCCCGTGGACTGTAACCTACTAGGCTTCTCCGTCCATGGGATTCTCCAGGCAAGAATACTGGAGTGGATTGCCATTTCCTTCTCCAGGTTATCTTCCCGACCCAGGGATCGAACCCGGGTCTCCCACATTGGAGGCAGATGCTTTAACCTCTGAGCCACCAGGGAAGCCCTTAGACAGTTCTAAAACAAAAACTATATCTGGCAATCAGTTGAAATTCTCAAGAATCAGACTTTTGAAAGCAAAGAATCACTACTTGGTGGTAGCCACAGCCTTGGTGCCAGTTCAGCCTCTTTACTATCAGTTCAATTTATGGAGAATTGAGTAATTCTTCATCATCATTCTTATTATGCCATTGATTATTCACTATTTTGGTCACAAGGCTTATGGTATTAGGGTAGTTTCACTACCATACTGTTATCCATCTAAACCATGATTAGTAGAGGGGCTTTTACTTTATTCCAATATCAGATCTTTTGTTAATAAGCACAAAAAGTCACTACATTGACAAAAGACTCCACATCATTTCATCAGTTCACTAATTACTGCTTTGGAAAGTATTTAAAAGGGAGAAAAGTTATTAAATTTTGAACATTAGAAGTTATGCTGCTACTTGTTTGTAACAGCCAAGACATAGAAGGAACCTAAATGTCTATTGACAGATGAATGGATAAAAAAGATGTGGTGTGTATATGCAATGGAATATTACTTAGCCTTTAAAAAGAATGAAATAATGTCACTGGCAGCAACATGATAAACCCAGAGATTGTCATATTGAGTGAAGCAAGTCAGAAAGAGAAATATCATATGATACTGCTTATATGCAGAATCTAAAAAGAAATGATAAAAATAAGTTACAAAGCAGAGCAGACTCACAGACTTAGAGAACTAACTCATGCTTAAGAGGGGGTGGGGGGGAGATGGGTTGAAAGGTTAATTAAGGAGTCTGGGATCAACATGTAAATATTGCTATATTTAAAGTGGATAACCAATCAGGACTTACTGCATGACACAGGGAACTCTGCTTAATATTTTGGAACAACCTAAATGGGAAAATAATTTGAAAAAGAGTAGATATGTGTATATGCATAACTGAATCTCTTTGCTGTACACCTGAAACTACCATAACATTGTTAGGCAACTAAACTCTAATATAAAATTAAAAGTTTTAAAAAAGAGAAATTATGCTGTTGCAGTAAAATAAAGGTTGTCTACATATGGTCTGCCAATTAAAAAAAAATGTCTATTTTCATTAAAAATAAATTATACTAAAAAGGTACCCCAAACTTTACTTTCATCAATTAAGTGAAATGTCACATCTAAGCAACTGTAAAGACACTACCACAGTAGACTTTACTTAAAAATGAAACAAAAAAGTTTGTCATATCCCATAAGTGGGCAATATAGAAATACACAGCTGGTAATTTTACCCACAAGAGGGAGCCTGTATTTTTATATTTTTGTCACAGAACTTGAAAAACCTGAACTAAAATATGTTCTAAAAAAATGTTTGTTGATACCATAATCTTTATGTAAGGTCAAGTTTTAAGCTAATCAGATTTCAGTTGGCATATTTTTCTTTAACCATAATATATCAGTATGTCACAAGACTGGAATGATGATTGGAATTTTTAAAATTTTCATACCTATATTGTAATTAGGTTTTTTCAGATATAATAATGAAGATATAGCTGCCAAAACAGCCTAAGAGGAAATTCCTTTCAGGTAGTAGTAACATTAGTTGAGCTAAATTGACTTGAATTATTATAAGTGCTTTATATCCAAATTTAATAACATAGAAATGAAGTGATATTTCAGTCATCTTCTTATCAAAAAAGAGGCTTATATAAACCTGTAATTATCTATATATTTTCGGAACAGGCAACACCCTACTTTAAAAATTATGGTGGTCATTCTCATCAATATCACTTAAGACTTGCCTAAGAAAGGGTATAACTGACATGACAGCAGGATGATCTTTTTTTTTCTTAGAGTTGAGAAAAAGACCCTTAAAAAAAAAACCTAAGCTGTATTCTTCATATCTTTAATCTCCATAAACAATATCTTAAATTACTAAGTCTCTAAATAAACGTGCTCTGAGCTTTGGAAAATAAAATATATCCATCAACTTAATAATTACCTTATAAAAGATAGTTTTGGCAAGTCATCAACTGAGAGTGATCTGTTCTGTCACATTCAGAGACAAAGTAATCTAGCTGAAATTTGTTTTGTGACCCCTTGTAAAGTGCAGGGAAGACAGGTGATAAAGTGTCCCTGTCTCCTAGTGTCCTCTCCTCAGCCCCTTGACAATATTATACACCAGGGGCAGGAAGCTGAAGAAGAAAGGGTTAATCACCATTGTTCTTCCTTCTGAAATGCCAACCTACCCATTAAATCATTGTTTTTTCTCCTACTAGGCACCATGAATCTAATGGACCTAAAATCAATATCTTATAAATGACATAAAATATATATTCATTTTATGGACTAATGTACCCTAGTGTCTGAATCCTATTTACAACCTCCACTTTAAAAGAGAACAACAGACCTACTTCTGCCAGTAAAAGGTTACTCAGTCACTGGTGACATGTTGCAGAATGGACTGTCTTGCTGAAGTGTGGCACGAGGGCAAGACTGGTGCTGCAAATCCACCACTGTTGAAACTTGAAACCCAGTCCAGGGCACTCATGTTAGGATTCACAATTACAAAGGAGCATGCATGGAGCTTCCAAGAGTTCCACCATCTTCCCAGGTGGATTCACACGTTTCTGTTGCATTAACTTGTCTTGTAACTTATATAAAATTTTCAGTGCATCAAATCATTACAATACTGAAAAAGAAAACACAACTTCCACTTCATAGTGACTTCTATAATGATTGAGGACACTCAATTAAAAAAAAAAAAAAACTGAACTAAAAGACCAAAATGATCACTAGCCTACCAGAGAGACACTGGCCAAAAAAATGTAGCGTGAGATCGCACCACATTAAACCATATTTTCATGCAAGCTCTGGGGAAACTAAGGGCATTTCATTTCAGTGAAACAACCAAAAAAGATACAATGACTGTCTGTTGGTTTTTATATAGTAAGAAAATATGCTGGGAGTTCCCTGAAGGTTCGGGGGTTAGGGCTCCATGCTTTCACTGCTGTGGCCCTGAGTTCAATCCTTGTTGAGGGAACTAAGATGCTGGCAAATCATGTGGTATGGCAAAAAAAAAGAAAAAGAAAAAGAAATGATGAGAAGGTTTTATAAAAGTAATTAGTTGTGGTTGTGCTGGGTCTTCCCTGTGGTGCTCAGGCTTTCTCTAGTTGCGGGGAGTGGGGCTACTCTTCCCTGCACTGCATGGGTTTCTCATTGTGGGGGCTTCTCTCTCGTTGCAGAGCACAAGCTCTAGGTACCTGGGCTTCAGTGCTGCAGCTCGAGGGCGCTACAGTGCAGGCTCAGTAGTTGCTCTGTGACACGTGGCATCTTCCCTGATCAGAGATGGAACCCATATCCCCTGCACTGGCAGGAGGATTTTTACCCACCGTACCACCAGAGAAGTCCTCTCAGAAGCCATTCTTATGAGTGAGAAAGTCTTATGCTTAGTTCTAAAAAGTAAACTTCAGTTTACAACTTATTCCTAACTTTATTTTGAGGGGATCGTTTTCTACTTTTAATATTTTTAAGATACCAAATGTAAAATACATTTACTGTAAAATACAAATACTCCTGTAGACTTTCTGTTTTGATGGGTACAAACTGAAATAGAGAATAACCAATAGGAAAAGCAACTTTAAAACAGATATTTTTTGAGAGAATTCTAGCCAACAGGTCAGTATGAGGTTTCCTGTTCAGTTTTATGGCTTAAAATCCACAGAGTTATAAAACTACAAAAGAAAAAAAAAAACTGTTGTTCTTTTTTTTCCATTTGCCAACCAGAGTCATTTATCCCCTATTAGATAAAGTATAATAGACTCTACGGAAAGGGTCATTGGCCTTCCATTTAATGATATTGCCAGCCCCAATCTGCATTTTCCCGGCAATGTCCCTCAACACAGAATAAATGGCTGATCTCTTCACAATAACAGCTGATTTCTATTTATTAAGCTAAAAAGGTCACCATTTTCTACGGCTGGGCCGCCCTGCACTATTGATAATTTTATGCATAAACAAATGGCAAATTTGTGCCCCATAAATATGCATTAGCAATTACTTTTTCCTCGGGCAACGCTCACCGCATGCAAATGTGTACCTCACAGGGCCTGGGAGCTTTTGTTTTAGCTCTTGAACAGTGAAACAAAAGAGCACAATAAACAATTTTAAAATTGCCAATCAATAAGCAGTGCAGATGCAAAGGTAAATGGCAAGAAACTTGCTTAGAAACAACTAAACAAAAAGTGAGGAGGGGAAGATAGCAGAAGACTTTTCCTTTTTATTATTTCATTTCTTTCTCTTTCATAGTGAAAAGGCTAAAGCCCTCTTGACACAGAACAGCTAGATAGGCTGGTGCTAAATCAGATGCCAGATGGGGAAAATAGAATATATACACATGTTGAATCAACACACATACAAATACACACACACACACACACACACACACACACCCGTCAAAAAGGAGGTCTGAGTAAAACGGTGTTCTGACATAATTTCAAATGCATCACCAATTCAAATTTCAGATTTTTCAATTTCAGAGATTCAAAGGATTTTTAAGCTGATAAACTGGGAGGCACTACACCGATGCATAGCTAAAGCTTAATGCTGCTGCATTTTGCCATTCTCTGTTTTCTAATAAAGACAAGGGAAACATACATTATCAATAAGTAGGATATGTTAGGGACATGAGGAAAAGGAGTAAATAAGGAATATACTGAAAAGAAATAAAAAAAACATCTCACAAAACAACTACACATCCTTTAATATCAAAAACCTTTACCTCAGAACAATTCAAGAACAATACTGGGGGACATCCCTGATGATTTGGCGGCTAAGACTCCAAACTCCCGATGTAGACAGTTTGGGTTGGATCCCAGGTCGGGGAACTAGATCCCCCATACTGCCATAAAGGTTCCCATGCTGGCATAAAGACGGACGATCCCAAGTGTCGCAACTAAGACCCAGCGCAGGCAATAATAATAAAATATTAAAAAGAATAGCATTGGGTATAAGGATTTAGAGATAGGGCGCTAACAAGGACAGAAGCAACAGACAGGTGTAAGAAAGCCAAAGGGGAAAAATGTTACCTAATTTGAACTTGAACATAAACGATAGCTCAAGAAAAAGTTGACATTTTTTAAAGAAAAATAAACTTTTATAAGAGGTTTATTTGGCCCACTCTATCATGTACCACTCTAGGATCCATTTACCCTTGGATCTTGACAGAAATCTCTACAGGTTGGTATGTTTCACAGCATAAGGTACATAGCAGTTAGGAAACTGAACCAGTTAACATAAAGCGGTGCTAGGTCTGACCTTTGACCTAGTCTGATGCTTGTACCTCTCACTTCACTACTGCATGGTCTGAGTCTGCCATCCACTCCTGAAAACGTATCCCCTTTAACCTGATTTTAAAAATCTCTTCCTCAATGTATTGGTGGCTTTCCCTTCGTGTGAACAAGTCAAACTGTATTAACAATTTAAAATTCAGGACTTAGGCCAGTTTTCAAAACTAAGCTACTAAACTACTTTTGTAAAATATACAAATGCTGATTTCTATATTAGTACAAAGATACACTGGGCCTCCCAGGTGGCTCAGCAGTAAAAGAATCCGCCTGCTAATGCAGGAGAGAGAGGTATGGTCCCTGTGTCAGAAGATCCCCTGGAGGAGGAAATGACAACCTACTTCAGTATTCTTGCCTGGAAAATCTCATGGACAGAGGAGACTGTTGGGCTAGAGTCCACAGGGTTGCAAAAATTGGACACAACTAAGTAACAGAACATGCATGTGTGTGCACAAACACACACACACATGCACACACATACACACAAAAATATATTAGTACCTTCCCACTGAGACCATGCCATAGTTTTAATAATCATTTAATATAATAAAAAGTTTTGTTCTTACACAATGGTTTAGCCCGTATTAACAAGAAAGTAGTAAAGATAAATAAAATTATTCTTGGCCTAAAGGCAAATAGGCAAACATGAAAATCTAAAGCCAACAATAGCTCTGTCCTGTTCAAAGTCAAGATACTCTTCACAGGGGCCTCTTAGAATCTCTGTGTGGGTACTAAAAGTCAACCTCATTCTTTAGAGGAGGCCATGAAACTTCTCCTGGCAGTACTTCCCCTGGTAATGTCAGTGTTGGGAGATCAGGGCTGTTGCTGGCAATGCCAACTGATGGTGTGAATAAGAGAAGATGCCCCGAAGTGGACAATCCATAAAATATATTACTCGCACAGTCATATACGATGGCCCCAGAAGAGACTTCATATTTTTCTTGGTTAGAAAAGTTGTTATTTCTAGTAGTATAGAATCAAACTCCATCTTTTTTAGAGTTAAAGATTTTTTTTTTTTTAATTGGGGTATAGTTTGGGTTTTCCTAGTGGTTCAGATGGTAAAAATCTGCCTGCAATGCAGGAAAACTGGGTTTGACCCCTGAGTCAGGAAGATCCCCTGCAGAAGGGAATGACTACCTACTCCTGTATTCCTACCTAGAGAAGTCTACAGACAGGGGAGCCTAGAAGGCTACAGTCCATGGGGTCACAAAAAGTCAGACACAACTAAGCAAGTAATAATATAGTTGTTTTACAATGTTGTACAACAAAGTGAATTGGCTATATATGTATATATCTCCTCCCTTCCATAACCCTCCCCATCCCATGGAGTTAAAGATGTTTGAGAATCAACTATCCACTTATTATTACAAAATCAGCACAGCTGGATTCCAATACTTTATATATTAATTCAAATAATTATAAAGTTAGTGTACTCCCATTTTGCTATCTTAATTATCAGTCTTCAAAGCTGAACATACAAAACTTGAGCACGGTTTTTCTTGATCAACTAACTGCATTCAACGTGTGCTGAAGAGCATCACTACAGAAGAACCCATGTTGTCATTACCATCATATCTTGCCCAAGTCCTCACTCTCCAAGCAAGGTAAGGATTTCAAACTAAAACCACAAAAACTCCAATAATCTGGAGTTTGTCTGAAATTTATCAGTGCTTGTATAGTCAACCATGTAGACTGCATGTAAATAAAAGTGTGCTGCTGCTGCTGCTAAGTCACTTCAGTCGTGTCCGACTCTGTGCGACCCCATAGATTGCAGCCCACCAGGCTCCCCTGTCCCTGGGATTCTCCAGGCAAGAACACTGGAGTGGGTTGCCATTTCCTTCTCCAATGCAGGAAAGTGAAAAGTAAAAGTGAAGCTGCTCAGGCATGCCCGACTCTTAGCTACCCCATGGACTGCAGCCTACCAGGCTCCTCCGTCCATGGGATTTTCCAGGCAAGAGTACTGGGGTGGGGTGCCATTGCCTTCTCCAGAAAGTTCAGTTCAGTTCAGTTCAGTCGCTCAGTCGTGTCCGACTCTTTGCGACCCCATGAATTGCAGCACGCCAGGCCTCCTTGTCCATCACCAACTCCCAGAGTTCACTCAGACTCACATCCATCGAGTCAGTGATGCCATCCAGCCATCTCATCCTCTGTCATCCCCTTCTCCTCCTGCCCCCAATCCCTCCCAGCATTAGAGTCTTTTCCAATGAGTCAACTCTTCGCATGAAGTACTGGAGTTTCAGCTTTAGCATCATTCCTTCCAAAGAAATCCCAGGGCTGATCTCCTTCAGAATGGATTGGTTGGATCTCCTTGCAGTCCGGGAAAGTGTGTTAGAAGTGTGCAAAAACTTGGTGTGTTATATGGACACTCCAGTATCCAGAGGCTCAATGTGACAGAGGCTGGGTCAAATAATTACATGATGTGTGCCCAGTCCCACTTTGATAGGAACAAAATTGTGGTAGAGGGTACCTTGTGAGGGATTGAGAAAGTCAGAGGATCAATGGGAAATTCTAGAACTTTGTGCAAGAGGAAAGTCACTGCCTTATTTATCTTGGGCGAGGGTCTGCCAGAGTCTTTGCCTAAGATCCTTTCTTTGTCCATCTCCTGCTCTGCTGACTCCTGACATGTGCTCAGTCTTGTGGGTTAAGTTTCCCTGGCCCCCCTGGTAGTCAGCTTGGAGGTGAGTTAAGATACTGGGAGTAGGTAGTCTGGAGCTTGGTGTAAAACTGCATGGGCGCACACATGGGTATGTGTGTGGAGGGGGTGCAGGCAGCCACATGCGCACGCATGCACTCCTGTGTCTCCTCTCCCATTTACTATTTAAAAACATTTTATCATAGAGACAATTACACATTCAAAATAAAGACTTCAGAAAAACAAACTCCCATTGACTGTCTCCAAGGTTCAACACCTCTCGACCCTCTGCTGTTTGAGTCTCTCCCTCTTTCTTTCCTTTGCTATGTGTCTCAGGCAGCAGCTCCATTTTTACCAGGTTCCACCTCCTGCTGAACAGGCTCCCCTGGTTCCCGCTTGTGTCCAGTGACCCCAGCAACCCTGTGATCATCCTGCCAAACTCATCCCTTTTGTCTCCAGCATAAGGGTGGTAGTAACTTCTTCCTGCTCCTGACCTCTAGGTTGCTTTTTCACAGTTTATTATTGTCAATGTGCAACAATTTCTCACTATTAGATGCCCCTTTTTAAAATAATCGCAGTGGCTTCTGTCTTCCTGCTGACCATAAAGAGGGCTTATTTTATTATCACCTACTGGCAGAATCATGATTTATCCTTTATTCATAGTTCCCTTGAAGCAGGTCAAGGCCACCTAAGGTATAAGACCCTTTCAACAGCATGGAGCCCAGCATGCTGGTCCAATATAGTCCATGCCCAATGTATGGTTCCCTACATATAACATTCACAATGCATTCATGTACCAATCTAATCTTATTCCATATCTTTTGCCAATTGCTTATTTATATCTTGCTTTTTAAAAATTGATTTGTCTTAATCTATGGACCAATAAAGGAGCAACAGAAACCTACTACTGCCCTGAGAAATTCTACCCAAGTGCCGAACATTTTGGGAATCTGGTCAGTCTATTTTAAGGGGGTAGCTCAATCTGTCATGAAAACATATTTTTCCAGTGGTAGATGGCAGAAACTAGTTAACCAAGTATAGACATGTTTAATATATAGGTATTTGTTTATTAAAAACAAAATATGACCTTCTGATGTTAGGAATGTGTGTGCGCATATATGCACGCGCGCGCACACACACACACACACACACACACACACACACACCATAAAAATGACTGACGCTAGATGGCTCTTACAAAATTACATTTTGAAAAATTATGGGACTATGAATCAAACATATAGATTAAATTTCCCTGAAACAGACATGTGCTTAATAATTAATGGGAAAGGATACAAATAATATTTATGATTTTATCCTACTCAAAACACTTGAATAATTATGCAGTAATCATAGGGCTAGATGAAGACATACTTACCAGATTGGAACTCTAATCTGTAAGGAAATTTTAAAACATAAAAGGATCTTAAAATTGAAATAATGGAAATAAATCCATGCACTGAAACTTTAACCTACTTTAACATAGTCCTTTGTTTATAAAAATTTTAAGACAAAAAGATCTGCTTCAGATAATCTTCAGATAAGTACACAAGACTATGTAATTTTTAATGGCAGCAATCACAATGCAAGCAAGGATGAGATGTGGCAATGGAAAGAAGAGAATATAGTTAATAACTATTCAGTCCAAATTCAAGTTAGATATAACCAATGCTCTATATGTAATAAGGCAGTATTTTAAATATGGGTTCCAAAACCGATTTTCATCCAGTAGATGGGGAATTGGATAAGCATTCAAAACAGAAAAGTCAACCAGAAACACAGTGGGTATGACAACCGTGCTGAAACAAGTACAAATAGGAGGACAAGATGCATTGCATCTGAAAAGATTCAACTGAAGAACAAGAGAGCGCTTCTCTGGTGGTTCAGTGGTTAAGAATCTCCCGGCTAATGCAGGGGACACGGATATGATCTCTGGTCCAGGAAGATTCCATGAGCCTCAGAGCAATTAAACCCATGCCTCATAACTACTGAGCCCGTGCATCACAACAAGAGAAGCCATAGCAATGAGAAGCCCAAGCACAGCAACTAGAGAGTAGCCCCGCTCACTGCAACTAGAGGACGCCCACACACAGCAAGGACGACTCAGTGCGGCCAGAAATAAAATAATAATAATAAGTTGTGAAATTAAAAAAAAAAAAAGACCAAGAAAGGGCACCAGTCACTAAGTTCAATCAGATATTTCAAGGGCTGCCATTTGGAAAAATATAGACAGGACATATTGTCTCATGTTCCACATGAGAACAAAGTCATATTTCTGTTTTTGTTTTGATGGCAGGATTATGAGGAGGTAGTAGATTTCAGTGCATTGTGAAAACCAACTTTTTCTTAAATTAGTTGCGCAGTAAGATGACTGATTGGAGGCACGTCAAATGATTTAGGGTTAAAGCCAGGGCTCTGGATTCAGGGAGACCGGGTTAACATTTTGGCTTTGCTACATACTACCCAAGTGATCCTGGGCATAGTCAGTCACTTAACCTCAGTTCTTCATCTGCAAAATCTTCCAAATATATTCTCTACCAAAGAAGGTGGCAGAGAAGGTAAAGCAAGACCATGTCTCAGAGGTCTAAGAAAAGGATTCTGAACAAAATGACATATTGGATCATCTAGCTTTTAAGATCCATTGTAACCTTAGACTAAATTATTCTATTTCTCAAAGTTCAGGCATATATTTTCATACAATTTCAGGCCAGGAAATCTCCCACTGATTTTTTAAAAGGGGGAAAAGTTTGTGGCAATTCTGCATTAACAATGTTTCAGCATCAAATAGAGAAAGGATATTCATTTTTGACCAAAATAAAGCTATTCAAACTCACAAAGTATTTTTAGTTAATAAAAAGAAACATAACGTCATAAGTCAGAAATACGGTTACTAAAATCAGCAATATCCATTTTGAATAAATTTACATTATTAACCTTATTTTCTCCTCTTTAAAGTCTCTAGCTACTCAATTTATAGATGCTTCTTGGATTCTGAAGAAACATGAACAAAGTACTTAGCTTCTTGAACACTGAGCATGGCTTCCTCGCTGCTGTCAGCCAAGCCTTTCCACCACTCCTTCAAGCGTGCCTTCTGTCACAGCCACTCAGCACACGGCAACCAAGAACACAGACAAGTGAGCTAAGCAGGGCTAAAGGGCAACTTCAAAAGAAGTGATTCTCAAATCCTTTTTTGTGATGCCCCAGGGTTCCTCTAGTTATTTCAAGGAATGCTCTAAAACTTTCAAGAAGTTCTTAAAACAAAACCATTTTATTCTTCTCAGCCTAACAATTACAGAGCTCTTTAGACTTTTCAAGGCATTTTCACTTAAACTATCAGATCTGATCCTTGCGGCAATCCTTGAAGGTAGGGATGACTGGGATGATCCTTCTCTTACAGATTAAAACAAATCTGAAAAATTGTGATGTGACTCCCAAGTCACTAAACTATAAAGCAGCATAAAAAAGGCAAGAGCCCAAGTCCTGTCTTCTTTCTTCTCCGCCATGCTTTGTAACAGAGTATCTGCAGTACCTGTGTGTGCAAAGTCACTTCAGTCACGTCTGACTCTTTGCAACCCCGTGGACTACAGTCCGCCTGTCCGTGGGATTCTCCACGTAAGAATACTGGAGTGAGTTGCCTGCCTTCCTCCAGGGTATATTCCCAACCCAGGGATCAAACCTTTGTCTCCTATATTGCAGGCAGATTCTTTAACGCTGAGCTACTGGGGAAGGCCACCTGCAGTTTGGAGAGGTCATTTTGAAAACCTTCAAATCACGGAAGCATTCATTTATTTCTGGAGCTGTGAACGTTGACCAGGATTATGCTACACTCTGTATTTACCTTCTTATTCGTTGATAGATGTTCCCATTTTTTTAAATGGAAATAGCACAGTGGTTCTCCACCAAGGGTGATTTTGCCCCTTGGGGGACATTTGGCCATGTCTGCAGACATGTTTGATTGTCACACTGGTGGGCGGGGGGGTGGGACACTACTCTAGACCACAGAAGCCAGGGATGCTTCTAAACATCTCTGAGTACATCTGGGATGTACAGCTCCCCAACACAAAGAATTATCCAGTCCAAAATGTAAATAGTGTTAAGAAGGAGAAACCCTGGTTTAGCAGCAATTTTATTTAAGCCATCTGTTTTTGTCTCTTATTTTTGTTATATAATCATAATGCTTTCAGATTGTAACATTTCCTGAGTCCTAATGACTGGTTTGGCATTAGGCTATCAGCTCTTCGGTAGTCACTAATTCCACAAAATGCCCTCTGCCTTAATCTTTGCTCTTTGGCAATACGTTGAACAGTGGTTCAAGTGACAGAGGTCACCATTACTGAGATAAATGGATCATAAAATAATTCATCGTGGTATTTATAATACTTTGCTTAGAAGAATGTTGAAAATAAAGCGAAGTAAATGGGGAAAGTCAGAAGCATACATTTCAATAATATGAAATGAAAATGGAAATTTATTTCAGTTATGCGAGTGATCTTTGACTTTCCTATTATGTACAGCTTACATCAGATTATCACAACAATGTGCATCCAATCTTAAAAATAAAGTCAGTTATCTTTTGACGTGCTAAATTATTTCAATAAGCATCATAATAAGTAATAATATCCTCTTTGCAGAGAATGTCACCCTTCGCCTTTGCCCTGTTAAAACCTTCTCCGAAGCAATGGCTCTCAACGCTTGCTTCCTATGGACAGGGTCCAGGCTGTCTTCTCCGGGCTTAGTTCCAGTCTTAACATGAGCCAAACAGAGTCCCTGATTTGGAAGCAGCAAGTTGCCTCAGTCATAAGGACGCAGTACGGTATCTCGTCTGTATTTTGTATGTAGTATTTCGCTTCCTTAGTCTTTACCTCTTTGGTGTCTTCAGATATGTCAGCATTTGAATGACGAATTAGGGCTTTAAAAGCAACCTTTCTGGTTCACATTCTGTTTAAGATTGCAAAACCCTGATGCTGAAAAAGACTGAAGGCAAAAGGAGAAAGGGACAGCAAAGGATGAGATAGTTAGATACTATCACTGACTCAATGAACACAAATCTGAGCAAACTCTGAGAGATAGTGAAAGACAGGGAAGCCTGGTGTGCTACAGTCCATGGGTGTGCAAAGAGTTGGACATGATTTAGTGATGGGCTTCCCTGATAGTTCAGCTGATAACGAATCAGCCTGCAATGCAGGAGACCCCAGTTCAATTCCTGCATTAAGAAGATCCACTGGAGAAGGGATAGTCTACCCACTCCAGTATTCTTGGGCTTCCCTTCTGGCTCAGCTGGTAAAGAATCTGCCTGCAATGTGGGAGACCTGGGTTGGATACTTGGGTTGGGAAGATGCCCTGGAGAAGGGAAAGGCTACCACTCCATTACTCTGGACTGGAGAATTCCAAGGACTGCATAGTCCATGGGGTTACAAAGAGTCAGACACAACTGAGCAACTTTCACTTCAGTTCAGTTCAGTTCAGTCACTCAGTCTTGTTCGACTCTTTGTGAACCCATGAACTACAGCATGCCAGGCCTCCCTGTCCATCACCAACTCCCAGAGTTTACCCAAACTATGTCCATTGAGTCGGTGATGCCATCCAACCATCTCATCCTCTGTCATCTCCTTCTCCTTCTGCCCTCAATCATTCCCAGCCTCAGGGTCTATTCAAATGAGTCAGATCTTCGCATCAGGTGGCCGAAGTATTGGAGTTTCAGCTTCAACATCAGTCCTTCCAATGAACACTCAGGACTGATCTCCTTTAGGATGTACTGGTTGGATCTCCTTGCAGTCCAAGGGACTCTCAAGAGTCTTCTCCAGTACCACAGTTCAAAAGCATCAATTCTTTGGCACTCAGCTTTCTTTATAGTCCAACTCTCACATCCACACATGAAAAACCATAGCCTTGATTAGATAGACCTTTGTTGGCAAAGTAATGTCTCTGCTTTTTAAAATGCTATCTAGGTTGGTCATAACTTTCCTTAAAAGGAGTAAGTGTCTTTTAATTTCATGGCTGTAATCACCATCTGCAGTGATTTTGGAGCCCAAAAAAATAAAGTCTGCTACTGTTTCCACTGTTTGCTCATCTATTTCCCATGAAGTGAGGGGACCGGATGCCATGGTCTTAGTTTCCTGAATGTTGAGCTTTAAGCCAACTTTTTTACGCTCCTCTTTCACTTTCATCAAGAAGCTTTTTAGTTCCTCTTCACTTTCTGCCATATGGGTGGTGTCATTTGCATATCTGAGGTTATTGATATTTCTCCTGGCAATCTTGATTCCAGCTTGTGCTTCTCCCAGTCCAGCGTTTCTCATGATGTACTCTGTATATCTTAACTAAGCAGGGTGACAATATATAGCCTTGACATACTCCTTTTCCTATTTGGAACCAGTCTGTAGTTCCATGTTCAGTTCTAATGGTTGATTCCTGACCTGGGTATAGGTTTCTCAAGAGGCAGGTCAGGTGGTCTGGTATTCCCATCTCTTTCAGAATTTCCACAGTTTGTTTTGATTCACACAGTCAAAGGCTTTGGCATAGTCAATAAAGCAGAAATAGATGTTTTTCTGGAACTCTCTTGCTTTTTCGATGATCCAGCAGATGTTGGCAGATCTCTGGTTCCTCTGCTTTTCTAAAACCAGCTTGAACATCTGGAAGTTCACAGTTCATGTATTGCTGAAGACTGGCTTGGAGAATTTTAAGCATTACTTTACTAGTATGTGAGATGAGTACAACTGTGCGGTAGTTTGAGCATTCTTTGGCATTGCCTATCTTTGAGATTCGAATGAAAGCTGACCTTTTCCATTCCTGTGGCCACTGCTGAGTTTTCCAAATTTGGTGTCATATTGAGTGCAGCATGCTCACAGCATCATCTTTCAGGATTTGAAATAGCTCAACTGGAATTCCACCACCTCCACTAGATTTGTTCTTAGTGATGCTTCCTAAGGCCCACTTGACTTCACATTCCAGGATGTCTGGATCTAGGTAAGAGTGAGTGATCACACCATTGTGATTATCTGGGTCGTGAAGATCTTTTTTGTACAGTTCTGTGTATTCTTGCCACCTCTTCTTAATAGCGTCTGCTTCTGTTAGGTCCATACCATTTCTGTCATTTATTGAGCCCATCTTTGCATGAAATGTTCCCTTGGTATCTCTAATTTTCTTGAAGAGATCTCTAGTCTTTCCCATTCTGTTGTTTTCCTCTATTTCTTTGCATTGATCGCTGAAGAAGGCAGCAACAGAAAAATAACAAATCTTTTCAATAATGTACGAAAGCTGCAAACCTGCTGTATAGAAATACGAACTCCCACATTGAAAGACCAATCTCCAGAGGTCTTTTGTGTTTCTCTACCCCTTGTGAAGCAGCTTTCTTCAGAACTACCTTTTCAAGGACACCTGCATAGAGAAAACCTTAGAAGATAGAGGCAGGGTCCCCCTCCTAGGCATAGGGGAGGTTTGTTCCACTGTCCAGTATAATAAGGATCATGTTTTGTTGTTGTTGTCATTGTTTAGTTGCTAAGTCATGTCCAACTCTTTGCAACCACATGGACTTCAGTCCACCAGGCCCCTTTGTCCATTAGATTTCCCAGGCAAGAACACGGGATCAAGTTTACTCAGTGGCAAAAGTTAGATATGCTTAAATTCCTAATATGAAAGAGTCAGGTTCCTTAAGCTCAGGCTTTCTCCCCTGAAGTGTATGCATTGCCAGGCTCTCTCTGAATCACTTCAGTTCTGTTGCTCAGTCATGTCTGACTCTTTGTGACCCCATGAACTGCAGCACGCCAGGCCTCCCTGTCCATCATCAACTCCCAGAGTTTACCCAAACTCATGTCCATTGAGTCAGTGATGCCATTCAACCATCTCATCCTCTGTCATCCCTTTCTCCTCCTGCCCCTAATCCCTCCCAGCATCAGGGTCTTTTCCAATGAGTCAACACTTCGCATCAGGTGACCAAAATTTAGAGTTCCAGCTTCAGTCCTTCCAAAGAACACTCAGGACTGATCTCCTTTAGGATGGACTGGCTGGATCTCCTTGTGGTCCAAGGGACTCTCAAGAGTCTTCTCTAACACCACAGTTCAAAAGCATCAATTCTTCTGTGCTCAGCTTTCTTTATAGTCCAAATTGCATGCATACATGACTACTGGAAAAACTGAATCATCCATACATGACTACTGGAAAAACTGGAAAAATTGAATGGCAATTAGGGTTCAGGGAACTAGTATAAATGTTAACACTCTGGCTACTACTATTGCTGTGAGTGAAAACTGCCCTTTGTTGCTGATCCAGGATTTTAGTGTCTTCTGTCAATGTCTGTGAAACTGTGGCAGGCTAATGCATTAGCTTGCAAATAGGGTAAAAATCTTAGACCCTTCAAAGTTCTTAAAAATGCACACAAACAACATTAGCAGACTCTTCCAACAGATGGCCATTTTGTCCTATATCTAAATTCAGAAGGACCTATTTTTTTCTTAGTAAACAGAATGAAATGACCATATATTAAGTTTATTTCAACAAAAAGGTATTTGGCTAATAATGATAATAGTCGTAGCAGTAATTGATTGACTTCTATAACTCAGGTGCTTTGTTAAGAGATTAACAAATACTACTAACTAATTTAGTCTGACAATAACACTGATGTGCTCTATGCTTAATCGCTCAGTCATGTGTGACTCTTTGCGATGAGGCAGCCATTATTATCCCCATTCCACAGTAGGAAACAAAGACATTGGACTTCCTTGGTGGTCCAGTGGCTGAGACTCCATGCTCTGAAAGCAGGGGGCCCAGTTTCGATCTCTGGTCTGGGAACTAGATCCCACATGCTACAATTAAGTTTGTATGCTGCAACTGAAGATCCTGCATGCTGCAATTAAGACCTGGTGCAACCAGATAAATTTAAAAAGAAATACTCTAAACAAAAAACTATGTAAATTAAGTGACTTGGCCAAGACTACATAGCCAGTTGATATTGAAGCAAAGATCTGCATTCAGGATGGAATGTGAACTTGGCTTGTCTTTTTAATCAGCTTTCTTTTACATGTTCCACTCTGAGCCTCATATTGGTGGTACAGAGATATGGTCCCTGGCTTTGAGGGACTCATGGTTTAAAAAGGGAGAGAAAGTAATAAACAATTAGCTTCAACAGAATGCCATACGTATGTACAGGGAAGGGACCTGGCCACCTCAGGAGTCGGCAATGTCTTCCAAATGAAAGGATGATTGAAATGAATCTTGGCTAATCAAGAGTAGGCCAGGTGAAGAAACAGGGGCAATGCATTCCCTGATTTTTACAAGTGAGGAAATGGAACCCCAGACACAAGGCTAGTCACATCGCTGCATTGATGCATGGTGGCCCCTTGATGACTGATGAATTTTTATTATTTCCTGCTCTCCCTAAAGATTATTCCTCACTTTTTTTCAGCAATAGGCAATGCTAGCATTATCTCATGTTTATACTTTTCTTCTTCTTTTTTAAAAAAATCTGAAGTCATTAAGCATTGGGCATTCAAGGACATAATACATGAAAACAGTGTCACAAGAGTACCACTTTTCTAGGGTAGACATGGCACATCCCCAAGCACTGAAAGGGTTAATAAATCACTTGGAAATTTAAATGTCATTTTCTGTTAGAGTTTATTGAAGGACTTATCATGATTATAGACAAAGTTCCAACAAGGTCAACACCAATGTTCCAAAGGCATGAGCAGGTAAGCTAAAGAGAGATCAAATAAATTGTCTAAATGTTACAGCATAGGTAGTTCTCACGAATGTCTCTGCAACCGGTCTAACTTCCATTAACATAGTTAGAAAGTCTCTGATATGAGGAAAATTACTATAACTTCAGATATTACTCTAAGGAGCTATTGCTGTAGAATAGAAATGAAGAGATGTAGATAAATCTGCTAATGCTCATCTTATTCACATAAAGTGTGCATAGAGGAACAGAAAACAGAAGCAAGAAATTCAAGAAAATAATGCCCAAGATTTGAGTCCAGTTGCAATACTTTCTTGGAGAAGGAAATGGCAACCACTCCATATTCTTGCCTAGAGAATCCTGTGGACAGAGCAGCCTGGTGGGCTGCAGTCTATGAGGTCACACAGAGTCGGACATGACTGAAGCGATTTAGCAGCAGCAGCAGCAACACTTTCTAAGTTGCAGGAATTCATGTACATTTTAACAGAGATTCAATATGGTTTAGTGGACGATAATCAGAATTGGCAAGTGAGGTAATAAGGAGTATGTTTATCAAAAGAGTGAAATAATACAGCAGTATGCTTGATGGATTAGAGTTTGACTTTTTTAGGACAGTTAACACCACCACCACCACATGTATCCAGTGTCACTATACCAAAGACACTAGGATGGCTGCTGTGAAAAGTGGAGGAGTATATGCCCTATATCTGCCAGTGGTCTAGAGGAGTTGAAGGTAGCAGTAACACATGGCTAAATAAGTAACTACTGTAATTCACCCCACAAACATTTAGCGAGTGTCTGCTCTATCTTTAGTGATAACTAAAGAAATCTAAATGAAAGGTGCAAGTAAGGATGGGAACTAAGGAAAAGAAAGGTTCTAATAGCTTCCTGCATTTCAAATACAGTTGCTTCCAGTTCTTACCTGAGCCAAAAGTGAACAATGGGGGCAGGGTACCAAGATCAATGACAGTCCAGGATCAGAATCACTGACATCAACATTATCAATTGTATCCAATCTCATCACAATGGGTGATAAATTTACTGGTGAAAAAGATGGATCTTTTTCTACAGAATCTGACTAAAAAGGAAACTAATTCTTGAGGTTTAATTACTTGAAAAGCCAACTGAAGTTGCATAAATAAAACTTTGACTAGGACTTTTAAAAAATACTCAGAATTACACTTGGGATATTCTATTAATTCAATCAAATTCCTAGTCATATAGCAAGTATTTTTCAGTATTTAAAGGAAATCTGAGGATATGGTTGATTCATTACTCTTTTAAGGGCTTCACTGGTGACTCAGCAGTAAAGAATCCAGCTGCAATGCAGGAGCCATGGGTTCAGTCCCTGCGTTGGGAAGATCCCCTGGAGAAGGAAATGACAACCCATTCCAGTATTTTTGCCTGGGAAATCCCATGGACATGGGAGCTTGGTAGGCCATAATTCTTAAGAGTTGCAAAAGAGCTGGACGTTACTTAACGACTGAACTAGGACAATGATCATTCAGTATGTAGCATTTATCCAAGTGTTATAAAATGTGTCCCCAATAGGGGAGGATAAAAGTTTTAAGAAGCCGGAAACTTAAATGATTTGGGATGCCTTCTGTAAAAAAAAAAATACAAAATTATGATCTCTTCACAGTAACCATAACTTCACAGGATTTTGTGTACAGAGTAGAATTTTACAAAAATAATTTAATTAAGAGAATTATACATATAAGAGAAAGATAACTCAATATTTCTAATAGCATGGTTGATAGATTTTATTTTTCTCCCTGCTATTATAGACAGTCGAGGAAAGATTCTTTCAACTTTACAACTTGTTTTTGGTAAGGCTATGTAAAATTTTTGGACTGTAACAAATACATGAAAGCCTTTAAAAAGTTTCTTATGAGATACAGGATTTGGAGGAATTTTCCACAAAGTAGCTTCTGGCTCCGTACATTCATGCTTTTGAACTGTGGTGCTGGAGAAAATTCTTGACAGTCTCTTGGACTGCAAGGAGATCAAACCAGTCGATCCTAAAGGAAGTCAACCCTGAATACTCACTGGAAGGACAGATGCTGAAGCTGAAGCTCCAATCCTTTGGCCACCTGATGTGAACAGCTGACTCACTGAAAAACACCCTGATGCTGGGAAAATTAAAGGCAAGAGAAGAAGGGGGCAACAGAGGATGAGATAGTTGGATAGCATCACTGACTCAATGGACGTGGGTTTGAGCAAACTCGGGGAGATAGTGAAGGACAGGGTGGCCTGGAGTGCTGCAGACCATGGGATCGCAAATAGACACAACTTAGTGACTGAACAACAACACCCATACATTCAAACTCAGCTTCTCTTCTATGACTAATACATTTCCATTCTGGTGACAGAGACGATGTTCATAAAACAGTGTGATTCTGGCCCTAAAACTTGCAGTTACACTTAGATAAGTCAGCAGTAGGATCATTCTTAGGAGCCCTAGGGAACAGCTACAAATAATATAACCAGCAAGGAGAATGACTGACGCAATGGATGATGTAAATATTTCCCACTCAACCTAAATGAACTGCATCCCAAAATCAGTTTTTCTTTACATGACCCCCCAAATGCCCTAATCATTCCAACACTATATATTAAGGTGAATAGTGATGGAGAAGAAGTTGGAATAGAAATAGATGGTGATACCAATCATTTTGCAAATTTAACAAACACATGTGCCCCTGTGAACACTTAACTAGGGCTCAACCAAGGCCATGGAATAAACTTAAGCTTCCCTCGCTTCAAGGTAAAACTACCTCTGGTTCTCATCAAAGCGTTTTAATTTTTATGACCTGAAAGTTCAGGTGGTTGCCCTGACCATCGGTTAAATCAGTTAACATAAACTATTAAATGTTCTGTAAATCTTTTGCAACAATTCCTTTAACACGACACTTGATATATCTACAAAATGAGTCATTACAATGCACAAACAGCTCTGGATATGCCAGCAGAGATGGAAGAAGGGTATGAACCCACGAAGGGCTGCTAAGTGGCAAGAAAAAGCTAAATTATGAGCCAAAAAATTAGAAGAAAAGAAGCTTCATGAGTTCTGCAATTTAGAGACATACATTAATATTCCAGAAAGTAGGCGGATAGGACTGTGAAGTTTTACTGATTTTCCACTTTCACTCTAATTTTGTTTAAGCCAAGGGAAATAATACCAGCACCCTGCTGACACAGCATATTGATCCCAGTTCCTGAAGATTAAATTATACTTTTCTACTTTACTATGAATTCAGACATGTCCGACTCTTTGAGATCCCATGGACTATACGGTCCATGGAATTTTCCAATCCAGAATACTGGAGTGGGTAGCCTTTCCCTTCTCCAGAGGATCTTCTCAACCCAGGGATCAAACCCAGGTCTCCCGCATTGCAGGTGGTTTCTTTGCCAGGTGGGCCACAAGGGAAGCCCCACTATGAAAACAAGATTGTTTATTAAGTTCTTTAACATGTCTCCTCACAAAATAGCATACAGTATCAAATTTAGTTTATCTCTTATGATTGTCTTACAGTGTATTTAGTGAAATAAATTACCACAACACAAGAAATCGTAACACAATAGAAACAATTACATTAAATAACAAAGTGTCATTTTTAACATTAGGTCAACAACCTTCAGTTCAGTTCAGTTCAGTTGCTCAGTCATGTCCAACTCTTTGCGACCCCATCAATCGCAGCACACCAGGCCTCCCTGTCCATCACCAACTCCCAGAGTTCACTCAAAACCATATCCATTGAGTCGGTGATGCCATTCAGCCATCTCATCCTGGGTCATTCCCTTCTCCTCCTGCCCTCAATCCCTACCAGCATCAGGGTCTTTTCCAATGAGTCAACTCTTCGCATGAGGTGGCCAAAGTATTGGAGTTTCAGTATTAACATCATTCCTTCCAATGAACACCCAGGACTGATCTCCTTTAGGATGGACTGGTTGGATCTTCCTGCAGTCCAAGGGACTCTCAAGAGTCTTCTCCAACACCACAGTTCAAAAGCATCAATTCTTCGGCACTCAGCTTTCTTCACAGTCCATCTCTCACATCCATACATGACCACAGGAAAAACCATAGCCTTGACTAGACAGACCGTTGTTGGCAAAGTAATATCTCTGTTTTCTAATATGCTATCTAGGTTGGTCATAACTTCACTTCCAAGGAATAAGCATCTTTTAATTTCATGGCTGCAGTCACCATCTGCAGTGATTCTGGAGCCCAAAAAAATAAAGTCTGACACTGTTTCCACTGTTTCCCCATCTATTTCCCATGAAGTGATGGGACTGGATGCCACGATCTTCGTTTTCTGAATGTTGAGCTTTAAGCCAGCTTTTTCACTCTCCTTTTTCACTTTCATCAAGAGGCTTTTTAGTTGCTCTTCACCTTAAGTCCCACAAAAAAATAAGATATGGAAGTTGCTCCTCTAAAAGCATCAGAAATGCACACGTTTGTAACTGCAGATTCAGAATGCTGAACAGAATTCTGAAGGGGGCCCACAGAGAACCTGATCAAACATATCCATCTGTTTGTCGTCATGTAAATAATGCTCACACAACCAGTGCTGGGACCTCTTCTAGGACAGGCCCTGAGACTTTCATCACATCTGTCATTTCCCTTCCTTACAGCTGCCTCATCAGTAACTCAGGGGGTTTCCTTCCTTAACACTCCAACAGCATCCTAAGAAAACAGAACTAGCCTTGAGCAATTTCTCTCTTTCTCCTCCCTCTACCTGATTTTTGCCTCAGTAACTAATATTAATATCCAGTGTAATGTCCTCTTATGGAAATGTGAACATCTCCAAGCAAGTGCTCCCACTCTGAGAAGTAGGAACCTCTTCCACTTTCTAAGGCTCAGATGTGGCTCAGGAAATGAAGTCATCAATGCCAAGTATCCAACCATTTGAAAGAGTCTACACAACTGACACCACTAACAAAATCTCCAGGAGAAAAACAGTACATGTTAATCTTTATCTGTTGGTGGATTAGATTTTTCCGTGGCTGCATCTTACTAAAGGCAACCGAGTTTCCCTGAAAATAAAGTGATGTTCTTACATACAAAGTGGCTCTGACCTGACAGAGGCTGAAGCTGGCAGCAGTCAAGTAGGGAAATATGATATCTGGAAACTAGAGGATGCACTGCTGCTGGCCATGCCACTGGCCTATTGCTCTATTTTCTGGGTTCTTTCTTCTTCCTGAAAATACATCAGGTCTTCACATCCACAAAAGGTTAAAGACAGAATTCCACTGACATAATATAATATGGGAAACTGACAAGCATTCCCAGGTTTGCAGGATTTTAGTCACGATAAACCTATAGCACAAATATATGATAAAATATACTACAGATATGTTTAATAAAATATATGTATGTATGAACTTATAGATAAAAGAAATATGTGTATCCACATATATGACTCACACAGTTACATTTCTAGTTTCTTTAACTGGCAGCAAAATTTTTCTATGCTAATTACTCTTTATTGCTGGAGGACCTCAGACCATAGTATTCTCCTCTATGACTAACTTTTTTCCTCTAATTCCCCCTTGTTTAAACACATTCATCAATTTAGAAAATTAAGTGAAGGAATAATGCACATACTGGTTACCTCTGCTGCTGCTGCTGCTGCTGCTGCTGCTGCTAAGTTGCCTCAGTCTTGTCTGACTCTGTGCGACCCATAGACAGCAGCCCAGCAGGCTCCCCTATCCCTGGGATTCTCCAGGCAAGAACACTGGAGTGGGTTGCCATTTCCTTCTCCAATGCATGAAAGTGAAAAGCGAAAGTGAAGTTGCTCAGTCATGCCCGACTCTTAGCAACACCATGGACTGCAGCCTACCTGGTTACCTCAGGCATCCCCAAACACAAATCCTAGAATTTTAAATAATACTCATGGTGGATCTAGCCCAAAGAAATTCAAACAGAAAGTGTGCAAATATTAAACTTTGCATTATTTGTATACACTAAAGCAAGGGTCCCCAACCTCTCGGCCACAGATTGGTACCTCCTGTCAGATCAGCAGTGGCATTCTGCAATGTGCTTGAGCCATCCTGAAACTATTCTCCCATCCCTGGCCCAGTGTGTGGAAAAATTGTCTTTTATGAAACCGGCCCCTAGGGCCAAAAAAGTTGGGGTCTGCTCCATGAAAGGATATTTTGCTCTGTGAAGTTTGCTTTACATCCTACTTTTCATTTGGTGCATCCAGTATGCAGGCTTTAGACTATATAAATCAGGATTTGTATGTGGTACCCAGCAGACTAATGTTGTTAATAAGCATTAAATATAAACTTCCTTTTACCTAGAGTATTATTTTGGAAGATGTCTCATCTTTGAAATCTGAGTCACTCATGAAAAGAATAAAAGAAAACTAAGTCTAAGAAATAACACATCTTAAAATGATGCTGGAGAAACTTCTTAATATCCTTCACTAGAACCCTAGACAAAAGTTTATCTGAGACCATTCACTTCACTTCACTTCACTTCAGTCACTCAGTCGAGTCCAACTCTTTGCGACCCCATGAATCGCAGCACGCCAGGCCTCCCTGTCCATCACCAACTCCCGGAGTTCACTCAAACTCACGTCCATCGAGTTGGTGATGCCATCCAGCATTCTCATCCTCTGTCGTCCCCTCCTCCTCCTGCCCCCAATCCCTCCCAGCATCAGAGTCTTTTCCAGTGAGTCAGGTCTTCGCATGAGGTGGCCACAGGACTGGAGTTTCGGCTTTAGCATCATTCCTTCCAATGAACATCCAGGACTGATCTCCTTCAGAATGGACTGGTTGGATCTCCTTGCAGTCCAAGGGACTCTCAAGAGTCTTCTCCAACACCACAGTTCAAAAGCATCAATTCTTCGGTGCTCAGCTTTCTTCACAGTCCAACTCTCCCATCCATACATGACCACTGGAAAAACCATAGCCTTGACTAGACAGACCTTTGTTGGCAAAGTAATGTCTCTGCTTTCCAATAGACCATTACAGGACATTTAACTTTTGAAGAGCAGAAATATCTCTTTATAAGCTGATTTTATTTCTTGAAGATATAATCATCTGCCTCATCTCTTTTCATGAAGTTTTCAGTAGCAGTGCTGCAAAACAACTTCACAGGTAAAGTTAACTCTGTTACCACATCATTCTGAGGTCTCCTCACTGAGAAATTAGGGAAGTCACAAATATCTAAGACTACATTACACTGTGCCCAAGATGCCCCTTCTCCAGCACCACCTGCAAAACTCTGTGTCCTTGGTCAGGACCAAATACCCAACACACCCAGCCAGGCTCTACAACCATCAGTCTTGGACAGGTACTTTTCATGCTAGTTTCTCTCTTCACCTTTTACACATTTGTCAGGGATAAGTATGACCTGGAGATTTAAATACTTATTCTGTAAAACTCATAAATAAGTAAGGAAAATATCTTTTGAAGATTTGAGAAGCAACAGCTGTGGCATTCTCATTGTGATTCTTGGTGATCCAACTTTTTAATTGTAGCAACCACGTAAAACAATGGGGCGGTAAAAACAACACAAAATTTTTCTATGCAACCTTGTTCTCTAGATCTCCTAATGAAAAACTGATCACTTCCCAGTTCTAGAAGGCAAACTTGTACTCATCAGATATTGTGATCTTAAGAAAGAACAGTTTGAAAAAGGCTAAACCATTTTATTTCCTAGATTATACAGTTTCTGCCACCTAGGACACCCACACAACTCCACATAGGCCTACACAGAAAGACACACAGACGAACACCTACACACCAACAATTGTTGATCCCTAATCTTCACATCACCCCAACTTCCATATAATTCATTGAATTAATGATTTTTAAAAATATTTTAACAGCCATAGTCATAAAGGTTGTTTCACCAAGTGGTTTACAGTTTTTACTAAAAGGAGGCTAAAATATAGTTTAGAGTCTTTCTTATTCATCTACTTGAGTTTCTTCTTTGTAATTAAAATTGTGGATCTAACCTATAATTCGGTCACAATCTTGAAGAGTGACTGATGCTTATTACCAAGCAGGCTTACTTAACATGATGTATATTTCAGAGGACAGCACTTATGGTTTTTAAATCACTGGATCTTTCTGTTCAAAACAATCAGGGCTGAGCTTCACCTTCTGCAGTTTTCTCATTCTCAAAAGGCTTTTTTCTCTCTTTCCAACAAAACAAGCTGTTCTTTCCTTTCTCTACATATCACGAGCTACAAAAGCAGCCCCAGACCGTAGCATGGGTATCTGGAAATGGGATTTCATTAACTACTACACTAAATCAATTAACCAAAATAGGTAAAAATTTCCTTAAACATTGCTAAAGCTATAATATGGCTTAAAACAATAAACACATCCTTCATAGCAGGTAAATGACTCAACAAGCCAATAGGGCATGATTCTTTGTAAGACTGTCTTTTGTATTCTCACTGCAGTTCTGGTGCTTCAGGCCAGGGCAAAAACTTGAGGAACTACGGTCCTGTGGAAACTCAGCCATCTGTGGGTCTGGAACTGTGTGTGAGTGCTCAGGACATTTTCCTAAGGAAAAGAATTGCACAAGGGCACAGTGTACCAGTGGCTGGCCCACAACAACCACTGTGTGCTCCCCGGGGGTAACATTGCTTCTTCAGGCACTCCCACCCAGAGGTACTCCGCAGTGAGCTTCCACTCCCCTTTCCCTTCCTCACTCCTTTTTCTTCAAATTCTTACTTCCTTATGTGGATGACAGCTTTGAATACATATGCAAGTGAACAAACTCTCAATGGAAAGTCATTCACCACCGCCCTGCCATATACATTTCTCCAGTTTTCAAAATGACAATGTCTTCAACAGTGGCAATTTAAAAAATCATTTTATGTATTTATTTATTTGGCCACACCAGGTCTCAGTTGCAAGCATGTGCTCTCTTCGGTTATGGCAGGTGATCGCTCAGTTGTGCCACGTGGGGTCTAGTTCCCTGACCAGGGATCGAACCCCTGCATTGGGAGTGCAGAGTCTAAGCCACTAAACCACCAGGGAAGTCCCAATATGGCAATTTTAAGTCAAAAGAAACTAGATTTTAAAATATCTTACAAAACTTTCCCAAATTTAAGTTCCAATTTCAAGCCTAGGAAAATATATATGGATTCTTAATATTTTTTAACAAGTATCAAGATATTTCATTCCATGGAGGTGAGGAATAAAGTAAAAATCAGCTACATAGAAACGTTGTTGTTCAGTCACATCCAACTCTTTGTGACCCCATGAACTGCAACATGTAGAAATGCTACATTAAAATAGTCTGTGGTTATACTCCTAGCAGTGGTATCAATAGCACTAGTAGAGCATTTGCTATGTGTAAAACATTAATTCCAGTATTTAACATGGTTTTTAATTTTCATTTAAATCTAAGAAAAACACCATGAGAGAAGTGCTTTGACTCACCCACTTTTTACTACCCCACACAGAGGTACATGGTTAACTTTTGTGCTTCTGGTTAAGTCTTTATCCTCTTGTGTTATCTCCAATATTCTCCTACCACTGGTCTTGGAGGAAATCACATTTCCATCATTGGCCTGAGTAGCTTTGACTCTCAATTCCTCCAGAATATGAAAGAGTAATTTCATATTAGTAATTTACAACATGCTTCATATTTGAGGTTAAACCCCTAACTTCAAATGTCAGAATAAGTAGGAAAAAACAGACCTAAATCTAAAAGAATGAAGGTTTACACAATTATCTCTCATTTTTGGTATCCAGCCAGATGAGAATCTCATATTTTAAGTATTTTTCCTTCATAACTGGAAGTGCTTATATCTGGGTACATTAAAACCTTAGAGATTATAACCTATCCAGGCAGGAGTTCACATTTTACGACTTATTGTCTATTGTTTAAAAGATTTAAAATTTTCTCCACAGCGTCTTCAAATCTCTGGAGAAAAGAGGCTATATAAATTCAAAATAAACAAATCCTAGACAGTTTATGTGGTCACACTTTTGATTTTCCTGATATGCCTTTCCAACTGACTCATGAACATGAATTCATTTAATAAATTAATTTCAGAAAAAGAAAACAAACCTATCCCTAGTGAATGTCATTGTTTTTCTACTGTGTCAACTAAGTACTTCCAAAGTCCTGCTTCAAACAAAGGTTTATTATTAGCGGCAAAAATTTATCTCTTCTGATTTGATGCTTATCATCTTTGCCTCCCTTGATTTTATGACTCCTTCTTCTCCTTTCTACACAGTATTTAATTTGCTAAGACTAAAGAGGGCATAAAAACCCTTCATTTTCCAAAGACAATCTCGAAGGTAAATAAAAATCTCGAGGCGCTTTCCTAAAGGAACAAAGGTTAGTACAGACTTTTCCTGAAGTGCTTCAATGAGGAAGAAACAATGCTAGGCTTCAGGGAATACCCGAGCACCAAGTCAAACATTGCTGTCATCAACAATTTAAAACTTACTTTAAAATAACTTTCACAAAAGCACAATGCTGTATCTTTAAAGGTTGACAGAATTCTGAGGCTGAAATCCTGCCAGTGGTAAGTTCTGGGTTCAGAAAAATAGAAAAACATGCCAAAAAAGGGAAAAGCCTGAAGAAAGATGAAGGGGAGACCCTACATATAAGAATTAAAGGATCCAGGAATTCAGCTATATCTTCATTGACTGTACACGTTAGCTAGTTATAGGAAGCCTTAAAAATGGTGTTAAATGCACCATCTGGAATCCTGTAAAATGAACTTTTACCTGATGGTTAGTGGCAATTTATTACTAAACACAAGAGAGACGCATGAGCTTTTTTGGACTCATATAGGACATTATCCTTGCAACAAGACCAATATTCACTAAGCAACATATCCCCTGAACAGTAAAACAGACCACTCAAATCATGGTCAAGATCCTATAGCATAATGGATCTCAGTCTGTGAACCGAGAGACTTTTTATTCCTTCTGTTAATCTCTCCTTACAACTTCTTTCTCCCAGGAAGCCATCCAGTAATGGTTCTTCCAAAACTTTCAACTTTCATATTTTGGGTCTTAAAATCAGTGTACTGCCTATTCATATAGTCCCAAATTCCTGGGTAACTGAGAGTCTACACGTCCCGCACAAGTTGTGAGAACCCAGAGATATGATTTTAACGCTGGGGCAGGAGGGGGTGGGAATCAGGCACTCAGTTGAAAATTTCTTTCTGCTCTACCATCATGTGTCTGTGCACATTTTATATATGTGTACATTAACTGAGAGTTTATCTGTGTTTATCTAGCATGCTGACCTCTGTCTTTCAAATGATCCTGGCATAGTTTTATACAGAAAAATGTTCCTCCTCCGCCCTGCCACTACAAATGTCAGAAGTAACAAAAGCCCAGGGTCTCCAGACTTTTAGCCCAACCTATAGGTTGCCTCAGTACTTCCTGCCATGAGCCAGCAGCAGCTGTCACCTTCTGCCACGTGGAAGAGAGATACACAAGAAACCTGCAAGCTTGGCTTCCTAATTCACCCCCAAATGAAAGCATGAAGTCACTGCTGATCCTGACACTTTAATGCCAATATCAGTTATTGAAAAAAGTATTCCACTTCAAGAGGCAATTTAATTCGCTGAGACATAGTCCACTTTGTACTGAGATGCCGTGACAGCTGTCTTAAAAAAGTTGCTCAAAATGCCCTAAGTGTCTGGATTACTTACTGAAAGCATCAGTCTCAGTGGCTCTATCTTATAATAACCATGAAATTTCTTATGATAATGATGAATACATGTTAAGATATATTATGCTAACCATGAATTATGCACATGCCACATCTCTACAAATAAGTAAAAGAGCAAGGGCCAAAATGTAGCTCTCTAGAAAGTTTCCAGCAATGATAGAACAACTGACTAGCTAGTCAATAAAATACTGTTCTAACGCAAAGCAAACAGACAAAAAACATCCAAATTCCTCAGTCCCTCTAACAATGAGTGGTTCTGACCTAAACATATTTATTTCCAAAGTTATCCCTTCTCTGTTATTAAAAAAATACTCATTTTATTTATTTGTGGCTGCACTGGGTCTTTGTTGCTGCACACAGGCTTTCTCTAGTTGCAGCATGCAGGGGCTGCTCTCTGCTGTGGTGTGCAGGCTTACTGCAGGGTGATTCCTCTTGTTGCAGAGCACGGGCTCTAGAGCACAGGATCAGTCGTTGTGGCACACAGGCTCCATTGCTCCACGGCATGTGAGATCTTCCCAGACTAGGGGTAGAACCCGTGTCCCCTGCATTGGCAGGCGAATTCTTAACCACTGGACCACCAGGGAAGTTCCTATTATTTTTTTAAACCAGTGTGACTGAGCAAATGTATGCTCATGCAGTCTGGGGTGGAGGATGGAGAAAGAGGCATTTTCCTGTCTCTATAAGAAGTCAATAACTCTACAGATATTAGGGATAAAATGATTGCAACCAAAGCTGATTTTAACACATCGAAAATGTTTTTCTTCAGTGCTGTTCTTTGGGCAATCTATGTCAACTGGATCAATTTCAGCAAAACCAGAAGCAAGAGTAGTTTTTGCTATAAATTATATACATACAGTTAGTCATATACACATATACAAAGATACATTCATAAGGTCTTCATAAAAGCTCAATAAATTTAATCTAATAATTTTTTTCCTCTGTTAAGTATCTCTTTGCTATTTAAGCCCCAAAATAAAATATGAAAATCCAACTGGTAGAAAGTTCTCATCTTTTTGTCATGTCAGATGTCTCTTGATCTTCTAGTCAGATGCAAGAGAGTTCAGACATGTCCTAAAATATCCCCTCAGGTATTTCTATATCATATATATGCATTCCCATTCTCTCCCACACCTCTTTTTCTCTCTGTCTCTCTCTCTCATACACACACACACACACACACACACACACACACTCCTACATATGCGCCTCTGTAGGGTTCGTTCAACTAAAAGAAGATACAACAAAATAGCAACATGCATATGCTTATGTGAATTTAGCGTCATTGTTTATTTATTCATAAATATCTTGATTTCTTGGACTGCTGAATATATCTGCAAAGGCCCATAGAGAATAGCTTTATATAAGTATTTTTCACTATAATTTGTACTAAAATCACTTTGTAAGAAGGGACTTGGAAAATGTTTTCAAAGAACTTCAAGCTGATGCTTGCATAAATATAAGTCATATGAGGCTTTGGGGCTTCGCTGATGGCTCAGTGGGTAAAGAATCCCCCTGCAATGCAGGAGACACAGGAGACGTGGGTTTGATCCCTGGGTTGGGAAGATCTCCTCGAAGAGGAAATGGCAACCCACTCCAGTATTCATGCCTGAAAAAGCCCATGGACAGAGAAGCCTGGTGGGCCACAGTCCATGGAGTCACAAAGAGTCAGACATGACCGAGAGACTAAGCACATACTAAGTACTACAAGGTCCTAGGCCACTGGTGTGATTAAGAGAGTTTCCTCAGAGTACCCAGAAAAGACACGCTGCCAACTCTACTGCGAGTTTTAATGTGGCTGGGTGTTTTAAGCTGCAGCCCACAGAAAATGGTAGAGTAAAAAGAACTGCCAAGGATTTTAACACTGAAAGTGAAGAGAGGATATAATCATTGTTGCCCAGAATCAGTCTCCTAAAATGAGTGATTAACTAGGGACAGGGTCCAATGTGTCACAATGGGACATATCAAAAGCCATTATACAAGGACAGCTGATGACAAGAGCGCCTGGAGTAGGGAAAATGAAATTGCTGACTTCACATTAGTTATGGGGGGAAAACAACAAGAGGAACAACAACAAAAAACTAAATTTCAAAAAACAACACACATTCAAAAATTGCACCAAATCTAAAAGGATATCAGGATTCATTGTGAATTAGAAGGACCAAAGGAAAGAGCATGCATAACATAAGACAAATCTCACAAAAGAGGCCATTTTTATATCCACTGTTATTAGAGGAAAGACATCAAAAAACATGGAACACAAAAGATATATATATATATATATATATATATATATCTGTTGATATGTGAAAGAGAAAGAAGGATATATAATACCCAGGCAAATGTTGTAGCCATACATTCTTTATATAACCAAAAATACATGAACTCTATACACATCCAAATAAAATCCAGAAATACCTTGAAATGACTGATTTTCCTTACCCCAAATTTAATAATAATACCATAGTATGTTATATTAATCGGAGAAGGCAATGGCAACCCACTCCAGCGTTCTTGCCTGGAAAATCCCATGGACGGAGGAGCCTGGTAGGCTGCAGTCCATGGGGTCGCTGAGGGTCGGACATGACTGAGTGACTCCACTTTCACTTTTTACTTTCATGCATTGGAGAAGGAAATGGCAACCCATTCCAGTGTTCTTGCCTGGAGAATCCCAGGGACAGGGGAGCCTGGTGGGCTGCCGTCTATGGGGTTACACAGAGTCGGACACGACTGAAGCAACTTAGCAGCAGCATGCTATATTAATAGTATAGAGTAGAGGAAGAAAGAAGTTAGATGTGATGCTAACAAAAATCAAAAAGTACATATCTAATTGACCACTGAAGAATGTCAACTGAAACATATTCTGCCCCTGATAAGAGTAAAAGCACTCTTAATCACTGGAATTAAGGAATCCATTTATAAACTATAGTATCAAAAAAATAGGTCATTTTAAAGCTAGCATTCCTTAAAATATGATAAACTGTAAGAAAAAACTTACTTGATTTATGAATACCATAATATAGGTATTCCAGATATAATGATTACAGGTTAAGACAGCTTATACAATTTCCCTTATTACTTGCATTAAATGATTGTGCTTTCAGCACTGTTCACTAATATCTCATGTAAATAAATGAGAGACATCACATTCCTTCTCTGTATTCTATTTGTGATCATTGTTTTAAGCAAGTCAGTAAGTTCAGCCCACAATCAGGGAGAGAGGGTTATACCTCGGTATCAGTTCCAGGAAGCGAGGATTCTGGCAAAAGACATCTTTAAAAAAAAAAAAAAATTATTCACTCATTTATCTATTCAGCTGCTCCAGGTCTTAGTTGCAGTATGTGGGATCTTTAGTTGTGGCACGCAAACTCCTAGGTGCACCCTGTGGGATCTAGTTCCCTGACCAGGGATCTAACCCAGGCCCCCTGCATTAGGAAGGGAGAGTCTAAGCCACTGGACCACCAGGGGAATCCCGTGAGAGACATCTTAAAGACCACCAGCCCCAGTAGGTGGGGTTTCCCAGGTGGCTCATTGGTAAAGAATCCACCTGCCAGTGAGGGAGACACAAGAGACATGTGTTCAGTTCCTGGGTTGGGAAGATCCCCTGGAGAAGGAAATAGAAACCCACTCTAGTATTCTTGCCTGGGAAATCCCATGTACAGAGGAGCCTGGCAGGCTACCGTTCAAGGGGGTCACAAAGAGTGGGACAGGACTGAGCGACTGAGCACAATCCTAACAGGTAAACTTAAAACTCAGTAAGTTCTATGCATTAACTGTTTCATTTTTGAAAATTGGGAGAAGTAAGCAATTATTAAAATCTATGTTCCACTAAAACACAATGCTGAGGCTACTTGAACTAGTGGAATTCTAAAGCTGTTTCCAATTCTAACACACAGAGAATCTATGAATTTATGGCACATACCAGACAAAAATATATCAGAGTACATATGTTTAATAAGGCATGATTAAGTACAGGAGTTCAAAAGAGAAAAATAATTTGTAAGAAAGGATAAATGAAAAAATATTTGGACAGGTAGCTTTTAGAATAAAGAGAATTCCAGTAAAAGGAACAGCATGAACAAAAAAGAAAAGCATGGAGGTAGGGAATCAAGGTCTTGTTTAAAAAACTGAAAATGGTCTTGGTTTTAGTGTAAGGATGTATATGTGGTAGAGGAAAGGGAAGGATGAGGCTACAGTGGGAGAATGGATTAGAACAGGGAGGATCATGAATTCCAAATCAAAGAACTCAGCTAAAGAGGAGTCACAGAAGATTTTTGAGTAAGGTGAGACTACCTGCAGAGCTGTGATTCAGAAATAAACATCTGGCAGCCACATGGCCTGAAGGAGGATCATAGGTCTTGGAACAGGAGGGGGAGTCCATTCCCCAGCAGTGGGTCCTATGGACTTCTCTCCCTGGCCGCACTGTCTTCTTGCTCTCTAGTTTAGCTCAGATCTCTCTCCTGATCTACATTTCCAACATGCCCATTCACATGTCTCCCAGTTTATACATGATCCCCCCTCTCCAACCTGCTCTCCTCTTATATTCCTTCTTTTTTAAGAATTTTAAAAATATTTATTTATTTGGCTGCCACAGGTCTTAGCTGTGCATGCAGGATCTTTCACGGTGGTACATAAGCTCTAGAGCGCATGGACTTAGTTGTCCCATGGCATGTGGGATTTTAGTTACCCAACCAGCAATCGAACCCCAGTTCCCCACACTGGAAGGCAGATTCTCAACCACTGGACCACAGGGAAGTCCCTTATATTCCTTCTCATTGTTCTCAGTGCTATGGCTGATTCAGTGCTCCAAGACTCCACCTCCCTAACCCCCAACCCTTCATTCAGCCTAGCTACTATCATCATCCATCTAACTCCTACCTTCCGTTTCCAACATCCCTGACTTATGTCAGGTCTTCAGAAGGTCTTGCTACCACAATGTAAAGATAACGGAATAATGTGGAGGCATCTTCCACCCCAATTGTTACCTTCGTTTGGAAGATCCTGGAAGACTTTTGACAACCTAATCAAAGGGATGAGTTCAGAAGACGCAGGAAGGACAGATACTAGATTTTCTACCACTCTGAATGGTAGAATGGTGGCCTCAGAGTCAATAATTATGCTATTATGACTAATTATGTTAATATAAGATAATGATGTCAATAATTACATTAAGTAGTAGAAAATAAAGGAAATGATATTGCTCAAACACATGAGATTGTGTTCTGATGTTTATCCACACTATGCAAAGGGAGCTCTTCAGGGATTGCTGGAAGTGCTGGAACACGCATAACTAACGAAGAGCAATGTCAGTCCTTAGAACTGAACTCAATATGCTTTGTGACAGTGATTATGATTCTGTTGGACACTTGACTAACAGAGATGGAGGGGATACACATCATTTCTGAAATATCAGTGGCATGTGATGAAAATGAATCCGCTTTAAATTCCGTAAGCAGATAGAGAGTGACCAGCAGAAGGGAAGGAGGGTGAGGCAGCCTTATTCAATCCGACTTAAGAGATAAATCTTCCTGTGATTCCTAAGTGAATACATGGGAGAAGGAGAGGTGAGGAAAGCTATCTATCACCTCTCCACCTCAGACTACAAATTTCTTAAAAAACAGAACAAGACCAACAACAACAACAGAAAAGATCAGAACACTTCCTGGAAAAGGAGGGTTCTGTCCAAGGACATTAAGAATCAGAAAGTGTAGATCTGACCTGTTTAAACAGGTTTTGGCAGGTGTGAACACTGTCGGACTAAGTCCCACACCCAGCAAAAATTCTCCTGAAGCTGGAATTCAGGACTGGCGAGAGCTGGGGAGGGTGGGGAAAGTTGGCATTTGCTGCCTACCTCTGAGGAGCCAGAGGAGCCAGGTACAGACTGGGTGATGCCTGCTCTACCAGCTCAGATCCTGGAGATAAGAAGATGGGACTTGGCACAGCAGTTCAAAGCTAGTTGTTTTTAGAATGCTGGTAGCAAAGTGACCTCAAAAGGAAACAAGGGTAACAACAACCCCTTACCCATGATACTTCCATCAGCCTAAGATCATGCAAAAACTGTGATTTGGAGAACTAGATAATACCCACAAGGAGAACAGAGTCTTGGCCTCCTCACAGAACGAGAATTTCTTAGATGCTCTAAAGCAGTTAGGAAGGACAATCACTCTTCTGGCTTTGCTGGAGAAGAGGAATGTTCATTGTTTCTAGATGGCATCCATGAATAGAAGCCATGACCCACAGGGAGAAAGGTACAGAATGCTTGGAGAGCAATCACTAGGAACTTTAGGGGGTTCAGAGAGTATTTCCCCCTCACAGTTAGGATAGCTGAAACCCAAGGAGGGAAGGGAAAGAGAGAAAAGTCCTTCTGGAGACAGATCTATCCCTGGTGGGAAGGTAGGCTGGAGAGAGTAACTACCCCTCCATTCTCACACTTTAATGTGAAAAAGCATCAGAAAGGTGCCCAATTTCTCAACCCAATTCTTAGACCCAGGGCAAGAAAAGAATTCAGAGAAAAAAAGAGAATACAGCTGGAGATAATGGGTGACCTCCATCAAATTTTATTCTGTCCAACATCGTCAACTAAGACCAATGCTCACCTTCCAGATTTCAGGACTGATTAAAGATGGCATCAACAGTTAAAATGCTGCTCAACTTCCACATGGATTCAGTTGTGGTAATGTTACAGGGACGAGCCAATTATGACTCCAGGTTGGATATGTTTCTTTAACCTTTGCTTCTCATTGCTTTTATTCACTAAAAGGATACTGTTTATATATAATGGCCTGCCTCAGGGAACCCTGCTCCTCTGTCTGAATATTAAACCAATGTGTCTTTCTTCAGGATCCTGTCCACCTGTGGGTGGCTACAGGAAGTGAGAATTAACACATCCTGTCCCTGAGGCTTGCCATTCTAGGAGATATCTGCAAGGTTAATGACCTTTTTACTTTATTTCTTCACTTCGCATCTTTGTATTCTATAAAAGAATCTGCCATTCAGACCCAGAGAAGATGGTTATTTTGAGACATTAGACCGCCATCTCAGTCAGTGGCTTTCTGAATAAAGTATTCCTTGCCTCAACACCTCATCTCTCAGATAACTGTCCTGTCATGCAGAGCAGAGCGAGTTTGTACTAAGTAATAGTAAGACCACTCTGAGGAGAATTACCACGCTCAGAGGATCTTGGCTGGCAGGAATTCACACAGGTAAAACACCACAGGGAAGCATCCTGCAGGGCTGCATGTGAGAAAGTTTTCAAACTGATCAATATTTTTGAAACTTGTGTTCCATTCACCAAGTAACTGCTATGTATATGTACAAAGGAAACAAAAGACTTACGTTTGCCTTTAAAGACAAATGTGAATATAGCCACATATGTGTGCATGAGAAGATAACTTTTAAAACAAATTTTTGAAGTATGATAGTATATTTACATTTTCATATAAGCATGTGTGATTGTAAATTCACAGTAACTAGAATGAATGAATGAAGGCACAAACAAGCAAATAACAAAGATCTGAGCAGCAACTTTCATACTACCTCTCCCTCAGTCACCAACGTGGATTTTATTTCTTCTTTTCACAAACGTATAGGAGACCCTTGTTAAGTCTCTGGAATGACGGCCTACATTCTTCTACAACTTCCCAATTTGCAAATATAAAAATATTTATACAAGAGCTTGTTGTTCATGCATCACAGTTCTGTTGAGAAGCTGGTATTCCCTGAGCTTAATCCCACACCACAAGCTAGCAACCTTTCCAGCTCTTATTAAGTTTGATTCTCTCACATGATGGTTATGCTTGAAAGCATGGGCAGAATCCTAAAGCCTTGGCTACTGGGCTGCAAAGGCCAGTCAGAATTCCTCTCTAGTTAGTAATGAAACTGAACCTAATAACGGTAGGTTCCATTGACTGGGGGCTGCCCACGTACCAGACACTATAAAGTAATGACATTATTTATGTCACCTGTTTATGTCACAGCACTGTCACAGTTTTTTAGACAGGTTTCACCCCCCCCCCCCAACTTCAGACAACGAGGCTGTAGTTTGCAAAGACTGTCCAAGTGTGCAGTGGAGAACTCAAACCAGGTGTTCCTGACACCAGGGCTCAGATTTGTGACGACTGTGTTACACCATGTTCCCACTAGTTCCAGTCTCTGAGACTTCCAAAGCACATTTCAGGCGTTTGCCTCAGGAAAATTTACAATAACAATGTGACATCACAGAGCTCCAGAGACTAATGGGAATAGTCAAAATTATAAATGTTAATAAATAAAATCTCTATTGGATGATATAATAAACCTCTTCCTTACTTTGCCCTTTTTCTAAAATTGTCATATTATTCACAGTATACAACTTTCCTGAAACAAGAGAATTCAGTTAACTTCTTCAGCACATACTATGTAAGTACACACTGGGTTAGGAACTTTCATACACACTATCTCTACCATCATCCCCACCAGCATCCTCTGATGGAGGTATTATTTTTCCTATTTATTAGTGAAGAAACTGAAGCCTAGAAAGATCAGCCAAAATATCATACTCCTGAAGGACAAAGCCTATGCTTTTTTCATGTATATATTTGCATATATTTTTATGCTTAAAGGCACAGAAAAGTGAAAATGTTAGTCGCTCAGTCGTGTCTGACTCTTTGCGACCCCATGGACTGCAGCCCACCAGGCTCCTCTGTCCATGGAATTCTCAGAGACTGTCTCAATAAATGTTGAGTACTAAATGGATCAAATGGAGGAAATAGGTTCTGGCAGGGACAGTAGTGTCTTTCTTGTTTACCACTGTCTAGGGGTTTCCCTTGGAGAAGGCAATGGCACCCCACTCCAGTACTCTTGCCTGGAAAATCCCATGGACGGAGAAGCCTGGTAGGCTGCTGTCTATGGGGTCGCACAGAGTCAGACACGACTGAAGCGACTTAGCAGCAGCAGCAGCAGAGGTTCCCTGATAGCTCAGTTGGTAAAGAATCCGCCTGCAATGCAGGAGACCCTTGTTAGATTTCTGGATCGGAAAGATCTGCTGGAGAAAGGATAGGCTACCCACTTCAGTATTCTTTGGCTTCCCTTGTGGCTCAGCTGGTAAAGAATCTGTCTGCAATGCCTGAGACCTGGGTTCAATCCCGGGGTTGGGAAGATCCCCTGGAGAAGGGAAAAGCTACCCACTCTAGTATTCTGGCCTGGAGAATTCCATGGACTATACATAAGTCCATAGCGTTGCCAAGAGTCTAAGACTGAGTGACTTTCACTTTCACTCTATGCTAGATACTCACTGAATGCTTGTTGAAGGGAGGGAGGAGTTCTTACTTCACATCTCACTCTCTTTTGAGCTTAGAGCATGTAGACAATTTCTTTATCACCTTTCTATTTATAATATCCAGCACAGTACCTGACACTCAGACACTTAACAAATGAACATTGACTGTACGATATCTACTGAATAACAAGTTAAACATGCACACCCATACAACAACTTTTTAAGATAGCAAGAGACTTCCAAAGGCAAAATAAACATAAGCTAATGATCAAGTCAACAACTACAAAGGAGCAGATAAAATCAAATGGAATAAAAAATCAGGGAAGCTGACTGTTGAGTTTACAGAGACACTGCCATGGAAACTCACAAACACATACATAGCACAGTGTGGCCCTACAGAGACAGTTAAGTATTTAGATTCTTCAGGTAGCCAGGTCCCATACCATTTAAAACCTTAAAAGTAAAGGTCAGAACACTGAATAGAATCACCAATCAGTGTGCAAAGTAGTGCTGTTAAGTACATAGAGAAACTGAATTCACACATTCCTCTCCCTTTTGGCCGTGATTTTTCAAATATAAACTGCAGAGAGCAGTAGAATTATAATATCACCATAGATTGGATGCTCTACTTAACAAAACTGGTCATATTCTTATTTTCTTCTTCCTTGGGGAGCCTTCATCTCAAGATAACTTTTAAATAGAAACAACCAGCTTTTCCACAGAGCCTGATTATCAATTTGCACCTCTGGCAAAGGAAGGCCTAGAACTCTATTGTTTTGTTAATTGTCAATTTGCATCTTTGAAAGGTGTTGCATTTTCTCTTCTTTCTAGCAGGTTAAGACTAATTCTGTATGTTAATAAATATTATAAACACTTTCCACAGAAATGTAGTTTGCTAAAAAGTATGTTATTATTGTTATTCTCAATTTTCCTCTACTTAATTACACCTTAGATCTTAAAGTTGATTTTATGAAAACTAGTTAAGCTCTAATTTAAACTTTTTCTTCAAAAACACCTTTTGTTTTTCAAATAAACATTTAGAGAAAATGCTATTTAAAGCACCAGTTATTGATAGTCACGAAAAAACTACAAATTAATTAAGGGAAAATTTCACAAGGATATCTGAGATTTTTACCTTGAATCAATGATGTGAAAATATGCCTTCCTTTTCTTCCTTCTTCAGACATAGCATAAAATATATGCTAAGAAATCCATTTTACAAGATAACAGAAAAGATGGAAATAGAAGTTGTAAAAATTATTAGGAAAAGGAATACAAATAAGATACAGGTTATTCCTTACAGTTGTGTTTACGAGCAGCAGCTTGAGAACTAAAGGTTCTTAACATACCCTATCAGTACTAGTTCCACTACTTGCTTTAGAATGATATGATCTTTTTGATATGCTTGTCAAAGCAGGTATTCTTAATCCATTGCAACATTTTCCCTATCTGACTACTAGATATAAAATACTAAGTCAAATATTATATGGTAACTCTCAAGCTTTTGAGCTGAGGGAGGTAGTGTTTAAAAAGATCAAGTGATCATTTCCCACTAAATCTAAACAAGAATGCTTAAAGGCCATTTCTGCTGCTAAGAAAACAACTTCACATGTAGCTTAAATTTACTAGATTTATTTATATTCTACCTTTTTGCTTAAAGGGATTTGAGAGGGGTAATTTCTATCTGTGTTTCTCAACTTTGGTTTCTGAAGTGCAAAATCACAGAAAAAAAAAATCTGTGGATCAATAACAAAGATAATATATTTTAATGTGTCAGTTAAGTGCTCTATAAAACAGGAATGTCACATGTGTTATTTATTACTATCTATGGGCTTGCTCCTAAACCATGTCATCACTCCAAAAAGCATGCACTTAATGATATAAACCTTATGATAAATATTTAAAAGCTTTCTTGCATGCATCAACACCCTGAAAAGAAAATTTAACATTTAAATCAACTTCCTCAATTCAGCCTATCCAAAGGCCTCAGGATATTTGTGTCTTTTACACACACACACAAATATATATATATATATAAGTATATGTGTGTATATATATATATATCACATTTTATACACAAATCTATTGTATAATGCTTCTTAACATTGTTACAAATTCCTTTTCATGAAATCTATGATATTCATCAAACTAATTCTATCTGGGGGGAAAAGTTAGGATAAAAATGATATTTTAAAAGGAGAAGCCATTGTGTACAAAGAACCAGTGAAGTAATAAAAATTGAGAAATAAATTCTATATGCAAAAAAGTCAATCCTGTCAAATAATATATCCGGGAAATAGGCAAGACTCATTAATAGCTTAAGTCGTTCTAAAGGACTTTCAGTGTTTTTGTTCTTACCTCTTTTTTTTTCCTTCTTACTTAAAAATACATATACTTCCCAATTTTTAATGGATCAGGGACAGCAGATATTCGCTGCTATAGTTCATAAACTTTTTATCCAACATCTACCACGTGCCAACTTTGTTGAGCTAATTTTGAAAAAAAAAATCAGATTTTGCATGTAGAATATTTTAGGAGTAGGACTGAACATACACATACGTACACAAATGAGTTTTCAGTTTAAGTCAAACCTGATATCTTGGGGTACAATAAATACAATTTAGTCAATTATCACCAAAGAATAATTTTAATCATGTTATGTAAATTGACTGGAATCACTTTCAGGTCAGCCTGTTAGTAAAAGTTTTGAAGATGGAAGTCCACATTTCTTTAATTGTTGAGATCATTTTTTACATGGACATCCCTGTGCATGCTTAGTCAAATCCCCATGAACTGTAGCCTGCCAGGCTCCTCTGTCCATGGGATTTTCCAGGCAAGAATACTGGAGCAGGTTGCCATTTCCTACTCCAGGGGATCCTCCTGATCCAGGGATTGAACCCATGTCTCCTGCATTGATAGGCAGATTCTTTACCACTGCTCCACCTGACATTGTTTACTTCTTTCTAAAGGTTGAAATCGTTCCTAGGAGACACCTGATCTCTTACGGAATCCCAGAATCAGCGCTTTTCTTCTGTCATGAAGTGACTATCTGCCTCCTTTTTGATAATGAATAAAGCTGTGATTAGGAATAAGAAGTCTGAGAGGACCTTTTAAAATATATAAAACAACAGCAACAAAAATATATACTTTGTCCCAGGCAAATATTTAGCAGTGTATGAAGTTAATAAACTGTCCAAAAATATATATGAAACTTAACCAATTTTATGAAATTTCCTTTAAAACAAGAGATTAAAAAATTCTATATAAATTTAGCTCAAAGAAATTGGTACTTGAGAAAAGAAATTAAAGCTTCTGGTTTACGTAATGAATAGAATGAAAAATAACTTCTTTTCAACTGACATTGAGATCATTGCCTTTTTTCCACTCACTGATGGTAGATATATGGAAACTGGATTTAAATCACAATATAAAGGATATGAGCAATATGTGTAGAAACTTTATGAGGTTTCTGCTAAGTTTTTAATCTCAACTTTTCCATCTTAGGTCTTATGATTATGTAGCTCCCTTCTTCAAAATGTTCCAAGAGTTCCCCATAATTTGCAATAAAATCTTAAACCTTTTTCCTGCATTAGCTAGTCCTAAAGGACTTCTAGTCTGGGTATATTTTCACTGTTTAACAATTTATTGCGTTTATTTGTGCTTCAGGGTTTAGTCCTTGTATTCATATTCACATTCCTTCCTGCTCTTTCCATTTTGGTCCACGCTTATTTTCTTGCCGATGACTCTCACATTTATATTTCCAGCCCACACTTCTGTTCAATATTTCTGCTTGGGTATATAATTGGAATTTCAAACTTATGTTAAAACCTGATCTATTATTCATCCTCAAACCTGCTCTTGTCTTCAAATCTCAGTACATGAAAAGGCCCTCTTCTCGGTTACCCTGGTCCAAATCCTCAAGTCATCTTGAGACCTTTTTTTTTTTTTTTCCTTAAATAGCCCATCCTCATTTGGGTCAATGAATCTTATTGACTAAACCTTTAAAATACTGTAGGTTTTGTCCACTTCTTATCACTTCCACTGCTACCACCCTGATTCAATCCACCATGATCTCTTGTCTGGCTTACAGCCATATCTTCCCAAGTGGCCTCGCAGTTTCCATTTAAGCAAAATCTGTGTCTTCTCCATACTAAAGCCAGAATGATCCCTTTAAAAGCTCAGTCAGTTCTCTGCCCCAAACCCCAGTGAAGGCATCTCATCCCATTCAGAGTGAAGGACAAAGTCCTCACAATGTCCTACAACACCTATAAGACCTGGCTCCCAATTATTTTCTGACCTGTTAGTCACTCCTCCCTATACTCTTCTCCAGCCCCAAGGACCTCCTTGCTCCTCCTTACAGAAATGTTCCCATTTGCTATTCTTTGCTTCATTATGTCCATTTACCTGCCATCCCTCATGAAGACAGAGATTTTTATATGTTTTGCTCATAATTTTATATCCTCATTACCTAGAAATGTGTCTGGAACATAACAAGCATTCAGCAGTTATTTGTTGTTGGATACTAACTTGACTGTGTCCCTCTGTGTCATGCTGTGCTAAGTCGCTTCAGTCGTGCCTGGCTCTTTGTGACCCCATGGACTGTAGCTCACCAGTCTCATCTGTCCACAGGATTCTCCAGGCAAAAATACTGGACTGGGTTGCCATATCCTACTCCGAGGGATCTTCCTGACCCAGGAATCGAATGCACATCCCTTATGTCTCCTACATTGACAGCAGTTTCTTTAACACTAGCATCACCTGGGAAGCCCAACTACAGTCTGTAAATTCTTTGTTTTGTTTATCCATGCACCCTCAGTGTCAGAATTCTTGGTCCATAACAAATATTCAATAAATACTAATTAGTGAGCTAATGGATTAATTAATGAACTAGTGAAACTCTTTAGCAAGGAACAAAACTTTAAGATAAAGAAAACTTGAAATCATGGGAATTTCCTATTTACCCTCGATGTAGCATGTGTGTTCTCTCTATGCCTCACAAGGATTTTTTCAATCTTCCTTTTATTTGAATCATCTGAGCTCTTACTATCTAGGTCTAGCTAAGTTACATAGCATTTTAAGCAACTAAATAGCTGAATTGAAGTAATAATATTTTTTTCTGTTTTCACTTCTTCTTTATACCCATCTATTAAATGTTAAAAGCTTTTGCAATGATCATATATTACTTGCTAGTTAAAAGAAAAAAGATGCAAGACATTAAAAAGCAAAAAGAAAAATACTGAAACTTCATTTAATTCTTTAATATTAGTATGTTGAGAAAATGCAAGTTCACCATACATATTTAGAAGGTGTCTTCACAACACAATCATTTACATGACTATGTAAAATGGATGCGTAAAGACAGGTCTTCCTCAAAACTTCAAATTAATACCTATATAGGTTATAATCAACTTCATTCCTCCCCATCCCTTACTGAATCTTTTATGATTTTCATCATCATAGTCAAGAATAGAAACATCAAAATAAAATGTAAAAGTCTGCTTTAAAATAATTGTTCAGGGAATCATTTAGGAAGCTTTACTAATTTCCTCTAGGTTCAAATACAAAGGGGAAACTAGTTCAGATAAAAACCATCCTTCCTGCACCTTTCCAGCATGAGGTCCTCTTTATTCTCAAGGCCTTGGGCCCAAATGAAAGTTAAACTTTAAGACCCAGAAAGAAATCTTGAAAGTGCCAAATATCTGTTCATCTAACTCAGCCTTCAGAAAACGGAGGCATGTGACTCTTTTTTGAACCTGCCTTCAAAGCTAAGGATCTTCAGCCACAGGCTTCTCTTTCACATCACTTGGGGCCCACTGGTGATCAGACAACTGTGCAGCTGCCTGCGTTACCGCCAAAGCTTTGTAGCCTCCGCCGGCACATCCATGCTGGGGACAGTCACCCGTATCACTTACGGTATTCTCTTGGTTGGTAATTACAGAATGAAAATCACTGGAGTCCTAACATGTGAAGGAAGTGCCGGGAAGCAGGATTCTCTTAACACGATTTGATAATGACTGCTTTAATTTATAGCTATATCTTTGGAATAAGCAGAGGGAAAGAGGAGGGGGGGAGGTGGGAGGCATGGAGGGGCTGTCATCATGCCACCCAGTCCTACCTTCCAATCAGATGTTCTGAGGAACCACCACCTCTGGCATTCGTGTGAAACTTTGTCTAGTGAAATACATACATTCATTTGCCGCTTTCTGACATTTAACAACAGGCTTGACACTGGCACAATGTATCTGAATGATTTGTCACGAGAGCACTTTTTCAAAAATTGCCAAATTCCCACACAATTGGCAAAATTTTCAGCACTTTTTCAACTCACTCATCAGCAGCGCCTGGAATTCCCTACTAGGGTACTCTAACTTTTGGATGGGAAAGTAGGAAGGAAGCAGAAAATCTGCAGAAATACAAATTAGTGCACAGAAATTCACAAGCTTCAATATCCCTTAGCATGTAAACAGGAATAATGAAATAGAGCTGTGCCAACTATATTTAAATTCCACATGTCGTTTCAAAACATATTTAGAGAGAAATTAAAAATTTTTAAGTTAAAAATAAGGCTTGCTTTAAAAAGCATTCCTTATTAGGTAGGAAAGACTTCATTTTCAATTTTCTTTTTTTTTTCTGGAAGCATAATAGAGTTTCCATTTGTACAAACCTCTTCCAGTCTGGAAGCAAGAAATGGTATGGGCATGAGATAATTGGTTCCAAGATAAGATTAAAACAAATGGAAAGCTTTTTATAAGTTTTGGTTTTTAAAATTATAGTAACCTTTTGCCCTGGGGTCAGCATCTTACAATCTTGATTCTAGGGAACCAAAGAGCCACCAAACCGCTAATATGAAAAAGATGAAGCCAGTTCTCTAGAATCATAGAACTTCAATGCATTGTAAAGGAACTCCTAAATGAAAGAGATGAAGAAAGGGCTGAGAGTCTTTTATTTCACTCCAGGACAATAACTGACAGTTGTATTTAGCAATGAGTGTCAATCATAAAATATGTTCTGTATATTATTTAAAGAAAGGAATTTTAGGAACTTTTTCATCTGAATGGTTTGCACTGAATGAAAAGATTCAGTGATCTAAAACACTGTTAGCTTCAAAGACTTGAAATTTTGAACACAACAAATACTATCTTGAACTTCACTTTGTAAAGCATACTTGAACTTTGACTCAATCTTTGTGCAAAATAAAACAATATAATCATTATCCCAGTGATAAGAAATAATTTCCTAAACCCTTATTGACACTACTATGATATATGCCGAGTTAAAATTGAGGGCAGGAGGAGAAGGGGGAGAGAAAGGATGCGACAGCTGGATGGCATCATTGATTCAGTGGACCTGAGTTTGGGCAAACTCTGGGAGATAGTGAAGGACAGGTAAGCCTGGCATGCTGTAGCCCATGGGGTGGCCAAGAGTTGGACGTGATTTAGCAACTGAACAACAAGAACAAAAACACTCTTGGTCTGGCCATTTAAGATCTTCATTTTCATTCCTCTCCATTTGTCCTAAAGTCCTTTCACCTTATGTCAGCAAAATACCCACAAGAATTCTTTCCACTGTTGCTGGAAGTCATCCAACTTTGAAATCTTCCTTTCTCATATGAGATTCTTACACCATCTACATCTTAAGAAACTATTCATGACTATGAATGAATTCAAACTATTCATTCAGTAATGCTGACAAGATCCCTCTTTAACTTCATTAAGTCATTCAGGCTGTTCCACTCTCCTTTTTTTTCACTATCAGCCACCTCTTAGCTTCATTTATTTCTTTGTTGTAATTCAGCATTTCACCATGCTATCTGCTAGCACCCTCAATTCTTTGTTCTTTTCTCTTTCATCCAAAATATTCTGAAATTGTTCAAATGTAGATCGAACAAGGTAAGAGGCCTTCCCACTATTTGCTCTTATCTTATTCAGAATTTTATTTATTTGAAATAAAAATACATCACAGCCTTTTTTGAGCAGGATACAGCCACACAACCAAGTTCTAAGTTCTACATGTTTGTAGGCAAAAAACATGTGTGTGATTTCTTAGATGGGGCATTAACTGAAAAGGAAGAGGCCTGCCTTTCTTGTTCTTCTCATTTTTCTCAGTGTATGATGTATGACTGGAGCACCAGCAGCCATACTGTATCATGAGTTAGTCTTGGAAATTTTATGCAGTCACACAGAAGAGCCTGTGTCCCTGAAACCTTGGAGGGTCACATTAGTTCTAGACTGACTATCTAGGGATATTTTTAAAAAGAGAGAAACTTTTATCTTGTTTAAGCCTCTGCTTCTTTTGCCTGTCCTATTACTGGAAGTTGAATACAAGCTTCACTAATTATGCTGATGATCTGCCTTCTCCATGTTTAGACTTCTCAATGCCTCAGTTTCCTCTCGTGTTAAAATAAGAATAATAACGATACTTAGTTAACGATGCTTCACTTCAGTTCAGTTCAGTCACTCAGTTGTGTCTGGCTCTTTGTGACCCCATGAATTGCAGCACGCCAGGCCTCCCTGTCCATCACCAACTCCCAGAGTTCACTCAAACTCATGTCCATCGAGTCGGTGATGCCATCCAGCCATCTCATCCTCTGTTGTCCCCTTCGCCTCCTGCCCCCAATCCCTCCCAGCATCAGAGTTTTTTCCAATGAGTCAACTCTTCGCATGAGGTGGCCAAAGTATTGGAGTTAATGATGCTTAGTTCATGAATTTGTTGTGAAGACTAAGGATTTATCAGTGCCTAGTACATACTAAACAATTGAAAATGCTGATTATTATTATTAGTAATACCTAAGTGCAACCCAGCATTGTTGAGAAAATCTGCAGAACTATAAGGATTGGTACTAAAATTGAGCTGTCAGGGGTAGAAGTATCTTTCATTTGCTTTTAATAACCAAACCATTTCCTCCACTGATTATCTTTTACATTAACACCCTCTTTGTGGGCTTCCTAGGTCGTTCAGTGGCAAAAAAAAAAAAAAAAAATCTACCTGCCAATGCAGGAGACACAAGAAACAACGGTCGGATCCCTGGGTCAGGAAGATCCCCATGGCAACCCACTCCATTATTCTTGCCTGGAAAATTCCATGGACAGAGGAACCTGGTGGCCTACAGTCCATGGGGTCACAAAGAGTCGGACATGACTGAGCAGACACATATACATATATACACAGTCCTTACACTTATAACTCAGGTTCCTACAAACTGAGGCCCCTAGGCCTTCAATTCCCTCCATACAGAGTGATCTGCCTCCATCCCTCCATGCTTCTCATCCATGCTGCCTATTAGTCTTCAGCCCTTTTTGAGAAGCAAGTACCTTGTCCAGCCTCATCCTTCTGCTTGGTTCTGCATGTCACGCTTCCCCCTTCTTATTTTAACACCTCTCTTGCATTCTCAGGGCTTCCCTGGTGGCTCAGACAGTACAGAATCTGCGTGCAATGCAGGATACTTGGGTTTGATCCCTGGGTTGAGAAGATCCCCTGGAGGAGGGCATGACAACCCACTCCAGTATTCTTGCCTAGAGAATCCCCAAGGACAGAAGAGCCTGGAGACTGCAGTCCATGGGGTCAACTCAGCTTTTGCTTTCCTATTGACTCATCTCCCCTTTGTCAATAAACATGCCCTGGTTTCTAGCAGTATTAGCATGAATATCCATGCACCCACCTTGGGCCAATGTATTCTCTCCATTCCTTTTTCATCTGCATGTCCAGTAATTACTGTCCACCAACTGTTCTGAGAATGTTTAAGATTTACTCTCTTAGCAACCTTCACATACATAATACAATATTGTTAGCTATAATCATCAGGCTATACATTAGATCCCCAGGACTTACTCTTCTTATAAGGTTTGTACCCTTTGACCAGTGGTCACATACGGTTGCGAGAGCTGGACCGTAAAGAAGGTAGAATGCCAAAGAATAGATGCCTTTGAACTGTAGTGCTGGAGAAGACTCCTGAAAGTCCCTTGAACATCAGGAGTATACTAAGTATGCAAAACATCAGATATAAGAAAACAAAGTACATACCTAAATTTTAAAATAATGCTTTTTAAAAAAGATAATATTTTGGGGAAAACAGTGCTGATAGAGTTGCCCCACAGAGGACTGCCACAAATTTTCAAACTGTAACAAATTCAATTATCTGCTGCTGCTGCTGCTGCTAAGTGGCTTCAGTCGTGTCCAACTCTGTGCGACCCCAGAGACGGCAGCCCACCAGGCTCCCCTGTCCCTGGGATTCTCCAGGCAAGAATACTGGAGTGGGGTGCCATTTCCTTCTCCAATGCATGAAAGTGAAAAGTGAAAGTGAAGTCGCTCAGTCGTGTCGACTGTTAGCAATTATCTGCAAAGTGTAGTAAAACAAAGCATAATAAAATGAGGTACACTTATATGAATACACATACACACACACATATATATATATAGAATTAATTAATTAAAATTAGGACTGTCTTATGAACTGGCAACCCCACTCTGGTTATATATCCAAAAAATGAAATTAAGATACAAAGAAATATTCATATCCCCCTGTTAATTGCAGAATTATTCACCACAGTAAAGATATGGAAACAACCTAGTGTCTGTCAACAGATGAATGGAGATATATATATATATATGTATAATCATATATTATTTATCCATTCATTCATTGAATAATTCAATCTCCTTACTGTTTATTGGTCTGCTGAAATCCACTTTTTCTTCATGATTCAGTCTTGGTGGGTTGTATGTTTCTAGGAATTCATCTGTTTTTTCTAGGTTATCCAAATTACTGGCATACAGTTGCTCATAGTAGTCTCTTTATGATTCCATGCATTTCACTAGTCATGATGTCTCCTTTTTCATCTCTAATTTCATTTATTTCAGATTTCTCTTTTTTCTTAGTTTTATTGCTAAAGGTTTGTAATAAATTTTTCTTATTGCTTCAAAAAATCAGCTTATATTTTCACTAATTTTTTCTATTGCTTTTCTGTTCTCTGATTTCTTTCTACTCTCATCTCTGTAATTTCCATCCTTCTGTTAATTTGGGGCTTAGTTTTTTCTTTTTCTAGTCCCTTGAGGTATAATGTTATTTATTTGAGATCTTTCCTTTTTCTAAATGTAAGTATTACTGCTATAAACTTTCCTCTTAGAACTTCTTTTACTTCTTCCTATAAATTTCAGTATTATTTTCTTCCACTTTTACTTGTTTCAAGATCCTTTTTTTTTTTTATTACCATTTTGATTTCTTCTTTAACCTACAGCTTTGGGAGTGTTTTGTTTAATCTCCACATATTTGTGAATTTACCTCCTGATATCAATTTCCAGTTTTGTACCCTTGTGGTTGAAAAAGATACTCAGTATGATTTCAGTGTTCTTAGATTTTCTAAGAATTTTTTTGGTGACCTATTATTTGATCTCTTCTGGAGAATGTTAGGTGTACAACTGAGATGAATGTGTATTCTGCTGCTACTGGATGGAATGTTCTGTACATGTCTGTTAGATCTATAGTTCAAGTCCAGTGTTTCCATACTGATTTTCTCTGGATGATCTATCCATTGTTGAAAGTTAAGTATTGAAGTCCCCTACTACTATTGTGTCATTGGCTATTTCTCCCTTCAGATCTGTTAGCATTTACTTAATATATTTAGGTATATTTAGGCTCTGATGTTAGATGCATATATACTCACAATTGTCACATTCTCTTGATGAATTACTTATCTGTATAGAATGACCTTCTCTGTTAAAGGTTTGGTGAAAAGTCTATCTTGCCAAAAGAATTAATTTCCAAAATATGCAAATAGTTCATACAACTTCAATATCAGAAAAACAAACAACCCAATCAAAAAGTGGGAAAAAGACCTAAACAGACATTTCTCCAAAGACATACAGACGGCTAACAAACATATGAAAAGATGCTCCTCAACATCACTCATTATGAGAGAAATGCAAATCAAAACTACAATGAGATCCTACCTCATACCAGTCAGAATGGCCATCATCAAAAAGTCTATAAACAAAATATGCTGGGGACAGTGTGGAGAAAAGGGAACTTTCTTGCATTGCTAGTGGGAATATAAACTGATACAGTCACTATGGAAGATGGTATAGAGATTCCTTAAAAACTAGTAATAAAACTATCATATGACCCATTAATCCTACTACTAGGCATATACCCTGAGGCAATCAAAATAGAAAAAGACACATGTACCCCAACATTCATTGCAGCACTATTTACAATAGCTAGAACTTGGAAACAACCATCTAGTCCATCAACAGATGAAAGAATAAAGAAGCTGTGGTACATATATACAACGGAATACTATTCAGCCATAAAAAAAGAACACATTTGAGTCAGTTCTAATGAGGTGGATGAACCTACAGCCTATTATAAAGAATGAAGTAAGTCAGAAAAATAAATATAAATATCATATACTGACACATATGTCATCTATATGAATCTAGAAAGATGGTCCTGATGAATTTATTTTCAGGGCAGCAGTGGAGAAACAGACATAGAACAGACCTATGGACACAGCAGGGAGGTAAGGAGAGAGAGGGTGAGATGTATGGAGAGAGTAACATGAAAATTTACAATACCATGTGTAAAATAGATAGCCAATGGGAATTTGCTATATGACTCAGGGAACTCAAACAGGGGCTCTGACAATCTAGAACGGTGGGATGGGGAGGGAGGGAACATGGCTGTACCTATAGCTGATTCTTATTGATGTATGACAGAAAGCCACAAAATTCTATAAAGCAATTATCCTTCAATTAAAAAAATGCCAAAAAAGTCAAATATAGGTATAGCAATTCCTTCTCTCTTTTGTTTCCCACTTTCATGAAATATCATTTCCATCTTTTACTCTAAACCCTATATGTGTCCTTAAAGCTGAAGTAAGTCTCTAATAGGCAGCATATAGTTGGATCTTGTTGGGTTTTTTATCCTCCCAGGCATTGTATATAGTTTAACTATAGAATTTAATCTATTTATATCTAGAATAATTATTGATAATGCCATCTTCAATTACTAAAACTAGCAATTTTTAATTGTTATTTGTAATTCCTTTGTTTTTTTTCTCCCTCCCTTACTACCTTCCTTTGTGATATGCTTTGATTCCCTTCTCTTTATCTTTTGTGAGTCTACTGTAGAGTTTGTGGTTACCAGAAAGCTTCCACAAAACATCTTACAGATATAACAGTCTAGTATATAAAATAAAAACTTAACTTTGATCACATCCAAAACCTTTTTGCTACCCACTTTAATGCTTTTGATGCCACAATATACTTTGTTATACTTTTTACAAATGGCTAATTTTTAATACTTTTATTAGCTAGTTTTAGTACTTTCATTATTTACCTTTAAACTAGAGTTGCTAACACACCATCATATTACAGTAATAGAGTCATCTGAATTTGGCTATATACTTGTCTCTACCAGCGTGATGTATATTTTCGTGTTTTCATGTTAAATAGTTTCTGTTCATTTCAGCATTGCTTATAATGCAAGCCTCATGGAAATGAACACTATCAGCTTTCATTTATATGCAAAGGTTTTTGCCACCTTTATTTCTGAAGGTCAACACAGCTAGATAGAATATTTTTGGTTAGACAGTTCTTTTTCTTTCAGCATTGTGAATATATAATCCCACTCTTCCTTGGTCCGTAGATTACTACTGAGAAACCCATAGACAGCCTTAAACTTACAAGCTTCTTTTCTCTTGCTGCTTTTAGGGTTATCTGTCTTTGATTTTTGATATTTTTATTACAATACATCTTGGAGAAGAAGAACATGTCAGGAACTTGGATATCCAAATTTCGTCCCAGATTTAGGAAGTTCTCAACTATTATCTCTTTACTTAAGTTTTATACCCCCTTATCCTCCTATCCTTTCAAAAGTCATAATTCACAGATTGCTTCTTTTGATAGTATCCAAAATCTCAAGCATGTTTTCTTCACTCTTCATTTTTTTCTTTGTTCTCATGTGACGGTATAATTTCAAAATTCACGTCTTCTATTTTATAGATTCCTTCTTTTCCTTGATCCATTCTGCTGTTGATGGATTGATTTTTTCATTTCATTTATTATACTCTTCACCTCTAGGATGTCCACTTGGTTCTTTAATATGATTTTATCATTGTGCTAAACTTATCATTTTGTTTCAGTATTATTTTCCTACTTTCACTGAATTGTCTTCTGTATCTTCCGCTAGCTCACTGTACTTCCTTAAAACACCTATTATGATTTCTTTGTTGGGTATAAATTGCAGATCTGCATGTTTTTGTGTTCAATTACTAGAGATCCTTTGGTGGTGTCATGTTTTCTTGATTTTCCATGTTCCTTTGAATTGCTGTCTTCTCATTTGAAGTAGCAGTCGCTGTCTCAGTCTTCAGTGACTATTTTCTGGAAAGAAATACCTCCCATTGGGTCTGCTAGGGATTCTGAGGTTTTCTCAGACCTCTATGGATACGCCTCTTCTGCGCTTCTTGCTGCCTATTACTGCAGAATTCTTACACTTATATGCCCTCCCTGGATTATGCAATTTACTAAAACAGATGCTGACAGTTTTCCTGCTGACAGCTTCCCGGGGAATACCAGACCACCTGACCTGCCTCTTCAGAAACCTGTATGCAGCTCAGGAAGCAACAGTTAGAACTGGAACAGTCTGTGGAACAACAGACTGGTTCCAAATAGGAAAAGGAGTACATCAAGGCTGTAAATTGTCACTCTGCTTATTTAACTTACATACAGAGAACATCATAAAAAACAAACAAACAAACAAACAAAAGGCTGGGCTGGAAGAAGCATAAGCTGGAATCAAGATTGCTGGGAGAAATATTAATAACCTCAGGTATGCAGATGACACCACCCTTATGGCAGAAAGTGAAGAAGAACTAAAGAGCCTCTTGATGAAAGTGAAAGAGGAGAGTGAAAAAGTTGGCTTAAAGCTCAACATTCAGAAAACTAAGATCATGGCATCCAGGCCCATCATTTCATGGCATGCTGCAGTTCATGGGGTCACAAAGAGTCAGACATAACTGAGCGACTGAACTCAACTGAACCAGATGCACAAGGGGGTAGTCCTCCTAGATGTATGATACTGGATTTTTGCATATGATGCTACAGCTCCCACAAAGTCACTTGATCCATGAATGAGTGTCTAATTGCTGTTGAGGCAGGACATGATGAAGACTATCTTGTTCAGCCACGCTCCTGACATCATTCCTGGTGCCTTCACTTCCATTTCTATTAGACTGCTAAACTTCTAGTGGGCAAGTACAGGCTCTCCTTCACTTTGCATTCTCAGTGCATGTGTGCATGGTTGCTGAATAACTTCAGTAGTGTCTGACTCTTTGCAATGCTATGGACTGTAGCCTGCCAGGCTGCTCTGTCCTTGGGGGATTCTCCAGGCAAGAACACTGGAGTGGTTTGTGTGCGCTCCTCCAGGGGATCTCCCCAACGCAGGGACTGAACCTGCATGACATGCATCTCCAACATTGCAGGCGAATTCTTCACCCAATGAGTCACCTGGGAAGTGCATATCACAGTGATAAAACTCTGGGATAAGCACATAAATATATAGAAAATATTTGGACAAAATTACACATATTGCAAAAGGCACCAAAGGTGGAGCAATCACTACTTTAATAAACAAGCATGCTCTCCCCTTATTGTATCTTTAGCTCTGTTGGTTTTCATACAATCAAGTTAAAAATTTTTCATTAAATGTTTCATAATTGTTCCAAGCAAACAGCTTCAGTAGGAATTTTCTTTATTAATTTTCCCTTTAGAGGTCTTATTTTCAACCCTTTTACCTTGAACCTTTCTAATAGAATCACACTATTTATGCTTTCAGAGTTCACACTAAAGTGCTCTCCTTCAACAGATATCTCCAATTTCTATTCTTCAGAATAAAGTCTTATCTGGTGTCCTTGTTCGTAGTTTTCATCTTTCCCCTGACTAATGTACAAGCAGATTTAATCTCCTTTTGCACAAATATGGGCATACTGTGACCATACACCTAAACCAATTCACCATTAAATCAGGAAACTTTTTTCTGTGACCAATCCAATACATTATTCAGCTTCTAAATTTTCTGTTCAATGTTCCATCAATAGGATGTGAGCTTAGCTTTTATTTCTTCCTGTCTGGGTTGTACTAAGTTATACACATTCCTTTTCCATGATTCCTCATTAGCAGGCCTGTTTATGTGAAAATAGTAGCTGGTGTTAATGCTATAGCCAGGAGGTCAGACAGATTTACTCCTTGCAAAGCTGAGTGGTTCATCCATAGATTTGAAATACTTAAGAATTCAGTTCTGATATCCACACATGATAAGTGAGTAACCAAAGCTTGTGAATTAATAAATTTCTTCATTAATTAATAAAATTTCATGTACTTAGGTACTGCTACTTCAATTTATGTTTGAACAGAAAAATCTCAAGTGGGTAATCATGCTGATAGAACTCTTACTAATTATATTTGCATGAAATTTGAAGATTAAACATTAAATAATTGCAATTAAAGAGACACATGGAATATAATATTGGTATCTTCCCAAAGATAATCACACAAAAACGAATATCAGAAGTTTTCTCATACTGAAGTGTTTAAAGACTTATCACACAGAAGTCAAAGAGTACACTACATTAAATCTGGAAATAAGCTTCTAGATCTATATTTTTTTTTTAATTTCAGGTCCATGAATATCATAGTCTCATTTCATATTCATACCATACTAGAGACTATCTTAGTTCTGCAGTGTTGACTCAATATATTTGAACACATAATTATTTGAGCCACCTAGATAGAATGTAGAAAAATCAAAATATACACTTACAGAACAAATTTTAACATTTCAAGGAAGCATCTTCAGGGTTACTATAAGTAGAATATTCACTGAGCACCTGCAGTACATTGGCTAAATAATCTTTCTTTTAATTCAACATTGAATTAAAACAGAAATTGGAAAAAATGTATATTATAGGATGTGAATGAACTTCAAAAGGTTCAGAAGTTGGCCCTGATATATTCACAATCTCATCCAAACTGGAAGTCTGAAATATTATGTTGAAAATGGCTTAAAACTGTCTTTTTTGAAAGACTACAGGACCTTTATTTTCTCCTTCCCACCAGACTATAAATGCTGGAAGAACAACCTGTCTTATGGCATTTTGGGCACACAATTTCCCTTCCCAGCAATAAATTGGAAGTACAGAGTTTATGTCTGATTCCCATCTGTCAACCAAACAGCAGTGAGATCAAATCCATCATTCAATTTCTAAGGCTGTTTATTAGTTATATGCTTGATCATGCCCTTTTAGGAATCCCATTCATAAGAGGCAAAAGTCCAGGTAGCAACCTGTGTCACAGTGATAGTAAATTTAAGTTAGAGGTACATATGTTTTGTTATGTATGTACATCTAACTTAGTTTCTTGGCTATCACACATTGTCATTATTAGCAAAGTATACTTATATACTTCCTTAAGGTGTTATTTCTTATGTTAACACACATGAAAAAGATCACCTCACCCAAGATGTGTACAGGCATTTAAAAAGCAGAAGAACTAAACGAGATAACAAAGTCTGTGGTAACAACTATTGCCAATAAGCAATGTTCATTGTAACTGGAGGTATTATGAATGGAGGTAATGGGAATAACGGCAGCTTTGAAAGAAAAACTGCCTCTGTGCGTGCATGCACGTGTTTGTGAGTGTGTGTTGTGTGTCCCCGATTATCCAGTCTAGCACAAGTGATTCGTTAATGCTGACCTAAATTTCCTTTCCTATAGAAAGTCTGAAACAGTTAGGTGAGTGCCTCATGGAACTGATGTTTCTCACAGATATTATACTGAATTGTCTCACATTTTCTCTATGTTATACCTTTGATAACAAGTTAAAAGTGTAAGAAAGAAAAAAAATTACCTGCAAACAAAAAATTCTTCACTGCACAGTCAACTTTTTGCTTGGGGAAGAAACCAAACTCATACTCACAAAAGGATAGGGCAGGGGTGTGAATTGTAATTATATTGTAACTCATAATTATAATATGAATTATTTTATTCATTCTCAAATTAGTTCAGTCAGACTATAGAGTCAAACAAACAGGTAAGGATGTATTAATTGTAGGATGGAGATATGCATATAATTATTATTTTCTACTGGCGTATAACTGCTTTACACTGTTGTGTTCATTTTTGCTGGACAATAAAGTGAATCAGCTATACGTATACATGAATTGCCTCCTTCTTGGACTTCCCTCCCACCCCATCCCACACATCTTGGTCATCACTGAGCACCAAGCTGAGCTCTCTATGCTATACAGCAGCTTCCCACTACCTATTTTACACATCATGGTGTATATACATGATACAAACCTAATCTCTCAATGCCTCTCACCCCTCCCTTCCCCCATGTCCACCCATTTGCTCTCTACGTCTGCATTTCTATTCTATCCCTGAAAATGGGATTTCATTGACTACTACATAGGGAAAATCAATTAACCAAAATATATAGGTTCATATGTAGCATTTTTCTAGATTCCACATATATGCATTAATATATAATATTTGTTTTCCTCTTTCTGACTTACTTCACTCTGCATGATAGACTACAGGTCCACAGAATTACCATATAACCCAGCAATCCCACCACTGGATATATACCCTGAGAAAACCATAATTTAAAAAAACACATACAACCGCAATGTTCATTGCAGCATTATATACAACAGCCAGGACATGGAAGCAACCTAAATGTCCATCGACAGACAGATGGACAAAGATGTGGTACATATATATAATGGAGTACTACTCAGCTATAAAAAGACATGAAATTGAAAATACATATATTATTAGTGACAGAGTAGTGACAGAATTAAGGCTCAAAACTCCAGACATATATCATACTAATTTTCTGGAACTTCAACATACCCTTTGTTTAAGGTAAAATATTAAAAATTAGCAGATTGTTATAATACATTAATAGTAGCATTCAGTTCAGTTCAGTCGCTCAGTCGTGTCCGACTCTTTGTGACCCCATGCACTGCAGCATGCCAAGCCTCCCTATCCATCACCAACTCCCGGAGTTCACTCAAACTCACGTCCGTCGAGTCGGTGATGCCATCCAGCAATCTCATCCTCTGTCGTCCCCTCCTCCTCCTACCCCCAGTCCCTCCCAGCATCAGAGTCTTTTCCAATGAGTCAACTCAGGAGGTGGCCAAAGTACTGGAGTTTCAGCGTTAGCATCAGTCCTTCCAAAGAACATCCAGGGCTGATCTCCTTTAAAATGGACTGGTTAGATCTCCCTGCAGTCTAAGGAACTCTCAAGGGTCTTCTCCAACACCACAGTTTAAAAGCTTCAGTTCTTTGGCACTCAGCTTTCCTCACAGTCCAACTCTCACATCCATACATGACTAGTGGAAAACCCATAGCCTTGGCTAGATGGACCTTTGTGGGCAATGTCTCTGCTTTTCAATATGCTATCTAGGTTGGTCATAACTTTCCTTTCAAGGAGTAAGCATCTTTTTAATTTCATGGCTGCAATCACCATCCGCAGTGATTTTGGAGCCCCTCAAAAAAATAAAGTCTGACACTGTTTCCACTGTTTCCCCATCTATTTGCCATGAAGTGATAGGACCACATGCCATGATCTTTGTTTTCTGAATGGTGAGTTTTAAGCCAACTTTTTCGCTCTCCTCTTTCACTTTCATCAAGAGGCTTTTTAGTTCCTCTTCACTTTCTGCCACAAGGTTGGTGTCATCTGCATATCTGAGGTTATTGATATTTCTCCTGACAATCTTGATTCCAGCTTGTGCTTCTTCCAGCCCAGCGTTTCTCATGACGTATTCTGCATAGAAGTTAAATAAGCAGGGTGACAATACATAGCCTTGACGTACTTCTTTTCCTATTTGGAACCAGTCTGCTATACCACGTCCAATTCTAACTGTTGCTTCCTGAGCTGCATATAGGTTTCTCAAGAGGCAGGTCAGGTAGTCTGGTATTCCCATCCTGGGGGCAGGAGGAAAAGGGGACAACAGAGGATGAGATGGCTGGATGGCATCACTGACTCGATATACGTGAGTTTGAATGAACTCCGGGAGTTGGTGATGGACAGGGAGGCCTGGTATACTGCAATTCATGGGGTCGCAAAGAGTCAGACACAACTGAGTCACTGAACTGAACTGAACTTAGGGTTACTGTGAACTTGCAGTGAATTAATAACACGTAGAAAACAACACAATGTTTAGCTTCCAGGAAATAGTCAAAATAAAGATTAGTTATAACCAAAGCTAGTTTATTTTATATTTTAAAAGTTATTTAATATTTTAAGGGCTCTATTTTTCACATGTAATAATACAAATATTTATTTCTTCTTTTTTCCTTAAAATACAAACCACAAATAATAATAAACACGATGTACCAAGGGTATGACAAACAGTTGATTTTGGATATACTGTTTTTTCTTTTTTTTTTTTTTTTCACCGTTTTCTTAAATCAGTTCAGCTCAGTTCAGTCACTCAGTTGTATCCGACTCTTTGCGACCCCATGAACCACAGCACAGCAGGCCTCCCTATCCATAACCAACTCCCGGAGTTTACTCAAACTCATGTTCATCAAGTTGGTGATGCCATCCAACCATTTCATCCTTTCCATCGTCCCCTTCTCCTCCTCCTCTCAATCTTTCCCAGCATCAGGGTCTTTTCAAATGAGTCAGCTCTTCACATCAGGTGGCCAAAGTACTGGAGTTTCAGCTTCAACATTAGACCTGCCAATGAATACACAGGACTGATCTTTAAGATGGACTGATTGGATCTCCTTGCAGTCCAGTGGATTCTCAAGAGTCTTCTCCAACACCATAGTTCAAAAGCATCAATTCTTCAGCGCTCAGTTTTTTTATAGTCCAACTCTCACATCCATACATGACTACTGGCAAAACCATAGCCTTGACTAGACGGACCTTTGTTGACAAAGTAATGTCTCTGCTTTTTAATATGCTGTCTAGATTGGTCATAACATTCCTTCCAAGGAGTAAGCGTCTTTTAATTTCATGGCTGCAGTCACCATCTGCAGTGATTTTGGAGCCCAGAAAAATAAAGTCAGCCACTGTTTCCACTGTTTCCCCATCTATTTCCCATGAAGTGATGGGACCGGATGCCATGATCTTCGTTTTCTGAATGTTGAGCTTTAAGCCAACTTTTTCACTCTCCTCTTTCACTTTCATCATGAGCCTCTTTAGTTCTTCTTCACTTTCTGCCATAAGGCATCCTTATGGCAAAGAGTTTACTTAAATAAGAGGCATCATAATCCCAGCTCTAGCAATCATAGAACTGTATAACTTTGGAAAAGTTCATGCCATCACCTATCAATTTTTAAAAACTATCTGTAAAAAAGAAATTCATAGAGAGTACTAATGGAACATAATAAAATTTTATATATACTTAAACTATTGACTGTGAGGATAAAAAAGTAACCTTTCAGTTGGACTTATAAAATTTTTTAAGTTATATAACCATAGATACAAAATATGAGTATGATCTTTTATAATTGATTTATGACAGAGTCAAATACTTATAACATTTTCAAACAAATCAATATTTATCAGATTTCAGATATAATATTTCAAATATATCCCAGTCACATAAATCAGAAAAGGAATACACATCTATAAGTGTATTCCAATATAAAGAACAGTACTGAATAGCTTCATTCTGTGTCTCTGTGGTGGAAGAAAAGCATTTTCATGATAATAAGATGTATTTTAGGGAATTCCCAGGTGATCCAGTGGCTAGAACTCTGCACTTTCACTTCCCAGAACCCAGGTTCAAACCCTAGCAGGAGAACTAAGATCCTGCAAGCTGCACAGTGTGGTCAAAAAGAAAAGAGACATATTTTAGACATATTACAAAAAAGAACATTCTCAACCATGTGAGGTATTACATACTGAAATAAACACTGCCCATAATTGGTAAGAATGAGGGTTCTAGAATGAGATGCGTATTTGAATATACCATCTCTCAACTAAAGGTAATAAAATCTTCTTCACAGTCCTGTCATGAGGATTAAAAAAGAGAACACTTTCTATCAGAGTAATAATAGTATTCCAGAGAAGGCAATGGCAACCCACCCTATTCACTCCAGAGACAGAGCTGTGTGTGGATGGGTGGGTGGGTGGGTGTGCGTGCACGCATGCAAATGGGTATTAGGTAAGGTATTCAGTATTTGGTATTATTAAGATTTATCAGAAAATGTTTAATTCAAGTCTCCCAAGTTTAGGCTGAAATGATATTACAGTTAATCACAGTCCTAAGAATCTATAATCCAACAGGTTACCTTCATCTTTATCTTTATGTTCAGTTCAGTTCAGTTGCTCAGTCCTGTCCAACTCTTTGCGACCCCATGAATCGCAGCACATCAGGCCTCCCTGTCCATCACCAACTCCCGGAGTTCACTCAAACTCACGTCCGTCGAGTCGGTGATGCCATCCAGCCATCTCATCCTCTGTCGTCCCCTTCTCCTCCTACCCCCAATCCCTCTCAGCATCAGAGTCTTTTCCAATGAGTCAACTCTTCACATGAGGTAGCCAAAGTATTGGAGTTTCAGCTTTAGCATCAGTCCTTCCAATGAACACCCAGGACTGATCTCCTTTAGAATGGACTGGTTACTATATCTCAAGTCTCCTTTTGACACTATAACCAGGAACAAGTGAGGATGGGGAAATACATATTAGGAGTTAGGAAGAAGACCTGAATTTGAAAACTGCTTCAACCATTTACTCACTCTGTAATTAGAAGACAACTTCTGTACCTCTCAAAGCCCAAGTTTCACTATCTATAAAACAGGGAAACATGTTTGTTCTCATGAGAACAAAAGAAGATCACATGTACCAAGTGCCTAATGGAGCACAATGGCACAGAGTGGGAACCCAGTAATACTTGCTTCCTTTTTTTCTTTTTCCCACAAAACTAAAGAAAAATTCTCCATCATATTCATATGATTCCTTATATATTTAACGCCATATTAAAGTTCTTAACTTGAGCACCTGCAAAAATAAAAAGGATTAAGAACGATCTAGGACACGATTTGTAGCAACAGACCTTGTGTGAATTCTCTTTTCACTTCCCATATACAACTCACTTGGAGAAGGAAATGGCAACCCACTCCAGTACTCTTGCCTACAGAATTCCATGGACAGAGGAGCCTGGTGGGCTGCTATCCATGGGGTTGCACAGAGTCAGACACGAGTGAAGCAACTTAGCATGCATGCATGCATTGGAGAAGGAAATGGCAACCCACTCCAGTACTCTTGCCTGGAGAATCCCAGGGACAGAGGAGCCTGGTGGGCTGCCATCTGTGGGGTCGCACAGAGTCAGACACGACTGAAGCAACTTAGCAGCAGCAGCTTACAACTATTTGTTCCTTGAGGGCTCACTCTGCCCTAAACAGTTATCATGATTCCTATGTATTTTATTATTAGGCTTGTGCCTACATGCTTACCAATGTCTATTTCACCAGAAAAGAAAGGACAATTGGCAAATAATTGATGTGTACTAAGCATTCTTGTGGAGAAGAAAATGGCAACCCACTCTAGTATTCTTCCCTGGGAAATCCCATGGACAGAGAAGCCTGGCAGGCTACAGTCGATAGGGTCACAAAAGAGTCAGAAATGACTCAGCAACTAAACAACGACAACAAAACGTTGTTGACTGAGGGAATGAAGCACTGCTGTTGCAAAGCCCAGCATGTTCCTGCCTAAGGGTTTTGCATTTGCTCTGTCTTTACCTGAAATACACCTCCCTCAGATATCTCCCTACCTCATCTTCTTCGGTCCTCATCTCAAATTTCACTTTCTCAGAAAAGTTTTCTCTACCTACCCTATTTTAAATGTGTGTGCACACACATATACTCAAACACATATAAGACACACCAAGTCTCCCTTTTCTCCATCTATCACTATCTGACTGACATAGTACAAATTGCACTTGCTTGTGTTGTCATCTGTTTTCCCCATTAGAAGGCAAACTTCATGAAGGCAAAGTGTCGCGCCTATTTTTTTCATTACCTAACATTTAGCACAGTGTCTGGGATATAATAAGTGCTCAATAAATATTTATTGACTGAATGAACAAACTGCACAATGAAAACATTTGGAAGAAGAAAGATGAGAACTTCTGATGAATAACAATAGACAGATTTAGAGAAACTTAGAATGCATGTGATGATTAAGCTGATCCCTTGATATTGCATAACTTCTCAGAACTCATTTTATGTTACTTGATATACTGCAGTTTTAATTTCTTCTTCAAGCAAAGGAGCTTTGTTTCTTCTCATGGAAAACAAACCAACTAGATTTATCTAGTATTAAGTTATCTCTGTTTTTCCTTATCAACACAGATCAAAATATGCTAAAAGTATTTTTAAAGACAAAAGATGATGCAATTACATCCCCTTTGATTTACAGATGAAGAAACTATGAGCTGGAGAGATGGAGGGTTCTGAATGTCAGTGTTTTTACTAGAACTCAGATCTTCTAACCAAACCTTAGGACACTTTGAAAACATCTACTGGTCCAGAAATTATAACTAATAAAATCTAAGTTCTCTTTGTTGCCTACATGGTATTTGTGTCATTTGTACTATGTTTAGTTGTTAAATAGCCAGTCTCAGCTATTCAAGGAGAAGGCAAAGATCTACCCTGTAGATAGCAAATCCTGTTTCCTAAATAAGCCCTCCTCTTAACGGCTACATTTGAAACATTAACAATGTGTCCACCTGGACTTCTTGGAGGGCTCTGGTTAGAAGGGACAATATATGCTTTGGTTCATCTATGGAACAATCAGCTTAAGGAGTTGTATTCAGATATTATTAATGTTTTCAAACCCACTTCCTATTTTCCTGCTGAAATCCCTGCCAAGCACACACTTCAGCAGACACTAAAATAATTTGGGTAGTTGACATTCAATCCAAATTTTCTATGGAAATCTGCCAGATTTGACATCTGTGAGAAAGTGGGTAATTTTTATTATCCACAGAGAGCAAAAGCTTGGTTTGATATTTCTCTACCTCCACACATCTCCCTGCAGTGGAGCTGCTACTCAGATATACACAAAAAGTGAGTAGCAAGGAAAATTATTTAACTCTTTCACTCTTGTCTTGATTGCAAAAGCTTAGTCAAATTATTTTTAAAGCCATACTAGCTATGAATAAATCAAATTTCAGAGGTGCAGGAGATGCAAACTAGCTTTATTATCATCAGTACATTTTCCCTAAAAACTATTTAACTATGTTTTATCTTTTGCTTTAAAAATATTTGTCTTTAAAGCACCCCCTCACTTGATTCAAAAAGTAAAGCCGAGATTTCAAGTTGATTTTCTTAGGATGTTTTTAAAAAGCCTAAGTTGACTCTGTGGTACTGTGGTGCATGCAAAGTCACTTCAGTCATGTCCAACTTTTTGTGACTCCATGGACTGCAGCCTGCCAGGCTCCTCTGTCCATGGGATTCTCCAGGCAAGAATACCGGAGTGGGTTGCCATGCCCTCCTCGGGCGATCTTCTGGACCCAGGGATTGAACCCACATCTTGTACGTCTTCTGCATTGGCAGGCAAGTTCTTTACCACTAGTGCCACCTGGGAAGCCCCAAGAAAGCATGTTTAAAATCATACAAAAATAATTTATTGATATTAAATTTAATTTCCAAAGGGTAAAGTCTACAATGTAGGTTTAAGTCCTTAAGGTTTCTTTCATCTCTTTAAAAGAAAGACAAACCTAGAGATTGTCATGTTCTTACTTGTTATATACTAAAATGTTAATAAGATTTATACTTTAAAGAAAGTCACTAGTGTATGAATAATGCAGAAACATTAGTTCACTACATTAAAACAGAAATATCTCTCCCTTACTAGTTCAATCTAGTTGTTTAGCATGACTCAGATTAAGAAATAAAAATGACTGTGGTATCTGATTCTACATTGACAAAAGATTAGAAGTAGGTCGGGGGAGTTGAAAGCATGTCAAACTGCTCATTTTACAAAAGTAGAATTCAAACATTGGTGATGTGTTCTTAACTTTTAACACAAGAAAAAAAAATGCTTTTTCAAACACATATTTTAAACCCTAAAGATAACCAGTAATAGAATTATAAATAATGTATATAACTCCCAAATCACTGAAGAAAACAAAATAAGCACACCCTGCATTACAAAGAACAAAAAAGAAAAGAAAGCAAGAAAGGTATTAGAAGTAGAAAATGCAGATCTAAAAGAAGTTGTGACAAGTAAGATTAACACACCAATTACGACAATGAATGGAAAGTTAAATTTCCCTTTAGGGAAAAAAATATTCGGGTTGGCTTAAGAAACAAATTCAACATTATGTGCCTATTCAGAGGCACACCTATGAGAAATGTTTGATATAAAGAATAAAGAGGAGTAGACCATGCTTAAATGGGGATATGACCTAGGCCATCTAGGCAGGAAAAAGGCTCTTTTCTAAAATGGTAATAGATGGACAGCTGAGACTGTTCAGCTGCGTATGTGAAACATAATAGGACCTTCATTTCTCTAGGATCAGTCCTGCCTTGGTCTCCTTTCATTGTTGTTCAGTAGCTCAGTTGTGTCCACCTCTTTGTGACCTGATGGACTGTAGCACACCAGGCTTCCCTGTCCTTCACCATCTCCCAGAGCTTGCTCAAACTCATGTCCATTGAGTCGGTGATGCCATCCAACCGTCTTGTCCTCTGGCGTCCCCTTCTCCTCCTGCCTTCAATCTTTCCCAGCATCAGGGTTTTTTCTAATGAGTCCGCACTTCACATCAGGTGGCCAAAGTATTGCAGCTTCAGCTTCAGCATCAGTCCTCCCAATGAATATTCAGGATTGATCTCCTTTTGAATTGACTTGGTTTGATTTCCTTGCAGTCCAAGGGGCTCTTAAGAATCTTCTCCAACACCACAGTTCAAAAGCATTGATTTCTTAGGTCTCAGCATTCTTTATGGTCCAACTCTCACATCCATACATGACTAATGGAAAAACCACAGCTTTGACGACAGACCTTTGTTAGCAAAGTAACGTCTCTGCCTTATAATACACTGTTTAGGTTTGTCATAACTTTTCTTCCAAGGAGCAAGTGTCTTTTGATTTCATGGCTGCAGTCACCATCTGCAGTGATTTTGGAGCCCAAGAAAATAAAATCTCTCATTGTTTCTATTGTTTCCCCATCTACTTGCCACAAAGTGATATGACTGGATACCATGATCTTACTTTTTTGAATGTTCAGTTTTAAGCAAGATTTTTCACCTTCCTCTTTCACCTTCATAAAGAGGCTCTTTATCTTTAGTTCCTCTTCACTTTCTGCCATAAAGGTGGTGTCATCTGCATATCTGAGGTTATTGATATTTCTCCCAGAAATTTTGGTTCTGGCTTGTGCTTCATCCAGCCTGGCATTTCACATGATGTACTCTGCATATAAGTTAAACAAGCAGGGTGACAATATACAGCCTTGACATACACCTTTCCCAATTTGGAACCAGTCCGTTATTCCATGTCTGGTTCTAACTGATGCTTCTTGACCTGCATACGGGTTTCACAGGAGGCAGGTAAGGTGGTCTGGTATTCCCATCTCTTAAAGAATGGCTTTAGCATAGTCAATGAAGCAGAAGTAGATGTTTTTCTGAATTCTCTTGCTTTTTCTATGATCCAACAGATGTTAGCAAATTGATCTCTGGTTTCCCTGCCTTTTCTAAATCCATCTAGAAGTTCTTGGTTCACATACTGTTGAAGTCTAGCTTGGAGTTCTTTTCTTTTCTCAATAGTATGTGGCCATGACATTTTGCCTCAGCTTCACTACAGAACCAGTTTCCTAATTATATATCTACAAGGCACGACTTAAACAAAAGCTTCATGAAGCCTAGATTCAGTTCAAGGTTCTATCTTTGGAAGTAGTTTGACACATGAGAGACACAGCAAGCATATATTTTGAATGAATAAATAAAAAATGTTCAAATATGTGTGTTTATAGTTGCCAGACACGCTAGAGATCTAAACATAATCATTTCATGTGATTCATCTCCTCTATCAAAATTCCACTGAAATTAGTAAAACCATTTTTTTTTTTTTTTGGCTGTACCTTATAGTATGTGAGATCTTAGTTTCCTGACCAGAGATCAAACCCACACTCCTTGCATCAGAACCGCAGAGTCTTAACCCCTGGACCATCAGTGAAGTTCAAGTAAAGGCATGTTTTAAAACTTACAAACACCAAAACTGAAGAATAAGAGAGGAAGACTATCTGTTGTCAAAAGATCTCACCAAGTTTCCAGAAGATGGAAAGCAGATGGAGAAGCAATGACTGATGAAGCTACCATAAGTGAACATATAAATACACATGCCTGCATCTGGAAAATGAGCCAATTTCTCTATCACCGCTCCAACAGGAGATACTAGGTATCATGGAGAAGTAGAAATGGGACAGAAAAGAAGGGTACTCTCTGATCAACAGAGTAAAATAAAATGGAATCAATTTAATATAATACTATAACCCTGGAACACCTCTTCTATGTGCAATAACTTAATAGAAATATTATTCAACTACTATGCTCAGTTGTGTCTGACTGTGACTCAATCGACTGTAGCCCACCAGGCTCATCTGTCCATGGGATTTTCCAGGCAAGAATACTGGAGTGGGTTGCGATTTCCCTCTCCAGATTTAACTAACAGAATGGGGAATACAGCTATTTGGGATGAATGTTATACTAATTTCATAATAAATTAAAAGGGATTAAATGAAATAAATAATTAAAAATAAGATTAGAAGTATATGTGAGGGGTATATGCATTTACATTTTCTGAATGCAAAAGCAACAGAAGTAATCAAAGAAATAAAAATATAGAATTCAATGCATAAACAAAAATTAACAGAATACACTAAAAATAAAAAGTCAGATTAAAGACTGAGAATATGTTTATAACAAATATAAGGGAAATTTTAATACATGAAGAGGAGTTATAATCACATCAAAAATACACCTCAAGAGAAAAGTGGACAAAGGATGTAAAGGGAAAACTAGCAGACTAAGAAATACAAATGGAAATAAACATATAAGCTTCACTAAAAATCAAAGAAGTGTCAAATTAAAATAAAAGCACATCTCACCACGCCTATCACTTTGCAAATGCTCAGGCTTGGCAACGGGATGCTGAATCAGGCACTAGTTTACACTGCCCATGGAAAGAAATCCAAACTCGGAAGAACAATGCTCTACCATTGTCATTTAGTAGTTCCAGTTCTGAGGGTCTGTCTTTAGTAGATAATCAAAGTTATAAATGAAGTTTTATGCACAAAGATGTAATCTAGACTAAGCAACTTATATGCTTACCCATAAGAGAATGGTCATACAAGTAAGAATACACCCTGTACACCAGAATATATCTACACGATGACAAATCACTGAGTCTCATTAACTAAGAATATTTCATTTCACTGAAATTTGATCAAAATAAGTTGAGATAAGTGTAATATATAATATCATATATATAATTATGATCCCAAATATGTAAAACAATCAAGAGATCTGGAATAAATATCTATAAAAAAGTTACAGTGGTTTTTCTCTGGCTCTTGATTTTTACATTATTCATTATTTTCCAAACTGTCTAAAAGGTGAAAGTAATTTTTTTTATTCTAAAAAGATAAAGAAATAGAAAATCTTAACAGACCCATCACAGGCACAGAAATTGAAACTGTAATCAGAAATCTTCCAGCAAACAAAAGCCCAGGTCCAGACGGCTTCACAGCTGAATTCTTCCAAAAATTTCAAGAAGAGCTAACACCTATCCTACTCAAATTCTTCCAGAAAACTGCAGAGGAAGGTAAACTTCCAAACTCATTCTATGAGGCCACCATCACCCTAATACCAAAACCTGACAAAGATGCTACAAAAAAAGAAAACTACAGTCCAATATCACTGATGAACATAGATGCAAAAATCCTCAACAAAATTCTAGCAATCAGAATCCAACAACACATTAAAAAGATCACACACCATGATCAAGTGGGCTTTATCCCAGGGATGCAAGGATTCTTCAATATCCACAAATCAATCAATGTAATTCACCACATTAACAAATTGAAAAATAAAAGCCATATGATTATCCCAATAGATGCAGAGAAGGCCTTTAACAAAATTCAACATCCATTTATGATAAAAACTCTCCAGAAAGCAGGAATAGAAGGAACATACCTCAACATAATAAAAGCTATATATGACAAACCCACAGCAAACATTATCCTCAATGGTGAAAAATTGAAAGCATTTCCCCTGAAGTCAGGAACAAGAAAAGGGTGCCCACTTTCACCGCTACTATTCAACATAGCTCTGGAAGTTTTGGCCACAGCAATCAGAGCAGAAAAAGAAATAAAAGGAATCCAAATTGGAAAAGAAGAAGTAAAACTCACACTGTTTGCAGATGACATGATCCTCTACATAGAAAACCCTAAAGACTCCACCAGAAAATTACTAGAGCTAATCAAAGTTGCAGGATATAAAATCAACACACAGAAATCCCTTGCATTCCTATACACGAATAATGAGAAAGTAGAAAAAGAAATTAAGGAAACAATTCCATTCACCGCTGCAACGAAAAGAATAAAATACTTAGGAATATATCTACCTAAAGAAACTAAAGACCTATATATCGAAAACTATAAAACACTGATGAAAGAAATCAAAGAGGACACTAATAGATGGAGAAATATACCATGTTCATGGATCAGAAGAATCAATATAGTGAAAATGAGTATACTACCCAAAGCAATCTACAGATTCAATACAATCCCTATCAAGCTACCAGCGGTATTTTTCACAGAACTAGAACAAATAATTTCAAGATTTGTATGGAAATACAAAAAAACCTCGAATAGCCAAAGCAATCTTGAGAAAGAAGAATGGAACTAGAGGAATCAACTTGCCTGACTTCAGGCTCTACTACAAAGCCACAGTCATCAAGACAGTATGGTACTGGCACAAAGACAGAAATATAGATCAATGGAACAAAATAGAAAGCCCAGAGATAAATCCACACACATATGGACACCTTATCTTTGACAAAGGAGGCAAGAATATACAATGGAGTAAAGACAATCTCTTTAACAAGTGGTGCTGGGAAAACTGGTCAACCACTTGTAAAAGAATGAAACTAGATCACTTTCTAACACCATACACAAGAATAAACTCAAAATGGATTAAAGATCTAAACGTAAGACCAGAAACTATAAAACTCCTAGAGGAGAACATAGGCAAAACACTCTCTGACATAAATCACAGCAGGATCCTCTATGATCCACCTCCCAGAATTCTGGAAATAAAAGCAAAAATAAACAAATGGGATCTAATTAAAATTAAAAGCTTCTGCACAACAAAGGAAAATATAAGCAAGGTGAAAAGACAGCCTTCTGAATGGGAGCAAATAATAGCAAATGAAGCAACTGACAAACAACTAATTCAAAAATATACAGGCAACTTATGCAGCTCAATTCCAGAAAAATAAACGACCCAATCAAAAAATGGGCCAAAGAACGAAATAGACATTTCTCCAAAGAAGACATACGGATGGCTAACAAACACATGAAAAGATGCTCAACATCACTCATTATCAGAGAAATGCAAATCAAGACCACAATGAGGTACCACTTCACACCAGTCAGAATGGCTGCGATCCAAAAATCTGCAAGCAATAAATGCTGGAGAGGGTGTGGAGAAAAGGGAACCTTCTTACACTGTTGGTGGGAATGCAAACTATTACAGCCACTGTGGAGAACAGTGTGGAGAAAATATTGCAAATAAAACTGCCTTATGACCCAGCAATCCCACTGCTGGGCATACACACCGAGGAAACCAGAATTGAAAGAGACACATGTACCCCAATGTTCATCGCAGCACTGTTTATAATAGCCAGGACATGGAAGCAACCTAGATGTCCATCAGCAGATGAATGGATAAGAAAGCTGTGGTACATATACACAATGGAGTATTACTCAGCCATTCAAAAGAATACATTTGAGTCAGTTCTAATGAGATGGATGAAACTGGAGTCGATTATACAGAGTGAAGTAAGCCAGAAAGAAAAACACCAATACAGTATACTAACACATATATATGGAATTTAGAAAGATGGTAATGATGACCCTGTATGTGAGACAGCAAAAGAGACACAGATGTTTAGAGCGGACTTTTGGACTCTGAGGGAGAGGGAGAGGGTGGGATGATTTGGGAGAATGGCATTGAAACATGTATACTATCAGGTAAGAAATGAATCGCCAGTCTATGTTCAATGCAGGGTACAGGATGCTTGGGGCTGGTACACGGGGATGATCCAAAGAGATGATATGGGGTGGGAGGTGGGAGGGGTGTTCATGTTTGGGAACTCATGTACACCCGTGGTGGATTCATGTCAATGTATGGCAAAACCAATACAGTATTGTAAAGTAAAATAAAGTAAAAATAAAAATAAATAAAAAATAAAAAGATAAACATAACTATTATGAAAAAAATCCTTAGATCTTAGCTCTTTTGTCTCCATTTCACCCATCCTGATGATGCAAACCACAGCAATGAATTCCTTAGCATCATAAAAGAGAAACTCCTTTTCCTACCATCTCAAAATTCTTCAAGACTAAGAGATGTAAATCTTTACAATATGCAGCCACCTTGTAGCTATTACAGAGATGGGAAAGTGGCAGAAGGGAGAGGTAGTGAGGTTCTTCCTTCCCAAATCATTCTTCATGCACTACTTGATTTCAATAATCTCTATAGAGAGGTCACTGTCTTTATTTTCATTTTATTACCAGTAGTAATAGCCTTTATTGAGCATTTATCATGTGCTAGGTGCTGTACATCATGAGAAACACTAGGCTGGAAGGATCACAAGATGGAATCAAGATTGCCAGGAGAAATATCAATAACCTCATATATGCAGATGACACCACCACCCTTACGGCAGAAAGTGAAGGGGAACTAAAAAGCCTCTTGATGAAAGTGAAAGTGGAGAGAGAAAAAGTTGGCTTAAAGCTTAACATTCAGAAAACGAAGATCATGGCATCCAGTCCCATCACTTCATGGGAAATGGATGGGGAAACAGTGGAAACAGTGTCAGACTTTATTTTGGGGGGCTCCAAAATCACTGCAGATGGTGACTGCAGCCATGAAATTAAAAGACACTTCCTGCTTGGAAGAAAAGTTATGACCAACCTAGATAACATATTCAAAAGCAGAGACATTACTTTGCCGACGAAGGTCCGTCTAGTCAAGGCTATGGTTTTTCCTGTGGTCACGTATGGATGTGAGAGGTGGACTGTGAAGAAGGCTGAGCACCAAAGAATTGATGCTTTTGAACTGTGGTGTTGGAGAAGACTCTTGAGAGTCCCTTGGACTGCAAGGAGATCTGACCAGTCCATTCTGAAGGAGATCAGCCATGGGATTTCTTTGGAAGGAATGATGCTAAAGCTGAAACTCCAGTACTTTGGCCACCTCATGCGAAGAGTTGACTCACTGGAAAAGACTCTGAAGTTGAGAGGGATTAGGGGCTGGATGGCATCACTGACTCGATGGAAGTGAGTCTGAGTGAACTCTGGGAGTTGGTGATGGACAGGGAGGCCTGGCATGCTGCGATTCATGGGGTCACAAAGAGTCGGACATGACTGAGCGACTGAACTAAAGGCGCTGTGATGGGGCTTCTCAGGTGGCGCTAGTGGTAAAGAACCCACCTGCCAATGCAGGAGACAAAAGAGATGTGGGTTCAATCCCTGAGTCAGGAAGTTCCCCTGGAAGAGGGCATGACAACCCACTTCAATAATCCTGCCTGGAGAATCCCCATGGACAGAGGAGTCTGGCAGGCTAGGGTCGCAAAGAGTCAGGCACAACTGAGGCGACTTAGCACACACACATGCACAGGCACTGTTACAAGTGCATCATATATATTAATTTACTTAATCCTCTCAAGAACTATTACTATCCCTATTTCATAGCTGAGAAAACTGAGAATGGGAGAAGTTAAGTTACCTGTTTGAGGTCAGAGGGTAAGCAAAATACTAGATTCAAATCTAGGCCCAAAGCTCCAAGGCCTACCTTTTTAACCCTATGCTCTAAGGAATATGTACTTGTAGGAATTAAAATATTTAATCAAATTTAGGAAAAGGTATGGAAAACTTATCCTTTTTAAGGGACAGATTCCAACCGGGAAGAGAGTGCTGGCATGAAGGACAGACAGGTGACACCAAGAAATGTACAGAAAATTTAAATTGTGACATTGACTATAAGCCTCACTATTTTATGGCTGTCCTTAACTCCATATATAAAAAGACTGGTCACATTCTCTGTAGATGTTATTTACAACTTCTGTTTTCATTAGCCAACTTTTCAATATAATCTCAAGAATTAGGAATGTGTGCAATGAGCTCACAAGAGCCCCCCAGGATATTTTAAAATTTCAAGAGAAACACAGCAACACCTCTTGGACACTGTGTGAACTACTACTATTAGCTGGTTTGGACCTAACTACATAAAAAACATAATTTATATTGGTATAAAGTACCAGAAAGAAATGACTGAAATACTGAGGGTGCCATGAATGAAGAAAGCTTGAAACTTTTAAAGTAGCCTATGGAATTTACCAAGACGTTAAGTGTTACTGACAAATGGGATTTGTGTGCTTTACATTTTCTGCCTTTGATTTATCCTGAACTTTCTAATTCCACTGTGAACTCTTATTGTTTTAGTAAAACAATAAGTTATTTTAAAAAATAGGAATGTAAATATTTTATCAAGTATATTTTCAATAGCTGCTGGTTCCAGGTAAGGAATATTACCCTTATGTATCAGTAAAATTAAAATTTTCTTAGCAAAAACATGACATTCACAACTATTTCCTAAATTTAGACTTGGAACTAAATAAAACATAGGGATGTGATTTTTTATGCCGAATGATTCAGACAATGATTCAAAGTTGTACCAAGAATTGTTCTGAAATCCAGGGGTCAAGATCAAAGAACTCCCATTTATGCCATTCACTGAGAAGAAAGCAAATCAAATAGGAAATTTTTGCATGGAGACTCAGATCATTCAAATGCAACTGAATATAGTATTTAAGAATCTCTTAAATACTATATTAAATACTATAAAGAATCTCTTACTGGTAGTAATTCTTACTTACATAATGTATGTATAATATAAATCATTTTTCTTGACTACCTACCTAGAGTATGCCCCCTAGAAAAGAAAATTCTTCTTCCTCTTAGAGGCCTAAGACATAAGAATAAAACTAAACTATCTGAGAAGCAGTATAAGAGAGAAGAGGGAACAACCTGTAGGCATAGCTATCACTACAGAGCAGTGAGTACAATCCTCTTTTATTAATGAGAAACCAAGTTGAGCAGAGAATGAAGACAGGGCCCAGATGTCTCCCAGTCAAATGAAAATCTCTGGACATTTTCCAAGCAAACAAATTTTATAAAAGGAACTATGTCAACCAAAATAATTTTGTGTGTGTGTGTGTGGAGTTACACATCAAATGCAAGCAGTGCAAGTTTCAGTTAAGCCACACTTAGATATTTACTGAAAGGAAAGTCAAAGAATCTGAGATTTCAGAGTTTTCTGCTGCAGTTAATGATTTAAATGACAATCAGATCATCATAACTGCAAAGCTTAACCAATAATCACCCACGTAGTGTTTTGGAAAAATCAAAGACAGTTACATCTCTAGAAAGAATATTAACAAAGTTTCTTTTCTGACATAGCTTTCAGAATCTGAGGATATGCTGCTGCTGTATGAAGGACACCTTACTTCTTGTAAGTTCTTTAATCAGACACTATTTCCAGTTCACAAGTCTCAGATGTATTAACACCGTTATCCAGTTTACTGGCTTTCTGTCTCTCTGAATCTGACTTAAAAGATGGGGCCTCTCACATGGCCTCCTTTTGGCTTGGGAGACATGTACTACTTGAGTTGTAGAAAATGACATTGCCACTGGAGCAGGAAAGAAAATTTTTACTAATGGGTAAATCCTTTAAGGCACTGAAACTTTATTAAACCTGCTTTTTATCAAACGAACTAAACAGGTCACACAATATAAACTGCATGTAGAATTATTTGGGATTAAGAAATGATGCAAGAACTTTCTGGAATCATATGTATTTAGAAGGTAACAAAACAAAAATGTTTTGCATAAAAAGGTGAGTTATTTCAACTAGATGTACTTCATGTTATTTTTAAATGTAAAAATTAAAGGAGTAGAACATAAAAATCACTTATTTAAAGGATGTCAAAGATGTTTCCTTTCCCTGGTTTTTGAAATGCAAATATAAATAATGGAAGCTTTACCTCGTTGAATATAAATCCTGTAAAATCCTGTATCACTGACTCATTCTGAGCATTATTTAATATCAAGGCTGGAATTTATAAGTATTCACATTTCTAAAACTGATTTTATAGCTATTATAAATATTTTACTTTATTGATGATTAACTTAGATAGTTTGATTATTGCCTACACTTTATACATACAAGTTATTTGAAATTCTTTGTTGTTTACTCGCTAAGTCAGGTCTGACTCTTTTGAGATCCCAAGTACTGTAGCCTTCCAGGCTTCTCTGTTCATGGGATTTTTCAGGCAAGGATCCTGGAGTGGGTTGCCATTTCCTCCTCCAGGGGATCGTCCCAACCCAGGGACTGAATGAAAATCTTCTGCATCTTCTACGCTGCAGGCAGATTCTTTATCAATATGATGTGTTAAAAAGCTAAAAGGTCAAGATACCTATAAAAGAAGACTAGACCAAATGAGTGCATGATCTATTCTTCACATAAAATGTATTCCCTCTTCTGTACATATAGAATACATGCAGATACATGCATATCTATGTATATGTGTACACATATGTATATATTCTAAAGAGAATGAAGTCAAGACCAGAAATACAGTGAAATGTAGAAAAATGAAATAACTCTTTTGGACCTATAATCAGGAAATAAAAGCTGATGTTTCATTCTCTGGCACTTGAATATCACCCTGTACTTTTCAGGTTGACCAGAGTCATGTCTGGATTTTAATTTGGGGTTGATTATTCATTCTTATTTACTCCACAAACTCTGGATGATCAGGTACTGTGTGCCAGGCAGTATGCTTGGGGTCAGATGTGGTGCTGAGCAAAGCAGTCAGTTTCCCTGTTCTTCTGGAACTTACAGTCTACTGGCAGAAACAGACATTATACAGATAACCAGCCTGGGTCTTCCCCTGTCCCTGCTTCTCTCTGTGTCTGTCTGTCACACACAGTAACAGAGCACACAGTGACTGAGAAAGGGACAGGACAGGAAGAAGTGCAGTGGAAAGTACGGAGGGTAGGTGACAAGAATTCCACCCACTCTGGAGAATCAAGAAGGATTCATGGCAAGCCCTTTGGGCTTGGACGGGTATTGAAGCAGGAGCCAATGGGGCATGAGTATGTTGAGGAACAGCAGAAAGCCATCTAAGCAGATGGAGCCATGGAGCCTTTAAGGCAGAAGGTACAACATGTGCAAAGGCCCTGAGGTGAGAAGGGCATGGTGGTTATTAGTCAGGGCAAGCCACTGCAAGCTTTGCTAGGGAGTTGGGTGTTTCCTGAGAGTGCAACAGGGGCCATTGAGGGGTTCTTTAGAGGAGCGATAGCGTCAGATTTGCATTTATCATTGGATAAAATGAGGAAAATGGAACACAGAAACAACTGTACCGAAGGACATCATTATGTGGCAACTGTATCAGTATAGCCTCCCAATGCTAGTAACTCACAATGGAATTTCAGAGGTGGATATTTTTTCAGTAGTTTAATATGGATGTGAAAGTTCGACATAAAGAAGGCTGAGCACCAAAGAATTGATGCTTTCAAACTATGCTGCTGGAGAAGACTCTTAGAGTCCCTTAGATAGCAAGGAGATCCAACCAGTCAATCCTAAAGAAAATCAACCCTGAATATTCACTGGAAGGACTGATGCTGAAGCTGAAACTCCAACACTCTCTGGCCACCTAATGCAAAGAGCCGACTCACTGGAGAACACCCTGATGCTGGGAAAGACTGAGGGCAGGAGGAGAAGAGGATGACAGAAGATTAGAGGTTTGGAAGGCATCATTGACTCAATGGATATGAGTTTGAGCAGACTCAGGTAGACAGTGAAGGACATGGAAGCCTGGCATGCTGCAGTCCATAGGGCTACAAAGAGTTGGACACGACTAAGCAACTGAACAACAACAACATGGCAAGTGGACATTTGGAACAAGGTAATAACCAGATTTAGGGGATGCTGTGGATCCAGGTAGTCATTTGCCCAGCTGTGAGACAAGCTGGCTGCAGAAGGCTCACAGTTGAGTCACTTCTGGAAAACAGAATTTTCCCTGGCTGAAGGAACTGCCTTAACCGGGTAATGTTCTCTCCAGCACTGTGGTGATGATGGTTTAGTTGCTAAGTTATGTCTGACTCTTGCAACCCCATGGACTGAAGCCCACCAGGCTCCTCTATCCATGGGATTCTCCAGGCAAGATACTGGAGTAGGCACCCATTTCCTTCTCCAGGGGATCTTCCTGACTCAGGGATCAAATTCAGGTCTCCTACATTGCAGGCAGATTCTTTACTAACAGCCAGACAATACCCAATGTCTGGATGTGAGGGAGTGGGGCCGGTGGTACAGGGGCTCAGCCCCCTTGCCTCAAAGGGAAAACTTTGAAGGGATTAGCTCGCAGATCATACCAGCCTCTGACTAATCTTGGTTGCCTCATCTCTTATAGATATTTCGAGAGCCTCCTCCATAAAATGTCTGAACATCTCCCTCTCAGAGTCTTTTTCTGAGGAACCCAGGCTAAGACAGCATACACGGGGGTTTTCTGTTTGTTTTAAAATCATCATATCAGTTAGTTCACACTATTTCATGGTAATAAATATTGTCTAATAAACTGCTTTGAAAAGTAATGTATTTACAGAATGGGTATTTCTTGCATGCATGCTAAATCACTTCAGTCGTGTCCAGTTGTTGTGACCTCATGGACTGTACCCTGCCAGGCTCCTCTATCCACGGGATTCTCCAGGCAAGAATACTGGAGTGGGTTGCCATGTCCTTCCCCAGGGCATCTTCCTGACCCAGGGATCGAACCTGTGTCTCTTACATCTCCTACACTGGCAGGCAGGTTCTTTTACCACCAGCGCCACCTGGCCACCCCCCGAACATCATCTTAGACTAAATATTTAGACTGAACCAAATAAACACGACTCCCTATGATAATACTATAGCAAAGCTTTGGCACTGTATTCACTACACAGGGAATTAAAACCCAAGCAAGAAACTAGCTTGACCCAGTTAATCTACCTACACATTTTTTTGTTCATTGGTTTCCCACTAAACCTGGTAAACACTACCATTAAAATATCTGGGAGGTAAAGCTGGTGAACAAGTGTCTGACTCTGTGTGAACCAGTAGACACTAAATGGGCTTGTCTGATCTATACAACAGAGCGTTCAGCCCAGCGATTTGAGCACATCCTTTCTGCTTCATTGGTCACCAATGGATTTTCTGTTAAGTTCAATTGAGTCTGGCACTCTTTTTAGCCTTTCTCTTTTGAGGGAAAGGCTGATGCTGTTTAAAGGTCTTACTAAAAAGCAGAGCCCTTTGATTGAGAACCTCAAAAAAAGAGTATATCAAGAGCACACCTTTTAATACAGAGCCGCGCACTCCCTTATTTTAAGCCCAGCAAGGGAAACCTAATTGTCGGAAAGATTTTTTATTAGTTCATTTTTACGAAGTGTGCATCCCCACCGAGGCAGTTGAATCCGGGGAGAAGACTCAGTGAGAACACTGATCCATTGTACAAATTTCATGTGCCAGGTGGTCCTGACCTAATAGCCATTTAGGCAATCAAATATCAGTTTTGCTTTTTTTTTTTTCCTGGTTAGTCCCTACTAACCTAGGAAAAAGGCACAGCCTTATAGAAATGTCATGATATAAAAGTCCTTATGTTGTGGGATAATTTTAAAAGATGATTAGGAATCCACCTGTAATCGAATTTTAGTTTGATAAGGTAAAGTGGAAACAAAAGCACCTGATTAATAATTTTTCAAAAATCAAACACAGAATCTTATTGGCTCTCTACTTTTATAATCACAATTAAAACAAAAATCTACTCAGAGATATGTGTGTCAACTGTCTGTTCTCAGACCCCCTCCCTGCTCTATACCACAGGGGGTTAAATCTCACATATAATATTTCTTCAGGCTCCATTGCTGGTTAATTTATTAATAAACCAGATTTTTCCAGTGAGAGGAACTGGAGGAATAAAGTAAGGTGCGAGGAGAGAGAAACCTTCTCTTTGCTTCAGGAAGTATCTCTAACAATAGCTGCATTTCCTTGGGGGATCTAGTTGCCACAAGACCCTCTCTCTGAGGGGAGCTGCCACTGGACAACCTTGGCTCCTGAGTTCTGGTAATACTGTCTCCTCCCTTGGTTCCTCCATCTCGAAAGTTGGCAGCTGCTTCCTATTACTGAAAATCTCCCATTTTAACTATATTAATTCACTTTCTTAAGTTTCCTCTATAGACTATCTGACATGGACTCTGTTTTCCTGACTGGTGCCCAGCTGACACATAGACTACCCCAATTATTTTAAAACCAGGTCCTAAGCTACTACACCATACTGTTCGAAGGGTTGTTTTCAACTTAAAAAAAAAATTTTCCTTATTGAGGCATAGCTGATATATAGCGTTAGATAAGGTTCAAGTATATAACACAGTGATTCATAATTTTTCAACATTATATTCCATTTATGAATAATATAGGGCTTCACAGGTGGCTCAGAGGTAGAGTCCACCTGCCTTTGCAGGAGACTCAGGTTCAGTCTCTGAGTGAGGAAGATCCCCTGGAGGAGGAAATGGCAACCCACTCCAGTATTCTTGCCTGGTGAATTCCATGGACAGAGGAGCCTGGAGGGCTACAGTCCACGGGGTCACAAAGAGTTGGGCATGACTGAGCGACTAAACAACATTAATAATTATTATAAAATATTGGCTATACATCTAAGGTTTGTTTTTAATTCATTGTGCCCAGAACTTGTTGGAGCTCTCAAATTCTAAACCTCAAACACTGTGATTAAGTTCTCATATCAGCCCATATACTTGGCTTGTCTGTTTTTTTCTTCTACTGACTATTTTTATTTATTTTTTCAGCTTTATGGAGGTCTAATTTAAAAATAAAACTGTACAATATTTGGAGTTTACAACATGATGATTTGATATAGGTACACACTGCAAAAGGATTCCCCTCATCAAGTTAATTAACACATGCATCACCTCACCTATTTATTTATTTTTGGTGAGAACACTGAGGTTCTATTCTTTTAGCAAATTTTAATTACACAATACAAAATTATTAACTGTAGTCACCAAGTTATACCTAATGCCTTCAGATCCTATTCATCTTATCATCTTAACATAACTTAAAGGCACTATTTCCTGGGTCTCTAGTTTTGATTCTCTTCTTTTCTCACTCTGTACAGTCACCCTTAGTGATATCAACCAAATTCTTTAATCACCAATTTCTAAAAAAACTACCCCTCCAACCTAGACTTCTACTGAAAACCAGACCTAAATATCCCCTTTTTTAAAAAAAACTATATATCTTCAAACGAATGTCCTGCATGCATCACAAATTTACTCTGTCTTCAACTGAACCAGTTATATCATCCAGTCAAACTTGTTTCTTTATTTGCTATTAAAATATTAATGTTCCTCATTACTAATATCAGATACTTTGACATAATCCTAGGACTTTCCCCTTTCCTTTGTATCCAATTGGTCAGTAAGTCTCATAGATTATAGATTTGTAATATCTCATATATTTTCCCTATTATCTATTTCTCCTGCCACTGTCTTAATTTAGAAACTTCCTTGTTTGGGCCACTTCAAGAGCCTCCTAACTGGCCTTTCTATCCTTTCATCCAGCCCCCCTCAATGCAAACAGATTGATCTATCTAAACTATGATTCTATCATTCAAATATTTTGTATTTATTTAAAGGATCCCCATCCCATTCAAAATAGAGCACTGAATGGTATATTACAAAGTTTCTTATCTAAGCAATACCAAATTTTCTAGATTCATTACTTCCCCATACCTACACTTCCCTCTATCCACATCAAACTCATCTCACCCCGTGTGTTTCCCTCGTACCTGCTTAATATCATTTATGCTTGTGGTTTGAATGCCACCATTTACAACTAGTAACACAATTGTTCCAGAAAGCAAGTTCAATAGTCATCTCCTTTCATTTCAAAAAGAAAATGTAGAGAAGAAAAAGGTAAACACATTATGGACCTAAAGTGTCAGGTGAAATGTGTCAGACCAGTGGCTTATAAAGTCCCCTGGATTGGGCTTGGCTTCCTACTCACCATCTTTGTTTCCTACTCCTTGGGACAGGTCTGCCTGCATCAAATCTCTACTGGTTCTTCCCTCTACAATTTATTCCCCATCCCTTACAATCTTTGAATCGAGGTCATGGCAACATAAGGAAAAAAGATGCAGGATAAATCAGCCTGCTCCTTGGCTCTCCTTTCTTCCAACTCATGCCCTTTTCTATCTGAGCTGTGGTCCATTAAGGGAAGACAAAATGAGGACACAAAAGATATATATATCTTTTGAGCTAGAACTGAACTAGGGTATTATAATATGTCTTTGGCTATGCCTTTAATCTTCTCTGAGCATCACGTTTGGTGGATTCTATCTTATTCACAGTTATATCCCCAACACTAAGGATAATATAAGCATGTAGCAGATACTTAATAAATATTGCCTAAAGAAATAGCTGAATGAATATTCCTGCCAAAAAACAAGCTGCTCTTGGTCACAGGTAAAAAGTTCGAGGGGCTGTTTTGAGGGTTAAGGATCCCTCAAAGAGAGAAATAGATCATGGAGAAAAGGAAATATTGGTGGGCACAGGGGAAGCACTATTGTGGGCAGGAAGACAACTGTATGTTGTATACATTGTTATTAATACCTTGGCTATTATCAGCAAATCAGTTTTAGTATATGTTATAACTTTGGAGGACTAAACAATTTAGATGCTTGAGAATAAGTTGTCATGATCATCAAGCAGGACTCAGTGGCACCTTCATGTAAGAATTAAAGATTTTAAAATTTAAAAAAAAATTAAAAATTAAAAAAAAATAATAAAATAGCCACAAAAAAATAAATAAATAAAATAAAATCCCTTTATGTTCCTTATCCCTTCCACCCTCATGGCTCCTTGGACAGCTTGCAATTTGGTGTTTGAAATGAATAGAAACAATATAAGGGAGCAGATACAGCATCACCAAGGCTTACTGCTTCCTCGGAACAGCATGGGCCGAGTTTCCAAACTGGAGATGAGAGCAGATGGTGGCGCTAGTCGTAAAAAACCTGCTCACCACAAATGCAGGAGACATAAAAGATGTAGGTTCGATCTCTGGGTCAGGAAGATCCCCTGGAGAAGGGCATGGCAACCCATTCCCTATTCTTGCCTGGAGAATCCCATGGACAGAGGAGCCTGGCTGGCTACGGTCCATAAGGTCACATAGAGTCGGACACAACTGAAGTGATTGAGCATGCATGCACGCACAATCACTGTGTCATACAGGTTAACATGATGACACAAAGTCAGAGACCTGCCTCTGTGAGCTGATGAAAGAGATGTATCGTTTTTCAAACATTCAAATAACTCTATAGTTCTCATCAGGCTTCTGTGCTGCTCATCTTAAGTGGAATTGGCCTACTGAAAAGGATATGCTTGGGTGGTCTTTTTTTAGAGCACACCAATGTGCTCAGAATAACAGAAATATTTTTGACAAAGGTCAAAAAGGCTTCAGGCGGAAACACAAAACAAAGGCTTGTACTTTAACAAGCCAAACTTGGGAGGATGTTGATTTTGTACCCAATCATACAGCATAGTATTGAAAGGTACTCTTATCAGCAAATGAAACCATCTGGGCCCCAGTTTTACCGTATAAAGAGGAAACCTAGGCTGCTTAGAAAGCCCGTCAAACTTGTACAAAAGAATGTGTACACATACCATATGGTAAGAGAGTCTTTTAATGACTCAAGATACTCCTATTTACTCAGTCTGATAACATGCTAATGGCCCAGTAAAGGCTCTTCTGTTTAAATGCACTGTGATTCTATATAGCCATGCTTCTCCAACTGGAGTGTCAGACTCCTGAGGATGTGTGGAGCTGGGATGGGGTAAGAGAATACCATGAGTGAGATGGGCCATAACTTCCTGGGGTATCAGACTAGGAACACAAAGTGAAATAATCTGAATAGAATACAAACATCATTTCATTTTAGCATGAACACAGTTATATTGTAGGAAAGAATGCAACATTCACAGACAAGTTATAAATACTAAAAGTTCACAGAGCTTTCACTTTCTTTCCAACACTTCAGAGGACCAAATCCTCAGCACTTATATCTGATCACACAGACCCCAAGGCCCAGCTCAGTTTCTAAGTGCCTGAACCCCCTCCAGGGACTCCAGCCACTAAACCCCTTTTCTCAGCTACTTTCCCTCTGCACAGCCAGCCAAAGAGTACTTCCCTGTTCTACTGTTTCATATTTCAATTGGATCTTCCAAACTATTAAAAATCTCATTGAGAACAGGATCATGGGCTTTACAACCCTTTACCTGTTATTGATTATATGAATTATTACCAGAAGTAGTTTCAATAATAAAACTATAATATTGGCACTCCAAATGAAAAAGTGCAAAATAAAAGTTGATAATTCTAAAAGAATTATTGATAACAATTATTGGACTTAACCACTTATTCTGTGACCTCAAAGTATTTTAAAATATTAAATATTTTCATCCTCATAATCTCTCTTGAAATACTTATTGTTAAATTGCATATGAATAATAAAATAATAAATATGAATGAATAAAGACATGAATAAAACTGCCGTGAAGGAGGATGTATAACCCTCAGGTTCTACCAGCTTGATATGGAATTTACTCACATTAGTTGCACACTTGTTCTGCTGCTCTTTAAGCCTACCTATTCCTTCTGTTCCAGTATTACACATTTAGTGTAAACAAGGCAGACCAGAAAGGTATTCTTCTTATTTAGCTCCACAAATGACTCATATAGCCCTATCTCAGTGTTTGGTCCAGATACAGTTACACTTCATCAACTTGAAGTTTCAATGTACATCTCATCCCTTTATGCGTCTATTTCGGCTTTTCTACAAAGTCATAGGTCCAGCCTCCCAGGTTCAGGATTCCCAGTCTCACAGGTTCAGGTCTCTCTACTGAAATGTGGAGGAATGAACATCATCAGTGAAACTGGCTTAATTTTCCCAGAATTTTCCACACTATTGATAATCTGAGACAAAATCAGATGAGAACTGGGTGAGAAAGGTCCGATGAGATCTTTTGGTACTGCTTTGCCATTCTGAACTCTGAAGAATAGAGAATAATAATTCAAAGTAGGACTCATTTGAAATAGAAAAGATATATATGATGTAGAATATAGTATAAATGTATTATTCTATTAAAGTAGATAAACATATTTTTAGGATTATGAACACTTTAACTAACGGCTTTTTCCATCAAAGAAAATTAATGTATAAGGGGTATTTAACAATAGAACGTGTTTTAATTTTAGCAACTTCTGCTTCCCTTAAGAAAATGTATTTCAATGATGACAGCTACCATTTTGATAAACTTTTAAATTCTGTATGTTAACACTTCTAGGATGTGACTACAGTATTAAACTATTTGTCATGAATTGACACTGCTAATCGCAGTGCTAGACAATTTTCAGCAAAGTTAGCAAAAATAATTGCTTAAACTAGGGCCCCCGGAGTTTCTCAAATCCCCGTGGTGAGGACTGATGAACTGATCTGGCCGCAGAAAACTCCCAGAGACACTTGGAAGCAGTTTCAAGTATAAAATGTATGCACTGTTTTATGTAAGGGTTCACTAGTATTTACCGAGGTAGACGGGTACAAAGGGAAATTCTCTCAGGTTGCAGTCGTTCCAGAAATAATACAGCTGATAAATAAAGATGAAATCTCACCAAATTAACACACTACTTCTGATATTTTTTTTAATTGTGCAATAAGAGATCCTTGACTCATGACATTAATTTTGTTGTTGTTGTTCAGTTGCTAAGCCATGTACAACTCTTTGTGACCTCATGGACTGCTATGTGCCAAGCTTCCCTGTCCTTCAATATATCTGGGAGTTTCCTCAAACTCTTATCTATTGAGTTGGTGATGCTAATGACACTAATAGGTATGCCAATTAATATTTTTGAAACGAAATGAGTACTCTAAAGTTTGTGATAGGGACTTCCCTGGTGCTCCAGCGGTTAAGACTTTGAGCTCCCAATGCAGGGGGCCTGGGTTCCATCTCTGGTCAGGGAATCCACATGCCACAACTTAGAGTTTGCATGGCACAACTAAAGATTCCACATGCTGCAGTGAAGAACATTGAAGATTCTGCGTGCCACAACTAAGACCCAGTACAGCCAAATAAATACATAAAAGTTTGTGATCTTTCAAATGAAGCTAAAGCATAACAATAATAAAGCAGTCCAAAATCTTTCCATGTCCACTGGTTCTTCTATGATCAGCCCCAAGTATATCACCTGCTACAGTGTTGCCGTCATATTGACTTCCTTTTCATTCAACACAGCTCTTCTTCAGCCCAGAGATTTATATGCGCAAATCCCTCTGCCTGCAGAGCTCTCTCCATGGCTTTGGGCAGGACTGGCTCCAATGCATTGTTCACATCTCAGGCATGTCTTTGTTGAACAACTTAGCAATTAAGGTCCTTGCCTGGGCCCAGGTCTTCTTTGTCATAATTTCTCCATAATTTTTTCCATAATTTCCTCCATAATTTCTTTTTAATGGTTATTGTAGTGAAGTACATACCTAACAAAATTCAGCACTTTAACCATTTTTCAGACGGCAGCTCAGCAGTGTTAGATATGTTCACAATATTGTACCTGTCATCTCCAGAATCCTTTGCATTATGCAAAACCAAAACTCTATGCCCATTAAACAAGTTCCCTCCCCTCTGCGCCCTAGTTCCTGGCAACTACCATTCTACTTTCTGTCTCTATGTTTTTAACTACCCTAAGTATCTCACATAAGTGAAATTCTGTAGTGTCTGTCTTTTGGTTAATGATTTATTTCACTTCACATAATGGCCTCAAGAATCATCCATGTTGTGGCATATGTGAAAACTTCCTTCACATAAAGCTGATAATAATTCATTATATTACATATACCAGGTTTTGTTTATCTATTAATCTATACTTGAGTTGCTTCCATCTCTTGGCTATTGTGCTTAATACTATTATAAACATGGGTGTATAATTATCTCTATGAGATCTCACTTTCACTTCTTTTGGATATATAGAAGAGCTGACTCATTGGAAAAGACCCTGATGCTGGGAAAGGTTGAGGGCAGGAGGAGAAGGGGACGATAGAGGATGAGATGGTTGGATGGCATCACCGACTCTGTGGACATGGGTTTGGGTAGACTCTGGCAGTTGTTGATGGACAGGGAGGTCTGGCATGCTACAGTTCATGGGGTTGCAAAGAGTCAGACATGACTGAGAGACTGAAATGAACTGATGATAAATCATATGTTTAATTTTTGAGAAACTGCCATTCCATTTTTCATAGCAAATATACCATTTTACATTCCCACAAACATTCCAATTTCTCTACAGCTTCGCTGACACATTATTTTCTGGGTTTTTTTTTTATAGTAGTCTTCTTAATGAATGCGAAGTGACTCCAAACTTCCTTTCTAGTATATATCTACTTTTTAAAATTTATTCATGTTTTAAATTTCTTACTGAGACAGTTTTTGAGATATAATTGCCAAAGAAGATTAAGATGTTGATCTAAAAGATGTGATAGATTCTTTCTGAAATGTTTCTGGTATAGTCTATCATTAAAATAGAAAGCAGAGTCGATTAAAACTGAATACTCTGTTCAGTGAGCAGTAGCTTTGAATGCAGAGCTGAAATGGTTCTCAATTATTTTTTCTGCAGAAGCCTTAGAATTTAGTTGAGTCAAATCTGGAGAGGGGTCTATTCTTTCACTCACTTACTCAGACAACCTTTAGTTAACTACTTAACCCTAATTTCCTCATGCAAAAATGGAAATAAAAGAACTCACTTATGGAGTTGGGCTATATATTTGCGTGAATATTAAATCCCCATATCTGGGACATGGAAGGCATTCAAGAAACCATAGATATTATTTTTTATTATACAACTGATTAGCCCCTACATTGTTCAATTAGAAGATCCTTGCACAGAGTCATGAAATTTAAACACCACTTATTATGTCTTCTATAGGGTATGAACTAAATGAAATCTAAAAATTTATAAACTTGCTCATTAAGTCATGATTTCCTGCTTTATAATCTGTATCTCTATTCTTGTTTTAATTACCATTGTATCCCCAAGTCAAGCAGAAGATTTACCACATAAAAGTCATACCACCTAAGAGTTAATATCCCTGGCAATGGTCCTAAATATGCCCCTGGCTAGGATTCCACAAATTGTCCACATTTCTGAGCTGGGTTCTGTGTGGGAATATTCCAGCAACTCCTAGAAAAAAGTTAAGAGATTGACAGACATCTTGAAGTCTTTCTGTCTAAGAAGTAGTCCCAGATCATTAGCAGTTTATAGAGAAGCACTGAATAAGAGTGGCCTTTTGGTAACTAGGTTGAAAGAGCTGCTTAATTTCTTTCCACTATACTTAAAGTATCATTTTTATTGTTATTAAAAATTGCTAATGTCAACTGAATGAACATGTTACCCAGTTCAAAGCAGCCTAAACTGCTGAGGTAAGAAATTATAATGATTAGTTATTAGAGGGAAAACCATTACATGAATGCAATGGGGAGTTATAGAGCAACAAGTAGATAATTTCTGTCTAACTACTGGGTAATTAATGCAGTAAGAAAATAACATGTACATATTGGGAACGAAGAATTATAGATTATTTGCACTTATTTTCTTTCTGTGGCAATTAAATTAACTATCTTTGATTTCTCACCTGTTACCATGGTTATTTTCAGTGATTTGGGTCATTAATGTCTTGAATATAACAGTTACATTAAAATTACAGCTCTTTCAACTTTGCAAAAAGATTCTGAAGCTACTGTGAAAGAGAAAGCTGTTGGCTTACGGAAAAAGAGCTGCCTGTTGAATGAAACTGTTTAATCATCTTAAAGCTAAGAAGTCCCACCCTTTGTTCCTTCGTGATTTTCCCTAGTAGCATCACTGAGATTGTGTTCACCTAGGACTGCAATGAATTGGCAGGTGTTCTTGGGACAGTAAATTCTAACTATGCCTACTTATGTTGTTAATACTTCCTCTCAATAATTAGGATAAGTTCTCTCCACCTCACTCTCAAAAACTTTGGAAAAACTAATATATATTAATTACATGATGAAAAACATATACTGAAGCAAAATCAGCCCTTAATTCTCTAAAAATAAATGTGAAAAACAGACTGAGATCTGGTGGAGCCATAATAACTAGTTCCTGTTCAGGACGTGGAACATTGCCGTGAGCTTTCTCTTTAGAACAAATATCCCAGTATTGATGGCTTAGTGCTGACTAGACGTGAGGGAAAACCCTAAAAAAAAAAAAATCAAGGCTCTACTTTACTGATTTTAGTCATATGTTCGAGAGTTCTCCTTCACCCACGTCTGGCTGCGCCCTTCACCCCTGGGCTTAGTGGATGTCTCATTCACCCAGGGGTGAGGGGCGCAGCCAGAGGTGGGTGACGGAGAACTCTTGAACATATGAGGGACATGGCAGGGACTCCACTTTCTCCAATCACATTTTATAGAGAACATGGTACCCTTGAAAAGCAGACAATAATAAATACCCTGCCTTAACTGAACTCCAGGTCTTAAATCTTCTCCAACAGCTATCCTCCAATAACCTGGGTGGACAGGTTATATGTGCCAAGACAGGAACCTGACAGTCTGATTCACCACATCAAATCAGAGATTCATGTACCCTCTGTGGAGCTTTACTTGAATAAACAGAGGAGCCCAGAAAATGGAGTCTTCATTTTCAGTAAAGAAACTGGAGGGGCTTCTTCTCTGCCCGTATTTCTTGCACCATGCTATGCACAATTTTAGACCTCAGATCAAGAATGCAGCAACACCTAAAGCAACTGCTTTTACACTCCTCTTTGACCTCATGCATGCTAAGTCACTTTAGTCATGTCTGACTCTTGACCCTATGGACTGCAGTCTGACAGGCTCCTCTGTCCATGGGATTCTCCAGGCAAGAATTCTGGAGTGGGTTTCCATGCCCTCCTCCAGCGTATCTTCCCAACTGAGGGACTGAATCAGAATCTCTTATGCTTCCTGCATTGGTATGTGGATTTTTTACCACTAGCATCCCCTTTGATCTCAGGAGAGTAGAGAAAAGGGTTGAAGCCAGGCCTTGAGATATTGCTGGAACAGAGAGTGAGATATGGTGGCAGGCTGATAGATTATCATGCCTTGCTGTGGAAAGGAACATTGTAAGAAAAATGATCATGCTCTACATATACCTACAGAACTGGAAAGTGTGTATATGGGAAGAGGGTAAGTGCTTTTGCATAAGTTAACGCTTTTCTCCTGCGGATTCACTTATTGTTTTACACAACAAATATTTCTTAAGAACCTACTACCTGCTACACACTGTTCAGCAAGTTAGGAAATCAGCGGTGAACAAAATAGTCAAGGTCCTTACTCTTACAGTCTACAGTTTCACAGATTAAAATAAAATTAGCCAAACCATTGTATTAATATCAATTATAAACTGTAAAGATGTTCTGGGAAAACATTTAGGATACCCACACTTAGGATATCCAAAGTAAGTGAATTATTCTATACAAGCATATAACAGACAGAATGATCATATCTGGAACATCAGAAAATACACTCCTCAGCAAGCATCATTTTATGCTGATCTGAAAAATACGAGTCAGAAGTGAAGGGCTTCATAAACAGATAGAAAAGGAAACTCAATGACCCAAAGATGAGAAGGGAGAGCACCATGGGTATGAAAATGAAGGATGGCCGTTCTGTTGAAAGTGCAGAAAGTAAGGAAGAGAAGGATAGAATAGATCATACAGCGCCTTGCAGGCCAGTGTAAAATTGTGGTCTTTATCCTAAGCACAATAGAAAGCCATTGATAGGTCTGTACTAGGGGAGACTTACAACTGTATTTGCATTTTTAATCTCTTTTCAGGTACCCAGTAGCAACTAGAACACAAGGCGGCAAGAATTGTGAAGGAAGATTCTCAACTGGCAGGTTATGGCAGAACCAGGAAAGATGGCATCTTGGCCCAGGATGGATGGTGGTGGACATATTAATAAAAAGAAGCTGATGGATGAACAATTAGGCATAAAATTAACCTAGGATATCCAAAGTAAGAAGGAGGGTGACTCTTGGTTTCTGCCTAACACAACAAGATGTGGATGGTGTCATTTGTTAAGACGAGGAGCATCAATGAAGAATCAAGTCTGGGTGGATGAAGAAGAGATCAGTCTTGCATTTGAAGGTCTAAAGGACACAGGGGATTTTTTTTTTTTCATTTTCATGTTTGATATCATGAAAAGAAAGATCTAATCAAAAACTCATAAATCAAACTCTGACTTTGTCTTATTGTTTGCTTGCGAGTATGTGTGCTTATTCATTCAGTTGTGTCCAACTCTTTGCAACAGCATAGATTGTAGCCCACCAGGCTCCTCTGCCCATGGGGTTTTTCAGGCAAGAATCCTGAAGTGGGTTGCCATTTCTTCTTCCAGTGATATTCCCAACCCAGGTATTGAACCTGTGTCTCCTGGAGCTCCTGCATTGCAGGCAGATTCTTTACTGCTGAACCATTGAGGAAAAGTATTGTTTGCTTACTTTTATTAACTTTAAAAATAAAAACTAATAACTCTATGTCTGTTATTTTAATTTGGTTTTTAAGCTTAAAAGTTTTTAAAGCTTCATTCATGTAATGAAGTTACAGGACTTTTAAGCTGGAAAAGACCATATATTAATAAACGGTATCAGTCGAAAAACATGGTCCCTCAAAGCTTACAATTTACTCAGTGAGTGAATGATAATGTTAGAAAGCAGCCAGAAGTCTAGTGAGAACCAGAGAAGCTTTCTTCCTCTGACAGGGACAGTGTGGTTCCTAGCCTGGCTGACAGCCCACATCACCAGGGGGGTGGGCATTGGGAGCAGGGGAAGAATCTTATATACACACATGCTTGTCCCCCACTCCTGAGCTTTTCCAGTCAACTGGAATGACCCAGGGGTCTGTACTTTTAAATGCCTTCCAAGTGACTTGATGATTGACCAGATTCAGTACCCCGTAAATACACCAGGTATCCCATACCAGCTCTCCCTGGGGCTTCTCAGGTGGCGCTAGTGATAAAGAACTCACCTGCCAATGCAGGAGACACAAGAGACACCAGTTCAATCTCTGAGTCACGAAGATCCCCTGGAGGAGGGCATGGCAACTCACTCCATTGTTCTTGCCAGGAAAATCCCATGAACAGAGGAACCAGACCGGCTATAGTTCATGGGGTCACGAATGAAGCAACTTAGCACACATGCACACACCAGCTTTCCTTAGGCCATTTTATAAGATTTTTAAATCGATATTTAAAAAACCAATTGCTTTTTTCCCCTAAGTAAATGCTTCCAGTTTAGAAAGGCAACTAAAAGTGTTCATTATGAAAAGTATTCATCACTGGAGTGAACTCCAAGATTTTAAATTCATTTTGAGGTACATGTGAATGATAAGAAGCTTCTTCGTTTCTGTGGAAAATAAATTATTCCCAGTACAAAAAAAATGATCCAATATAAATATCTCCCTTTTATAAAATAATAATCCCTTGGCTGTATTAAGATTCTTCTAGAAGCTTAAAATAGTTCAATACTCCTAAGAGTAAATGTCTAACTTTGGTATTTTACTTTAAGTGTGTGTTTGTTTTCTTAATAAAGATATAGTAGGTCCAAATCAGGTCCAATTTATTCTTTGAAGATTATAAAACACTCAAAAGTATAAAAAAGGGATATTTTATAGGCAAGAATGAACATTCATGAATACCAGATTTTATAAACAATACAAATGATAATGACTTGGAAAACAGCAAAATTCAACAATGACATCCAGTATAATAGAAAACAATCCCTTAGGTATTGATAATCATCCTAGACTTTGGTGAAAGGAGTCATAAAAATCAAAGTTAAGTGAAGCAGTTACACAGGACTTGGAGAATCGCATGAAAAGGGCGTGGGGATAGTAGGCAGGGACTGGCGCACCTGGCTTCAGTAGAGAGACGAATATGGTGAGCTATTCTCGGCTGACTGACCATTATGCCACAGCAACATGCAAATGCTTTCCTGGTTTCTTTCTCTTCAGATTCCATAGTACCTTTGTTTCTCTCTGTTCCTCCTCCTCCCTCTCTCTCTCCTTCTCTCTTGGTGGCCATTAACTATACTGACAGTTTGACAGGCTGAAATAAGGAAATAAAACACTTAAACATTGTTTCCTGATGTATGCATTCATCTCTCCTGCCAAACACAGATATTGAGGAGATACTTCACTCCTCCTGTCAGCTTACTAAATTACACCCCAGCTTGCAGGTCTCTCAATCTCAGTGAAGCTCCCTTCCTTCCAGAAGAATATGCAAGAGCTTCCGTCTTTTTGCCGGAATCTTTTCCTTTATCATTTTTAATAGTGAATTTTCTTAAGCTATGGGTTGGATCTCTGTAAGGGGCTGATTATCTTCCTACTTTTTAAAAGCTGTCAGGGTTCAGATTTATTTTTTACAGTGCTTTCACTTAAGCAAGGGCAAATGAATCCTGAACCTGGTTAAAGGTTTCTTTCTCAGAACCAACCAAGAGTTTCAACTTTTTAAAACTAGATACTCATTAACCTAACACTGATTTAACACTAATTCTCTTGTCAGGTCCAGTGATAGAAATAAGGTTGATCAGGTTTCTGACATCCCCAATACATTCCCGACCACAAATAATAGAAGTTTCTGCCATTATTATTTGCATGTGGTAACTAGATTTTTCTGTTCAGCACACTTTGAAAACCTTACAAATTAATAATTAACTTCTTCCAGAGGTGGCTGTTGTAGATTAAATTTTGAGAGAATAGTAGCTAAGCGGGAGGCATTAAAGGAGAGAAAATGACTTTTAATTGGTTATTTACCTCTTTTTCATCACCATTAACATGAAGAAGAAATTTCAAGGTGAAATATTCAAGAATTTGAAACAAAAAGAATAACAGAAGTTAAGCTCCAAGACTTCTTCTTTGCTTCATTCTTTTAACTGCATTTATCCAGTACCTACTCTATACAGTGCTCAAGTATATATTCTCTGAAAGATGCTGAGGACAATCCACATCTCCTGTCTAGTTCCTAAGATACTTGCAGTCTAGAAGAGATGCCACACTTGTAAGTAAGTAGAACACAGGTGGAAACTATTTCCAAGTGGTGCTAGAAATAAAATGTGATGGAAATTCAAAGAATGAAGAAAGCAGCCCTACCCCCACCACCCACACTGAGAAATTCACAACACAGTCTCCCTAAGAGATCAAAAAATTTCCTCTACAAGACTTACATATTTTGCTGTAATTCCTTGTGTTTTCGTTGCTGTTGTTATGTATGTTGTCTGTTAGGCCATAAAATCTGTGAGGCCTTGTGCTTTGCCTAGTCTGTTCAGGAATGTATTTTCAAGAACCCAGTAGGCTGCATGTAATGTGTTCCCAATGAATATCTGTCGAATGGGTAAGTGAATCATCCTGTGATAATAAGTAGTGAATGAATCTGAATCTTCTGAGGAAGACTTTCTGAATTTCTGATTGATATTAATTCCCTATCTTATTGAAGATCACCAATAAGACAGAATACTTGTGTAAAGTTGCTGGAAACTCCAGTGATCACAGATGCCATATTTAATTAGCACCATTGCCAAAAGAACCATGACAAATGACAATTTTTGTAGAGCGGAGGGTTTCCTTTTACTTACAAGGCCCCTCTTTTGCAATATGACCACCTTCAGTGATTATAGGAGTAATCACAGAGGTGAGTCAATCTCTCTGCAGTGTTTCTTTCTCCTCTTTGCTTCATGTTTTTCCCAAGAAATAATACTTTCAAAAATAGCCTTGCACCATCTTCCAAGAATTGTAGTCCAGTTATTGCTAGTATAAATTATCCATAGAAGTAAAAGGTTACTATAGTAAAGATTATAAAAATGTAAAGATAAGTCACTCAGAAAATCCACTTGCAGAATAGTTTCACCAGATGAGATTAAATTCATTTACAATAAACTATTCAGTATCCAAATCATTTTGCTTTATCAAAAGTTACCTGAAATATTAGCTACTATTCATTAAGCATTTATTTACAAGCACAACACATGGTGCCACATGAATATTTCTTCACTTAAGCCCCACAATTACCTTATAAAAGAGAAATTTTATCCCCACATCACAGATAAAGAAATTGAGGCACTGGAAGATTACTCTGAAAGTTGAGGAGTCCAAGTCCACCCTGCTCTGAAACTCCAAATCATTTATATTCTTTGCTCAACACTCGTTATATAATGCAGTGATTGTGCTTATTTTGGCTTAAAACTCACAAATATTTCTCAAGAAAATTCTTCTCAGTAGTGGTCATACCTTAGCTCTTTTGAGTTAGTATCACATGCAAAATTCAAACTTAGTTACCTGGCTTGAAAAAATACACAAATTATAGCATTTGCTATCTCATGAAAAAGTCTTAAATGTCTGATTCAAAAATGCCATTGTGATTATAAGGTGGCGAATTATGCATGAGGCTGGAGGTGGAGGGGAAGCACTGAGAACTGGGTCTTGCATGGGTTTCATGGGTAAGTTAGGACATACGCAATAGGATTTTTTGACTAATTTCTCCTACATGTCTCTTGTCTTGTTTTCTCCCACTGTTTTCTCCAATGTCTTGGCAACATATTAATACATTACCCTTTAAAATGTTGGAAAGAGTACTTTGGGGAAAATTACTCTTCTTATTCTTCCTTAACCATACATCTGGGGTGAGATATGAATAATTCTGATCCCCAAAATTGCACTCTTTCTATTATAATATATTGCCTTCCAGTAATTTCTTCTGGTTTTAAGAGCCAAAGGAAATTCTGGTTTTGCCATACTTCAAAACCCTTTTCTAAATTTAATTCATATATTTGATCAACGGATTTAAAAAAGGCTAAAATTTTTGTCCTCAATCTCTAAAACACCAAAATGATTCTATGCATATCCTACCCTTGACCAAAAAAGACAACTGAAAGGCATTGAAACAAAAGGACTATCTCTTTTTACCATACTTACATCTTTCCTCAATTTTATTTTAAAAATATTTACTCATAATAACACTAGATCTTTATATCGTATAATATGAAAAACAAAAGTAGGAGAGTGAAAAATGGAGAGAACTAGTAGAATTGCAGGGACAAAAAAAGAAGGAAGAGAAAAAAAGAGAAGAAAGAGGATGTTGAAAAAATAAGAGGAGAAAGACAGATTCTTTTTGTTTTGTCCACATCTTTTGGTAAAGTTAGAGGTTTGCTTTAAAATAAAATTTTCTTTCAATGCTCAATGATATTTTATTTCTAGGTAACTTCCTTCTGAAATAGGTTAATTACAGAGGCAATTAGTCTAGCACACACAGGATGTCACTATTCCCTTATATAAATAGAATTGGCACACATGTTTCAGGCAGAGAAAAATATCTGTAAAGACCAGATTTCAAAATGTAATAGAATTTTGTGCTATTTTGCCAGTGTGGGTTAAATTTCCCTATTGTCATCATCCTTATTTACTCAACAGCCTTTATGTTTTATTATCATCATAGAAGCTCTCTATGTAACTAGGAAGGTCTACTCAAATCATAAAGAAAAAAATCCAAAATGAAAAAGTATTATGACATAAAGTAACTGAACAAGAATAAGTAAGGTCTTATTAGCAAGGCAAATATAGATAGGAGAGAGGGAGCTGGAACTGAAAAAGCTAATTCTATATTAGTTTAAACAAATGTTCTAACCTATGCAGTCTCCTAGGTTTTTTGTACAATGACTTTATTTTACATATTCAGACTTTGGAAATTAGTAACTAGCATCCTTCTGACAACCAAAGGCATGGCACAAGAGTTTTTCTAAAAGCTGAATATATGTAGCGCTGGGTATCATGATCCAGTCCGGGGACACACATGGAATTCACAGGAAAAGTTGTTAAATCATTAATAATGGCATCCATTTTAGCCGGAGACTCCTAACTACTGATTATTGCTTGCCTATTTATCAAAACCAAAATGATAAAGTGCTCTTCAAAGGAATAAATTGCCATATCTAGTACTAAATACATATTCATAGAGGGCACTTTGTCCTTCTTGATGGTGGCTACCCAGGATGACAAAACTGCAAGACACTGATGACATGCTAACATCTATGGTTCATTAGCTCCCCGTTTACGGCGGTAACAGTGAAAGCAAGGTCTTTGGGGCAGAGCCTCATATTAATCAATACATTCCTCTCTCTTCTATGACCATAAAGTATTATCCTCGGTTTGAGCAGCTGTCTCAAATAAGGTTTGCCATGGATCACAGCAGTGTCTGAGAGAGATACACAGTGACCATGAGTACAAGGAAAAACACTCAAATTTTATTTCCTAATAATGATGGTTACCTTGCATTCATCTCATGCACAAAGCAGAGCATACTGCCTACAAATAAACCTAGCAGAGTGTGTGCTTCAGCCATGGGGCTACTCCACCTGTTTAAAAATCGGCGCCACCTCTTCCAAGCTGTTGAGTCATAGTAAGTTACTCAATTTCTCTCAATTCCCTCAGCTGAAAAGTGAGTATACGAGTACCTACTTCATGAGGTACTTAGGAAGCTTAAATTAGATACTACATGCAAAGATCAAGAACAAAATCTGGCAGAACGAAAAGTCCTCAGTAAATGATAGTTATTATAACATTCTGTAACTTATAAAAAGTGATGGAGTTTTTCTGATTTTACATCTGTGTGTGTGTATTTAAGTCAGGAAAGCTTGCATTTAAATTTAAGCTCCTGTAAGAAAATGCAGACTTTCCATTGGTGGTAAAAGTCTACAGGGTAAGTTAACTGAGGTTTATGAAGCCTTCTATCAGCAATAGCATCATCCCTGAGGCTAGTCTGTACAGCAGTCTCTTTGGGGTTTCAATCTGGCTTACCTGAGTATACTGCAGCAGCACGGCAGACAGGCTTTCTTCTACAATGAGTCCAAGACTACTGCTGATGACGTAGCGATGGGCAGGGGATGAAGTGATCTCCCTTCCAGAAGGTGAACAGTGGCACTGAGAACTTCTTAAAAGAACTTTTTTTGGTAAAAGACCATTGGCTTTACTGCTTCTGTCTGACCTTTCTGCCCTGTTTCCCCAGGGAGTTTGCTAGTGGGTGGGTAAGGGTAAGTCAGCTTTGCAGCTAAGCCAGCTAGGCAAATAAGTTGTTTTGACTATAGTGCCTACAAATATAGAGATACATGCATAGGCATATTCTTCCCATGCATGCACCAGGATAGCTCCAGAAAGTATGATAATTCAAAGTATATTACAGAGATTAGAGAGAAACATATTAGGACGTTTCCTTCTCCGTAACAACGAAATAAATCATGTTTGTTATTACAAGTCACACACACCCACACATACACAGTGGTTTCAAGTCTCAAAATCTTTTCACTTGGGGATTACCTGATAAGACTGAGTCCTTTCGGGCAAGAGAGGAACCTCTAGGTTTTAAAATTACTGCTCTTGAATCAATATTTTCAGCTACTGTAACAGGCTGATTTGGACTGACTTTACGGGTAACCAGATCAATTGTGTAGACATTAATACTTACGAGGGCATGTGGAAAGGAAATCAGCCAAAACAGCCTATGAAATGGACTATAAAATTACTGTCAGAATGGACATTATCAACACAATAGAATTCTTCACAGCCCAGTTCTTCTTTACACAAATGAGGGCATAGAACAATTCAGATCGGCTCTGATGCCAGGACTGTGTGATCAGGTAGCGTTAATAACCAGGAGTAGCAGAAAATTGCCGTGGATCTGGCTGGTCAGTTATGTGAGTGTTACTCTTTCCTTCTAACTCAGCATTTTAGATGACTTTGGTATTCAGCAATTAGTCGGACCTAATATGACCAATTATTCTGAGACATTTTTCAAATTCTTTAGGATCTCAGAAAATCACAGAAAGTTATCACAGTGAAAAAATAAGGACTATTAATATAACAGCATTATACACATAATAAAATGTCTTGCTCCACCAATAAAACCAGATGATTTGCAAAACTCCATTCCTCACATAAATGCGTCCAACTTTGTGCAACCCTATGGACTGTAGCCATCCAGGCTCCTCTGTCCATGGAATTCTCCAGGCAAGAATACTAGAGTGGGTTGCCATGCCCTTCTCCAGGAGATCTTCCCGACCCAGGGATCAAATTGATGTCTCTTATGTCTTCTGCGCTGGCAGGCAGGTTCTTTACTACTTAGCACCACCACATCATATAAATATATTATTACAAAAGTATACACATACAAATAGTTTCTATTCTATTCTTACCTTTATCTTTACCTAACATTATCTAAATATTGAAAAATTTACCTGTGAAATGATGTCTACCTAAATTTTCTCAGTTAGTTTTACTAATTCTTTTCTGCTATTTGCTCTGCTCTTTCTTTCCCCTTCTCTATCTCACTTGTTTCTTGATTTTACTGGGCAAAAATTAGTTATAATTTAGCCTCCTTTTTTGCTACACACAGTTTCACTTTCCCCTCTCACTCCTTCTTTTTTCTGCCATCACCCCTGGAAGATAGCCATAAGCCACGCTGGAGAGATGCCAGGGTGTCCTGATCTTGCACAGTTTGAGTGCCTCCGTGTATATCTCAGCGAGGCTTACCTAAGTCACCACTTACAATATTGAGTAGAAAGTGCAGGTTGGAATAGTCAGCATTTATAAGTCAGCTGGTTACATGATACAAAAATATATAGCCAACTTCAGAATTTATAGCAATAACATTTATGTATCGTGTTACTCCTAGAACAATCCAATTTATAAAGTGCCTATTGTGTATACATAAGGAACAATCATAAATCATTTACATTAAACAGTGTCAACTAGCAAAACATGACTTTCCCCCTAAATTCTGCACACTGAGATTAATGAGGTTTTTGAAAGGAAGCACACTTAAAAAAAAAAAAGAAAGAAAGAAAAAAAACCCTAACCAACTCTGATTCATCTTAGGCAGATAACATATCCATATAAAGGAGCAGGTGTCTGTATTATGATTTAGAAGACCTATGGAACATCTCTGGAAAATATTAACCTTCTCTGAAGTAGAGAGCCGTCCATGAACTGAGCTAGAAATGTGGCAAGAAACCAAGTCCGTCATCAACCTCAAGCTTTCTTTTACTTCCTTCTCAGTAAAGAATGGAATTACGAAAAAAAAAAAAAAAAAACAGAGAACAGTTTAGGCCCTATTTGACCAGTTGTCTGACATGTTTTCATCTACAGGCATTTTGAGAAAACCTGAGAAAGAGCATGTAGATTACTGCTTTGTCTCTTTCACTCCTAGTTGGAGAAAAATTCCTATCAGTGACGAAAGCAATCAAGAGTCCTAAAGTGAAAAGCAAATATGTATGCAGATTTTTCTCCCTCTGTTCACTCCCTGGCTTATCCCGTTCAGACAAGCAGTCTACAGAAGTCTATACTTTAGGGTCTTGAATTAAAACCCATTCCTTCTCTCTAAAAAGCCCTTCAAATAAATAATATGGAATGTTTTGACTGTTCACATCTATAAACGTATTTAATCTTACCTGAAACTTCATACTTACACAACTGAATTGGACATTATATAAGAAAAACACAATTTGAGTTTCTTGCAGGAATTTGCTTTTCTATCTTCTGTCTTTTGAAAGGATTACAGGAGTTATATTTTCTTCCTGCCTTAAGTCACAACCTTAAAAACATCTATTGATTTGTTTTAGCCAAAATGGAAGAGTAACATTTTTATTAAATGTAAAAATGTTTATTTCTTTAGGAAAAAAATTCATTTCTCCAAATCTATTAATGACTAATTTCCCTATATTAAAATAAAAACTGAATCTGAAAAAGAGACAAATGTATAGCCAGAAAATCTATAAACTAGTTTTCATTGAATGAACTACCTGCTGTTTCCTGTTCACAGATAATTGACATTGTGTAGATAGGCTGTAATCTAGAAAGCAAAGCAAAACAAAAACCATACAGGGAGAGAGAGTGGTAACTGATCTACAAGCTTCTGAATTGAAATAAGAACTGATGGTAAACTGAGGTTTCCAGGAGAAGGGTTTCAAAAATAACATGCTAATCTGGAAAGGCAGATACACTATGGCCTTTGTAGAAAGATTCTGAAAACTGGGCACCCTCCCAAACAGCTGTATTTCACTAGTATTAATTGGTAGGGGAAAATATAATGCATTTCTTCACGACTGAGAGTATTAAACTTAACAAGGAGCAGTGACAACTCACTTCAGTCATAAGCAGATTTCAGTTAAAAAGCTTATCCATTCATGAGGAAGGGTGTTCAAACTTCAGAGGGTTTTGCTTGTGTAGAGAGACAAAAGGGAAGACAGAGAACTTTTCTTCAGTTAACATGTTTATTCTCTAAAATTATCTGGTGATCTTGGAATTCTTTCCTATTTTTGATTCACTTGAGAAGAAAAACTCTTGTGCTCAGTGAAGCAATTTTAAAATCCCAGGCTAACCCCTTCTTCTTGTCAATACACTGAGAAAACTATGTAAAAATAAAGCATAATTATGTCTCCCATCTGGGTGGCTGCCACTGTAGTTCTCTGCATTCTAACAAGTTGTTTTCTTCCCAATATTAATGAAAAGTAGACAATGATTATGTAAGCATTTTTGAAGTACTGGTGCGTCCTATGATTGACCTACCTATATTTTCCACCAGTCCTCTCTAGATTTTTCTAATAAAATAAATTTTAAGGAAATAACTGACACTTCAACAAGATGTTCTTAAAAATATGACTAGAAAGAAAAGAAATCAGCAACTCAAAAAGGATTTGAGGTCAATTATTAAAAAAAAATTTTTTTCTTTACAAATTACTTTCATAGACCTGGTTAACATTTTTCAACTGAACTGCCTATACTGAAAGGATTTAGGATACATGTAAACAAAGACTCCCAAAATAATAAAAATTGTTGATTCAACATTGAAAATGTACTGAAAGGATTTAGGATACATGTAAACAAAGACTCCCGAAACAATAAAAATTGTTGATTCAACATTGAAAATGCTCCTTTTTCTCTAATGGAAACCTAACATTCCCAGTAGGGAGTTCTTAACTTGAGTAAAAGATTTTTCCTCTTCTCCTTAAACAAAATAATAGCGAAAGAAACAGCTTCAGGCTGATCTACTACATTCTCACTTTAGCTAATAAGAAAATATAACTTCTTTTCTATTTTTAACTTGATAACATCATTTAAACAAGTGGCTAAGGATGAGAAACGCTGGGCTGAAAGAAGCACAAGATGGAATCAAGATTGCCGGGAGAAATATCAATAACCTCAGATATGCAGATGACACCACTCTTATGGCAGAAAGTGAAGAGGAACTGGAAAGCCTCTTGATGAAAGTGAAAGAGGAGAGTGAAAAAGTTGGCTTAAAGCTCAACATTCAGAAAACAAAGATCATGGCATCTGGTCCCATCACTTCATGGGAAATAGATGGGGAAACAGTGGAAACAGTGTCAGACTTTATTTTTGGGGCTCCAAAATCACTGCAGATGGTGATTGCAGCCATGAAATTAAAAGGCGCTTACTCCTTGGAAGGAAAGTTATGACCAATCTAGATAGAATATTCAAAAGCAGAGACATTACTTTGCCGACTAAGGTTCGTCTAGTCAAGACTATGGTTTTTCCAGTGGTCATGTATGGATGTGAGAGTTAGACTGTGAAGAAGGCTGAGTGCCGAAGAACTGATGCTTTTCAACTGTGGTGTTGGAGAAGACTCTTGAGAGTCCCTTGGACTGCAAGGAGATCTAACCAGTCCATTCTAAAGGAGATCAGTCCTGCGTGTTCTTTGGAAGGACTGATGTTAAAGCTGTAACTCCAATACTTTGGCCACCTCATGAGAAGAGTTGACTCACTGGAAAAGACTCTGATGCTGGGAGGGATTAGGGGCAGGAGGAGAAGGGGACGAAAGAGGATGAGATGGCTGGATGGCATCACTGACTCCATGGACATGAGTCTGAGTGAACTCCGGGAGTTGGTGATAGACAGAGAGGCCTGGCGTGCTGTGATGCATGGGGTCGCAAAGAGTTGGACATGACTGAGCGACTGAACTGAACTGAGTATACACAAAATGAGTAAATTTTGTTCCTTTATTCAGGATATGCCAGAAATGACAAATTTTCCTATAAGGCTATGGATATCAGTGTTGGGATTTGAGGGGTACTTTGGTTCTAGAAGGTATTGATTCAATGTCATTTTCAGAATTTCTTAACCTGGAGTCTATATATTGCTTTTAAATCTATAGGTTTTTCGAATTATATGTAAAATTTCATGTAATTATATGAATAATATGTAAAATATACACACCATTGTGATTTTTCCTACAGCCAATCCTTTTTGACTACCTAGCACCCTCTTTCTGTGAACAGGACTCCATTTTCCTCTGTAATTCAACCTTACTGTCTAATTCATGGAAAATGATGAAGTTGACTCTATCTCCTCCTCCAAGAGAGATGCTGTTGTTGTTTAGAGGGTAAGTCATTTCTGACTCTGTAACCCCATGGACTGTAACCCAGCAGGCTCCTCTGTCCATGGGATTCTCCCAACAAGAATACTGGAGTGGTTGTCATTTCCTTCTCCAGGGGATCTTCCCAATCCAGGGATCGAACCCACAGCTCCTGCATTGGCAGGCAGATTCTTTACCCCTGAGCCACCAGGGAAGCCCAACAGAGATGCACAAGATTATTCTGTGATCTAACCAACGCGAATTAGTACAAACAGATTTTGATAGGTCTTCTGGGAAAGAGTCTCTCTTTTTCCGGTTCAGTCTGAAGCCTGGGAGGATGTTATAGCTGAAGCTATGCTGCTGCCACCATCCTGCTACCAAATGAAGCCAGAGACTGGGGCTGCATGAGTGGAAGCTCAGAGACAGAGGGAAAATGAGTCTTGTTTACAGTATTTTAATCCAGAAGTTAGTTCAGTGCCTATATTTTCTTTCATTTTTCTAGGAAATACAATAATTTATTATTTTTTAACTATGAAAGTATGATAACATATCTATAAATAGATTTTCTATACTTTAATAAATAACACATACACACGCACATTCATACCATCTTACTCCACGTATTATTAGCATAGCTGACTTCTTCAACTTAAATGGTACTGGCCTTCTCTGACCTTTTCAACCTAAGGTAAATTCCCCTCTCTGTGTTCTTCATTCTGTTCATCCTACCTGTCATTAATCTCATTACCTATTTTCATATACCATATATGTGCCATATACTAGTTCTAATTTTGGTACACAAGAATTCGGTCAGTTTTCCAGTCCTTTTCAGTCAAAGTTTGCACAGTGCAAGATTACTTTTTAGGAGCTAGAAACAGGGAGAGAAAAAAAGGAGAGACAGAGAGAGAGAGACAGAATGAGAGAGACAGACAGACAGACAGTGAGGGAACAAGGGGAACAAGATTTTAAAAACTGAAGATTCAAGTAGAGAGCCATGTAGTAAGTTTCATCATTGATGGAACAAATCAAAATTCTGATTACATACATACAAGAAAATACATTTAAGCAAATATCTATAGCATAGATCAGGAGGAAAAGATTTTCACGCATTTTGATCTCCATTTCAACCAAACTTAGCTGAAAGAATTATGGAGCCCCTCAAAGTAACTGCTGGGGTTTAGCAGCACTTACCACTTCGTTTGAACTGGCTCTATAAATGCCAAGATTGAGTATTTTAGATTAAATGAATAGATTAATAAACATCTTTGGAATATCCATTATTAAGGTTGATTTATGTTCTCTTGCCAGCAGTAATTCAAGAAAATGCCATGCTATTCAAAAAATACTGCACGTCATTCTCACTACTTTGCCAATGTTATGACACCATGCAAGTGTGACAATATCTATATTCTTTCACTGAACTAAGTATACACAAAAGCTGATAGATATTAAACCACTTTAAGTTTGCATGGGCATCAGCACAGGAACCACTCATATTTATAACTCTGATAAATGGCCTTTCATTTGTAAATTTATAGTGTATCCATAATTTCTTAAGGGAACCAAGAGGTTCATTCAAAAAATTGCCACAACATTTATCTATCTAAAGATGATAGATATGGTTTATGAAATTAAATGCTTTTAAAAATTAAAATGATATTGCTAAGAAAAAGGACATGTTCTTCCCTGGTTTGCTCACATTTTTAGATGATCACAACTGCACTCTCAGCAGTTACAATGTTTAATCTAAATAGAATATTAATATATTTATTAAATATGCCCAAATATATTGTTGTTAGGGTTGTGAGGCATCAGTATGAACTATTGGGCATCAAGTTCACTTAAATTTATTATTTTATTTTCTAATGCCATTCCTCTGCAGTAACCTTATGAAATATATAAAGTATCACTAGAATATTTCTTATTTATATTTAGTACTAATTACTAATTACTGTATTTAGTTTTTCAAGACTACTCCCAGCAAACTTCATGGCTTATTGTAAGTACAGACTATTAAAACTATAACAAATAAAATTACTTAAATAAAACATATATTTGCCAAAACATCAATGATAACTAAATAAGGAGTCCTATTTTTAATCCCAATATACACTTTGTTCAGTTGGAGAAATCAATGAAGGAGAAGATGAAAGATAACAATTACCACTAAAGTAACCAATAAAAAAATAGAGTAGTCAAGGTTCTAAGTGCACAAAGTCAATGTACCTCGTTACCACTGGTGATTCATTTGTCATCATTTACTACCATGAGTAGGCAACACACACAAATCTCGGTGCTTTGGTTTTCTCTAGAGTCACTTGCTTCTTTTTAATCTATCCTATTATTATAGAATCTACCAAAGAGTGAACCTTAATTATTTGATTTGTTTACACGAACAACAATCTCCAAATTGCAACTTTCTTGAGCATTAGCTCACCCACTGCAAAAAAGTTGTTTCAAATGCTTGCAAAATTTCTATGCAACATATTTCTTACATATTGAGTGCTCTGTATTCTGCTTTAAAAACAGATAATAATCAAAATAAGAAAAAACAAGCAGTGTACCTACCCCTGTGGCCCGCTAGCTCCTTGTTGGCAGGAACATCCTTATCATCATCTTTGGGTCACAGCTGGCCAGCACAGCACCTGAGATACAATGTATACCTGTAAATGTGTCTGAATGAATTAAATGATACAGTGGTGACTAGAATCCACTTGGATGGTATGAATTCAATAAACAACCAATCTACCTACCTAACCTTTTCCTCTATATCCTCTATTATTAAAATTTCAATATATGAGAATATTATGAGTATATGGGCAGTATATATTATTAAAGTAGCAGAGCATATGAGCATACATACTTCATATATATACATATATATGTAGGTATGTATGAATGTATGTATCCCTGAGAGCTGGACTATAAAGAAGACAGAGTGCCAAAGAACTGATGCTTTTGAACTGTGGTGCTGGAGAAGATTCTTGAGAATCCCGTGGACTGCAAATAGATCAAACCAGTCAATCCCAAAGGAAATCAGTCCTGAATATTCACTGGAATGGCTGATACTGAAGCTGAAGTTCCAATACTTTGGCCACCTGATATAAAGAACTGACTCACTGGAAAAGACCCTGAGACTGGGAAAGATTGAGGACAGAAGAAGAAGAGGGTATCAGAGGATGAGATGATTGAATGGCACCACAAATTCAATGGACATAAACTTGGGCAAACTCTGGGAGATGATGAGGGACACAGAAGCCTGACATGCTGTAGTCCATGGGGTCACAAAGAGTTGGACACAACTTGGTGACTGAACAACAGCAACAACATATATTCTTACGGCTTCCAGGGTGGCTCGGTGGTTAAAGAATCTGCCTGCCAGGTAGGCAGACACAGGAGACTCGGGTTCGATCCCTTGGTCAGGAAGACCCCCTGGAGGAGGAAATGGCAACCCATGCCAATATTCTTGCCTGTAAAATCCCATTGACAGAGAAGCCTGATGAGCCATGGTCCATGGGGCTACAAAGAGTCAGACATGATGGAGTGACTAAAAAAGTGAAAGTGAAAGTCGCTCAGCCCTGTCTGACTTGTTGCAGCCCCATGGACTGTAGCCTGCCAGGCTCCTCTGTCCATGGAATTCTCCAGGCAAGAATACTGGCGTGGGTAAGCTGTTCCCTTCTCCCGGGGATCTTCCCAATCCAGGAATCAAACCCAAGTCTCCTTCATTGCAGGCAGATTCTTTACCGTTTGAGCCACCAGGGAAATTATGCACACATATATTCGTATACATTTGAAAGATAACTTTATCCTGAAAACTCAATTCTCAAAAATAATTGTTTCTAAATGCTTTCTTGTTGTTGTTTAGTTGCTAAGCCTCACTCGACTCTTTTGTGACCCCATGGACTATAGCCTGCCAGTCTCCTCTGTTCTGGGATCTCCCAGGCAAAAATACTCGAGTGGCTTGCCATTTCCTCCTCCAGGGGATCTTCTCAACCCAGGGATTGAAACGGAGTCTCCTGTGACTTCTGCATTGACAGGTGGATTTTTTACCATGCGTCACCAGGGAAGCCTCTTCTAAATGCTTATTCCATTATACATTCTTCTTGTCTCTGGTTTCAGTGGAGGCCATACAACCCAGTGTTTGAGATCATGTACATCAGAGTTATGCTGACACATGTTCCAACAACACAAGAGAAGACTCTACACATGGACATCACCAGATGGTCAACACCAAAATCAGATTGATTATATTCTTTACAGCCAAAGAAGGAAAAGCTCTATACAGTCAGCAAAAACAAGACCAGGAGCTGACTGTGGCTCAGATCATGAACTCCTTATTGCCAAATTCAGACTGAAATTGAAGAAAGAAGGGAAAACCACAACACCATTCAATTATGACCTAAATCAAATCCCTATCGATTATACAGTGGAAGTGAGAAATAGATTTAAGGGACTAGATCTGATACACAGAGTGCCTGATGAACTATGGATGGAGGTTCATGACATTGTACAGGAGACAGGGATTAAGGCCATCCCCAAGAAAAAGAAATGCAAAAAAGCAAAATAGCTGTCTGAGGAGGCCTTACAAATAGCTGTGAAAAGAAAAGAAGCAAAGAGCAAAGCAGAAAAGGAAAGACATAAGCATCTGAATGCAGAGTTCCAAAGAATAGCAAGGAGAGATAAGAATGCCTTCCTCAGTGATCGGTGCAAAGGAACAGAGGAAAACAATAGAATGGGAAAGACTAGAGATCTCTTCAAGAAAATCAGAGATACCAAGGGAACATTTCATGCAACGATGGGCTCAATAAAGGACAGAAATGGATCTAACAGAGGCAGAAGATATTAAGAAGAGGTGGCAAGAATACACTTAAGAACTGTACAAAAAAGAGCTTCACGAACAAGATAATCACGATGGTGTGATCACTCACCTAGAGCATCCTGGAATGTGAAGTCAAGTGGGCCTTAGGAAGCACCACTACAAACAAAGCTAGTGGAGGTGATGGAATTCCAGTTGAGCTATTTCAAATCCTAAAAGATGACGCTGTAGAAGTGCTGCACTCAATATGCCAACAAATCTGGAAAACTCAACAGTGGCCACAGGACTGGAAAAGGTCAGTTTTCATTCCAATCCCAAGAAAAGCAATGCCAAAGATGCTAAAACTACCACACAACTGCACTCATCTCACATGCTAGTAAAGTAATGCTCACAATTCTCACAACCAGGCATCAGCAATATGTGAACCATGAACTTCCATATGTTCAAGATGGATTTAGAAAAGGCAGAGGAATCAGAGATCGAATTGCCAACATTTGCTGGATCGCTGAAAAAGCAAGAAAGTTCTAGAAAAACGTCTACTTCTGCTTTATTGACTATGTCAAAGGCTTTGACTGTGTGGATCACAACAAACTGTGGAAAATTCTGAAAGAGATGGGAATACCTGACCACCTGACCTGCCTCTTGAGAAATCTGTATGCAGGTCAGGAAGCACAGTTAGAACTGGACATGGAACAACAGACTGGTTCCAAATAGGAAAAGGAGTCCGTCAAGGTTGTATATTGTCAACCTGCTTATTTAAATTTTATGCAGAGTACATCATGAGAAACACCGAACTGGATGAAGCACAAGATGGAATCAAGATTGCCAAGAGAAATATCAATAACCTCAGATATGCAGATGACACCACCCTTATGGCAGAAAGGGAAGAAGAACTAAAGAGCCTCTTGATGAAAGTGAAAGAGGAAAGTGAAAAAGTTGGCTTAAAGCTCAACATTCAGAAAACTAAGATCATGGCATCCTGTCCCATCACTTCATGACAAATAGATGGAGAAATATTGGAAAAAGTGTCAGACTTTATTTTTTTGGGCTCCAAAATCACTGCAGATGGTGACTGCAGCCATGAAATTAAAAGACGCTTACACCTTGGGAGAAAAGTTATGACCAATTTAGATAGCATATTAAAAAGCAGAGACGTTACTTTGTGAACAAAGGTCCATCTAGTCAAGGCTATGGTTTTTCCAGTGGTCATGTATGGATGTGAAAGTTGGATTATAAAGAAAGCCAACCATGGAAGAATCGATGCTTTTGAACTGTGGTGTTGGAGAAGACTCTTGAGAGTCCCTTGGACTGCAAGGAGATCCAACCAGTGCCTCCTAAAGGAGATCATTCCTGACTATTCATTGGAAGGACTGATGTTGAAGCTGAGACTCCAATACTTTGGCCACCTGATGCAAAGAGCTCACTCATTTGAGGAGACCCTGATGCTGGGAAAGACTGAATGCGAGAGGACAAGGGGAGGAGAGAGGCTGAGATGGTTGAATGGCATCACTGACTCAATGGACATCAGTTTGAGTAAATTCAGGGAGTTGGTGATGGACAGGGAGGCCTGCTGTGCTGCAGTACATGGTGTCACAAATAGTCGGACACAACTGAGTGACTGAACTGCAACTGACACCTGTTCAAATCTTGTTTCCACCATTGACTGTTTACAATGTTTTTGATAAGGCACTCATCTTTCTAAATCCCAGTTTGCCTTTAAAACAAAGACAATGTTAGTAACTTTTTAATGAGATTCAAAGAATCAAAAGAAACTATGTATACACACTGCCTGACACACAGTGAGCCCTCAAGAAGTAACTATAAAGTACTATTTGTATTCTTTCTTCCTCCCCGCCCCGCCCCACCCACCCCAGCCCTTATAAACAGCTAACCTCACCCACAGAGAGGGCCTTTGCCTTTGGCTATTAGGGAAGTGATCTCTCAGTGCAGTTCAGTCGCTCAGTCGTGTCCGACTCTTTGCGACCCCATGAATCGCAGCACGCCAGGCCTCCCTGTCCATCACCAGCTCCCAGAGTTCACTCAGACTCACATCCATCGAGTCAGTGATGCCCTCAAGCCATCTCATCTTCTGTCGTCCCCTTCTTCTCCTGCCCCCAATCCCTCCCAGCATCAGAGTCCTTTCCAATGAGTCAACTCTTCGCATGAGGTGGTCAAAGTACTGGAGTTTCAGCTTTAGCATCATTCCTTCCAAAGAACATCCAGGACTGATCTCCTTCAGAATGGACTGGTTGGATCTCCTTGCAGTCCAAGGGACTCTCAAGAGTCTTCTCCAACACCACAGTTCAAAGGCATCAATTCTTCAGCACTCAGCTTTCTTCACAGTCCAACTCTCACATCCATACATGACTACTGGAAAAACCATAGCCTTGACTAGACGGACCTTAGTCAGCAAAGTAATGTCTCTGCTTTTGAATATGCTCTCTAGGTTGGTCATAACTTTTCTTCCAAGGAGTAAGCGTCTTTTAATTTCATGGCTGCAGTCACCATCTGCAGTGATTTTGGAGCCCAAAAAAATAAAGTCTGACACTGTTTCCACTGTTTCCCCATCTATTTCCCATGAAGTGATGGGACCGGATGCCATGATCTTTGTTTTCTGAATGTTGAGCTTTAAGCCAACTTTTTCATTCTCCTCTTTCATTTTCATCAAGAGGGTTTTTAGTTCTTTACTTTCTGCCATAAGGGTGGTGTCATCTGCATATCCGAGGTTATTGATATTTCTCCCGGCAATCTTGATTCCAGCTTGTGTTTCTTCCAGCCCAGCATTTCTCATGATGTACTCTGCATATAAGTTCAATAAGCAGGGTGACAATATACAGCCTTGACATACTCCTTTTCCTATTTGGAACCAGTCTGTTGTTCCATGTCCAGTTCTAACTGTGCTTCCTGACCTGCATATAGGTTTCTCAAGAGGCAGGTCAGGTGGTCTGGTATGCCCATCTCTTGAAGAATTTTCCATAGTTTATTGTGATCCACACAGTCAAAGCCTTTGGCATAGTCAATAAAGCAGAAATAGATGTTTTTCTGGAACTCTCTTGCTTTTTCCATGATCCAACAGATGTTGGCAATTTGATCTCTGGTTTCTCTGCCTTTTCTAAAACCAGCTTGAAGAAATGTCATGTAGGACAGGAATATCTTTTTTTGCCTGAAGGATTTGGCCATGGGGCCTCTCAGGTGGATCTAGTGGTAAAGAACCTGCCTGCCAATGCAGGAGACCCAAGAAACACAGGTTTGATTCCTGAGTCAGGAATATCCCCTGGAGGAAGAAATGACAACCCACTCTAGCATTCTTACCTGGAAAATTCCATGCACAGAGGAGCCTGGTGAGCTTTAGTCCATGGGGTCACAAAGAGTGAGACACAACTGAATGACTAAGCACAAAATAGTCTAATAGTGTGATTCTATGATAGGAGTCGTGGGTCATGTGGTATCAATTTTGCCTCCAAAATACTTTCGGATTCAAGGTATTAGCCCAGCACTGATGTCCACAGACTATCAGCCCCACAAGAGGTATGTGATCAAGTCCCAGTAAAACCTCTGGACTCCAAAGGCTCAAAGAGTTTCTCTACTCGGCAATGTTCCATGCATACTGTCACATGTCAATGCTGTGAGAGTAATACATTCCACCTCCAGAGGGGAGGACAATGAAAGCTCTGTGGATGGGTTCTTCTAGCCTCAGATTCAGCATTTATATACTGCTTTTCCTTGGCTGTATCTTTTCCCTATAATAAGCTGTAACCATGACTATAACAGCTTTCACTGAGTTCTGTGAGTACTTCCAGAGAGTTTTCAAACCTGAGTGTAGTTTTGGAAAATCCTCAAACATGCATTTGGTGTCAAAAATGAGGGTGGTCCTGTGTGGAGGACTCCTTGGAACTCTGTAGTTGACTAAATGTACAGTTGGTTAAACTCTCACATTTTCTTTCTTTAGATCTAGAAAGCCCTAAAGCTTTGAAAGATATCTTATTTTACTACTCAAGTAAACTTAACAAAACCCCTATTTAACAGTGAAAATCACTTTAAATTGATGGAGTTTATGTATAGATGGTATGTTGGTTTATTTTTCCATGTATAAACAATAAAATCCTACTCCAGTAATAGACAGAGAAATATTCTGTTTGTTTTAGTTACATAAACAGCAATACTATTTAGAAATAAATGAGTCCCATACCAGTAAAATTTCTAAAGATCAGTAATAGTAGCTCTGTTAAGTTCAGATACTAGAAAGTTAACTTAAGAGGTACACTGGTTTTCAAACAAAATACTAATTAAATCACATGCTCCTTTTGCATCTCCTAAACACAGTACTCTAGAGGCTATTTACAAACTATTTTTTCCCCCAAATATCAGTTTGGTAGGCAGAATTTTTAAATGGTCCCCAAATTCCCCTCAACTTGTGAACACATTTCTTGGCACCATATCCAGAACTGTGAATATGATGGGTCTTATTACCATGAATAGGTTGTATTATATAACACAGTTGACTGTAAAACGGAGATTATCTGCATGGGTCTAACCTAGTCACATAAATCTTTTAAATCTTGGTCTAGAGGGACTTCCCTGGTAGTCCAGTGGTTACAAACCCACCTTCCAGTGCAGGGGACATGGGTTTGATTCCTGATCAGGGAATGAAGATCCCACATGTTATGGGGCAACGAAGCCCATGCATACCACAGCTAGAGAAGTCCGCCTGCTGCAACTAGAGTCCCGCATCTCTGCCGCAGGAACTGAGGATTCTGCATATATTCTATTGACTGCTCTTTAGTCTTTCACTCTGAAAACAGTATCAGTTATGTGCTGGGTTTCGTTAACCATATAAATCCCAGTTACTATTACCAATACTGAAAGTCACAGACGCACTCTGAATAAGAAACCCAAAAAAAGGTACTATGTCATATGCTACAGACTGAATATTTGTGTCCTTCCCAAAATTCATAAGGTGAAACCTAATATCCAGTGTAACAGTATTAGAAAGTCGGGCTTCAGGGAGGTGTTTAGTTCATGAGAGTAGAACCGTCATGAATGGGATTAGTAATCTTATCGAAGATACCCCGAAGAGCTCCCCATCTGTCTCCTTCCACCTGATGAGGGCACAATGAAAAGAGAAACACTTAGGAAGCAGGCTCTCATCAGAAATTAACTGTGCTGGCGCCGTAATCATGGGCTTCCCAAACTCCAAAGTGTGAGAAATAAATTTCTGTTGTGTTAAGCCACCCAGTTTATGGTATTTTTGTTATAGCACCCCATATGGACTAAGACAAAAATGTATACATTGTCTTTTCAATAGATCATTTGGAAAACTCAGCTCTCTATCTCCTATATGGAAGGTGTTGAGAAGGTAACTCTTAAATATGCTGTGAATTATCTCCAAATTTTCTTGGGCCATTTTAAGGGTAGGAGTAGGCAGTGACTGTACCTTCTTAAGGCTTATGTGGGAAACCAACATATGTTCAGTGCAGAAGACACAGAATCTCTAAGTATCTGAAGTGAGATTGGGGGTCACTTAAAAAGACTCTCAGAGTCTTCATAAAACATGCTACTACAATTGCTCCCTGTCTCATTCCCTTTTTATTCATTTACTATAATGCTACCACATTATTTTTTAAAAAACACAAATCTTAGGTTGTACCTTTACTGAAAATGAACAATTTCAATTGTCTTCAAGATAAAGGCATTAGTTCACGAATACATTAAATATTTTAGGGTTTCTCTGGTGGCTCAGACAGTAAAGAATCTGCCTGCAATGCAGGAGACCTGGGTTCAATTCCTGAGTTGGGAAGATCCCCTAGAGGAGGGTACAGCTACCCACTCCTGTATTCTTGCCTGGAAAATCACATGGACAGCCTGGCAGGCTGCAGTCCATGGGGTTGCAAAATGTTAGACATGACTGAGCATCTGAGCACTCACTGAGAGATTATGAATGGTTAGGTCCTCTTCGGAAAAGAGGTTAGGTCCTCTTAGACCTAATCCTTTCTGTGTAGCAGAATATACAGAATATATACCCCATGGAGGGAGAGTGTTCTAAATTGAGAGCAGGAATCAGGCTTGGAAGTGAGGACTAACCTGTGCTACCCACATATCTTAGGTCTGCTGTGTGCTGCTCCTTTCTCTCGAATCCTCTGCCTCAGTTATGAGTTCCTGGGCACTCAGCCCAGAGGTGACCTTCCAGACTGCAACCTGGGAGATCAGATACTAGTTAGAATATAGGGGCTGTTAATCAGCTTACTTAGTGAGACCACAATCTTGAATGAGAGAATTTGAAAGTGAAAAGCAGTTTCAAGATTTTCAAAACATTTCCAGTGAAAATGCAAAAGCGAAATGTAGATGCTAAGGAAAGAGAGACAGCATGGGAACTCTCATGTATCTAGAGAGGAATGGAAGAGACATCATGAGCAAGAAGAGAGACAGAGCTCAGAGAGGGGCCAGGCTCTCCTGTGTCACGGTTATCTAGCCTATAAGGAGGTGGGGCTGGAGAATATCAGCTGGACAAAAGGCATCCAGGGGTCTGTGGGCTGTCAGTCCTCTTACACAGACATTACTTGCTGGGGAGGGGACAGCAGTGGACACAAGCCTCTCAGGGAATCCCTCTTCTAAGTCTTACAGCCATTGAACCTGGTGAGGGAGAACTGAAAAAACAGAGGCTGTAGGAGCGAGGAGCCTCAAAATGTCTGTGCTCTGCTCCATCTTCCCCAGTCCCAACACACACGCGCACAAGCACAACACAGAGGAGGATGGGAAAGGAAGAGGAACCTCAAATTGAAGGCCACGGGAGGCCCGCAGCAGCTGCTCCAGCTCACACCCAGGTGGGGCTAATTGCATCAGCAAGGACAGAGGCCCACAGTGGCTGAGGGAAGATGCCAAGAAGGATACAGGGGACAACGCCAGGGCCAGCAGGCATACATGTGACCATGTGATGCTCCACACTCCGGTACCAGCTGCAATGATACACAAATTCCCCAAGGATTTGTCGTTGTGTTTTTAGTGGAGCTGGAGTGGGATGGCAGGGGAAGGCACAGATGTGAGCTGTCATCCTTCTTGGGGTCATGTTAGTACAGGGTTTCCATCTGAGAGGAATGTGGCCTTACATTTTATATCCACGGTGCCCCTCTCACCTTACCCCACTCCTGGGCCTGGACAGGGAAACAAAGAAACAAATTAACAAACAGACGATTTGATAGTAAAGATACTGAGTTATTTCATGCTATTCCATGTTGGCTTTTTATTACCTTTCAATCTGCATAGTAGGGTTGGGACTCAGGAGCAAGAATACATTATGAGAACAGCTCCATTCTCTTTGTATATTAGAGTAGAAATGATAAATTTTGACCCACTTAGATGTGTCCCAAAATTATTACAATATCATATCATATTATTTTCCTATTTGTATGTCAGTTGCTCAGTCATGTCTGACTCTTTGCTACCCCATGTACTGTAGATCTCTTGGCTCCTCTATCCATGGAAATCTTTAGGCAAGAACACTGGAGTGGGTTGCCATTCCCTTCTCCAGGGGATTTTTCCCAACCCAGGGATCCAACTGAGGTCTCCTGCATTGCAGGTAGATTCTCTACTATCTGAGCCACCAGGGAAGCCCATTTCCTTATTTAAATTACTCAAATTGCCATAAAAATCTTTTTTTCTATACCTTCTCAAAGCAAATCCACTTCTTCACATACTGTTGAAAGTTACATGTTAACTCACTCAACAAACAAAGCAACCAAGAACATCACTTTTTTAAGGGTTGGTAAGAAAGATGACCACTTATACTCCCCTGCCAGCCCCGAGCATCTTTCCCAGTATCCTTTCAAGAACTCTGCCAAAAAGACACATGATCTAAAATCTTAAATTGCTATAAATCTGAAATACTAGCATAATTTCCATCACTTAGACCCTTAAAATCTGTTTTCTTTGTGGTTGCTTCTAAAATTTCAAGAACTTTCACATGTTCCATTTAATAACTCCATAGGTACGTGCATGCTAAGTCAGTTCAGTCGTGTTTGACTCTTTGTGGATTGTAGATAACCAGGCTCCTCTGTCCATGGGATTCTTCAGGCAAGGATACTGGAGTGGGTTGCCATATCCTACTCCAGAGGATCTTTCGGACCCAGGGATAAAACTCGAGTCTCCTGCAGCTCCTGCGCTGCAGGTGGACTCTTTACCACTGAGCCACTGGGAAGCCCAGCTCCAAAGGTCTTGGTAGCAGCGCTGTACTGGCACAGGCACTGTACCAGCAACTACAAGTAGAGTCTGGAGGCTTTACGTCCATCTCTATCTGCTAGCTGAGTGTTCTGGAACAAGTCACCTGATCTTTTGGGGTACTTTATCCATCACATTAAAGGGTGGCCTACACAATTCCCAGAGTCCCATCCTTCTCTAAAATTTCCACCACAGGTAGATGGTAACTTCTCATGCTATCTTATTAACCTTTCTAATTCATGAATGTAATCACAAACAACGTTAACTGATTTGCCGAACACAGTAGGAGAACTGGTAGTATGAGGAGCAAGACATAAGAACTTACAAGAAGACTTGGATGATTCACAGTAATCATAATCAAACACTGATAATTTGTAGTAGTTCCTAGGAACAGACAATATACAACCTTCAGGTATTCTTTTCCCAATTTGGAACCAGTCTGTTGTTCCATGTCTAGTTCTAAGTGTTGCTTCCTGACCTGCATACAGACTTCTCAAGAGGCAGGTCAGGTGGTCTGGTATGCCCATCTCTTTCAGAATTTTCCACAGTTTGTTGTGTTCCACACAGTCCAATGCTTTGGCATAATCAATAAAGCAGAAATAGATGGGTTTCTGGAACTCTCTTTTTCAATGATCCAACAGATATTGGCAATTTGATCTCTGGTTCCTCTCTTTTCTAAATCCAGCTTGAACATCTGGAAATTCATGGTTCATGTACTATTGAAGCCTGGCTTGAAGAATTTTGAGCATTACTTTACTAGCGTGTGAGTTGAGTGCAACTGTGTGGTAGTTTGAGCATTCTTTGGCATTGCCTTTCTTTGGGATTGTGATGAAAACTGACCTTTCCCAGTACTGTGGCCACTGCTGAGTTTTCCAGATTTGTCGGCATATTGAGTGCAGCACTTTTATAGCATCATCATTTAGGATTTGAAATAGCTCAATTGGAATTCCATCACCTCCACTAGCTTTGTTCATAGTGATGCTTCCTAAGGCCCACTTGACTTCGCATTCCAGGATGTCTGGCTTAGATGAGTGATCACACCATTGCGATTATCTGGATCATAAAGATCCTTTTTGCATAGTTCTGTGTACTGAGCAACTGAACTGAAAAAACAGACAGTGTGCTAAGTGCTTTACATGTTATTTTTATTATTCAGGCACTATGTCATGTTTGACTCTTTGCCACCCCATGGACAGCAGCACGCCAGGCTTCCTTGTCCTTCACTATTTCCCAGAGTCTGCTCAAACTCATGTCCATTGAGTCAGTGATGCCATCCAAACATCTCCTCCTCTGTCTGACCCTTCTCCTCCCGCCCTCAATCATTCCCAGCATTAGGGACTTTTCCAATGATTCAGCTCTTCCCATCAGGTAGCCAAAGTATTAGAGCTTCAGCTTTAGCATCAGTCCTTTCAATGAATATCCAGGGTTGATTTCCTTTAGGATTGACTGGTTTGATCTCCTTGCAGTCCAAGGGACTCTCAAGAATCTTCCCCAGTTCCATGGTTCAAAAGCATCAATTCTTTGATGCTCAGCCTTCTTTATGGTCCAACTCTCACATCTGTACATGACTACTGGAAAAACCATAGCTTTTGACTATATGAACCTTTGTTGGCAAAGTGATATCTCTACTTTTTAATACTCTGTCTAGGTTTGTCATAGCGTTCCTTCCAAGGAGCAAGTGTCTTTTAATTTATTACATGTCATATCTGGCTTAATTCTTACAACAGCTCTATGGGAGGGGTATGCTTATTATATGCATTTTACAGGTGATAAAATTGGCACAGGAGATTCAGAAATATGTTCAAAGTCACAAAGCTAGGAAGTCTCTAGTTAACTATGAAAATCCTACTAGTTGCAATCGAAACAACCCAAGCAAACACAGTGAAAAGTGCAAGACAAAAGAAATCCCCAAATCACTGTATATTAGAAATATTCAACATAACCATTTCTGGAACTAGTTAAATAAGAATGCAGAAAAGTTATTGCTCAAAAATTTTATTTTCATGAGGTAGTACTATACAAATGCATGCAAAGTTAACATTGGAAAGGACAGAAGCATTTTTCATTCCTTCTACAGGTAAGGAAAATTAGTTAACTAGGGTAATGGCAGGACTGTGCCCAGACCCCAGATCTCCTCCTTTTCGACCCAGTGCTCTTTTTAGTGTGTTCCTAATCCTTTTTGGAAAGTCAATAGTGGTTGAAAGTGCAGACTGTGATGTCAGAATACTGTTTGAATTCACCAGCTGTGTCATCTTATGCCTCAGTTTCCACATCTGTAAAATGTCATAATTCATACCGTACAGTGTTGTTGTGAGGATTACACTAAATAATATATACAGAATACATAGAACCAGCCCTATGGACTTTAGTCTGCCAGGCTCCTCTCTCCATGGGATTCCTCAGGCAAGAATACTGGAGTGGATTTCCATGCCCAAGAACTTAAGTTTGGTCTGTATTATTACTACAGTAGCACATTTGGGGGTGGGCGGGGTGGGGGGGGGGTGCTGCGATGAAAGTGAAGCCAAAACATCAATAGGCACCCAGAAGTACAAAGGATAGAATAGAAAAGGCATGTTAATACCATTTGAGATATTCCACTCTTTCCATCTAAGAATTCTATTCCTTAGCTCTCCCCAGCACACCACATAGACAACTGGGAGTACATTTTTGTCAAGACTAGAGATAGAGGAAACACTGAAAGAAGTAATTTATGAGCCAAGTTTTAAGGAGGATTCCTAGCTTCCAGACTTAACTTTATCATTTTCAACTGGATTCTAGAAAGTCAGGTCAGATCTCAGTTTCCTTCTCAGAACTTTCCTATAAGCGTGAAACTTGTGGAGGGTTTGCAAGTTTTCATTAATAGCTGCAGCCAAGAAGGAGATTTCTGATCTTAATTTTAATCATTCTAACCCAGTGAACAATATATAACCTTTAATTACCAAATCTTTTGTTTTCTTGTTTTGCATCAGATTTCCTGCCATTATTAACTTAGGCATGATTATAGGAAAACACGTGTAATTTGCAATTCAAAACAGTCTCTAATCTTAAAAGAATTTCCATGGGTGGAAGAAATGGCGCACAAGTCCCCTAGCTCTGTCCCTTGCATAGCCCACCACTTGCTCAAGGGATCCTAACTTATAAAGGAGGAGAGCTGTACAGCTTTAAAATGACTTCATTCCCATATTTACATATTTTTAATAGGGCTATGATGAATCTCCTTCCGCTTGACTCCTATTTTGAGCTGTGATATTTTAATCTCCATTCTTGCTGCAACTTAGCAGATGAATGTGCAGTGTGACAGAGCTCAGAGGAAATAGTATAAATAAAGCAAAGTGGAGCTATGACATCTCACATTTTATAGCTTTTTTATTGTAGCCGAAGCATAAACAGAGCACAGCTGTGTTATACTTACCGCTGTGAGCGCTCCCTCCATCCTCACCCCCTATTGCTTTTAAAAAGACAGAGCTCTTATTCAGAAAGCTTTGGCTGTGGGTAGCATGGCCCCACCAGGGACAGCCTCTACCCCAAACCTCTACCTTTGACTCATTTCTGCTCTTCCAGATGTAGATTTGTGGAGTTCCACATCATCCCTCTGACTGAAAAGCAACATGCCAACCACAGCCCAGCCTGTACCGCAGCAGAAGCACCCTTCTCCTACATATTAGAAGATGGCTCCAGAGCCAAAGCTATAATGTTCACTCAACACACGGATGGGCTTCCCAGGTGGCTCAGTGGAAAAGAATCCGCTTGTCAATGCAGGACACGTGGGTTCAAACCCTGGGTCAGGAAGATCCTCTGGAGAAGGAAATGGCAACCCACTCCAGTATTCTTCCCTGGGAAATCCCATGGACAGAAAAGCCTAGTGGCTATAATCTATGGAGTTGCAAAGAGTCAGGCATGATTGAGCGGCTACATGACGACACATACCCAGGGACTGAACCCAGGTCTCCTTCATTGTAGGCAGATTCTTTACCATCTGAGCCACCAGGGAAGCCCAAGGCAGGGGATAATAATTCATCAACACTCTCTTAAGAGGAGACACACAACTAGCTGGAAGTATTCAAAAGAGTGCATTCTCTTAGTGAAAGCCCCTTTTGGAGTGTAAAAGCTGTATTTTTCACTTTCAAATGAACTATTAGTCATGTTTGGGTGAAGGTTGTAAATGCCAAGAAGACCAAACACAGTGAGAGTGAGAAGAGCGGTATTAAGATGCACAAAATCGACACCCGTGCTAACGTAATAATTTCTCAGGCTGGTTACATATTTCACAAAGGTCAAAGCCAGAGGAAAAAACAAATGGCAAGCATCTTCTACACTCTGACGAATACGAGGTTATATACGCAGGGTTGATTGGTCCAAGACAAGCAACTGATCTAACAGTAGCCAATCAGAGTTCTTCCCAGAGATATTTTATTTAAGTCAAATGGAAAAAATCATCAGGCTTTAGAATTTCCGTGCTGTCATCGATGGTGCCATTTCCTCCCATGTGGAGAAATTTCTACGGCAGCAAGAGAGAGCAAAGTCCACATCCAAAATGACACGGACACAGGAGAAGTGTACTGAGCCCTGACAGAGCTTGACCCCCTGGTTCCGACCATTCCTGAGGCCCATTCAAACTCCTGCATCACCCTCAACGTAGTTATTTGCCTTCCTTGTGTTCTTTTACCCAACCAATTCCAGCTTTTTTTTTCCCCCCCTTAAGCTGCCTCGAATTGGGTTTTATCACTTACGAAAAAAGAATCCTATTTCACCTTCCAGAAGAAGATTCTTTTTTCAGCTGGGTTAGGATTTATTCTTTCTTTTTCAAATACCACCACACTATTTATGGGAAGGAAGGAAAACCCTCTGGGCTTGTAGAGGAATATGTAATGAAATTCAAAAGACACATGCATCCAAGTGAAAAGAATATAGGGGCATAGTAGCCTCTACACCAGTGAAGTGAAATGAGAGACGGGAGAAAGAAGATTGATTTGCATCGTCATTAACATGGAAGGAGAAAAGAGGGAGAACACAATGACCGCGAGAACCACCTCCATTGACATACGTCATTGTTTCAAAACAACAGGCCCAACTGGGCTAACACAGGAGCAAAGTTGGTATCCCAAGCTCCCCAGCTATCTATCCGCCCAGAGTCACTCTTCTGCCAAGCTCATTGTTTACCAAGCTGCCAGCCCAGCCCAGGGATCTGATTAGCAATTTGCACTTTTGTGAGAGGATTAACAGAATTCCTTTGTTTTGATGTCGGATTATCAAACTGCATCTTTAAAGAGGTGTGACCTCATCCAGATTCATAAGCCTGCTCCCTCGAGAATGACTTGAATTTTCCTCCACTTGTGTAACATATAATTTCATAAAGGAGTTACTGTCAAAACATGGTACTCAATTCTTGATGTGTGCAAAGAAGCACATTTGTAATGTAAATAACCTCAGAAGTTTTGTGATATTTTAAAATAACCCATCTGGTGGGAAAACAAGGATTTTCAACCCATTTGGTTCCAGCACTAGTAAATTAGTGTGCATCTAGCTCTGATAGAACCTGCAGATAAACCTCCTTCCCCAACTAAGACTCATGATGCTTTTATTTTTAAGGGTGAGTATTTCTAATCAATTCATACTCTCAACAGATCTTTTAAAAAGAAAGCAGAACATACGAGAGTAAACTGAGGCAAACCAAAGAAATTTGATGGCTACAGCCAAAATGGTAATGATCTCAAATTGTTTACACTGCATGGTTTATACATCCAGCTTTACCCAAATATAGAGATGAAGGAGGGAAACACAATAAGAGTTTTGCATTTCTCAGTCTGTTCAGTAACAGGCAACTCATCAAAAAGAAAGTCCCTAAAATTTCCACCGAAGTTTGAAACCAGTAAAACATCCAAGGGGGAGGACATCTATGGGACAGTATGCAACAGGTTGTGGAAAATTAGCCTTCAGACTCTGCACTAGTACAATGTTTGCTTCAGATGGCAATCACAAATGAAATGCACAAGAGCAATCCAGCCTCTGAAAGGCATGCATTATTGGTGATAGAACTGCGTCTTGGGAAATACATAAATGCCCATTCAACTACAAGTGGCAAAAAGGGCAGTCCAGCCTCAGCTAATGACCCCAAAGCCAGACACTGCTACAGATCAAGGGGCAGCTTTATTCGTTGACAAAGGAATGAAAGCAGTATGTTTTATAAAGAGGAATCAAGAGTATTAAATGTGTTTATTTTAAATATTAGTATAGATTTGTTACCCCAAAGTTGATAGATGGGGGACTGTGCCTTTAAATTAGGGAAATTTCAACTGTAAGTGCGGCTTGAGGTAAAGAATCTGCCTGCCAATGCAGGACATGCAGGAGACATGGGTTCAAACTCTGGGTCAGGAAGATCCCCTGGAGGAGGAAATGGCAACCCACTCCAGTATCCTTGCCCAGAGAATTCCATGGACAGAGGAGCCTACACAGCTACAGTCCATGGGGTCACAAAGAGCCAGACATGACTTAGCGACTGACCACGCAGGCACACTCTAGGCAAGCCCTGATAAATAAGATGTCAAGTGTGCTGATCTGTTTGTAAATACGGCATATACACACAAGACTATTAAATCTATGGTTCTTAATGAACGGTTGTATGAATTATTGAATTCACTTGGAAAACCATTTTTAATACAATCAAGTCATGTTCCCCAACTTCTAGCCTGTAGGTAGAATGAGAACATATTTTTCTGAAAAAAATCTCAACTGTGACTCTGTGAATACCTCTTAAACAGCCCTCTCTTATACTTGGAAATAGGTCTTCTATGCGGATTATTTGCAAGTCTTGCCTTATTAACTAAACTGAAGTGTTCTTTAAAAGGTGGATCATGTCTCTTATGAGCTTCCTATAGTAACCTGTGGGGCTTCCCTGGTGACTCAGCAGTGAAGAATCCGCCTGCCAATGCAGGAGATGCAAGAGACATGAGTTCCATCCCTGGGTCAGGAAGAGCCCCTGGAGGAAGCATGGCAACCCACTCCAGTATTCTTGTGTGGGATATCCCATGGCCAGAGGAGCCTGGAGGAATACAGTCCATGGGGTCGCAGAGGGTCATACACAACTTGGTGACTAAATAACAACAGTGATCTGCACAAAATTTGGTTCAAAAACGTTGGATAAATAAATTCAAAAGACTTGTGTTTAACTAATAGGGCTGTGATAGATGTTATTAAAGCAGACAAATTCTTTAGGTAGAGCAGAATGAAAAAAAAAATTTTTTTAATAACTTGACTTTAACCCCAAAGCTGCTGCTGCTAAGTCGCTTCAGTCATGTCCGACTCTGTGCGACCCCATAGATGGAAGCCCACCAGGCTCCCCCATCCCCGGGATTCTCCAGGCAAGAACACTGGAGTGGGTTGCCATTTCCTTCTCCAATGCATGAAAGTGAAAAGTGAAAGGGAAGTCACTCAGTCGTGTCCGACTCTTAGCAACCACATGGACTGCAGCCCACCAGGCTCCTCCATCCATCGGGTTGTCCAGGCAAGAGTACTGGAGTGGGTGCCATAACCCCAAAGCTACCTACATGGAATTCAAGAAGAAAACAATGAGCACTATTTATGCCTTCTCTAGCCAGAATTACAGAGCACCAGCCATAAACAACCTTGAAATATTCATTTATTCTATATATATTTATTGAATGTCTCCATTTGCCAGAAACTATCCTGGGCTCTGGAGATACAGCAGTAAAGAAAACAGACCAAGTTCCTTGCCCTTGTGCAGCTAATATTCTAGGGAGGGAGACAAAAAATTAACAAGAGAAATGATTAGATGCATTACTGTTAGCTGTTGCTATTGTTTAGTCACTAATTCATGTCCAGCTCTCTGAAACTCCATGGACGATAGCCTGTCCTTTGTCCATGGGATTTTTATAGGCAAGAATACTGGAGTGGGTTGCCATGTTCTTCTCCAGGGTATCTTCCAATCCAGGGAATTGAATCCATGTCTCCCGCATCACAGGCAGATTCTTTACCAATGAGATGCCAGGGAAGCCCACTAGGTAAGTTAAGGAGGTGCTAAGGAGAGAAATTAAAGCAAGGGATGATAGAAAGTGTTTAAGGGAGGATTAGATGAAATTTTACAGGAGAGGCAAGGGCCTCACCTAGGAGTCATTTGAGTCAAGACCTAAAGAAAGTGCTAGAATGAGTCATTATCAATAGCCTGAACAAGATCACTGCAGGCAGATGGGACCCTGCAAGGGTGCAAAGGTCCTGTGGGGTCAGTGCCCAGCTTGTTAGAGAAAGAGCAGCAGGCAGAGGGAGGGAGGGAGGCAGGACAGGAGTAGAAAGACAAGCCAGCAAGGAGAGGGGGCAGGGCTGCCTCTGCTCTTTGAGCATCATAGTTAGGACCCCACTCAGGAAGAAAGCCATTGGCCTATCCTGAGCAGAGAAGGACAAAATCTGACTAATGTGATTTTTTAAATTAATTAATTTTTATTGGAGTATAGTTGCTTTACAATGTTGTGTTAGCTTCTATTGCACACCAAAATGAATCATTCTTACAAATACGCCCCCTCCTTTTGATTTGGAGATATATGTCCCTTCCCTTTTGGGTTTCCCTGCCATTCAAGTCACCACAGTGCATTAAGAAGAGCTCCCAGTGCTATACAACGTGTTCCCATCAGCTGTCTACTTTATGTGTGTGTGTTCATTTTCTCAGTCATGTCTGACTCTTTGTGATCCTATGGACTGTAGCTGCCTGGTTCCTCTGTCCATGGGATTTTCCAGGCAAGAATACTGGAATGGGTTGCCATTTCCTCCTCCAGGGGATCTTTCCGAGCTGGGGATTGAACCTGTGTCTCCCATGTCTACTACACGGCAGGTAGATTCTTTGCCACTGAGTCACTGAGGACACGGTATCCATAGTGTATATATGTTAATCCCAAACTCCCAATTCCTCTCACCCCACGCCTTTCCCCATTGGTATCCAGACATTTGTTCTCTACGTCTGTGTCTCTATTTACACTTTGCAAATATGACTAACGCACTTAACACATTCAAGGCTCACCCTGGCTGCCGTATGAAAACAGACTCAAGGGGAATAAAGTTAGAACCCCAGTAGGAGACTTTGGCCACAAGCAGAGATAACAGTGGTTTGGAGCAGACTAGAAAGTGGAGATGAGGAGAGGTGGTCAGAATCCTGGAAATATTTTGAAAGTAGGGATGACAGAGTTTGGCCCAGGGATTAGATGGACTATAAGTGAAAGGAGTCCAGGATGATGAAAGGTTGGGGTCTAAGCAATGGGGAGAATGGTCTAAGCAAAGGAGCTACTTGGCAGCTCCTTTCACTGAGCTGAGGAGCACTTCAAGGGGAGCCGGCGTGAGGACCATGTCCATAGCTCATTTCACACACCAAGTGGAGCTGTCAAGTGGCCATTTGGGTAGGATGTATACAGAGCTCAGAAAAGAGGTCACAATGTAAAATAAATTTATATTACAAGACAAATTTTCCTATCTCCAACCACTAAATGTGGTTGTTTTCCAATGAGTCTGTATTTAAAAGATGTGGCAGAATTTGCAGTATCTTAAGAACAGTCTTTCAAAAAGTACAGAAATGTGTATGTAGCCATTTGATTTTAATAGAGACAATTCCTTAAAGTTCACCATAGGCAGCTAAATTCATACATAGTCAACATATGTAATAGATGTTAAGGTAATGGCCTGGGTTTGGTGGTCTGACTTGATATATGACTAGAATTTATTTAGATAATCCAGGACAAATATGTAGCACCATGGCTAGACAGGTAGGTCTCACTTTTTTTTTTTTTTTTTTAGGAATAACAAGGAAATTTACACATGCACTTCTGAGGGTCTGTTGATAAGAGCTCATGCTGAGTACACTTTAAGTTTCATGTTTTATCTTTATGATGTATGTGGAATTTTTAAAATAAATCTAAAAGATTAAATGTTTTAAAGTATTTGCTAAACTACCAGACTTTCCCCCGCAAATCTTTAGGTAAAGTTGACTTTGATCATAGTAAGATACTTTGCAATCAGTATCATCACTACCATCATCATAGCTTTTTAACTAAGCCCTACCAGGTGTTAGGCCTTGTGCATTAGTTTTATACTATATACCAAGCCCTGTATATTGTTTTGTATGTGTTAAATCATTCAATTCTAAGGACAAGCCTATGTTATTCATAAGTATTTCTTACACTAAAGCCAGATGTCTCCTGACAAAAATTTATAAATAGAGAAATGTCTTCTCCTTCAATGTGAAAAAGCAACAGAAAAGACTAAAACAACGTACATAAATATATGGAGTCAGAAAAAATTGAGAAAGCTGTACTCCTGTATACTTGTAATATATATAACTAGGAAATGCCTATCTGAACAATTAGTCTATACCAAATGTCCTATACCAAAACAAATGACCCATACCAGTGAAAAGCCATCCATCACAATGAACTAAAAATAATGAGTTGTAAGTTAATAAAAATTAAATACCACTTGTAGAAGTAAAAAACAAGTAATTTAAAACTATTGGATTTTAGGGACTTCCATGGTGGACCAGAGATTAAGACTTCATGTTTTCAATGCAGTGGCTGGGGTTTGAGTCCCTAGTCAGGGAACTAAGATCCCACATGCCATGTGGTACAGCCAAAAAATAAATACATAAAACATAAAACTATTTGCTTTTAGTAAATAATAAGTTTTACTGTATAAAATATTGGGGGGTATAAGGCACTTTCTTAAAAAAAAAAAAACTTTTAATCAAGTACTTATCATATATAAGGTTGATGTCCAAAAATAAAATAGAAAAATACACTTCCACAGTCTGGGGTAGTTCCTCCAAATCCTTCATCCATCTAAGCTGGCAGAGCATGTCAGTGGTTTATCAGATACTGTCCACATTTGTAAATGAGCCTCTTCCTTGTGGTATTTTAGCACTGGACCATGTAAATGATTATACTGCTATATATTTAATGTAGTAGATACAAAACACGGACCCAAGTATCAACTTTAGAAAATCACAAAACTCATCAAATACCTCCTCTGAAGTCATCAAAGTAAGTAGCCTACAAATGACAGGGTTGCTAACTACGGCACCTCTGTTAACACGGTCATTCTAGTGACCCTCCACTCTTCTAATATCCTGTTCATCATACCTAGTAGATCCCGTCTCTGCAAAGGGAGACATTTCAGAATGCACACTTCTGGGTGAGCAGAGAGTCAGATGTGGGTTACCTGGGGGCTCTATCACTCTGCTTATAAATCCAGAAAGGGTCCTGGTGAAACACACAGGGGAGAAGACACACACTTCTTTGACATCTTTCATGCATCATGAAAGCTGACTCTAATTTTCTTAGAAAGACTATTAAAGGGCAATCTTTATACTGTCATTTTAAACTAAAAACAAATAGCAGGGCTAATATATAATATACATCTTCAGTGAAATTAAGCAGGCAAAGTTATTTCTCCAAATCCTACAATCTTCTTTGAGGACAAGCTTCTTTCTTGTTCTTCTGCCACTTCTTTCCCCAGACTGTCTCTGACCACATTATAGCCCAATTTATTTGTTCAGTGAGATTGAACTCAAGTGAACAGTCCACATTTACACTATCCCTTTGCTTTCTCTTCCTCATCAAAAGGCCCCTACTCTTTGTTCTTTTAGTCAATGCCCAAACCTTAAACTTCCAAGATCACAGGTGCCAAATGATAATACAATCAGTGCCAAAATGCCATTGGTTAAAGACAGAAACTTGAATTGCAAAGAAATCTTCAGAGGTAATTAATTCAATCCTTCTCTTAATATTGGAGTCCTCTTTGCTACGTCACTATCATCATCTCGGATTTGGGCCAACTCTACAGCCAGAGATCAAAATTCACTTAATTTTGAGGCAACACATCCAATGTTAACTTTCCTTTCCTGGTCTCAGTTCTCCAGCTACACAGAATATCTTATGTTTTACACACCAAGATGTACTCAGCTCGGTGCCCTGGGATACTGATTACAATGAAATCACATCAAGAGACTTCTTTGCTCCCAAGCTTCTGGTTGGGTTTTGAAAATGAGAGTCACTAGCAGGAGATAGAAAATAAGATGAGTGAGGTCAGGATACGTCTTCCTGCAGCTCTCTCCTTACAGGTAATGGTCACAGTCTAGAGGTATGTATCCAGTCAGGTGGGCCTCTCCAACCTGCTCCCCTCTGCTGATCCCCTTAGGCCCAGAGATGGAATCAACCCTGCACTTATTACCCCCAGAATATCAACCCTTGTCAATTCTTTTTATTAACAACTTTATTGGATATACTACATATACCATATGATCCATCCATTTTAAGTATACAAGTGAATGGTCTTTAGTATGTTTGTAAAGCTGTTCAACCAGCACCACAATCAATGGTGGAACATTTTCATCACTCTAAAAACAAGCTCCGCACTCATTAGCGATCATGCCTCCCCTATTTCTTCCCAATCCTTCAGCCCTAAGGCAGTCACTAAATCTGCCTTCTGTTTTATATATTTGGCTATCTGGACATTTCATATAAGTGGAATAAACAATATATGTTCTCTTGTGACTGGTTTCTAATTCACTGAGCATAATGTTTCCAAAGTTCATTCATGTTGAAGCATGTATCAATACTTCATTTCTTTTTGTTGCCAAATAATATCCCATTGTACGAAGAAAACTCGTTTTACCTGTCCATTCATTAGTTGATAGATATTTGGGTTGTCTGTTGTCTCCACTTGGCTATTGTGAATACCTCTGCCATGAACTTGGTGTATACATTTTTGTGTGGATATGTTTTTATTTCTCTTGAATTAACCTCAGATTGGAGTTGCTGGATTATATGGCAACTCAACCTTTTGAGGAACTGCCTAGACTCCTTCAAGGAACCACCCACGTAACATCACCATCAGTGATATATATGGCTCCTAGTTTCTCCATATCCTCACCAACACTTGTGACTGATCTGTATTTTATATTGTAGTTGTCTTACTGCAGGTTAAGTGGTATCTTATTGTGGTCTTGGTTTTTTAAAAATTCTATTTATATCCTTATAAAGACTACCTTTATTAAATTCTCCTCAAATCATTTAAGTCCACCACATTTTCTGCCAGACCCTGAATGACTCAAAGGCTAATCATTTTCCATATTTTTGAAGGTTGTTTCGAATTCTCTTCAAGTTTTTTCTTCAAGCTAAGCAACTCCTCTTTATATGAACTCTGTTTCCAGTTTATCCTCCTAACTCACTAGTTTTAAACATTAAATTATCAATGTCCTTCAAATATTTCACCCATGTGTGACAGGTATGAACTGACCAGTATACATTTCACCAGGTGATTATCTCATTGCTTATGGACACTATATTCCTTCCATCAATGCTGTTGAAGATGACAATACCTCTTGTTTGAGCGATTAAGTCCTACCATTGGCTTATACGAAATACAAAATCAACCAGATTATCTTCATAATGTACTATCAATTCAGAGAGATTTAAAAATTAAATGGAGAATTACTTTAACACTATTACATTTCATCACTTTAAGTTGTAGCCAACATCAATTTTATCACTGAATTCTGAGTCATTTGCTTCACAGCAGCAAATGAGATAAAATGGGCTAACATGCCAAATATTTCTTTGCCAGAAAAGGCAATCAAAGTATTAGTTTCCTCTCTTTCTTACTTCATCTAAGCTCTTTTTGAAAATAATAAAAGAGGATAAGCCAACAAATACAATGAGTGGCACCTGAGTATAGACCTCTCTTTAGGTTGATAACTATACTAATTTATATCTTTTACATATGGTTCTTCAACTGATAATTCATATTACCACTCTGTCAAGCAAACTAATTTCCTTTCTAATCTCTCAAAATTTTACAAGATATTATGAAACTACATTTTATAAAAGATGATAACTGACAATAGGGTAGCTCTATTAAAAAAAAATTAAGGTAATTTTCTACAATTGGCTCTTGGAGAACCCATATTGGCTTCTTGTGAACATTGTTTTCCTTCTATGTTCAGAAATGATCTACATTATAACACAATCTAAGATTTGACTGCAATCCTTAAAACATAACATTTTAAAAATATAAACTTTTATTTCATTTCAAATTCAAGGTAACATTTATTCATCATGAGTTTTCTAAACATCTTGTCTTCTTGTCTTCTGTCTCAAACTTTACCAAAAGTGGGTTTTTTAAAACAATGTCTAAATAGTAACCACTCCCACCATCGTATACCTCCTTCCCCAATAGGTATAATAATGGGCACTCTGACAATTCAATATTTGAGATTAAAAAAATCTAAATATGTATCACCCTTGATTGTTCTCCTTTCTATACGCCCAACAACCAACATCCAAACCTTTGGCTAGGACTACTCATAGTATATGAAATCTATACCTTCTGGTTGCTTCTCATTAACTCTACTACTGTGTCTCTAGTCCGAGCCAGGATCACATCTAACTCAACTGCCAGAATGATTTCCCCAATGACCTCTCTGCTTCCATTTTTGTCCTCCTTCATCTGCTCTCCACCCAACGGCCAAAGCAGACTTTCAAAAATGCACATCTGACCAAGTCACTCCCTCACTTACATCAGCTTCTCATCACATTTAGAATAAAATGTCCATTGACAGGTGAATGGATTAAGATGTGGTACACATAAGCAATGGAATATTCCTCAGCCATAAAAAGTGACCGAACTCGGTCATTTGTAGAAACGTGGATAGACCTAAAGACTGTTGTGAAGTAAATCAGAAGGAGAAAAACAAATATCATATATTAATGCTTATATATGGAATCTAGAAAAGTGGTACAGATGAACCTGTTGCCAGGGCAGGAACAGAGATGTGGACCTGGAGAGCAGACATGTAGACATGGTGGGAAGAGGAGAGTTGGACAAACTGGGACAGCAGCACTGACATACACTCACTATCGTGTGCAAACCAGACAGCTTGTGGGAAGCTGCGGTAAAGCACCGGGAGCTCAGCTCATGCGTGGAATGGCGGGGGAGGGAGGCCCACCAGGGAGGGGATATATGTATACCTGCAGGTGATTCAGTTCACAGTACGGCACAAAGTAATACAACATTGTAAAACAATTGTCCTCCGATAAGAAACATTTAAGTAACCTGACCCTGCCTTCCTCTCCAACTCCATCTCCCTAATGTTCCCTTCCACCCTCACCATCCACCACCTGCTTAACTACACTAGCTTTTTTGCTGTTCCCAGAAACTAACAAGCTCAGTGTCTCTTCTGGGACCTTACTTTTGCCATCTCCTCTCCCTAAAGTCTCCCCACATGTCCTCACATGACTTCTCATCCCTCAGGTCTCAGGTGTCATCTCCGAGAACTTCGCCTGCTCTCTTTATCTAAAATAACACTTTCAGTCCTACTCACCTCTCTCCTGTATTTCCTTCATTCAGTTTATCACTTTCTTGAAGTATTGTACCTTTATGTGTTTATTCCTATCTCCACCTTTAGAATCTAAGTACTTTCGAAGCAGGGCTTTTTCTATCTCGTTCACCAATACACAATCAGATGCCTATAATAATAACCAACACCTAGTGAGCCCCCAAAACACATTTTTTAAATAAATTGAATAAGAATCCCCAAGGAACAAATCTAATAATGTACATTCTGATCTTGGTAGAAACCAGGAGAAACACGCAGGGCCGAGAGCAGTTTTGGTAAATCTTCCCATCACACTGTGCTACAGGATACCCATGTGAGAGCACAATCTTCGTTCACAAACTCCATCAATCAAGAGACCAACAGGTCTGGTCTGAAGCCGCTGATATCAGAGAACCCCAGCACACGAGAGCCTTCAATCTCAAATGTGGGCCATAAGTATTTTTTTTCCCCTATCTCAGCCACCACTCTCCCAATTATAATAAATGAATAAAGTAGATTGAAGCTAAGGAAAAATAAAGCAAAATTAGAAGCTGGCAAAAAGCAAACCCATTGCCTGGGGCAGCCTGGGGCTGACGGATGATGACAGCTAGCAGACAAATCCTGTTCCCCATTCTAAATTCTGTCTCCTAAACAAATTAGCAAGCTCATCAATATCTGCACGGCATTTACCTTCTGCGGCAACAGCTGCTGCAGAATCGCGATGCTGACTTTTGGGGTTGTGGTCTGGCTGATGGGACGCATTCACTGGCCAAGCAGGGTCGGAGATGACAGAAAGACAACCCAATATTATAGGAGACAGTGTGACAAGGGCTTGGAGGATAAACAGCTTGAGAGTCCCCTACTGAATCTACTACTCACCCCTGCCCCTCCCCCAATAGCTAGATGTTTGCATGATGAGATGTGAAAAGTTCATTCTTGTGCTAGTAATTAAGTGTAAAACTTACAATAAAGACATTAAGTAATTAAAAAGAAACTTGTGACATCCATAATCCTGTATCTGGACGATGCTTTAAAACATGATCATTTTCATGAAAACATGATCATTTTCATTCAGTGTAGAGATTATATTCTAAAATGGCAAAAATCTTCTCTTTTTAAAAAAAATGACATTATACGGTTTTCTGTTGTAGCATAAGGGAAACTTTGTGCCTCATCTTCAAAGAAGAAGCTATAAGACCAAACACAAGATACGCGCGCATGTTCAGTCGTGTCCGACTCAGCGACACCATGTACTACAGTCCACCAGATTCCTCTGTTCATGGAATTTTCCAGGCAAGAATACTGGACTGGGTTGCCATGACCTCCTCCAGGGGATCTTCCTGACCCAAGGATTGAACCCACATCCTCTGCGACTCCTAAACTGCAGGCAGATTCTTCACCTACTAAACCACCTGGGAAGCCCAAACGCAACATCTATAGTACAATAAATACATCTTACCCTAAAAGTTTCTAATGAAAATAGCAAAGGAGGAAAGAAAGGGCTTTTATGATTAATTTTATAGGCAATGTTTTCCATGCACTTACATGAAGTTAAGGATACCAAATATTCTTAAGACATCCTGCACTGAGAAAACATAAAACTATGAGTGGCTTAGTTAATGATACACAATAGCATTTCAGAACGGAGACTCTGACCACCATTAATTCATTAGGGGAAAGGGAACTGGAAGAAAATGGAAGGCAGCAGACTGCCTGAATCTATGCCCAAGCATTTTCTCATTAGAGTCCTGAAATTCTTCAAAGTGTGTTTTAGCACTTACAACAGGGGAAACCCTAAATCTCTTCTGACAAACCATACCCCTTCGTACTAAATGACAACAAAGGGTAGAGACATCCGAGAAATGTCTGTCGAGAGAAGACAAGCCTGTTCCCACCTGAGAAAGAAAAAAAGAAGGTCATCAAGACTCTTCCTATAGCTGAGAGAACCCAAGACACAGGACAGAGAATGCCAGGTACATATCAACTTCCCACTCACTGTTGGTAAACTCTACTGATTTCAATAATCTGCACAGAGGCTGCCTCCCAAGCCTTATTTGTGTAGGTACCTCCCTCCTCCCATCTAGCTCAGTCAGTAAAGAATCTGCCTGCAATGCAGGAGACCTGGGTTTGATTCCTGGGTCAGAAGATCCTCTGGAGAAGGAAATGGCAACTCACTCTAGTATTCTTGCCTTGAGAATCCCATGGACAGAGGAGCCTGGTAGGTTCCCAGTTCATGGGGTTGCAAGAGTCAGACATAACTTAGTGACTAAACCACCACCTCCCTCCCACAACGGCATTGCCATTCTCAGCCAACACCTGTTGACTGTCCAAACCAAACGGAAGAAGTGGCTACTACTGGGGAGAGATGTGAAGGTTCTTGTCATTTGAAAAGATGAGCCCAGGGCAGGTGCGGTTCCTGCCTCTCCTCTGCTCTCAGGCATTGGGCGGTGATGTTGTTTAATCGCCAAGTCATGTCCAACTCTTTGTGACCCCATGGTCTGTAGCCCAATAGACTCCTCAGTTCAGTCACTCAATCGTGTCTGACTCTTTCAACCCCATGAACTGCACCATGCCAGGCCTCCCTGTCCATCACCAACTCCAGAAGTTCACCCAAACTCATGTGCGTTGAGTCGGTGATGCCATCCAGCCATCTCATCCTCTGTCATCCCCTTCTCCTCCTGCCCCCAATCCCTACCAGCATCAGTCTTTTCCAATGAGTCAACTCTTCACATGAGGTGGCCAAAGTATTGGAGTTTCAGCCTCAGCATCAGTCCTTCCAATGAACACCCAGGATTGGTTTCCTTTAGGATGGACTGGTTGGATCTCCTTGCAGTCCAGGGGACTCTCAGCAGTCTTCTCCAACACCACAGTTCAAAAGCATCAATTCTTCAGCTCTCAGCTTTCTTCACAGTCCAACTGATATCCATACCTGACTACTGGAAAAATTATAGCCTTGACTAGAAGGAACTTTGTTAACAAACTGATGCCTCTGCTTTTGAATATGTTATCTAGATTGGTCATAACTTTCCTTCCAAGGAGTAAGCATCTTTTAATTTCATGGCTGCAGTCACCATCTGCAGTGATTTTGGAGCCCCCCCAAAAAAAGTCTGACACTGTTTCCCCTGTTTCCCCATCTATTTGCCATGAAGTGATGGGACAGGATGCCATGATCTTCGTTTTCTGAATGTTGAGCTTTAAGCCAACTTTTTCATTCTCCTCTTTCATTTTCATCAAGAGGCTTTTTAGTTCCTCTTCATTTTCTGCCATAAGGGTGGTGTCATCTGCATATCTGAGGTTGTTGATATTTCTCCCAGCGATCTTGATTCCAGGGTGTGCTTCTTCCAGCCCTGCGTTTCTCATGATGTACTCTGCATAAGTTAAATAAGCAGGGTGACAATATACAGCCTTGACGTACTCCTTTCCCTATTTGGAACCAGTCTGTTGTTCCATGTCCAGTTCTAACTGTTGCTTCCTGATATGCATATAGGTTTCTCAAGAGGCAGGTCAGGTGGTCTGGTATGCCCATCTCTTTCAGAATTTTCCACAGTTTATTGTGATCCACATAGTCAAGGGCTTTGGCATAGTCAATAAAGCAGAAATAGATGCTTTTTCTGGAACTCTCTTGCTTTTTCAATGATCCAGCGGAAGTTGGCTCCTCTGTCCATGCACTTCTTTGGCAAAAGTGGGTTGCCATACCTACTTTATTGAGGCACTCACCAAGCTGTACAATTGATATTTATACAAATGGCAATAACCCAATCAGGCTTGAGAAAACATGTGTAATTCTTTTGTGGACACATCTGGAATAGTAAGTACCTGTGAGAGCTGATCAATGCCCATGAAGGTATGAGCAAGAGGGTGTCCTCTTGTTCACATTTCTCTGAAGTTAAAAATGACTATGTAAACACAGTAAATGTGCGTTACGGCAAACAGCAAAAATAGGATTTTTATTTTCCCACCATCATGAATTCTTACTGGCTTTCTATAGAAGTCTAAAGCATTTTTTTTCCAAATTATAACAGATGTTTTCACTAGATAGTGGGCTTCCAGAGGTCAGAAACAGTCTTCTGTCCTCTAAAATAAAGCTTGATGATCTCACAGATTCTCAGTAAATGCTGTTGATTAATGAGTATTCTACTAAGGCCAGCTAGATACTGATGATCCTCCCGCTTTTCTTCCTGTCACTCACTGTACCTTTCCTTAAAATGAAACTTTTTTTTTAAATGATTAGGCCCTTTCTTCTTCCGTAAATAAGAGCTTTATCTAAAATATACCACTACAGGGGTGGAGACTATATGGATATTCACTCAGGCACAGAGACTGGAGGATGAAAACAGATAACACAGAACTGGATTTTTTTTTTTTTTTTTTTTTTTTTTGAGAGAAAGGAGGCCCATACTGAGTGGCATGTAGGATCTTAGATGCCCAACCAGGGATCAAACCCACAATTCCTGCATTGAAAGTGCAGTCTTCCAAGTGGAGAGTCAACCACTGTATCCCCAGGGAAGTTCCAATAACTGGAGTTTTTTTTTATTTTAAAAAAAAAGAACTACTACCATCTTGTCAGCAATCTCAGGTCTTTGGAACCCAGAAGATACACGTCAGTATCTGGTGTCAGTCTTCTAGCAGGCTAAATCAAGGGAAATTTTAAAACAGTCATTTTAGAGATGAGAGCATTAATGATGACTCAAAGGAATGATCAGCCAAAAAAAAAAAATTCTTTCCCTTTTGCACTCTGACTTTTCTGTGTGACGTCAGGTGTGTGAGCAAGTTCTCTGGGTCTTACTTTCCTTATCTGTGAAGTGGCTCGATAAACCACTGAACTTCATTAACTGTCAATAATCCTAATAGGATTAAAGTGAAATATTTCTATATTTTGTGACCCTTAAAAGCCCCAGAGGGTGCCTAGCACTACAGCATCCTCTTTATGGAAATAAACTGTCAATAATGTGTGTTCAGGACTGCTACGCCCTCATTCCCTATTCTGAGGGCGCTGGAAAGAAGTAACTTGTGTTATTTTACAGACCCCGACAGGCTGGTACCTTGTCACACTCCTGTTTCTAATCTTCTAGAACTCTCAAGCTGAAACCCTCTTTCAAACAGGCATTTCATGGGTACCACCAGCACTGACATCAGACCTTGAGTTCAAAGGTCACATGTCTCTCCCACTCCCCTGCCGTCTGTGTCTGGCCTGACCTCACCGAACGAAATGCCTTCTTTATCTCAAACAAGTATAGGCTGCTATGAGAAGGAGTCTGGAGAGGGAGATTATTGGTTGCAATTGTTTGAAAGATTCTAATAATTGCAAGCAAGGGATCCATCCTCTCGTGTCACGTAAGTTGGAAAATGGGTCAGACATAATGCATTTGGTTAAGTGTCTAAACTGAAAAGGTGCTATTTTATTTTAAATGGCATAGTCTTTACAAAGGCTAAGGTTACTGGTGCAATGCTCTCTCATTTTAAAATGTATCAGGGACATGCCCTCTGAGGGTCAGGCTTTCATTTGCGGATGTTAATTCTCAGCTGCCTGCTTCTCGTCCTTCATTGTACCCTGTGTCTTAGCTGGGCACGCTCCTGACTCCCTGCGCTATCCAGACGGTCCATGTAAATAGTGTTTATGTTAAGGAAGTCATGTTCAGTGTGACTGGAGCACACAGAAACTGATGTTGTTGTCACTTTAGATTAAGCTCTTATTTTAGTAAAGGAGGCAATTGGAGCAGGCAGCTGAGTGGCCGAATGAAATATTCAGCTCATTTCATTTAGAGCTGCCCGGTTTCCATTGTTCATGCTGGCAAGTCTGGTTAACCCTGTCGGTGCTGGCACATAGCAGCCCCTGACTCACTCACACACTCTCCAGCTAACACATTTTAAGTCATCCATCAATACACCTAGACGTAATCAAGTGCAAGAGGTAGGCACAGTCACCCCTGGATGCATCGTGGTGAACTCCTGTCCATTTGGGTGCCCCAAATGAATGCTTTCAAAGGGGGATGTATGTGCACAGAGTCTAAATTTCCAGTTACAACTGGGAAATGGGTGAGCACTGAGATGCTTAGAACACCAGGTTTTCTTTTTTTGAGTCAGCTAAACTGTTAAAATGAAATAATGTGTTTACCAAGGGCAAATGTTGGGCTTTAAGTCCTGGGAACATGTTAAGTACTGCCCTGAGACAAGGAGCTGTTGAAAACACAGGTAGACACCAGCATCATCCCCGAACCAATGCCCTAGCTACATAAATTATTGTTTGAAATGTACTATTTGGAAGGACTTGTGTATAGAGTCTTAATAATATTTTGCTACTTTCCTGGGAGTGCTGATTGTGTCCTGGCCATTTTTTGGAATTTAAGGCACCTGTTTAGAGACTCTCCCACCATTACAGAATAATTCAGCCCAACCAAAAAAATCAGCTTTCTCTTTTTCTCCCTCTCCTCATCTCTCCTTCCCTCCTTCTCTCTCTTTCTGTCCCTACACCTTCTCCTTCCTCCTCCTCCATCCCTCCTTTTCTGGACAACTTAAATCAGAAAAGGTGATTGAGGGAAATGATACAGTAATTATCATTTTCATATGCCAAATCTAAGTTTTTCATCCGTAAGAAAATGCTTTGTAAAGTGAATGAACATCATTTCAAGATCCTGGGAGAACAGAAATTCTTCCTAGCTACAACTTACTGATATTACTTTATGTTCACATGAAGTATCAGTCATCAATGAACAGAAATAACTAATTGCTATTATGGAGTCTGACTCAACTCCAAAAACACAATGAAAGACAAATACACACCAGGCTCTGTGCTGGGCTAACAGTAACTTTAAAATTCATGGTATCTAAATATTTAATAATTATTCTGTAGATCCAGGTTTTCTGGAGCCTAAAAGCTTATGTGATTTTAGAAAGAGAAAACAAATTGAAATGTTTAACATGCAAGTGAATATTTAGTTACAATGGAAAAATCCTAACAAATTAGTACTTGAAAACACTGAGATGTATCACAAACATCACAAAATCTGGGGAAAAAACACATAATACTCATATTAATTAACTCCCTGACCGCACTTCTCTAATGCTTTTCTCTCCCACAGTTGTTAGCTGCATACTCTGATTGCCTCTTTGTAAATATTACTTTCTATAGAGAACATGGAAAGATAATCCATTCTTTTATCTAGTATGCTTACTTAAATTGTATCTTTAAATTCTTATTGAATTTGCTTTTATTTATTTACTTATTTATTTGCTGAGCAGCATGTGGGATCTTAGTTCCCTGACCAGGATCGAACCCGCACCCCTTGCATTGGAAGCACAGAGTCTTAACCACTGTAACACCAGGGTATCCTTTAAATTGTATTTTTAAATTGTATTTTTAACTATTCATAATTGTGATTCAGAAACCATGCAACTGCACAATGCAAGATGCTTGCTGCCTATATTACTCCTATAAGTTTTTACCCTAAAAACGCAGATATTTGAGAAATTCTACTTATGCAATATTCATCAAAAAAGAAAAATTACACAGTGCATTAACAATACTATGAACTGCATTAGTCATTAAATTCCTAACAGGAGAGAACTTCTATTGTGACTAAGCATTGAATCAAACCAAAATCCAAGCTGTTTATAACATTATACATCTAATAACAAGAAAGGTTTTTCATAGGGTAGCTTCTGGCTCTGTACGTTTCAAATCTAGTTACAACAGGTGTCAGGACTGTAGAACGTGTCCATAGGATAATATGGCCTCTGTTTCCTTACTTGTGTGTCAAATGGCTCCAGTAAATTGGCAAAGTGGAACATCATCAATAGTGTCACTATACATGGAAGAGTAACATAACTATGTCCCATTTAATTTAAAATCACTGTATCACCAGCTTGATCCCCCTTTGGTAGACCCCCACTACCACCACTCCAGGATTCTTGCCTGGAGAATTCCATGGACAGATTAGCCTGGCAGGCTATAGTCCATGGGGTTGCAAAGAGTTGGACACGACTGAGTGACTAACACCACCACCAAAATAAAGCCGTTATCTCTCCAATGCCGTCACAAAACAGAAAAGGAATGAGGGGGAGATTAAAGTGAAGGCACTGGTCGTAAGCGATTGCAGTGAAAATAGCTTAGATTGCAAATTTTACAAAATATATGGTTCTTTGAATACATGGCCTATACAGCATCTCCAAGCCTGGGAAAGAACTCATAGGAATGAAGGGCCCTGAAGCTTAGTTTTCCCTCTAGTGAAATAGTTTAGTTGTTTTCTGATTGAACAAATTTTTAAAATAATAAATATCAGATATTTGTCAATAATTATAATTATAAATATCTATTAAAGGAATCTTATTTTAAGACATAGAGTCCAATTGGTAATTAACAATAATTGAAGAATTCAAAAAAAATACAAGAGAATGGTATTTGGAGCAAATTTTGTTTTGGGAATTATAAAACTGTTAGTACCAATTTTCTAAAAAAACAAAGACCTTCTGCATCTAAAGTATAAACAAAATGTGGGATTAAACAAAAAAATTTTTTTTTAATTGCCACATATTTCAGCTGCTAAAAAACAAGATAGCTGTTGAGAAGAGCATGCTGAGTTAGCCACTGGCAGGAAAACTGTGGAAATACACATTTGGAACTCCGTTTTCCAAAGAGCCTATGGAATTAAATAAGAGAAGAAAGCAATTCCAAAATTTAATTTTGATAGAATTTTCTCCTCTGCTGACTCTCAGAAACGTACAAATTGCAATCTTATAACACATTATCTCTAAAAACTGCAAATACCTTATGTGTGTTATATAAACAGTTACAGCATATTTTTCCATTAAACAAAATATTAAATCAAAACATTCTATGTACTCATAATATTAAAAAAGCTTTCTAATTTTTAATATAAGGTTTTCATAGTGAGTTCATTCATTTGAATTATCTCTGAATATGCATTAGAAAGATACTAATTCTATACACTCATATTGACTAAAAAGATAAAACATAAACTTGGAATAAATGATCAATGCTTAAATCCAATGCATAACTCAGCATATTCATTAAAGCAGCTAAACTTATTAAAGTTTTTACAAACTTCTCAAACTATTCATTAAGAGTTTAGGGGAAAATCGATGTTAGATTTAGGAATCAAATTCCATTAAAAACTTTTGAGATGGATGCCCCAATCTCTAAAGTGGGTGAAACGATCAGTTTATTAGCTTTTCAAACTTGCATGTCTTTCTAGTTTGTTTCTTTTCTTCCTTCTGCCTCCTTTACTTTCTTGAAACCATAGGAACTGGGTGGCCCTGCCACAAAATTCTTAGCCAACGAAATGTGAATTATAAAAAAAAAATATTTCAAGACATTAAGTTTTTGAGGGAGGGTAGAGGAAGAATTAAGACTTTTTTAGAAAGTTGCTGAGGAACAGCAAAGCTAAAACCAAAGCACAAACTCAAAGGTTAGAAGAAGCAGAACTTACTGAACAGAATCAACTATATTCAACTCAAAGTCAACAACAGGGAACATTCAAAGTCATTTCAATACATATACCAACAGACCAAATTCTTAGCACATGAAATGTGAATTATAAAAAAAATAAAATTCAAGACATCAAGTTTTGAAGGGAGGGTAGAAGAAGAATTAAGACTTTTTTAGAATGTTGCTGAGGAATAGCAAAGCTAAAACCAAAGCACAACTCTCAAAGGTTAGAAGCAGCAGATGTTAATGAACAGAACCAATTATAGTCAACTCAAAGTCAACAACAGGGAACATCCAAAGTCATTCCAACACATATACCAACAGCCCAAATTTGTACCTGCCAAGTCTACTTTCCTCTTTCACTTCTCTGATATCTTAATCTAAATAGACAAAATGCTTCATTGCAATAATATGGCTACCCCAGATATATCCTAAATTCCATTTGCTATAAAGAAAAAAAATGGAGAAGGCAATGGCGTCCCACTCCAGTACTTTTGCCTGGAAAATCCCATGGACGGAGGAGCCTGGTAGGCTGCAGTCCATGGGGTCACAAAGAGTTGGACACTTACTGAACTTTCACTTTTCACTTTCATGCATTGGAGAAGGAAATGGCAGCCCACTCCAGTGTTGTTGCCTGGAGAATCCCAGGGACGGTGGAGCCTGGTGGGCTGCCGTCTATGGGGTCGCACAGAGTCGGACACGACTGAAGCGAATTAGCAGCAGCAGCAGCGGCAGCGGCAGCATGTATGCATGCATTTAGAATGCATAGTATAACTACTCTCATAAAAGACTTACAACTATCTCCTGTGTGTGTGCTTAGTTGCTCAGTCATGTACTACTCTTTGTGACCCTTTGGACTATAGCCTGCTAGGCTACTCTAACAATGGGTATTTTTAGGCAAGAATACTGGAATGGGTTGGCATTTTCTCCTCGGTGGGATCTTCCTGATCCTCCCAACTACTACCTCCTAATGCTCCCTAAATCATTACCAGGAAAAGACCACAATAATTACCCCTGAAAAATAGACTTCTACGGAGAGTTCACAATTACAGATCACATTTATCTAACCTTCATAGTAAAATGAAAAAGAAGCACTGATTTTACCCTACAGTTTAGTTTTAAAAAAATAAAATTATAATGTCCAATGTTAGTGGAAGTGTAGATCAAAAAATCCATTTCTATATTAGCTATGGCAGTGTCAGATGGCACAGTCTATCTGGACAGTCTATCTAGTAACAGATAACAAAATGCATTAAAATACTTAACACAATTGATATAGTAAATAAACTTTTGTGAATCCAAAAATATGAAAACATACATAAAGATGTTCAATAAACCATTACTTGCAACTGTGACCTGACGCTACCATTTTTTTCTTATTAATAGCCCTCAGTTCAGTTCAGTTCAGTCACTCAGTCGTGTCCGACTCTTTGCCACCCCATGAATCGCAGCACGCCGGGCCTCCCTGTCCATCACCAACTCCCGGAGTTCACTCAGACTCACGCCCATTGAGTCGGTGATGCCATCCAGCCATCTTATCCTCTGTCGTCCCCTTCTCCTCCTGCCCCCAATCCCACCCAGCATCAGTCTTTTCCAATGAGTCAACTCTTCGCATGAGGTGGCCAAAGTATTGGAGTTTCAGCTTTAGCATCAGTCCTTCCAGGACTGATCTCCTTTAGAATGGACTGGTTGGATCTCCTTGCAGTCCAAGGGACTCTCAAGAGTCTTCTCCAACACCACAGTTCAAAAGCATCATTCTTTGGCAATCAGCCCTACCATCCATCAAGTCATAGAAGGGAGAAATCTTGGCCCTATTCTTTCCCTCACACTAAGAGCCAATAATTTCTCCCCCTTAGTCTTCCACATCTTTTCTTTTTCATCTCTATAGCTACTATGTTGGTTTAAGAACTTGCTATCCTCTTCTGGATTCCTGCAGTATCATCTTGGGACTAGATCTGGAAAATGAGATCTAAGCTTATACAATTTGGGGACCCTTTAAAGAAAAAGAAGGTAAAACTGTAAATGCAAAAGGTTTGTCACCAATGCTTCTCTCTATGAGAGAAGCATAACAGAGGGGTAGTAATATAGAAATAGAAGTGCTCGTAATCAGCTGAAGCTAAAAGCTCACACTTCTGGCAAATTTTATGAAAACACAGACCCACAAGAATACATTTTGGAGTCTCCACCAAAACTGCTAGAGGTCCTTGCAAGCCAAGTGTGTTTTGTTTTGTTTTTTCGTTTTTTTTTTTTAAGCTTTTTGGTATATCTGAACCCTTACCAAATGCTTAGATCCTGAAGCTTACAATTTCTAAGCCATCCATCCCACCATATTGCTGATAAATCAATTTTTCTAAAATGCATTTCTAAACATATTTCTGCCCCATTTGTAAACCCTTCTTGCCAATAGGATAATTAGTACAAAGCATTCCATGATATCACCTCCACCTACTTTTCCAACTTCATTTTCTAGACATGCTGCATTATTTACAGTTCCTTATGACGTTATTTCAGTCATACTATACCTTAACAAATGTTCCTGCTTCTAACTGTAAAGTATTTTCTTCTCTTTTCTGGCTAAAAGATTTCTTCTTTTTTTCTGTTAAAATTCATTACAGATCTGAAACTAGAATTGAAAGCAACTTCTTTGGCCCATTCTTGTCCAGCTTTGTACTTACCATGCATTACAAGGACTTATCATGGTCTGTTTTCCCTAATAAATTACAGTCTCCTTCAAGGTGGAACCCCTGGCCTAGCCATCTTTATTTCCCAAGTGCCTGCATTAAGCACTCAGTAATCCTCAGCTGAACAAATGAATGGAAAAGGAAGAGAAGCAAATATACTAAAAGGTTACTATTATTGCTTTTGGTTATTGGCATTGTTGGTAATTTTTTACCCTCATTTTAAAACATTTTTGCTATTTGGCTATATATGTTTTATAGTGGGAAATCTAATTTATAATAAAATATTTCTTTGAGGTTTCTTGTGATTTTCATTAGATCTAGTATCTAATTCTCTTAATTCTTTGCACACCTGTGCCAGGCTTATTTAGAGGGCCAACAGTCTACCTTACTTGAAATAATGTTTAGATTCCTATACACAATTAGCTAAATAAATATCATTAGTGCAGCTTCATTAAAACATATTTTTCTTAAATATTTCTCAGTACACATATTTCTCAGTAAGTGAGCATTTATTAGAATTTTGGCAAGAAAAATCTTAAAATGGACTTATTTCCATAGGTATATATTTCAAGCACTAACTGAAAGGGATAATAAAAATGTTTTGCCATCTGGAATAAAACAGCACTAAATACTACAAGACTCAAATTATGTTCATATTCATGAAGACACATTTCCAAATCACTATTATAATTCCTATCTTCCACATAAGATGCACTAAAGAATTGTTTTTATAAGGAAAATATCCAAAACAATCTGATAATTTTCCTAAATATAACCCTCATTGAAGCTGAATATATTTTAGTAAAGCTATCATTATCATTATCCAGTAAATGCCTGCAGGAACTTCAGAGCAAACATTTTATTCATTTTCTTTCGCATGATCTAAATATGTTGCTTTATTACACATTGTTTAACTATGCTCTACATGAAACAGACCACGTACACATGGCATATGTAGATATGAATACAGGTCAAGAGCACCCCAAACGCAAACCACAGGTCACAGGAATAACATCAGCAAACTCACACTGACACCATTTTAGTAGTTTCAGATCCAGTTGAATTCTTCACAATCTATACCTCTAGTTCAAGTACAAATTCATTTTCTAGCCTAGAGTATTACAGTTTTAGATGAACTTCTTCACAAACCTGTTCCTTTGTGTAAGGTATAAAGTATAAAGTGACTCCTTTGTGTAAGGTGTAAGGTTATTACAAGCTCATGAGATAGTTTGACCCATGTCTTAGTCTGAGCTCCTTCTCTGGGTGGATCCATGCCCCAGCCAATCTGATCGGATGTTTAAAGGAAAACTAGCATTCTCCTCTTTGCAGAGGACTGCACGCAAGAGTTGCCTGAGATGAAGTGTGGCACAGCAGAAAGAACTCGGCTGTAGAGTCACAATGTCATGGCGCGGAATCTCCACAATGGCATTTCAAGGGCTGCGTGACCTTCAAGTTTATTGAACCTCTTTGAACCATAGTGTTATGGGCTGAATGGCGTCCCCCTCCACCCCAAATTCACATGATAAAGTCCTAACTTCAGGTATCTCAGTCTGACATTTGTTTGCTTTTTTTTTTTCCCTTTTTATTTTTTTAAACACTAATATTTTTCTCATTAACAGACTTTATTTCTCGGTCTTAGGTTTATGAAAAAATTGAAAAAAAACATAAAGAGTTCTCAAATACTCCTTTCACCCCACCCTCAGTTTACCCTGTTATTAACATCTTACACTGGTATGATACTTTTTTTTTTTTTACAGTTGATGAACCAACAATGAAATGATTATTAACTAAAGTCCATTGTTTACATTTGACTTCTTTTTGTGTGTTGCATGCTTCTACGTACTTTGACAAATACAGAATGGCATGTCTCCACCATTACAGTATCATATATCATATGATAAAGCTTAACTGCCCCAAAACCCTACTGTGTTCCACATATTCATTTTTCCCTTTGTGTCTCCTTTCTCTATCTCTGTAGTGTATATAGATATAATATAGTAATATAAATGATCCTGTGTTTTTAATTTCAAATTCCATTTGTTCATGTGGTATATGGGAAATCAATTTACTTTTATATATTAGTCTAATCTAGAAGCAATACTTATCCAGGAGTCTTTTTATAAATTATTTTGAATTTTCTACATAGACAATTATGTAACCTGTCAACAGTTTTCATCTTTCTCTGTCCCTATCTGTGAAGTGAAAGTCACGCAGTCACATCAAACTCTTTGTGACCCCATGGCCTATACAGTCCATGGAATTCTCCAGGCCAGAATACTGGAGTGGGCAGCCTTTCCCTTCTCCAGGGGATCTTCTCAACCCAGGGATCAAACCAAGTCTCCCACACTGCAGGCGGATTCTTCACCAGCTGAGCCACAAGGGAAGCCCCTTCCCCATTCGTGTGTATACATACATATTTTTCCTTGTCTTAATACATTAGCTAGGAATTTCCAGTATGATGCTGAATAGGAGTGGTAAGAGGAGACATCATTGTCTTATCCCACAGTGATAGGAGAAGGAATCTAGTTTCTCATCATGGTGTATGTTTTTAACTGTAGGTTTCTCTATTCCTAGATGATTGAAAGTTTATCATGAATGGGTGTTGGATTATGTGAAATGCTTTTCTATATCTATTTTTATAATCATTTGATTTTTCTTCTTTCAGGTCAGTTCAGCCACTCAGTCGTGTCCAACTCTTTGTGACCCCATAAAGCGCAGCATGACAGGCCTCCCTATCCATCACCAACTCCTGGAGTTCACCCAAACCCATGTCCATTGAGTTGGTGATGCCATCCAACCATCTCATCCTCTCGTCCCCTTCTCCTCCTGCCCTCAATCCCTTCCAGAATCAGGGTCTTTTAAAATGAGTCAGCTCTTTGCATCAGGTGGCCAAAGGATTGGAGTTTCAGCTTCAACATCAGTCCTTCACTGAACACCCAGCACTGATCTCCTTTAGGATGGACTGGTTGGATCTCCTTGAAGTCCAAGGGACTCTCAAGAATCTTCTCCCAGACCACAGTTCATCAATTCTTCTGTGCTCAGCTTTCTTTATAGTCCAACTCTCACATCCATACACGACTAGATTTTTCTTTTTTAGCTATTAATATGATAGATTATAGCAATTGATTTTTGAATGGTGAATGAGAGTTGCATATTTTTTATATACGATACTGGATTCAACCGCTAGATATTTTGCCTACGTTTGATATTAGGCTAATGCTAGTATCACAGAATGAGTTTGGAAGTGTTCCCTATGATTCTATTTTGTGGATCAGTTAGTATAGAATTAGTATCACTGTGACATTTAAAAGTGGGTCATTGCATATATAATTAGTTATGCAAAGATGAGGTTATTAGTGTGGGCCCTAATCCTATATAGGATCTTCCCAACCCAGGGATCAAATCTAGGTCTCCAGCATTGCAGTTGGATTCTTTACCAGCTGAGCCACCAGAGAAGTACAGATAATTAATTTAGCCACTAAGTTGTGCCCAACTCTTCTGACATCATGGACTGTAGCACACCAGGCTCTTCTGTCCATGGGATTTACCAAGCAAGAATACTGGAGTGGGTGCCATTTCCTTCTGCAGGGGATATGCCCTACCCAGGGAATGAATCTAGGTCTCTTGCATTGCAGGCAAATTCTTTACCAACTGAGCCACCAGGGAAGCCCAATCCTATATAACTGGTTTTCTTAAACCAGCACACCTAGTTTCCTCAAATTTTAAATCCTGAACATAAAGGATGCACTGCCAGTATACAGATTTCAACCCACAACACAGATATTCAAAAAAGGGGAGGCAATATTTTTTATCACACAGGATGTAACATTTGAGGTATTTCATTTCCTTGAATCTTACTTCTTTCTCCATTCAGTCAGACAAGCTGCTAAATTATTGGCAAGAACTGGGAGATTGGGATTTTGATATATATATATATATATATATATATACACACACACACACACACACACACACACACACACACACACACATACATACAAACGCACTACTATCTATTTCACACTATGTATAAAATAGACAACTAATGAGAACCTATTGTATAGAAATAAAACTCTACTCAGTGCTCTATCTTGACCTAAATGAGATGGATATCTAAAAAGGAGGGGATATATGTACACGTATAGCTGATTTACTTTGCTGTACAGTAGAAACTAACACAGCATTGTAAAGCAACTATATTCTAATAAAAAGCTTTTTAAAAAAAGAAAAGAAAATTGTTGGCAGAGGAGGGAAGCATGGGGGATGTAGGGGTGTCAATTACTGGTTTTTGAGTTTCAAAAGTCTAAGACCCTCTGGGAAATTAGAATGACTCTCACACATTGAAAATAGACTTAAAAGAAATCCTCCCATTTACTGAGCTAAAATCATATTTAGGTACTTTTGAGTGGAAGATAAGGTAATCAAGCCATGTACAGATATTAGTGAATCTAGAAGCAAGTTACCAATGGGGTGGCTAAGCCTTTACCCCTCCCCCAACCACTCTCCTCTTCCTGCTGCTGCTTACTAGCTTCAGTTGTGTCTGATTCTGTGGGACCATACGGACTGCAGCCCACCAGGCTCCTCTGTCCATGGGATTCTCTAGGCAAGAGTACTAGAGTGGGTTACCATGTCCTCCTGCAGGGGATCTTCCTGACCCAGTGATCAAACCTGGGTCTCCTGCATTGCAGGTAAGAGTCTTTACCACTGAGCCACCAGGGAAGCCCCTAACTCTTCCTAGTGTAGCTGACTGGATCAGATGTTAAAACTAGGAGATTCAACTAAGGCACCTTCATTGAACAGGCATGAAATTCCAAAGAAAAGGGCTAGACCAAAACCAAAATTTTTTTTAAAGTCCTAAGAACTGGCTGCATGCATGCTAAGTCACTTTAGTCATGTCCAACTCTTTGAGACCCTGTGGACTGCCAGGCTCCTCGGTTCATGGGATTTCCCATGCAAGAACACTGAAATGGGTTGCCACACCCTCCTGCAGTGATCGTCTGAGTCTTTTTTGTCTCTTGCATTGGCAGGCAAGTTCTTTAACACTGGGAAGAACATGTTGGATGGCTCTAAAACCCAACAAGAAAACATAAAGGATCAAAGGAACAGAGGTGAGGAGAAGCATTATGGAACGGTTCTTGGATTGAGCTGCTGCCCTGTGACAAGCCTCTCCTCGCTGAAGCATGTGGGATAGAAGGGGCTATTTTCTCTCTCAGGTCTTTAGGGAGGCCTCAAAAGAACAGTTTAGTTGGCGTGGATGTGTCCCCTGGAGCTTAGGAAGCCTGACAGATTGCAGACTGGCTCCCACCTTGGGAATCTCGAGGACAAGAAGGAGGTAAGGAACAACTCAGTAATTTGAGAAGCACCCTTCAGCCCTTGGAGGTTCACGAGATGCATGTTTTCATGATGCAAGCATGAGCCAAGGATGACAGAGCCAGCCTGAAGCCCCAGATGGCCGCCTGGAAGTATCCTTTATACACTCAACATGAGTTCATGTGGGATGGACTAGCCGAGAACCAGGAGGTGAGTAGGGAGTGGACACCTACAGGAGAAGCCCTGTCCAAGCTAGGAGAGTTGAATACAAATGGGTCCAGCAGGGGAGCCACCAAAGTCCCCCCAAACTAACCAAATGACTCTCAGTTTTAAATATCTGCCAGGCCCTGAAACCTAGAGCCAGGTTAACATAGTACCTGTTCACATAAAGAACATCCCTAAGCCACTCATTTCCTTTTCTTTCCCTTGTTTCAATCCTTTAGGATTTAGCGATAGCAGCCAGCAAATGGGGGAGGAAGTGACAGACAGAGAAAGAAAACAGCACACCCTCTCCCTCTGCAAGAGCCCAATCCAAATATGGACCTCAGAGAGGGGATGAGAGATGATTTGATATTAAATGAACTTGCAAGCGACTATTACAGCCTGAGATCAGACCATTCTAATTTCTGAATGTAGACAAAGTGTGTGATTTAAAGAGTAGATAGAAATTTTTTTAATCTAAGAGTAATCTTACTAGGTATGGAGCCTACTTGAGGCCTAAATTTCATCCAGAGGCAAGAGAATACCCACTTCCCTTTTCCCAGTGCATTTTAAAGAAACAACAGGAAAAAAAAAAGGTAAATTGTGTTTAGATTGGTTTCCTAAGTTGTGCTATTCAAAATACTGTAACAGGGTTGTTCAGTCGCTCAAAGTCATGTCCAACTCCTGCAACTGCGTGGACTGCAGCACGCCAGCCTTCCCTGTCCTTCACTATCTCTTAGAGTTTGCTCAAACTCATTCCATTGAGTCGACGATGCCATCCAACCATCTCATACTCTGTCACCCCCTTTCTCCTCCTGCCCTCAATCTTTGCTAAATACGATGGTAGAAAATAATGGCAGATGGAATGGATTTTCTTTCTTGGATGAGGTCCGGACCTTTGAAATGACTAAGTGATATATTGCAGGTGGACCTGACCAGGTCTGCCAAGGACTGCCTGGAGTAGCATGACACAGGAGCAACAGAACAAGGCCCACGGGCGTCACGGCATCATGCAAGGAACACAGAGCTCTACGCCACCCCCGAGACTTTCTTCTGGTTCAGCAGCAGCACACCCTCATGCGTCCAGGGAGTATCTGGAAGAAGCCAAGAGAAGGAAAGGAAAAGATCCTCAAAGGAGATCAAGGTGTGCCTCAGCAGTGGCCCATGAGTGCTGACAAAGGATAAGAGGACAAACATGACTCGTGGAGAGATGACAGCCTAGGAGCAGATATGTTTCCCCTCACCTTCTAAATCTTACTTAGAATTAGGATGTAACCTCAAATTGCTTCCACGTGGCTACATGAAGGGCTAAAATATAATTTAGGTCTAACTATAGGAAATAAAACAAGTTACATTCCTTGCACACTCAGTTATACAGACACATACCTGCCACGTGTGGTGAAGCTTGTCCCAGACTTCTAAGGATCCTCCTGAAGTGTGTCTCTACACCGTGGATGGTTAAGAAGCCTAGAAGAGAATCAAGAGCTAAGTCACTTAGAGGCAGTTTCTTGGGGTGAGGAGGTTGACTCTTAGATTTTGGCTGTTTGGGGAAATGCCAGTGGATGGTGTTCAACTGAGCCTGACAGAGTACACAACATCCATTACTACAGAACTCTTAAATTCCATCTAGAACATTATAGAACCATCAGCAGAAGGAAGAAAAACAATAGAATGAACCAGTTTGTTTGGTCTGTTTTTGAAAATCAAATGTTCCAAATCCCAGGAGAAAACATAGGAAAGAAGAGGTAAAATGGGGAACTTGAGATTCCTACCCTAAAAACTCTGGAATTTTTAAAAGCATCAAGTCCATTTCTAATGAGAAAGTGAAAGTAGCTCAGTGGTGTCTGACTCTGAGACTCCATGGACTGTAGCCTGCCAGGCTCCTCTGTCCATGGAATTCTCCAGGCCAGGATACTGGAGTGGGTAGTCATTCCTTTCTCCAGGGGACCTTCCCAACCCAGGGATCAAACCCAGGCTTCCTGCATTGCAGGCAGATTCTTGACCATCTGAGCCACCAGAGAAGCCCAAGAATACTGGAATGAGCAGCCTATCCCTTCTCCAGGGGATCTTCCCAAGCCAGGACTCAAACTGGGGTCTCCTGCATTGCAGGTGGACTCTTTACTAGCTGAACTACCAGGGAAGCCCGTTTCTAATGAGAGAAGAAACATAAATCCAAGTAAGGGAATAGATTGTGGTAGGGGGTCCTATTTTAGAGACAGTGTTCAAGGGAAAAGTCGCTCCGCTAAGGTAACATTTGTGCAGAGACCAGGACAAAGTGAGCAACGGGACAGAGGCACTTTCCATGCTGTGGGGACAGCTAGAACAAAGGCCCTGTGGTAAGAGCCCAGGAACAGCAAAAAGGCCACTGTGCCTGCAGTGGGATATGTCCTGGAAAGACAAGCAGCATGTGGAGGAAGTAGGAAAGGGCCAAGGAAAGGCTTTGAATTTTAATCTAGAAGCCATTAGAAGGCTGTCTTTTTCTTTAATCAAATATTATAACGTGACACCACTGTGTATTTGCATGCATTTCTCAGAAATATACAGAGAAATCCCCTATATCTTTTACCCTGTTTCCCCCAAGGGTAACATCTTACAAAGCTATAGTCCAATATCAAAACCAAGAGATTGACATTGATAGAGTTAAGATACAGAAGATTTCCATCCCCAGAAGAGTCCCTAAGATTGTCTTTTTATAGCCCTCCTATGCCACTTCCTTCTTAAACCCTGGAAACCACTAGTGTACAATTTCTATAGTTTTGTCATTTCAAAATTATCATACAAATGAAATCATACACAAATCTCTGGTGATTCATCCAGGTCGGGTATCAATACTTTGTTCAGTTATATTGCTCAATAGTAGTCTATGGTCCAGATCATTTAACCATTCACCCACTGAAAGGCACTACAGTATTACACTATTTCTAGTTTGGTGTTATATAAGCAAAGCTACTATCAACATTGGCACACAGGCTTTTGTGTGAGTAGAAGTTTTCCTTTCTCTGAGATAAATGCCCATGAGAGCAACTGCTGGATTCTATGGTGATTATAAGTTAAGTTTTCTTTAAAAACCTGTCAAACTGTTCTGTAAAACGTTCTGTATCATTTTACATTCCATCAGCCATGCATGAGTGAGCTAGTTTCTGCAATCCTTGCCAGCATTTGGCATTGTCACTATTTCTTATTTTAGCCATTCTGCTTTTCTCTAATGATTAATGATGTTGAACATCTTTTCATGTGCTTAGATGCTAGCTGCATATATCCTTTCCTATGAAATGTTCCTTCATGTCTTTGGTCTATTTTCTGATTGGATTGTTTCATTTTTTTTTTATTGAAGTGTTTTTAAAGATTATATTCTTAATAGTAACCCTTACTACAAGTCTAAATATATAGTCTGAAACTACTTTCTCACAGACTGTAGCTTATCATATTCTTAACAGGGTATTTCACAGAACCCAGTTTTCTGATTGGATTGTTTCATTTTTTTAATTGGTTTTGAAAGATTATATTCTTAATACTAATCCTTACTTCAAGTCTAAATATACAGTCTGAAGCCACTTTCTCCCAGCCTGTAGCTTATCATATTATTAACAGGGTATTTCACAGAGCCCAAAGTTTTTAATTTTGCTAAGTTGAATTTATCAATTTATCATTTTATAAATCATGGTTTTGATACAAAGTCTAAAAATGCGCTGTCTTGCCCTGGATCCTGAAGATGTTCCAATTTTTTTCATAAAAATTTTATTTTTAAATTTTATCAATACATTTAAGTTCTTGATATATTTTGAGTTAATTTTTGTAGAAGTCTAAGACAGGCGAAGTTTCATTTTTTGCTTATGGATGCTCAACAACTTCAATACCATTTGTTGAAAAGGCTATGCTTCCTCCACTAAACTGGTTTTGCACCTTTGTCAAAAATCAGTTTATATCTGTGTGGGCCAATTTCTGGGTTCTCTGTTCTATTTCATTGTTATATACATGTATCCCTCTGCCAAACTCACATAGTCTTGATTACTATAGCTGTATGATAAATCTTGAAATTTAGTAGATTAATTCTTCCCACTCTATTCTTCTATTTAAAAATTCTTAAAACTATTCTGATTTCTTTGCCTTTCCATAAAATTTTTAGAAAAATCTGATCTACAAAAAAAATTGTGCTGAAATATTGATACAAACTGTGTTAAACCTGTACATCAGTTCGAAGAGAATTGATATGTTTGTTATGGTGAGTCTTCTAATCCATTAACATGGTATATACCTATTTATTTATATTTTCAATCAGTACTGTATGGCTTTTAGCATATAGTCCTACACATGTTCTGTTAGATTTATAACTATTTAAATTTTTGAGTGATTATAGATGGCATTGTATTTTTAATTTTGGTACCCAGTTGTTCCTTGTTATTATACAGGAATATAGTTGATTTTTGTATGCTTATCTCATATCCTGATGGCTTCCCTGGTGGCTCAGATGGTAAAGCGCCTGCCCACAGTGCAGGAGACCCAGGTTTGATCCCTGGGTTGGGAAGATCCCCTGGAGAAGGAAATGGCAACCCACTCCAGTACTCTTGCCTGGAAAATTCCATGGACTGAGAGGCTCCTGAGAGCCTGGTAGGCTACAGTCCATGGGGTCGCAAAGAGTCAGACACGACTGAGCGATCCTATGTGTAGGATCTCATATCCTACTACCTTGCTGAACTCACCTATTAGTTTTGAAAGTTTTTTTTTTTTTTTTTTTTTTAAGTCCTCTAGGGTATTCTACATAAACAATCATGTCATCTGAAAATAGGGACTATTTTATTTCTGATTCCATTCTGATCTCTATGATTTTAGTTTCCTTCCCCTATCTTTTTGTACTGGCTGGAAGTTCTAGCAATATATTAAGTAAAATTGGTGAGTGCAAATATTTTTGACCTTGTTCCTTATCTGAGGAGAAACAATTCAGTCTTTCATCATTACGGGTAATGTTAGTTATAGAATTTATGCAGTCTTTTTCAGATGCTTGATGTCAAGGTGAAGTTCTCTGTTCTCATTTTTCTGAGAATTTTTATCATAAATGGTTGATTTTGTCAAATGCTTTTTTCTGCATGAATGGATAGGATCATATGGTGTTTCTTCTTTAGCCTGTTAACAAGGTGAATTTCAAGTACTGAACCAACCTTGATCCCCGGAATAAATCCTACTCAGTCATGGAATGTATATATTGCTGAATTCTATTTGTTAATATTTTATTAAGGATCCTTATGTCCATGTTCATAAAGAATATTATGTCTAGTTTTCTTTTCTGTTCTACCTTTGTCAGGTTTTGGTATCTCAGTAATACTACTTTCCTAAAATGAATGGTTTTCTGGAAGAGATTGTATAGAGCTGATGCTATTTCTTTCAATGTTTGTTAGAATTCTCTAGTGAAACCATCTGGGAGTGGATTTTTTTATTGTTAAAATTATTTGTTCAATCTCCTTAAAAGTTTTAGGGCTATTCAAACTATCTATTTAATATTGAGTGAGCTGGGAAGGATTGGGGGCAGGAGGAGAAGGGGATGACAGAGGATGAGATGGCTGGATGGCATCACCGACTCGATGGACATGAGTTTGAGTGAACTCCGGAAATTGGTGATGGACAGGGAGGCCTGGCGTGCTGCGATTCATGGTGTCGCAAAGAGTCAGACACGATTGAGCAACTGAACTGAACTGATGTCATTCAAAGAGTTGGTCCATTTCTTCTAAGTTGTCAAATTTATATGTATAGAACTGTTCCTAGTATATGCATATTATCCCTTTGATGTCTGCAGAGTCTGTAGTGATACACTTTAATATTTCATTCTTCACATTGGTGATTTGTGTCTTATCTGTTTTTTTCTTTGTCAGTCTTGTGAGGTGTTTGTCAACTTTATCAGTCTTTTCAAATAACCAGAATTTTTTCATTGTTTTTCTGTTTTCAATTTTATTAAATTTTTGTTTTTATTATGATTTCCTTCATTCTGCTTGCTTTGGACTTCAGGTATATTCAGCTCTTCTTTTTCTAGGTTATTGAACTGTGAGTTTAGATTATTGATTAGAAATTTTTCCTTTTCTCTAACGTATGCATTTAATGCTATAAAACATGCTTTACAGCACTTCTTTACCTGTGTCCCACAGATTTCAATGGTGTATTTTTATTTTCAATCCATTCAATGTATCATGTTCCTTGAGACCTCCTTTATGGCCCGTGGATTATTTATAACGTGTGTAGTTGAATTTCCAAGTGTTCAGAGATTTACATGTTATTTTTCTACTACTGATTTATAATTTGATTCACGGTAGTCAAAGAATACATTCTTTAAGATTTTAATTCTTTAAAAATTTTTGAGACTTGTTTTCTGATCCAGGATACGGTCAAATATATTACATATTCCATGGTCACATTAAAAGAATGTGTGCTCTGTTCCTGTGGGGTAGAGTGCTCAGTGAGTACCAATTAAGTCTGCTGGTCACTGATGCTGAGTTTTTTAATATCTTTGCTGATTTTCTGTCTAGTGTTCTATCCATTGATGAGATAGGGGTATTAAAATCTTCATTTATAAATCTATTTTTTTTTAATCTCATTTTTTTGCAACTCAGTAATTTAGGGTACACATCTTTAGAATGACTGAGTCTTATTGATGGTGCAACTCTTGTATCAATATATAATATCCCCCCTCTATCACAAGTGCCTACTGTATCTGATATTAATATAGCAACTCCTGCTTACTATTATTAATGTTTGCAAAATACTTTTTACCAATTCTTTACTTTCAACTTGTCAACATCACTATATTTGAAGAGATTTATGCTTCCTTGATAGCTCAGAGGTTAAAGCGTCTGCCTGGAACGCGGGAGACCTGGGTTCAATCCTTGGATCAGGAAGATCCCCTGGAGAAGGAAATGGCAACCCACTCCAGCATTCTTGCCTGGAGAACTCCATGGAGAGTAGAGCCTGGCAGGCTACAGTCCAGGGGTCACAAAGAGTCAGACACAACTAAGCGACTTCCACTTTCACTTTCACCTTATGAAGATAAGCACTGTAGTTGGGTGCTATTTTTTAATTTTTTTTTCTTTTTTATTTATTTATTTTTTTAAAAAAATTTTTTATTTTTTTTAAATTTTAAAATCTTTAATTCTTACATGCGTTCCCAAACATGAACCCCCCTCCCACCTCCCTCCCCACAACATCTCTCTGGGTCATCCCCATGCACCAGCTCCAAGCAAGCTGCACCCTATGTCAGACATGGACTGGCGATTCAATTCTTACATGACAGTATACATGTTATAATTCCCATTCTCCCAAATCATCCCACCCTCTCCCTCTCCCTCTGAGTCCAAAAGTCTGGTATACACATCTGTGTCTTTTTTCCTGTCTTGCATACAGGGTCGTCATTGCCATCTTCCTAAATTCCATATATATGTGTTAGTATACTGTATTGGTGATTTTCTTTCTGGCTTACTTCACTCTGTATAATTGGCTCCAGTTTCACCCATCTCATCAGAACTGATTCAAATGAATTCTTTTTAACGGCTGAGTAATACTCCATTGTGTATATGTACCACAGCTTTCTTATCCATTCATCTGCTGATGGACATCTAGGTTGTTTCCATGTCCTGGCTATTATAAACAGTGCTGCGATGAACATTGGGGTACATGTGTCTCTTTCAATTCTGGTTTCCTCGGTGTGTATGCCCAGAAGTGGGATTGCTGGGTCATAAGGTAGTTCTATTTTTTTAATATGCTCTAACAATCTGTCTCAATTGCTGTATTCAGACCATTTACATTTCATGTAATTATTGATATGTTAGGCCAGAAGCCAATAATTTCACTTTGTTTTTGGTTTTTGGTTTCTATGTTTTCTTTATCTTGTTATTCCTAAACATTTTTTATAATTCAATTTTCATTTATCTATAATATTTTTGAGTATCTTTTTCTATAGCCTTTTTAGTAGTAGGTTTAAGTATGACATCAAACTACATAATATATCACAGTCCGAGGATGTCATCATATTAACAGTTTGAGTGAAATGTGTCATGAAACATGTCCTACTGAATATTTCTGCAAAAATGTGAGATCTGGTAAATCAAAAATCTAAACATCAGAATATCTGTAGAGATATGGTAGTTTTCTTCCTAGACACTCCTATTTCCCCCCACCTAGAACTACATACACATTCATACCTCCACTGAAAAGATAATTGAAATATGAATTGGGATTAGTCAGGGGAAAAAATACATCACTCTGAATTGAAACACCAAGATTTCTGTCATTTGATGTATACTTTTTTGGATAGAAAACTTTAAAGATAATGTTTAAGAGAATGTGTTTTATAATATAATAAAGTGGACTTCCCTGGTGGCTCAGATGGTAAAGCATCTGTCTACAATGCAGGAGACCCGGGTTCGATCCCTGGGTCGGGAATATCTGCTGGAGAAGGAAATGGCAATCTACTCCAGAACGATTGCCTGGAAAATCCCATGAACAGAAGAGCCTGGTAGGCTACAGTCCATGGGGTTGCAAAGAGTCGGACACGACTGAGCGACTTCACTTACTCACTTAAAGTGGATAGAAATCTGAAAAATTGTTGAAGTCTGAACAAATACATTTAGCAAGAATGCAGGCCATCAACCAGTCATAATCTGTTTCAATTTTAAGTAGGCTTAAAACTGTTACCTAGGCTATTGTTCACCTTTTATAGAAAATTCGTTTCAGAGAGATGAAATTAACTTGCACAAGGTTATGAGAGAGTCAGTGACAAAGTTGAGCATAGCACTGAGGTCCGATAACACTGAACTACAAAATCAGGAATAAAAATATTTAATTTTTATCTGTAGTATATCAACAGTCTGCTTAAGAATGAAGTTATGCTTCATCTCCTTAAGGAAGGCAAAATCAGAACATGGCAGATGGAATATCATCACTCATCTACATTGGAATTTAACCAAGACTCGGGTTTAAATGTACCCAAATGTAGCAATGTGCCAAAAGTAGCAACTGATAGCAAATAAATGGCCCAACCATACATATTATTGCAGGCACTGGTCCACAAGAAGTTCCCAACATGAAATTGTAAGAGCTAGCATGCCCTTTTCCATTGTGTATCAATGAGTTTTCCCCATCTAACCAGACTATCACAGAGAAACAAATCTGAAGGACACTGACATATTTTCCACATTATGCAGTTTTTGTTCACTTCAGATGTAAAAACACTTGAGTATGTTCAAAAGGGACAGTCCTCAATTCCCAAAATATTTTTTATACTCCCTGATTCATTTAAAGAAAGATCAAACCTCTAGTTTGTAGTTCTCAGTGACAGGTTTCCTCTTTTAGTCACGAAAGCGTCTATGATCCAAACTTTGGAAAAAATTCTTTCTCTACATCTCCCATTTATATTCACAGTTAGATACTATAATTAAATAATAGAGTTTTGCTTACTTGGGCTCAAATCCATTAATTTTTTTTTCTTATTTTTACTCATCTCTTTCCTCTGAAATGTCTCCCAGTATTATTATTATCCTTGAGCACACAAATACACAGATCTGTGAATCTATAATGAGGTCTTCCTATTTTTTTTTTAGGATAGATTTTGCTTTATTAAATGTCTAAATTGCCTCCACTTAGATACTATCTAAATAGGAACAAATATCCTATCCTACTGAGAAAAAAAGTCATCTTTTAACAGCTGACCGCCTAGCCAAGTATATGTATTATGTTTACTCCAGGGAAACACTTGGTTCACAAGCTGACTTGGGTTCCCTGACCTGATGCCAGCAAAGGATGAATGTGCTAATGGTCTGTACCAAAGTGAGAATTCAAATGCCCTTCCATTCAAGCCCAGTGGACTGGCCAAATGATTAAGCACCATTCAGCATCTCATACAGACAGGCATCTGCCCTCCTCTCACGTGCTGAGGAGCAGGACAAGAAGAAGTGAAGGTGCTAAACACTCCAAGAGGGAAGGACGTGAATCAGATAGTAAAGCTAAGTTATTCAGCTGCCACTGTGTCCAGCTCTAACCAGACAGAACTTTTCTTCACAAGAGGAGAGGAAGCTTACAGAATTTGTGTTCACACGTCCAACGCTGTGCTCTCACCACATGCCTATGAAACTCCCTTGTCAACAGAGCTTTTACCCTTGCCCTTCTCTCCTTTTCAGGATTCCTACTCCAAATCCCCAGCACACTTAGAGCAATGACCTCAGAGACAATGCTATAGCTGATGCAAATTATATTCCTTTGTCTACCTCCTGGAGTTGGGGTGGGAAAGGAGGAGAAGTGTAAAAGCTCCAAAGTGGCAGCTAAAACCAGACCAGCCGAAGAAAGCTGTGTCTTCACATTTTTCACTAGTTTGTTGCGTCAATGCCCCTTGCTAATTTAGAATAGCCTTCATGATGTTTTACATGAAAACGTTAAAAGGTAAACCCCTATGCTGATGGTCTTGGACTGATGATGAAGTTATACTCTTACCAGTGAAAAATCAGTGGGTGAGCAGACAACCTATAAATACATAGTTCCTTGTTAACAGGCCACATTTATACATAAGAGGACTTACTTTCCTTTCCAGCCAGAGTACAGCGAAGATCAAATATATGCACTATAAAATAACTGACATCTAGTGTGGATAACACATAAGATTGTAATACTTTTTACAGCACAAATTATTCCTGATTAGAAGCAAAATCTTGAAAATACACTAAATTCTACATTTTGAAAACAAAGTAATCCCAAATCATCCCCTCCACAGATATATTAATGACTGAATGGATAAAGACATAAAAACTACATACCAAGAATTAGGCTGGTAAACTGTGTCTCATCCTTTACCTCTGCCCACAAACTGAAAGCGCAGAGTGAACACAGTGTTGAGGCCACCTCTACAAATCAGGTGAAACTCCTGGTTCTTATATTAGTGCCATAGACAATTCACCCCATCTCTGAGGACTCAGTCAAACTAACTATATATTGTTGAGTAATATCTGTAATGAACTTTGTTAGATGATGGGGGGAAAAACAAAGTCATTAAAACATATTAATAAAGAAGCTGTGATCTAACTACTTCAAAGTCAGAAAAGTCATTAGCAGAGAAAGAAGTAAAACAAGGAACGCATTCCAAAATGTCAGGGAGGGAGTTGTTACGACAAGACATGCATTTGTGTGTCAATATGTAACACAGTGACTAGCACCTAAAATACAAAAAAGTCAAAAATGATAGAAAACTCAGGCACTGGAAATTCTTGGATCAGAAGGAAATGAACAGAAGAGTTAGAGCCAAATGGTGGGTGGTCTCTCGTAGAAACTGAGAGGACAGGAAGAACCTGAAGAGCAGGGTCTGCTGGCAGGCCTAAGCAAGAACAGGGCAGGCACTGGATTGTGGAAGGAGTCAGAGATAACAGGGGCCGCACACTTTCATTTCAGGAGCTCAAGAATCAGGGCTTCAGCATCCACAGCTCAGTTTGTCCTGGCTCAGTCTCCCCAGGTTGACCAAGGGTCTTTCTGATGACAGATCTTGGATTAGTCCATGTAACATACTCATGAATTTCCAGGTTCTGCCCAAGCACCTCCCCAAGCAATGGAAGGAGATTTCAGTGGCCATTGTGCTTTTCCTCTGCAAATTTCTCCCCAATGACAACATCTAAAATTTCTCTGTCAGGTGTGCTGTCTATGGAGCCACAAAAAGCTATGAAAGTATTCAAATGCAGATATCTGGGTGAATAAAAAATATATATGGTGCCCGAAACACAACCTTAGGAAAGCAAATCCAGTTACTCAACTAGCGTGTAATAACTTCAGACGATGGTTCATTTCCTGACTTGGTAGAAAAGATGAGATTCTATGAAGCACTGAGTCTCTGAAAAGGACTGCTCCTGAAAATACATAAAATAAGGTCCGCAGAGAGGAAGCTATTTTTATTGTAATCACTGATACTCAAACACAGTTTAATAAAAAATACTACAATATAGAAAACTGATTACCAGTATAAACTCTGGCATTTATGCTGAGTTGAATCTCTCTATGTAGGTGATCTGGGACAAGCTACTGCATCTCTAAGCCCAGGTCTTATCTGTAAATTAGAAATAATATTAGCACTTACCAGAGTCATTGTCTACTCAGCATTTCACTGAAAAAACCAGGCTGCTCCTATTCTCAGGCTTCATGATTCAAGTAGGTTTGGCCCACACCTCACTGTGCTGCATTTTAGGGATGGATGACTGTTCAGGCCTAAGCAATCACTGACCACTTCTGAGAAGCCATGGGGTTCCCCATCACCCCAACAATGGCCAGAACACATTCTCTATCTCCCTTTCCTTCTCTCTCCCCCTCTTGTTCACTTGTGTGCACTCCCTCCCTCTCTTTCTTCCTCTCCCTCTCTCCCTTCCTCTCCCTCTCTCCTACCCCCTCTCTCTCCATTTCTCTTTTTTTCCGTGACTGACATTACTGAGGACTATTCAAACCGAATAATGTTACACAAGAGGAAAGCAATGCTAGGACATGAGATGATAGAGCAAGATGAATGCCTGGAGATATCCTGAGAGTTTAAAGGTTATTTCCTGTTAGAGTACCAATATACTCCCTTTCTTACATCAACTATTTTGAAATAGTTCTTTGTCTAACCTACTACATGGAGTTTTTCAATATGTATGTGAGGAAGAAATGAGATATTGACCATAAACACATATTACTGTGTTGGGCATATAGCAAATACTTAATAAATGTGAGCTATTTTTATGTCCAGAATGAGAGATTCATAAACTTGCTTTTCTAAGATGACCACATGAAAAGAAACAATTTTCACGGGACTCATTAAGATATCAAGGGTTTCTATTTTCAAAAAGGTCATAATCAATAATAAAAGATGTTAATAATAGCTCAAAGACATAGAATAAGTCTCAAAAGACAGCAGATGACTTGACCTGAATAGAAAATACTCAAAGTATTCAGAGGAAAGAGAAAAATGAACCTCAGCCTGGCCTGTTGCCAAAAGGCATCACAGACATAGTATTGAGCTGGGTTTTGAGGAGCAGGAAAGATCTGAAAAGCTGGAGGGAAGAACAGACAATATTCTAGCCATGAGTCTAGAAAAATATGGGTGATGATGCTAGAGCCCAGGACACTCTTTGACCTATAACAAAGGGCTTGAGAGGAAGGAAGGAAGAAGCCCTCAAGGGAAGCTTAATAAAAAACCCAACACAGATGACAGTTCTTAAGGGCAAGTTTAATCATATTTCAAAAACACTGCTTTTCACTGAACTCACTGGAGGTAAAAAGGTGTAACATTAGGTTGCTTATGCAATTCACACTCATTTAAAAAATCAGTGAAATTTTTGGAAAGATTTTTACAATCAAATCACACCTCTTTGGATATATCATATTGATTTTTTTCCAACTGTAATTGCTCATTATTTTACTCACATTCTACAGCAAAAAAAAAAAACAAACAAACATACAAATGAACAAATAAGCCCTAAGGCATAATATAACAGATATTGTTGTTTTCTCCTCAATATCCCATCCTTAGCATGTAAGAGCTGTGCAGTTTGAGGAAGTGAGCCTAACTTCTGCAGTAGGTCCTATTATATTTAAAGGAACCACGGTTAATCCCATCCTCCTTGCCAGTGATGGCTTGGTGAACCCACACCTGTACTAACCTATGAATGGCATTCTTCTGGAATCATGGTTTGAATACAGGAATGGAGATATGACACAACGTGAGCCAATGAAACGTAAGTGAGATTTGCTTCTGGGAAAACATTTCCTCAGTTTTATGAGAGAACCGTTAAAAGAGACGGTCTCTTTTCTCAACCTCTGTGGGTGTCAGAGCTGGAACTGCAGATGCAAACTGCTTTCAATTTAAGGATAAATCTGACATACAGGGGAGGGCAGAGCTCAGGGAACTGCAGAGATAAGACGCTGAAAGCACCGGACAAGCTCAACCCAATTATCTGCCCTACCTCTAATGTCTGACTATGTGAGATACCATGTTTCTCATTATTAAATCTGATTGGGCTTTTAAAAAAAATACTATCCTAATTTCTTTAAAAATACTTCCAAAGACATGAGTAGCATTTGCAAATGGCTGTGATCCAACAGGGCTTCCCAGGTGATGCTAGTAGTCAAGAACCCACCTGCCAGCGCAGGAGATGTAAGAGAGGTGGGTTCAGTCCTTAGGTGGGGAGGATCCCCTGGAGGAGGAAATGGCACCCCACCCCAGTATTCTTGCCTGGAGAATCCCACAGACAGAGGCGCCTGGTGGGCTACAGTCCATGGGATCACAAAGAGCCAGACACAACCGAAGCGACTTAGCACGCAAAGATGCACACATGCACACATGATCCAAAGCTGCATCTCATTTCATGGCTCTCTGGTTAGTCTTAGTGCCTCTAGAAGACCTGAAAGAGCAGAGTCAGGACAGGGAAACAGGAAGAAGGGAGGTTCTATACGTATCTGTAAGCACTAGTTGAGGTGGTCCATTTCAGACGGCAGAACACCATCCTCTAAAAAAACGCAGTAGTTAGTTGTCAGAGTCACACAGATTGGTCCAGGCATTCTTGTCAAATGAGGGCCCGACAAAACTGAACATAAGCAAGGTTCTGATAAGCACAAAAACTTTAGATCTTACAGCTCCACCCTTCCTCTTTCCTCCTACACAGCTGCTAAGCGTAGGGGCATTTTATTCCCTGGTCATATTAGGAAAAAGAGTTCCTTATAGATGATGCACAGCCTAAAAAGGGGTTTTCTGAGCAAGCAAATGTTATAAAATCTGTGACATTCTACATTTCACTGCCAAACAATGCTGTGGGGTGCAGAGTCCCAGGACTACAATTAACTACTTAAGCCAAATATGACATGGGCATATTAGCTCAGTAAAAGGATGATGTTTACTCCCTTATTTTTTTCACTCCCTCATTTAAAAAAAATCATGTTAAATGTTAACTTACAGGAATACATAAGTAATATAATGTAAATGACAACTTCTGAGGAAATTAGAGTAGCAGATAAATGGTGATCAAGATGAAGCAGTTAAGCTAAAAAAAAAAAACATGAAAGCAGAACTCAGTGTGTAAGAGGCTGTACAGTCACTTGTAACAGATTCAATCACCTCGAGCCAAAGAAGAGCCAAATATGAGTACGAACTGTGAAAGAAGATCCTTCCCACAGTATTAAGCCGAAGAAATAATAAGATCAGAACGATTTTTAATGTATACAATGCGATTGATAGCTAGAAAATGATACTCATCCATGGTTGAAACACGGTTCTCTAAAAATATTAGTAAAACTTCTGATAGACTTCACATATATTAAAACAACTTTAAGTGTATTTTTAACATGAAATTTCATAACCCCCAAAATAATAAATACTTCAGCACTAGAGGTGAAAATTCTAAGCACATAAACTAGCACTGTGTGTTTAGGCTTAAATAATGACCAAATCAATAGAAATGAACATACAAACATATCTAGTGCTCAAAACACAAGACTGCTTAGAGAAATAGATGGGGGCAGGATACCTACAAAATTCAGAACATCTTGACACACCATATAGAAAAGAAGCTAACAAAGATGACAACAGTTATGTCAAAAGTACTCAGAAGCCAGTTTGAAGAGGTTTGCATTGGTCAAAGATGAGACAATTGGAGCTTCAGGAAGTATAAGAACTGCAACTGATTAAGCCCATCAATATGCTTAAATTCTTGAGTTCACAGTGATACTTAAAATGAATGACTTGGTTATATTCTAAGGATGACAGAAAGTTGTTCTACCTAAGTGAATATTCCCCACCTTCAGATGAAATGCATTCCTGTTCTCTTCTTGTTTGCTACCCCCCAAAAGGTAAATAAGATACAAACTTTTGTTACTGTTGCTAAAAATCTATTAGCTCCAAATATTTTACTTTGTTTGGGTTTCCTAGGTAGAACAGCAGTAAAGAATCTGCCTGCCAAAGCAGGAGACACAAGAGACCAGGCTTGATCTCTAGGTCGGGAAGATCCCTTGGAGTAGGAAATGGCAATCCACTCCAGCATTCTTGCCTGGAAAATCCCATGGACAGAGGAGCCTGGAGAGCCACAGTGCATGAGATCGCACAGAGTCCGTCACGACTGAGCACGCTGCACTTTGCTTTGTTTATAAAGATAACGGGGCATTCATGATACTAAAATATTCTCTCTTTTCTCTGTAGATTCTATCAGAACGAGTAGACAAATGTACTGCTTCTAATATTTCTTTTTTTCCGCAAATCAAATAACCCCATTTCCAACCTGAGAGACTATTGGCTGCATTTTATGCCACCAATCCTCATCAAACCTGGACAAAGGGCATTCTTCTAGAAGGTTTATCATTATTGCAGGTTGGTCACAGCTACAAATTTAAAAGCTCACTGTAATCCTATCTGTAAAGGTTGACTGCATGCAGACCTTAGTCAAGGTAAAATCTGTTCCGTCGAACCCAAGAATAGGTCCACGGAAGTCTAGACAAATGGGTGCAGCAATGAGTGGGAGGAAGATGTTTATTGCTTTTAATGAAAATTATTCATTACACTCCTTGCTGAGGTTTCCTCACCCACACATCACAAGTGGCATTTCAAATTTCAAAGGTATTCTCAGAAAGTGGTCTATATAAATAACGGATATGATCAGAGTACTAGTTTTGATCAATATCTGGTTGTCCTCTGTACTTTCAATCCCAGTGACATAAGGAGTGGCCAGATGATTAGTTCTAGCAGAGAAATATGAGAAGGGATGTTTGTCGTTCCGGAGTAAAGTATTTAATTGCCAGTGTTCAACTCTTCAGCCCTTTATTCTTTGGCTTGGGAGTTCATGGAAACAGATGTATATAAAAATGCTATAAAACTGAAATTTCAACAGCTACACCAGTCTATGGTATAACACTGACCTGCAGAATCACCTATAATCACAACAGATCTTATAAATGAGAGTTTAGGATTGTTTATAACAGCAGCATAACTTATTCTAACCTAAATGATGTGCTAGAATACTGCATTTTCCCCAAACATCCTTCTCACAGACATCTAATAAAAATTACCCACATACATTAATTTACTGAAGCCAACCAAAGTAGCTAAATTCTAAAAATGTAAGGATTTAGAATTGATATTTTCAGGACTGTGAACTGTTTGCAAATATTATCTATATTTTATGAATTTATTCTGAGATTTCTCTACTAAACAGAGAATGGCATGAATACATTGTGCAGCAGCCATTCTGAGCCAAGTGCTACCTTAAGAAGTACCGAAGAACATAAGGTAAAGAGCAGTTGCTGGTGACATTTTATAAAGTCACTCAAGTCTCAACTGACTCTGAAATAAACTGATAAGGCCTACATTTTCTTGACCTCCTAATCCTTGGAACTGAAAGCACTTGGTAAATGAAATTTTTCTTTCATGATTTCCTCAAATCTAGTTGCTCTGATTAATCTAGTATATACTACCAAAGAGCACTGAAACGACAAAAGGTTCATTGTGAGATTTCAACAAGACTCAATCCAAGACTTTTGTTTGATGTTTTCCCTAGGTAGGAGTACTAGAGAAATTTTAAAGTAGAATTCTGTATCCTTCCATATTCAGAGAGCATTCCGTATAACAAGCAGGGTGTAAAAATCATACAACATTTCCAGGAAATACAGTCATCTTTTACCCAAGGCCTCAGCAATCAACAGTTTGCAATACCATTCCCTGTTGAACACTCAGGTATTTACTTGGGTCATGAACCAAAATGACAACTGCCCAAATATTTCCATTCATTTGACGGATGTCATAGGAGCTTAGCTGGACGTGGTGGCGACAGCAATGGGCACATCATTGATTTGAGGACGGCTGAGGACTAATGGACTCGTTTCCTCAGCCATAAGGGTGTCCTAGGAGGTCTGGCAGCCCAAAGTGACCTGGTGGCTTTTGAGAGCCCCAGGTGCCACCTGACACTATACAATAATGATAGAGCAGTGTGGAAAGTGGAGATAAGGGCTCCAGCACAAATCTTTGCCAGGAAAATTCACAACATCTCACTTTAAAAAAAAGACAGTGGGTAATAATTATATAGTTTAATTATTCCCTTGGGCTCCACAAAGAGCTAAAAAATATATATTTATACAAGATCAACAGCCACCGATCTGCTACCTGTGGCACCTAAAAAATACTATAGTGGGATTCCAGGAGCACAGAGTATGAGCATCTCCAAATTGTTGAGAAAAGGACCTTCAGTCTAAGAATTGACAGCACAGCTTTAAGAACAGATAAAGGACTGCCTCAAGGATCTGTCTTGCTTCCTTACATTTTTTAAAGTAATACCTTCATTTGCATAGTAATAACCCAATTATTGTAAGATTAGGTGACAGGAATCTCATTATTGCTATTTCCACAAAACAGTCAATATTCTATTCAATATCTTTTAATGTTACACACCTTAAAACATAATTATTTCAATATACCCTCATTCATCTTTAATGTAATTTTCTTTTTTAAAAACCTTGCCATAATTGTTGGTTTCTATGGAATATATTAGTGTTTAAACAAGCACTTTTCCCCTCAGGCTGCTAAGAGAACAAGCAAAAGCAACCAATAGCTTGGGGATATTTCTGCCATCCCTCCCTGCCTCCCACCCTAACCAAAAGTACATCCACCAAAAGACCGAAGACCAAAACACTGTTACTGAAAATCTACTATAACAACCTCAGCACTCTTCCCAACATTATACTTTCCCCTTCCTCTCTTTCACTTCAGGCTCCACAAAAGATGCTTCCATAATGAATTTTGGTCTTAAAGCTACTTTGAAAGTGTTAGCAAATACATTCTGTTAAATTTCAAATTGTATGATCTGGACTCTTTGTGTTTTTTATTTTCCAGACCACACTGTCATACATCAAAAAAAAAAAAAAAAAAAAAAAACCCTCCCAACCTCCCACATCTGAGACAGCTGACATACTGGGCCAACCATCTGCCTGGCATAGGTTTACCTGCCATAGGCTTTTACAGTTTCAATTACAATATAATCAGTACAATAAGTGGCTGGTTACTAGATTGACGGTGGACACAAAGCAAGGGAAATAGAGGAGCAAGAGATAGGATTGTCTACATTAAGAGACTACAGGGCCATGCATGCTATTACTTCAAAATGATATCAAAATTAATGTAGAGTGAAAATAGCAGTTAGATTTTGTCAAGAGAGGAAATCATATCAAAGGGCTGTGGTTTGGAATCTGGAGTTAACGCTCCTTGACTAGCGGCCCTGCCGACTACACATTCTTCAGGATGTTAATCTGTCTGTACTTTGTGAATGAGCACTCGTTATTCATGAGTGTAACAATTAATTTGTAGAAAGAAGTACTTTATTCTTTAGCCAATGCCAACCAAGTTTTCTCAAGAGATAGACTTCAGCCACCATGAACATGATTCATTGGTAGGTTTTACATATTCCGATGCACAGAAGCTCAACAGGCTGACATGCTCCTGAGAGCTCACCTAACCACAGCCTCACCACCACACATCCACACCAGCAAACCACACCCTGCTCTTCCCATTCTCAATCTCTGAATGAAACAGCAAGGCTGGCCAAACACCTTTCTGCATGCTTAATGAATTTCAGGGGACACTAACTATACATTTGGTCATTTATTTTACAAGAATGGGGAAACCACCATTTTTTAAAAGGAGTTTGGCTGCTGCAGACCACTTTCTCCCCAAAGAGAAACTGTAAAAGCAAATTTCTGACTTAGTAGGGCTTTACTGGAATAAGGATGTGTGGCTGATCTCTTTCAAGTCGCTCAACTGCTCCTCAGAGACTACTCATACCAACAAGGACATGAGTCAGATATTGACTACAACCCCCACAGCCAGTTCCTCAGAGAAGAATAAATTCAGGGCACATTTTGAGTCAAGATCACCAGGCTTGGTTTGTGGCTAAGGTAGAACCAGAATTCAGGTCTCCACATTGCCATCCCAGATCTCTTTCCATGTCTTCTCCCATGTTATTTACACCCCAGACTTCATGGGAAGAAGGGCAGCTATACTACACTGACCGAATGCAGTTGGGTCTATCTGTCAGTAAGGAACACCACCCACAGACGGTCAATCAAAAAAAAAAAACAAAGAGCAGTAATTAAAGTCAGCATTATATATGAGGTATCAGACAATGGATTGTTTTTTATTAAATGTCAGAACTTCCATTTACTGTTGAAAAGCTGAGGTCTAAAAGATAGAGAAAATTGCTCAAGATCACAAAATAATGAGTGCCAGAGTTAGGAACCAGACCAGTCAAAACCAGGTCCATCTTTAAAAGAAAGCATGTAAGTTGCTGTCATAAAAAATTTACACACAAAATCTACTCTGCTTTGGGGCCAGACTTTCATGACTTTGCCGTTACTGACTACTCCAGACACCCTCTCGTGGCGCACAAAGACTGTACAGGATGAGGGTGGCCACAGACCATTCCATCTCAAGCCACCCTAGCTCTGGGCACGATATTCCCTTTTTCTGTAAGGCCTCTCCCTATTCTATTGCCATTATCCTCATTATTTATTTACTACAGTGGTATTCATGCCTCAGGGCTTCCCGGAGCCTGCCTGCCAATGCACCAGACTTTAAAAGGATGCAGGTTCGATCTCTGGGTCAGGAAGATCCCCTGGAGGGAGGGCACAGCAACCCAACCCAGTATTCTTGCCTGAGAAATCCCATGGACAGAAGAGGTTGGTGGGCTACAGTCCATAGGGTCGCAAGGAGTTGGACACAACTGAAGTGACTTAGCACTCACGCACGCACATTCATGCCTCAAAATCCTGATAACCTCAGCTGTGAAGCCTTGTCCTACCCCCCAACACCTTCCAAGAGAGCTAACCTTCCTCTCCTCTGCTACTTCTGAACATTTAAACGCTATATTCATTCATTGAATGTCATTTTGGTTGATGTGCCCTCTCCCTTGAGGAAGGTTCCTTGAGCACGTTTATTAATTTAGATCGGTATCCATAATACTTATTAGCAATATACCTGAAACAGAGGTGCTGTTTTACAAATATTCAACTAAAGATGATTAGTTATTAAACTGAAGATACTTGTCAAAATTCACTTATAGCAACTATCACATTCTATCCTGTGTGGTAAATTCTTAGGTATGTTCTTTCTATACAAGAAATAGTTCATATCTTTTTCCTTTCACCACACCAAGAGCACCTTATATATTATATTATATCAGGTGTTCCAGAACTGTTTGTAGATTTGAATTCCTTACAGGGTGAAAAAATGGAGTGGGGCGAGGGCAAATAGGTGAAATCTTACAGACTGCTTTAAACCTAGTTGAGGATAATAGCAAAAATTTCCCTTCCTGAGTCACCTTCAAAGCATGAGGTTTTATTAATATCATGTGAGGGTGTAGAACAAGTACATTTAGTTAAAAATCCGATGACTGAGTCCGTGGCAAAAGTGCTACTTTTTGTGAGGATTAATTGAGTACAATCTCTTATCTGTTTCTATTCAGCATATGTACTATGTATCTGCTATGCATCCAAGGACAGCTGCCATTCTATTTACAGCATTATCTAAAAATGGTAACATTAAATCCATCTTCCATCTCTTTGAGATCTTTTTCAACCACAGAATCATCTCAGATGTTCTGCTTTTAGAGCAAAATATATGAGGTGTGAATGTGTATAACAGTAAAAGACTAACAGGCAGAAATCCACGATGGTGGAATTATCCACGGGGGCTTGATAAAACTCCTCCTTTTCCTATCTCAAGAAAAGTGAGGGCAAGGAAACCAGAAAACATCAGGGAGCAAATTTAAAAGTAGAAACCCCTGCCCTTACACCCCTATCAGGAGTCAAGGAGCCTAAATATTGATTTTTTTCAGGGCTTCGCTACTACAGGGATTTTGAACATAGGCTGAAAAACAAACAGCAGAGGTGTGTGCTAATAAAGCTTCCAAATACCACAGTGCATTCCAGATTTTTTTGAGAAAGTTAAAATTAATCTTTCAGCTATTGTGAAGGGGAAAAAAGCTGTTACAATGCTAATTATTTATTGTAACTCTCCACATCACACATCTCAACACAAATCCTCTTGTTAATTTCACTGACAGAGATTCTCAAAGGAGGCACATACCTGGTTTTACACAGGACTATATAGTACTGACCGTCCTGACCAATCTGAACAACTTGGGAAACTTTTAATTCTTTTAATTTCTCTTTTACTGAAAATTAAAAAAACATAAACTGTTCTGTCATTTCCAAGCTTCAGGTCCATTTTCAGAATCAATGTGGCAACTCTACATGACAGGACAGGACAGCCGCTGTCCTTTAATGATAGGGATCAAGTAGTTTTGGCAAAAGAGGAAAAGTTCATTTAAATTCTTCTTTTAAAAATTTAAGAGCTTCCCTGATGGCTCAGAGGGTTAAGAATCTGCCTGCAAAGCAGGAGACCCAGGTTTGATTCCTGAGTTGGAAAGATCACCCAGAGAAGGTATTCTTCCCTGGAGAATTCCATGGACAGAGAAGCCTGGTGGGCTACAGTCCAGGGGGTTGCAAAGAGTCAGATACGATTGAGCAACTGACACCTAAGAAGTTAATTTCCTCAGAATGCCACTGGTCTGATGAGTATGGAAGTCCTCATTCTAAACATATCTTGCAATGTGGAAGCAGTATGGTGAACTGGTTAATAGTGTACAGGTGGAGCCAGATTGCTTGGGTTCAAATACTTCTGTTACCATCTATGAGCTGTGTGACTTTGGACAAGATTAATAACTTTCTGTGTCTTATTTGCGTGGTTTTGAGGAATAATTGAGTCAGCAGTTGCAAACAGTGCAATGCTGGAACAGTACATGCTATGTAGCACAAAGTCAAAAGTTGTTACTTATTTTTATTATTAGAATCATGCTCAAAACTCAAAGATAAATTAACTGGTTTCGACACTTCTCAGTAGGGATGGGGTAGAAGAGATGCACACAAGAGCTTCCAAAAGAGAAATCACAATGATTGATTTGCTAGGTGTTGCTTTCTCATCTAGCTATTCCCTTGGAACAAAAAATATACGTATCTGAACATGGGCACCAATCGCTCCATTTCAAAATCCAAGTCTTTATAAAAAGGCATGTTCTGTAGATCATCCAGAATGTTCTTTAACAATGTCTGAGGCAGGTAAAGATACAAATGCTTCTCTGTCAGTCAACTTCTACTTTTTTTTAAAATTAAACAAGCAAAAAATGCTAAAGGATCATCAGAATAAATTTCAGTGCACAAATTCCATATATATGTTCACAGTTTGACAAATGAAAACTCAATAAAGGAGACCAGTGTGGTAATGAGACATATACCCTATATCTGCCATTGGCATTTTCACTTATTCCACAAGTTAGGTCAGGTGAAATTGAAATTACTAGTTATCAAATTTTCACTGACATGAAATTCAAAAATTTTTTAAATCAAGTTTATTCCCAAAAGCCAAATCCATCAACACCATTTTTTACCATGTGTTTTACTCTAAAATTTACATTATCATCATTCATCAAATCATTTTTGGAAATCTTGGAGAAGCAATTCAAGTACACATCAATAGTCTATTTGAAACACAGGCTAAAAGTTAAATAATTGAATGTGGAAAATACACATTATGCCTCTTTTAAAAAAATCTAATGAATAATTTCTGCAAGACACCCAAATCATCAAATCATTCCTGTTACTAATCTTGGGCGTTTTCTGACTGGCAGGGCTTTCAGAATCTATCTCTAAAGAACCATAAAGCTTTCAAAATACAATTACCCACACTTTTATTACCACTAAGACAAAAAGGTATGTTTTCAAAAACTAGTATAAAAATTTAACCATAACAAGATTACATTTAAGGAAATTCTAAAAATATGTATATAATATTTATGTGTGTATTCCAGATGTAAAATTCATTAAACCTAAGAGTATCAATAAAATTAAAATGATTAGTCACTGTATGAGGTAAAGCAATATATATATATATATATATATATATATATATCAGCTATAAATACATACAGGCTTCCCTGGTGGCTCAGATGGTAAAGAATTCACCTGCAATGTAGGAGACCTGGTTCGATCCCTGAACTGGGAAGATCCTCTGAGGAGGGCATGGCTGCCTACTCCAGTATACTTGCCTGGAGAATCCCCATGGACAAAGGAGCCTGGCAGGCTACAGTCCACGGGGTCGCAAAGGGTTGGATATGACTGAGCAACTAAGCATACACACATACAGTTATGACCTCTTGCTGAGGACAACATCAGTGCTGCATCACGAGGATCCCAGTCCCAGGAGTTAAGAGATCATTTTCTGACTTTACTGTATTCTCCCTATTGATGTATTATCAACTACATTTCCAAGACACAAATTTTTATTTGGATTATAAAAGCCAATCTTGCATATAACTTATTTTCAAGGACCACTCACAAAATAAACGTTGTAAATCTTACTTTCTTTGTCAGCCATCAGCAGTAACTTTTTACAATTTACGTGAAGATATTGGACAAGATAGTAGCATGTTGATTCTGCTTATTTCTCAGTTCTGGGCCTCAATCTACTCATTCTTAAAATCAGAATATTGAACTGGATTATGTCTGAATTCTCTTTATACTTGAAAAATTGTATAATTAGATTATCCTTTTCCATACAGGAATTTAACCAAATTTGGCTTTACTAAAGAAAAGATGGTCAAAATGTGCTCCCCATCTCACAGAACAGATACAAAGCAAAAGGCTGTCTTAGTAATTTTTAAGACTTCAGACTCATCGAGCATCTACTGTAGACCAGACAGTGTACATCTATATCTCAGATGATAAAACAGAGGCTCAGAGAGATTAAGCAATATACCCAAGATCACAGAGGTAGTAAGTGGTAAAACTGGGATTTCAAGTCAGGCCTTTCTGCCTGTAAGGCTTGTACGCTTTCCATCTCAGCAACAGGTTCATTGAGCACTGTGATAAGTTAGAGGAGGTTGAGTTGAAAATGTTAGTCACTCAGTCATGTCCAACTCTTTGTGACCCCATGGACTGTAGCCTACCAGCTTCCTCTGTCCATGGCATTTCCGAGACAAGAATACTGGAGTAGGTTGCTATTTCCTTTCTCAGGGGATCTTCCTGCCACAGAGATTGAATCCAGATCTACCACATTACATGCAGGCTCTTTACCATCTGAACCACCAGGGAAGCCCAAATGAGAGGCAACTCTATTGCTAATGCTACTAAGTAGTCCACTGATGCTAAAGTCTCCATTTCTCCCTACATTTCTTACATAGGTTCTATCCATTCCTTGATACCCAAGATGAGAGTCTATATGTTTAATAGGGAAGTAAAATTCAAGTATTCCACACAAGCTAATGGTGGCTGGATAGAGAAGGAGGAATTAAGGTTGAGTGACTTGGTAGCTGAAAATGCATTTTTGATGATAATACTACCTCTTGAAAATTACTTGGAGAGTTTGCTGAAGCAGAGAGAAGAAACGGAAAGTGTACTTCCTAGTGCTTTTCAAACTGGACTTCAGGATCTTCTCTATAAATTGCCAGAGGAAAATTATTCTTCTCTTTCCACTTGGCTTAGGGTTTCCTCACAGCCTCATGACAATATTATTCCACCTTGGGAATCTCAAAGATTGATCAATCAGACATTAAGTGAGGAAGTCCTTTCAGTGTGACATCTTCAGTTCAGTTCAGTCGCTCAGTCGTGTCCGACTCTTTGCGACCGCATGAATCGCAGCACCCCAGGGCTCCCTGTTCATCACCTGTATATTAATATATTCTAAACGTCCTCACTGCATTGTGTTACAGTTTTCAACAGAGGCTGGAATCCAAAGACTTGGGTTTGAACTCTGGTTCTGCCACGTACTAGTGCTGTGTGTTTGGACGAACTAATAAACCTCTCTGTGCTTCAGGTCCTTGTCCATTAAAGAAGGATCCTGCTAGGAAGCTCAAGGAATTGTTGCAGGAGTCAAATGATATACGTTAAACATTGAGAATAGTGCTTGTCACATTATAAGCCCTCAATAAAATTTAGCTGCTAATATTATTATCAAAAGGCAATAGGATATGAAAACTCATATTTTTTTTACATTAATAGCAACTCTGATGATAGGATACCGTTCCTAATAGTAGTATTCTTAGTGGATGGAAAAAAGTTATATTCTAACAAGCTGCACACAAAATCCCAGATATGCATGGCATTTTGTTAAAGAAATAAAACACACACACAGTCTGATTCAATTACTCTTTTTATAAAAAACCAAAAAGTTTGATATTCCTAAATAAACACATGGAAGGTCTAGATGCATTTAACAGAGGTTATTTGTGAATGAAATTTCATTTGCTTATTTTTTGCTCACCAGTGTTTTCTAAATCTTCTACAATGATTATGTATTTTGTAATAAAATAAAATAAATACTTTCATTTATTAAGCTGGGGTTATAGCATGTTTCAAAAATTAAAATAAAAACCAATCTGCATGAAGACAGAATGTCAGGTAATAAAATATTATGCCCTGATATGATTTTATGACTTATTGTTTAAGTCAAGAAGGGCTGAGAATCAAGAGGATTATTCTCAAATGGTCAAAATGACGCTTATTCCTTTCACTTATGCAAAAGAGATGATAAAACAACCCTAACACTAAGTATCTTTAGTATCTTCAATGAACTTATAATGCTTTTCAATATTCAACATTCATTAGCTTCTGATGATGTTCATACAGGTAAAATATTACAAACTCATCTTTTAGCCCCCCAAAAACACATATTTTGGTTTGCAGTATATACCTCATATGTGGCTTATTATCCAAAGAGGCTGGCCACAGTGAAAGGTTCTCTACAAAATTTTGTTGAAACTGTCAGTTGGACTGAATAAAAAGTAATGTTAAATGGACTTTTGAAACATGCTTTCTGTAGCAGCCAACAAGTGCTATTCTTTTTGATGAAAATAGCAGAAGTTAATTTGATCAGAGCACCTGCCTGACTTAAGATGAACTATGTTTATCCTGATTTGGTCACTACAGAGCGCTAAGGATGGACATTCGCTTAGAGGTAGCAATATGGTCATCACTTGAATTCCTTGATGTTTCAGAGGTAAGGATAATCTTGCAGAGAAAACTGAAGGGGGCGGGGGGCGGGTGGTGTGTGGAATGGCAGCAGTGGGAATGAAAGCTCATTTTGTAGCCACAGGCTTAAAAATGTAGCCTTGCATCTCATCATCTTCCTGAAACTCTGTAACCTCTCTGTAGTTCTGCATTAGACAATCTCTGAATCAGGCAGATCAGGCTGTTTGCCTCTTTATCTACATACTTCTCCCAAAGTTTACTTCTCTCATTACTAATCTGTGTTGTTTCCTGTCTAAGTGGTAGCGTTAGGGCTCAGTAATGTCCGACTCTTTGCAATCCCATGGACTATAGCCCAAAATCCATGGGATATTTCCCAAGCAAGAATACTTTTAATGGGTTGCCATTCTTTTCTCCAGGGGATCTTCCGACCCAGGGATCAAACCCAGGTCTCCTGCATCGCAGGCAGATTCTTTACCAAACTAAATCTTAAGTATTAGCTTTTGGCCTTTTAAGTGAAGATGAAGGCATAATCTACAACGTTCAATGTCACTGACAGCATGGGATTATCCAGGCATAACAGCTATAATAGGGAATTGAGGCCTAAGCTGGGCCTGAAGCAACATTAAATCTTCCTTAATTGTTAGTGAGATACAAAGTATAAATTAAAATGAGGAGTGGCAGCAGTGAGAACGGTAAGAAACATCATAAGGTACATGTTCAATTTGTGATCTTCATAGATCACCGAGTTTGGGATACATGGTGAGGGATTAGGACTCTGGCAGGGTTTTTGATACAGATGACCATAGAGGTGGGTGTAGAGGCCAGAAGAATGAATGAAACTGGCCAGAAGGGAACATGCATGATGGGAAAAAAGCTAGGCTTCAGCTCTGGGGAAGCCAAATAGAGGTCAGAAATAAGGGCAAACAGCAATGACCCAGGAAGCATGCTCAGGGGGAGAGAAAAAACCAAGAGAGAACAGACTCTCAGAAGTCAAGAGAGGGGGAAATTTTCCAGCAGAAAGATATGAATCACAGGGTCAAACACTCAGAGATACCAAGTCAAAGAGTGCTGGAACAAGGCCACAGGATTTGCAGATTAGGAAGTCACGAGTGACCTTTGCCAGGAGTAGAAATGACAAAGCATGAGTGACCGGTGACCACAGTGGGAGGAAAGGGAAAGATAGAAACTGAAGAAAGTATTATAGAGAGTGGATTACATTTAAGGCACTAAGATACATACAGAAAGAGAGTCACAGGGCATCGTCTGAATTATTTTGAGCTTTGTAAATGCCATGGTTTGTCCAAGAGGGAAGCTGAGCTGAGCTCCACGTCCCACCAAACCCTCTACTGAAATCTCAAAAGCACAGCTATTGGTACCAACTGCTTTTTGTGGCATCCGGTCCCATCACTTCATGGAAATAGATGGGAATAAGTGGAAACAGTAACAGACTTTATTTCCTTGGGCTTCAAAATCACCATGGACAGTGACTGCAGCCATCAAATCAAAAGACGCTTCCTCCTTGGAAGAAAAGCTATGCCCAACCTAGACAGCATATTAAAAAGCAGAGACGCTACTTTGCCAACAAAGATCTGTCTAATCAAGGCTATGGTTTTTCCAGTATTCATGTATGGATGTGAGAGTTGGACCATAAAAAAGGCTGAGCACCAAAAATTGATGCTTTCAAACTACAGTGCTGGAGAAGACTCTTGAGAGTCCCTTGGACAGCAAGGAGATCAAACCAGTCCACCTTAAAGGAAAACAACCCTGAATATTCACTGGAAGGACTGATGCTGAACCTGAAGCTCCAATATTTGGCCACCTGATGTGAAGAACTGACTCACTGGAAAAGACCAATGAGTCATGGGAAATGATAAAAAGTCATGGGAAAAGACCAGTGATGCTGGGAAAGAGTGAAGGCAGGAGGAGAAGGGGACGACAGAGGATGAGATGGTTGATAGCATCACTGACTCAATGGACATGAGTCTGAGCAAACTCCAGGAGATAATGAAGGACAGGGAAGCCTGGAGTGCTGCAGTCCATGGGGTCACGAAGAGTCGGACAAGACTGAGTGACTGAACAACAACATCTTCGGCAATTACCAGAGAGACCAGTCCCATCTCAGTACTGTCCCTCAGCTCCCTAACGGGATGGGGGTTTTCCTTGCATGCTTTCTCTCCTGCTCTCTCCTGGTGAAAAAAAACATCCCTTCGACCTCTACTTCCAAAGAGGGCAGCTTTTAACCGAGGGTGGCTCCATCTCCCTGGCCACAGAGGGTGATTCAGGAAGCACACAGAATCCAAAGTGTGCCAGCCACAAGAAACCACCTGGAATGACCAGGGGAAAAAGAAGTATCACCTTTTCCTTGGTAGACATTAGTTAAAAGAGTGGCATAGCCTAGAGCTGCTTCTGTAAGAAGAAAGCTGCCTGCACATGAAGTTAATTCAGGGACGAGCAGAGCAGACTAACAGGAAGAGGGAAAGGCATTCTGTTCTGAGGATGCTAGCTAGCTGTGCCTGCTGTGAGCATCATTTCCTGAACTTTCTAGGTATATAAGCCAATAAATCTCCTCTTTGGCTAAGTTATTTCAAATTGAATCTTTATCACATAATAAAAAAAATTCTTAACACCATTCACATCTTACCAATCATATGCTCCTGAATAGGACAGTAATTTGTCCTGATAAAATCTCTCTACCCTACTAGATTGTCCATTTCTTTTTTGTTAATATGTATTTATTTGTGTCTTTGTTTTCAGCTGTGTCAGGTCTTAGCTATGACATGCAGGATCTTCACTGCGATGCAAGAGCTTCTCTCCAGTAGTGGCAGGCAGGCTCAGTAGCTCAGGCTTAGTTGCTCTACGGCATTTAGGATCCTAGATTCCCGACCAGGGATAAAACTCGTGTCCCCTGCATTGGAAGGCAGATTCTTAACCTCTGAATCACCAGGGCAGTCCCTGTTATACATTTCTTGAGGGCTTGAAAGACCTATGTCTACCAAAATACCTTACACACAGAATGTGTCCAAAAACTATTTACTAAAGAAGCAAATGAGCAAGAGAAGTTCTTCTCCTTCATAACATCAAGAGCTAAAATTAAACAAATCAGCAACTGAAAGACAGGATGTCCATGAATAAAGTATGGTTTGCTCCTCTTATTTCTCTCTCTAAAGAGACTGTCCCGATCATGTTTATTCCTGCCCATCTTCTCAGCTCAAACTCCTTCTTACCTTATTTATTCAAGTGGAAGTGGAGTATTCATACTATAAACTATGTTTACAGACCTGGAAATTATCTATCAAAGCAATTGTCAATTTTTTTAGAAGACTAAAATTGCATTGGTCATGTATGGATGTGAGAGTTGGACTGTGAAGAAGGCTGAGCGCCAAAGAATTGATGCTTTTGAACTGTGGTGTTGGAGAAGACTCTTGAGAGACCCTTGGACTGAAAGGAGATCCAACCAGTCCATTCTGAAGGAGATCAACCCTGGGATTTCTTTGGAAGGAATGATGCTAAAGCTGAAACTCTAGTACTTTGGCCACCTCACGCGAAGAGTTGACTCATTGGAAAAGACTCTGATGCTGGGAGGGATTGGGGGCAGGAGGAGAAGGGGACAACAGAGAATGAGATGGCTGGATGGCATCACCGACTCTATGGATGTGAGTCTGAGTGAACTCCGGGAGTTGGTGATGGACAGGGAGGCCTGGTGTGCTGTGATTCATGGGGTTGCAAAGAGTCAGACACAACTGAGTGACTGAACTGAACTGAACTGAACTGAAAATTGTATTAAGAACAAGAATAGGGGCAAACTCATTGCCAGACATGTGCCTTGGGGTCAGGAAATCCATATTCTAGCATCATGTCTTCCATATACTATCTGTTCAATAAACACCTACCAAGGTTCAGTCATGTTCAGTAACAAAGTCATGGCCAACTCTTTTGTGACCCCATGGACTGTAGCCCACTAGGTTCCTCTGTCCATGGATTCTCCAGGCAAGATTCCTGGACTGGGTTGCCATTTCCTCCTCCAGGGGACCTTCCCAACCCAGGACTGAACTTGTGACTCCTGCATTGGCAGGAGGATTCTTTACCACTGAGCCACCTAAGAAGCTACTAAATAAGCCAAAATCTTAGTTGGGGACAATTTGAAATTTTAGTACAATTCCAAGTTCAATTTTGATTGCTGACTTCATAGAGATGAGGAGAAGGGAAAGAAGTAAGAGGTGGAAATGATCTCTCTTGGCTGAGACAGTCATATTTTGCCACTGAACAGTGTCCAGACATGGCTCTTTTTTACATATATTTTAATTTTATTGGAGTACAGTTGTTTTACAATGTTGTGTTAATTTCAGGTGTACAGCAAAGTGAGTCAGTTATATATAAAGTCATTCTCTCTTAGATTCTTTTCTCATGTAGGTAAACACAGAATATTGGGTAGAGTTCCCTGTGCTATTCAGTAGGTCCTTGCTAGTTATTTATCTTATATATAGTACTGTGCAAATGTTCATCCCAAACTCCTGACTTATCCCTCCTCCCCAAACTTGGTTCTTCCTTGCAGTGTGTTTATGGGTTCCTCAGAGATTCATCTCCCTGAGGTCCTCAGATTGGGGTTCTTGGGCAGTCGTCATGCTATAAATGGTGATTAGAGGCTTCCTCCTCAACTTTTACATCAGATCATCAGACTCTAGACCCTTTCTGCCTAGGCTGTCTTCCTCCTGGAAGGAAATGTTTCAGTGGCAAAGGAAGGGAGGCAATGGCTGGAGGTCCACATAGATCTCCAAGCAACCACACAGTTTTTCCTACTGCTTGTGGAAATGGGGTTTATTTTCACTGTGTCATTGTCTTTTGGCCATGGCCTCTTGCCCTTTGACTTTTGCACTGCAGTTGTTGTTCAGTCCCTCAGTTGCGTCCAACTCTTTGCAACTCCATGGACTGTAGCACGCCAGGCTTCCCTGTCCTTCACTATCTCCCAGAGTTTACTCAAACCCACATCCATTGAGTTGATGATGCCATCCAACCATCTCATCCTCTATTGTCCCCTTCTCCTCCTGCCCTCAATCTTTCCCAGCATCAGGGTCTTTTCCAATGAGTCCACTCTTCGCATCAGGTGGCCAAAGTATTGGAGCTTCAGCTTCAGCAGCAGTCCTTCCAATGAATATTCAGGAAGGATTTCCTTTAGGATTGACTGATTTCATCTCCTCGCTGTCCAAGGGACTCTCAAGAATCTTCTCCAGCACTGTAGTTTGAAAGCATCAATTCTTTGGCACTCAGCCTTCTTTATGGCCCAACTCTCACATCTGTACATGACTACTGGAAAAACCATAGCTTTGACTATATGTCAACAAAGTTATATCTCTGCTTTTTAATATACTGTCTAGGTTTATCACAGCTTTTCTTCCAAAGAGCAAGCATCTTTTAATTTCATGGCTGCAGTCACTGTCCACAGTGATTCTGAAGGCCAAGAAAATAAAGTCTGTCACTGTTTCCATTTTTTTCCCACTTCTGCATGTTTCTGACAAGTACCAGAACCTATGTCCCCAGAGGCCAGGCTCCATTCACCAAGCTCCCTGTGGGGCTTTCTGACTTCCCTTCCACAAGCACTTGTTTTTTGAAGGAGTGTGATAAAAGGAAAGAATGAGAGAAACACCTCACATTCTTAATTCTCTTTATGACTCTACTACCACACCCTTCATCAATCTTATTATAGTCAACCTTCCTGTACCTCTCACTCACTCAGAAGTCAAACAAATGAACAAAAAAATCCCAAGATCTGTTAATTCCCTAGCAAATCCTGAATAGATGGATCAATCCACATGAGTCTTGGTCCTCTGGAGCCCTGAAGCAGCTCTGAGGCAACACAGCAATTCAAATGTAACACCCTGTTTTATAGGGAAAGTTACTGTATAGCCTGGTTTTATTAAAAAAAAAAAAAAAAGAAAAAGGACTTTCTAAAACTTGGGTCACATCCCACAAACTGAGTTCATGGATCCCCTTTTCCCAAGTAATCACCTGAGGATGCAGATGGGGCAAGAATTCATACAGTAGGGCATCCCACTCACTTTTATCCAGTGGTAGGGCCGGGATGCAGAGAAGGCAATGGCAACCCACTCCAGCACTCTTGCCTGGAAAATCCCATGGACGAAGGAGCCTGGTAGGCTACAGTCCATGGGGTCGCAAAGAGTCAGACACGACTGAGCAACTTCACTTTCACTTTTCACTTTAACGTACTGGAGAAGGAAATGGCAACCCACTCCAGTGTTCTTGCCTGGAGAATCCCAGGGACGGGGGAGCCTGGTGGGCTGCCGTCTATGGGGTCGCACAGAGTCGGACACGACTGAAGCGACTTAGCAGCAGGGCCGGGATGAGAACCTGGGATTTATTTCTCAGTCCAAAGCCCCTTTCATAGCACACTGATAGAAGGAACAATAATTTTGTAACATAAGCTGAGGAATCATCAAAAATGAAAGAAGAAAGAAGCCCTCCTCCTGTCCTTCTGTATAAAGCAAATAATCTTCTACATCATCCTACACTGCATGTGTGATAAGGGGCTCCGTCCTCTTTCTTGTATCATATTTGGTATTTATGCAATCCTTCTCCTCCTACAGTCCACCTAATCTTATGAAACATAATTCTTTTCCCTCTTCCTCCTCCCTACACAAATTTAATTCCTGATTCTCTTCAAGTATGTGCAAACTATTACACCAACCATCTTGTAAAGTAAGCATCATACTTCAGCCTAAAATAGCAACTGGACAAGTAAATTTACTATTTTATATTATCTGAGTTTCCTTTAGCACCTTCTACAACAGAAGTGTTGACTTCTTCCTCCTTTTATACAGTGGCTGTGGCATTCCGAGGCGGCAAGCTACAGGCACAAGTTCATGGTAAGTTCAGAGGAAAGGAATGTTCAAAGAAAACCGAACCCAGAGCATTGTGGGTAGTGATATGGCAAGTTGACAAAACAATGATAAACAATGGGGGGGGGGAGAGAAATAATTAAGTGTTCTGAAGCCCTGTATCAGCATTTTATGCATTGTTAACTTTTTTTTAGGAGACTGTTTTATTGCGTGTGGGTTTCATGAAGAGATACTAACCCACTCTACTGGCACAACACTCTGCAAGTATAATGATTATAAGACTTTATTTTTTTAATAAAAAAGAAAATGGGCAAATATGTCTGCCTGAGATAAGGCCTTCTGAACAAAATATAATACATGGAAATCCTTTCTTGAAGTGCTTTGTGGACTGAAGGAGGTAGGAAACTTAAAACAGTAGAATTTCAGTAAACACGTAAGTCTAAACAAGGTGTGAAAAATCGGACCGTATGCAGCAATGGGCAAAGCAAGTAAAAGAAAAGCAGCTAACAGTGTGAGGTAAACACTTTATAGATACACTTTCTAAAGTATATCTTTTTTTACCTCTGGCAAACTATTTGAGCTGCTGAGACCTGTAAAAGAGACACATTTTTTATACTGTTAGCATGCAATCCTACCTCAATCATAGCTCAGTCGACCTTTGATGTTATGTATGTTTTAATGTGGATTATGTGCTTCTACCTTACTTTCACTCATCATTGCAACAAAAACTTTATTTCATTTCAGGCATTATTTTAGGCACTAGCGATCTGTGGGTGGAAAAAACACAAAAAGCTTCCTGCACCTGAGAACATTATATTCTGGTGAGCAGAGAAGACAATAAACACAACAGATAAACATACAGTATACTGGAAGATGGTACATACCAAGAGAAAAATTAAGCAAAGAAAAGAGATGACGTTCCGGGAGTCCGCTGTATTGGAGTGTAAAAGTCCAATGTCCTTTTATGTGTAGAACGAGACAATAAGGTTATATTTGATCAGATTTGAAGGCGGTAAGAGAGCAAAGCATTGATTTCACTGAGGAGTATATGAGAAATGAGCAAATTCAAAGTTCCTGAGGTGAGTGCTGTCCCAGTAGCTTGGACAAATATGAAGGAAGCTAGAGCGGCTGATGGGGAAGGAGCTAGAGATGGGTTCGTTCATAACATGTTGAAGAGGTAATCAGAAAGACCGGGGCATCCCAGGCATTGTAAGGACATTAGCTCTTATTCTAAGGGAGATGGCAAGACATGGGAGTTTTCTACAACATGCCATGATCTGAGACATCATATGTTAACCATTTCTTTCCAGAAATAGTTGTAACATGTAAATTTTCAAAACTTTTAAATTTTTAAACATTTATTTTATAGAAGTATGACTGATTTACAATGTTGTGTTCACTTTTGCTGTATAGCAAAGTGATCCAGTTATACATAAACTATTCTTTCTTATATTCTTTTCTGTTGTGGTTTATCATTGGATATTGAATACAGACCCCTGCGCTCTACAGTAAGGCCTCGTTCTTTGTCAGAACTTTTAAATTTACGGTATGTTTTTGAAAGAATCTTGCAAGCCTCAAAACCTAAAATGTTAAGATAGGCCCAGAAGTAAAGATTGAAACAAGATTGTGGTTACAATGACTTCACTCCTTGCAGTGAATACCTAAGTTACTTTATGGATTCAGTGATTTCCATCACTCCTTGTTGAAAACCACTGACTGGATTCCTGGTACCAGGCAATAAATGTAAACCGGTGTTCATCACACCAAATCAATTTGAGTCTGTTGTATCTTAGAGAAACAGTTCACTTTTTTACATAAACCAGGTTCCTACAAAGAAGAAAAGGAACACATATTGTTGGCATCAGTCAAGTGTCTGCTTGTTTTGTTCCACACATGTAAGATGCTAGAACAAGAATGCATTGTCATAGTTTTAGTGGTTTGATAAAGCAGCAGAGACCAGTTAACCGAAGGAAAGGTAGCACTGCCTGGCAGATTAAGCTGCACAATAATCAGTATTGACTCGAATCAGATATAACTGTGCACTAGCAATGTAACAGGTTGAGACTTGTGTTTCCTTTGCCGGAACAACTGCTTTGAAGCACAAGGAAAAGTAGCTTTTTCAACTTTCATTCAATTATAGTACTATGTGTAAGAGCTGCAAAAATGCACTGCTTTCTTGTCAACTATGAATAGAGAACTTGATCAGTAAATCCTTAGATTATTACTCCACTAAATGTTAACATTCAGCAGTTTGAGAAGTTTCCATAAACTTATAGTCATTAAACAGGTATTTCACAAAACAAGCAGGCTGATATGAAGGAGGTGAGAGGGGCTGACCTAGTCCTGGATAGGGGATGCTAATTTTTGAAAGTTCTCTAAACACCTTTTATATTTCAGTGCCACATCCTTCTTGAAATGCCTACATGATGCAAGAAAAGGGAGCTATTCTATTTCAGAAGGAGGAACAGAGGTCTATGAAACCTAATTGCTATGCCTTTAATTCAGCTAAAGATGCATTTCATAACTCTGACTAGAAGAAACTAACATCTATTAAGCTTTCAACTATAGGTCAAGTGTTTGTGTGTGTGCAACTATAGGTTAGGTATTTGTGTATGTGCATGTGTGTGTATGCATGCTAAGTCACTTTAGTCATGCTGACTCTTTGCATGACCCTATGGACTGTAGCCTGCCAGCCTCCTCTGTCTATGGAATTCTCCAGGCAAGAATACTGGAGTGGGTTACCATGCCTTCCTCCAGGGATCTTCCCAATCCAGGGATCAAACCCATGTCTCCTGCGGCTCCTGCATTGCAGATGGATTCTTTACTGATGAGCCACCATGGAAGCCCACATGTGCATATGTGCATATTTTTATCCCCACTCTATAGATGAGAAAACTAAAGAAGGAAATATTCACAGGAGATACAGAACCTTGGGCAAGAACAAGAGTGTACTAATGTGAGAGTGAATGCAAATAGCATAGAAAGAGGAAGTTAGGAATGGAACCTGAAATCTATTTGAATTCACCTGTAAGTAGATGCTGCCGTATATTCTCCACACAACTGAAGATCCTCCCTTCAGACTGAGGCTCTCCCTGCCCTAGCTGCCAACAGTACTAAATGTGAACAGCTCACGGCTGAGCTCTCTCTTTAGCCTGAGCAGAAGGGAGCTGCCTTGCCAAAGGCTACACTCCTCTCCAGGGGCAGCAGACATCTAATGACTACTCAATGAGGAAGTACAAAAGAACCCTGTGACTTCAATTCAGGACAGCTCCAAAGGGCCATCCCAACTCCAGAACTCCCGATAGGACTGGCTGAGGCCCCTGTTGCCACTGCTTCTCAGTTCAACCTCTCCACCTGCCCCTCCTGCTTCCCCTCTTCTTCACAGGCATCATTCCCAAGGGCACACAACAGTAAACTTTATAATTGCAAATATGAGAGGCTCGGAGTGTGATCCCAAAGGAAGCTGATCAAAGACATCACAGCAAGAGTCAGTGACGATATGTTCCATGCCATCTGAAAGAGCTGAGACTGAAAAGTGGTAACTGATTCTACCACTTTGGGCTACCCTGTGGACTAATGTTAGTTTCTAAAGAAACTCTCAATAAAACAGAAAGCAAATCACGAGTGCTCACACTGTTAAGAAGTATTTATCTTTATGTCAGATAAAACAATTATGAATCACTGAATTAAATGGCCAACTGTCAATCAGTCATTTTACAGTGACTGCAACGTACATATAGCCCATGTAGGCTCTATGATGACCAAATCTGCATGGTATCAGACATGTCTGATTAATTTACTCCTTATCATGGTAAAACATTATGCTTCTTTGAGAAGATTGTTAATTTTTTAAATTATGTAATTGTGTGCGAGTCCAAGGAGAGTTTTAAAAAAAGTGATACACGGAAGCAACGTATTTCATGCTGCTGCTGCTGCTAAGTCGCTTCAGTCGTGTCTGACTCTGTGCGACCCCATAGACAGCAGCCCACTAGGCTCCCCCGTCCCTGGGATTCTCCAGGCAAGAACCCTGGAGTGGGTTGCCATTTCCTTCTCCAATGCATGAAAGTGAAAAGTGAAAGTGAAGTCGCTCAGTCGTGTCCGACTCTTAGTGAAGACATGGACTGTAGCCCACAGCAACAGACAATTGAGTTTTGTGTAGATCCAAAGACAGACTTTCAAATGGATTTTTAAAGAATTGGTTTTTGAGCATTAAGACCAGGAAATAGGGATCATAAGGACTCAGAATGGGTCAAAGTTGTAACACAAAGAATGTATCAGATATATCTGGGCTTTAGTTAAGATACTGACTTCATGCTGATTTTGGTGAGGTCAAGACAGAGATATGGGCTCCCCTGGTGGCTCAGATGTTAAAGAATCTGCCTGCAACGTGGGAGACTCAGGTTTGACCCCTGGGTTGGGAAAATCTGCTGGAAAAGGGAATGGCTACCCACAACACTATTCTTGCCTGGGAAATTCCATGGACAGAGGAGCCTGGTAGGCTACAGTCCCCAGGGGAGTCACAAAGAGTTAGACACTAAGCAACTTTCACTTTCACAAGACAGAGATATAAGCTGGAAAATAAAATAAAAAACTGAGGTTATAAAATGTTGATCAACCATATTTAGAGGGAAACACTACCTTAATTGATATTAGTTGACAGGATACATTTTGGTGGCTCCAAGTTCTGCCTCTCACTCAGCCTCTAGTGATCTGCAGAGGAACGGGGACACATAGAGAGAACTTCGCTTTCCAGGATAGAAGCAAATGCTAATGGGAACAAGGGTTAGCTTCATTTTCTAAGGAGCAAATTCACCATGACAGTCACAAGATGTTATCTGAAGAATTACTATAAGATCTTAATCAGAATTGCAAAATACAACCCTATAAAAATCATATGAAGTAACAAAGATATCAAAGCACAGGGGCAAAGAGATTCTGGAGACCCCAGAGATAAGTGTTACTCAGAAGAAGTAACCGAGTCTTTAGCAGTCAACATTTAACAAATATTTATTGAGCATCTCCCATGTGCCAGGAACTGCTTTATGCACTGGAGATACAGCTATGAACATTCCCATAGTGGAAAAACAGAAGATAACAAAGAAGCTAATAAATTATGAAGAAAATACACTATTATGATGATTGCTACAAGATAAATAAAACATGGCAATATGACAAGGAGAGACTGATGTGATTCAAGAAAAGGCCTCTTGACAAGGTGTCATTTGAGCTAAGGTCTGAATAAGGAAGGAAAAACCAACAATTGAAGGTATGAGGAAAGAACATCTCTAGCAGAGAGGCCCAATGGTAGAAAAGCCTCACGTGGACAAGGTTAAGCCTCATGTCGACAAGCTTGACATTTCTAAGAAACAGAAAGCACAGTCCTGTGGCTAAAAAGGACTGAGTGACAGACATAAAGATTAAGAGTTGAGATCAGAGAGATAAGCAAGAGTCAGCTTATGTAATTATGATACAAGAAAGAGTAACATAATTGTTTAGAAAGATCACTCTGGCTGCTATTCAACAAACCACATACAGTGTGGGTTGGGGTAGTTAGAACTGATATTCAGAGACAGATAATACTATTGCTATAGTCAGCAAAAGTACATATGTGTATGCATGCTCAGTCGTGTCTGACGCATTGTGACTTCATGGGCTGTAGCCTGCCAGGCTCCTCTGTCCATATGGTTATCCCAGCAAAAATATTGGAGTGGGTTGCCATTTTCTCCTCCAGGGTATTTTCCTGAACCAGGGATCAAACTCCCGTGTCCTATAACTCCTGCATTGGCAGGGGTATTCTTTTATCACTGAGCCACCTGGGAAGCGCTACTGATGATAATAATAATGAAAGACTCCAAGAAGATGAAATTTAAAAAGGATAATCATAACACCTGTTTTTAATGCCCATAATATCCCCCCTCTAAAACAAGGGCACAATGTAAGACTGCAAATTCATGCACTAGCAGTAGCACAGATTTTTAAGCACAAAAAAGCAAACAAAATAATGGGAGTATGTCAAAGACACATAGGAGTCAACATTTAAAAGCTTTAAAGGCCAAAGCTGAAGCAATTTATGAAGCAAAATAAATAACGTATTATAGGATTATAATCCAAAGTATCAAATAAATATCTATGAGACTGATACAAATAAATGATTGAATAGATAAACAAATAGGGGAAGGGACAAATCTCCCATACAGAATTCTAAATAATTTACGTATTAATACATACTCCACCTCAAAGAGGTGGAGTTTAACTCCTTACCTCTTGACTGTGGGCTCGTCTTCCAAAGACTACAGTACAAAAAGGGGAAAAAGGTAAATTTACGATGGAAATCTCAGCCAGGGGGATCAAGGTTAATGTCATCAGTGATAGGCCATGGTGAGAGCATGTGCCTTGACGTGATGTGATGAGAATGACACTTCACCTTTAGGATATTCCTCCCAAAAACCTATAACTCCAGTCCAACTATAAGAAAAACATCAGAAGAACACAAATTGGGGGACAGCCCACAAAACACCTGATAGTCAAGGTCACAGAGAACAAGGAAAATCTGAGAAGCTGCTATAAGGCAGGAGAAGCTCATGAGACATGACAACTAAAAGCAATATGTATCCTGGATGGGATCCCAGGGCAGAAAAAGGACACTTTCCCTAAAAACTAAGGAAATTTAAATGAAGTACAGCACTGGGTTAAAAGCTATGTACCAAGGTTGGCTCCCCAGTTGTGCCAAACATGTCACAACAATATAAATGTTAAAATAGGAGAAACTGGTTAGATAGTATATGGAACTCTCTACTACCAGATTTATAACCCTAAACAATTGTAAAAATAAAGGTCTAGAGGCTTGGATAAGTTCCCATTGACAGAAGTATAGAATCAAGGAAATGAAAGCCAGTCACCTCCATTCAGTCTTATTCAAACATAGCCATCATACTTCAAGGAATGCAGGAATGCCAGGTCTTGGGAGACGAGGCAGGAAAAATGTTCTGGAAACAGAAGCAACCAGAATAGATGGAGAGTTTAAAGCCATGTCATATGAGAAGCAACACAAAGTACTGTTTGTTGTTTAGTTGTTTAGTCGTGTCTGACTCTGTGCAACCCCATGGACTGTAGCCCACCAGGCTCCTCTGTCCATGGATTTCTCCAGGCAAGAATACTGGAGTGGCTTGCCATTCCCTTCTCCAGGGGATCTTCCTGATCCAGGGATCAAACCTGCATCTCTTGTGTCTCGTGCACTGGCAGGTGGGTTCTTTACCGCTAGCACCTGGGAAGCCAAACTCAAAGTATGGGAGATGCTTAACTTAGAAAACACAAAATACACAGCAACTATCTCAAAATACATGGAGGAGATAGGTGATAAAGAGTGATGATTTGACCTTCTAAGTTTCAAGTTGCAGTATTTTGTGAAAATGGAGGGAAGATTACAAGTGGTAAATTGCCTACTGAAGAAAAGGAAGAACCTATCATAAACCTTCCAGACACACAAGCAAGGTTTCAAAGAGGCAGAGGAACTAGAGACCAAATTGCCAACATTCGTTGGATCACAGAGAAAGCAAGAGAGTTTCAGAAAAACACCTATTTCTGATTCACTGACTATGCTAAAGCCTTTTACTGTGTGGATCACAACAAACTGTGGGAAATGTTTGAAGAGCTGGGAATACCAGAACACTATACCTCTCTCCTAAGAAACTTGTATGCAGGTCAAGAAGCAATAGTTAAACCAACCATGGGAATAACTAACTGGTTCCAAAGTGGGAAAGGAGTACAACGGTGTATATTGTCACCATGCGTATTTAACTTATATGCAGAGTTCATCATATGAAAGGTCAGACTGGACGGGTCACAAGTTTGAATCAAGACTGCCGGGAGAAATATCAACAACTGCAGACAGGCAGATGATACCACCCTTATGGCAGAAAGAGAAGAGAAACTAAAGAGACTCTTGATGAGGGTGAATGAGGAGAGCGAAAAATCTGGCTTAAAACACAACATTCAAAAAACTAAAATCATGGCATCTGGTCCCATCACTTCAAGGCAAATAGATGGGGAAAAAGAGGAAGCAGTAGCAGACTTTATTTTCTTGAATTCCATACCACTGCAGACGGTGACTGCAGCCATGAAATTAAAAGACACTTGTTCCTTGGTAAAGCTATGAGATACCGAGAGAGCATATTAAAAAGCAGAGACATCACTTTGTTGACAAAGGTTCATTTAGTCAAAGCTATAGTTTTTCCAGTAGTCATGTACGGATGTGAGAGCTGGACCATAAAGAAAGCTGAGTGCCAAAGAATTGATGCTTCTGAGTTGTGATGCTGGAGAAGACTCTTGAGAGTCTCTTGGACAGCAAGGAGATCCAACCAGTCAATCCTAAAGGAAAACAACCCTGAATATTCATTAGAAGGACTGATGCTGAAGCTGAAGCTCCAATACTCTGGCCACCAGATGTGAGAGCTGAGTCACTGGGAAAGACCCTGATGCTGGGAAAGACTGAGGGCAGCAGGAGAAGCAGACAACAGAGGATGAGATGGTTGGATGGCATCACTGACTCAATGAACATGAATCTGAGCAAACACCAGGAAATAGCAAAGGACAGAGGAGCCTGGTGTGCTGCAGTTCATGGGGTCGCAAAGAGTTAGACACAACATAGCAACTAAACAACAACAACATTATAAACTTAGCATCACCTGTCCTGGGAGGCCACAGAATGCCATTCCAATACTGAGCATTCGGGCCTCTGCTGCAAAGATACTGTCCAGAACACTGCAGAGGGGGCTGATATTTGAACTCCAGGAGACTGTCCAGGTATGAAATACTAAAACTTAATGCTTTCCTGCTTTTCTACCAACAGTTAATAAACGATGAGAGAACTGATTGTACTCCAAATCCATGTCCCACTATAGTAATTTGCATACTGTATTCTAAATTTTTTATAAAGAAATATTTTGTATATTTACTTGAGGGCCTTTTCTACCTTTTAAAAGGCATTTTACCTGTCATAGACCTTCTGGGGGCTTCCCTGGTGGCTCAGACAGTAAAGAATCTGCCTGCAGTGTGGGAGACATGGGTTCAATCCCTGGAGAAGGGAATGGCAACCCACTCCAGTATTCTTGCCTGGAGAATCCCATGGACAGAGAAGCCTGGCGGGCTACAGTCCATGGGGTTGCAAAGAGTCAGATAGGACTGAGTGACTAACACTTTCACTTGGCTTCCCATGTGGCGCCAGTGGTAAAGAAGCCACCTGCCAATGCAGGAGACACAGATTCAATCCCTGGGTCAGGAAGATCCCCTTCTGTTAATGAAAAAATGTGGAATAATATATCCCTGTACCTCCAGCACAGACCTCACTCCTAAAAACAAGACTCACCTATTCAACTGTTTCTTTGACCTTTCCACTAGAATAATAGGCATTTCCTACTGAAAAGGTCCAAAATAAAACTTCTTATTTTCCATCGAAACCTGCATCTCCCTCAGTCTTCTTCATCAGTGAATACCACCAACCTACACCTAATTTCCTTCTATCTACCCCTCCATGCATTTCATTAGTACACCCTTTAAAATCTATACGTAAAAATGTCTACTCTCCATCACAACTACCTCTCCTAATCCAAGCTGGTCCTTGCTAGACTATTCAATCACTTCCTAACTGGCCCCAACCCTCACTCCTACACTTTTCCTTGTAGTTCACTCTTCACAAATCAGCCAGAGATTACACACATACAGTCAAGGCCCCTTCTTCTTCTTTTTTTTTTTTTTTTTTTGCTGCTCTGCATGGCATGTGGGATCATAGTTCCCTAACGAAGCATTGAACCTAAGCCTCCCCACAGTGGAAGCACTGGAAATGCGGAGTCTTAACCACTGGACTACCAGAGAAGTCCCCCCGCCTTTCTTTCCTCTTCCTTTTCTTTTCTGAAGCCTTTTCCTACATATCTCTAATAGTTAACCAACACACTCAGAAAAAAACTCGAACGTTTTAATCTGTGGTCTTATCAGTCTCTCTGAACTCTTCTTACTACTTCCCTCCTTGCCAGTGCTGCAGCCACATTAGCCTCGTCCCTATTACCCAATAACCTCAAGTTCCTTTCTCCCTAGGGATATATTGCACCAGCTGTTCTTTCTGCCTAATATGTTTTCCCCAAGATCTTCAAATGCCGGCTCCTTCTTGCTATTCTAAAATAGCCATTAATTCACTCTTCATCACCGCAGCCTTGTTTATTTCTCTGCATAGCACTTATCACCAGTTGATATTTTCTCCTTGCCTTGTTTACTATGATATTGCTTTTGTCTCTGCATTGTCCGAGAACAGGAAGGCTGTATACCTTAACTATAGCTGTAGTCTAGGCAAGCAAAATAGGGCCTGGAATATCACAAGCAGTCAGTAAGTAGTTGTTCAATGAATTAATAATTTTAAATGATACAACTAAAGATAACATCCTGTAATTTGACTTGAAATCTTAAAGTGAGCTTTTCTAATTCCTGAAGAAATAGACCAATATTTTAAGATATAACTAAAAATAAGATTAAGACATGATAAACACCAAAATACACTTGTTTTCTACATTCCCCAAATTCAGCACTGTGCATTTTTCTTTCTACATGTATGTTTATACTGTTTCTCTGACTGAAATTATTTATCCTGGAATTTTTTCTAATCTTCAAGATCACCTAAGTAAACATTAACATCTCTTAAAATATTCTCCACTTTTAGGACCCAATCACAAACATTTTGGACCCACACACAAACTTTCTTGCATTCTCTGACTGCGAGTTGAAATCTATGCACCCCCAAATACTTCATTCCTTAATGACAACATATCTCAGTGAGGGGCCTAGTTATTATAGGTAAGAATTTTCCAAACATCACTCCATTGAACACTAGACTTGAGATCATTTGTAAAATTTCCATTAGCTTGAAAAACGTATTATAAAATATACTCACTTTGGAGGATTCACAACAATTTTTTTTTTACTTTACTTATTTATTTGGCTGAGCCAGGTCTTGGTTGTGGCATGTGAACTCTTGGCATGAGGGATCTAGTTTCCTAACCAGGGATCAAACCTCGGTCCCCTGCATTAGGCGTGTTGGGTCTTAGCCACTGAATGTCAAGGCAAGTCCTACATGACAATATTATAGACTGTGAATAAAGTAAGCAATGTATGGGGTTTGCTGTGGTTGTTGTTCAGTTGCTAAGTCATGTCTGACTCTGTGACCCCAAGGACTGAAGCACAGCAGGCTTCCCTGTTCCGTGTGTAGGGTTTAACTTTCCACAACTCAAATTTTGTTTTCTATTATTTGACTACAGAATTGACTGTTCTTACTTTAAGAAACATATGTTTTAACATATCACAGAAAATAGCTTGAGATATACCTGAACAGTGGCTTAAGAGCATGTGGTTTGGAAGTTAACAAGTTGGAGGGCTTCAATTTTCACCTGGGCTCCAAGAGTTATTAGAGAAGACCATGAGCAGGTAACTGATCCTCAGTGAGCCTCCACTTGCCCATCTTTAAAATAGAGTTGAGTATGATTACCACCCAGGATTCGTATATGGATTGAATAATAGTGGCATGGTGCCTGGGGCCTATCAACCATGCTATAATGGTTACTGCCATTAGAATGATAATAATCTTTATTATTATTGTACATCAGTGAGGTCAGGAATCGGAGGTGTTCACTTGTGAATCTCCCACAAGATCCAGCAGATACTAGGCAAAGAGACTTAAGGGTTTGCCAACTGTATGCTTGGGGCACAATGTGGCTCAAACACATGTTATGATTGGCTGGCATAGGTCTTGACTGTTTCATTGCTATTGCCTCATATTGGGCTCAATTTCTTTGCACTGATCACTGAGGAAGGCTTTCTTGTCTCTCCTTGCTATTCTTTGGAACTCTGCATTCAAATGGGTGTATCTTTTCTTTTGTCCTTTGCTTTTTGCTTCTTTTCTTTTCTCAGCTTTTTGTAAGGCCTCTTCAGACAGCCATTTTGCCTTTTTGCATTTCTTTTTCTTGGGGATGGTCTTGATTCCTGTCTCCTGTACAATGTCACAAACCTCCATCCATAGTTCTTCAGGCATTCTGTCTAGCAGATCTAAAACCTTGAATCTATTTCTCACTTTCACTACATAATCATAAGGGATTTGATTTAGGTCATACCTGAATGGTCTAGTAGTTCTCCCTACTTTCTTCAATTTAAGTCTGAATTTGGTAATAAGGAGTTCATGATCTGAGCCACAGTCAGCTCCGGGTCCTCTTTTTGCTGCCTGTATAGAGCTTCTCCATCTTTGGCTGCAAAGAATATAATCAATCTGATTTCGGCATTGACCATCTGGTGATGTCCATGTGTAGAGTCCTCTCTTGTGTTGCTGGAAGAGGGTGTTTGCTATGACCAGTGCATTCTCTTGGCAAAACTCTATTAGCCTTTGCTCTGCTTCATTCTGTACTGCAAGGCCAAATTTGCCTGTTACTCCAGGTGTTTCTTGACTTCCTACTTTTGCATTCCTGTCCCCTATAATGAAAAGGACATCTTTTTTGAGTGTTAGTTCTAGAAGGTCTTATAGGTCTTCATAGAACCATTCAACGTTTTAGCTTCTTCAGCATTACTGGTCAGGGCATAGACTTAGATTACTCTGATACTGAATGGTTTGCCTTGGAAATGAACAGAGATCATTCTGTCATTTTTGAGATTGCATCCAAGTACTGCATTTTGACTCTTCTGTTGACCATGATGACTATTCCATTTCTTCTAAGGGATTCTTGCCCACAGTAGTAGATATAATGGTTGTCTGAGTTAAATTCACCCATTCTAGTCCGTTTTAGTTCACTGATTCCTAAAATGTTGATGTTCACTCTTGCCATTTCCTGTTTGACCGCTTTCAATTTGCCTTGATTCATGGACCTAACATGCGAGGTTCCCATGCAATATTGCTCTTTACAGCATCGGATCTTGCTTCTATCACCAGTCACATCCACCACTGGGTGGTGTTGTTACTTTGGCTCTGTCTCTTCTTTCCTTCTGGAGTTATTTCTCCACTGATCTCCAGTAGCATATTGGGCACCTACTATACCTGGAGAGCTCATCTTTAAGTGTCCTATCTTTTTGCCTTTTCATACTGTCCATGGGATCCTCAAGGACAGAAATAGAGGAAAACAATAGAATGGGAAAGACTAGAGATCTTGTCAAGAAAATTAGAGATACCAAGGGAACATTTCATGCAAAGATGGTCACAATAAAGGACAGAAATGGAAGAAGCAGAAGATATTAAGATATTAAGAAGAGGTGACAAGAATACACAGAAGAACTATACAAAAAAGATCTACACGACCCAGATAATCACAATGGCATGATCACTCACATAGAGCCAGACATCGTGGAATGTGAAGTCAAGTGGCCCTTAGGAAGCAACACTGCAAACAAAGCTAGTGAAGGTGATGGAATTCCAGTTGACTATTTCAAATCCTAAAAGATGATGCTGTGAAGGTGCTGCACTCAATATGCCAGCAAATTTGGAAAACTCAGCAGTGGACACAGCACTGGAAAAGGACAGTATTCATTCCAGTCCCTAAGAAAGGCAATGCCAAAGAATGCTCAAACTACCACACAACTGCACTCATCTCACACGCTCGTAAAGTAATGCTCAAAATTCTCCAAGCCAGGCTTCAGCAATACATTAACTTCCAGATGTTCAAGCTAGATTTAGAAAAGGCAGAAGAACCAGAGATTGAATCGCCAACATCCACTGGATCATGGAAAAAGCAAGATAGTTCCAGAAAACCATCTATTTCTGCTTTATTGCCTATGCCAAAGCCTTTGACTGTGTGGATCATCACAAACTGTGAAAAATTCTGAAAGAGACTGGAATACCAGACCATCTGGCCTGCCTTCTGAGAAATCTGGATGAAGGTCAAGTAGCAATGGTTAGAACAGGACATGGAACAGTAGACTGGTTCCAAACAGGGAAAGGAGTACGTCAAGGCTGTATATTGTCACCCTGCTTATTTAACTTCTATGCAGAGTACATCATGAGAAATGCTGGGCTGGATGAAGCACAAACTGGAATCAAGATTTCTGAGAAAAATATCAATAACCTTAGACATGCAGATGACACCACCCTTATGGCAGAAAGCAAAGAAGAACTAAAGAGCCTCTTGATGAAAGTGAAAGAGGAGAGTGAAAAAGTTGGCTTAAAACTCAACATTCAGAAACTAAGATCATGGCATCTGGTCCCAACACTTCATGGCAAATAGATGGAGAAACAATGGAAATAGTGACAGAGTTTATTTTTGGGGGGGCTCCAAAATCACTGCAGTTGGTGATTGGAGCCATGAAACTAAAAGACGCTTGCTCCTTGGAAGAAAAGTTGTGACCAACCTAGACAGCATAATCAAAACCAGACACATTACTTTGCTAACAAAGGTCCATCTAGTCAAGGCTATGGTTTTTCCAGTAGTCGTGTATGGATGTTGAGAGTTGGACTATAAAGAAAGCTGAGCACCAAAGAATTGATGCTTTAGAACTGAGGTGTTGGAGAAGACTCTTGAAAGTCCCTTGGACTGCAAGGAGATCCAATCAGTCCATCCCAAAGGAAATCAGTCCTGAATGTTCATTGCAAGGACTGATGCTGAAGCTGAAACTCCAATACTTTGGCCACCTGATACGAAGAACTGACTCATTTGAAAAGACCCTGTTGCTGGGAATGACTGAAGGTGGGAGGAGAAGGGGACGACGAGGATAAGATGGTTGCATGGCATCATCAACTCAATGGACATGAGTCTGAGTAAACTCTGGGAGTTGGTGATGGACAGGGAGGCCTAGTGTGGTGCAGTCCATGGGGTCGCAAGGAGTCGGACATGACTGAGCAACTGAACTGAACTGAAGTGGGCTCAATCCAGAGATTTATGTTGTCAGCCTTGTCCTCCAAGGCATTCAAGTTTGCCTGGGCAGCATTCCTCAGTGAAGGTTTATTGATTTGCCTGCTCTCCATGGATTTGAACTTTTTAAAATTCTCATCCACCGGAAGCACCAGTCGCCCTCAAAACAACACCCAGACATTAACATAGATATCTTTCAGAAGTGTGGCTCACTAAAATAATGATTTATACCTTAGCAGTCTAAGTTAGGAGGAAAGTAAAATGCAGAGTTTTAAAAATTCTGCAATCTGATATGCACCTCATTTCCCAACTTGGTCAGTGAGATAGACCACAGTAGCAGAGAAGTCCAGAGAAAGAAGAGGTTCCCTGTGACTGTTAACATCAGCTCCCAGAAAGTAGAAGGCATTCTTACATGGAAGGAGCTACACTGATGACCTCAAGAGGGCCATTTCACCCTTGAGTTTCTATGAAACCTTTGGAATTTAAAATAGAGCACTAAAAAGAACTTTAACAGATCATCAAGGCCATCCCCCTGCCTGTTATAATATTTTTATATTTCCAGGTTCAATGTGGGAGTGCAAAGGCTCAAGCTGCAAGAGAAATTGATGGGTTAGAGGGCAGAAAAGCTTAGGGGGAGAGAAGAGAAAGGAAAAGAAAAATCTGAGGATAAAGGAATTTATGCCCTCCCAATTAACCTTACTCAGGACCTCGAAATTCCCAAGGCAACCCTGATTCTACCTTTCTTTCTTTTGTTTTCAAATATGGAATTTTCCCCGGGACTAATGTTAGAACTGAGCATATTCTTCCTTTGATTTATGAGAACATTCAGGGAATATAAGGTCATGAAAGTTACCAAACCAGCTGGCTTCAATGCAAAGTAATTAAATAGAAAGTCTTAAAAACTTAAAATCTTTGCTAGACTTATTTAAGAAAAAAAAAAAGTTACATTTATTTTCCTTTACATTTGAAGTGCCCACTTCTTATATTTTTAAAATATTTATTCTAAGTTTACATTAACCTCCCTCCTGATGACAGGAGTGGACCTAATTCAAAAAGACCTATAAAAGAGCAGAAATTAGAGCATCTGTATTTGTGGTTAAAACTATTAGTAGACAACCACATTTCAGGAAATACATGGTTAAAGTAATTAGATAACCAAAAATGCCTGTTCAGAAAAGCAAAGTTAAATGCTGGAATTTTTTTTTTTTCTAAAAAAAAAAGCCACTGTGATTTCAAATAAGGAGGAAAAAAAAAAAAGTCAACTGATTTCTTAAGAAGTTGAGCAGAAATGCATACTTAAGTGGTTATGCTCTAAACATGAAAGCAATCTACTAAGAGTGGCATTAAGATGTGGGTTTATGAGTTATCCATATATTAGGTAGAGTACCTACCCCAAGCATTGTACTATGCTACTTGTTTTTCAATTCCTTTGATACTGTCCTTAAATTGTCCTTAATAGTACCTTACAGAGCAGGGCCCACCCAAAGGCTTTCATGATCCCTCTACTCCAATATTATCTTTAGGAAAAGTCAGACTCTTTGAAAAGCCTCTCAGGTTCTAGGCTGTGTGATTCCTTTGCAGTAGGCATATTCAGATACACATGCTTAGTAATTTTTCTAAGGAAAATTATGTTTGAAACTCTGTTCTTATAGGTATAATCCTCAGCACACTCATACAAATAAATCACTCCTGCATCTAGGATCTAAGAAACAGAGCCAATTTCTGGTAAAGGGACAAGATAGTCAATTAAAGAAACCGACTGGTAGCAAACTTGGATGGTGAGCCATGAGGCAATTTTCTCTGACTTTACCTTGCAGTACCAAAGCGCGCTTTAATAAAGAAGCTTCAGGTACTGATAATCTATCAGTGTCTACATCTCTCTGAGCATGACATAACAGTTCTCTCCTTTTTGAAGGCTGAGTGTTTCCATTTGCTTGTATCCTGTAGATATCCAAGAGCAAAAAGAGTTGCCACGTTACATTTCTCCAAATAAAACCATAGGGTAGTCAAATTAATCTAATTATCTGTGACCCAATTTGATAACACTGCTAAAAGCAATGTTAGAGGACTTCTCTACAGTTAAGTTCTTTGTTTTCTCATTCATTTTCTTGTTTTATTAATTTGGCTGAGAACCCTTTCACAGCAAGAGCACACCTGCTTAGAAATTTTATGCATGTACATGAACTCCTGAAAAAGTGTACTCTGTCTACCAGCACTTGGAAAATGCAATGAGGAGAGAATCAAAATTGTCCTGAGTTTCAATAAAGATGTAACAAATTCTAAAGATTGATCCAATGCCATTTTCACATTTAGCAATCCAACTAAAGCACATATTTCTCAGGTGACTAATATAACAGGTTCAAATATCGTTTCATCAAAATCAGAAATATTACTTTCTTGTAGCTCTTTTCATGAAGTTGGATAATGTAAGTTTTCCATCTGCTTCTTTCTTATATCATTTCTAGCCCTCATGCAACACTATTCACTTCAACCTCTTCCTCAAAGATACAAACATGTGGCTGGTACTCAAGAAAATATTTTTGTATTCCATAGGAACAGAGATGCATAATTTTTTATGGGAATCACTTTCATTTCAATTTTTCCAGTTACAAATTTACTTTGTCTTAATTCAAAAACCTTCGTGTGATTTAAAAATTTCTTCTCCAATATACTCTCATTCTGAATTTTTAATGTTTATAATGATCAAAATTATATGCTTAGAATACACCCTTCAACCTAACAGCACTACAACTAAATTTTTATTTGAATTATGTTTATGGTAATAATAACTAATGTTTTTTTCACAACATAGGTAAAAGTCTGCAACCTCTAATTTGACAAGAGCTCTATTATCACTTTCTGCAAAAAAAGAATATTAAGACATCTAAAATCTGACACAAATAGAAATCGCTTTCTCTCACTCTCTTTTTTTTAAACAAGAATAATGATTATATATGCTGCTTGACATCCCATTTTCAGGGCAACTAAAGGGATATAGAGGTTCAAGCTTTATCTCGTCAACCAAATAAGACCACTGCCAAAGTATGCATTGGTGTATTTCTATACACTGAACTGCTTTAGATAATAGATAAAGTTAGCTTTATCTACTTCATGGTCTTATCCATTCAGGGCCCTCTGCTTCAACTAACATAAAAATACCTTCACTGCAGGGTCCTGGTCCAGAGGGCTAATACACAGCACACCTTCTGTAAAATATACCATTCTGAAACTTGAAAAATGGTCAGCTAATTAAAGACCGGTGAACGGTTTTGAGACAGGAAGAATTCTCCTATTCAAAATTGAAACAGAACCTGAATGGAATCAAAAAGTTCCAAAGTAGGCTGATTTTCTCAGTGACTTGTAAGACTATCTATTATCATTTTTCAAATGTCTCATACTGTACCTGAGTTTTTTTGTTTGTTTGTTTTGGTCATAACTACAAATGAAACTTCAAAAGCCAATGCTGTTTTACGTGTGTGCCTCGGGAGAGATGTGTATGAGACAGATGCCTTAGAAATAATACAAAAAGTCTGTCTTTCTGCAAAGTTCAGCACAGATTTCACACCAGAGTATTTTGATTAATTTCACTTCAGAAATGCGTAAGTGGAGTGCATGCTCAAAATAACACCCCCAAATACACTCAGAAATTCTAAAGCTTAGCATGCTTCCCAAAACATCTCTGAAAAAGACAGCACTCCAATAAAGACTGGTTTTCTGCTGGATCCGAGTCCATGACCCTGGGATGCTAGGAAACCAGTCTAACCTCAGAGAGTAGAGGCTGGGTCAGTGCCCCTCCAGGACTGAAAAACTGAATCTAGCTGCCAGGAGGTCTAGTTGCTGTGACCTCCCAAGTGATTCCTCCTCAAGACCTGCTCTAAGAAGAAGAAGGGGGGCTGCCTTGCCCAAAGTTGTGCCCCAGTAAGGGGAGATGGAAGCCAAGCACTCTTTTATTTATTTTTTTTTTAGTTTTTTATTTTTTAAATTTTAAAATCTTTAATTCTTACATGCGTTCCCAAACATGAACCCCCCTCCCACCTCCCTCCCCACAACATCTCTCTGGGTCATCCCCATGCACCAGCCCCAAGCATGCTGCACCCTGCATCAGACATAGACTGGCGATTCAATTCGTACATGATAGTATACATGTTAGAATGCCATTCTCCCAAATCATCCCACCCTCTCCCTCTCCCTCTGAGTCCAAAAGTCCGTTATACACATCTGTGTCTTTTTTCCTGTCTTGCATACAGGGTCGTCATTGCCATCTTCCTAAATTCCATATATATGTGTTAGTATACTCAAGCACTCTTTTTAAAAATTTTTTATTGGAGCATATTTGCTTTACAATGTTATATTAATTTCTGCTGTACAGCAAAGTGAATCAGCTATACATATACGTAATGTCCCCTCTTTTCTAAATTTCCCTCCCATGTAGGTCACCACAGAGCAGAGTAGAGTTCCCTGTGCTTTACAGTAGCTTCTCACCATTATCTAGCTTGTACATAATATCAATAATGTGTATATATATCAATGCTAATCTCCTAATTCATCCTACCACCCCTGTCCCTTGGTATCCATACATTTGTTCTCTACATCTGTGTCTCTGTTTCTGCTTTGTAAATAAAATCGTTTGTACCAATTTTCTTCAGGTTCCACGTATAAGCATTAATATACAATATCCGCTTTTCTCTTTCTGATTTGCTTCATTCCATAAGACAGTCTCTAGGCCCATTCACACCTCTACAAATGACTCAATTTCATTCCTATTTATGGTTGAGATATATATATATATATATATATATATATATATATATATACACATATATATACCACATCCTATTTATCCTTTCCTCTGTCAATGACATTTGGGTTATTTCCATGCCTTGGCTATTGTAAACAGTGCTGCAATAAACTTTGGAGAACATCTGTCTTTCTGAATTATGGCTTTCTCTAGGCATGTGCCCAGTACTGGGATTGCTGGGTCATATGGTTACTTCTATTTTTAGTTTTTTAATAAACTTCCATACTACTCTCTATGGTAGCTGTATCAGTTTGCATTCTTACTAACACAAGTTCAGTTCAGTTCAGTTCAGTCACTCAGTCGTGTCTGACTCTTTGTGACCCCATGAACTACAGCACGCCAGTCCTCCTTGTCCATCACCAACTCCCGGAGTCCACCCAAACCCATGTCCATTGAGTCATTGATGCCATCCAACCATCTTATCCTCTGTCATCCCCTTCTTCTCCTGCCCTCAATTTTTCCCAGCATCAGGGTCTTTTCAAATGAACCAGCTCTTCATGTCAAGTGGCCAAAGTACTGGAGTTTTAGCTTCAACAAGTCCTTCCAAAGAACATCCAGGACTGATCTCCTTTAGGATGGACTGGTTGGATCTCCTTGCAGTCCAAGGGACTCTCCAGAGTCTTCTCCAATACCACAGTTCAAAAGCATCAATTCTTCGGTGCTCAGCTTTCTTCACAGTCCAACTCTCACATCCATACATGACCACTGGAAAAACCACAGCCTTGACTAGACGGACCTTTGCAGTGCAAGAGGGTTCCCTTTTCTCTACATCCTCTGCACTAACAATGAAAGATCAGAAAGAGAAATTAAGGAAATAATCCCATTTACTATAGCAACAAAAAGAATAAAATACCCAGGAATAAACCTCTATAAGGAGACAGAAGACCTGTACTTAGTTTAGAAAACTATAAGAGCCTGATGAAAGAAATAAAAGATGATACAAACAGATGGAGAATAAACCGTGTTCTTGGACTGGAAAACCTATATTGTGAAAATGACTATACTACCCAAAGAAATCTAGAGATTTAATTCAATCCCTAACAAATTACCAGTTACCAGTGGCATTTTTCACAGAACTAGAACAAAAAATCATGCAATTTATATGGAAACACAAGAGATCTCGACTAGCAAAAGCAATGTGGAGAAAACCAAAAACAAAAATGGAGCTGGAGGAATCAGGCTCCCTGACCTCAGACTATACTTCAGGGCGACAGGAATCAAGACAGTATGGTAGTGGCACAAAGATAGAAATATAAATTGGCAGAACAGGACAGAAAGCCCAGAGATAAACCCACACACCTCTGGCCACCTAATCTTTGGCAAAGGAGGCCAGAACATACATTGGAGCAAAGCCACAGCCTCTGCAATAAGTGGTGCTGGGAAAACTGGACAGCCATATGTAAGAGAATGAAATTAGAACATTCTGTAACACCATACACAAAAATAAAATGGATTAAAGACCTAAATGTAAGGCCAAATACTATAAAACTCTTAGAGGAAAACATAGGCAGAACACTCTGACATAAATCACAGCAAGATCTTTTTTGACCTACCTCCCAGTGTAGTGAGAATAAAAACAAAAATAAACAAATGAGACCTAATTAAACTTAAAAGCTTTTGCACAACAAAGAAAACCATAAACAAGATGAAAAGACAGCCCTCAAAATGGGAGAGAATATTTGCAAATAAAGCAACTGACAAAGAATTAATCTCCAAAATATACAAACAGCCATGTATCTTAATATCAAAAAAACAACCCAATCAAAAAAAGGGCAGAAGACATAAACAGACATTTCTTCAAAGAAGACATATAGATGGCCAACAACCACATGAAAAGATGCTTAAAATCACTCATTATTAGAGAAATGCAAATCAAAACTACAATGAGGTATCATTTCACACCAGTCAGAATGGCCATTATCACAAAATCTACAAACAATAAAGGCCAAGCTCTCATACCTCAACTGAAATCAACTCTAAGGGCCCAAGTGTTACTAATGGTAAAGAACCTGTCTGCAGATGCAGGAGACATTAAGAGAAGCAGGTTTGATCCCTGGGTTGGAGGAGGAAATGGGAACCCGTTCCAGTATTCTTCCTTGGAGAATCCCATGAACAGAGAAGCTTTGAGGGCGACAGTACATGGGGCTGCAAAGAGTTGGACACAACTGAAGTGACTTAGCACACACACTAAGGGCCACGCAGTGCCGAAGCTCCCTGCAGGATGAGCTGAGGCCTTAGCCAAGGTTGTATCTCAGCCTACTTCCTCACTCTGCCTACTGTGAGGCCTTTCTTCCCTCGTAGGTGTTGATCCAGAATACACTCCCAATCTCTGACCCAGCACCTCAGGAAACTGACCTACCAAACTGTATAAAAGGAGCAGGAGGGCAACAAAAAAATATTACAGTTCAACCTTACTTCTTTTGTGCAAGTAAAGAAACTTCAGCCAAGAACAATTATATCATTTGCATTGAATTAAATATCTAGCTAGTCCCAGGGCCAGATCCTCTATCTCTTGACTTAAAAGTGGACATTCTTTATTAGAAATTATTTTCCTTAACAGACTTTAACTATACTTCACCTAAGAAAACCACATCTGAGCTTAAATCTGGCCAAGTAACAGTTAATAGTTCATCTCTTTCCAGCATTCAACATGCCATATTACATTTCTAGAAACTCTACCAAAGGAGGAGAATGGTCTCAATGAGTTGGGAGGAATTCAGAGGATCAGGGTGACTGAAACTAACTTTTTTCTAAATATCTACCAGCACCATGGTTTCCCAAGTGGTGCTAGTGATAAAGAACCTGCCTGCCAATGCAAAAGATGTAAACAGAAGTCGGTTTGATGACTGGATCAGGAAGATCCCCTGGAGGAGAGTATGGCAACCCACTCCAGTATTCTTGCCTGGAGAACCGCATGGATAGAGGAGCCTGGTGGGCTACTGCGTAGGGTTGCAGAGTTGGACACAACTGAAGTGACTGAGTAAGCAAGCCAGCTACCAGCACCATGCTAGGAGCTTTCCACGTTATCTTACTAATCTTCACAATAACTCAATGATAGAATATTCTTTCTCATTTTAGAAATGAAATGAACCTGCTAAAAGGAGGTTCAGTTGGCTCATGTGAGATTTGACTATGACGCTGTTGATGTGTCCCTTTACCCAAGGCCTCACCAGGACTACAAATAAACAAGGTCTGTCCTCCCTTGATTCACCATGTTTGCAAGTCTGAAGCTTTCATTATCATTTGTCTTTCCGATTCTCACTAATTAGGTAGAGCTTCACTACAGAATATACCGGTTAACTTGACTCACTACAAATAAAAATAAACAATGCCACAAGTTTCAGAATGTTGATTAGCATTTATGATTTCCGAGTGCCAAAATAAATCAATTATTTTGAAGGACTAGTAAAGCTAAGACACATTCTTATGGTGTTTTCATCAGTACAAAAAATTTACAACGACATCTCTTAACTAGGCACTTAAGAAATCATTTGGCAGTTTACTTTTGGCCAAATGCCATACATTGTTTTAATGTCAGAAAGGAAGCAAAAGTTATTTATAGATTGATATACAACACTATTAAAGCTCAATCTTATATACAGCAACACATTCCAAACTGAGTTCTCAACACTACATTTTAAAGCACAAATCACTGTATTCAATACAAGCATATGAATATCTTCTTAATAGAGTACCAGATGTATGACAAAGACTCCAAAAGGGGATGAGACAGTTAAAAAAAAAAAAATCTAATAATGTCAACATGTATTTTTTACCTTAACCTGAAAATTAATTTTTGTGACCTCACTTCTATACCCTGTTTTTTTCAATATCTGTGATTCATTGGAGAATGCTAGTCAATAGGAACCCAGTAAAATGTGAGTTTATAACAGTGGATGCTGTGGTTAACAGTGCTAGACTTTGACATTTTAGTTAATCTAAGTAATTTTTTAAAAGATTAGTATTTTTTATTTGTGTATATAGACACAGCATTTTTTTAGCCTTGTGGGATTGTGTTTTCATAGTAAGATAAGCCTTCAGATAATTCTCTCTCTGCAGAATTCTGGTATTTGTAGTTGTGTGAGCATAACCAATTGGCATACTTTAGATATAATAAAGTGACTTCTGAATTCCATAAATAAAAGGACTTTTACATCTATGACAATTTTTTTAAATAAACTTTAAAAACTTTTTAATGTACACTAATTATTACCGTTTTAAAATCATACAGCAGCCTCTCACTCTTGCGACACAGAACAATATGTCTTATTGGTTCCAACTCAGCATGACATCTTGAGGTCTATCAGCTGGTTTTATTTTCTGTTAGGCTTAAAAAACAGGAGGCTTTACAGACACAGGAAGATGAGGTGAAATGAGAACTCAGAGATTAAAAATACTCTCTAAACTCAGAATACTACTTTTCACTTTGAGTCTATAATGAAATAAAGGTTAATTCCTTCCTCAAGAGGGCTGTGAGATAAAATACAAGACACCCAAAGAAAATCTGAATTTTAGGTGGATAGTTTTTTAATTGTGTCCCATGCAATATTTGTATTGTGCATATGAATCACCTGAGTGTCTTTTTAAAATGCAAGTTCTGTATCAGCAGGCCTCGGATGGCACCTCAGAGTCTCTATTCTAATTTGCTGAATCTGGCAACTTATCCGAAATTCCTTGCAAAAGAAGAAACTGCTGAAGATAACAGTGTTAAATGCTCACTTGTGGACTAATATTTGCAGTTAATGAATGGAATGAAGAATTGGGTTTTATTTACATATTTGTTTCAGTGTTGTCTCTAAAAACTCCAGATTAGTAGCAAAATGAAAAGCCCGAAGGAGAGTTTTGAGCATATTATTTATAACATTATCATCTATGTGTATTTTCCCCCCATTTTCACAGATCTATTATCTAATCAGTGGTATTCAACCTTAGCTGAACATCAAAATCACCTTCACAGCTTTTTAAAATCCTGATACCTAGCCACATTCTACTCAACTAAATGCAAATCTCTGGGGGTCACCCAGGCATAAAAGGTTTTACTCTCCCCAGGTGATGCCAACCTGCTGCCAAGACGGAGAATTTGCCCTAAGTTCCTACCATACAAAGTGTGGTCTGGGAACCAGCAACATCAGCCTCAGTTGGCAACTTGTTAGCAACATAGAATTTCAGGCCCCACCCTAGGCCTTCTGAGTCAGAATCTTAACAAGATATCCAGATGATTCATATACACGTTACAGTCTGACAGACAATACTCTGAATCATTTAGTGATAACAACCAAATGGAGCCACACATGACTATCACTATATTATTAACTGGAATTCTATAATGTCCCAACAGAGCAAAACTTGTCTGATTTAGTGCAGTCACTATCGTTAAATCATCAGTACTCTGTCAATGCAAATCACTATGGGCTTCCAAGAGAAATCATATGACCATCCGAAGCGACCCTGGATAGAATGCTGGCATCAGTTCCAAAGAGACAGCAGGCCAGTCTACGGCCATACCACCTTGAGCACACCTGATTTCACCCAAAGGACAGCAGACCTGATCGTGGCCATAATTCCGCAATAAGATAGTCTCTAAACAGCAACACCGCTTCCTTTTCTCTGCTAATCCCAATCCTAGTGAGTAAAACTAATCTATAGAAACAGGAAACTACTAAGACTCACTCAAGACCTGACTCATTGGAAAAGACCCTGAAGCTGGGAAAGATTGAAGGTAGGAGGAGAAGGGGGCAACAGAGGATGAGATGGTTGGATGGCATCACCAACTCAATGAATAGGAGTTCAAGCAAACTCCAGGAGACAGTGAAGGACAGGGAAGCCTGGTATGCTGCAGTTCATGGGGTCACAAAGAATGACCCCCAGTCACAGCTTACTGACTGAAAAACAACAACAACAACAACAACAAAAGTGCTTTGCCCCAAAGTGCTGGCATATCTTTGGTGACCATTGTATGTTTTCAACCATAAATTCACAGGTTTCCTGTATGAGTTCCATCAAGCAACTGAGTGCTTTTTTCCCAAATGATGGTACCTTTTAAGAAGCCTGATAAAGTAACCTCCTAAAAACAACAGAACCAAGTATTCACATTGAGGCTGAAATCTAGCTGCTGGGATTTGGAAACTGTCTGGAAGACTTCCTGCCAAATTGTCTTTCCCACTTGTAACGAGTTCTCCTATGAGCAGTAAGCTTTTTGTGTTAAATAGGTTGGTTTTCACTCCAATCCCAAAGAAAGGTAATGCCAAGGAATGTTCAAACTAACACACAATTGCACTCATCTCACACATTAGCAAAGTAATGCTCAAAATTCTCCAAGCCAGGCTTCAACGTGAACCAAAACTTCCAGACATTCAAGCTGGATTTAGAAAAGGCAAAGAAACCAGAGATCAAACTGCCAACATCCATGAGATCATCAAAAAAGCAAGAGAGTTCCAGAAAAACATCTACTTCTGCTTTATTCACTACACCAAAGCCTGTGTCTGTGTGGATCACAACAAACTGTGAAAAATTCAAGAGATGGGAATACCAGACCACCTGACCTGCCTCTTGAGAAATCTGTGTAGGTCAGGAAGCAACAGTTAGAACTGGACATGGAACAACAGACTGGCTCCAAATAGGAAAAGGAGTACATCAAGGCTGCATATAGTCACCCTGCTTATTTAACTTATATGCAGAGTACATCATGCGAAATGCTGGACTGGGTGAAGAACAAGCTGGAATCAAGATTGCTGGGAGAAGTATCAATAACCTCAGATATGCAGATGACACCATCCTTATGGCAAGAAGTGAAGAGAAACTAAAGAGCTTCTTGATGAAAGTGAAAGAGAAGAGTGAAAAAGCTGACTTAAAATTCAACATTCAAAAAACAAAGATCATGGCATCTAGTCCCATCACTTCATGGCAAATAGATGGGGAAACAGTTACAGACTTGATCTTCTTGGGCTCCAAAATCACTGCAGATGGTGATTGCATCCATGAAATTAAAAGACGCTTGCTCCTTGGAAGGAAAGTGATGACAAACCTAGGCAGCATATTAAAAAGCAGAGACATTACTAAGCTAACAAATATCTGTCTGGTCAAAGCTATGGCTTTTCCAGTATGGATGTGAGAGCTGGACCATAAAGAAAGCTGAGTGCTGAAGAATTGATGTTTTTGAACTGTGTGTTAGAGAAGACTCTTGAGAGTCCCTTGGACTGCAAGGATATCAAACCAGTGAATTTTAAAGGAAATCAGTCTTGAATATTCATTGGAAGGACTGATGCTGAAGCTCCAATAATGCGGCCACCTGATATGAAGAACTGATTCATTGGAAAAGACCCTGATGCTGGGAAAGACAGAAAGAAGGAAGAGAAGGGGACAACAGAGGAGATGATTGGATGGCATCACTGACTCAATGGACATGAATTTGAGCAAGCTCTGGGAGTTGGTGATGGACAGGGAAGCTGCAGTCCATGGAGTCAGACGCGACTAAGCAACTGAACTGAACTGAACTGAGGGTCCTCTGCTTCTCCAGTCAAACATAAATGCCATACTCCCAAGAAGTTAGCACACGCATTTTCTCAAATCTTAGTGTTGAATTAGTTTATTAAATTGCAGGGCAGTTATCTAAAAGAAGAGATGGATGAGTTCTTGGTTACTGAAAAATTTTGAGTTAGGGGAGGGATAGAGAAAGAAGCAGACAGAAGAAATATGGGTACCAAAGAAAACCTTTGTCTACAGCACAATTTTGCTTCTGATCTGCCTTGATTAATACCTAAGGATGGCATTTTCAATAACTATGAGCAAAAATTAATGCTTCATATTTGTAAGTTGACTGTAATTTATATTTAAATCATGTGAACTATAAAAGAACTAATGCAAGAGGGTAGCCAACTGTTGAGTTTATCTTTTAAAATAATTTAAGGGAAACCAAACACATATTAATTTTTAGTTTTTATGCACCATATACCATACCTTACAGGAACATGGATCTCAAACAGAAAAATTGAGGTTATCTAAAGCTTTTGCATATATAAGTATTTCTGAGCCTAATTATAGTTTTATTACATTTCATGAAGTGAGCAAGAGAAATTGTGTCGGCACCAATGTAGTGAAGGAGTTTCTCATCTCAAAAGCCCATCTGTATTGATATCAGAAAAGGGTAGGGGTGCAAAATGACAGCCTCTGGCTTGCCCTTTTACCTTTCTAACAGGGCTGGTGGCAACAATGAAGCTTAATCAATGCAATGGAAGTGACATTTTGCAGTCAAATCAAATTAAATGGAAATGAAAGGAAAATCTGAGGTCCAACCTAAAGGCTGTTCCTCTTACCACTGAGGTCATCTCCATGGCAACTAAATGCTACAAATGTGTAGAGTAAATCCTTAACAAATCTGCAGAAAGCATGTCCAATTGAATATGATAGTGTCTGTCACTGTACTTTGTGGCTTTCTAAAAGCTTACATTAGAAGTAACTGAAAGGACTTCAGCCAGCGAGCAAGTAGAATAGCACAATTAATCTGACCACCCTCAGTGAGAGGGGTGCTCAGCTTCTGAAAGAATGAACTCTAAGTAAGCGGGCAACTTAAAGACAGACCAAGTGAAGTGGATTAGGTTCAAACTGCAATGTTTTCCACAACTGTTTTTACTTGGACTTACTCAGTTCAGAAATCTCCCAAGTCCTTCTAAAAGCCTTTTCACATCATGAGGAATAATTTGAATGGGGCCACCCCAGTCTATTCCATTTCCTTTTCTCATGTACTCCCTTGGAGATGCATTACCCTCTCCCTTCTCAGGATGTGTTCAGAGCAGATGGATTCTGTACTGGTACCAACAGGACAACAGCAGTGGTAACAGAGCTTCATGGTGGTTTCCTCTCCACAGATGCTTCCAGAAGATTCCAACTCATCCCTATATGCCCCTAGGTAATTTTCTATACCACGTGGCCAATGCAAACTGACCTGGGTAACCTGGAGTTGGTTTCCTGTTGTACACCACATTTTGCTGGAGAAAGTAAGTCAATATCACCAAAACACACACGTGCTCAGTAATGTCCAACTCTTTGCAACCCTATGGGCTATAGCCCACCAGGCTCCTCTGTCCATGAGATTTTCCAGGCAAGAATCCTGGAGTGGGTTCCCATTTCCTACTCCAAGGAATCTTCTCAACCCAAGGATCCAACCCATGTCTCCTGCATTGGCAGACAGGTTCCTTACAGCTGAACCAGCAGGCAAGCCCCATCATCAAACACACTTGCCCTATAAATGAAAATTCATTAGAGGCTTGCTCTCCTGAGAAAAGCAGGAATGTTCAGGTATCTGTGTGTGTTTGGCTTGAGATTTGCGCTCCTTCTACCAAATGACAATATATTTACAAAAGAAAGAATAGGGAGAAACACGTAAGTATACCAGATTAGCCCAGTGATACATACCAAATTCACTGTGAGCTGTACAACAAAAAATGTTCTTTTGAAGAAAGACACACTGCACTGAGTCTAAGATGCTCTAAGCTGGTCATTTAAGTAAGCCATGAAAGTGGCCTCTACAATTTTTTTTTCTAAAACACTTAATCTGGAGTTTGCTCTCAATGTTGTCACTGTGCAGTACGAAAGATGTCAGCAGGTTTATACCTTCAGTAAGAGAAATGGGAGGATGACAATTTGATGTGAAGTGACAGTTTTTGCTCAAATGCATAAAACCATGGGTCATTACATTCTATCCCCATTAAGATAGAAATTCACACTAATTAATTAATTCCAAGTAAGAAATTCTTATTCTCTGAGTGGTGGTGAAAATAGCAACAATGTTGCTAATGCAATAACAATAGTCCTTTATCAAAAATACATCATAAATTATCATCTTTTTGCAGTAGCACCAATTTCCTTTGGTTTATATTTAATGATTTTTCACAATCTATATAATAATAACAATAAGACCTAACCTTCATTGAACACTTATTCTGATAGTGATGACAGCCAAGCAAAACAAAACTGTTGTTCCTTGAAGTAAGTTTCTCCTGTGTAGCACCAATGTTTGAAGGTTTACAATAATACCAGTTTTGGTTCATATTATCATCCCCATAAGATTACACTTCAGTGTTAATGGAATATTACACTTTAGTTATAAGGAGTATCCTCTGCTCTTAGAGACTCTCATGCCAGCTCAGTTATTAATCAATAGCATTTAGACACATCTCTGACCTCTCTCTTGCCAATATCCTCAACTATAAAATAAAGCTTATTCTACAGCCTCTTACCTCACTGGATTACCTGAGCAATGAGATAATACACATGGAAAAGCTCTGGGGAGTATCCAACAATATATAGTCTATATATGATTATATTATTATATTGGAAAGACTTCTGTTATTTGTTCACACAGATCATTTTTGTAATGTTAAGAATATAGCTAAGTATCCATATTTACATTCATGGCAAATAGATAAGGAAACAGTGACTGACTTTATTTTCTTGGACTCCAAAATCACTGAGGATGGTGACTGCAGCCATTAAAATTAAAAGATGCCTGCTCCTTGGAAGAAAAACTATGACAAACATAGACAGCATATTTAAAAGCAGAGACATCACTTTGCTGACAAAGTTTCCATACAGTCAAAGCTTCGGTTTTTCCAGTAGTCATGTATGGATGTGAGAGTTGGGCCACAAAGAAGGCTAAGCGCCAAAAAATTGATGCTTTCAAACTGCAGTGCTGGAGAAGACTCTTGAGAGTCCCTTGGACAGCAAGGAAATCAAACCAGTCAACCATAATGGAAGTCAACCCTGAATGTTCACTGGAAGAACTAATGCTGAAGCTGAAGCTCCAATATTTTGGCCACCTGATGTGAAGAGCCAAGTCACTGGAAAAGACCCTGATGCTGGAAAAGGTTGAGGGCAGGCAGAGAAGGGGGTCACAGAGGATGAGATGGTTAGATGGCATCATCAACTCAATGGACATGAGTTTGAGCAAACTCTGGGAGAAAGTGAAGGACAGGGAAGCCTGGTAGTCCAAGGGGTTGCAAAGAGTCAGACACTACTGAGTGATTGAACAACAACAACAACAACAACAACAACAACAAATTTTAGTAAGCCTGTGATTAATTGTAAACTTACATTTTCTTAACTCTATACCTCTGTATAGTATACTTTATAGTCAAAATTAATTTCTTTTAGCAGTTCCAAGTATAATATTTAAAAGAAAATATTACATAATAACCTAAATAAACACTACAATTTGCTTTTCAAAAACTGTTACCTAGCATGAGGTTATTTCCTTAGGATTAGCTTCTATGGGCTGGGGCTGGGCTTAGTTGCTCAGTCGTGTCCGACTCTTTGCAACCCCATGGACTGTAGGCCATTAGGCTCTTCTGTCCATGGGAATTCTCCAGGCAAGAATACTGGAGTGGGTTGCCATGCCCTCCTCCAGGGGATCTTCCCAACCCAGGGACTAAACTCAGGTCTCCCGCTTTGCAGGCAGATTCTTTACCGTTTGAGCCACCACGGAAGCCCTAGCTTCTATTCCTAAAGTCAAATGCTAGAAGAGAAAAAAAAAAAAAAAGGCTTAGTTAGACCTTTGAATACTGAGGTCTGGTAAGTTTTTCTTGCATTAGACCTTTTTGATCATCTAAATGAGACAGAATAATACATTAAAGAGGATTTTTCCCAGCCCCAAGATTGCTTTCTCCTCTCATTTAGCGCATTATACACTTAAAGCTATATTTACATCTTTCCATATAAGACACAGATGGCCAACAGGAAAATGAAAAGGTGTTCAATGTCATTAGGGAAATGCAAATCAAAACCACAAGATATCATCTCACACCTGTTAGAATGCCTGGCATCAGAAAGACAAGAAACAACAAGTGTCGGGGAAGCACAAGGGGAGAAAAGGAAGCCCTTGCTCAGTGTTGGTAGAAATGTAAACTGGTGCATCCACTATGGAAAACCGTATGGAGGGTCTTCAAAAAATTTATAAAAAAGAACTATCATATAATCCAGCAATTCTACTTCTGGGTATTTATCCAAAGAAAATGAAAACAGTAACTCAAAAAGATATATGCACCCCTATGTTTGGGTTAATTCACATTAACCAAGATATGAGTGAATAAAGGAAACGTGATATATACAGACAATATTATTATTATCACTGAGTCACAAACAAGTATGAAAGTCATAAGAATGAAACCTTACTATTCGTGACAACATGGATGGATCTTAAGAACATTTTATAAGTGAAATAAGTCAGATAGATAAAGACACATACCTTATGATCTCACTTAAATGTAGAATCTAAAAAACAAACCAAAAAGCACATAAACAGCCAAACAAATAAAAACAAGCTCATGGATACAGAGAACAGCTTGGCGGTTGCTAGAGGAGGGAGGGAGGAAGCAAAGGGGGTTACAAAGTATAAAATTGCAGCCATAAAAAGGTTATGAAGGAGGAGTGCAAAGCATGGTGACTATACCATAACACTGAATTCCATATATGAAAGTTTCTCAGAGAGTATCTTATATGTTTTCATCACAAGAAAAATAAATGTAACAATGTATAGTGATGGATGTTAATAAGACCTACTGTGCTGATCATTTCACAATATATATAAATACTGAATCATCACATTGTACACCTGAAACTAACATAATGTTATATGTCAATTATATCTAATTTTGAAAAATAAAGCCTTATTTTTTTTTTTTGTAAAAAAATTTGCCCATCTTTATCTCCATAGAAGTGTATGGAGCCACGGGAGGTATATCATCCATTGCAAAGTCTAAGTTTCAGCATTTCAACTGCTAACTCTCTAAGTACTACTGAATCTGAAAACAAAGACAGGAAGCCCTGCCACAGATTATCACACATCACACACTCTCAAGGAAACAGAATGACAAGATTTAAAAGTTACTATGTCATATTTACTTTGGAAATTGCCATTATAACTGAAATATGGTTTGACAACACAGTTTTAAATTTCTCAACGCTTAGAGATTTTATCTAACTAATAAACTTGTGGCTTCATAAACCCACAAAGCTCCGGCAACAAGGCTATCTGATTTGAAAAGGGTGTGAGCTTGCCAGGTGGAAGGAAGCAGATGCCATCTACGGATTGGTGAACCGCAAAGTATCTGTCTATTTTCAGAGATTACAGGGATGGCTCTGCTGCCATTGGTTAAGATAGTAAATTGATTTCTTCAATAAACCAGTGCTCTCATTCACTTACCACAATTTTCGAAAATTGCCCTTTTGATCTGAAGTTTCCAATCCTGGTCAGGCATCATTTTTTATTTTGGAACACTGAAATCGACACTCTGTGGCTATTTTTTCCTTACATGACCAGAAACACAAGCCTTTCTCTCCTCATTCACTCCACTGAAACTGAATGTGTTTCTTTAAATTGGCTTACATATTTATTGACTTTTTCAAATAAATAAAAACTTTAAAACAAATGAAAAAGTTCATCAGTTTGAAAGTGTGCTGACACAGAGGAGTTGCCAACTTAGTGGTATCTGTGAACAGATTAAGGACTGCTTCAGATAAGAGGTTTTGATCACTGGTTTTCCTCTAATGGACTGTGGAATCTGCACCGTGGGAAATGATGGAATATTTGCAGAAATATTCGTATCTGTGTGTGTTTATATATGTTTATATGATATGTGGGTATAAGTACATATGTGAAAAGTGAAAAAAGCAGAAGTGTTAAGTCACTCAGTTTTGTCTGATTTTGCAACCCCATGGACTGTAGCTCAGGCATCCCTGGTGGCTCAGAGGTTAAGAATCCGCCTGCAATGCAGCAGATGCAGGCTCAATCCCTGGGGTTGGGAAGATCCCCTGGAGGAAGGCATGGCAACCTACTCCAGTATTCTTGCCTGGAGAATCCCATGGACAGAGGAGCCCGGCAGGCTACAGTCTATAGGGTTGCAAATAGCTGGATGTGACTGAAGTGTCTTAACATGTCTGTCCATGGAATTCTCCAGGCAAGAATACTGGAGTGGGTAGCTATTCCCTTCTCCAGGAGATCTTCCCAACCCAGGGATCCAATCCGGGTCTCCCACATTGCAGGCAGATTCCTTATCGTCTGAGACACCAGGGAAGCTCTAGTACACATGTACTGATACTCAATATTATGGAATGTGACCTATGTTTGTTTTGTTTTGCCTTGCATTCCTATTGCTACTTCTAGAAAAAGCTAATATTTTTTGAGAACTTAATATGTAAGCATTCTTCTAATTACTTTATGTGTATTAATAAAAATCCCATGAGATAGGAACTATTATTAGCCCCACTGTACGTATGAGGTGCAGAATTTAAAACACTTGTCCAAGTCTCACAGCTAGTAAAATGGGCTAGTAAGCTGGGTGTGTTTTCAACAAGAACCATGTTCCCATGAACCCTGAAATAAGAAGCATTTAGAAAACGCTCCTCTTCTGACCTTCTAGTCGATTAAGCATTTAGGTTATGGAGCACCACTGATAATTCGAAGGTAATTTTAGGAATGGTGGTGATGCTAACAGCATTGATAGAGGTGATGGGGCTGATGATAACAATGATCTACTACTGAATGAGCACTTGGTGCTAGTAATTGTGCTAAGGGCTCTATACCTCATTTAATGCTCAGAAAGCACAGTGTGAGGCTCCTACACAAAGCCCATTAAATCAAATTATTAAGGATGAAGTCCAAGAAATGTATGCTTTCTAAACCTCCCCAGGGAATGTGATACAGTCAGATGGAGACTGTAACCTACAGTATTCCACAGTGCTGGTTTTTTTCACAAGCCATATAGTATAGAAAATGCAGCCCATTTCACTTTGTAAAATGCACCAAAGATATCTGCTTTTTTAAAAATGCATTCTCATTACCAAAACTGCCAGGAAAGTCTTACTTCCTTCACTTAACCCCTCCCTATGTAATCTAAAACCATTCCCTTTTCCGTCTCCTTAGGAAAAGGAAATGGCAACCCACTCCAGTGTTCTTGCTTAGAGAATCCCAGGGACGGGGGAGCCTGGTGGGCTGCCATCTATGGGGTCACACAGAGTTGGACACGACTGAAGCGACTTAGCAGCAGTAGGTAAGGAGCTAGTCCTCATATCTAATTCAGTAAAATACAAGGGATTAAAGTCTGATGATGGTCTGATACTAAATCATCTCACCTGAAACTCTAGGGCAAAAGTATTTATATTGTCAGATACCTTCATTCGTTTCTCTGCTCATTCATTCAGTAAGCATTAGTCAAGTACCTACTCTCTGTCGGTCCCTGTGAGAGCCATGGGCACGTGAACCCTAGACTTGCGCAGTTAACCACTTGGCAAAGAAGACAGACACCAATGAACACTCTTCAGCATGTGTGTTATGATGGAGCTATGCACAGCATGCAATGAGCAAACAGAGGCAGAGATTTAACTCATCCTATAGGACCAGGGGAGGCTTCCAGCAGGATGTGTTGCCTAAAGTGAATCATGAATGAATAGAAGTTATCAGCCAGGTTGAGAAAGGAGGAAGAAAACTGTGCACAGAGAAAACAACAGGTGCATACAAACAGAGGTAGAGAACCATGGGCTACATGCAGGAAACCACAAATAATCCACTCTTTCTGGAGAGGATGGGCTGTATGTGTGTGTGTTCAGTCGCTCAGTGGTGTCTGACTCTTTGTGACCCCATGGACTGTAGCCCACCAGGCTCCTCTGTCCATGGAGTTTTCTTGGCAAGAATACTCGAGTGGGTTGTCACTTCCTTCTCCAGGGGATCTTCCTGACTCAGGGATCAAACCCACATCTCCTGCATGGGCAGACAGGTGCTTTACCCCTGCGCTGTACATGAGGGGAAATATGGGCCCATGATCAGTTCAAAATGCCCCTTACACCACTCTGGGAGTTTGGAGTTTACCCTGGTTGTGACAGAGAAACATACAACAATTTTAACGAATTTTATGGTCAGATTTACATTTTAGAAAAGCTGGCCCAATGCAATGGGCAGGAGGTTTGGAAGAGGGCAACACTGGGAGCCAAAGGAACTGGAGTCACTGAATTCATGACAACCTGTTAATAAGAAAGCACACTGTAGAGATATTTAAAGTGGAGTTGTCAGGATCTGGTGACTGAGTGCATTGCGCAGGTGAAGGGAATAAAACCTCATAAAGCCTGCAGGGCTCTGAAAAGAGCTAAGGTAGTACAGAGATGAGAGCAGGGGTTCTGGGCCAACCTGCTTGCAAAGCCTGGTGCTGTCTTTGTCTAGCAGTGTAATCTTGGGCGAGTTATTTAATCTCTCTGATGTCTTCTCACCTGTAAAATACGGATACACGACGGTATACCTTCCTTATCGGATCATTATGAAGATTTTATTAGTTAACATACAATATCTAAAGTACTAAAAACAGAGTTTGGAACACAGTAAGTACTATGTCAGTATCACTAGCTTTTATAGATGTGATTATCTAGTGGGATTCGTTCATTTTCCAGGCGCAGCCCCAAATATTAGAGCTGTGTTAAGACGGATCCTGGACCTCAGAGAATCCAGAAATTTCTCACGTGCACTCAGGTCAGAAATGTGTTTGCATTTGGTCAAACACAACCCAGAACAGTTCTCCAGGAGTCCCCTCCTGTTCCCATTGTTTAGCATGCCTTATATATGTCTAGTCTCTTGGTTCTTGAAGTCTTTATTAAGTTTGTGTTGTCTATCACCTACAGCTTTAACTTTTATTTTAAATATTCACACTGTTCTTCCTTTGCTTCCATTTTCTTGGTCTTTGGAGATTTTTAATAATGTTTCCAAAAAAGACGAATTATTTCTCTACTGAGCTTCACAATGCCTGGCCTGTTTCTGCCCTAACTTTTGTAATTTCACCTTTCTCTCCTTTACTTCCACTTTGGTTCCTGATCTTCATGTTAGGGTTCTCCTGGCTTCTCTTTTTGGTGGCTCTTTATCTCTAGGTTGGCCGTCTCCCCCTCGCACATTCATGTTCTAGGGTCACCACTCTGTGATGCTTCTTATTTCACTCGTGCCTTTAGAGCTTTCAATTCTGTAGCAAAACATACAAAGGACCACTCTCTGTGATACCCCTGGTGAGCGCATTATGAAAATGGTAAACAAAAACACAAAACAAAAACTCCCTAGACACATGCAGCTTATGAATAGATATCTATTCTCTGTGGAATGAAGAAATCTGGTTTTACTTTGCAACACTCACTTTGTGGGTGCTTGATACACTAAACTAAGCTTTTAAATTACTAGACCGGGTATCCACAGGAAAGGATGAATGCCTCATACCAAAAATCTTTCCCTCCATCAAGCTAACTGATTACAATTGGAGTTTCCTCAAATGAGCTTGTTTGATAATTTGTCTCATTACTACTGAAAAGGAAATGGAAATCAAGGACTTGAGGGCAGAAAGCAGTAAGCAAATATGATCAAAGGTTATACTGTACGAAAGGCTGATTTCGTGTAAAATAACTTAAAAATAAAAATTAGTGTCATAGCCAATAAGATATAGATAATAAACTTTTCAACTATTAATGAGGCTAGTATACACTATACAAAGTCACTGTATGTGAGAAGGCTTTACAGCGTCAAGTACAGATGGCTTTAAATGCAAACCAAAGTACAGATGATATACAAAACCAACACTGAGTGCCATTTATTACTTTCCTACTAATTCTAGGTTTAGACTGTACTTTGAATTTGATTGCCCAATTACCCACATCTATATTATATCATCTCTAAGCATCATTACAACATCAGCTTCAATCTTGTGGGAAGGACTGTAAACAAAGGCCAGTTGGCTAAAGATAGATCATTACTGACACATCCACAATAAGGGAGGTAACTAGGAGTAATGAGTATAATCAAGAGAAGTAAATTCAGGTTAAATACCAAGAAAGAATGTTCAACAGTGAGGACAGATTAAGGCAGGAACCTTCCCAGATAAGTGATGATGATCACTGACACATTTACATTCACTAAGAACAGCTTTTCATTCGTAAGGGTGCTTGAAAAAGGATTCCAAACAGTTAGAGAACTAGAAATGGGGGAACTCTCTGTTTTTAGCTCGGAAAAGTTAAACATAAAGAAAACAGGGTGATGCTGTGATTTCCTCACAAACTAGGAAAACGTGCCTTTACAAAATCATCTATTATTGTGAAATATTGGGAAGCAGCGTTGTCAAAAGCATTTTGGAGTCTGAATGATCTGAGATAATTCTCAGATCATTTACTAACTGATGAACTTTAGTAAGATACTTAAGCTGTGGGAACTCAGTTTCCACAACCACAAATGAGTATACAAAAGCCTGATCTGCAGGGTTACTATACAATTAAAATACAATAGTATATAAATGAATCCAAGCATTAATTGCCTGGAATACTGAAAACATTAAATAAATGGTATTTTATTTAATAAATTATTCTGAGATTTTTAATTTTAAATAATTTTTGTGAGGCATTTTGATCTATTACCGTTCACAAATAAGCATTTCTTTTTCAAAATAGTCAATAAAAACTCAACTCTCAGGGCTTCCCTAGTGGCTCAGTGGTAAAGAATCCACCTGCCAATGCAAGAGACCCAGGTTTGATCCCTGTCCAGGAAGATCCCACATGCCACGGAGCAAATAAGCCCGTGCACCACGACTACTGAGCCTGTGCACTCCAGCCGGGGAGCCACACTACGGGGCCTGTGTATATCAGCTCCCGAAGTTCACACACCCTAGAGCCCATGCCCTGCAACAAGAAGCCCGCCAACTGAAATGAGTAGCCCCCACTCCCTGCAACTAGAGAAAAGCCCAGGCAGCCACAAAGACCCAGCACAGCCAAAAGTAAATAAATACATTGTCTTTAAAAACTCAAGTTTCATTGCTGTTTCACAGATGATCTGGGACATGAGCTTTAAACCCAGTTTTCTCAGACATCTAGCAAAACCAAGTTATGATTGGTACTCCTATCTTAACATAACTCATAAAGTTTGCACACATCCAAAGAGCTGGGTCTTTTGACCTCTGATACTCTTGTCATCCTATTCTCTTCAGTGTGATAAATAAATGATAAATTTTAAACTTCATAGTTAATCAGAACAATTAAGAGGTGGCATTTTCTGGTCAATTATATTTTATTTTATCTTTCTGACTACCTAACTAGAAATTTGTTTTATCTAAAAGTTGTTACTATATAAAAAGTTGTTAGTATATATAGCTATGACTTTCTGCCTTAGAAGTAATATATCATGACCATAATCTAATCTTTCCATTAAGGAGACTGTTATAATACTCCCATCATCATTATTCTGAATATTAATTATCATTGAAAAACACTGAGGATGTTAAAGATGTATGAGATTGAGTCATCTCATATTGACCCATGCTCTTGAAATGGTTTATATTAAATAACTGAAATCTGCTTGTTTCTCAAAATGATAAATGTGGGTCATGGAGGGGAGTGGTGCCTGGGGTGCTGACAGTTGAAGATGTTTCTAGAGTTCTGGTAAACTGACAACTTAATAAAAAGAAATGTTAGTGTGTGTTACTGAAGAAATAACTAAGCATACTTTGTACTCCAACTTATAAAATCATAAATGAACCAATTAAATGAAAATGGTGTAGCTTTCACACATCAGTTATGTTATCAAAAAAAGTTTTTCAGTAAGTTTCTGTACTTTTAATAAGCAACAGCATTAGTCAGTAAAAAGTAAGAACTCTGATGCATTCAGAGAGACTATAGATCTAAACCAGACAAAACAAAGCCTCATAAAGGTGTTTGTTCATTAATTTTTAAAAGGCCAGACTTCGAGTTGTTATCAAGTCAACTGGCACCAAACCGCACTCAATTTAGTGCAGCTACAAAGTGGAACCCATAGTCTGCAATGGCAGAGTTTTTGATCACACTAATTAACAGCCATTTTGTTTAAAATAAACAGATACGAGTCTAATTGCCTTTTTTACATAAGAAAGAGAAGATCTTAAAAGTAAAAACACGTTAAAAAAAAATAAAAAAAGATCAGATAAATGCCACTCAAATAGATAAGCAAAGTTGCCTGTGAAAGGAAGCCAGAGGAAGTCAGACTGTTCACTGACTGACAGCCCAGTGAAGCAAAAGGAACAGGAGCTCAGACAGGTTAAAGGGAATCATGAGAGCATGGCCTGTAACTACCCATCTTTTCATCATATTTACTCACAAAGGAGCGTACCTTAGTTCGTAATGTGGTAGGCAATAGCAGGCCTGATACTCCTAATTAGGACAGACCTCTACTAATGGACAAATCATTCCTTCTACCCTAGCATACATTGCCAGTGGAGGATGTACTGCAATAAAATTTCGAAGATAAATTGCTAATTAAGTTCCAGATATTTTATTTGAATTTGGGTTCAGATGAATAAGTTCCTCTATCAGTAGCCTGTGTCTTCCAAGGCCCCCAAATGGGCATTAATACTGACTGGACTTGGAATCTATTTTGATTTATATATTAGGAATTAGTTTGTATCTATGCTGTATTCTCATCTTCCTAGTCTATAAAAGTAATCCCTGGAGACAATCAGAGCATGCATCAGTTGCCAAAGCCTTTAATAAGAACATACACTCCCTTAATATAATTAAGAAATAATATACGGATTAAGCATTACTGTGTGTGTGTGTGTGTGTATATATATAGGGAATCCCTGATAGCTCAGCTGGTAAAGAATCCACCTGCAATGGAGGAGACCCCAGTTCAATCCCTGGGTCAGGAAGATCCGCTGGAGAAGGGATAAGTTACCCACTCCAGTATTCTTGGGCTTCCCTGGTGGCTTAGCTGGTAAAGAATCTGCCTGCAATGCAGGAGACCTGGGTTCAATCCCTGGGTTGGGAAGATCCCCTGGAGAAGGGAAAAGCTACCCACTCCAGTATTCTGGCCTAGAGAATTCCATGGACTCTATAGTCCATGGGTGGCAAAGAGTCAAACATGACATTATATAACATACATATAAAATGTTATATGTAATGTAACATAAGCCATGAACAAAATAACATAATTTAAAAACAATAACTATGGTGTCATCTATGGTGACTTATTAATACATATAGCAATATAATAGGTACATCATTCTGCAATACATAATACCAACAAGTATATGAAATAATCTTTTTTAGAGCATCACCTGATTTTAGCCACTGCAAAGAATTACCCCCTTTAGTTTACCCACAGTACAAACTATTCAAAAACATTCATCTTTCCCTTACTTTTTATATCCTCTGTTGCTAGGACAGTACTATGCAGAGAGTGCCTTTCCAAAGTGTCTAGGGGAACCACTTTTAAAACTAAGTAAATATGATCAGCCTACACTATTATCTGCATTCAGAATAAGATTAAGGCTGAAACCAATGCTGTGCTCATATAAGATTAACAATCAGCTCTTCAGGAGGGGGTAAGAAAAAGAGCCCTGACTGAATAGCATTTGCAAATTTCCTGGTGAAATATTTCCTGATGGCCGATTTCAAGGTGTCACCCCACCATGAAATCACTGACCAGGTAGGTGGGAAGAGATGCACACACAGGCTCACAAGAGCTGGTGCAAGGCTACAAGAGCCAGTGAGGTCACACCACTGGCTGAACACAACGGCAAAACCCTGCAGTGTGACTGTGGTGTTTTCAATCATCTACATTTGTAAAGTTCCACCTTTTAAATTTACTTTTCCCATACTTTTTTTCTCTTTTTTACTTTTTAAGTTATGAAAGTATAATAACACATCTACAGGAGATTTGGAAAATACAGAAAAAATATATATAGTTCCACCATATGTTAGATTATTTTTTAAGTAGCTAAATTAAGATTTTTAGTTGGAGTATCAATATTAAACTCTCAAAAACTAATAGAATAAATAGACAGAAAAGTAGAAGGATATATCAGGGGTTGACCTGAAAAGCACTATGGACCAATTCAATGTAACTAAGATTTATATAATTTTTACACAACAGTAGGAAATAGATTCTATTCTGGACTGTAAACTAGGAGACACTGGAGCAGATCCAGGGACATAAGACAAGGTGCAAAAATGTCACAGTCTAAAGGTATTGAAATCAGTCTGTTCTCTTATCACTGTGGAATTATGTTAGAAATCAATATCAAAAGATTTTTTAAAATAACCCACATATTATCAAGTGCAGGGTGACATTTGCCAGGAGAGATTTTTGACTTAGCCTTTCCTCAATAAAGTTAGAAGACTGAAAAAAAAAACAGAGGATGACTGCAGAGAAGAAAACATTTAAATGAGAAATTAATATCAAAGTGAGAAATTAATACCAAAGTTACTTTTAAAAAGCCCATGTATTTGGAAATTAAATGTTCATTTTTAAATGATGGGTGTATCTAAAGACCCATAACAAGGAAAACTAGAATATATTTGTAACAATAATAATTTAAAGAGAATTTACTAGAATTTGCTACATGCAGCTAAAGTTGCTCAATGCAACTAAATATACTGAGGAATCTTGAATAAGATATGAAAACAAATAATGGACACTGGCACAAAATTTTGTGAAATTTGAACAAAATCTATAGTGAATAAACTATCACATGCTAATTTCCTGATTTTTCTTATAGTATTTTTCTTTATATTCTCAGAACTAGATTAGAAGTTTCAAGCCTTAATTTTTAAAAGGAAAAAAACCACTAAGATAATAAACTTTCTAGACTTTTAGCAGTAATACTAGGTGCCAAAATACATGGAACTATATCAAAGTTTTTGAGTGAACAGAAATTAGAAATCTAGCTAGCATTCTATTCATACTAAGTCAAACAAGTGAAATCAAAATGTCACAAATTTTTTAGCTAGGCAAAAATTCATGTTTTCTAAAATATATGTATTTTCTCACACATACTATTTACATATATATGTGTGTGTGTATAAATATATATAGATATACACACACAAAAGCTTTTCTACTACATTTGATGAAGGCTTGAGAAAGAACAAAAACAAAAAAGAGAAAGAAATTGGAAAATATAAACTAAATGAAATGGGAGCACTAAATATGAAATTTAAAAAGTGAAACAAACTAGATAAAAGTAAAAGATCATCATATAGTCCAGTTATTTTTAAACATGGCTTCTCATAGAAACACACATGGAGCTTTGGAGAAAAAAAAGCAATATCTGGGTATTTGTATTTTTCAAAAAATTCCAAGGTAACTCTGATATGCATCTGGATTTTTAAAAAATGATTACAGGTTTTTCTTTTAAATTGTAGTTTTAGTGATATTGGAGAAAGAAATGCAACCCACACCAGTATTTTTGCCTGGGAAATCCCGTGGACAGAGGAACCTGGTCGGCTACAGTCCATGGGGTCACAAAGAGTCAGACATGCCTGAGCGACTTTACTTTCTTTCTTTCTTCCTTTAGTGATATAGAATTCTATTAGTTTCTGCTGACAAATCATGGTGCAATGGTATTAAGTGAATAATATTGATAGTTATATAATCACAATATTAAAAGGTGTTATCAATTTTCACAATCAATAGCCAGGAGAAAAAAAATAAAAGATAATGATAATTGTAAGCCATAATGCAAACATGATTGACCTAACAATATAAATTAACTACATATACTTTGGAGGGTTAAGTAGAGTGATGTAGTAAGTAAAAAAGCATACATACACATTTTTCATCTGCCCAGCCAATCTATGTTTTTTGGTTGGTGCATTTAATTGGTTTATAGTTAAGGTAATTATCAATATTTATGATACTATTACCATTTTCTTAACTGTTTTGGGTTTATGGAGGTCTTTTCCTTCTCTTGTGTTTTGTACCTAGTGAAGTTCTTTTAGCATTTGTTGGAAAGTTGGTTTGGTGGTGCTGAATTCCCTAAACTTTTGCCTGTCTGGAAAGTTTTTGATTTCTTGCTGGGTGCCTAGAGAATCCCAGGGACAGAGGAGCCTGGTGGGCTGCCATCTATGGGGTCACACAGAGTCGGACACGACTGAAGCAACCGAGCAGCAGAAGCAGCAGCAGCAGAGTATTCTTGGTTGTAGGTTCTTCCCTTTTATCACTTTAAATATATCATGCCATTCTCTTCTGGCTTGTAGAGTTTCTATTAAGAAATCAGCTGATAACCTTATGGGAGTTCCCTTGTATGTAATTTGCCATTTTTCCCTTGTTGCTTTTAATATTTTGTCTTTGTTTTTAATTTTTGTCAGTTTGATTACTATGTATTCCTCCTTGGGTTTATCCTGCCTAGGACAAACCTACTAAGGGATATCCTGCCTGGGATAAACCTACTAAGGTCCTGCATCTACTGGACCTGGTTGACTATTTCCTTTCATGTTAGGGAAATGTTCAGCTATTCTCTCTTCAAATATTTTCTCAGGTCCTTTCTCTCTCTTATCCTTCTGGTAAACCTATACTATGAATGTTGGTGTATTTAATGTTGTCCCAGAGGTCTCAATTCCTTTCATCCATTTTTCTATATTTTGTTCTGCAGCAGTGATTTCCACCATTCTGTCTTCCAGGTCACTTATCTGCTCTTCTGCCTTGATTATTCTGCTGTTGATTCCTTTTAGTCTATTGCTCATCTCTGTTTGTTTGTTCTTTAGTTCTTCTAAGTCTTTAGCACACATTGCTCATACCTTCTCCATTCTTTTTCCAAGATTCTGTCTCATCTTCACTATCATATTCTGAATTATTTTTCTGTAAGCTTGCCTATCTCAACTTCATTTAGTTGTTTTTCTGGGGTTTTATCTTGTCCTTTCATCTAGAACATAACCCTCTGCTTTTTCATTCTGGTTGACTGTTTGCGATGTGGTTTCCATTCTGTGGGATTGTGGTTTCTTCCTGCTTCTTCTGTCTGCCCTCTGGTGGATGCGGCTAAGAAGCTTGTATAAGCTTCCTGATGGGAAAGACTGGCAGTGGGAAAAACTGGGTCTTGCTCTGGTGGGCAGGGTATTGCTCAGTAAAACTTTAATACAATTATCTGCTGATGGCTGGGCTTTTGCTCCATCCCTGTTAGTTGTTTGGCCTGAGACAACCCAACTCTGGGGTCCACAGGCTTTACGGTAGGGTTAATGGAGACTTCCAAAAGGGCTTATGCCAAGGGGCACCTTCCAGGACTGCTGCTGCCAGTGCCCCTCTCCCCACAGGGAGCCACCGCTGACCCACACCTCCATAGGAGACCCTGCCACACTAGCAGGTAGGTCTGATTCAGTCTCCTGTGAGGTCACTGCTCCTTTTCTCTGGGTCTTGGTACACACAAAATTTTGTTTGTGCCCTCCCAGAATGGAGTCTCTGTTTTCCCCCAATCCTGTGGAAGTTCTGTAATCAAATCCCACTGGCCTTCAAAGTCAGATTCCCTGGGGATTCCAAGTCCCTTTGCCAGATCCCCAGGCTAGGAAGCCTGACATAGGGCTCAGAATCTTCACAAGAGTGGGAGAACTTCTTTGCTATTATTGTTCTCCAGTTTTTGGGTTGCCCACCCAGCAAGTATGGGATTTGATTTTATCATGATTGCATCCCTTCTACCGTCTCATTGTGGCTTCTTCTTTGTCTTTGGACATGGGGTATCTTTTTTTTGATGGGTTCCAGCGTCCTCTTGTACATGGCTGTTCAACAGTTAGTTGTGACTTTGGTGCTCTCACAGGAGGAGATGAATGCATGTCCTTCTATGCCATCATCTTGAACCAAATCTCCCACAGTTAGTTTTTATTTTATATATCCATTTGTTTCCCTTCATTACATGAGTCTGGCTCTTAAGAGTTGGGTGAAGGTAAAGGTTTGGCAGTCAACAATAGACAGCTTCTGCTTGAAGCAGTGGGAGTGCATGTGATCACACAAAGACAACACGTAAAGTCTACCATTTAAATTTAAATATTTAAATCTGTTGTTTTCAGATTTCACAAAACCATGGGAATGCTTTTAGGTTTTCTTTCTCCAGATAAACAACCAAAAAATATAATCCAACAGCTCTTGAAAGAATGCAAATGATACACATCTCTCTGAGTGGGAGTACAGGCATAATACTGAGATGCCCACAAATCACTGGCCCTCAGTCAGTGAGGAGTCCACAAAGGCCTAGCCTCTCTAGTTCTTACCAAATGCCCTAATGTACTTTCTGAGATTCAGAGACTCAAGCCTAAAAAGGAGTTAGGTGATCTTAGTGCTAATTTATCCAGCTACTCTACATGCTTGATTGCTATTTCTGGACACATAAAACATAAGCAAGCAATGCTCAGGAAAACTAGAAAATCACTTACTATGTGATAAAAATCCTGAGTAATCAAAAATTTGTCCAATAAAGTTTGACCATTTTATAACATACTAGACTTTTAAAGAAACATATAAATATATTTTTATAAAGGATGCTGTAAATTATTGTCCTCTTAAGGACTAAATGACTGGACAACATCAAACAGATATATGAGAAATGAAGTTAGCAGATTTGAAGGATCATTTTTAAATTTAAAATAAAACAATGAGGCTTCATACAAACTTTGTTACATAAATAATACTATATGAATATATTTAATTTTGCCTTAGCAGATGCTTGGTTTAACAAGCCTTATTAGGCAGAATCCTTCTAGAATGACTTATCTAACAAAAATAACTTGGCTTATAAACTAAGAAAATTGGTTGCCTTTATTTGGTGTCTTAAAATCATGTTTGAATAACTCTATCCAGATGACATACCCAATGTAATGTCCTATTTAAGTCTTGATATTTATCATGGGGTTTTAAATAATTTTATTATGAGAATTATTAATGAGAATTCTGTATGAACTAACTTATATTGCCATGTGCTTTACCCTATACTCCACATTAAAAAATAACTCTACAATTCATTTGAGACAAGAAGGAGTAATATTTAAGAAGTGATCAAGGTAATAAATAACATCTGTTTTACACCACTTTATATCAAAATTTAGCATATTAAACATATGTAAAAATGAGCTTGGTCACACTCTCTCCCATAGGATCATAAGTCCTTTGAGGGTAAGAATCATATACCATTCATCTTTACAGCCTCAGTACTCAGCATATCTTATTAAAAAGTAGGCACAACAAAATGTTCATGAACTAAGCTGAAGCTGGTAGTGATGAGTGTGAGGTGGAAAACAGTAAGAGTCACTCTTGAACTGATTGTGGGAACCAGTACTGTCACCTCTTGTTTCTTGGCTCTGCCCATCCTGTGTATTATCAGAGAACTGGAACAATGAGTACCTGGCAAGAGACAGACTACATTTCAAAAAGCACAGAAAGAATGAATTTTATTAGAGGAAAATCAACAGGCTAATTCTAAACTTTAAAAGCAGAAGAGAAAATTTTACAATCAACTCTCTGGGAAGACAGCTAAAATACGTACTGAGCAGTGCTACTCCACTGTGTGTTCTGAGGGCCGCTGTCCCTTCAAAACCTGGTTTGCAAGGAGAAGCGGAGGTCAACCATTAAAGCAAAGCAAAATAAAGCAAAAGAGCCTTGCAATGATGACGACTGACCGAGAGCAGAAGGGGCTAACCTAAACTGCAGCAAACCAGCTCTCAGTGTAAACTGTTCAAGAAGAAGCAGGATGGCTAAGAAGCTGGGGCTCCTCCTCCAGCCTGGACTTAGAAAAGTTCCCTCTGCTTCCCTCTTCTTGGTTATCACCCTGCAGTGCCCGCACCATCCCCCAAAGACTGGGAGTGCCTCGAGAACAAGGAGAGTCTTTTGTTCTTCTCTATTTGGTCCCTGAACACAATGAGGTTCACAAAGTTTAAAGCAAAAATAAACCTCTGCCATCAAAATCAAATAAAATTGATACTGAAGATCTAGTCTGTGTTTTAATGATTTACAAAAATGAGAACTCCAATCTAGAGAAAATTAATGACACATCTCAAAAATAAGGTTAAACACTTCAAAATTAATTATTTCTATTTGTAAACTCATACTTAAGATCTAGGATGGAGATTTAAATATTTGAATATATTGCTATGTATTCAGTTCAGTTCAGTCGTTCAGTCGTGTCCAACTCTTTGCGACTCCATGAATCGCAGCACGCCAGGCCTCCCTGTCCATCACCAACTCCCAGAGTCACTCAGACTCACGTCCATCGAGTCAGTGATGCCATCCAGCCATCTCATCCTCTGTCGTCCCCTTCTCCTCCTGCCCCCAATCCCTCCTAGCATCAGAGTCTTTTCCAATGAGTCAACTCTTCGCATGAGGTGGCCAGAGTACTTTAGTTTCAGCTTTAGCATCATTCCTTCCAAAGAAACCCCAGGGCTGATCTTCTTCAGAATGGACTGGTTGGATCTCTTTGCAGTCCAAGGGACTCTCAAGAGTCTTCTCCAACACCACAGTTCAAAAGCACCAATTCTTCGGCACTCAGCCTTCTTCACAGTGTAGTCAAAGAATTTTATGACCTATATATAATCACAATTTCACCACTGCAGTGTTGAAAACTACCACTGTTCAGCAGTTTTTAGAAATATTAACTACCCTCAGAATGAGGGACACATATTGAGAAGATAAATTCTTCACTACTGTATAAGAATGACAGTCTCAGTTTAATTATAAGGAACTACTTTTAAAGAAACAGACAAATCCCTTAAGTTTCCTGGGTTTCAGGTTCCTTTGGAATGAGATGAACATTGTTGTCAAATGCTATTATAAATTGAAGAACTTGGTAAACACTAGTTTTAAGTATTTTTGTATTATTTATTTATATTATAGTTATACTTTTTTATATTTACATATACAAGGGTTAATCATATGTATGTGTGTGTGTGCGCACACACACACATATACTGGACAATAACTGATCACCACAGTTTGTCTCTTAAAGCCTATTTCAAAAAAGAAAACAGCTAAATAAAGTTGACTTTAATGGAAGCCAGCAGTTAATAAAATAACTTGTCTAAGAATCATATTTTACTAAGAGGTTTTTAAAAAGCCAGAAAAACTTTCCAGAAAGAAACTCTAAACATTCAAAAATAAAGGTGAAAGTGAAAGTCACTCAGTCGTGTCCGACTCTTTGCAACCACATGCACGATACACTCCATGGAATTCTCCAGGCCAGAATACTGGAGTGAGTAGCCATTCCCTTCTCCAGAGGATCTTCCCAACCCCGAATTCAAAGCATTAAAAAGTCAATTTGTCCAATACCTCGGTAATCTAGAATCAAGAACTAACTACTTACCATATCCCAGAATATGCTGTGGTAATACATTGAAAGAGTTTTTTACATTACTACTGAGGTGTTAGAATTAACCTTGAATTTTCTTCTTTCACTTGACTTATCATAAAACCTTACCACTATTTAAATTTGGTTTATTATATTTGATATTAAAACCCCAAGTTCATAAAGGATCAGATTTCCATGTATCCACTAAGATCACTGCAGAACATATCTACACTTTTCTGCTTGACTTCTCTCCTTTTATTATTTTCTGGAAAGAAAGAAGAGAAACAAAAGTGCTCTTCTATAACGTAACTCAATACCTTTATCAGAACAGCGCACTATTTAACGTCTACCCACAAATTTCACAGTTTATAAAAAGAACTATTACATATTCCTTCCCATCCACTTAAGGAAAGACCTCTCCATCCAAGTGACCAGGATGGAGGCCAATTCCTCAGGTTCGATAAATTCTAAACGGAGGTTGTTACTGTTCCTATTCAGTCCACTCCATGTCTGGTGTTCCCTACTTTTGTTTATGGCCACAGCACCCTCTTAGTTACCTGAAACTAGAAGTCCTTGAGCATTATTTGTCCAGCCTCTTACTTTCCCTCTGCATCCAGTTGCCACGCCCTGAAAATTCTCGCACTTAACTCATTTTCCATCCACTCCTTCCAGTGCATTCCCACTTATGCCAGCTCAGGACCTTATCATCCCTTGCTTGAACCATCACCGAACTCTCTGCATTCCATCTTACTTACAAATACCTTTGCTCCCAACATTTTCATCTGTATTCCATCCTACTTTTATATGCAAAATGAAACTTTCCTGCATGAACTCAGAAAAGTTCCATTCATCCCCTGCTCAAAAATCTTAAATGTCTTTCAAATGCCTGACAAACAACATCCAATTTACTCAAGGACTTCTATTATCTGGTTCATATTTACCTTTCCAATTCATTCTTCTCTACTAATAGTATGAGAGAATGTCTCCTGTGGTCTAAACAAGCCAGCCCTCTCATTTAGCACCTGATTCCCTCCTTTATCCTGTTCTGCCTATCTGAAATGTCACTTCCCTGCATAAAGGATATCTAAGTTCCAAGCATTCTTCAGTGTATGAGGATAAGTCAAACGCCAACTCCTCCTAACTATCCTCGACCACTCCCCTCCAACTCTACGACTGCCCCATTGGAAATATGCACAACTGACATTTCAGCCTCTTACTACACATGTCATCTTCTACCCTGAATGTTTGTTTTATACATATTTTACTGGCTACACTAGAAAGTACATCCATCATGTGTTTTACTATGACCAGGCACTAGCTAAGCACTCTAGATTGACGGCAAAAGAAGAAAGGGGTGGCAGAGGATGAGATGATTAGATAGCATCACTGACTCAAGGGACATGAATCTGAGCAAACTCTGGGAGATAGTGGAGAACGGAAGAGCCTGACATGCTGCAGTCCTCAGGGTCACGAAGAGTCAGAACACGACACAGTGACTGAACAACAACAAATACATATTTCTATAGAGAGAGCCTCCTTTACTCTTTGCAACAACCCTTTCATAGTTGAGGAAAAGGAGCTAAAGAGACCTTAAAGAATTTACTCAAGACCATACCCTTCTTCAATGGCATGTATAATGTATCACCAACTCTGAAGCACTTAAGACAATATTTGCACATATTATAATTTTCAACAAAGATATATTAAATGAAAAAGGAGTTCTATAAAATTTTACATCAGGAAATACTAAAGGGGTATCCAGTTATTTATTCAATTTTCTTATATTTACTTATTAGGTAATTACCTAATATGAGATAAGTCTGTACTAGGTGGAGATTTCATTTTTAAAAAATGCATAATAACTAACATCTATTGGATACCTACAAAAGGCAGAATTCTAAGAATTGGGCCACTATTCACTCTTTTAATTCTGAAATCTACACAATTCTTATTTTCAGAAAAGAATAATTTAAGTGCAAAGATACAAGTAACTAACTTGCAACAAGTTCCAACAGCTAGCGAAGATACAGAGGCAGAATCTGGGCTGAGGTGGTAGGGTCCTAGAGCCTGCGTGCTGAAGCACAACGTCATACTGTTTTCAAGGCCATACTGTTGTCTCCACAACGGGATTCTGTCTATCCTCAAGAGTCTCAGTACAATCTGGACTATCTAATATGCATTATGGAACCACTTACCTAAATTCAGAACTATTTGGAAATTCTTAAAATATCCTTTGGTAAATCTGTCTAATGTGATCTGGGCGAACACTTGATTATCATAATCATCACAGTTACTATAGTCATCAAAAGCCTTATAGACTAAGAGATCTTCAGTAGAAAAAAACAAACTGTGTGAAGAGAAGAACTATCTTTAACTCCAGACATTAAAAGAAAATTGCCATTCCCCCTAGTACCCATCCTACACAGCACCTCTCAACAGCAACAACTCCTAAGACAACGGGAGAAGTAGCTAGTGCTGCCATTCATGCATGAATAAACTGTACACGCACACTGAGAGAGATTCCCATATGGGAAAAGAAAGAACATAAACACAAGAAATATGCCAGCAGAGGAACAGAAATTGCCCTTAAATGACAGTTTCTCCTGACACAGAATGAAAGATAAGTACAATTCCCCAGAGGAGAGAATGGGGAAATCAGGACAGCTTTCATTTGGCAATGATAACACATTAAGAACGATTTTACTCATAGAGTTTTCAGTCTTTGAAATGCTGGCACTCAGTATTACCAGAAATTACATCCTCCCCATTACTATTTTATATATATATATAATACATATATATGTATCAATACCTGCCAGAGTGAAGATGTAAGTAATCCTTGATCAGTGCAGAATGTTAGTATCTCCACACTTTTTCATTGATAGTCAATACCAGTATGTCCAACCCTCCTACAAAGAGGGTATTTATGAACCAAGTGTATCCAAAAGATAGACAGTCCAAAGTTCTTCATTCTAGAAAATTTCTATTTCAGGATAATTTTTCATTCTTACGATTCCATTTTATAATACTGCTGTTAAATATGAATAGAAAGTATCTTTAAAGGACCACATAGAGCAGAGGAAACCACATAAATGTGGATTACTGACACATTATAAATGCACACTTAAAAATTTACAGTAAGAGTATTATATAAAAAAAAAGTTGCTCAAAATCATCTCATTGATACATGCTACTTATGTCATTATTTATCCTTTAATGGAAAATCGATCTTGGATGTTTTTGATACTTAATGTGTATTATGCAAATATGTATACATTCAAATGCATATAAATATACTTTCTCATCAATACCACGGCAGTGTAGCAGAGTGAAAAATGCAGAGAACCACAGTGAAAATGCAGAGTTAAAAACAATGTTTAAGACAACTCAAATTCAGTTACAATGACATTTATTTTCTCAGTTTAACTAATGAGACAGACATTTTAAATAGATTTCTCAATTCTCCTTTAAAAATCATCAGATTTTTCTAGTCTTCAAAAATAAAATTGTGTGTTGGAGATAATGTTTCTTTTTCTTTTACCCAAAACAAAACAGAAGAAAATAACAACATGCAAAATGTTTCTGGAAAGTGAAAACATCAGGTGAATTAACCTAGCTCTACAGCAATTTTCTTTTTCAGTGAAAGTTCTTACGGCTTTTCTGAGTCACTCACCACAGAAACTAAACCTTGCATTGGGCATCCCCACTCTCTGTCATTTTAACTCAGTTATTTAAATGCACCATAAGTTTTCCTCTCAGATGAGATGCTAATCATGAAGGAAGTCTTCTTAATCAAAACGGAACAGCAAATGAGTACTTGTGTATTTTACCATGATTTAGTTTGCAAGGGTAGAGGAACTCCTCTGTTTTACAGAAGCACAAAGGATCATCCAGAGACTCTCGCACTCTTTGCATAGGCATCTGCCCACAGATCATTCCCAAATTACCTACACTTTTATTTAGCTACCAGGTGATAACTGTTTGGCTTTACAATGAGCCTACATTGGCTATAAATTGGTTTTCTAAGCAGTTTTCATATTTTAAGCTCCACACATAAAACTCACTTTATAATCAAACTGTTACATTTTATTAGTTCTGTCTTCAAACAATACATAAAATCCTCAAACTGCTTTTGCTAACTTTAAAAAAAGTAATTCATTTTCTACATAAGAAAAGTGCACTGAATCAGACACATATTATGTCACAAAGGCAGGGATTAATTAGATTTGCATTGTCCATTACATGTCAAGTTTGTATATGCTGCTGACTTAAAAGAGCCGCAGGTAATGTACAAAGTTTATAGTATTTATAAACATCACCCTGCATGTATGGAGAGTCTTTGGTTTCAAAAGCCTTACAAAGGAGTAAATTTGGCTATTTATCATGTCTCCTTCCATAGTATTCATTTCACCAAACTACCCATATTTAGTTCTTTTAATCTTTTCTCTTAAGTCAATCCCTTCAACTCATTAGTCTTTCTTGCCCCTTGTCTCTGATGGTTTACATTTGGTTTACTAGGGAGGTGGCATGTTACTAAAGCCTTCCCTTTGCTCTTAATTTCTATGCAAAGGATTATAAACTTCTTGAGGGCAAGGACCATGTTTTCTTGAATTAAAAATGAGTTATAGACAAGATGCCTTATTGAAGATAATCTTGAATCTCCTTGCCTTTTGATAACTGACAATGTTTTAAATCTTATTAAGAAAGCTGCATTTTTCTGTGTGCTCACTTCATCTAGGAAATAATGTATCACAGCTGAGTACCCTCAGACTTTTAAACAAGGGGTGGTATGTCCGTGTGTGTGTGTGTGTGTGCGTGTGTGCGTGTTTGTGTGTGTGTGTGTTGGGATAACTTTCTACAACTGAATGCCCTGTGATAAAATGATTCTCTCAGAGAAACTGAATTACATTTTCCCAATGGGAATTAACATTATACATGCATCATAATAAGCAGTCTTTTGTTTTTATTTTAAAAATCCTTTACAAAAATTCTGAAATCTGTTTCCAGTGAATATTGTGGACCTTTTCCCCTAAACAGATAACATTCTGCCCATCAAATGATCAGAGCTATAAATAACTTGTATTCATCTCAACCCACTACTCTGCACCAGGTTGAATCAAAAAAGTTTAAATCTTGTGGTGGAAAAAAGTAAGCAAAAGAAAAAATAACGGAAGGCCCTTTATTCAAGTTAATAAAAACCTACAGGCAAAAATGCTTTTGAATTCAGAGGGATGAGAAAATTGGAGAGACAGAAAGATTTGAAGCAGATTCAGGAAATGGAATTTCAGGAGAATTCACAAGATTCCGACAGATGGAGAAGGGAATAGAGCATTTAGGTGCTGGGGAAATGGCCTGTGGAGAAAAACTAAGGTGGTTCAACTAAAACAGACTTCCCCTCTACTTTTCAGATGGTAAAGAATCTGCCTGCAATGCAGGAGACCCAGGTTCAGTCTCTGGGTCGTGAAGATCTTCTGGATAAGGGAATAGCTACCCACCCTAGTATTCTTGCCTGGGAAATCTCACTGATGGAGAAGCCTGGTGGGCTACCATCCATATGTTCACAAAACAGTTGGACGTGACCTAGTAACTAAACAATAACAATAGTTTATTGGGGGGAGCACCCCAAGCAAAGTGAGAAATACAAAACTTTTAGCCCACATTGAGTCCCTTAAAGCTATTAAACCCTTTGCCTTGCAGTACAAGGAAATCACTTTTCTCCTTGGGTATAGAGACTTTATATTCATCCCAAAGACCTATTCCACTCTGCTGAGATGAATTTGAACCCTGATACTGTCAACCAAGGGGTTGATTTATACCAGTCCTGAGGTCTCTTCAAATCTGATCCTCCTACCAGCAAGGTGCTCATTAAGAAAGTGAATTACATGCTCTGATCAGGGACAGAGCCCTCTGGAAGGACTGGAATTTTTCACTGTTGCATTGTTCTTTATTGCTTAACTCTACTGCCACCATTTTCAATGTTATAAACAGATACCTTTCTGATATCTAAATTTAATATATTTAGCTAATAATACATTACATTTAATATATTCCCCTCATCAGCTATGTTTGTTTTCTCTTAATTAACAAAAGAAACATGAAACATCTTATAGGATGTCTTGGCATCTTAATAAAAAATAAAACTAGGTATAACTGCCTATATGCCACCTAGAGAAGAATATTAAACAAACTTCTATGCCATCAGTTCAGTTCAGTTGCTCAGTCGTGTCTGACTCTTTGCAACCCCATGAATTGCAGCACGCCAGGCCTCCCTGTCCATCACCAACTCCCGGAGTTCACTCAGACTCACATCCATCGAGTCAGTGATGCCATCCAGCCATCTCATCCTGCCGTCCCCTTCCCCTCCTGCCCCCAATTCCTCCCAGCATCAGAGTCTTTTCCAATGAGTCAACTCTTCGCATGAGGTGGCCAAAGTACTGGAGTTTCAGCTTTAGCATCATTCCTTCCAAAGAAATCCCAGGGCTGATCTCCTTCAGAATGGACTGGTTGGATCTCCTTGTAGTCCAAGGGACTCTCAAGAGTCTTCTTCAATACCAGTTCAGAAGCATCAGTTCTTTGGTGCTCAGCCATCTTCACAGTCCAACTCTCACATCCATACATGACCACAGGAAAAACCATAGCTTTGACTAGACGGACCTTAGTCAGCAAAGTAATGTCTCTGCTTTTCAATATGCTATCCAGGTTGGTCATAACTTTTCTTCCAAGGAGTAAGTGTCTTTTAATTTCATGGCTGCAGTCACCATCTGCAGTGCTTTTGGAGCCCCCAAAAGTCTGACACTGTTTTCACTGTTTCCCAGTCTATTTCCCATGAAGTGATGGGACCAGATGCCATGATCTTCATTTTCTGAATGTTGAGCTTAAAGCCAACTTTTTCACTCTCCTCTTTCACTTTCATCGAGGCTTTTTAGTTCCTCTTCACTTTCTGCCATAAGGGTGGTGTCATCTGCATATCTGAGGTTATTGATATTTCTCCTGGCAATCTTGATTCCAGCTTGTGCTTCTTCTAGCCCAGCGTTTCTCATGATGTACTCTGCATATAAGTTAAATAAGCAGGGTGACAATATACAGCCATGATGTACTCCTTTTCCTATTTGGAACTAGTCTGTTGTTTTTCATAAACTCCTGATTTTACAAATGCCTATTCTATGCCATAGGCATTTATAAAATCAGGAGTTTATGAAAAACGTTGATCAAAGTTTATCTCTGACCCTCATAACTCTCTACACCCTCCCTAAGATAAGCAGACAAATTATTCATTGAAAACATTGTGACAGATTTTCAAATAATCTATAATTAGAACCAAAGGAAGATTATGCCTTGCTTCATTTACCTGAAGACAAAAATTTAAAATTTAAAATGGTTAGAAATTTTTTCTTTGTATTTTATGTCATAAGATTTTAAACCTTTATATATTTTTAATAAGTGTTTGCATATAATATTTTAAATTCAGACCCACGCCCACATTCTCTGAATATTATCTTTATTTCTTTATAGAAATCAAAAGGTAAATACCATAAGGAGACCTTATATACTATCCACAACACAGAATATTTTATGAATATTTATTGAAAGGGACATAAAGCAGGTATATGAGGAGACCAGAGCTGCAAGAAAAAGCCAAGATGTTTCCCTATTTCTTTGAGCAGCCCATTTCTTCATCTAGAAACATGCAGTCCTTCTTAATACTCCATTTAAGGCAGGAAGTTGCTCCAGAACAACAAGACTTCTCTCTCTAATTACCAACACTCTACTTTTCAAGCTATTTCTCCCAGAGAAAACGGTGAATATGTAATTCAGGATCTCATTCAAATAGGTTGTCATCATCACACATTCCAATGTCCATTTTGCTAAAGAAGCAGCTGCCAGGAAATGTACAAATGCTTCTGCCCATTGGGTTCATAGAAGCCAGTGGCCTCCTTTTCACCAAAGAGGAAAACTTTCAATAGAGTTTTAGATTCAGGATGACATTAGGATTCAGTAGATTCCATACCCAAGGAAGAGAAGATAATAGGAGTTTGACTCTCATTCTTCCCCCATAACAGAATGGGAGACACCTTTCTCCCCTCTGTTAAAACACAGTAGAGGAAAGGTAAATGCCTTATTTCCCTGGAGCAAAACTAAAATGTTAAGTTTTTAGTTTGTAAAACTGTCAAAGGTGTGGACTTTAAGAAGAGGAGAAAAATGCAAATAATTAAATGATTCATCATGGATCTACTCAAGCATGACTTAAAATGTTTGCTTTTCCTTATGCTTAAAAAAAAATCCTCAGCCCCTTATACTACGGGCCTATCCTATTATTTATCTGTTACAATGTATTGCCAAGTTCCCATATATAAATCATGTTTGATCAGTATGCTACAAAAGGACCTACGATATCCCTAAATCTGCAGTTAGATCTGACTAGAAAATTTTGCACTTAATTTTGAAGATGTTCCATATTATATCTTTTATTTTGCCATAAATACTTAAAAATCCTCCTGTAACCCCAACCCCATTCTTACCCAAATCCCCTCTATTAACCAAATTCAGAATGTGTTCTGAAGTACACAGGTGATATCAGACAATTTTCATTAATTGGTGTTATCACAAATCTACACAAAATTCAAAAGATAAAGTATCACAAATTAATTTTAATCCATTAGAGATTTCAAGGATTCTACACTTTTAAAATATTCTGATAGAAAGTTAAAGCCAGTGCACGATGAGAGCCTAGCAAACTATATTTACTGTGTTAATGTACCATTTGTCTTCTGGGCAAGTAACTAAAGGTCATTTGTTCTTCATGGCAAGTGTTGAAAATAGTTTACATGGAAGGTCTAACTTAAAGGAACAATGTGAAACCCCTCAGGCCTAAAATGACCTTTTTATGCCAACACAGATGTCCAAGCCTCTTAAAGAGGGGAGCTGTGATGTTTGCACTCTGATTTCCAGTTACTTCAACTCCTTTTTCCTAAATGCCTCTGATGGAGAAATTAGAATCCTTTCCTGCTTGTAGATCTCAGTATACTTGAGCAACCATCAGAGCCAGGTATCAAAGTTGAATGTTGGTCTGAAAAGGAGCAAATTCCCCAGACTACATTTGTCAAGTGAGAGGGAGACTGCAGGAGAGAGAAGCACACGGTAAAATCTGTTTGGGGGGACTTCCCTGGTGGCCGAGAGGCTAAGACTCTGAGTTCCCAATACAGGGGTCCCAGGTTCAATCCTTGGTCAGAGAACTAGATTCCACATGCCACAGTTAAGACCCAGCACAGCCAAAGAAACAAATAAAAAATGAAATCTGTTAGGGGGTAGGGAGTTATTCCCATTCCCTGGGGTCTGAGCGGGCTTCTGGGAGACTGGACAGTCACACAGTGCCCGGCAGAAACCCAAGCCTGAGCATGCCTCCTTCAGAGACAAGAAGGTATGAGGGAAGAGGAATAAAGATAAAAGAAGATAAGGCCTGCAATTAAGATTATAACCTATTTCACTCGACCAGAAACCTTTGCTTCCAAATAGCTGGGAGCTTTTACGAACTCATGCCTCCAGACCTGCCAGTAAAAATCAGAACTGTCAAGTGGTGAAAAAGAAACAACCATCCAATTAACACTTACTCATTTTCATGGTCAAGTTGGCCACATTTCTCATCATCCCAAGGAGAGATCCGGGGGAGAAAAAAAAAAAAAAAAACCCACAACTGATAGAAACGAAGGGGGGTATATGTATTCACTTTCTCTTCCAGATCAGCTGGAGTTGATCTTTCCCTCAGGCTTTGCTAACCACGCATCAGGGTTTCTGTCTATGAAATGCACAGAAAATGCACCTAAATGCACCTAAAACATCTAACTTTTAACGTGATGTACAAAGACACCTAGATTTGAACTCACTCTGTACTGCCCACAGGGACAGAAGGCAAAATAGATGTTGAAGCCCTAACAGCAAACGTTTCTTGGGTTCACAAGTCCTCCTGCTGTTTATGGCAGACTTCACACATTCAGCATGCTGCTTCATCACATTCGGGTGGCCAAACCATAGCACAGGACAGACACCGTGATGGACAGAAGAGAAACCATTTGTTCTCCACTGTGATTTTCTCCAGTCACATATTTTATCACTATGTGGGGCAAGAGAAGCACCTGGGGCACCTAGAACAAATTCTGATTTCAGTTTGAGCTCGTATGCAATTCTTAATTAAAGAAAAGAATTGCCTCCTGTAATTTTGCCCTGTGGCTTCCCAAACTTTTTCATGAGATGGGCAATGGACAGTTAAGAGAGAAAAAGAGGAAAGAGATGGCTTTCATAGTACTTTTGAATCAGCTTCCTCCTGTTTACTATCAAGTAAACTAGCCTGTTGTCCTTTTTGATGAAGACATATTTGTCTTTAAATATGACCATTAGTACTATGCCTGCACATTTTGAAACAGGTATGAAGCCAGTATACCCAAGTGTGGCTGAAACTCAAATAGTTATTTTTTTCCACTTACACAGGAAAATTCAGGGAAAAATTGGTTACATGGGCAACTCACAGTTTCTTTTGGAATGCTTTCATGGAAATTCAGGCTGCATTTTATACACACATCATATTTTTTAAATGGCGTTGTGTGGGTGGGTTGGAGGCACATGAAGAGCTCCAAAATCCATATAAATATCAAACATGGGCATGGAGAAACTCTCTCATTTCCTTTTTATTGTCTATTGCTCACTTTTGAACTTACTTGTAGCATGATACTCTAATATTCCTTTCTGCCTATTTTAACTTAAACATTAGCACCAGACTTCTAAAACACATGGCTCAAAATGACATCACTCTTTCAGAAAAAGAGTTTTAAAATAACTAAAACCAAAAGAAACTGCCACATTCAAAGTAAGAGGTTGGACAAGCTCACCCTTATTCTCTTCATCCCAAAGCCAACCAAGACAGACAAACAAACCAACAAACAGAAACCCAACATCTTTTTTTTTTTTCTCTTCGTGTCAGAGCTGCTGCCTGGGTGGTATCCATTCATGCTGGCTGGTGTGCACTTGAAGTGAAGGGACTAGTTAATGGGGAAATTACAGATGACTGTATGGTGGGTTCTCTGATTTACATCTGTGGTAAAACCCACGGAAACTGATCTGTAACTCTGACTTGAGTCGGCCCCTCATATGGAAATTTTTCCAGCCTGTGGCAGCACCCGAAAAGGCTTTCTGGAAAGGACTCAAGAGTCTCCTCTTCCTAGGTAGCCCTTGTCAGAGTACTTTAACCTCCTTTATAATACCAACCATGAGTGTCCCAAACACCCCTTGCAACCCTCATCACCAAAGCAATGCTCACTAAAGTCACATGCTGATGTTTGTTTAAAAACAATTTTTTTTCACTCAATGCAAAATGATACATTTGAGATTCTGAAAGTTAGAAATAACACTTGAATCTAAGTTTTAAAAGTGAGCACGTACAAAAGCTTTCTGAAGTACTGCTGCTACTGCTAAGTCACTTCAGTCGTGTCCGACTCTGTGTGACCCCATAGACGGCAGCCCACCAGGCTCCGCCATCCCTGGGATTCTCCAGGCAAGAACCCTGGAGTGGGTTGCCATTTCCTTCTCCAATGCAGGAAAGTGAAAAGTGAAAGTGAAGTCACTCAGTCGTGTCTGACTCTTCATGACCCCATAGACTACAGCCTACCAGTTTCCTCCATCCACAGGATTTTCCAGGCAAGAGTACTGGAGTGGGGGCCATTGCCTTCTAACCAAAGCATACTAAATGACCCATATAGGAAACTATAAAGGAGAACAAGGGGATAAAGACTAATGAAGGGACAAAGAAATATATGTAAGATAAACATCCATTATGATAAACGCTGAGATCACATTTCAAATCCAGGGCTGTCCGATGCAGGTAACACTCTCAAAGTATGTAAGTAATGGATCTCAGTCTACTGAGATTGTTGTACTGTTTTCTCATGGCATAAGAAAATGCTTTGCCTTTCCCATTATAGAGATTTGCTGTTTCACACTCCTAGTAAACAAAAAACTGGGGTAAATGATGAGCCAACAAGTCACTACATGTTCAAATGCATTTGCTGCATTAGGAATCCAACGTCTTCACTCCATTTAATTGCTTTGAGGCAATGAAGTATAAACAGCTTTGGTTAAAGCAAGAACTACAGGCACATACTCACCAAATTCTTGGTCATATTGAAATTCTTGAGCTCAAACCAATCAAAAGAGGAAGGAAGAACTACCTACCATCTGCCTCCCTTTCATAATAGCCTGTTAGATTCACACATTTCAGACTGGTTAAAAAAGATTTCACAATTCAAAGTCCAAATGTAGCAACAATGAAAACTCAAAACACTGAAAATAGCTGTTGATTTTGGTTACTAGCTAAAAGGCAAGTAATAAAGGACAAAAATACCTTCTGATTGATTGTTTAATCTCATTCCCCCTGATTTAAAAGTCTCTGAGAAGTCTCACTCTTATTGGTGTGAAGCAAAGATACTAAAATTTTCCCCCATAGGAAATATCTTACCAAGTTTAAAATACATTGCATACTGTGGTACATCTCTCAGGACATTTGGTAAAACTGGACAACTGCAAAAAGTGAAGGATGGATTCTAGCCCATGTGGTACGAGACTCAGTAATAATCCTAAATGATGAAAAGTAATCATTTCACAGACTTTGGTAAAGTTGCTTTGAAAAGTCAATGATTCAGTCCCCTCAAGTATTAATAGAAACAGAGACTCAGGGTTATAATAAACACTTAAGGCCATCTTGTCATTGGCAAGTGATGCTAAACAATGTTACCATAACTGAATGACTTCTTGGAATCGACAAGGATACTTATGTATTTTGTTCTTGATACTTCTGATGAAAATTGCCCTTTTGTGAAAGAATGGACTGTAAAATAGTTTAGATTTACTGCTATACACAAGGTCTCAGATATTAAGTTAAGATGTGAGTTTTTATGCATTAAATTTTTTTAAAGAAAGAATTCGCTAAAATGAGAAAATTCAAAGGAAAGGGCTACCCATTCCACTTTTCTTACCTGGAGAATCCCATGGACAGAGGAGGCTGGCAAGCTAGAGTCCATGGGGTCACAAAGAGTCAGACATGACTGAGCAACTAACACACATGCACACACACAAACATATATAAACACTATTCAAGCTTCTTGATGACTTCTTTCTCTCTTTCTGCTTCATTAAGTAAAATATTTTAATTGCCATGAGCACAACTGTTAACACAACATGGTCTTTCCTGGTGTCCAAACCCTATATTCACAAGCTGGTTTGCCAAAAGGGCACAGTTTCCCAAAGGAATCCCATGTTTGTTAGACATCTGCCCTATCCTATAGTTTTCAATAAATTACACCCTTCTTAACACTGTGAGGTTTTGTCCGTGGGCTGGGAGTGGCTCTCTTACTTTCTTCTAATGAGTTAGTTTGAAATCTCTGGCTAAAAGTCAGTTTCAGTGGTACTCAAACTTGTCAAGATCATCAAAAACAAGGAAAGTCTAAGAAACAGTCACAGTAAAGAGAAGCCTAAGGAGATATGATGTTACATGTGATGTGGTGTCCTGGATGAAGTCCTGGAACAGAAAAAAATGATATTAAAGAAAGATTAAGGAAATGGCAACCCACTCCAGTACTCTTGCCTGGAGAATCCCATGGACGGAGGAGCCCGGTGGGCTACAGTCCACGGGGTCGCAAAGAGTCGGACACGACTGAGCGACTTCACTCACTCACTCACTCAAGGAAACAGGAATAAAGTACGGATTTTAGTTCATAATAATGTATCAATATAGGCTCATTAACTGTAATTAATGTGCCATGCTAATATAAGACATTAATAACAGAGGAAACCAGAGAGAGAGTGGTGTATGGGAACTCTTTGTACTACAATTTTGCTGTCTATCTAAAACTCTTCTAAAATAGAAAGTATATTTTTTAAAAAGTCAGTGTCAGTAGTGATGCAATTGAGTCCTCTTTAAATGCAGAAGTACTTGTATCAGTTGATAACATCTTCAACTGTAGAATGCACTGGCTGATGTGAAAGAACTGAAAAAAATTGACACAGGCTCTTTAGAAATAATAGTATCTATTGAGATTCCCTGCCTACAGCAAAAATAACTTCAAGGTTTTCATGTTTTAAAAAGAGGGAAAATGTTTGGGGAAAGCATACTGACATATAGAATGTATACATGGAATGGCTGCATAGGAAAATCACTCCATTCCCTTCTCTTCTCCCACCAGCAGACAGCACTATGCAGGGTATAATAAAATATGGACACAGCTCCTCTTGCACTTATCAAGTATATAAAGGCAAGATAATCGTGGGACCTGAAGGGTTTACTGCTCCCTGTAGATCAGTTGTGAAGCGAGAAACTGAGATATGTTTTCTAATCCAAGGACATCCAATAAAAATGATAGCAGATAATAATACCTTTGAAAGTTTTAAAGTGCTTCACATCGGTTATTTCATTTTATCCTCACAACAACTGTATGAAACAGAGAGCAAACATTATTATTAGCAGAGTTTATTAACAGATAAAACAAAGACACAAAAAGGTTACTAAAACATATAGGAAGTCAAACTCTAAGTAAGTAACCAAAATCAAATGAGGGTCCAACTCTCCCAACTTCAACCTCCCACTTTAACTTGTACCTGGGAATAATGTGCTTTCAGGAAAAGAACTTTCTTATCTTAATGTTGTGTTTTATAGTAGAATGCATAGCAGTCTAAGAACAAGAGTCTATGGTGAGACAGTTCCAGTGTACCACAATTTCATATAAAACATAAATGCTAAATAAAATGAGAAAGGCATGGTAGCATAAAATAAAACTGATCATTTTTTCTACAGTATCAATGTAATAAAAACAAATACCACAAAACTAGTATTGCTTACAGAACTAACTAAAGGACTTATTATTTACAGAATTCAACTTTATCTCCAAAGATACAGACTAAAGGGCCAATAATTTTGATCTGATTATCGCGTATTATGTCATTTTGCCTTAAAAAAGTAATTGTATTCTGTGATATTATGATATCGTGACAACTTGGAATATTCACTGCTAATGTACCATCAATAGCAACTTTTGTTATAAAATTGCTGTAGCCCATCTTGCTTTCAATGAACCGATGTCACCTAAAGGATATCTAGTTATTACCTGACATTTACTCAACAAAAAGTGAAATTTAGTTCTTGTTCCATTTGGCTACAACTAGAAAAGTATCAGAGTGATTTAGTCATCCCATGACTATGTAGTGAGTGTCTGCTATGGGCCCTGTGCTAGAATATGGACCCAATGTGAATCAAACAGACTCAGTGCAGTAAGAACTTAGTTTAATCAAGAGAGGCCAGTATTGTATCATTAAATACAGGATCAGAAGACTTGAAGAGAACATCAGAAACCCTCCTGTTCTTGTTTTTTTTCCTTCCTCCACTTACAACTACAAATGAGTTCACAAGGTAGTTAAAATACTAGGAAAGTTATTTGGAAAAGATACTTCACAAAATGACCATCGGGAAGTTAATTCCAGAGAACTTAACCTGGTTTTAATAATGAATCTGGATGCTGGTTTCTTTTCTGTTTAAGTGAGTATTTGAGACCAACGGTTACTTTGAGGTCAACTTCCAGGACAATAACATCAAGACACAGTCATTTATAGTTTAGGTTCAAACATCTGATTAAAGAAAATGTTTTAAGTTGTAAAGTATATATCTCATGACACACTAACATCCAAATCTTCACTACTTATGAATAACTACTTATTAATTAGTGTAACCAGAGAAAGTGTAGATTTGAGAATAAAAATCCAAAGGGTAATGGGAGGGTGGTGTGTGGTAGAGCAAAGAACACAGACCTACATCTAGAGTGAAGTCTAAGAGAGTCCTTTCCTGGCCAAGTTAAAGTTGGGATTTGACTCTGGATAATTTCTAAGTCTTATAAATCTCTTAGGTTTTTAAACTATATTTGAGAATTAAACATGAAGTGAATCCCATCAATTTATTTTATGACAATAAATTCAGTAGAATACACCACAAAGATGTAAATTATTCAAGGGAGAGCAAATTTGAAACAGTCTAATCTCAAAACCAAACAGTGCTGAAGCTGAAGAACAGTAGTCTCTATACTCCTTGATCCAAAAAGTGTGTGTTTTATGGGGGGAGTGGTGGAGGTAGAATTCCAGCATCTTAACAACTGCAACTCCTGTTCCTTTTCAAACAACTCCTACACAAGCAAAAATACCTATAAAGAAGAGTGATGCCTAAACAGAGAGAGGTTACTCAAAGTTTACCCAAACTTTTTGAAAAAAGCCAAGTTGGGCTACAAATCCTCCGAGACGTGGTTTGCCTCTGTCCTTTTTGGCTTTGACTATATGGAAAAGAACAAAAATTAGAAAAAGCATCATTCACTTTTAACACTTCTCCCAGATCCTTCCTTATCATCCAAAAATTTTTCAGCTTCACCCTTATGTCTGAAGAAGTGAGGATTCCAGGAATTCTGACTGTCTGGCTCCATGTACCAAGCTTCACAATTTCCAGGTAACTTATGTAATGTTACTGGGAGTAGCAGAGAGAAGCAAAACAACTGTGCAAAAAGCCTTGAGGGATTTTTGTATTTGGCTGGTTAAAATGTTCAGAATTATTTAAGAGTTGGAAAAGGAACAATAAACCACACCCTCAAAGAGCTCCAGTCTGAATTCCACCATTAGTTTATTGTTTTCCAATCCAAAATTTCAGTGTATTAATGAGAATAAAAGAAAACAGCACCCCTCAATATGGGGTGATATATTCTGAACCTGCCCAAAATATCAAACTTCTAAAACACAATTTGATTAATGCACACTGACTGAGTTGATTACTTTACACCTCACTCTTCGTGGATATACAACTTCTACTGGCTTCTTCCCAAGGTAAAAAAGCTCATCTCTCCACTATTTGTGGTTTTTAGAAGCGCCACTAAGCATGGAATTTGTTATGACACAGAGCTGTCCTAGACTTCATACCCGAGAAACCAAATGACCTCACCTATAATACAGCCCTTTAGCAGAGACACCAGGAATAGCACCATGAAGCCACAGCAAGGTTTACCTATAAATATATATAAGCATAGGAATTATAGAACAAGGTATAATCAGAGCTAAAACTAGGGTATAGCTTCTCACACAGTTTTACAGTTAAATCAATTATAAAAGGAAACTAACAAGATGTATTTAGACCATTACTGTTTACCAAACATCTGTAATACCTCTCTCCAAAATATTATTATTTCTCAGCTGCCACAAGAAAATAAAAGTGGAAGTATTCATTTGAATGTTTACTTTTTTAAAAACAAAGTTTCTCTGTTCTACCTTAATAACTACCAACAGACTCATTCTAAAGTTCCAGATAAAGTGGGCAAGGAGGTTCAGGACTGGTTTGCAAGACTTGGAAGAACTTCAACAATAGCCTTCCAACAGCGACACTGTGGAGAGCCTCTGTCCTAACATTTGGGGGATCTGTTTATTGGGTCTTTTCGTCAAATGTCAGGCATGCTTAGTGTTTCAGAAGGATGATTTCAGTTAAGACTCATGACTGACTATTCAGGTAACTAATATCAATATTATTATCCATTTTACTGGTGCCATGGCCACGTATGACATGGTGTTCAGTCATGCTCAATTTCTTGCAACCCCAGGCTCCTCAGTCCATGGAGTTTCCCAGGCAAGAATACTGGAGTGGGTTACAGGTGCGGATACAGCGGTTACTGGTGCAGATACAGAGGTTAAGGAACTTTCCAAAGATCCAGCAATGTGGTGATACAGTTGGGACAATCCCAAATTCACACCTTTAGCCCTTTTGTTGTCCTGCCCCTATCTGATGAGCCTACACTCTTTCAACTTCTGAAAGTGAAAGTCGCTCAGTCGTGTCCAGCTCTTTGTGACGCCATGGACTATACAGTCCATGGAATTCTCAAGGCCAGAATATTGGAGTGGGTAGCCTTTCCCTTCTCCAGGGGATCTTCCCAACCCAGGGATCGAACACAGGTCTCCTGCATTGCGGGCAGATTCTTTCCAGCTGAGCCACAAGGGAAGCCCAAGAATACTAGAGTGGGTAGCCTATCCCTTCTCCAGGGGATCTTCCCGACCCAGGAATCAAACCAGAGTCTCCTGCATTGCAGGTGGATTCTTTACCAACTGAGCTAGGAGGGAAGCCCCCTTTCTACCTCTACCTTCCTCAAAATATCATGAGCACGGCCATGAGTGAGGAGGCATGTATGATCATCATTCTCTCTGCTTCAGTAAAATATTACTTCCAAACACCTAAAAAATGATTTCTCAGAATCCTCCAAGCTTCATTCAGTCAACATTTTGACCAATATTTAGTGACGGCCTCTTATTAATGACTAAAACTGACTAACACATAATTTCTACCCAAAGAGTTTATAATCTATTACTTTAAAAGCACTGTACAAGGACTTCCTTGGTGGTCCCATGGCTAAGACCCCATGCTCCTAATGCAGGGGACCCTGGTCGCGGAACTGGATCCCACATGCCACAACTAAGAGTTCTCATGCTGCAACTAAGATGTGCTGTAGACAAATAAGTAAATACTTTTTAAAAAGGAAAAGCACCATACAAATAATTGAAATAAATGAATTACAATGAATCAGACTCCACTCTTCTGCCTAAATTTTTACCAAGAGCTTAGAATCAGCACACATCGAACGTGCTTGTTCACAAATCCCTGCATGAACTGGCCTCTCCCCATGTCTCCAAGAGCATCTTACTGTGACCTCCTCTCTTAGTGAGCTGCACACACTCGACCTTCCTCTTCTGAGAGCTCACCAAGATTTCTCCTGCCTCAGGACTTTTGTGCCTTTCCCCTCTTCTCCCAGCTCTTCTAATCGCTGGCTCCTTCTTTGCATTCAAGTCACAGTCTAATGCCACTTTCTCAAAGAAGCTCACCCTGAACCACTCAACCTAATCTGGCCTATACTCTTCTCCCTCCCCAACTCCCTGAGTGCAACTATATCATCATGATCTAAACTGTATCCACAGAATGCATTACCAATATAAAATAAGTACTTTTAAGTTTTACTTTCTTGCTTACAGTCAATTTCCTCAACCAGAAGGGAAGCCTCATGAAACCAGCAAGCATGTTCTGGCACCTCTTGGATGGAAAAGGTTTCACAAAGTTAGCAGTAGGAGATGCAGACGTTAAGAGAGATGTGGCATCTCAGCAAAGGTGGATTCTACTGACACTGCCAGAAAACAGAAAAGGATCAACAAATAAACCAGGAGAGCAATCTAAGGCCCATTCATGAAAGACAGAATAGTCCATCTATTTTGAATGCATTGGCACATTTCCAAACACAGGAAAAGGAAACTGAGTTGACATCATGGAGGGTTTGCAGGGTCAGAAAGAAGAATTCTGTGGGTAGTGGGGAGATCAAACCAGTCAATCCTAAAGGAAATCAACCCTGAATATTATTGTAAGGACTGAGGCTGAAGCTGAAGCTCCAATACCTTGGCCACCTGATACAAACAGCCGATTCATTGGAAAAGACCCTGATGCTGGCAAAGATTGAAGGCAGGAGGAGAAAGGGGCAACAGAGGGTGAAATGGTTGGATGGCATCACTGACCCAATGGACATGAGTTTGAGCAAACTCTGGGAGATGGTGAAGGACAGGGAAGCCTGGCGTGCTGCAGTCCATGGGGTCACAAAGAGTCAGACATGTCTTAGTGACCAAACAACAACAACAAGAGGGCTACAGAAAGTTTCTTAGCTAGGAAGTAACACAAGCAAAGTGGATAGCGTTAGGAAGATCAAAGGCTGATTTATTAGCCCAGGCAGAGGACACTATTAACATTTTAAGTCACTCTGATAAAACACTAAAAAATCTCTGCCTTATTTTTTTAAAATAGAAAACTCTCAAGGGAGAACAGGAAGAGAAGAACTGTGAACTTAGTGCTGTTAACTATTGGAACAGAAAGTACAATGTTATGAAGTATAAAGTTGAACATAATGATGAAATTTGTTTCTCTAATATCTGCTCAAAAGCCTTTTGCAAAATAAACACAGATTTTATTATATCAAACCACCCAGAGTGACTCATCTCTTTGGAAATGCGTCTCTGGCATCTTCTTTCCTTGGGCCTCAAATTCTTTCAGAAAATCAAGCAGATTAGTAGCCTGATGACAGGACAGAAGTCAGAACTCGAAATCCTAAATCCACTTCTGCCACTGACTTGCTGTCTGACATGGAGCTTTATGTCATGTTTGTATTTATAAAAATATCTTTCTGTGGCAAATGTTTTATAAATTAGCTAATCCACTACTAGGAAGTAATATAAAATTTCAAAATAACTATTAATACACTGCAATCAATATAAACTTCTAATGGAATCCCTTAAAAGTATTCTGGAATTATTTCATACTTATTTATTTCTCAATCGCGCAGGGAAAATAGACGTATTCACATTAACACATATATGGGAGACTGTGTATGTCTTACAAACAGTGGCTCTGTCTTAAAAACTCCCAGATAACAAAAATGGAAAAAACAAAGTTTTTTTTCAAAAGACATGATGATGTAAACATAAGGAAGTTTAAAATAACACTTGTATAAACTGTTTGAATTGAAGAGAAAAAAACACACCCCAAAAGAGTTTTGTCAGAATAAAAAGAAAACAAATCCCAAATCCTGACAGCAACATAAAAGCCAAATTCTCCCCCTTCCTTTCATAATGGCTTTTCTATTGAGCTTCATTTTGACCTTTCATTACTTTCCCAACATTGAAGAATATTGCCTTTCAAAACTCTCCATTTCTCTGCCGGTTGTACTATTATCCCTTCTCCCATTGTTGAGAGTTCTTAGCTACCGTGGCTCCTATATGAAATGCACAACCTTTGGTTTCTGCCAAACAAATATAAACCAGCACATCTGCACACGTTCCACTTTAAATTCATACCCTGCATAAAAAGAAAGATAATCATAAAGCTATAAACATGCCAAGAAACAGAAAACAGGAAAGTTTGTTATCTATTTGCTAGAAGAGAAACAATCTATCTTGTAATCAATCTATAGCCAAGGCACCCTCCCTGCTCCACTGCAACAGGATGGAACACCAACAGCCTTAATTCATTAGTCAGAGCTGGGAGGGTGGACCAAATGCATGATCTGATTGATAAAGTTTCATTACAAATTAGCCCATCTCTTTGATGAAAACAAGAATGGCAGAGACTGTACCATAATTTTATCCTCATAAATTAGTCAACCAGACAAACACTAAACAGACCTTGCCACATGAGGGGCAAACTAATTTAATTAATTCATACACAGCACCTCATTAAGAGCAATTTTAGCACCAAGGTTGTGATCTTGTTGATTCTGCATCATTTTCCACAAAGATGCCCACTTAGTTGTCAGGGACGAGGGGCCAGGATAGGGGCAGGATCTATGCCTTTGTGTACTTGGGAAGACCCAGTGCAGAGAAAAATAACAGGAACAAGCTGTAAATTCCTACAACCCAAATCAGCACAGACAAGACTTTTTAACCTAAGTCTTCATTTTAATACACAGATTACATTTTGCTTTTGCTTTGTTTCCACGTTCCTTACTTCCAAGTGGTAGTGAAAAACAAATACGTTTCCTCACTGGCACAGTATAATTTATAGTCAGTATAGTAGACAGAAAAGAAGAACGAAAACAGGTTTTTTTGTAAAAAGTAAAGATTATTACAAATGCTTCTAGGTCATCTTGGGAAAAGACACAGATGCAATGCTTTCCAATATCTTCACATCCTGAAAAGAATGCTGTAACTTCTATCGGCTCCCAAGACCTAATACTTGGAAAAAGCCTTCTAACGTGCAGTTACACATGTCTAAATATTCTGATTTATTTATTTACTATTTCTTTCTTTTTATATATCCTCTTGAAAAGCACAACTCTTCAGAGGGATAAACGGATAGTTAGGGAGTTTGGGATTGACATGTACACACTGCTACATTTAAAACGGATAACCAACAGGGACCTATCATATAGCACAGGGAACTCTGCTCATACTGAGTAACAACCTAAATGGGAAAAGAATTTGAAAAATAATAAATACATGTATATGTAAAACTGAATCACTTTGCTGTATACTTGCAACTAACACAAGCTTGTTAATCAAGTATACTTCAACTTAAAGTAAAAAGTTTTCAAAAAGACAAAAAGTACAAGTCTTTTTCATAAATTCAGAGGTCAAGAGTTTAATTTCCAAATACCATTAGTCAAAAAGACAAAAAGTACAGGCCTTTTTCATAAATTCACAGGACAAGATATTAGTTTTTAAATACAATTCAGTTCAGTTCAGTTCAGTCACTCAGTCATGTCCGACTCTTTGCGACCCCATGAATCGCAGCACACCAGGCCTCCCTGTCCATCACCATCTCCCGGAGTTCACTCAGATTCACGTCCATCGAGTCAGTGATGCCATCCAGCCATCCTCTGTCGTCCCCTTCTCCCCCTGCCCCCAATCCCTCCCAGCATCAGAATCTTTTCCAATGAGGCAACTCTTCACATGAGGTGGCCAAAGTACTGGAGTTTCAGCTTTAGCATCATTCCTTCCAAAGAAATCTCAGGGCTGATCTCCTTCAGAATGGACTGGCTGGATCTCCTTGCAGGCCAAGGGACTCTCAAGAGTCTTCTCCAACACCACAGTTCAAAAGCATCGTTCTTCTGTGCTCAGCCTTCTTCACAGTCCAACTCTCACATCCATACATGACCAATGGAAAAACCATAGCCTTGACTAGACAGACCTTAGTCGGCAAAGTAATGTCTCTGCTTTTGAATATGCTATCTAGGTTGGTTGTAACTTTTCTTCCAAGGAGTAAGCGTCTTTTAATTTCATGGCTGCAGTGGTATTTAGCTACAAGTAAGGAGACACTCTGAGGGCTTCCCTGGTCGCCCATTGGGCTGTAACACAAGGAGACTGGGTTTGATCCCTGGGTCAGGAATATCCCCTGGAGAAGGAAATGGTAACCCACTCCAGTGTTTTTGCTGGAGAATTCCATGGACAGAGAAGCTTCAGGCGGCTATAGTTCCTGGGGTCACAAAGATTCTAAAACAATGAATGACATACTTTTTAAGAAGACGCTTTGAAGTACTAGAGTCCATTGGGGTGGCAGGGAAAATATCAGACGAGGCTGGGACATCTTGTGGTGCCAGAAGACGAAATAGTGCTTAAAAAAAAAAAAAGATAAGAGCACCTGAAAAGGACCTAAGGAATCAACTCTAAATGTTGCCAATGGCATATAAAAAAAAAGAAACAAGCAATGAAATGATAAAGACATTAGATCATAAGCCAAAAAGTGAAAATATAAACATACATGAGCTTCCAATGATGGTATTAAAGAAACTTATTGATGACAAACACAAATCACTGAATATGCAAATAAATAACTGAGGAGAAGGAACAGCTCTTCCTTACAGAAAAGTTCTAAATAATTATAAAAGAAAAGAGGGAAATACAAAATCAACAATAGAACACTACAGTATTAATCGCTGCAAGTGAGATCTAGCAATGAGTATTACAATCAGTGGGCAAAATTCAAGAAGAAACAAGGGATTTGAATAGTCTCATATTTCTCCCCCAAGGTGTTTATTAATTTAATGGGAAAATAGTAAATTTACAGTGAAGAAGCACAGCAGACATCATTTTAACCAAGTGATCAAGATTAACATAACAACATAACAGTGGCATAAAACTGGAGAAGGAAATGGCAACCCACTCTAGTATTCTTGCCTGGAAAATCCCATGGACAGAAGAGCCTGGCAGGCTACAGTCCATGGAGTTGCAAGAGTTGGACACAACTTAGCGAATAAACCACTACCAGTGGCATAAAACATGATGCATAAAACTCTTATGACACCCTGAGAAAAACATATTACTTCTGTAGTATTCTCACCAAAAATACGTTATCTTCAATCTGATCATGGGCAATCAAACCCAAATCCAGAGACATTCAACAAAACAACTGACCAGTACTCAAAAAAGTTGTCAAGGTCACAAAACAGAAGAAAAGACTTAAGAACTGTCGCAGATTGGAAGAGACAAAGGAGATACAGTACTAGGAACAAAGCCTAGGAAGCACTTAGCAAGCATGTATACACTAATTCCATGCCTTTTCCAGGAAGGGTTTCTAATACGTTTCTAGGCTGCTGCTAAGTCACTTCAGTCATGTCCGACTCTGCATGACCCCATAGATGGCAGCCCACCAGGCTCCCCCGTTTCTGGGATTCTCCAGGCAAGAACACTGGAGTGGGTTGCCATTTCCTTCTCCAATGCATGAAAGTGAAAATTGAAAGTGAAGTTGTTCAGTCGTATCTGACTCTTAGCGACCCCATGGACTGCATCCTACCAGGATCCTCCATCCATGGGATTTTCCAGGCAAGAGTACTGGAGTGGGGTGCCATTGCCTTCTCCAAGGAGATAAAATAGCTAAATGTAATATGGGATTTTGGTTTGGGTCCTGGATCAGAAAAATTACATTAGTGGGAAAACTAGCGAAATTAGAATAAAGTCTGTATTTAGTAATAATATTGTATCAATGCTGATTTCCTGGGTTTAAACACTGAACTATGGTTCTGGAGGTTGTTAATATTAGTAGAAGCTGCATGAAGAATGCTAAGTAAACTCTGTATTATTTCTGCAACTTTTTCTAAGTCTAAAATCATTTCCAAGAAAATTTTTAATCCAGGTCAAAAGTAACAGAAGGTAGAGTGAGGCATTCTACAATGACAGCTCATCATAGAACTGCCAGAGTCTACACAGGCATCAAGACTAAATAGTCATAGTGTGCTTCTCAGATTAGAAATTCAAGGTTTTTTCCAATGAAATTATAGGGAAATATGCAGCAAATGCTTCCCTTTCTTCAGCATGAGGGCTGTTTCCCCACGGCTCTCTTTCATAGCAGTCTTTTTTAATTTAATTAATAGTTCAGTTAATTTGGACTTTTTATAGTCTAATCTTCTTAGAGAACTATCCTGATCACAAGTGTAAAATTTAATAATTTCAACATCGGGGCTCCCTGGCGGCTCAGAGTTAAGAAATATACCTACCAATGCAGGACACAAGGGTTCAGTTCCTGATCTGGGAAGACCCCACATGCCATGAAGCAGCTAGGCCCGTGGCCACAACTACTGAGCCAGTGCTCTAGAACACAGAAGCTGCAATTACTGAGGCCACGTGCCGCGAATACTGAAGCCTGCGAGCCTAGAACCTGTGCTTTGCAACGAGAGAGGCCACCACAATGAGAAGCCCATGCACCTCAATTAGAGAGTAGTCCCCGCTCACCACAACTAGAAAAAAGCCTGCACAGCAATGAAGTTCCAGGACAGTCATAAATAAATAAAATTACTTTTTAAAATAGTGATTAAACGGTGTTAAAAAACAATTCCAACACTTTTGTCTTTAAACTATGAATTTATCAGACTCCAGACCACGTGAACAGTTCCACTGTGCTTATTCTTACAAGACTGTGTTAAGTCTTCTAAATATGGGCTCCAGAACAAACGTTAGGGTCTTGAAAACAATGTCTTCTGTATGTACATGTGGACATTTAAAGTTCTTTGAGTCACAGGTCACGGAAAAGGCTTTGCAATTAAACCTATACCTAATTTACAGATATATGTTGAAGAGTAAAAGTAGTTAACAAAATATGCAAATATAACCACTTTAAGAAGAACTAATAATTTCCCACAAAGATACAAGCATGTCACAGTCTCTTTCATGACAAAGTTAAAGTATAGGCACCTTATTTTCAAAATACCTACCATGTTTCCAAAATGGATGTTAAATGCAAAAATAGTAGAGAGCTAAATAAGCAAATAGTACACATAAACATTCAAATAGAACGTAGCCTTCCTTTTTTCTGCTCATGATAGCTAATGGTAAGAACTCCGACTCTAGCTTTCTCTTTTTTAAACAAAACTTGATCTCATTTGAGTTTGTATCTACCTGGGTGAGCGGATTATTTTAAAAGCCAAGCAAACTGAGCCTCAAGCTAATCCAAACAAGGTGCAATGACAATATTTCCAACCACCCTGGCCATCCTTTTTTTTTTTTTTTTTTCATGTTGCATCTGAGATAAGATGACGTGCACGTGAGAAAAAAAAAAGATCAAAACTATTTAAAACATTACCTCTCAATCCTGGGGTCTGCAAATTGTACAGAGATAGGAGGTAATACAGACAAGAAGGGACTAAAAAACCAGAGTCTTTGTGGGAGACGTTAGGATTTACCTGTAGCACTAGTAAAACAGTTCTGAGATCTGGTCATGTTTGCAAATTTATGCCTAAATCTTGGAAAAGACAATAAAGCTTCATTGTGCCCTGTTTGTTGCTGTTGATTTTTTTCTTTTGAAGCTTCAGAAACAATGGCTTCAGTCTGCTAAATTAGATCAATACCCCTATAATATCAATGTCAGGCTTGAACTGAAAGTTGCAATGTAGAAACCCTTGAGTTATATCTAGAAAAAAGAAAGAAGCCATAGACACAAAAGAGGCAGTGAAGTGGAAGCTTGCTGGAGGGATACTATCAATATAAGAGAACAGATGTCAAATTAAAAATAAGAAAAAGGTGGTCGTGTCTTGAGACGGTATTGAATTATGTAATAATTGGAAAAAAAAAGCAATCAGTATGTGTTATGCTTTTAGCATGGACCTTGTTTTGAATATGTCCATATTTAGCTATAAGGTACATAAATCTAACCATAAGAACTTTGTAAACACACCCAGAGAAAGCAGGTGTTCTGATAACAAGAAACTATGCAGTGTCCCACCACTGCTGCACAGATAAGCTTGTCATGGCAACCAACCAGCCAAGTGGGTCAAAAAGCAGGCTTTTTCCCCTTTATTTTACAGGCAATTATTACACAACTTCTCAAACACAAATGCACCATGAGTCCATCAACTTTATGTAAAACACTATCTTAATAGCATAAGTCATTAAAATTAAGTTTTTACCACTCCCATACTTGGAAAGCCAACGGTTGGGTGTCTTTGTGTGTGTGCATGCAGAGCTGGGGGGCAGCAAGCAGAGGGTGGGTAATTTCTTCTCCAAACACACCCCACTCTCTTTATAGCCATGTCTGACCCTCTCTTTTTTCAACCCCTTTGCAGTACTCTGCTCAGGATAGCTGAGGCATCCATCATAGCTCTTTATTCTATGCATTTCATACAGATTTATTAATTTAATCTGCAACAGGATATTATAAGATTAGTTCAGTTATTACAGATGAGGAAACTGAGATGTGGAGGAATTGGGCAAATCATCCAAAAACATAGTCAAGGTGGGATTGAACCCAGGGATTTGGGTTCCGCATCCGATATTCTTCAGTCTTTACTGTCTATAATAGCTTGAGGATGTTTTAAATGTTATCTTTTAGAGTACATGAATCGTACCAACACATGACTCATTTAACTCAACATGAATCTGAAGTACTAACAGCACATCCCACTTCTTTCTCTGTCTTAAAAAAAAAAAAAAAGCCCTGCAGTTCCTAGACCAAAGGGCTCAGAACCTTTGACTCACTGTCACTTCTGGTTGGACGTCTCCCTGACTCCACGGTTCTACTTCCAAAGACCAGAGCTCCTATCTCTATCTCCTAGATCCCTGAATTAGTGTGCTATTTTTCTTACCCCATCTGCTTAGTTCCCATGGATAATTAAAGTAATATAACTCACATAAGAAAACAAAGAGTTAGTTATTACTCACTGGAAAGCTCAGAACTAGTAAAGAGGAAAAAAAAAATTGAAGTGTTAATTGAAGTGGTTTAATTACTTCAAGCAGCAAACACATAAGATATATTTTCTAAATGTGTGTATCATATTTCATGTGCCAAAGAAAGGATGTATAATGGGGGTTTGTTGGGATGGTACTCTTACAGTAAATACTTCTGACTCACACCATAAGTGGAAGTTATGAGAAATCAGAATATATCTTACTACATGCCCAAGGCTGACCTGCTAATCAAATTTCAAGTCAGACAGATGTTTCTGAAATTCCATATAAGCAGAAATCTGTTTTATTCCACTTTGGGGCACAAAAAAACTAAGGATCTTATTTTGAGTAATGGACACCTTAAAGAATCTGATTTATTTCCATACACAAGAAAAGCACATATACCTAAAATTTTACATTCAATTTCACAGAATCCATAAATCCCTGAAAGTTATCCACAACTCTAGTTTAAGAACCCCTATTCAAGACATATACAGAGGGCTTCCCTAGGGCTCACTGCTAAGGAACCCAACTGCCAATGCAAGAGACACAGGTTTGTTCCCTTATCTGGGAAGATCCCAATTGCCATGGAGCAGCTAGGCCCTGTGAACCATGACTACCAAGCCTGTGTTCTAGAACCCATGAGCCACAACTAGTGAGCCCATGTGCCCCAACTGCTGAAGCCCGAGCAGCCTAGAGCCCGTGCTCTGCAATGAGAGAAGCCACTGCAGTGAGGAGCCTTCGCACAACTAGAGAAAAGCCTGCGCAGAAATGAAGACCCAGCATAGCCAAAAACTGATCAATAAATAAAAGACCTATAAGGAATACAAAAGCACACACTTCAGAAGGACAGCACTTACCAAGTTCGCCTGTGTATCATGGTCTTATCATTTAATACAGGCCACAATTCTTCATAGATATAACTTTATTAATTATTCTTTGAGGACGATGTCCCAAATCTAGTCTTACTGATACTTTGTAGAGCATAACCATTTATAGTTTTTTCACATAGAAAACTTATTCCATGTTCAGTCTGGGGCCTAAATCCAGCCCATCCGGGGAAACACCATTCTGTCTCTAGTGTGCGTCTTTCTGGAGGCTGTAAACACAGGCAGAGGAGCAGCATCCGAATTCATTCCCCTCTACTGCCTGCATTGTGCACCAAGCCACAGAGGCAGACCATGTGAGCCCAATGCTCCTCCAATCAGTGCAGCCTCCTGAGTGTTCCTCCTGGTATAAGCATCCTGCATTTTTATTTTTGAGAATATTGGAAAACACCATAATGCTGGGAAAGACTGAAGGCAAGAGAAGAAGGGGGCGACAGAGGGTGAGATGGTTGAATGGCATCACCAATTCAATGGACACGAGTTTGAGCAACCTCGGGAGACAGTAAAGGACAGGTAAGCCTGGTCTACTGCAGCCCATAGGGTCGCAAAGAGTTAGACATGACTTAGTGACTGAACCACCAGAATTTTGAGAGTAATTCGATTCTAGACTAATTTTTGCCTTGTTAACAGACTTGTGAACTTTTCCTCATGGTATAACAACAACATAATAACAATATGACAACATTCCTATGTGTAGCCAAAATATTTAATAGTACCATAGCATATTTTTGTAATCTTTCTCTGTAACTACATAATAGAATATAAAAATCTTTACATGCTGATGGTTACATGTTCATGATATTATTTATAATGACTGCATACTATTCTATTGCTTGGGGGTCCTATTATTTAAGCAATGTGCCATTTCCAAACATCTTCACTGTTATCAACTTATAACTATTACAGGTATACATATGAAGCAAGCACAGCTAGCTGACAAAAAATCCAAAGTTGAAAAGAAAAAATTTTAAAAATGTGAAGTGGACAAAAATGTTCCAAGATGTATATAAGTTCACAAAAACTGCCTCAGAGAAAAATGAGATGCAAGAATGATTCTGAACAAATTATTTGGGAAGACTGTGTTCTACCGAATTGCTTTCAGTAGCACTGCTTTAGGCCATATCATCCACAATGAAATAAAATTTTCAGTGTTAAAAATACAATACTTTCAAGATACTATGAGAAACTTAATGGCAGAAAGAAGTATGGAATTTCATGGAAGAGGAAAGTTAACATTTAGTTCGCCTCTATAGGGTTACCGATGGCAACCAACAGATGAAATCCCCTGAACTGATCCTTGAAGGATGATCAAGATTTAGCAAGGTTACCAAAATGAAAACTAGTATTCTTACTGTCTACTCCTTATGACTCACATTTCAGGGTAACCAAATGTTCTTACTACTCTGGCCACCTAATGCAAAGAGCCAACTCATTGGAAAAGACCCTGATGCTGGGAAAGACTGAAGGCCTGAGGAGAAGGGGATGAAACAGGATGAGATGGTTGGACGGCATCACCAACTCAATGGACATGAGTTTGAGTAAGCTCCGGGAAATGGTGAAGGACAGGAAAGCCTGGATGCTGTAGTCCCTCGGGTCACAAAGAGTCAGACACAACTGAACAACTGAACAACAATAAACATGTTCTTAGTTGATGAAATAAAATTCTTCCATATAGGAAATTTCCATCCCTTCTCTGTCTTTTGGCTAAGATTACATGTAGAAGAGTTTCAGCCAGTAAATGTGGAAGAAATTATGGAATTATGCAATTAACATTTTGCAGTCCTTAATGAAATAATTGATTCAAGCAGTGATCATCAATGGATTAAACCATTAGCTGCACAATGACTGATGGCAACTTTTATAAGAGAGGGATGAGGCTGTCACCACTTGAACCCACTCATCTATCTTATCCTATAAGACAGAAAGACAGACACATAATGGAAACTGCATCTATTCAAGCCTCTAGAGCTAATTTCTATTGATAAGAAATACAGTGGATACAGAAACAAGTTAAGGAACACCAGAAGAAAACAAGTAAATAAATACAGAGTATGGAACATTCTATATGACCACTACCTTGGTTTCTGCAATAAGAAAATAGCATTAATAAAAGAGAGTGGGAAATATTTCTTATTAAAAGGGAATTAGAAACTTAACCAAATTTAATATGTAGTACTTATTTGGATCATGATTCAAACAATCCAGTTGTAAAGAGATTTTTTGCAACAACTTAGAGAAATTTTCATTACACACAGGTTATTAGATGAGCCCAAGGAATTATTGTCAATTTTGTTAGGTTTCATAATAACATTGTTGTTATGTATGAAAATGCCCATACTTCTGAAGATGCATATTCAAGTACAGCTATCCTGGATTTGCTTTTAAATACTTCTGCAAAAAAAAAAAAGAAGGAGGTGGGTGGGGGCATAAATGAACCAGAGTGTCAAAAACTTAAGAATACAGAACTTTTTTGTATGTTTCTATCTCCTTCTGTGATCCTATGAAATTATTCATAATAAATTTTTTAAGTTTAGCCAAGTATTAATAATATAGAACAGGAAACCAAGAGTTGGGGTGTATAAGGAAGAGAAAACAGTATAAGGAAGAACTCTGACTCAACAAACATCGCCGAGAAATAATCAGACAGCAGCAAACAGTTGGGTAGGAAGGACAGGCAGTCTAGGTGGGGCCTGGTCCCAAATGACCTTGAGTCCCATGCTAGGAAGCTTGGGTTTTACCCTGTAGACTATGGGAAGCCAAGCAAGGGTACCAAGCATGGTTCGATTACCACGCCATTTCTAAGGTAGAGAATCGGCCTCCCAATGCAGGAGACATAAAAGAGACGTGGGTTCAATCCCTGGGTTGGGAAGATCCTGGAGGAGGGCATGGTAACCCACTCCAGTATTCTTGCCTGGAGAATCCCATGGACAGAGGAGCCTGGCAGGTCACATGGGATCACAAAGGTTGGACATGACTAAAGTGACTTAGCATGCATGCTAGACCATCACTCTGGCGACCCTGTGTGGAGAGGACTTCAGGAAGATGACGGAAAAGGGAGCAAGGCTGGAGAAATAAAGTTCTGTTAGGAACCTACTACAAGGTTCCTAAATACAAGGAATGGCAAAGGAGTAAGAGAGAGTGAGAATAAGGCAGAGTGACCAGGAAGTAGTCATAGGAGAAGAAAGACTGAACAAGTATCAAAGCAAGCTTTCAACTTTCTGCAGGTACAGCTAAGTGGCTTTGACACTGAAATGGGGAATTCAGAAGGAAAAGCATATTTGAAGATAGGAATGTGGGGAAAAGGAAATTATAAAAGTCCATGATAAGCATCCCAAATTTCTGTGTAAGACAGCTAAGATCATTATACATGGAGAACTCTGGGCATCGATCACAACTCCTCAGAATATGGGCAGCAAATGAAGCCCCAAGAATGGATAAGATCACTCACTCCACAGGCCAATGGTCAGACTTGTCATTATTCAGTATCCAGCACAGTGTTTAGCATGGTATGGGGCGTCTACAGAAAAATCAACCCTGAACATTCATTGGAAGGACTGATGCTGAAGTTGAAGCTCCAATACTTTGGCCACCTGATGTGAAGAGCTGACTCACTGGAAAAGACTCTGACGCTGGGAAAGACTGAGTGCAGGAGGAGAATGGATGAAATGGTTGGATGGAATCACGGACTCAACAGACATTAGTTTGAGCAAACTTCAGGAGATAGTGAAGGGCAGGAAAGCCTGGAGTACTGCATTCCATGGGGTCAGAGTCAGACACAACTTATCGACTAAACAACAGCAATGGGGCTCCTAACAAGTACTAAATAAGTGGTGAATGATATTGTCCAAGGAGAACATGAACAGTGTACAGAACAGTAGGCTAATGGCAGAACTCGGGAGGCCTGACACTAAGGAGTGAAAGCATAAAGAGGTCCTCAAAGGAAATGAACAAGTAAGCTTAGACAGGGAAGAAGGCAGAGACTGCATAGATACAGAATGGAAAATCTCAGAAAAAAAACAGAGATTTCAAGGAGGGATGAGGCGTCAACACTGTCAAAGACAAGGAAGGAGGAAAATAAGGTTTGGAAAATTCCCATTCATTGGGCAAAATGGAGGTAGCTGATAATCTTAGCCTTCCTGAGGCTCTGAGGCAAATGACCTACTTTGCACACCCTAAAAATAAAGATAAGTCAGCAGCATGGTGGCCAGTGAGTAGACAATGTCACTGTTTGAGTAGACAATGTCACTGTTTGAGTAGACAATGTCACTGTTTGTGTGGCCATGATTGTGTCATTTAACCTTTCTTATTCTTTTCTTATTTTAAAAATGAAACCTATGAACTATATTATCTCTAAGGTTACATTCAATTCAAAAATTCTACAAAAGCAAATCCTTTGGTTCAAAGTGTTCCAAAGATAGTAAGAGTCAAGTACCTACTGGTATCCATTACATTTTATGCTGGACTTCCACTCTACTCACTCTCCACTTCATCCTCCTTTTCTCTCCCACCTTTTTCCCTATAAGTGTTCTTTAAATTGCTTCAAGGTAAAAGTGATGGACCTTATAGGAGCATAAAAATGACCATGATATTTATGGGAAAAAATAAAAGATGACAGATGGAAGAGACTCGCCAGGCCCAGAATTTAAGTCAGCAATTCACAAACATAAGAAAGACTAAGAGATAAATTCCTAAAATATTCTTTGGGGATAAAGAGTAATTAACAGTGAGAGCCAAAATGCCATCAACCCAGTAAGTAAACATGAAAGCACACAGCATCAAACCTCCTACCCTAAGGGAAGTTAGAGAGATGCCCTGATGTGGAATGCAATCGCCTCTAGTTAGCAAGCTATAAAAAGGCCCTCACTTTTATTTGATCTGTGCTTATATATGGTCGTCATGCTCTGGGCCTGGCAAATAACTAAAAAATTCATTCATGTTACTCCAGAAAATCTGTTAACTTGGGTCTTATCTACACTAAATATTTAAATCATGTCAGATAGATTGTACTTTAACATTGGAACCAGAAATTCATTTACAGTCATAAAGGCCAGCCAATGAATCTGACATTCCCAATCTTACTTTTATTGATAAATGTTGAGAGTATCGACCACAAAATTCAGTAAAAAAAAAAAAAGAAAGAAAGAAAGAAAGAAATGATCAGATTTCTTTTCACTTAATCTGTATTAATGGCTTCACAAACCATTTTAAGAATGAATAAGAAGAAACTTGTCATTTGAATAAGAAGAAACTTGTCATTTGAATAAGAAGTTTTATGTTTACTACATCAGACAAATTATCCAAATAGACTGGAATCACTTTCCTCAAATTAATCTCATAATCAGGTAGTTAACAGAAACAAGCATAGTTTCATGTTCAAAATAGACATTTGTTCATATTGCTATCTACAATCAACACACAGGTGAGCACAGTATGTTTTGGAAGCAATTTTTGGAACACAAAATAAACAAAAAATAGGATATTCCACACAAAGATGATGCAGTGGGTTCACACATAACTACTGACCAGAAGAGATGCTATGCATACAACAGAGATTTTTAACTGAGGTCTGGTTCTCTATAACTCAATCAACTGGTTCCAATTTTCAAATGTTTAACGGTCTTAAAAGAGTTATGCCCCCCCCCCAATAATGTTGGTTAAAACAAATCAAATTAAACACCTAAAGGAGGGGTCATTATACAGGCAGGAAAAGACCAACCAGGCAGGAAGTAAAGACCAGGTAGATAAGCAAATGAGATGCAGATCACTGGCCCCAAAAGTTAGATGGTTAAAAGTTATCAGAAACACATGTTCAAGTCTTTTAAAAATACATTTGCCTAAGCCACAGCCACGGAGGGTCTGTTAGCCCTGAATGTTAAAACTCCACAGGTGCCTCTGATGATGAGCCAGGATTGAAATCAAACGGTCAGAGGCACAGGGTAGATGATCTGAACAGAGGGAACACGTGCCAGGTACAAGCATGGTTCTGAGGTGAGGACCTGGCCCCAGCAATTTCTTATGCCATGAAAGTCAAGAGTCTCAAATCAGGAGCTGGTCCCACCCAGGTCTGAGAGCTCACCATGAGCAGCAAGTAAGTATCCCTGGCTGGAAGGGGCAATGAAGGAAGACACGCCAATCTTTAGAGTATATTCCGCATATTTTCACAGTAACACAAATCTTAGGTAGCTGTAACCAACTGCTTCACATGTGAATGTCTTGCCCTTTTTCTACTCCCAAAGAAGGCAAAATCTGCAGAACCAAGGGATGTGACTTGTTCTTTATTGGAATGGACAGTCTACAGAAGACAAGCAAAAATTACTATAACTACTTTGTTGCAAGGAAATCTCTAAAGCATTCCCCTCTACCTTCTCTTACTGTTTTCCTCCCTGAAGTTGCATGAACCAGAAAAATTACTTCTTTGTTTTTTTACTTTCAAATATCCTAAAGTATTTCTTAATTCAACCTTTAAATTCATGTGATTTTAGTTTCCTAAACTAACTTTAATTTGGTTATCTGTTCACCTTCCCCATTCAAATAAGTTCCTTGGCTTATTTAAGAATTTTCCCCACAATACCCAAGGTTCCATAATTATGTTAAATCTCTATGTTAAATTCATATGGCAAGAACTCAGGAATTACTGATCAGGAACTGTCTAAAAAACATTCAGTCACTTCAAATTGCATCAATCTGAGTATTTCTAAAGATATATAGAGAGTTTTGTTTTTTTTAAAGGAGCTTCCCTGGTGACTCAGACAGTAAAGAATTTGCCTGCAATGTGGGAGACCCAGGTTCAGTCCCTGAGTCAGGAAGATTCCCTGGAGAAGGGAGTGGCTAGCCACTCCAGTATTCTTGCCTGGAGAATTCCATGGACAGAGAAGCCTGGCGAGCTACGGTCCACGGGGTTACAAAGACTTGGACACGACTGAGCGACTAACACTTTCATGTATTTTTAACATTTATGGGTTCATTATCAAAATCTTAATGGAATTAACTCAACAAACAATGAACACACCTTACTTTTTTCATAAATTTTAGTGAGTCATATACTCAGGAGTTTGCTCCATAAAAGCTCCATTAAAATTATCACTGTAATACATTTTAATTGATAAGCCATTATGGTGATTAAATCCAATACTGAGTCAATTATTGTTGAAAACAATCAAGTACCTAATCATTATCTAACTCTATATTCCAGAGGGAGGTGGGAGGGAGGTTCAAGAGGGAGGGAGCATAAGTATACCTATGGCCAATTCATGCTGATGTATGGCAAAAACCATCACAATATTGTAAAGTAATTATTCTCCAATTAAAGTAAATAAATGTTTTCTGTTTTTTTTTAAACTCTATATTCTAGTCACAAGAGAGAATAAACAAAAGAATTGTCGTTACAAAATGATTTTTAACTCTTATAGACTTTGTAGCAAAGTGCTCAAGCATGCTGACCTTCCTTTCTGCTAGAAGTTCAGAAGCCTGAATTAACTCTAAGTAAAGTGATATTCTGTTCAGATGTCTTAGATTTGCCCAGCTTAAAAGCTGTCCTAAAACACAGATACTTGATCTATCTACTACTAGAATGGTAATCTACATAATGTAGGGAAGTTGCTAAGACTAGCATAAGCTCTAAATCCTTTTTGAAATTAACCACAAAATTCTATCTCCAGCCCTTCTGTTTTCATCAGAACAGAATTTTAAACGGACTCTTATTTTATTTCCAGAGATCAAAGTTTAATAAAACTGAAAAATACTTTAAGACTTAAATATAACACCTTTATCTTGATGAAGACAATGTAGATATATGTTCCTTTTTTTTCTTCTGTATCTTGAGACACCGCATACCTTCAGCTTAGAGGGTATTTCAGCTCCTGAGTATCTGACTCACTAAAGAAGAAGCAGAAGGGACTATGGCAGTCTATGGCCATACCACCCTAAACACACCCGATCTCATCTGATCTTGGAAGCTAAGCAGGGTCTGGCCTGGTTAATAGCTGGGTGGGAGAGACTATGGTATAATAGAGATGTGAATTCACTGAAATTCATAAGAGCTGGGTTCTCAACCTTGTTTCTAACTAAAGAGAATTGCCTTGGGCAAGTCAGTCAACAGCTCTAGAACTCAACTTCTGCACCTATAAAATAAGGAACTTTCTATTAGGTCATTTTTCAGGTCTCTTCCAATCTAGGATCCCAGTGTACATACAGAATTATCTCTAAATCCAAGTAGACTCTGTTCAGCCAAGGATTATAATCCATCCAGAGTCTTTTGTGTTAACATGACAGAAAAAAGTATCAGGTGGACCTAAGGAGGTTAACTTGAGCAACACTAGAAGTGGTTTTTAGGTACTCAGGAATCCAACATGGTGTCTTCTTACAGATGAAACCTCCATGTTTAATTTAATACAAAGGCAAGGATTGTTGGTTTCCCAAATGAAACCTCTTTGCAACCTGGCAAGCATGTCTGCTAATCAGTGGAGAAGCAGAACACTAGGGGATAATTAAAGGGATCTCCAACATCAGTCTATGCTTTGCGTGCTCAGCCGCTGTCTTGTTGGACTCCTTGCGACCCCCTAGACTGTACCTTTACTTTCCCAAACCAACCAGGGGTCAAATTCAGACCATTATGTTTCTTTACATACTTTTGTCTTTATCTGAGAACAGCCCAAGAATGTTTGAGGGAGAAATGCTATAGCCACTCCCCATTCTGACTTTAATTTCTAGTCTTCAGGACTGCCACTTGTTTGATCTTTTTGTTTTTAAATGCCCCCACTCATATGCACACTATTTCCCTGGAGCAAATCCCTCTTATCTTCTCAAACTGTCATAACAAGCCTGTGAAATTATAGAATTATGCAATTCTAAAGAAAGGAAACATAGAGATTTCCTAATACAATTCTTGTCCTGACATATATGACCCACTTCTTTCTCTATAACAAGACTTTCTCTACCTTCTCTACTTTCTCTACACGGTAGTCCTCTTTATTGTTGGACAACTCGAATTTTTTGGAGGTTTTCCATTTCACAGTACCGAAATGATCTTCATTTATCTCTCATAGTTCTTTGAGAACAACATAAAACCACTAAGCTATCTTTTCCACATGCCAGATATTCAAATATGTGAAGACAGTTGTGATATTCTGAGTTAAGCCTCTGGACCTATTTAAGTTTATCAATAAGGCCTTGCAACAATTAGCCAATTACTTCCTTTTTAATAGTGCAATCGAATCTCTGGCTTATTAACCATTTAAACTTCACATTCTTTTTTCCTAAGGAATCACTCTCAAGTGTCTACTGTTTTAGCCTTACATACTAATCTTACATTTATCTGAATATTGGATCCTGATTATTTGATTCAGCATACAAGCTACCCCTGTCAGATACTTGTCATCACTTTCTACTGAAGTTTTGTCAATAAATATTCAAAGATAAGGACAAGGTGACAGTCCACATTCCACTGGCACTCATCTATCAATCTATGAATTCAGTTGTTCTACCAGCCAAAAGTCTGCCTAAATATCTCAAGCTACTATTTACCCTTTTTTTTTTTTTTTTTTTGCAGAATTATATGAGCTAGTTCTCTTGTAAGCTCAAATATACATTTGTCTTGGACTAGAACTTTGAACTCACTTCTAGAAGTCTTACTCTATTCTTTATCCCAGGATAGATTTGAGCTTCCAGTGAAATATGTAGGCTTCCTTAGCGGCTCAGTGGTAAAGAATCCACCTGCCAATACGGAAGATTCAAGCTCGATCTCTGGATCAGGAAGATCCTCTGGAGAAGGAAATGGCAACCCACTCCAGGTTTCTTGCCTGGGAAATTCCATGGACAAGAGAAGCCTGGAGGGCTACAGTCCGTGAGGTCTCAAAAGAGTCGGACGTGAGTCAGAGACTAAAACAACACCAACAAATGTTGAATCTCCACTTTGGAGATAAAACAGGGGTTGAAGAATTCTCTTTTATTATGTCAATTATTCATTTTATACCCCAATATTATCATAATAGATTTTTGAGAGCAAAGACCTCATTATATTTTAGTATCCACAGTGTAAACAAGATAATTTAGCCTAATAACCCTAATAAATGTTTACAGAATGAATGAATGACCATGATCATTGACTTTCCAAAAGTCCCAGTCTTTCTTATAAGCCTTAGCTTTGTACCCCTTCTTCTATCTTTGATACCCCTTTAAATTTTGAGCTTATCAAAGAGCACCTGATACAGTTACACTTTTATTTAACTCCTTTTCTTTCTCAGCAGGATTATTCCCAATTATACAGTCAGAATTACAATTTTAGAGCATCTCACCCTTCTTGAGCTATATTTCTTCTTTATAATCTCTGTACATGGAATGATAAATCAGGCAACATTCACACTTAATTGGTCTTTTCAGTGTAGTTTTTTGTTTCTTCCTCTATTCTTTATGTTTCAGCTTCAAAACATTTAGGCTCCTAACACTCGAAAAGATAAAAATAATAATATAAATTTGTTCTTTTGTCTCCTCAGAGCTTTTATATTTCAGTTCCAATGCTTTAACTCCTTAGTCTGTAGAATGATTTAAAATCTTAATACTTACTAAACAATAAACAAGGTTAAAAAAATTATTCTAAGGAACTTAAAGACTAAACCTAACATTCACATTAGCTTTCAAAAGCAGACATATTATAACTGATCCTTAAAAATCACACTTGGTAATTTAAATTAGAAGGATGCCTTCTTTATGTAGCAAGTGTTCAGCAAACCTCAACCATCTGAGACAGTTATGATACCCAGTTCTACCCTTCCCTTGACTTTTCACCAACATCTTGAGCAGCAAATTAATAAATTCTGAATAGCTTTTAAAAACAGAAGTCTCCAAGAAGACCTAAAATCATGCATGACTCAACATGTCCATATAGCTATGAGAAGAGGGTCATCACTTGTTGGGTATGAGTCTAATGGTCAAGCCAACAGGCACTAACCGCAGAAGCATAGAAAACCCAGTGGAGAAAGGCAAAGATAAGATAGGGGAGGTGGGAAAGGAAGAAAATAGCAAACGAGAGAAGCAGAGGAAGTTCAATGCAATCATTGTAAGTATTTAGTATAAAAAAGAGAGCCCGACATCCCCTGCAGTCCTTGAGACTCTCAAGAGATGACAGTTTGGGAGAATAATTCATGTCCTTACCGATTACCCAAGACCACCAATGAAGGTTTAACAGTCACCAAACGTGTTAGTTATCTAGTAACAACTGAAACACATTTCTGTAGACATTTCTATGTCTTTTATCATCTCTCTACCCCCAGATTTTGAAATCAGCAACAAGTAGGTAAACATATTTGTATCAAACTCTCTGAGCAGAACTCTAAAAAGCTGATTTTTATCAGAATTCAAAAACTAATAAGAGGGACTTCCCTGGTGGTCTAGTAGTTAGAACTCTGCCTTCCAGAGCAGGCAATATGGGTTCGATCCCTGGTCAAGGAATTAAGATCCCACATGTCTAGTGGCCAAAAAACCGAAACATAAAACAGAAGCAATATTGTGACAAACACAATAAAGAATTTTAAAATGGTCCACATCAAAAAAACTTCTAAAAAGTAATAATAAAATCCTATAGTAGGTGTACATCTTCAAAAGTTTTTAAGTACTATATATATACCAATCACCACTATTTTGAAGCAGAAAACACTCCCATTTCGTGAATGGGAATCGAAAATTAGTCTCCACATACAGAAGAAAAGTACTATTTGGGATTCTGAAACCCTCACAAATCATTCTGTCACAGCCTCCAGTGTTATATTACACATGATATGATGATCACAAATTTTATTAACCAGATTTTGAACGAACCAGATTTTAAATCAGCTTGGAAAAGTTCCAGGGAGAAGCTCAAATTCTCCCCCAGTTACTCAATCATGAAATGTTGAAATGAAGAAGTGATAAGAAATTAAAAGGTAGTTTTTCTTTCCTCCACAGAATACACAGAATCACTTACATCTCAGACAATTATATTTAGAATATTGGCGTCTCAAATTGTCATGATTGACACAAGTAGATAACACTCGAAACAAACCCCAGGCTAGGGAAAATAGTTATCATAAGCAGTTTTGCGATCCATTTTTTTTTTCCCTCTGTGAAACAGGTAAGAGAATGCTCCAAGATATTGCACATAGTCATTTACATACAGTATCATTTTATGGAATTTTCCAAGGTGTTAATTAAAAGTTTTAATGAATGCTAATCATCTGTCAATTTCATTGGCAATCTCTGTTCAACCATATGCTTCTCTTTTACACCTGAAAGTTATTTTCTAAAACCATTACTTTAAATTATTTTACTTCCTTAACATGCTATTTGTATTAGTATTTAGGAAATAAAACTTCTGTAGGATATACAGCAATCTTCTACAGCTTTTGTGTATTTTCTAACTTCTTTAAATAAGGTATGAGTTTGTAGATTTGCATGATCATTATACTTCCAAGAGAGAATCTAAAAATCTTCTTTCTTTTTTAAAAAAACTTCACTCTTAAAAAAAAAAATCTATTATTTTAAGTTAAACTGGTTTTATGCCCAGGAAAGAATGCTGAGCTGGAAAATGGAATGTTGTATTGTATCCTAGAAACCTAAAATTTAAATTTGCATTAAGTCATTATACAACTTTGCTCCCTTAATCTTTCTCTGGTTCAGTAAGCTCTTATATTCAATCATTCATCTGTTTGTTTAAACACATTTACTGAGCACTCTTCTAAGTTCTGGGGATACAGCAATGGACAGAACAAACAAATATTTCTCTTTGGTGAGCTTACAATCTAGTTAAGGAAGCAAGAAAAATCAAGAAAATGTATAATAAATTCAAAATGGTAGTAAGAGCTAAGGAAAAAAAGCAGAAAGTAGCAAAGGGAAAGATGGAGAATATGTATGTTCTTGGGGAAGGGTGGAAACAGAGGTGAAATTCTAAATAAGGTGGCCAGGGAAGAATTCACTAAGAAAACACACTTGAATAAAGATCTGAAAAGACAGCAAACCATCCAGGTATCCAGAGAAAGAGTGCTCTGTGGAGCCAGAAGTGCCAAAGCCCCAGGGTGGGAAAGCATGGGAAGTGTCTGATGAACATCAAGTGTGGATGGAGGGATCTCCCTCATGGTCCAGTGGTTAAGAATCCGCCTGCCAATGCAGAGGACATGGGTTTGATCCCTGGTCCAGGAATATCCCACATGCCTGGGGGCAGTTAGGCCCATGTGCCACAAGTACTAAGTCCATGCACCCTAGGGCCCATGCTCCACAACAAGAGAAAGTGAAAGTCACTCAATGGTGTCCAACTGTTTGCAACCCCATTGACTATACAGTCCATGGAATTCTACAGGCAGGAATACTGGAGTAGGTAACCTTTCCCTTCTCCAGGGGATCTTCCCAACCCAGAGACTGAACTCAGTCTCCCACATTGCGGGCAGTTTCTTTCCAGCTGAGCCACCAGGGAAACCCAAGAATACTGGAGTGGGTAGCCTATCTCTTCTCCAGCGGATCTTCCCGACCCAGGAATCAAACCAGGGTCTCCTGCATTGCAGGCAGATTCTTTACCAACTGAGCTACTCAGGAAGTCCTACAAGAGAAGGCACCTCAATGAGAAGCCAGTGCACCTCAACTGGAGAGTAGCCTCTATTCACCACAACTAGAGAAAAGCCTGCACATAGCAACCAAGCTCCAGCACAGTCAAAAATAAAATTAAATAATTTTTTTTAAAAAGACTGTGGATGAAGCAGACTAAGCTAAAGGAAAAGTAATAGGTTATGAGTTCCAAGATGCAGGGGGATAACAAATCATTAAGGCTTTGTTGGTCAATGTAATGACATGGTTATTGATGTGTAAGAGGAAGGGAACCACTGTAAACTTTGAACAGAGGACTAACATGATCCATTGACATTTTAACATGGTCACTCTGGCTGGCTAGAGACAGGCAATGGTGGGAGCAGTTAGGAGGCCATGAAAATAATCTACGTGAGAGATGGCAATAGCATGAATTACGGTGGTAGCTTAGGAAGTGGTAAGAAACAGGCAGAATCTGGACACATTTAGAAGGTGGAGAAGATAGGATTCCCGAGAGACTAGCATATTAAAAAAAAAAAAAAAAAAAAAGAGTTGTCTAAGGATGACTTCAAGGATTTGGCCTGAGCCACTGAAAGAGTGGATTTGCCATAACTGAGATGGGAAAGACTAGAGAAGCTGGGGGTCTCGGGTGGGGAGAGATCAAGAGTTCATGTCTATAACCATTTTATTAAAGTCCCTACAAGTCATTGGAAAAGATGTCAAACAGGCAGTTGTATATGTGAGTTTAAAGTTCAAGAGAGAACTCTGGCTCCAGGTGTGTATTTCGAAGTCATCACTACATGCATGGCATTTAGGGCCATTAGAAGGAGAAGGCGATGGCACCCCACTCCAGTACTCTTGCCTGGAATATCCCATGGATGGAGGAGCCTGGTAGGCTGCAGTCCATGGGGTCTCGAAGAGTCGGACATGACTGAGCGGCTTCACTTTCACTTTTCACTTTCATGCACTGGAGAAGGAAATGGCAACCCACTCCAGTGTTCTTGCCTGGAGAATCCCAGGGATGGGGGAGCCTGGTGGGCTGCCATCTATGGGGTTGCACAGAGTTGGACACGATTGACGTGACTTAGCAGCAGCAGACTGGATAAAGACTAGCAAAGATTTTTGTTTTTACAGAAAAAAAGAAAAGGTCAAGAACTTCCCTGGTGCTTCAGTGGTTAATAATCTGCTTCCCAATGCAGGGAACATGGGTTTGATCCCCAACTGGGAAACGAAGATCCCACATCCCAAAGGGCAACTAAGCCCACACTGCAACTACCGCATCCATTTGCCGCAACTCGAGAGCCACATGCTACAAAATACAGAGCCCATGGGTTCTGGAGTCCACAGGCCACAACTAAAGAAAAGCCCAAGAAACACAATAAAAATTTTGCATGCCACAACTAAGACCCAATGCAGCCAATAAATAAGAAAGAAAGGAGAAGGGGTCCAAGAACTAAACCCTAGGGCACACTAAATGTTTGGAGAGTACAACAATGAAGAGGGACCAAATAAAGAAGAGAAAAGCAGCAGCTAGTAGGGAAAAGGAAAATCAAGGAAATGGAAGTCAAGTCAAACACTTGTTACCAGACAACAAGTGTAAATAACAGTTTCCAATGTTGCAGACAGGACAAGTAAGGTGAGGACTGACAATTAATCACTGGCATAGCAATGTGGAGGCCACTGTTGACTTGTTTTGTGTAATGAAGGCAGATGCCTCTTTGGAGTGGTTCCAAGGGAAAAGTAGAGGGAAGAATTTGGAGGGAAAAAAATTACACAACTTTTTCAAGGAATTCTTCTTGAAACAGATGGAGACAAATGTAGAATAGCTGGAGAGGAGTGGCACCAAAAGAATGCTTTTCCTCTTAAAATGGAAGAAATAAGATTTTAAGAGGAAAATGTTGATGGTAGGTTGATGGAAAAAGTCTAGTAGAGGAAAAAGTTGATGTTGCAGAGAGAGAAAGACAGGAGCATGGGTGAAGGAATAAAGGTGAAATTCGCTCAGTTGCATCCGACTCTTTGCGACCCCATGGAATATATAGTCCATGGAATTCTCCAGGCCAGAATACTGGAGTGGGTAGCCTTTCCCTTCTCCAGAGGATCTTCCCAACCCAGGGATCAAACCCAGGTCTCCCGAATTGCAGGCAGATTCTTTACCAGCTGAGCCACAAGGGAAGCCACGTCTGAGCAAACCAGAGGTAATTAGACTGCAGGATCTCATGAGTAAATGGGTTGTCTTTACTAGAACCACCTAGAGTTTATACATAGGAACAAGGAGAAGGCAGAGTGCATGCAGGCAGGTACATAGCTACATGATAGAAGTTTTAAGAAGTCCTATTCTGGTTCCTTTAATTTCTATAAGAAATAGGAAGCAAGACCATGAGCTGGGAATGCAGATGGAACAGGAGGCATGACAAGTGTGAGACGAGTGGACCCTTCCCCCAGAACAAGCTAGGCTCTCCCCTGTCACTGGACCTAGTATGTGCTTTTCCTGTTCCTGAGAAGTCTGTTCTCTTAAGTCATCACACAGATTCTTTTCATCATTCAGATCTCAACTCTACCATCATCTTCTTCCTAGACCACCCCAACCAAAGCAGATGCTGGAAAGTACTTTCCATCATATCATGCTATTTATTCTTCTTCATATGAAATTACCACGTTTCTTATGTATAGTTTATTTTCTATCACGCACACTAGAGTTTCAGCTCCTCAATGTCAAGGTCTGTCCATTTTGTTCACCGCTTTATCTCCAATGCCAAAAAGAGGGCATGGCATCTGCTAGGTATTCAATTACAGATACTATGGACTACACTCTGGAGATCTTAACCTCCCCAGAGAAATGGCATCTACATGGGACATCTTCTTAGAGCAGGCTTCTCAAAACCACATAAATATAGGATCTAGGAGAGAGGTGAAATAGTAAACCTAGTTGTGTTCTTGTTGTCAGCATATGAATAATAAAAATTAAAACTTGCTGCCCTTGCTGAGATTATCTGGAAAAACACTAAAACCAGTGATAACCTGGTTTGGCACATGACTTGCACTAACCTCTAGCTATGACACTGAAACAACAATTCAGTTTTCAAAGCCTACCCAAAAAAAAAAACATGATTAGTAATGAGGACTCCAATTCTGTATCTCTTTTCATTTTCTCTCTTGTAGGATTATTTTTGCCTAAATGTTGCTAAATAGACACTAGAGAAAATAAAGGGAATTTTCTGACATTCTGCAAGAAACTCAAGGCATATTACCAGCACTGCACTCAGTCATCAAGGGCCCACTCTTCACCTGGGAGCAGCCAGGCACCCAGACAGGAGCACTTACCCAACTAGGTTCTCAGGGGAGCTCAAAGTCACGCTGATTTCTTAAGAAAAGAACTTCTTTTTTTCCTTTAAAGAGAGTGAGTCATTGCAAGTTGTAATGAGTGCAAATGTCAATTTTAGAAATGGTGAATTAAATTTACACAATTTTTTAAAGTTGCCTTTGGAGCAAGTTACATATTTGGCTTATACGGATGACCCAAGTGAAACATTCATGTATACAAAGCTGTGTTCAACCCATTTCTGTAAATGCATGTTTAATAATTTTTATCATTTTTGTTTTATTTTGGGGCAAAACACTGGGAAAGAAGAACATCCTGATGGCTCATTACACAGCATTTTCATAAGAAGCCAACAAATTGGAGGGGACGTTGTGTTAATGTGAGTCGTGACTAACATGCTCTCTCCATAGCCATTTCTCGGTATCTCATTTACCCAAAGTGGCAGAGTCGGATTTGCTGGGTTTTGAACTAACTGTATGTTCCCTTTTATGAAAAGTATCAACAGGGATTTTTTTTTTTCACTGCTGGAGGTCTTTTCCTCATCTAAATATTAAAGTCTGGCAAGTCTTTCCAACTTACTTGGGGCATAATCATGCTTGCTACTTGTTAATTAGGAGCAGGGTGATAACTATTAAAAGTTGAAAGAGTTTCCTGATGCTCTCAACAAGTTTCAACATGATTCCAAGGTTTGTCAATAACCACAAGGGAAAAAAGAAAGCAAAAGGAAAATGCCTCTCCTGAATCCTTTATTTCCGAGAGAAGGATGAATTCTACTGTTATTATATCACTCTCACTTGAAAGACATCTTACCCTCAAAAAACCAGGCCAAAAGTTAGACCCAATCAGGTGCAGAGAGAATACACCCCAGCAAGGGAGCCGGGAGACGTGGCTGCTATGAGCAATCCTATTACTCCCTGTGCCTTTGAAAGTCTTGTCTAACATCTCTGGACGTCAGTTTCCTTGGGACTGGAGGAAGGATTACAGGCTATGAAATATGTCCCAGCTCCAAAATTGTATTTTCACTAATCAATTTAAATTCTTGAATAAAATATTTACAAAACACTCCTGAAAGTCTGGGCACTATAGTTTGTCTCTTACAGTCGGCAAATAGCTCAGTAGTTTGATAGCTACTATCAAATAGTGTTGATTTGCACTTTTCAAGTTTAGAATATTTGGGCTTTATATATATTATCTTATTTCATCGTCTTTTTGCAACAGTCTTGCAAAAATACATTATCACTGTTTTCTTGACAAGCTAGAAAGAAAGAGAATGAAGGAGACAGATGAAGTGACTTGCTTAAGGTCAAAATGGAGGTGTTACAATCAACACCCAAGAGAAGTATCTGTCCCTATCGCTTCACTTGGAATTAAAACTTACCAGTACAAGCCAGTTATTAATACTACATAGGAAACAGAAACAAGCAGTGGCTATGGAGAGAATTTTTTTTAAAAAACCCAAGTAAATAAAGATTACAAACGGTTCCCATAAACTCAGATAATATATCGCATTACTTTACTATGTTGGGATTTCCCCCCACAATTAAATTCACTGTTCCTCAGAAGAGTCAGTCTAAAATAAATTTGTCTGCAGTGGCAAATTTCCAAAAATAAATATTAAACACAACTACTGGAATCTTTGTAGTGTGTTATCAAAATAATGAGATATAAATACTCAATTTATATACCACATACCTATTAACACAAAGAAAATACACACAGCATCCCCAGGCCTGAAACAGAATTTATATTACTCAAGAAAAAGAGGCAAGAAGTAGAATCTTAGGAGAGTTTAAGTATAAAGGTTACTGTCAACACTCAGTGGTACCATCAGAATCCTTACTCCAAACTGTAGAATAGCCAAAATGAACATAACCCCACAGACAGACCTTGTATTTTATTCCCAGGGGTTATAATTTGCAGGCCTAGTACCATTCTAGTTAAAAAGTGATAGTTTGAACTTCATCAAAAAGCATATTTTTAAAAGACCATAAAACCATCAACAAAAATAACTGCAAATCAAGCTGCATTACTTGCTGCTCCACATTGCACCAAATCAAAGAATGAACAAGTAACATCTAAATGCCAAAAAGTTCATATAACTGACTCATTTAATTCTTGCAAAAATCCTGTAAGTTAAACCCAATTTTACAGGTGAGGAAAGAGAGATTCAGAGAAATTAAATGGCCTGAGTACAGAAGACTCTGCTATATTATTTCTGAAGCAGCAACACAAAAGCAAGGTGTATTATGGGACTAATAGACAAATATATTTAAGCCATTAAGAACTAGGAGAAGTCTTATAAAAATAATATACAGAACTTTCCTAGAAAGCCATTTTTTATTGCCCTCTTCCACTCATATCCAATAAGCAATAAGAACTAACTTGGGAATTTAATATTAACACACACAAACACACACACACACACAAAAAAAAAAAGGAGAAAGGAAGGACATAGGGAGAGAGAGAAAAACAGACAGGAAAAACATTTCCTAAGTCAGCTAGAAGAATCTGTTCTCTTTTCTCAACTAGAGATTGTGATGGCAAAATGCAACTGTAAGGAGTAGGTTAAAGAATGAGGTCTGGTAATCCAGTTAACTACTGGACTCTGTGCTTCCACTGCCAAGGGCATGGGTTCAATCCCTGGTCAGGGAACTAAGATACATAAGCCATGCTGTGTGGCCATAAATAAATGATAAAAGTGAAGATCAAAAAAAAAAAACAAAGAATGAGGTCAGAAATACTAAGATAAAATTATTAAAATCACGTATTAAAAGTGCTAGGATTTCATGGTACTTTAAAGAGTGATCTATAGTTTCACTGGTTATGGAGGTAACAGAAAATATTTACAAAACCAATCCTACCTTAGTTCAAATCGGAAAGAAAAAATTGATACCTAATCCAAACTAATCTAAATCTCATTTCTAGTAGACACATGAATTAATATTCCCCTTTAGTCACCTCACTATGAAAATTGTTTTCTTAACCCTCCTCAAGAACATGGCAATTTCCTAAGTAATCTGAGTTTACAGATAATCTACAGTAAGATAAAATAGACTCAACTATTTCCTCTTACCCCAACATTCTTTGTTAAACCTGCTCTTGCTTGTATCAACCCTTCGAACATGATTCCCCTAGTGGAGCATTCCAAGGAATCTCAAAATGAGGAATGTGGACATGTGGTATCTGAGTGTGCGCTGTGCTGTTCTAAGTCGCTTCAGCTGTGCCTGACTCTTTGTGACCCTGTGGAGTGTAGCCAGTCAAGCTCCTCTGTCCATGGGATCCACCAGGCAAGAATACTGGAATGGGTTGCCATGCCCTCCTCCATCCCAATCCATCGATCAAACCAATGTCTCCTGTGTCTCCTGCATTGCAGACAGATTCGCTACTACTGAACCACCAGGGAAGCCCCGAGGTATCTGAGATCCACCCCTAAATGAAAATCATATTATCTGGACTATTTACCCTGTTACTAAATAGATCTCCAAAATCATGGTCTGTTTATATATATTACTATGGAAGTTAGTCATACAACTCTATGTGTGTATATATGAATTGTGAACGTTTCTTACTGTTTATCTATGGAAGTGATCTATCTGCAAGCAACTGCACCAGTCTACAAGCAACTGAACTGGTCTTGAAGAGTCAAAAAGTAGACTCAAGTAAAGAAATTCCCTGAAATAAATTGTATTATTATGAAACTTAAAACAACTGCTGACCAAAATTGAGCAGAAAAAAAAAATCTATATTTAAAATACTTCAATATGGAAATACAAAATTACTAAAGGAAAAATTAATCTGAAACACCAAAAAGACATACAAAGTATTCTCCCATTTAGACAACTTATCTGAGCTCAGAATTAATGGCTTTGAAAGACTGTGCATTTTTCATAATTTCCAAAGAATAGGCACACCAATCTAAAACTGGACACAGTTTTGCACGTCAGTTATAACAGAAGAACACAAAAAGACATGAAATCCATTGTGACTATGTAAGGTATAACTTCAAAGTAATGTAACATCTATTTTTAACCATATTTTAAACTTTTGCAGGCAAATAAGTGTGGTTCTCAAAGAACTAAGCTTAAGAAACTGTACACTTATCTCCCAGTTGCCATTGTTGCTTAAAAGACTTCAGAGGCCCTGTTTTGTAATCCTCCAGTTTATGACTGACCCAAGAAAACAGACTGGTTACTTTAGTTCCATAATTTGTGCTGCCCTCCACTTCCACTCCCCTTTTCACTACCTACCTGTTTCATTTGCCAGACTTGGCTCAAATATATCTTTCAACTATTCTGAAATATAAAGACTTTCTTCAAAGTTAGGAAATTTGCCCACTGAGGTTATCAAAAGAGGATGCCTCAGGCTCTCTGGCAACTTCCCAAGGAGGCGTTCCTGAAATATTCGGAACAATTTCATAATCACTAAAAGAAGTATATACAGTCTTGAAAGTGACTACACTGAATTAGATTCAACACTTCTTGATATAAAAAGTTTTATTTTTTAAATCTGAATTCGTTTCTAGCCATCTGATTTTAAAATGTATCTTCATAAGTAACGATATAAACAAAACATTTTCAGGCATTCCATTTAATCCATATATAGAGAGGATCAATAGCTTTTCTAAAAATTTGGAAAAAATAATCTAAATGAACAGGTTGAAGGAAAGGGGATAAATGAGGGAATTAGGTTTAAATATACACACTGCTAGATACAAACATAATCAACAAGCACTTACTGTATAACACAGGGAACTCTACTCAATACTCTGTAATAACCTTTATGGGAAAAGAATCTGAAAAAGGAATAAATACATATGTATATAAAACTAAACCACTTTGTTGAACCTGAAAATAGCACAACATTGCAAATCAACTATGCTAGGTCGCTGCAGTCGTGTCCAACTCTTTGCAATACCATGGACTGTAGCCCACCAGGCCCCTCTGTCCATGGGATTTGCCAGGCAAGAATACTGGGGTGGGTTGCCATTTCCTCCTCTGGGTTATCTTCCTGACCCAGGAATCAAACCTGCATCTCTTATGTCTCCTGCACTGGCAGAGGGCCAATGCATTGGCACTAGTGCCAAAAGAAAAGAAAATACTTAATCCACTTTTAAAAGTTAACATGAGGACCTTATTTATGTAGAGCAATTATTTATGTGGACAACAAAAAGTTGGACAAAGCAATCAACTTTCTTAGGTAAGGAGGAAATGTCAAATAGAAGCAGAAGGAATATAGCTTGCTAAAACAGCAGCCTGAAGCTCCAATCCTTTGGCCACCTGACGCAAAGAACTGACTCATCAGAAAAGACCCTGATGCTGGGAAAGACTGAAGGCAGGAGCAGAAGGGTGACAGAGGACAAGATGGTTGAATGGCATCACCCACTTGACGGACAGCCTCAGGAGATGGACAGGGAAGCCTGGCATGCTGCAGTCCATGCGGTCGCAAAGAGTCAGACGTGACTGAGCAACTGAACTGACTGCACTGAAAACAGCAGCCAATGAGGTCCTTTCTTCCCACTCTACCAGAAAAGTATCCATTTGAGAAAGCATACCTTCTTTTGTCTACTTCTCTAACATTCAATCTATTATTTCTGTGAAAAATTCACATTACCCCAGAGAAAAAATTATCTAGGTTTTGGTGAGTACCAGACACTTCTCTGTCCTACTTGGCGTCTGGCTACTTGGAATCAACCCATCATATCTGGAACTATGTCGAAAACTAGAAGATGGGACTCTACTGTCTTTTCAACATGCAGACATGACTCAAACAACTACGTGAAAGTCACTGAAGAAACATATAATAATATACTGAAACAGGCAGATAAGATATTAATCAGATTTTGCATCAAGAGTAAATTTCTCTTCAGATTTAAAAAAATATGTACAGTACTGAAAGGGCCATTTTAACTGTATGATATCAAACTTGCTTAAAAGAGAGAAAGCAAGAGAAGGGTGGTTTATAATGTTATCAAATGGAGATACTTCAAATTTTCTGCAAGACCATTTATCTGAAATAAATTCATCAATAATGTCTAGCAGAAAAAATAAATTTCATAAGACTGACTGCAAAATAAACAGATTAATGATAAAAGTATCATTTTTAGTAAAAAGACTCTTCACACGAAGACTACCATCTTCCATACGCTTCTAACTCCAAATCTGTTCCAATAAAGGGTTTAATAAAAAGTGGTCATGTGCAAAAGCACTAGATGTGGAGGACATTAAATGAACTGTAGGGTTCTCAAAATGAACATTCTAAAATGAGTTTACTGGTCACTAACGAAAATGAGATGACTTCAAAGTATTAAAAAACCACCAATAACCCTCTCATAAGATATAATTTCAATGAGTCCTTTCACCATATTCTGTACCTAAAATTTCCATCATAGCATAACTTTTCAGCAAATTATCATTTAGAGTTTTAAATAATTTGTTTTCTTCATACCTGCAACACATAGGCGTATTTCTAGGTTTTTTCTTTCTGACCCAAATTACTATTTTTTAAAAAGACAGTGAATCTGATACCCAATTGCAAGTAAGCAGTGGTCATTTCCATTTTGCAAGCAAGATGTCCAAAATAAAAAGATAAAGTGCCAATTTCTTAAATCAGTGAGAGTCATGTTAACTTTAGAACTCAGAACTTCTCTATCCTGGAAACGGAAGATTATATTAATCATCTGACGTTAATTTCTCACATACATAACAGTTCTTGTCACTACATGGAACACAGGCTCGTTATAACAAACACCCTACAGATCTTTAATTGGTAGCTAGGAAACATGCTTTTCCTAATGATCGAGTCTCTTTTAAATATTATAGCTTTAAATACTCATTTAGGGAAACTAATGAGGGAAGCTATGAGAGGGATAAAGAAGGTATGTTGTTTTCAAAATTAAAAATTTCAGGACATTCGTCCAGCAGGCATAAAATAACATAAAACAAATAACTAGATAATCAAACAATAAAAGCAAAGTAGAAAGAATATGAAGGCTTTTTTAGAAACTATTACTGCACATATGCAATAATTACTTCCATCAAGACTTTTATTATACATTTGTTTTTATGGAATCATACTGCACAAGTGCATGCTATTGTTTAAACACATTCACCGCATACCCCATAACAGAATATGATGACAATATGTATTAAGGATAATACAGAAAATGTGACTAAACGCATTCTGTATTATGGCTCCATAATACAGCATGCAAATGGTTCTGACTAAGCAGACACAGGAGACGGTCGTTAGTATACACGCTGTGAATGTATATTATGAATAATGCATAAAACTTGGCTAAATCCTAATGAGTCCATTGACATCCTATGGGGTCCAAAGGAGGCTTGGATCCCAAAGCCCTGGCACATTTCTACCCACCAATCATTATAAAAAAACAATACCATGAAAACAAAGGACGTTAAACTACACAAATGCACTCTCATTCTAGGTAAAGGTTTTGAAAGAAGCGCAAAAATGGGAAGAAACTTTGAAAAGAGAGTTAAAAGTCCATCTTACATCATCACCCACTTACAGTTTTTCAAAATTACCCATTGCAATTTAAATGGGACAAAAGCTGCAGTTGAAGGTTTGATGTTATTTCTTTTCTCTGGGTTTCTTCAGGGAGCTGCTATTACAAGGGAGCTCTGAGCCATCCGTATGAAGTGACCAAACTCTTAGACCATAGCGGTAGCAAGTCTTCCTGCTTTGAAAGAGTAAACGTTTACAAAATGAATTATGGTCCATTAAATAAGGAAACGACAGAATGTGTCTGAAAGCAGGCTTTATGGTAGAAACACCTTCAAAATCTAGTTTTTACACAGCTTTTGAAGGAATCGAAAAGAACGCCATGAATATGTTCTTGCAGCACATTTTTAAAAATTAATGTTTTTTGCAATAGCTGCTAAGTACTCTTAATAACTGAGTCCTTGCAAAGAGAAAACATATGGATTAACCCTACAAGAGTATACCCCAAGATGAACACCTATAGGAACATGATCGGCATGATCACTGAGCCAGGATCCAGAGCCGAGCAAGCTGTGCTCCGGATGCACAAATTAGGTATATGCCAAAAGCCAGGCCACCCAAGCCTCTCCTCGGAGTGGGAGTGGCAAAGCCAGACAGCTGCTCTTTCGTGGTGCTCCCAGGGGCGGGTGGGAAACGGGCATTCTGAGAGCACATCCCCAGGGTACCGTGCAGAAAAGAGGAGCGGGCTGGTCACTTGGGGAAGCAGCCGGCCAAGAAAAACCCTGAACTCTCAGAAAACACGCAAGGGGGAAACGTTGCAGTGGGAGCCAGAGTTAAAGTTCTGGAATGGAGTTCTTGACAATTTGCCCAGCTGCCTGCCATTTTCCCAGCTGTTTTCCAGGTAGGAGTACCAGGCACAGTCAAGGCCAAGGCTGAAGCAGGAAGCTGCCACAGAGCCGAAAGCCTATTAATGCACCTCCATCACTGTTCATTTACCATCCCACATTTGGGCTAAAATCAGCTCATGGCTTTGCTGTAATGGTAATTTTTTGCCTCTGTGGACTGAGGATTTCCAGGAAGACCCCTTCTCAGTGATAGCATTGCCGTATTTTTCCATCTCTCACTACCAGTAGAGCCAGAAATTCTGACTCTGAACAGTTATGAAAAACAGCCCTTCCTAAGCTTCTATTTAAAGTACAAATACTCCTGGGTATAGTTAAATAAGAAAAATTATGATGATAAATTTCTGTTTGCTTGACAATCTAGGACAATGGAGGAGCCCTGCATGTTTGGGTTAGACACTGGGCGATTTAAAGATAAGGGTAGAAGGTGAATGATGGGACGTGCTGACATTCACTCAGGTTTTCTGATCAGACTGCCTCTAGCCCAGCCAGGGATCCTGTGATAAGGAATTAAGACTTTCAGTAGAGACTTAAAAGTTTCAAACTTTCTGGGCACTGGGTTACTGTTTGTATTTACACCTCGGTAAGCACTGTCATTGCTGCTAGAGCATGAAGTATGAAAATCATACAGAAAAATAAGATATCTGCTATAACCACTTCTGCTGTTTTCCTTGTTCTGAAATCTGCCTCTTATCAAGTGCAATAGAACAGAGTTCAGTTCCTGATATAACAATTCCATCAAGCTATTCTGCCTCTGAAAGCCATTCTCCACCACAGCTTGTCCCGGCGGCGACACTATAAGCGACTGACAATTGCTTGCCTCCCCCACCCCCACCCCCCAGTGTGGCTTCACCCCTCCCAGCTGCCACCAAAAAGAAAACAGAAAGTCTCTCCGTAGCACTTTGCTTCTCAGCAGGCAGCCTGTACTGTTTGTGATATCCATTTTGATACAAACCTAAATTAGGCCTCTGGAAATAGGTAATGCATAAAAAGAAGCGTTTTGTGTCACCAAATTATTATTATAGGTTACTGTTAACCCTTGGAAGATAGAGGTGAGCCCGGCAGTTCCCCACTGAGGTGGCGATTTGTCATGAAATCACAGGCCCTACCTCAGAAGATGGTTCAGGTGAACTTGCGATGAGGGAAACTATCTGGTTGACCTAGAGGACTGTGATAGCTGGTTTAAGTGGGGAAGCTGAGAGCAATGCCAGTTAAACAAAAGGATCAGCATAGCGTGTCGAGCCGGCAGTCTGCTGGCACAAGTTTAACAGAGCCTGGAGATGTAGGAAAACGAGAACGGTCACGATACTTTACTATCAGGCGGATTGAAGACTCTTTTCTTCCAAAGTTCTCCTCGCTAAGACACGTAGAGGGGCCAAGGTTCAGAGCAACACTATATTTTAAACGGTCGTTTGTGATCAAACTGTTAACTAGTCCTATTGAAATAATAAATTAGAATATTGCATATACTGAGGTTTCTGTATTTCTTCACATAGTTTGTCTTTTTTAAAACTTTTTATTTTATATTGGAGTATAGCAGATTAACACTGTCATGATAGTTTCAAGTGGACAGAAAAGGGATTCAGCCATATATATTATTAATACACATATCTATTCTCCCCCAAACTCACCTCCCATCCAAGCTGTCACGTAACACTGAGCAGAGCTCCGTGCTCTACAGTAGGAACTAGTTGGTTATCCATTTTAAAGGTAGTAGTGTCTTCATGTCTATCCCAAACTCCCTATCTCCTCCCCCAATTCTTCCCCACTAGCAACCATAAATTCATTCTCTAAATCCATGAGTCTGTTTTGTTTTGGAAATTCCCTGCTCAAAAATTTAAATTGCTGGTCCATAATTAAGATTTGAAGACATCTAAGAACTTAGCCTAAAACTACTCCTACATTAAATCATTTTACTTTTCCTATTTAACCTCTACAATATTTGATTCTCTCATTCTTCTTTCTGTATCACTACATTAAAATAAGCAGCAGTTATCATGTTAATAATTACAACTGAATTCAAAGATCCAAATCAAAGACCACTTTCTATCAACCTTGATTAGTGAAAGAAACACAAAGAATCATGCAAAACATCCTCTCATCTTTCAGCTCAGCTCAGCTTACTTTCCAGTTAAAAACTGTACGACAGAGTCATCATATCATACAATAACTTGGATTTTCCTTCCTCCTTATGCATTTTTATTCTATGTTTTGATAAAAATTATCACGTGAGACTGGCTTATCTCATTAAAATAAACAGACATGACTGAGTTCATATCTCTTAAGACAGTCAAAACAATGCAAAATGTAATTCCTCAAATTGGGATAACCGGTATTTACTGAATAAATGACTAAACAAGTAAAGCTTTTTCAAAGGGAGTATCACAGGTTTATGATGAAGAGTAACAGAAATATTCTGCAACTGGTTTCATGGAAAAAGAAAACAGCTAATATGAACAACCAAAGTTTTATAGGAAGTTGAGGAGACAATGGATACCAGCCAAATTTCATAGCTGCAGTTTTTAGCTGAGTCTCTGAATTTGAAGGCAGAGTAAATGTTCCTCTCTCCTTTCCTAGACACAACCCATAAAATGACAGGCTCTTTTTAATGTCTAAGAATGCTGTTTAGGTCTCATCAGAGTCAGCAACAAGATCTTCAGACTGAGAAAATACCTAGTCAATTGCCCTTGGCTGCAGTGTATAACATGGTAATATCAAAAGTGCTGGAGTCACACACTTCAGGGTAAGGGCACCATATGATCCCAGTACAATCTCATTCAGGGAACTCTGACTAGCTAATTCCTTGGCATCCTCAGATATCTACATATCATCTGAGCCAGTTACAGAAATTAAATCTCCTATGTTTCCATTTTCTAAAATAATTCCTCAATTCAAATATTCAACAGCAGCACATCTGGTCATAGTTCAAGGACCTCAGTGTTGATGAGGCACTTTCTTCAAAGTTTCTGCAGGCTATTTGCCACATCGTACATACCTGTGCAGTTCATTCCCTGGGAAGTCGCTTTTGCCGTAGCTTCCGCCTTAAAAATATTCCTACACCCATGCTGATTTTGTATCTGTTCAGTTCACATTTAGATTCATTGGTACTTTTCCATAGTTACATTTCTTGTTCAGTTGATTTGTCCTTTTATTTATTCTGAAGTTTTTGATGTAAGACAAACAGGAATACCACCTTCTAAAATTACTACTATCCTACCATCCTCCGATGGAACATTAGCGGGAAGCAATATTCTCCAAAGCTATGAAGCATACACTGCCCTAAATTACATTGCAGTCGCTGCCCTGAGCTCACACATTTTTGAATAGAAAGGCTCCCAGGGATCTCTCTGTACTGACTGCATTTACTGCTTTAAAATATTTTTAACCCAGACGCTGAAGTGCCAGCCTTGCAGTTCCTCATGCTAATCCCAGCCTGGGTGGCTGTTCTTAAGGGAAAGCATTCAAAACATTGTAACAGTGCATCAACTTTGACCCTTTTCACTTAAACATGAGACTCTTTTTAAAAGTTTGAATTCCAGAGGGAATCACTGAACTTTGACCTGCTTAAAATTAGTTTTGTTTTAGTGCCTTCATGGTGACTCAACAGGCCAATTTTCCAGACACTTAAGACGTTTCTGCCCCTGAAGATTCCAGTTCAAGTCCACAACTATGTTTGCTGGTCAGAGCAGAACACTTTGTCCCAGGGTTTCAAGCAACAAATTCCCAGATCTCTCCATCTCTCTGCCAGATGTTGGCATATTAGTTGGTATTAAGATGGATCTAAATACACACACACACACACACACACGATACACACACACACACACAATACACACACACACGATACACAGAGGACAGGCTTTTTTTTTTTTTTTTTCACTTAGAGCCTTTTAGGAAAGAAAGTTTTCCACTCAAAATTCAGTCATGGAGAAATGTTTATCAGGATTATATAAACATTACTTAATAGCCTAACTCCTACAAGAATAAAACTCCTAACTTTTGGTAAGCAGTACCATGATACATTTATAATATAAGCTTTCTGAATCTACTTTTCTTAATGAGGAACAAAAAAGTTACTGGGTTTTTTTTTTCTAATTTATTACAGATTTTAGAAACTGTCCATGAATAATTACATTGTGAGTAAACATTATCACAATGTTATACTTTCCTTCAATGGGATTTCCAATATGACTTCTGTTGTCAAAAATCCATGACAGTTAATAGGTAAAATAAAGTTTCCAAAGAACTAAAGGTACAGCACATGTTAAGCTTGATTCAGTCCCCAAAACTGCTCCCCCTGTTGGAAAAAGGAACAATGCAATACCCAATTTCATTAATCCAAACTAACTAAGGCGTTCAATATGAAGAAAGTAGCTATTAGTCTGGAACAATTCCTGCATGAACTGTGGACTTCAGAATTTTTAGAACAGTCAAAGGCATTCAGCAAAAAAAAAACCCATTCAGGATCACAAAACCAGAAAAAAAAAGAAATGTGGACATAGTTAACCAGGATAAAAGAATCACTATAATACAAATTGCATACCATGTTAAACTAGAAGTCTTTACTGCCTCTGAAGGGTGTGTTAGATATACTGAAAAGTTGTGTAAACATATATACCTGATCTTCATATTCAAACACCAGTTTTTGTTGTTTTTTTTTAATTGAAGGATAATTGCTTTACAGAATTTTGCTGTTTTCTGTCAATCCTCAACATGAATCAGCCAAAGGTATACATATATAGCCTCCCTTTTGAAATTCCCTCCCATCTCTCTCCTCATCCCACCCCTCTAGGTTGATACAGAGGCCCTGTTTGAGTTTCCTGAGCCATACAGCAAATTCCTGTTGCCTATCTAGTTTACATATGGTAAGGTAAGTTTCCATCTTACTCTTTCCATACATCTCACCCTCTCCTCCCCTCTCCCCATGTTCATAAGTCTAGTCTATATGTTTGTTTCTCCACTGGTGCCCTGTAAATAAATTCTTCAGTACCATTTTTCTAGATTCTGTATACATGTGTTAGAATCTCGTATTTATCTTTCTCTTTCTGACTCACTTCACTCTGTATAATAGGTTCTAGGTTCACCTACCTCATCAGAACTGTCTCAAATGTGTTCCTTTCTATGGCTGAGTAATATTCCATTGTGTATATGTACCATAACTTCTTTATCCATTCATCTGTTGATGGACATCTAGGTTGCTTCCACTTAAATCTATTCATTTTCAAAGAGCTACCAAGTGACACCCAAAGCCGGAAGTCAAAAACTACCTTTGGGCTTCTGCTGAGCCTTATGACCTAAGGGGCAGTACTGTTTGCACTAACTCCAAACCCAGACCTACTATAGGGTCCACTCTTGCTTTGAGTTTCTCTTAAACCTTGCATCATTTTATATCTTCTGACAAATGGATCATAGCCATCTTCCAAATATTCTCTGGCTGCTGCCTCTAATTTCCAAACAGGCTCTCTAAATGCTTTGGGGTTTTCATAAAGATGAGGAGGTCAGGTGCAACTAGTGGTCCTTGATCTTACAGGTCCAGCTATTTTTTTTCTTAAAGGGCCACAGGGTAAATATTTTAGTATTATTGGCTGTATACTATCTGCCACAACTATTGAACTCTGCTCTTATACAGTTTGAAAGTAGTCATGGCTAATATGTTAATAGACAAGCATGGCTGTGTTCCAGTAAAACTTTACTTACCAACAAGAGTCCTGCCCAGCCTCAGAAAGCTGTCCTAAACTCTCTGTGATCTTTGGGAATCTAATCTTCACTTACCTTTCATGGTCACAAAAACCAACCATGGCAAAATTATATTTGAGCTGTTTGCTCTCCTTCTAATATCAATACCAAATCTAATACTCAGAAACTAAAAACTATTCAACTGAGTCTCTCCAGTGGTTGCTTCTTTCATTTCCTAACCACTGAAGGAAAGAACACAATAAAGATGTTCAAACTGGAGGTCAATGGTCATTCTGGATCTGTACATTACTAATTCATTGTCATTTTATTCCTAAGTCATTTAACACACACACTGTGTGAGAGCTGTCCTGAATGATCACAGGTTTCTTTTAAACGGAGAAAATACTTAGAAGTCATGCCAATCATTTTACATTTCAAGTACATGTGACTATTTGGGTTTTTACTGATGGTTAAGAAAATAGCACTGTCATGTAAGAATTGAATCGCCAGTCCATGTCTGACATGGGGTGCAGCTTGCTTGGGGCTGGTGCATGGGGATGACCCAGAGAGATGTTGTGGGGAGGGAGGTGGGAGGGGGGTTCATGTTTGGGAACGCATGTAAGAATTAAAAATTTTAAAATTTAAAAAAAAAAAAAGAAAGAAAATAGCACTAATAGTTCTGAAAACTGGGTCAATTACTTACTAGGAAGAGGTCAACTGAAATGAAAATTTCACATGCTACCAACTAGTACATTCAAAAGACATGAAAATAAGAATGAATTACGTAAGGTGCTAATAGAAATACACATACGTAAGGATCAGACAGTAAAGGACAGTATTTAAATAAAGTAAAACTATACAGAGACATTCTTATGGAAAGACCAATATCTGAAGAATCTGCCAACACAGGATTAACATTGTAGTTGCTTAATTCTTTAATTGTCTTACTAATAAAATATGCTACTAATTGTGTAAGATATTTTGGCCTTGCATTCCAAAAGGCATATTTGCATTTTTCTTTGTATACATTGTGAAAACTAATATACAGGGTCATTAAAAAGTAATGTGACTGGTTTTTAAACAAACATACCATGTCATCCAAACGTGGTTTCCCTTCACAATGGTCACCTGAGAAAGCCACTTACTCACTCTAAAGCTCAGCCATTATTCAAAGTATTTCTCCCTCCTTTAGAAACTGCTTTCTAAGTCTGTACCACACACATGCACACACATTTCTAAATATCCTCAATGGTGACAAATTTCATAATTTGAAAGTCAATTTTAGCCATTTTCATCATTTCAGAGAGACATTTATAGCCAACTCTGGTGAATAAAAAAAAGCATGATGAATCTTGGTATAAAATGCGAATAGAAAGTAATGAGATGGATGTTTTTAGTCAGGCTTGCAAATGATTCAAAAGACAATTCAGAGAGGAAGTTTTCCAAAATGTTTTGAACAAGGGCATCAATGGAATCAGGGTTCTGCTTCTCTGGGTGACAATTTTGAAAAACAACATTAATATGAATGCATAAATTGTAATGTGATCATTGTCTTTAAAAATCACACTCTGTACTTTTCACTCACACTCTGCAAATACAAAATAAAGCAGATACACATCTTCATTCGGAAGGTTATTTATGCATATTCTGAAGCTTCCACGGGTGAAACTCACCATCGGTTGATTTATACATTTCATATAAACTGAACTCTTTTGATCTTTCAGAAAAATATAATTTTTAAAATTTCTTATTTTCATAGTTGGATATTTACACCCGACCCCAATCTGTAGGCTGCTCTAAACTTTCTTCTCCCCTGTGCAGTCAAAACCTGACAAGAGCTTACTGTGGGATTATGCACAAAAACTGCAAATTTAAACAAGGTGCGATCGTATACTTTTTCACACATTATTGCATCATGCTGCACAAGAACACTAATGTATGCACAGTTCCAAAATAGCTTGGGCTATTACTGCACAGCCTTGAAAACTACTAAAATCCCAATAAGAGCACCTTTCAAAAGCTGTTCCTTCATTATCGCACACAAGGAAAAGCCTGCTTTCACTATTTGTATTTTACAGTAGAAAAAAAAAAATACAGAAATGTCTATGACATTGTCTCATAATTCTGAGGTCTTATTTCTTATTAGAGTCTTTGCAGTTATAAAAGTTGTTTCATCAATATGAATATAACAATGGGACTCAATACTATTTAATCGACTCAATTATGGAACAAGTGTGCTTTTTTTCCTTGTGCTGCCCTAGTTTCTTTTAAGTTGCATTTGAATTATTGATGAAGTTGCAATAAAGCATTTCTTTGTTACACATAGTTTAGAAGTAGAAAATGATGTTTCATGGTTAATTTTTAGACCCACAGTGATAAAATAAACACACTTGTTGTCCTTTCAAAGAAAATCAATAGTGTGGTACAAGCTTAAAAGAATGCCTTTCCCTTTTTTTCTATTGTCTTGAAAACATGACATGCTGGAATTGTGAATATAAATACAAATATAAAAGGAAAAATGGTAAGCAAAGTACACCATAGAAAATACTATTCCTGGTCTTTGGGGATACTGAAAGATTTATATCTATGATGAATTTAGGTTCTGCTTTTCCTCAAGTATTTCAAGGACCCGTTTAGACTTGTAGCAGGATAAGGCCCTGAAAAATGGAAGAATAGGTTTGGAGACAAGGACAATGCTTCTTATTTAGACTACTCTAATCACTACAGAACTGATGCCCTATTCATTCCACTTTCCAAACAACAGCCAGAATGATCTTTTTAAAAATGCAAATATGAATCCTTTAACTACTTGCCCTTACTTTTGTGATAAAAACTCAGAACCTTAGCAGCATCTACAAGACCCTACGTGACAGGACTCCTGCCCCCTCCTCCAGCCTCATTCTTCATGACTTTTGCCCTTCTTTTCTGTGCCCCAGCCACTCTGGGGCAATGGGAGAAGGGGGAGGCAGAGGGTGAATAGGTTAGATAGTATCACCGACTCAATGGATCTGAATTGGAGCAAACTCTGGAAGATAGTGAAGGACAGGGGAGCCTGGTGCACTTCAGTCCATGGGGTCACAAAGAGTCAGACCTGCCTTAGCGACTGAACAACCTGATGATATCCTTAAAGCTCCCCATACTCGTCTCCATAATACACTTCATAGCACTCCTCGGGAGTCCTAGAGTAAAACTTTCACAGCCAACCTACATTCACCTAATCACCAGAGTAACTCAAGTGCTCCATCCCCTCTGTGAAACACAGAATTAGCCATGGCACCCTAATGGTGAAAAGGCTACTCCAGCACACCACACACACTTACTCTAACTGCTTTACTTCTCTGCTTGATCCAAGTCTCCTTATATCATTTCTATTTGTTACTGTAATTGACCAAATGCATTAAATATTACATAAGTGAGAGAATATGAGGGCGAAAAGGATGTTATTTGTAACACTAGATTGAAAGCTTTGGAAGGAATAAAGGTAAATTTTTTAAAAACTCACATTAGGTTTCAAATAGCTTTATAAAATTAGAATAAAAATTATTTTTAAAAAATTTAAAGACCAATTTCAGCACTTAAATTGCTTGCCTTTTAGCTCTCCTATCATTTTTAGCAAATCAAAAACCATAGAACATATATCTTGAGTGTGACTTACCACACTCGACAAGCAGTAGTACTCGAGACTCATCCATAAAAGCCCCAACTATACATCAATTAATTGGTAAATTAAGAAATGTTGATAAACAATGGAACAGCAATAAATAAACTGAGTAAACAGTGTTTAAAATGCTAAAATATATAGGGAATATGTCCTTTCTCTATGCTTTGATTCTAAGCAATGATTCTATGTATCTAAAGCAATAGATTCTAAAGCAATCTAAGCAATGATTCTATGCTTTAGCAATTTTTTTTAAATTAACAATCCAGTTACCAGTCACAATTACACTAGACAAGAGAATGTCTCTCGAGCGTGATTAGCTGATTAATCTCCATTTTTCTCACTAAATTGGAAACTCCATAAGGGCAGGGACCAAATCTCTATTATTCACCATGGTAACCCCATAGGTCAGCATAGCTCATATGTGACAAAGAACAGACTCACAATAAACACACTTTAAATTAATGAGTAATAGTTAATCACAGTCAAATATAGCAACATTGTAAATTTTAAATTAAGATCAATATACAAATAGTTATAAACGGAATAAAAATATGGATGGAATCACCTGAAAATGTCAGGGCACAATATTTTTTAAGAGACAGTATTTGTCCTTCACTCAATAATTAGAAAGATCATTTGAATGTTTATTTAAAAAGGAATCAATTCTTTATTATTTTAAAAAGTACCATTCTCTAGCATAATGAGGTTCTACCTTATAACTTATGAACTATATTTAAGATTATGCAATTACTTTTTCTTGGCAATCCAACCATGATTACTATATTCTTATTAAGACTTCTATATACCAGTTGCAAATCTGGCTACCTTTTAATCTCTAATGAAAAGTAATAATAATGCTACCTGAAATGTGTTTATCCCCTTTCTTCCAAGAAATTCGAAGCAACCAACGATTTGTGAGCAGACACTGTTAAATATAAAAATGAAAACAACTAAAGTGAACTTTGATTAACAAAATAAAAGATGTTAATAAGGAAGCCAAGCTATCCAAAGTTCAGGCACAAAACAAATCTAGAATAATTCTTTAAAGTAAGGCTGAGTTTTGCTACAAAAATGCTTATACACATTTAAAATTCCAAAAGGACATGAAGGAACTTACTGCATTTATGAAAGGTTTTGTTTTCTCAGGTCCTCTACTGCTGAGAGACACAAAAAAAGACATCTTTTCATTGTTGCATGTAACTGATTTATAAATCTATGACTCCAAGAAAAAATAAGCAATGAGAGAACATTCAAAAGCATTCTGGCATATTAGACAGGATATGGCTTATAAATTAGAGCCAGATATTCAGAGGGGTAATGGTGTCAGTGTGGCCCCAACCTTCTAGTTAATTATGAGGAATTGCTAGACATGAGGAAATGCTAAGTCATCATGACCCTGGCTAGCACACACACACACACACACACACACAGTCCCTTCAGGATTTTTAAAATATCGTAAAATACCCCAACTGTGTTCTAAAACCTCGTGTTCGTGCGTGCTCAGTTGCTTCAACCATGTCCGACTCTTTGCAACCCTATGGACTGTAGCCCACCAGACTCCACTGTCCATGAGATTCTCCAGGGAAGAATACTGAACTGGGTTGCCATGCCCTACTCCAAGGGATCTTCCCAACCCAAGGATCAAACCCACATCTTTGCATCTCCTGCACTGCAGGCAGAATCTTTACCAGTGAGCCATCAGGAAGCCCGTTCTAAAACCTTATTTTTTAATACCTGTAGTTCATGCTATCATATTTAAATAGTTGCACAGACCAAACTCATAAAACCATCAAAGTTTGTCGCCAGTACTTTCTCCCCTATTTAGCATATAACTTTACACTTGAGAAAATTAGCTGAAAAAGTCTTCAAGGAGGGTTCTAAAAAAATCCACTAGCATGCTAAAAGAAAATTTCACAACTTTTGCTTACATTTCTTATTATATATTCTTTATTCCCTCTTTATCTCAGGCCTTTGAATGTCTCTTTTTGTATGCTTACTATTCGTAAAGCAATATTTTTTATTGATGGTGTATATACATGATCAAAGGAAGTTAGGAGAACACTGACTTAGATGCCTGTCTGGGAACCCGGAAAACCTAGGCTACACTCCTGTCCGCATACTGGGCAAGAATTCCTCCTCCTTTGTCAATACACAGAGACACCATCTCCACCACCATATGTCTATATCCAATCAGCTATCCTACCTCCAATTAAAATGTTCTCTTGGTCTCATTTCATCAAGGCATTTTCTCCAAAGCTGGAAGTTCCAGATGATCCACATATTTCTTTTTTTAATCCAACTATTAATAGATTGCCACAGGGGCCTTCATTTCACAACTAGAAGAACTGAATGTTAATGCCACTGTCTTCTGTCTCACCACTTTGTCACACATTGTGGCATTATGGACTACAGCGTCTAAACATTTAGCTCAATTAATTCACATGAAGCTAACAAATGATTTTAAAATATATCCTACAAAAGCCCAGAGGTTTTCAAAGTAATACTAATAATGCAAACACAAATAAACATGGGAAAATGGCAGAACTGTATCTCTAACACCCACAGCTTACCCCTTTGTCAGCCATATCTCAAGGAAAATCTATGGGAATTCAAACAAGTAGAGTCTCAGAAGGTTGCATTTAGTGGATACTATAGTGTGCTACTTAGTGGCATTCATTTCGCAGCTTCCAAGAGTGTTGGCTGCTGAATACTCACATTTCAGCCCCCTCTGAAGAACTGCCCTCATACAAACTTCCCCCTGCTCCCCAGGGATGGCTCACATCCAGCACCAACAAAGGCCTGGCCCACTTGCCTCCGTTCAGGACATCTCTGAGGAGCCGTCCAGTTCCAGAGTTACGCATAGGTTAGCTGAAGCCTCAGCTGCATCACAGTCCTTAGACTCATCCTGCCTTCCTCAGTCAGCCCTTCATGGCTGTTGTCCCCAGGAGCCTTCCCAATAAACCCAATGCGTGCAATTCTATATGTCAGAGTTGGTCTCCAGGGAATTCTGATGTTGTAGTAGTAGTAGTAGTAGTAGTAGTAGTAGTAGTAGTAGTACTACTACTACTACTACTATTACTTCAACTGTCATTTAAGCTGAACCTGGCCTTTAGCATTTACTGCAGGCTGAGTGTTAGGCCCAGTACAACACATGTACATAAATTATGCATACACGTGCAGGCGTGCATGCACACATTCTAAAGGATTGTGTGCTCTAAAAACTTTATTGGCAGGGTACCCCTAAATGCACCAAATAGGCATTTTACTTGCTGACTTAAAGAGACAGTTTTCCATTTTTTTGTCCAGTATGCCATTAGTTCATTCACAAGCAAAACAGACCATATTATTCAACACCATAAGGTTCCCCATGACCTACAAGACAGAATTTGTGGCATTTGGGTCTATGACAAAAAGATCACCTTGATCCGACCATTGCCAACATCACTGCCTGATCTCAGCTGGTTCCTATCATGCACTTTATATTCTACCAACACCACACTGTCTGTAATTTCACAAACACACCATGCTATTTCTCACCTTCTTGCCTTTGTAGTCACACTGTCCTGTCTGCTTGGAATACCTTCCTCCCTTTTCAGAGTACCTCCCTCTGCCTTTCTAAGCTTAACTCAGAGCCTTACCAAGGGCAGGTTGGCAGAAGCAGTGTGCCCAAGTATAGGCAATAAGTGGATGCAATGTCTGCAGAAATTTTAAGAACAACAATATAACTAACTAAAAGTCAATGGGCTTTTATTATCTAATTCTAAGAATAATTCTAAATGATGTCAGTGATAAAATGATCTTTCGAACCACGGCTGACTGCCCCCAACATCTACCCTGCTTATGCTACTCCCCCTTTTTAAGCCTGACACCGAAATTCTAGTAAACATTGAACACTTTTACTAAAACTTGTGGGTTTGAATAGAAACCATTATTAACTCCAGGAAAACCAAAAAAGTTATTTAAAAAGTAAAAGTAATCAATTTACAATATCCTCAGTGGTCAGCAATACTTACAGGGTCAAAGTAACTGTGTGTTTGTTTGTTTGTTTGTTTGGGTTTTTGTTTTGGGGGGATTATTTTTTTTGGCAGGGGGGTACCTCACAGCTTACAGGATCTTAGCTTCCCAACCAGGGATCAAACTGGTCCCAGCAGTGAAAACACTGAGTGCTAACCACTGGACCACCAGGGAATTCCTATAATTGTGTTTACTGAACTGATTTAACTAAAAAACAGGAGGGAGATGAAACTACATTGAGATAATGGGAAAGGAATATGTGTTATGTTAGGAAGCAGGGGTGGGGGAAGAGCAGTATAGTGCTCTTATACTCAAGGCCAACTAGTAGGAAGTCAATCAACAACTCACATTTTTTGGAAAATAAGGAATAAACATTTTATTCAGAAATACAGATACAGAGTTAGAAATAATAGGAGTGGCATGATCATCAATAAGACACGTGTGCTATTCTGTTATGTGGCTTTGAGTTTCACACAACATATACACATTATTTCAATATAAATTTAATTAACAAAATACTCAGCTCATACTTCAATTCACTTAGAAAACCTTCCCCAACCTCTCTTCCTTGCTCTCAAAATACTCTAACACTATACCTATCACACTGATACATAATTACCAGTTTATGTTACTAACTTCCCTATCAAAGAGAGGTTTGTGCAGACAAGAACCAAGATGTACTTATATTTGTATCCCCTGGCAGAAGTGATACATAAATTTAAATTTAAATGTGAACTCAATAAATTTTTACTGAGTTCCAAGCAGATAAAAGTAGTAATAAGACACAGGCTTCTGATTTCAAAGAATAACATTTATGACCATAAAATGTCATCATGTAGCAGAACTCATTATGGCCAAGGATTGTTTTATAGACTTTATACTCTTTCTTTCATTGATTCTACACAACTGCTTTATGAAGTACATATAATTATCCCCATTCTGCAGATGAGGAATCACAGACTGAGAGAAGTTAAGTAGTCTGCCATACTAAAGATGTAAATGAGGATCCACAATAGGAGTATAACACTGAACTATAAACCCACATCCCTAGGCAAACTCACAGGATCTCTCAAAAGATAAGACATGCTCACAACATGCTTATAACATGGAACAGTCAAAGCTTTAAAAGTGGCTGTAGATGTAAATATCATCAGATCACAAGGAGAAAGCATCAGTCAGTAGATTCTGTAAGGATGCTGTGAAAAAAAGCAAACTTCAACTTGGAAATTAAGGGATGGGTAGTGTTTCAGGAAATCTATGGGAAAGGATGATATATACCAAAGGAAAGTCCAGAAACATGAAAACAAATACATATGTATAGACAGAAGACACTACACATTTTGTGTCAAATCTCTCTACTTGAATGCTGCTGATGTGCTCAGTTGTGGCCGACTCTTTGCAACTCCATGTACTATAGCCTGCCAGGTTCCTCCGCCCATGGAATTTTCCAGGCAAGAATACTAGAGTGGGTAGACATTTCCTTCTCCACTATGCTTAAATACTCAAGGGCTAAAGGAGGTATAGATACAGCCAGCAGCGTCCCTGGGAAGCATATGGACTTAACACATTTTTTTCCCAAACTTATGAACAAGAAAACAATGATTCATTATCAGATGGAATATTCCATTAGGTTGGTAGAATTGGGGTAGGGGTAAATACAAAGCACCGAAACTGGGTGATCTCCCCTCTGTGTTTGCTTGTAAAACCTTTCCTATTGTCTCCATCTCTGACACTACTGCTAAAGTCCAAAATCAAAGCCATCATCTTTTTCTTGTGTAAATCACTGCAACGGCTTCCTTACAAGCTTGCCAAATCCATTCCTTCTTCTCTTAAATTTGGTCTACATGCTCTGGTCACAAATTTTATCAGTCTCTTGCTTAAAACTATTCAATGGGTTTCTTATCACTCTTATTTGAAGATTCACCTTCGAAGACTCACCTCTGCAGCCCCATCAATGTCCATTTCCCAGTCACTCTGCTCCGCCAATGCTGGCTTTCTAATTCCAAGAACACACCCACCCATCTCTCTGGAAACTTTGCATATACTACTCGTATGTCTCAAAGGTTTTTTCTCTTGTCCTCTTTTTCTTTTTAAAGTGTTAGTCACTCAGTCATGTCTGACTCTTTGTAACCCCATGGACTGTAGCACACCAGGCTCCTCTGTCCATTGAGTTCTGCAGGCAAGAATACTGGAGTGGGTTGCCACTCCCGTCTCAGGGAATCTTCCGAACCCAGGGATTGAACCTGGGTCTCCCGTGGGTCTCCCACAGTGCAGGGGGATTCTTTACTATCTGAGCCACCAGGGATGAGACCTTGATGAGACCTCAGTAACCATCCTTCAAGTGTGACTTCCTCATGGCTGCCTCCTCTGGCTATCCTGCCAAAATAGCAGACACTTCTCCTCCATGTTGTATATACTCCTGCAAAATACAATTCTACAGTTTACAGTCATAAATGGAGGATTTGTATATAAGGTATGTGCCTGTTCCATACATCACAGACTCTCTAGAAGTTAAAGTGGGGTCTGGCTCATAGTAGGTACTCAACAAATATTTGCTGATTACTGAAAATCACTGCAGATGGTGATTGCAGCCATGAAATTAAAAGACACTTACTCCTTGGAAGGAAAGTTATGACCAACCTAGATAGCATATTCAAAAACAGAGACATTACTTTGCCAACAAAGGTCTGTCTAGTCAAGGCTATGGTTTTTCCACTGGTCATGTATGGATGTGAGAGTTGGACTGTGAAGAAAGCTGAGCACCGAAGAATTGATGCTTTTGAGCTGTGGTGTTGGAGAAGACTCTTGAGAGTCCCTTGGACTGCAAGGAGATCCAACCAGTCCATTCTGAAGGAGATCGGTCCTGGGTGTTCTTTGGAAGGAATAATGCTAAAGCTGAAACTCCAGTACTCTGGCCACCTCAGGCGAAGAGTTGACTCATTGGAAAAGACTCTGATGCTGGGAGTGATTGAGGGCAGGAGGAGAAGGGGACAACAGAGGATGAGATGGCTGGATGGCATCACAGACTCGATGGACATGAGTCTGAGTGAACTCCAGGAATTGGTGATGGACAGGGAGGCCTGGCGTGCTGCAATTCATGGGGTTGCAGAGTCGGACACGACTGAGTGACTGAACTGAACTGAATAAATGAATAGACACATCAAAAGAGAAAGTTTAAACCCAAAGTCAAGTGGATTGGGAACCAAGGAAAGTCAGACAATGAGGAGGTCTGAAGCAGATGGAAAAGTAACTTAGGAAAAATTCCCCAAGTCACAGAGTTCAGATGCAAGCACTGGCTTTTCATGAGATACCCTTGGAAGGCCCCTGACATGAGCATTCTGAAAGGAGTTGACAAGGCTCATGTGTCACAGATACTTTGAGAGCCTTTTGGGAAACCATACTCAGCTTGAATCCAGATCAGAAGCAAACTGGTCTCAAAAGGACAGTTTCCAATATGAGCCTGAAAAAGTAGAAGGCTTGGAAAAGATGGTAAGGCCCTTAGAAAGCAGACTTAACGGTCTGGATCCCATCGGGGTATGGTATTCAGGCACCATGAATGTTCAGGAAAGGGGCAACACAATCTAAATAGCATGTCAGGAAGACTGACTTGACAGCCGTAAACAGTGTAAATTGTAAGGAGAGATTCCCACTTCAGGGAACTTTGCCAAAGTTCAGAAACAAGCTGAAAAGGGCCTGTCCTAGAGTGATAAAAGTATGTGTATAGAGGAAGAGGAAAACACAAACATCATTTTGAACCATGACTCAACTGGACTTAAAATATACTTCCCATGTTATAGTGCGCAAGAGCCCCAGCCTCTGAGTCAGACCACTCTGTGTTCAAGTCTCAGCTCCACCAGATGCCAGCTCTACTACTTGGGGCCAGCTCAGTTTGCTTATCTGTAAAATGGATCAACATATGTATCTACATCAGAGAATTCCTGGGAAGAGCCAATAAAAATAAACTGCTTAGCACAATGCCTGGCAACAGTAAATTGTCAATCAACATTAACTGTTATTTCAAGCTAGACAGGTGAAGGAGCACGGTGATGGCACGTCAGGGAACTTATGTGGAGGGCTTCTCTTCATATCACAAGAAGATAGTCAGCTCTGTTGTAAAGGGTTAACTCCTGTCCTGGCTTCTCCCTGATCTTCTTTAGGACGCATCTGCCTTTCTGGCTTCTGATCTGGATCCATGCCAAACACAAGCTCTGCCAGCTCTTTCAGAGACCTTATTCTTCAAGCTGCTTGAGCCATTTCTAAACTTATGCTTTCGACATTTATTTCCAACTTGCCCTCTTACTCTAATGCCGCCCCCTAGGAGCAATCCTGGATACTAAACCTGGAGGCAAAAACCCCTCCATAGCTACCTGCACCACTTCTCTCTTCCCAAGAAATGTCAGAAAGACTATGTTGAAAGCCAGCACACTGCTAAACTCGGTTTTTAAGAGTTAACAGAGAGTGATTTTTTTTTTTTCCTCCAAGGATAGGTAATAGCATCAGATTCTGAAATTAAGCACAGCAGGAAGAAAAAGCCTGCATAGATTTCACAGAGTATCACAGGCCTCTGCAATAAAGCACTTAAAAATGCCTTGTATTGCTAATTCTTTACACAATCTCCCTTTATTTCCAAAGCAGGATGCGGGGCTTGAGCCAGGAGACGCACATTGATGTTAACATTACACCGCTTGAATTAGAGCCATTTTTCTACTGAAACTCCTGTTAGGTTTAGAATTACTTTTTTACCGTTTCTTCCCCCAATACATTTTCCAGCCTGACATTCCAGATCAAATGAATGGCTGCCTCTCTGAACAATGCTGAACCCACCTTTGCAGTCATTACCTTAGCAAGCATCCTTCTTCCCAAGATTACAATACCCAGGCTTTGAGTTCTATGGGAAATCTGCCTGCTAAAGGTCACTGGACCACAGGCCACTCTGGGAATTCTAAGTGAAGGAAGGCAACTCTCTTCCTCATCTGCTTTCGATTCCCCCCCTCCCCCACCCCAAGTCAATACCCTTCATTCACGGATTGAACTCTTCAGAATTACTTATTCAATAGCCAACATCGGCAAGGCACTGTGCTAGGCATCACAGTGGATTTTCGACACAGCAAAATGAAAGTGACATGAACAGCAAAGCAAGCACTGTCTGGTGACAGGCAAACCATCAGATGGAGACGCTCCTAAATTCCAAATAGACTGCTTAAGAACTTGCAGTTTTTACGAAGATTTGCTATTTTCATCATCATCCATTACTGGTTAGCATTCATCAAGATTCTTTTTCTCTTTTTAAAAGATATTTTTGCATCATTTAAAAGCTTTCTTTTCTAGCCCATGTGGAAACCCGGTCACTTATTCAATAAATATTTATTAAGGACTCTGATCATTTGGAGAACAAAACAGACTCAGTCCTTATCCTCATGTAGTAATTGCTGCTCCCAAGACAATACACACAAACAGCAGCTGGATGATTTGATCCCATACAAACCCCAGGTTTGCTTTTGCACTGTTTATTTGTTTGTCTGAAGGCACTCTCCTGTAAGGACCATATTAGTCTAATTATAACTTGTCCTTATCTGGTCTCACTAGGATTCCTTCCCAGCATCTTCCTTCTCTATTTCTTTAACCACAGTAATCATAATCAAGCTATTCTAATCTATTCTCCACATTGCTCTCTCCCTCCACCTGTTTTTATTCATTTGTTAAGCAAAGGTCTTTAAGCACCTGCTATGTTCCACACACTGTTCTAAATATTTGGGATATGGAACCGAATAAATAAATCAACCCCAGGTCTTCAGTTTACCTCTCCATCTGTCCTGGAAAAGAAAGATCTTTTTAAGTCTGGAATGCACATAACTGCCATTCTTCCCCCCCGGCCACCCCACTCTGTGGCGGGTCCCATCACTCTTGACCTTCAGCATGCTAGCATTCTATATACTCAAACTTACTTAGGTTCTTTAAAACCTAAATAAATGACCAAAAACCTAAAACCAGATTACCAAAAAGTCTTTCTAGCAATCCAACAATCACCCGTGCTTTATTCTGGCACTTCCACTACTCCTTGAACATCTTTACTTTACCCCTATAAGCCATATATATAACTTACTACCAAAGTGAATCAATAAAAAGTTTTTATCACTAGTTCTCAAACTTTTATGTGCAAAAGAATCACCAGTCATGCTTGTAAAAAATTCAGGGTTAGAGGGCTTCCCAACCACAGGGGTTCAGGTTTCTTATGTCTGAGAGGGGCACAGAAAAGCATATTTTCAAAAACATCCCAGGTGGTTTTCAGCAAGATGACTGGGTGATCACCTCTGAGACACACTGCTCTATAAATTCCTTTGATGTCAGTTTTTATGTATTCAGGATCTCTGCTTCAAGTAAAAATATTTCCTGTTAAGTATAGCTTAAGCAATATCTATCTGTGTGTTCAATAAATACTCTTTGGCTTAGTAAATGGATCAGTGGGTACTTGATAATGATAAGTGATGTTTAGAAATTACTTTACACTTCTCACCTGCTCCTAACTGTCCCCTGTGGTGGACAGGAAGGCATGGTTAGTGCTCGCATTTCACGGATAGGAACCCACACCAGCGTCTTGGCCACGGCATGACAGAAAGAGTATACGAGGGGCTGAGTCAAAAAGACTGAAATCCAGGCAGTGATTCTCCTGTTTACTAGTTGAGGAGACAGAAGGAACCTGATCCCTTGCCATTTGTTTGTGGAAAGGAGGTAACAGCCACTTAATATGCGGGCTGTGAGGATTAAATGAGATTATCCATGTAAAGCACCTAGCAGGTGCCTGGAACATGGTCAATGCCTAACCACTATTACTTTTCTCACCTCCCAATCATGCTGGGCACCTTGAATCAGAATGCAGCTTAGTTTGCAAGACAAGTTGGCCCAGCCATCATTGATTCTGTGGCTACCTTGTTCCAAGTACTGTGATTGTGCTGGAAATACAATGCTGTGCCCTCAAGGAGCTCAGCTTCCAAATGTTTGTCACCAATGGCTACCCCCTTTCAAATCAGGCAACTGTGTATTTAGCAAACTCTCCACTTCTCACTTCCTCTGGTGAGATTAACTTAATGCATGTGGATATGGTGCAGGAGGAGAAAGACCTTGTCAGAAGAGAAAGGTTGAAAAAAGCCCAATAAGCAGTGACAGAAGAAAGGAGGTATGTTTGTGGGGCTGAGGAGGTCCCTAGAAATAAACAGTGAGCCCATCAACTTTTCATAATGGCTCCTGATGGTAAAGAATCTGCCTGTAATGCAGGAGACCTGGGTCCAATCTCTGGGTCAGGAGGATCCTCTGGAGAAGAGCATGGCTACCCACTTCAGTATTCTTTCCTGAAGAATCCTATGGATAGAAGAGCCTGGTAGGCTGCAGTCCAAGAGTTGGATACAACTGAAGCAATTTAGTACAGATTAACTTTCTTTACAAACTTAAGAGGAGACTTCCCTGGTGGTCCAGTGGTTAAGACTTTGCCTTCCAACGCAGTGGGGCTTGGGTTCCATCCCTGATCCAGGAGCTAAGACCCCACAGGCTGAGCGGCCGAAAGAAACAAAACAGAAACAAACTCGAGATTTGTTTGATTAGTGTGCATTAAAACTATCACTTCACTTCCTGATTTAATGTGCAAAGGCATGACTATTCTGCTAGCCATCAGGGTACAGTGGAGATGCGGCTGAGAAAGTGAAGTAGGAAAAGTCAAGACATAATTCTAAGAAATGGTATGCACTTGTTCCAGAGCAGCTCCCAGTCCAAGAGGAAAGTAATGAGACTGCCTGTGCCAGATACATGTGACAGGCTGCCAATACGGCGTACTGACAGCGGGCATCACAAGAACGCCCATGCACAACGCAGTCAGCCCCTGCTACCACCCATCAAACAACTTCAGCTTTCAGTAGCCATGAAGGGCACCAGGGAATCCCAGCAGACATCCAAATTGAGGGCAGGTTCTAACCCAGAATGGGAATGGACCCGAAACCACAGAGAATACAGTGTCAGGCTCAGCAGAGAGGCTCTCCAAACGTTCAGTTTGTCAATCTTTTTAACAAGTGACATGGAAGCAACCAGCACTCACTATTTGGGGAAAACTATGCCAAAAGCCTCACAGTAAGCAGTCCTTATCCTGGGCACAGATTCCCTAGAGGGGGCACTCGTCAGAGGAATGTGTCAAAAATTAGCTCCCTCTTCCTGCCTCCCATCCTCCCTGGATTCTGAAGTTGTCCCAGTGCCAGTTTCCCACAGTACAATACACAGAACCACCTAAAACTCAGGGGCAAGACACCAGTGATCTCATTATCCCAAGATGCTAAATCAATGTCTTCCATTCCCCCAAAGGCTCCCCGGCAGGCACCGAAGAATCGCCCCCACCCCCCATGATGTTACTGAGAGCCAGATCCTCCCTCGCAACCGCCCCACCCCCCACGCTGGCCCAAAAGAAATAGCAACAACTCAATTCTCAGTCCAATAACGTCTTTTCTCAGATGTTGTTCTCCCAGTGGGTAGAAGAATGAACTGCTGCAAGGCCACCAGCTCCTCTACAGTTTCTTTTAATTTAAAGTTACAACAGGAGAGAAGAAAAGAGACTTTCTATTAAGGGACAACTCCCTGAAGGGTCTCTTAGCTGACAATCGAAGGACTGCTCATGGCAGTGATCAAATCTCAGGAAACAAAGTGCTGGTGGCTCTGTGACTCATCACAGCAGTAGCTCGCGCTGAGGGCCACTTGAGTTCAGCGCTTTGTGGCGTGAGGAAAGTTGGTTTAGGAGCAGAAACATAGGGGAGCAAAGACTCGCAAGGTGTTTGAGGCTCAAGATAAAATGCAGACTTACAGTGCAAGTCGCTTCTCGGGGTAAGGAAATGAAGAGAGAGTGCCGTCTACCTCGCACTTTAGGCTAAATTACCTGAAGATGGTCAAGGTCAGCAGCTGGTCTAGCTGTTGCACGGTTGACAGCCTCATAAAAATAAGGACTGAAGCCTGAGAGCTAAACTGGGTGACTGAGAAGGCGAACATGAAGGATGCTTGCTGGCAGAAACCATACCTTCTAATTACATGAACTACCTATTGTTAAAATATATTTACAATCCCCTGATACAATTCACCTATACCTCTCAACTGCATTTTACGAATATATTAAAAAGAGAGAAATATATGTTGAGCATGTCCTCTGTGCTACACGTGGTACTGTGGATTTATATAGAATCTCATAGAATCTCAGTCTTGACTAGCACTCTGTGAGGTGTGCTACACACATTTTTGTGATGCAATCATTTGTCTCATTTTACAGTGGAGGAAAGTAAGGTGTCAGAACTCAAAGAAATCACCAGGTCTGTTTTTTAGTGGCAGGTGCACCCAACCAGGGGCTTCCCTGTCGGCTCACTGGTGAAGAATCTGCCTGCCAGTGCAGGAGATGTGGGTTCAATCCCTGGGTTGGGAAAATTGCCTGGAGAAGGAAACAGCAACCCACTCGAGTTCTTGCCTGGGAAATCCCATGCACAGAGGAGCCTGGCGGGCTACAGTCCATGGGGTCGCAAAAGAGTCGGACACAACTTAGCAACTAAACCACCACCACCATCACCACCCAACTAGAGCCAGTACTCAAGGCTATACTTCCAAACCACTACCCCACTCAGATCTCCTGTGGTCAGGATATAACAAACTCAGTGCCCCCACCAGCTGGCCCTCTACGACTTCAGCGTCATTTGTGCTCCAAGGCCCTGTTTCCGGGGCTGCTCCTGGTCAAGGACCGAGCACAGTGAGGGCTGTGATTGCAGCCATTCCACTGAGACAGAGGCTCCTCCAATGGCTGGCTCTCACCTCTCTAGCCAAACCATCCAGCTACCATCCTGCTTCTTCCTACTCAGTCCTCTTTCCTTCCCTCTCTCCTTGCGTAAGTGTCAAACCTGTATCACAGCTTCTCCTATGCCTTCCCTGCAAAATACTTCTTACATGTCAAATCACATCCTGGTGTCTACTTCTTGATGGACTCTAATGCAGTAACCAAGTTATTTGCTTTTTTTAAAAGTCTTTTCCTTATCTTTGGTCAGTTGACTTACAGAGAAATTCTCTGACTCATTGGGAAAAGAAAACGAACTAATTTTCCCAGGTTCTGTATACCATCTATTCCAGTAAGCAATGGTACATTGTGTCTTTCTCCTTGCACCCAATTCAGACAAACAAACCTATGAGATTCTCTTTGAAGGAACTGTTGACTTATAGGACAAAACAATGCAAAAGCAGACTTATTTCTTTTTCCAAGTGGAACTTCTCTCTATCCGTACATGCTAAACTTAATATAACCCAGAGGCAGATGACTCTCCATGGATAAAATCACAATAAATCTTCCCTAGTTTATATCTGCAACAAGAAATCAAAAATTGTAACAAGAAGAGAGATCTATAGTTAGGTCCTAAAGCTTTTGTTTCTTTCACGAAGGAACATTTATATGAATAAAAGATAGAATTCACACTTGCACCAGATACAGCACCTTAATAAAACCACATTGTCAGAGATCATACATAGATGTTAACTGAATCACCATTTTGAAGTGTTGATCTCAGCCTCAAGAAAGTGATATATTTTTCTTCTTGGATTCAAATAAGTTCAAAGCAAGTACAAAATGAAGCTTTGAACATTATTAATGATCAAAATCTAGCTTTGATTGAAGGAAGAGAGGAGTGCAGCTAACAATTACGGAACACCTAGTTCATGAGACACCCTATGCTAGGAATCTGATATACAATATCGAGTGTAATCCAGGCAATATTCCTACAAGAATAGGATTATAATATCCAGCTTTAGAGGTTAAGAAAAGGGGCAGAGCACTGAATGTTCAGAACTCCAAGTGAAGTCCTGTAAGAATTATAAATAGACCTAAATTGAAAAGCTCTGAAGGCTAGTGGGCTGGCTTCTTTTGCATCCTGGTTCCCTCCTGAATTCCCTAGCTCCCAGACTTGAACTGGTGCTGCAGGGACAAGGCACTGAGCTTCCAGGGAATGCCAATAGTGCATCCCTTTGCTGTTCTATTTATCCCCTTTGGACAAGGGGTAGCATATAATCATGAGGTAACTGAATAGAGCATCAAAGATATAATCAGGTGGCTCATTTTTTAAACTTCTAATAAACTTTCAGCAATGAAGAATTGATGAATGGGGGCTTTCCCAGTGGCTCAGTGGTAAGGAATCCTCCTGCTAATGCAGGGAACACAGGTTCGATCCCTGACCTGGAAAGATCCCACATGTACAACTAAGTCTGTGGACCACAACTACTGAGCCTGTGCTCTAGAGCTCAGGAGCCACAACTACTGAGCCCATGGGCCACAACTACCAAAGTTGGTGTGCACTGTAGAGTCCATGCTATACAACAAGAGAAGCCTTGCAATGAGAAGCCTGCGCACTGCAGCTGGAGAGTAGCCCCTGCTTACCGCAGAGAACAGCCTGCGCAGCAACAAAGACCCAGAACAGCCAAAAATTAATTAATCAATTTTTTAAAAATGAATGAAAGGATCTCTACCTGCAGATTCAATACCAACACTGTCACCACCAGTGCCACTTCCTGGAGATGCAGTTTTTTCCGGGAAATTTTAAGACTCAATTTTTAAAGGCTGGCTATTGCATTGATTCTTTAAATGCATTCATTTCCCCCCTGATTTTATTAATATGCTTCCCCCACTGAATGTCACTCTTACTCAAAAGCAGGGTAATTACTTCCCCGTAAGGTATGATTTGAGTGGTACAACAACAAAAAGAATGCCTATGTTTATAAATATTTCTTCCTGGTAGCTTCACTTGATACTCCGTGTTTTTTCTCAATAAACTGCAATATTAATGATAACAACATTTAGTTAGATAATTAAACCATACTAAGTTATTATCACTTTTGAATCCATTAGTTGATGAGTCAGAGGTTAAACTGGGCAAATGGGGCAAAAATTCAAAAGAGTCCATTAAAGCAAACTGGGCTGTTATCAAGGGCCTATCCTAAATCCAGGCCCCTGATCAGGACAGCATTCAAGGGTACCCATGAAGGCAGCTAAAGGCATAGCGGTTGGGAGAAAACAACCCAAAAAGCATATTCCCCTTTTTTAAAACAAGGACACTGACTAGAGTAAAGTTTATTACCATAGAAACGTCGCAATATGACCCAGCTGAAAGTGTCTAAGGTAGCTAAGTATCTACCCTGCTACCGGGCCTTAAGTGTTCCAATTCGCCCCCTTTAAACATAAAAATCACTATTTTTAAGGAAAAGGTTAAATCCTGGCTTCACAGTCTTAAAAACTTCATTTTACTCTTCCATTAAAAGCAACTTTACATGCAAATGCACTGTTGGTTTAACTGAAGGTGGTTCAAGTCTGCTGCTTCCTCTGAAATCCTTCTCCTAAATCCTAGGTATGAGTGATTATATCACACACAGAAAATAAACAACAAAGACCCCACTCACATTTGAGAATCATTTACCATCCCCACTCCCTAAGCACCCTCAAATAGGAAATGGAAATAACAAGACTGATCATAATTGGATTAAGAACTATAATTCTTTAATTCATTCATCAAATTGAGGCATTTGGAACAGTTTATTTACAGAGTTGTTTAGACAGTTTTGTGTGGTGTTTTTTAAGATAAACCAAAATGCCTTTCTGAAAGAAGTTTCAGATCCCAAATCATTAACATATGAAAACCAAATGTAGACAATTTACAAATGGGTGTTTTAAAACAACGTTTGGAACAAAATTAGACTTTTATTTTATTAACTATCTACAAATCTAAGCTCAGGATATAGCTTATTTGAAACAGCCAAGCACTTTCTTCGCCTTTCAAATAAACCTCCATTTCCCAGGCTAAAGATGTGTGATAAGCATGTGAGGGAATGCATCAACTTCAGGCCTAGACAAATAAGTTTTCCAGGCTACTCTCAAAACTCTAATTACAGCATTCTCTGCTACCAGAGGTGATCAGACACTGGGTCAATCATCCAGGTTATGGCAATCAATCATAACAAACAATTCTACCTGCTGGAAATCTACACAGTGTTCGATGTTAGAACTCTAAGTTATTTGAAATCCAGTATATTTTAGAGTAATAAAAACAAGTTTTATCCTGCCCTGATTATTATATTTTTTATATAATCTAGCTGCACTTATTTGCTTAGTCATGTCCGACTCTTTGCGACCCCATGGACTGCAGCCCGCCAGGTTCCTCTGTCGATGGAATTCTCCAGGCAAGAGTACTGGAGTGGGTTGCCATGCCCTGCTCCAGGGGATCTTCCTCACCCAGGGATTGAACACAGGTCTCCAGCATTGCAGGTGGATTCTTTACCGTCTGAGCGACCAGGGGAGCCTATATAATCTAGACATACCTTCAAAACAATGATTGCCTATCACTCAACAAAGGGATACAGCTTTTACAAGACGACAGTTTGTTCTTTTAATCATTATATCATATTTTTCACTTGCTTTAAAGAGAAAAAAAATCTCCAAGCATTCAAGTTTTTTAACTGGAAAATGAAATTTTAAACTCTCCCTACAGCTTCTGCCTTATGCCCAAAAAGGATCAAAAAAAGAAGCAGCAGCTATATCTCAGTATAAACTTCACTCTTGTTATTTACTGTTTACTCCATATACTCCACAGATAACATCTTTATAAGCATATATTCATTTTTCTCTTTTACAAAACCATGTGTCAGTCTAAACAGGATGTGCATTTACATGTATAGAACTAACTTAACTTGAAATAACCACTGGATCTCAAATGCCTGGTTATTTACCAAATAAGTTTGAGTTTTGAATCCTGTCTGCCATTCAACCAGAACTGTTCAATCTCAACAACAAAACTGTATAAGGTTTCTGTAGGAAGAGTTCAAGCTCTTTTTTCCTGTATTAAGAGTACTCTTTCAAGTCTGTATCAGATTGATTCAATACTGCCCACTCAAAATGGCTACAAAAAGATTTTTTTTAACCCACAAGCAAACAAAAACTCTGTTATTTCTGCATGTACAAGGTTGTTAGAAAGACCACTGGAAAGAAAGGGAAAAAAAGAATTTCAAGTGAGTATGCTGCTATATAATTAACACAAATAACTAAATAATTATGCACATCCCTTCCCATCCCCACAATTAAATGTTTTTAAACAACTCATGTGATGAAAGATCTACCTTTTAGGCAAACAAAAGCCATCCCTACCAGTTTAAGGATTTAACTGATGCTGTATTGCATCAGTTTTAAGTGATGCTTATGATTTTTATCTTGTATACTTCTGAGGAATAAACAGTTAATGACATAATCTGCAGGAGAACTTTACACAATGCCTAAGAGAACTTTCAGTATAAGTACTTATGATTTTAAATCATTGTGGCTGGATTTATCTAAGCTTCAGCCTCAGAGCTATATTTAAATCAGGAAGAAGCACCCCCAGAAACTCTCTCCCATGTATCAGCGTTGGAAACCAGATTCCTTTCCTATCAGAGTTAATGGCAGTTCACCGTACAGCTGAATTCTTTCAAAATTAGACAGATCAAAATTCAGCAGTTCTGTAGACTCTAAGAGATTGTCCTCCTTGTAAATGCTATAAAAGTCAAAGTTAAAAAACATTTCCGTATACTTTAAAACCATCTGGCCCTTAACCTAATCACTTCTGGCAATCGAGCCTTACTCCTGGTAATCCTGGTCAAAAAGTCTGCTCTGGTTTTTCTGATTGAAATGTCCATCGCCTACAAATCTCCCACACACCTTCTTGATTGGCCTGTTTTGTTTGTGTGGTTTTGTTTTGTTTTGTGTGTGTGTGTGTCTGTGTGTGTGTGTGAAAGATACTAGGGGCCATTATTTATGAACAGCAAGGAAACAAATCACTCTGTCTAGTCTCTCTGCAGATTCCCACACTTATTACCCAAAATCCCCCAGCTCTTCCTCGGTCTTGCCCTGAACGAAAGAACTGTGCTGGGCCTGAACGCAGTCTCTTGGGGAAACCGGCTCATGCTTTTCTTGAGAAACTACTTTGGATATCTGGATATAGTGAGGATCTCAACTGGGTTAGAACCAATCCCTAAACTTTTCTCAAAAAGTACAGCTGACTGCCACCCAGAGTGCCTGGGCTGGCTGGCACTGAGAATATCGTTTTGCACAGTCACAGAATTTTTCATTTTGACCCGCTTTCAGTTGGGAAAGGAAGATAACGACATGAATTCACGTTCGCCACCGCTCTGCCTTTGGTCACAGAGGCCAACGTCTTTAGATATTCACCAGGGTCCACCTATGTATTAATAGATTTCGCTTTGTAACGTGGAAGGGAAGTTACTTTTAAAATATGTAAACAGTGCTTCGTGTGCATCCCATGCCAGCCGATCAATACTCAACCAACTGCTGCTAACAGACGCAAACATTTCCAAATGCAATTTGATCTCAACTCGTATAACCTCTTTTCCTGGCTTTAGGACTGGAGCCCAAAGTGCAAGCGAGGTTTCCCCAACCCGCGCTTCAAGTGACACAACACGTGAGCGGTCTCCACTTCGTACTCGGAGCGGGGTGGGGGGTGAAAAAGTAGTTGCAATTAAACATTAAAGCTTCCGGTGTCTGAAATCCCTAGAATCCACAAGGATGAGGCTCCTTTCCGAAATTCCGGGCGGGAGGGGCCGGGAGGGGGGGTGCTGGGAAGGAGGAAGACTGATGCGGAGAGGGATGGCAGAAAGCGAAACAAAAAGACAACCGGGGGAGCGCTCAGGTAGTGGGGTGGGCCGGGGGTCGCGCGTCCGTCCTGGGAAGGATCGGAACCACCCCCCCACCCCGCCCCGACCAACTTTGAGGGGCTGCCGCGGGGCGCCGGCCGAGAGGCACGGACCAGCCTTAGCGTTTTCCCAGCGCTCCTCCGGCCCGCCTCGCTCATCACCATCTCCACCGCCACCACTTGCAAAACAATACCGGCAGCGGCACGCAGGCTCCCCGAGCGAAATATATAAAGTTAGCCCGTTTGCTGAACTGGGTCCAAGCCCGCACTCCGGGGTCCCCGGCGGACGGCCGTCCCCCGAGGAGGGGTGGGGGGACGGGGCGGCTGTCAGCCCCGAACCTCCTCCCGCCTCCCCGCGCCCCCACCCTGTCCCCCTCCCTCCGTACTTGAGGAAACTCCGCCGGCGGCCCCCTCCCTCCTTCGCCGGCTCTCCAGCTGGAGCCGCGAGCGAGTGCGGCGCGGCGGGCACGGGGAGAGCGCTGCGCCTTGGAGGGCTGCCCGCAACCACGTCGGGACCCACAACAAAGTTAAAACGCTGCGATTCACGCACCTTACCGGCTTTCCTCTGCGTCTCCTCGGGCGCGGGATGCAAAGTGGCACAGTGGCGGGCTGGGGGGCCCCCCGGGAGGAGACTGGAGATGGGTTTGGTGGCTCGCCTTTTTTCACTCTGTATGTGTGTGTGTGTGTGTGTGTCTGTGTGTGTGTCTATGTGTGCGCGCGCGCGTCCCTCTCCCCCAGTCTCTGGCTCGCTCGCTCGCGCTCCCCGTGTAGCTCTCAAGGACGAGGTGAAATCCCTTGGCTGGTCATGAGGCGGCTTCAGAGACAAACAACACAATGCGAGTGCAAATAACAAAAGGCAAAAAGACAGTCGGAACAATGGGGGAGGCGAGGGCAGCGCACCCGCCGCCGGTCAGCTCGTCCCGGCGCCCGCCCCGGGGGGAGGGGGGTGCGGCGGGGGCGGGGCGGGGGCTCGGGCTCCCTCCAGGTCGCCCCCGGGGCGCCCGCAAACCCACCCTGACCTCCTTCCTGCCGCGGGCCGCCCGGTCGCCCTCTCTGTCCATCCGAAGGGGAAAGAGCCCGGAGTTGGCTTCCCGTCTGCTGCCGAGTAACTAGATTGTAAATAACGCGGCGATGACCCACACCGGGCAGGAATTTTTTTTTTTTTTTTTTTAAAGAAAACAATCTGCCCTCCACTTCAAGGAGCGATAAAATGAAATGGCAGGAGGGGAAGGAGGCAGGGAGAAGGAGACTATCTCTAGATCTTGATGGAGCTCGCGTCTATAAATATGCATTCGTGTTTAGTCAAGTTCCCTTTGTCAACTTCTTCCCTGCGCTGGAACCTCACCCGCTGTCCTGGAAGCATCACCTGGGCCCCTTGGCGCCCCCAACTCCCGTTTGCACGCGTGAAAGCCGGCGCGGAGGGCGCGCGTGGGGGTTTGCGGCTGTCCGCGGAACCTTCTGGGAGGCGAGCCGCCGTCCGCCCAGCGCCGAGGCTGGAGCGGCGAGTGGTTTGGTTTTTAAAGCGACCACTGCTCCCCCGAAGAGCCGCTCTGCGCCCGCGGGTCCCCGCCGACGGCACTCCGCACCCACCTACTCCTTGACGGGTGGGGAGGTGGGTGAGGGGAGAAAAGTTTTGAGGCGCTCTCATCTCTGCCTCTGGGGTGGTTGAAGCGGTTTGGTTTTGTGTGCCTAAAGCCCCAAATCCCAATGCCCAACAACCGGGGAATGATGTTTAGGGGGGTCTCAACAAGGCTCGGCTGCTGGGCTTTGACTCCTGAGTCTGCGACCGTGGAGACGGCGCAGGAAGGCGAGAGCGAGCCTCCCCGGAGTCTCATCCCCATAGGAAGAAACTCCGAAGGTAATGCCCGGAGCAGGAGCTGTGGGGGCTGATTTGTGTATGTTCTGACAGCTCCCGGGCTGCTCCGGCGCTTATCTCTACCCATCTTACTTTCATTGACTTAAAACAGCAGCCGGTTTGCCAGGGGGGTTAAGGAAAAAAAAAAAAAATCCTATTAAATCTCGAACCTAGGATGGAGCGGGGAAATCCTGACCGCTCTCCCCGGATCTGGTGTCCAGAAAGGGAAGGCAGGGGGATGTCTCGAGGGAGGTCACGGGTCCGGAGGAGAATGGTAGAACGGGAGACTGAGACACAATGCGAGCAACACGTTTCTTTTTCTCGCCGTCCCCTTTCCTCTTGTTGAGCTGGATGCCAATTTGCATGTTCTCTCTCCACTCCTGGGCAAATTTTTTTTTTTCAGGCGCGCATCCACGGACTGAGCCGCGTCCCTCGGCACCCCCAGCATTTCCCAGAGAGCAACACCACCCGGAGATCAATGACCAGCCTGTTTATTCTTCACGCGCCTGGAAGGGCAGGGCGCTGAAGGAGCAAGGGAGGGAGGCTTGGGGCTCGCCTGTGCGCGATCTCTCGCAGACTTTTTTTCTAGCTGATTTCTAAACAGCAGCGAACAAGCAAAGAGAGTTCCTTAACGCACACAACACGTACCAATCACAATATATTCGCCTAGAAAAGTGAGACATCCTCTCTCCCCCTTTCCACCCTTTGTAGATTTGTCTCTGGAGGTGGCTTGATAATACCTGAGATTTTTGCACTTGTCTAGGGCGGGAACTTTGTGGGGTGTTTGACAATTGATTATTTGGTACCTGCTTTCTAAAAATGGCTAAACACCTTTCCTTAGAACTAAAAGTGAGAAATGCAAATCTTAATAACTCAAGGCAAAAATTGCCAAGTGTAAGCACGGTTATTATCCACTCCCACAAAGAAAAACTTCCTCTTCCACAAATATTTGATAGCATAGAGCCCAGTAATTAAGAGAACAATCAAATAAACTCAAGGCTTTCATGGGGACTCTAAATTATCATCTGCCTAGAATTTTTAAGCAGTGTTAATCACTTGCCAACTTGAATATAGCTGGAGCTATAGCGTTCTAAATGTGTATCCTTAACAATTTTACTGTGTTTTCTTAAGTATTTAATGAGAGAGACCACGGATAATAATAATATTCAAATTGCTGGATCAATGTGGTCTAACCAACTGTGTGAAAAACTTCTCTGCCTGTGTGTATAAAACATCTTGCTGTATGTTAGTTTTCCTCACATTGACTGTATCACACAGGCTTCAGGTCTTGAAGCACTTGCATAGTAAATATAAGAATTCCTAAGAATGCACCAATAATTGCACTGTGCACCTGTAATTTAAGTGTAATTTTATTCCAAAGAGTTCTTGGCATTTATTAAATGATTTATTTTCATAATACATATGTAGTTGGTTTTTACAGTTAGCTTTCACTACTGGAGTCCTTTCACTACTGACCTGCAGATCAGGCCAACTGCAAAAAAAAAAAAAAAACAAGCTCCTCCTCTCACTACCATTATATGAAAATAAGTAACATTTGACAGGGGGCTGTTGTTTACAGTGAACTTTTACTTCCTCTTGGCCCATACTCAGTGTAAACAAAGGGACAGAGTGAGTTCTTTTCCCCTAGCTCTCTATCCAGTGAGTGACAAGTGTGCCTGGTTGGCCTAACCCAACCAAGCAGAACAGAGCCACCTTCTCAGGGTTTCAGAGTAGCAGCTCCTGGGACCTTTGGGTTTCCTACTTGGAGGAGATGAGAGTCTTGGGCAGAAGGAAGAAGGCACTGTCTCAAGCTGCCTGGTGAGATCTTGGTGAAACTTGAATTACACCAACCTTTTTTCTTTTTTTTTTTTTTTTTGCTCCTACAGGCAACAGAACTTCCAACCATTTATGGTTATTGAAACCACATGGCCTTAAGACTAACCCATGATCATTATAGAGCAACAGCATAGCTGATCAAAAACCTCCAGTGGAATGTTTGTTTGTGTTGGGCTTAAAAAACACACCCATGTTTGAAACGGGACTGACACATGAAAGATCAGTGTTTCCATTTATCAAGCATTTACTATGTGCCTGGCTTTTGGCCAAATGCTTTTTACCTATTTTGTCCCTATTTTTTTTACCACAAACCTGCAAGAAATATTACATCCCTGTTTTGCAGATGAGAAAACTAGAGCTCAGAAAGGTTAAATGACTTGTCCAGAATCATACGGCTTCCAAGTGGTTGTGCCAAGTTGCCAGTCCTGTCTGCTCCAGCTTTAAGCCCTTCCACCACCCTTGGATACACTGACATTTTATATTAAGGTCAGTCTTTCAGTGAGAAATATTATTTCCTTAAATGTAGAGATTTAAAATACCAAGTTTGTACTATGTACTGTTCAGACATGACCTATGTTGGTATTCTCACACTGCTTAATAGATAACTGTGAAATTTCTAAGAAAATCTTAGGTGCCATATAAAAGAGTGTCCATATATACTAAATATAAAAGGTACCTGACAATATATATGAAATTATTTTACAGGCCAAGCAATTATGTATTATATGTATATATCCATATGATATAAATGGTAAAACAGTAGCTGAAGTTTTGGAATCCATATAATTTTACAAGCAATGTTCTAAATGCTTTGCATGTATAAACTCATGAAATCTGCATAACCATAATTTTATAATATCATTTTATAGGAAAGGAAACTAAAGCAGAGAGAGGTTTTATAATTTGTCCAAGTTTACACAATTAACAGGTGATGGAGCCTGGATTCAAACCAAGGTACTCTAGCTTTAAGACCTTATCTACTTTGTTATGCTACCTTTCAATATATATACTCAGATGTATAAACAGTCTGCAAACTTGTACTCATAGGCCTATATGCTACAGTTGTTCCTTAACATAGATTTCAACTGCACAGGTCAATTTATAGGCAGATTTTTTTTCCATAAAGACCACAGTTCTGCTCCATCTACAGTTGGTTGAATCTCCGGGTGCACAGGGCAGAGGACAGGACTTGATAATCAGAGGATTTTGGTATGCAGGCATGTCCTGAAAACAATACCCTGTGGATGCCAAGGGACAACTATGTAGATTTAACTCTCAACTTTAGGGGAAAATAAAAGCACATCAACTGAGATCTGTTGCGTCCCCATATTCAAATTGCCTCCTGCAGCACTAGAAGTATTATTGATGAGAGAGGCATTTGCATTTGTGCAAGGTATTAAAGATTTTCTAAAAATTGTTGAGGCAATCTCAATCTCCCACATACTTGGAGGCATTGTTTTGTTGCTGTTGTTTTAGTCATTAAGTCGTGTCTGACTCTTTGCAACTCCATGAACTGTAGCCTGCCAAGCTCCTCTGTCCCTGGAATTTCCCAGGCAAGAATACTGGAGTGGATTGCCATTTCCTTCTCCAGGGGAACTTCCCAACCCAGGGATCGAACCCATGTCTCCTGCATTGGCAGGTAGATTCTGGGGGAGTGCTCAGTTCAGTTCAGTTCAGTTCAGTCACTCAGCCGTGTCCGACTCTTTGCAACCCCATGAACTGCAGCACGCCAGGCCTCCCTGTCCATCACCAACTCCTGGAGTTCACTCAGACTTATGTCCATCGAGTCAGTGATGTCATCCAGCCATCTCATCCTCTGTCGTTCCCTTTTCCTCCTGCCTCCAATCCCTCCCAGCATCAGAGTCTTTTCCAATGAGTCAACTTTTCTAATGAATATGAATTAGGAGTATACATACACATTTGACCCCAGTTGATTTGTATTAAGTTCATTTGGGATTCCTTTGGTCATATGTGTTAGAAAGAGCAGAGATAGGGAACTTGGGATCCTAAAGAAGATAGTGAAGGAGGCTAATAAATACAAAAATCTGTGACCTGAGAAGTAGAGGGAAATTTAGAGGATGCAAGAAACCAAATATTTCATGATATCATAATGGTTATGAATAATCCATTTTTAGTTGTTTTTTAAGTTAGGGTAGTTTGTCAACTCTCACTCCATTAACAAGAGTATATTATATAGTGGTTATTTAATATAACAGTTATTTATGTTTAACAATTATGGACTAAATTACATCCCTCAAAGGAACCTTAAAATATTTGATAAGAATCTCAGATATATGAGTGGTTTATCCCATGTCCATTTTTCTATATGCATATCAAATTGTAAAAGTGAGCTTCTCCAGAAACTAACACAACATTGTAAATCATCAACTATACTCCAATAAAAATTAATTTTAAAAAACTTAAAAAAAATAAAAGTTAGATTCTCCAAATCAGTCAACTTTGAGAAATTACTGTGAGATCTTCTCTTTCTCTTCTTCTGTCCCTGAATACAATTATGGATTATCTGTGGAAGGAAAAATAACTGATGACAATCTTCCTTCCTTGGATCCTCTTAATGCTGATAACAACTGAGATACTGACATCTAAACCATTAACTTTACTGGTTCTAATGTTCCTCTTCAGAAAAATTGAGAAAGACACCCTATACCTAACAGATGCCACACATTAAGCTCTTACTGAAAAAAAAACTTTTAAAGCCCTATTACAGATACATATGTTTTCATTTAAAAACTACTATGAAATCGAGTGTTCTTTTATTTAAACATTCCCCTGTGGTTCTACGAATTAAGGATCAGTAGTACTATATTAACTGAGAGCCAGACCCAACTGGTTAAAGACAGTTGGTAAAACTGCCAACACTGGTTTTGTCGCCGAAGTTGACTGAAATGTGAGGCAGCATATACATTAAAGAGTGAATTCTAATTTTTTAAACTTTCTCATTTTGGTAAGTATTTAGAATGACTTTTTTTTTTAAATTTCAGCCACAGTTTTGAAAAGAGGAAATAATGTATAAAACCCAGATACTTTACACAATCAAAACCACAATTGCATTGCTTTTATTAGTGAAGTGTGTTTATTATTCTGATTGTTAAATTTTCCTTTCCTGGGAGAAAAACCAAAAGAACAAGATTGGCTTGATTCAAGAGAAACAACTTGCAGGTCCCACATCTTGTCTCTTAATTTTACTGTTTTTCTGTTTGAGTTCTGTCCTTTAATTTTAAATAATTAGTATAAAATGTGGGAGGATTTAAACATGTAAAAATCGTTTTTTTAAATGTGTGGATTCCTTTCAAGTGTAGCTTTCACAATATAGTCTGTGTTCTCTATTGCTACAAATTTTGTATCAAAAATATATGAAGGTTTGCATGCAATGGAACACATGATTTAATTTATAAGGAAAAGGGTAATGACATATTTTGCTGGTTTAGAATTGGTAGCAGAACAAATTATCAAGTGAGGCAATAATATTTCAAGCTTGAATCCCAGGAAGCTGTAGTTATTCGAGTCTGTGAACTCGTGATTACTCCTGTTTCTGTTTCTTCTTTCAGATTTTTGATCACATATTACCAAATGCGTCGTATAGTACGTGAAATGTGGAGGGCAAGTGAAGGGACGAACAAAATGAAAGGTTAACAAAAGCACGTAAAACAAGGAGGGGGGTTAAAAAGCATTGCTTAAAAATGTCCTTTATATTTGAATTTCAGCAAATTATTGGAAGGAGGTAAATAAAATTTCAATCTCGAGGTATCTGACACTTCTACTCTATGTTGTTGTTGAGTCGTTAAGTCGTGTCCTACTCTTTTGTGATGCCTTGGAATTAAAACCTAATTCTGGTTCAACCACCCAGAATACCTCTTGGGATTGATGAGGTCTTGATCCTAAAGATGATGACCATTTGATTTAGTACATTGTTCATTCAGCTTCTCCACATGGCCCTCTTTGGTCAAAGTGGGAGACTTAATAGGCCTTTGTAAGTTTTGTAAAAATACCATGTTTCATGTGCATCATACCTTTCCAGACAAAAGGTCTAAGTCTAAATTAGAGGTGATCAGGAAAAGGTGAAGTTCCGTCTAGTCAAAGCTGTGGTTTTTCCAGTAGTCATGTACAGATGTGAGAGTTGGACTATAAAGAAAGCTGAGCAACTGAAGAATTGATGCTTTTGGGCTGTGGCGTTAGAGAAGACTCTTGAGAGTCCCTTGGACTGCCAGGAGATCCAACAAGTCCATCCTAAAGGAAATCAGTCCTGAATATTTATTGGAAGGACTGATGCTGAAGCTGAAACTCCAATACTTTGCCCACCTGATATGAAGAACTGACTCAATGAAAAAGACCCTGATGCTGGGAAAGATTGAAGGCGGGAGGAGAAAGGGACGACGGAAGATGAGATGGTTGGATGGTATCACCAACGCAATGGACATGAGTTTGACTAGGTTCCTGGAGTTGGTGATGGACAGGGAAGCCTGGCGTGCTTCAGTCCATGAGGTCGCAAAGAGTCAGACACGACTGAGGGACTGAACTGACTGACTGATAGCTGTTAGGATGAATATACCAATTACATGACTGGAGGGAAAGCAACAATCCCGGCCCTTGGAGAGTCAATGTCACACCTTTGGTGATAGTAAGAGTGGGATGGGAGACAAGGATCTCTTTGTGTCCTAGACCCAGCACCATGGCAAAAAACAACTGTGGCTGGCAATCTGATTACCTGCTGGCTCATCAGCTCCATCTACATTTATAAACACATGGAAACTCAAGTGGGCCTGAATGGCTCCAAACTCTTCTGCTGCGCCTGATGCCATCAAGAGCAGCTTCAAATATGGGTCCTCAGCAGCAAATAAGTGTAAACACACACATTGACATACTCTTGTTTCATTTGAATGGTTACGAGTTCAAATGCTACCCCTGGTGCCCTAGCTTTCCTTGGGTTATGTCATGTATAATCCCAAAGCTGTACCTACTTGCTCCTGTGGCTCAAACAAAATAGTGTGACGGTCAACCAAACCAAGTTCCACAGAACATCCCTTACTAGAATGACCTGGAACATGAGCATGATGCTAGGGGTTAGAGCATCCATTTTGTAATCAAGAGTGACAAAAACATACTAAGGGTGGCTCAGAAGAAATAAGGAAGTGATTTGGGTTCTAGAAGTGATTGGGAGGACTTCCCTGGTGGCTCAGTGATAAAGAATCTGCTTGCAATGCAGGAGACCCAGGTTCAATCCCTAGGTCAGAAAGATCCCCTGGAGAAGAAAAGGGCAACCCACTCCAGTATTCTTGCCCGGGAAATCCTATGGACAGAGGAGTCTGGTGGGCCACAGTCCATGGGGTCACAAAAGAGTCAGATATGACTTAGCGACTAAACAACAACAACAAAGTGATTGGGAGGTTTCCCAAGACCACATGACTGCCTACCTCTGGATTTCTCATTATGTGACACAAATAAAATCTTTATTTTTATGCCAAATTTTTGCTGTCTTCTGTTACTTGGAATCTAGTACAGTTACTAAATAAACATTTTTGTTTGGGTCCAGTATCCTTTACTATCTTCTAGAAATTGCTCTCCAATCTCTATGTAAGCAATTCTTCTTAATGCTTTAGTTATATGGTCCTTTTCTTTCATGCTTTACCTCCTAAGAGTCAAGTGTAGCTAGGCAAAATAGTCCTTTTTTTTCCCCTTGGGCCTCATTTGTGAGAATGTAAGCCCAGAAGCTGATTTCAGCCATGAATCCAAATTTATGATGGCAAACAACTTGCGAGAATGAAACAGCAACACAAAAAGAGACTGAGGATGGTTTTGAGCCCAGTCGAGGCCATTATTCCAACCTGAGAGGTCATCTGAGCCACCCTAGTTTCTACTGTTCACTGTTTTCATTCTTCTTTTGATCCACTCTAGTATCTTTACAATAAATTTCGAGAATTTTATTTTGCTTCAGTTGGTTTCAATTCAGTGCTTATTTGTCACATGCAAAAGTATAGTAACTAATACAGGAATGAGAGTTCAGTTCAGTTCAGTCGCTCAGTCATGTCTTACTCTTTGTGACCCCATGAACCGCAGCACGCCAGGCCTTCCTGTCCCTCACCAACTCCTGGAGTCCACCCAATCCCAGATCCATCGAGTCGATGATGCCATCCAACCATCTCATCCTCTGTCTTCACCTTCTCTTCCTGCCCTCAATCTTTCCCAGCATCAGGGTCTTTTCCAATGAGTCAGCTCATCACATCAGGTGGCTAAAGTATTAGAGTTTCAGCTTCAACATCAATCCCTCCAATGAACACCCAGGACTGACCTCCTTAAGGATGGACTGATTGGATCTCCTTGCAGTCCAAGGGACTCTCAACAGTCTTCTCCAACACCACAGTTCAAAAACATCAATTCTTCAGCACTCAGCTTTCTTTATAGTCCAACTCTCACATCCATACACGACCACTGGAAAAACCATAGCCTTGACTAGATGGACCTTTGTTGGCAAAGTATTGTCTCTGCCTTTGAATATGCTGTCTAAGTTGGTCATAACTTTCCTTTCAAGCAGTAAGTGTCTTTTAATTTCATGGCTGCAATCACCATCTGAAATGATTTTGGAGCCCCCAAAATTAAAGTCAGCCACTCTTTCCATTGTTTCCCCATCTATTTGCCATGAAGTGATGGGACCAGATGCCATGATCTTCGTTTTCTGAATGTTGAGCTTTAAGCCAACTTTTTCACTCTCCTCTTTCACTTTCATCAAGAGGTTCTTTAGTTCCTCTTCACTTTCTGCCATAAGGGTGGTGTCATCTGCATATCTGAGGTTACTGATATTTCTCCCAGCAATCTTGATTCCAGCTTGTGCTTCCTCCAACCCACCATTTCTCATGATATACCCTGCATATAACTTAACTTATAAGTTAAGTAAGCAAGGTGACAATAAACAGCCTTGACATACTCCTTTTCCTATTTAGAGCCAGTCTGTTGTTCCATGTCCACTTCTAACTGTTGCTTCCTGACCTGCATATAGGTTTCTCAAGAGGCAGGTCAGGTGGTCTGGTATTCCCATCTCTTTCAGAATTTTCCACGGTTTATTGTGATCCACATAGTCAAAGGCTTTGGCATAGTCAATTAAGCAGAAATAGATGTTTTTCTGGAACTTTCTTGCTTTTTCCATGATCCAGCAGATGTTGGCGATTTGATCTCTGGTTCCTTTGCCTTTTCTAAAACCAGCTTGAACATCTGGAAGTTCATGGTTTACGTATTGCTGACACCTGGCTTGGAGAATTTTGAGCATTACTTTACTAGTGAGTGAGATAAGTGGAATTGTGTGGTAGTTTGAGCATTCTTTGGCATTGCCTTTCTTTGGGATTGGAATGAAAACTGACCTTTTCCAGTCCTGTGGCCACTGCTGAGTTTTCCAAATTTGCTGGCATATTGAGGGTAGCACTTTCACAGCATCACCTTCCAGGATTTGCAATAGCTCCACTGGAATTCCGTCACCTCCACTAGCTTTGTTCATAGTGATGCTTTCTTAGGCCCACTTGACTTCACGTTCCAGGATGTCTGGCTCTAGGTGAGTGATCACACCATCGTGATTATCTTGGTTGTGAAGCTCTTTTTTGTACAGTTCTGTGTGTTCTTGCCACCTCTTCTTAGGAGAATGAGAGTAACCTCCCAGTTACCTTCTTATAGGAATGAGAGTAATCTCCCAGTAATAGACTGAATGCTTATGTCCATTCAAAATTCATTATGTTGAAATCCTAATCTCCAACGTGATGAGATTAGGAGGTGTGGCTTTGTGAGGTGATTAAGTCAGGAGGATGAATTTCTTATGCATGAGATTGAGATTTAGCGTCCTTATGAGAGAGACCCCAGAGAGAGCCCTTCTCTCTGAGGTACCCACATCCAGATATCTTCACACATGTCCCATACCAGAAATTGTCTTCTCCTCTTTGGAAATGAGAATCCTAGAGATATGAAATGCAAATCCTCTGTGCATCTCTCCAGGAAACATCAGACTGTTCTGTAAAAATTTCTAGAAGACTGCTTAAGTATCCCCAACAGTTCTAGATGAGCTTGCAGATTTGACTACATCAGAATTCAAGCAGCAGCTGCTTGCCTTCCTTCTTTCACCTGTTGTTTTAAAGATCAGAAGAGATGATGGTTACAAATGTATTTTATAACCTTCAAATATGATTACATCAAGTATTATTGAATCATAAAAATAATCTCTTTGTGACAAATAGCTGGGGGAAAAGTGGAAACAGTGACAGATTTTATTTTCTTGGGCTCCCAAATCACTGTGGATGATGACTGTAGGCATGAAATTAAAAGGTGCTTGCTCCTTGGAAGGAAAGCTATGACAAAGCCTAGACAGCAAATTAAAAAAGTAGAGATATCACTTTGCTGACAAAAGTCTGTATAGTCAAAGCTGTGTTTTTTCCAGTAGTCATGTACAGATGAGAGAGTTGGACCATAAAGAAGGCTGAGCACCAAATACTTTATGCTTTCGAACTGTGATGCTGGAGAAGACTCTTGGGAGCCCTTTAGACAGCAAGGAAATCCAACCAGTCAATCCTAAAGGAAATCAACCCTGAATATTCATTGGAAGGACTGATGCTGAAGCTGAAGTTTCAATAATTTGGCCACCTGACGCAGAGTCAACTCATTGGAAAATACCCTGATGCTGGGAAAGACTGAGGGCAGGAGAAGAAAGGGGCAACAGAGGATGAGATGGTTAGATAGCATCACCAACTCAATAAACACGTCTGAGCAAACTCCAGGAGATACTGAAGGACAGGGAATTCTGGTGTGTTGCAATCCATGGGGTTTAGTGACTTTTCAGTTGAACAACAACAAAAAATAATCTGACAAAATTATATATCTGTAAACTCATCAAAATAATAAAGGGGTTATAGAATTCCATTCTTGTTCATTTTATGTTTTAAATTTTGGCCACACCCCGCAGCATGTGGGATCTCAGTTCCCCAGACAGGGATTATACCTGCTCAAAGAGGTGCAGTCTTAACTACGGGACCACCAGGGAAGTCCCATTCCTGTTTATTTTAAAGGAAAGCCTATAAATCTATCAGTCTTTGATAAACTGTTCAGTTCAGTCACTCAGTCACGTCCAATTCTTTGTGATCCCACGGACTGCAACACACCAGGCTTCCCTGCCTATCACCAGCTCCTGGAGATTGCTCAGACTCACTTCCATCGAGTTGGTGATGCCATCCAACCATCTCATCCTCTGTTGTCCCCTTCTCCTCCTGCCTTCAACTGATAAACTATTAGACTGTAACACACTAGGAGATAGGCAAGACAAATCTTTGCTGTTCCTTCAAATGACCCACTGATACTACAAAAGCATTAAATATAAACATTTATATTTGTATAAAAATTTACTGTCATTTTCGTAAAGGAAATGATAATCATATTAAAAAAAAAGTAGAATAAACTGAACGAATTCAATGTACCAAAACAGGTAAGATTTATGACAACAGGCTAGATTTCTTCTCTCTTCTACATATAAATGCAGAAAACCTGCCTGTTGAAAGTTCATGTAAAGGCTTTTTAAGATTCAGGCATCCTTTCAAGTTGAATGTCTTTAAGTGTGCCCTGGTTTGTACTGGTGTTAATCATTTTTCAATGCTACAGTTTTCCAGGGAGAATACTCCCCTAAGGCATTGTCAGAACTTCCAGCCTTGGCCCCTACTGTAAACAGAGTTTTAGAAATGAGCTTACAGTTATGCAGTCCTGATTCATGCAAGACCTTTTTGGAAATTGCTCACCCCACCTTCCTTCCATCACCAATTCCTCAGTATAATACATGCAAAATGAAGAAAGAAGAGATGACACCCTGGGAAAAATAGAATTAAGATAAACCAGTTGAAATCTTACAAGAAACAGCATTTATATCGTAATTGAAATCTAAAAAACTTCTTTTTTTTAATTTCAAAATTTTGCAAGAGACTAGCAAAGGAAAATACTTAGTGCCTTTCTCCATGGGCCACTTTCCTGTTGATCTGAGGCTATTGTCTATGCCATATTATGCTGCCCGCATATGCAAGGGGACAGGAGAGTTCAGAAAAACTCTTTCAGTGATTTGTGGCCCTCATACACAATTAGGATGATGACATTTCATCTGGCCGTTCCGGTGTCGTGAAGTCTGCAGTTACCGCAGGTCTGCCACCAGCTGTGGATCAAAGTGCACCACATTGTCAAACAAGGAATCCAGAGTAAGAATTGTGTCAAATTTTTTTTAACTTCATTTTCCCTATTGGAGAATGAGATCAATAATGAAAAGATTAACGTTAATGTTTGGGATTTCCCTGGTGATCCAGAGGTTAGGAATCTGTCTTGCAATGCAGGGGACTGGATTCAATCCCTGGTTGGGGAACTGAGATCACATATACCAGAGCTACTGAAGCCCATGCAGCCACAACGAGAGAGTCCATGTGCCACAATGAAAGATCCTAGCTGCATGCCACAACTAAGATCACACAGCCAAATAAATTAAAAAATATTTTTTAAAGAGGTTAATATTTATTGAGAACATGTGCCAGATATTCACTGTATATGTGTGTGTGTGTGTGTGTGTGTGTATTCTCATTTAATTTTCATAATAATCCTAAAAGACAAGTACCATTCATACTCTATCTTACCAAAGAGGAAACTGGGGCACAAAGAGAATAAGTAACTTTTCCAAGGTCACCCAGCTAACAGCTGCCTCCTGGAAGTGCAAAGACAACAACAAGCCCCAGTGATGTGCATTGATTTCCCCCCAAAGAAACCAAATATGTGAAGAAAATGTTAAAATTTTATGCTATATTTTTAAAAGACTTTAGGCTTTGCTATTGTTAAAGAGCAAAAAGAAATGTAGACTATGAATAAAGTATTAAATATATGTCAAATGGACTTCTTGCTTTAGCTCAGACACATAAAGATCTTGGAAGTGAACCCTTCAAACCTTCTTAAGACAAGAAAATGTTGGGCAGACTCAAATTTAGTGACTTTTCTTGAACCTATCAGAAAACTAAGGTCATGAGGTACACCATCACTCCAAAACCTTGAGGACTGGGCACATCCCCAGTGTCACAGTCAAGGCCTGCCTACCTGGATCAGAAGATGCTGAAGCCATAAACTTGCAGGAACACTTCAGTGGTACTTTGTATAAATTGCTGGAGGCTGTATGGGAACTAGTGTGAGAGTGAGAATCTCCTATCTTAAGCAGCATCCACCCCACTAAGGTGGACTTTACTTCCAGGTAAAGTTCTCATGATGTAGATCCACTGCCTCATGGCTCTGGCAGGGGACGGACATAAGTAATCATTGTGAAATAATACACATGGAGCCTTCTCCACAACAAAGGTCTATTGTCCAAGGGAAAAGACTACCAGAGTTTTATTCCAGTGGGAGGAAAGGCATTCCTCCCATTCAGCCCCTCTAGCCTTCTCGTCTCATCTGTCTCACCTAACTAAGGAAGAAAATGTAACCAGTGGGACTTCAAGGAAACAAAAGGGGAGCCCTGCAGCTAGGGAAGGGAGGTGGGAGGAAAGGCTATACCACAAGAGAATCACTTGTAAAGGTCACTGCCCAGCCCAAGCCACCATCCCACTGAAAACTGAGGTTTAATTCAGATTACTCAGTGTTTCCTCTTCCCCTATACCCTACCACCGCTGTAGCAGGGCTTCAGTATAATCACAGCAGATCAGAGGTGAAAGAATCACAAGACACTGATTCTCTCTGAGGAGGAGTACTTAGGGAAGCCCAAAGTAAGGAAGGGAGATAAAAGTAAGAACACCAAATAAAGTTGAAACCTCTGACATCTATGGCTACAGCAAACATAAACACAGTCTGAATACTACCCATGTTAATAGCAATTCTCACATCGAGGCCCTACTTACCCCAGTTTTTAACATGTTTAGGTTTCAACAAAAAAATTACAAGGCATGCCAAAAGGCAGGACAAAACAAAGTCAGAAGGGAAAGCAACCATGAGAATCACTCAGATATTAGAGATATTAGGATTTTCAGAATGAGATTAATACAGTTATTCTTTTACTTTTCAAATATTGGCTATATGCCACTTCACTTTTAGGTATCACACATATTAGTATTTGTTTTCAATAACCAAATGAAATCCAAAAAGGATTTTAACTTCTATTTAAAAAAGGATAATAGTGAAAATAGCAATCAGCATTTGTTTTTCAGTGCCCATTATAGAGACCACACACCCTGAGCTAAGAGTGTGTCACTGACATGCTCCTTCCCTACAAAACACACTCAGCATCTCGGCATCAAGCTACCATAGATTTGAACTGCGTCTGTGAGCATCTGTGCTTTAATCTCAATTTATTTTATACATTTATTAACATGATGTGTCCTAAAGTAACTGTTACCTCACTTTACACCAGTTCAGCTTACAAAAGTTTTCAGAGGAATGCTACTTTTGGATAGCAGGGGAAACCTTTATAACTATGATCACTATGTTAAATGCTCTAATGGAAAAAGCGGACAACATATAAGAACAGATGGGTAAATATAAGCAGAGAGGTGGAAACTATAAGAAAGAATCAGAGGAAATGTCAGAAAGAAAATATGCTATAACAGAAATGAAGAATGCCTTTGATCTGTTCATCAGTAATGAGAATATCTGATGACAGAATCAATGAGCTTGAACACAGATCGATAGAAACCTCCCAGAGTGAAATGCAAAGAGAAAAAAAACAGAAGGAAAACATAGAACAGAATATCCAAGAACTGTGGGATCATTTCAAAAGATGTTTCCTATGCTTGGTCTTAGAATACCAGAAGGAGAAGCAAGAACAGGCAGAAAAAAATACTTGAAGTTAATATTGGTATATGTAGTTGTTCAGTTGCTCAGTTGTGTTTGACTCTTTGCGACCCCATGGACTGCAGTACACCAGGTTTCCCTGTCCATCACCATCTCCTGGAGCTTGCTCAAACTCATGTCTATTTAGGAGGTGATGCCATCCAACCATCTTATCCTCTGTCATCCCCTTTTCCTCCTGCCTTCAATCTTTCCCAGCACCAGGGTCTTTTTCAGTGAGTCAGCTCTTCGCATCAGGTGACAAAAGTATTGGAACGTCAGCCTCAGCATCAATCCCTCCAGTGAATATTCAGGATTTATTTCCTTTAGGATTGACTGGTTTGATCTCCTTGCAGTCCAAGCCCAATATGGGTAGATATTATTCCAAAATTAATTATAGACACTCTACTGAATTGAATTGTCTCTGTCAAATTTCATTTAAATCCAGAAGCCCAGGATGTGGTCTTACTCAGGAGCAGTCTTGACAGATTTTTTCATCAAGAGATTGTACTAAATAAGGATGAGCCCCAAATCCAATGACTGCTGTCGTCATAAGCAGTTTATGTGGAGACACAAGCATACACAAAGGGGAAATACTCATGTGAAGATGGAGACAGAAATTGGAGTGCCTCAGCTGGAAACCAAAGAACGCCAAAGATGGCCTGTCATCACAAGAAGCAAGGAAGAAGCACAAAAGAATTCTTCCCTTTGAGCCTTTGGAGGGAGCATGGGCCTGCTGCCACCTTGCCTCTGACTTCTAGCCTCCAGAAGTACGACAGAATAATTTTCTGCTTTATCAGCAATCCAATTTGTAGAAATTTGTCATGGCAACTCCAGAAGCTTAGTAGACTTCAAACCATAAATCCAAGAAGCACAGATAACACATACATATGTAGGCATACCGTATTCAAACTTTAGAAATCTGAAGTCAAAGAGAAAATCTTGAAAGAAGCTAGAGGGGAAAAATAAAACTTACCTACGGAGGGACAAAGGAAAGAATTATAGTGGACATCATACCAGAAAAGAGGCAAAACAAAAAGAAAATGAAGTGAAAATTTAAAAGCCTGAAAAGAAAAAAATTCGCTATCCTAAAATCCTATATCCAACAAAATTTATCATGGCATTTTGCATGATGTACTCTGCATATAAATTAAATAAGCAAAGTGACAATATACAGCCTTGACATACTCCTTTCCCAATGTTGAACCAGTCAGCTATTCTATGTCTGGTTCCAATGGTTGCCTCTTGACCCACATATAGTTTCTTAGGAAATAGGTAAAGTGGTCTGGTACTCTCTCTTTTTTTAAGGATTTTCCAGTTTGTTGTGATCTACACAGTCAAAAGCTTTAGCATAGTCAATGAAACAGAAGTAGGTGTTTTTCTGGAGCTCTTTTGCTTTCTCCGTGATCCAACAAATGTTGGCAGTTTGATTTCTGGTTCCTCTGCCTTTTCTAAACCTAGCTTATACATATGGAAGTTTTCGGTTCACATACTGCTGAAGCCTAGCTTGAAGGATTTTGAGCATAACCTTGCTGGCATGTGAAGTGAGTACAATCATACAGTAATTTGAGCATTCTTTGGCACTGCCCTTCTTTGGGATTAGAATGAAAACTGACTTTTTCCAGTCCTGTGGCCACTGCTGAGTTTTCCAGCTTTGCTGACATATTGAGTACCATACTTTAGCAACAGCATCTTTTTGGATTTTGAATAACTCAGCTGGAATTCTGTCACCTCCACTAGCTTTGTTCATAATAATGCTTCCTAAATCCCACTTGACTTCACACTCCAGGATGTCTGACTCTAGGTGAGTGACCACACCACTGAGGCTACCTGTGTCATTAGACCTTTCTTGTGTAGTTCTCCTGTGTATTCTTTCCACCTCTTAATCTCTTCTGCTTCTGTTAAGTCCTTACCATTTCTGTTCTTTACCGTGCCCATCCTTGCATGAAATGTTGCCTTGATATCTCCAATTTTCTTGTAGAGATCTCTACTCTTTCCCACTCTATTGTTTTCCTCTATTTCTTTGCATCGTTCATGTAAGAAAGCTTTCTTATCACTCCTTAGCCAACCAAATTATATTTTTAGCTGCTGAACAGAAAAATAAAAAGGAAGAATTGGGTCTCTTGCTCAAGATAATTAATATAATTTTGACAGATGAGAAGCTGGGAGGAGAATATCATCATTTCTATGTTGTGGAGGAGAATGTCATCATTTCTATGTTGTTTTCATCTTTTTAATAAAAAGAAGAATCTTTAAAAATAGGAAAGAAAAAGGTAAACACAGCCAAAAGACAGCTGAAGTCCAAAATATGCAGAAATAATGGGAAAGTATCTAATGCATTAAAATAACACAGCTCTTCCAATCCAGGGCATTGCAAGAACTAAGAGATAGCCTGCTAAACTGGTCTTAGTAATCTTCAGAAATCATGACAACTGATATGTGTATATGTATGAAGATCTCTAACACAAGCCACCAAGTAAAACAGGAGTGAATATGTGTTGCATGATCTCATAGATGTGAAAGGTAATAATATGTATATATATATATATATATATATTCCTCTATATTCATTAAAAAATAACCAGAAAGATGTACATGAAGTATTCCCTACTGGTGTTATTTTTAATGAAAAATGAAAGCAAAAACTAAATAATGAGACACGCCTATTAAAGAAAAACATGGGGTAGAAGAAATGGAGGTGGGAAGAAATGTTCAATTAGAAAACGGGTAGCTGCCTTTCACATTTCAGATTACACACACACACACAGATGCACATATATTTGTACATATTGAATTGGCAGTACCCAATACAAAACGGATATGAGTACTCTATGTTAAAAAATTAAGAATTTCAATACTCTACTGGAAGGGCATTAAACCGAGTGCAGACTCTTCTAAGTCTGGAGTCCTGTGCAACAGTGAAAGTGAAAGTCACTCAGTTGTGTCTGACTCTTTGCGACCCCATGGGCTATACAGTCCATGGAATTCTCCAGGCCAGAATACTGGAGTGGGTAGCCTTTCCCTTCTCCAGAGGATCTTCCCAACCCAGAGATTGAACTCAGGTCTCCTGCATTGCAGGCAGATTCTTTACCAGCTGAGCCACAAGGGAAGCAACAGTACAATGGTATAGTTTAGTTATTCATTAAGCTGGTCTTGTATATGTACATACACATATATGTATACATACATACACATTTTTTTCCTTGAATGCAAAGACTTTATCTTTAAAGAAAAAGATAATGAATACTACAAAGTGTGGTTCCATCCATTAAAAAAAATATTTATTCATTTGGCTGTGCTGGGTCTTAGTTGTGGCATGCAGGATCTTTAGTTATGGCGTGTGGGATCTAGTTTCCTGACCAGGGATGGAATCCCAGCCCCCTGCAATTGGAGCACAGATTCGTAGCCACTGGACTGTGAAGGAAGTCCCATGGTTCCATTCTTGAATGCTCAGATGTTTTCCTTTTCACACTAGCCTGAATGCATCGCCTGTCTCTGTCTTTTTATCAGGACATCTCTTCCTGTTGCTTGTACTTCACCCTTGGAGAATTCTAGCTCCTGCATGTACTTCTCTTTATGGTTTAATAGGCCACATTGAAAGCAATGCTAAAACACTTTTAATTAATGGGGTGCAAATTATATGTGAGGAGTTTGTCATAGGTTGAAATCAAGACCTGTAAATTTCCTCTTTCTCTTTTGCATTTTCCCAAGGTAACAATACACACAGGAAGTAAAAACTTCCTAGGCACTTAATAAGCTATAACTATGGGCCCAGCAAGTGGAGAGTAATGAGTCCTGGTCTGTCTCATGCTAAGTGGAGGAGGGAGGAGGGACAGTGAGGACAGGGAGGAGGGAGAGACAGAAGGAAAGGGAATGAAAATCACATATGGCAGCAGTAGGAAATATAGGAAAAGGACCTGATGCAAAGAATATCCAAGTCAAATCCAAACTTTTATTACGGATGACTTCTAACTGCCACAGCCGGCAAGGACTTAAATCTTAAACCATCATGTATTAAATATTTACTCTGTACTAATCACTTTGTTTGAACTTCTCATTTAATCTTCTCAATAACCCTGAGTTAACTTCTATTATTTTTATTTTATAGATAAAGCAACTGAGGAACAAAGAGATTGTATTCTTTTCAGTGTCACATAGATACTAAATGCTGAGTCTAGTTTGTTTGACTTCATAGTTACAACCTCACTGGCTGTATTATCTTGTGTCCCAGACCTTAAGTATTATCTGATACATCCATTCTTCTGATATTGAATTCTTTAACATTAGTAGTTTTACAGACTATACTTGAATTTCCCCCAAATGAGGAAATCCTAACAACCTACTCTAATTTCAGGTAGACAGCATTTCTTCATATTGAGCCAATATCTCTCTCCTCGAAACATCAACTTATTAATTTCAGAAAATGTCTGATTTCTTTTCCACTTAATACATTTTCAGATATCTGGTGAATAATTGGAAGTTAACTACCATTGTCCAAGAATAGTCTCTTCTCTGGGCTAATATTTCCATTTCTTCAGATGAAACTCACGGAAAATTATTGTGAGTTTCCATATCCAAGAATTGTTCCCTTTTGAATATAGTCTAATTTGTCTATGTTTCTCAGATCTTCCGAGCTGAATATAACACACCAAGCATTTTCAAACAAGCTCCTGGAGCAGGACAATCACTTCCCTCACTCAAACCATTATAGGTCTATTACCACACTCAAAGGTGCATTAGCTTTCTCAGCAGCCAAATCATACTGCTGGTTTTTATTGAAATAAAATTCATACATCTTTGTTACACAATCACCAATAAGTCAGGCTTTCCTTAGCTGATAGGAATGCAGGGGTGTGTGTGTGTGTGTGTGTGTGTGTGTGTGTGTGTGTGTGTGTGAGAGAGAGAGAGAGAGAGAAAGAGGGAGAGAAGAGAAAAAAGAAGGGATGGGAAGGGAACTGAAGGAATAGGCAAGGAATTGAAGGGAAGGGCAAGGACACCCAAGTGTTAAGTTCCAAATTTATATCAATTAAGTTTCATGTTGTTAGATTTGACCCTTCTTTGCACATGTTGGAGCTTTTTTTTGGTGTGTGGATCTTAACTCTTAATTCCATCATACATGGAATTTCTCAAGTTGCAAAATCATGCTCAAATGCAAATTTGATAAGTAACTTTTTAATATCATCATCTAAGTCTCTGACCAAAAAAGATTAACTAGACAAGACAACGCCTTTTGGTTTGCCTCTAGAAACCATCCTCTAGGTTAGCATAAAAACTTCAGTCCTATTTTTTTTGACATATAATTAATAATGTATATAAGTACAAGGGTACGTAGCCCAGAATTCTTCACCCTAGCTGGGTTTGGTAAATGTTATGCATTAAAGATAAGTGGAAGACAGAGGAAAATGGTAGTTTCTTTCAGGGAAATGCTCTCTGCCAACACAACTGATTTATGTGGGAGAAGAGTTTTCAAGGCAGGACAGTTGAGCAGCCCTCCTGCAAGTCCCTAGAAAAGCAGGTTTTCCCTCTTTGAAGTTGAACTGAAAACAAACTTGGACCATCAGGGAAGGTTTTCTTTGTTTTTCATTAGTTTTAGAAACAAAATAGTAATATTTCTCCTCCCTCTGTCCCTCACACACATTTACAAAATACATGTCAAGAATGAGAATTATAAGCAAAATGTATTTTCAATATATTCTAAATTAAAAGAAATTCTTCTGATTTGTTAGTGTGGTATGACCAAGTAGACACTGAACTAGGCAGAGAACTAGTTGGGGAAACAAGTTGTTGGCTTATAAAACTATCTGACAAGCAGTTATCTAAGATTTTGGAGAAAAGTTACAGGATTTTGAAGCAGATTAGTTAAAAGTGTTACTTATCTATGCCCATCTTATGCCTCAATATTTCCTATAGTAAGGAAAAACAAGTCTCCCAGTCCACAAAAAGCCAGAGATGACAGTTGGTATTCAACCCGTGTGGTTTGTTGTTGCTGTTGTTTAATCACTAAGTTGTGTCTGACTCTTGTGACCCTATGAACTGTAGCCCACTAGGCTCCTTTGTCCATGGGATTTCCCAGGCAATAATACAGGAGTGGGTTGCCATTTTCTGCTCCAGGGAATCTTCTGGACCAGGGATCAAACCCTGGTCTCCTGTATCACAGGTGGGTTCTTAACGGCTGAGCCACCAGGCAAGCCACATATTTGGTATACTGTGTTCTTGCCTGTATAGTTAGAGAAGGGAAAAAAGTGTCTGAAAGAATTCAGGAAGAGTTACCATACAAATACAGGTAGTAATGTTATCAATTTGACGCTTTTATTCTCCAGTGTATAATTTTCATGATCTATAATATTTTTTATTTTATATATTTTGGTAAACATATTTTAGTATATTTTGGTAAGAGATCTAATTGCTAAATGTGCAATATAGTATTGTTGATCTTATCTTATCAACAAATGTTGATCATATCAATTATATGACTGATAGGTACCTTGTTGTTTGACAGATGTCTAGAACTTACTCATCTGGCTTAAATGAAATGTTATACCTGTTGATTAGAAACCCATCTTTTTTTCCTCCCATCAGCCTCTGGCAAGCACATTTCCACTCTGACTCTATGAATTCGACTATTTTAGATGCCTCATATGAGTTGAATCACACAGTATTTATCTTTTTATGACAGGCTTATTTCACATAGCATAATGTCCTCAAGGTTCACCCACGTCATTCCATGTTGCAGAATTTCCTTCTTCTTAAAGGTTGAATGATAATCTAGTGTATATAATTTTAATTTATTTTTAAAAGACTGTTATTCTTAGCCCATGATCCTTCCCTAGAACTTATTCCTGCCACACCATCCCGGTAATCAGGTTTTTTCCTTGTGTGTATGTATGTGTGTGTGTGTCTGCTACTCCTCATACTTCCTCAATCCTCATTCTATTTCTTCATCTCTTGCTTTTTATCTGTTTAGTTTTATCAACTTTTCCTTTTTGCCACGTTTTCTTTTTTCATTAAAAAATTTTTTTTGCTTTTTTTAAAAAAAGAAAAAACTTCCCTCTACTATCTCTTCCCACATTTAAGTTATTTCCCAACCCTTCTTCCTATCTAGATCTTTAGACAACCTTCTCCTCACTTCTGTATCACCTCCAAGGCACTGTAGACTCCGGGCTTTCAGGTTCATTGTTTCTGATACAATCACTGAATTTTGTTCATCCTTTCATCTTCAGTCACTGGTCTTTGGTTGAAAATGTCTTTTATTCTTCTTAGTTTATGCAATTCACTTATTCTGAGAATAACTAGCCTCCAAAGAACAAGTCCCTTGGACTGCAAGGAGATCCAACCAGTCCATTCTGAAGGAGATCAGCCCTGGGATTTCTTTGGAAAGAATGATGCTGAAGCTGAAACTCCAGTACTTTGGCCACCTCATGCAAAGAGTTGACTCATTGGAAAAGACTCTGATGCTGGGAGGGATTGGGGGCAGGAAGAGAAGGGGAGGACAGAGGATGAGATGGCTGGATGACATCACTGACTTGATGGGTCAGTCAGTGATGGGGGTTTGGGTGAACTCCGGGAGTTGGTGATGGACAGGGAGGCCTGGCGTGCTGCGATTCATGGGGTCGCAAAGAGTCAGACACGACTGAGTGACTGAACTGAACTGAACTGAAAGAACAAAATAAGTGAGTTTATTCTTGGATAAAAGGTCAAGATTTGACATTCAGTGTACTGGAAACTTTGACAAAGCCATCAAAAATATGCCACTACCTAGGGCTGCCAGGTTACATATATATATATATATATATATATATATATATATATATATGTATGTATGTATTTTTATATACATATATGTATGTATTTTTTCCTCCCAAATGTGTGTGTATGTATGCACACATATATACTTATAAATTTGATTTTCAATTTCAAATAAACAGTAAATGATAGTTTTAGTACAACTTGTTATTTTAGTTGCTAAGTTGTGTCCAACTCTTTTGTGACCCCATAGACTGTAGCCCACCAAGGTCTTCTGTCCGTGGGATTTCCCAGGCAAGAATACTGAAGTGGGCTGTCATTTCCTTCTCCTTAGTACAGCTAAGATCCATCAATATTTTTATTGTTTACCTGAAATTCAAATTTAACTGGTTTTCCTACATTTTTGCCTGGCAAGCCTAGCACTACTATATTTAGTTATACTATCAGCTAATAAACAAATACTAGATTTAAACTGTGTGTCTAAATAGGATAATAAACAATATGAAAGATATCACATGTGTACAAAACCAATCTCCGTCCTCAGAAAGTTTAGTGTAGAGAGTTAAGAAGTTAAAAAATATAATGAACAATTAGAAAACAATGCAAAATAGCAGACAATTAATTGTTTAAGTGGTTTCAGTGATAAGTCTAGCACAAACTCAGGTGTTGATCTGAATAGAACAGCTCAGAAATTATTCCTGGAGTAGAGAAAAGGACGTGATTTCTGGTGGCCTTGGCCTGCTGCGGCTTGAAGCAGGGTTTCAGTTCCCAGCCAGAGACTGAGGTCGGGTGGCAGCTGTGTGAGCGCTGAATCCTAACCACGTGACCACGAGGGACCAGTGGCCAGTGTCAAGGCCCAGCCCATTGGCTGTGTAGAAATGAATTTGCACAGAGGGACAGAAGTGACAGAAGAAAAGTGTTTTAATAAACACCCCTCCTAATGGAAGAAAAAGTACATGTGGACGTATGAGGTGGTCTCAGAAAGACAATCGTGTCCTCATGGTGGTCTGAATCACTTTTAGGGACATATCTTCTGGGTTTGCTTTGGCCAGTCGTCTTGCCTTGCCTGGTTCCAAGTCCGTATTCGGTGTATCTCAGGGGCCTCCCATGTGTGCACACAGCTCTTAGCCAAGATGCATTCTAGCAAAGGGGCCTGTGTGTAGGTTGACGTCACTTACTACGGGGTGACGTCCCCCTCTATTTTGATCTCCAAGGAGCCTTGTGTAGTTAGGGAGGTCTCCTTGACTTCAAAAATGAGGAATATGTGGTCTCTATCTCTTATCTGGGCTGGGCTCAGCTCCTCTCTTGCTCCTACTATTTCAGAGTATGTGTCTATAAAGGAGAAACCAGCTGTTCACCCTGGGGCCCATCTCGCTCCTGCCTCAGATATGATCTGCTTTTAGGGGACAGAGTGCACTCTTCAGGCAAACTAGGGCAACGAAGGGTTCCCAGACTGCTGCCATGTCTTCCTGCCCATGCCTTCTAATATTATTCCTTTCTCCAGAAACGGTCTTGCCTGGACTATAAGGCCTTCTTCATGCCACCTCCCTCTTAAAGACCTTGCCTTCTTTAAACCTGCTACAGCGCTTTCTGTCCTGTCATTCATCATGCTGTGCATTGTTCTTCTGGCCAATTTTCAATGTATCTTTCAAGCTAGGCTAAGTCGCTTCAGTCGTGTCCGACTGTGTGTGACCCCAGAGATGGTGGCCCACCAGGCTCCCCCATCCCTGAGATTCTCCAGGCAAGAACACTGCAGTGGGTTGCCATTGCCTTCTCCCTCTTTCAAGGGTGATCTGCTTTTTGAAAAAAGAATGCTGCATCTGCCCAGAGCAAGTATTCTAGATACTCTGATAGAATGAGTGAATGAATCCTGAAACTATTTCCGACTCTTCAACGATTATCCACAACGGCCACCCTCACCACATCTGGACTTCTTAAAGGCAGAGTTGGACCTTTTATCTTCTGGACACCCATAGCTCCCAACATCTTTAATACTTGCAGAATATGCTATTTCATTGTAAATGGATACATATTAATTCCTTCTACTGGTCCTGTTGCTCTTTGTAACCACACTGACTTTTTAGAGAGGGTAAGAAAAGACTTTCTAAAGAAAAAATGAATCTTTCTTTGTTTTAGTGTTTGTTCTTACACTGATTAAAGTAAATGATGTAACATAAATTAAAAATAACCATCTATAATATATATAGAAAATCTTATTTATAGTGAAATAAATTATAGGTGGCATATATTTCATTGTGAAAACAGGCCAAATTCAGTTTAAATGGATATAATTCAACTTCTCACTTACTATAAAATCTTCCTTTGTGATGAGACCTCACTGTAATTTGTTTTAATGTGTATTGTAGATTAATCTATTGCTTACTGTTCAAATAACTGTATTATTATGGTCATATATTTATAAGAACATAATGGTTATTTATAGGGCTTTAGGTCTATTTGGAATTATTGTTTGTAAATATTTGTTCTTGTCTATAGCTAAAATTTTTCCATGATGTTGTAAGTCTTTCTACAAGCCTTTGTTAGCTAGATTTGGAAGATCTCCAGGCAGCACAAATTACTAAGAAACAATACAGAACTTCAAAAGCATGTTTATTTGCACTATAATGTGGAATTCACTATCACACATAGGTATTTTGAGGCCTTTACTCTCATTCATACAATAGGCGATTTTCCTGTAAAAAGTCATAATAATTCACCATAATTTTCTTCTTTTGCCTCCAAAGATTTTTAAAAATATATACCCTCCTAGGGAGTCGAACACAAGGAGAAAAACCTAGTCAAGTATAATTAATTCCTTGGGCAAGTACAGTGACACTCGGCTAGGCCTGCAGATTAGAATATGGGGATTTTTTTTAAAAAAAATCCAGAGATCTCATCCCTGAACCTGCTGAATCAGCATTCCTAAGGGGTTGGCGGGGAGCTCTTGGCATGAATATTTTCAAAAGTTGTATGATAAGTATGGTATTCACCCACTATTTGAAACCACCACTGTATCTATTATTCAAGGGGAATAATCTCCAGGAACTAGAAATATGCTTATTTTGGAAAATGATTAAGATTACAAAAAATATGGTTGATGTAATATACTTGCTTTTCACAAATTATATCTCTTCTTTGAATTGAACTAATTATTCTGCATTTTGATTAGGCTTTTTCTTATTCACACAAATAACTAGACAACTGACCTAATAGCACAGTTAATTATAATTATGATATCTCATCAGTTTGGCAACTAGTTATTTCTAGCCAATTATTTTGACTATCTTTTAACAACCGAATATGATTGGCTATTCTGCCAATTCAAGCTATTTTTCAGAAGGTTTAAAGAAAAAAAAATTCTTGTCTTATTGACTTGGAATTTATTAAAAGAAAATTGTTACCATGATAAACAGTGACCATTATATAGTTATATGTGAAAAACCAGTTCTGTATATATGTTATTGATCCTTAAGTATTCTGAAACCTGTATTTCAGCCATGTTATATCATATCTAATTCATGTATCTATGATGTCCAATAAAAAGTTTTATAAATTTATTTAGCTATTTAATTATTTCTTAAATGCATCCTTGAAACTAAAGTGGTGATTTGCTTCCTTGCTGAACCAAACAGACAACAATCCAATTACCAAATCTAACAAGTTGACATTAATCACATAAAAAAGTACACAGCACTTTTTGGAATGGTCACAGAAAACATTATGTAAAATTTTCTTCTTTCAACTGAAACACATTTACTCATCCTTACAACCACAGATTTTGCAAAATTTTAAGATGGACAAAAACAGTAACTATTTCTGATCTTTGTGTCACAAATGTTTTTGAAGGAACTTTCGTTGGTATTTTTGGCATCCGTTGTGTTGTATTATTTAATTAACCTGGTTTCAAAAGAAATAAGGTCATTGTGTGCATTTAAATCTCATTGGGATAATTCCACGTACTTTTAGGATGGAAGAACATTACCCCCTCTAGTGGATAAAGGCAAAACTCATGGTCCTGGGTTGAAAAAGACTGGGTTTCCTTAAACTATCATAATTTAATACATGGATTAATTCCCATAGTCATCCTTCATTTCAAGCGCACTGTCTTGAAAAATGTGCTGTGCCACACATCTTCTTATATGAAGATGTGTAACAGTATTTGGAATTGAACACAGGGCAATAAAGGAAACGTAGTTCATGCCAGGCATCCTGTTTCATGTTAAAAAAACGCATTTTGCAGGAGCCATCCTACAATGTTTACTTCTACTGAGCAAAGCACCACGAAAACACTTTCTTTCTAATTAAAAAATGGGAAAATAACAATAGAAATCAAACTCAACTTTTTAAAAAGTTTTTTTATTTATTTCTTTTAAATTGAAGGATAATTGCTTTACAGTGCTGTGTTGCATGTGTGTGCTCAGTCACCTCAGTCATGTTCGATTCTTTGTAACGCTATGGACTTCAGCCCTCCAGGCTCCTCTTGCCATTGGATTCTCCAGGCAAGAATACTGGAGTGGGTAGCCATGGCCTCCTCCAAAGGATCTTCCCAGCCCAGGATTCAAACTCATGTCTCCTGCGTTGCAGGCAGGTTCTTTGCCGCTGAGTCACAGGGGAAGCCCACAGCATTGTGCCTGTTTCTGCCGTAACATCAGCATGAATCACCCATAGGTATACATATGTCCCCTCCTTCTTGAACCTTTGGCCCAACTCCCATCCCATCCCACCCCTCTAGGTTGTCACAGAGCACTAGTAAACTCATATTCTTTAACCATGAAGTTTTAATCATTAGGTATACCTAAAGTACATTAAAAAAAATTAAGTTGAATGGGCCAGCCTTTTGAGTCTAGCATTTTTGTTTATACAGAAAGTTGTTCAGAATTTATCATTTTAATTTTTCTATAAAAGAAACACTTGTGCTTCTAGAGTCGAGTAGCATGAGGGAAAGTGTTAGTTGTTCAGTTGTGTCCAACTCTTTGCAACCCTGTGGGCTGTTAGCTCGCTAGGCTGTCTGTCCATGGAATTGTCCAGGCAAGGATACTGGAGTGGGTTGCCATTTCCTTCTCCAGGAGATCTTCCTGATCCAGGGATCAAACTTGGGTCTTCTGAATTGCAGGCAGATTCTTTACCATCTGAGTCAACCAGCGAAGCCCAAAGTAGATTGTACACATAGTACACACAAATTTGGGAGCTGGTTTATTTCCTTAAATTCATCTACCAGCAAATGGTAAGTCCTGCTCAGATATGGAGATTCAAGATCATTCAACATACTGTGGTAGTTGGCTTTAACTTTAGAAGAATAGAATAAACAAATTCCTGCTCAAGCATTGACCAATTTTACTTCTCTAAATCATCAAAGGCACATTTCAAAGGCGGAGTGTGACAAATGACTATTATTATCTTGTATTTAACACTAAGGAAGTGAAGTTATCCTCGGTTGACTCATCACTAACAGATCTTTTATTTATTTATTTTTTATTAGAGTTTAGTTGCTTTACAAGGCTGTCTTAGTTTCTTCTGTACAGCAGTGAACCGGCCATACGTATACGTATTTCCCCTCTTTCTTAGATGTCTTTCCCATTTAGATCACCACAGAGCACTCAGTAGGGTCCCTGTGCTATACAGTATTCTCATTAGTTATCTATTTTATACAGAGTCGTATATATACGTCAGTCTTAATCTCCAGTTCATCCCAACCCCGCCATTCCTCTTGGTGTCCATATGTTTGTTCTCTACATCTGTGTCTCTGTTTCTGCTTTGCCAATAGGTTCATCTGTACCATTTTTCTAGATTCCACATATATGCGTTAGTATATGATACTTGCTTTTCTCTCTCTGACTTACTTCACTCTGTAGACAATCTCTAGGTCTATCTACATCTCTGCAAATGGCATAGCTTCATTACTTACTAGTAGATCGTTTAGAAATACACTGCAGACAGTTTTGAATTACTCTTAATATTTTCCCTTCATTAGGTCATATTTGATTAGCTCACTTAAATACATTTGAAATATTTGCAAATAGGAAAAATCTTAGTTATACTTATGTATAATAGCCTGAGGCAGCCCACATAAGAGAGGCTTATCTCTTTTCCTTGGTAATCCCCCCATAGCCTCTTTAATGTCAGGTATGTGGCTGCCAACTAATAGAAAAAAATAGAGGAAAGAAAATTTTAAGCTCCTCTAATGGAAAAGCAAAAATCATCAATCAACTATCACATAAGCTGTGTTTCAAAATAAACTTGAAAATATTTACAAAGCAATTACTCACTCTAGTGAATTATCATGAGAGGATATACTCTAAAGAAATGCATAAAATCATTTATACCTTAAAATAGCTTAAAATGTAGTTAGAAAAAATTGACTACATAAAATGGAAGATTTAATAAGAGGTCACAAACAGATAAAAATACACATTTTCCTAATAGTTTCTCAGCTTTTAAAGTATTTCCACACAAATTATTGACAGTTTCTTTATCTGTAAAATCAAAATAAGACCTACCTATATCACAGAGTCATTGGAAAGTTTTAATAAAATAGCAGTTTATTGAAACTAGCAAAATATCTGACATATAATGAATCAATAAAATATTAGTTTCTCTGATCCTCAGAAAGACCCTACAAGTTTGAGAGGTTAGATATTTTAAATTTCATTTATAAAGTTAAAAAAAATTGATTTACATTTGACAGTCAGATACAGAGACATTCCAAGAATGGCTGAGTGTGGCATAAAGCCTAAATCTGTAGTTCTCTCTGTCTCTGTCTCTCTCTCTCTCAATCTGTGTGTGTGTGTGTGTAAGAAACCATTATGAGTAAAATATGAAAGTAGAAAAATGAAGAGTGGTTAAGGAGTGGTGAGTAAACCATTTGGACTGAAATAGAAGTGTTAAAATAAGTGGTTATACATAAGATGGTAAAGATACATTGAAGACAAATTTAACACCAAGCTAAGAGGGTTCAGGGGCTTTCCTGGTAGCTCAGACGGTAAAGCGTCTGCCTACAATGCAGGAGACCCGAGTTCGGTCCCTGGGTCGGAAAGATCCCCTGGAGAAGAAAATGGCAACCCACTCCAGTATTCTTGCCTGGAAAATCCCATGAACCAAGGAGCCTGGTGGGCTACAGTCCATGGGGTCACAAAGAGTGGGACACAACTGAGCAACTTCACTTCACTTTAAGGGGTTCAGATTTTATCTGAAGCACAGCATGGTAAAGGGTCCGCTATAGCAAAATTTGAGGTATTTACAAGAAACAAATGCCTCAAGCTAAATTTTGTCAGTGTTTACATTGGGTTTCCCTGGTGACTCAGACAGTAAAGAATCTACCTGCAATGCAGGAGATCTGAGTTCAATCCCTGGTTTGGGAAGAATCCCTGAAGAAGGAAAAGGCTGTCCACTCTAGCATTCTTGTCTGGAAAATTCCATGGACATAGGAGCCTGGTGGGCTACAGTCCATGGTGTCACAAAGAGTCAGACACAAATGGATGACTAACACTTTCACTTTTCACTTTGCACATTGCACCAAAAGCAGGAATAATCTGATCAAAATGATGTTACAGTGGCAGTTTTCAGGGTGGATAGAAGGGATAGAAATGCTGAAGGCAGGGAGCTGAGTTAAGTTGCTGATACATTAGCTCATACAGACAGAACATAAAGAAGAAGGAAGGGACTCTAAAGAGAGAACGAAAAGAACATGACTGAAATGGAGTATGGGAGGTGGGAAAGAGGACTGGAATGTGTAATCCAAGGTGATTTTGTGGTTTCAGTCTTATGTCTGGCCCTATTTACAAAAATAGGGGAGTTGGGTTGATCAGGAAGCTGAAATTTTCCATTTTAGATGTACTGAACATATGCATCTTAATATGTTAAACAGCTTCTTTGAGAGACTAATTGGATTCTGCCACTAAAGCATTTACAGTATAATATTTTTTAAATGCTAAGGAAAACTTGTTCTCAACCAATGAAATCGTGGACTCTAGGGAATCCTGCATTTCCGAAGTCAACTTCCCTTTTTCAAGACAGCTTTTTGCATGCTTCACGGGTTGTGGTTGAAGTTGGACACCTGTGGGCACCACCAGAGCTAGCTTTAGGCAAAACCGTGAAGCAGCAGAGTAAACTTGGTGAATCTCTTTTTCCTTTTCCATGCCTCTCTCCCTACTTTGGGTGCTCTCATCAGCTCAGTTGTCTGAGTTCAAATGGGAATGAGCTCCATTTCTATCACCTAGGGGAGTGCTTGGCCCATTAGAAGGCTCTCTAAAAGCTGTAGGAATCAGTGAGATGAATGAAAGAAAGAAAAAAGTAATGAATGAATAAAATACCTGAGAAATGTATTAACTTTAAGATTTGGGGATTTGATTTGGGGCTCTTTCCTCAAATTATTTCTATTGAAGTGTAGCCATCCAGAGAAGCATTTATGTTCTCCCATGGGAGGAGTTATTGCTGATAGATTTCAGACAGCAGAAGAGACTAAATTTTGAGAGCAAGGGCTACCACTTACCACAGTAAATCACACAATAAAAACAGTTATTCATTCATAAGATTGGTTCCTTTGGACAGTGGTTCTCATTTTGGTTGTCATTCACTTTTTAACAACTGTTGGTGAAATGAGATTATATTATATGTAAAGAAAATTCTGTATTACAGGTAGGATTCACTCAGTATCACTACCTAGGCCTAAAATACGACTCTCCTCTCAATAGTTCTTACAGTAGGCAACCTGAGCTTCAGGCCGAATGTTCATGTCGGTTTTGTCCTGTCTACACCGTATGCCAGGAGGCTCCCCTTGTCAGAGCTGCCAAGCTGCATGAATATGATGATTTAATTTGGGCTTCGGTTGCTTTAGACATTGACAAGAGAGCTTTGACTAAACATGGAACCAAATTTCAAGTGTGCACTGTACATAAAAATAAATTATAATATTCATGCTCAATGATTTTTACTTTCATATAAATATTCGAGTAACCTTTCTTACAATCAGTGATGGAAAAACACATAATAAATATTTGAAAATACAGTCTAATGAATAGCTAGCGATTTCCGTATTCTCTGAGTCCCTCTAATTTTGATTTTGTGGCTGGAAGTCCGGAGAAATTCTCAGTTTCCAACTCTTCTAAACAGTGGGTTTCCTCAGAGTTTTTGGTGCTTCCGCTCACAGCTGCGCATTTGGCCAAGAACCGGAAGCACTGTCGAGAGAGGAGACGGAAAGAGCTTGAACCAAGTAGTCTGACTCACTGAAGAATTAGAATGAAATTTTGCTGTGAGGTATGTCAGATTGCAATAAAATTCCCTGGGTGACTATCTGGTTCTTATTACTCATATTCTTGATTAAGTTCATATACTTAAAATAATCTATTCATGTAGTACTAGTATCCAAACACATACAAAGTTCAGATTTTCTCGTCTGAAAAAGTAAGTCCAAAAATGCGAATAGTAAAGTAACATGTGAGGCTTATAACTCACGAAGTTATGTATCGGTTCAGTTCAGTTCAGTCGCTCAGTCGTGTCTGACTCTTTGCGATCCCGTGAATTGCAGCACGCCAGGCCTCCCTGTCCATCACCAACTCCCAGAGTTCACTCAGACTCATGTGCATCGAGTCGGTGATGCCATCCAGCCATCTCCTCCTCGGTCGTCCCCTTCTCCTCCTGCCCCCAATCCCTCCCAGCATCAGTCTTTTCCAATGAGTCAACTCTTTGCATGAGGTGGCCAAAGTACTGGAGTTTCAGCTTTAGCATCATTCCTTCCAAAGAACACCCAGAGCTGATCTCCTGGAGGATGGACTGGTTGGATCTCCTTGCAGTCCAAGGGACTCTCAAGAGTCCTCTCCAACACCACAGTTCAAAATCATCAATTCTTCGGCTCTCAGCTTTCTTCACAGTCCAACTCTCACGTCCATACATGACCACTGGAAAAAGTTATGTATAGCGCTGTTTATTTACATTTGTTTAATATAAGTGGATAAATGCAATTTTTGTATTTTCAAGTATAGCAAAATATTATGTAATGAAGTCACAGTGGTACATATTAGAATACAATTTCTCAGTACATTTTGGATAACTTTTAAAAATGCATATAGTTTTACTTGATTTATGAATTTTTTAAGATCTTGGGCTTATAATTCTCCCTATATCAATCTTGAAGAAGTAACTGAATTTAATGTGACTTACTGAAGATGGTATAATGAATTTTAGAAAATATAGAAATAAATTAGTGGAGCTTGAAGTTTATCATCTTGGTTTACAAGGAAACTAAGACCCAGAGTTTGTATACACCAACAAATATATATATTATATATAGAGAGAGACTCTGAAGCCACTAGCTGGATTCATCTATTTAAAGATAATGTTTAATTTTTATTTATGTGATAATTCTTTCAAAACTGTAGCAAGCTGTGTAGCTCTTAATGGAATCAAATACTCAATAGAAGATATTTAATCTCTGTTAACATGAGACTAATCTATTAAAAAGTTCAATGTTTAAGTGCTGTTCATAATGACACCTCTTGGAGATCATCAGAGTCAGCAGTCCAATGTGCAATCTTGTTTTCTTACAGAAACAGCAGAAGGTCTTTTTTCATGTTAAAATATACTGATCAGTTCAATTCAGTTCAGTCACTCAGTTGTGTCCGACTCTGCAACTCCATGAACTGCAGCATGCCAGGCCTTCCTGTCCATCACCAACTCCTGCAGTCTACCCAAACTCATGTCCATTGAGTCGGTGATGCCATCCAATCATCTCATTCTCTGTCATCCCCTTCTCCTCCTGCCTTCAATCATTCTCAACATCAGGGTCTTTTCAAATGAGTCAGCTCTTCGCATCAGGCGGCCCAAATACTGTAGTTTCAGCTTCAACATCAGTCCTTTCAATGAACACCCAGGACTGATCTCCTGTAGGATGGACTGATTGGATCTCCTTGCAGTCCAAGGGACTCTCAAGAGTCTTCTCCAACACCACAGTTCAAAAGTATTGATTCTTCTGCGCTCAGCTTTCTTTATAGTCCAACTCACATCCATACATGACCACTGCAAAAACCATAGCTTTGACTAGACAGACCTTTGTTGACAAAGTAATGTCTCTGCTTTTTAATATGCTGTCTAGGTTGGTCATGACTTTCCTTCCAAGGAGTAATTGTCTTTTAATTTCATGGCTGCAGTCACCATCTGCAGTGATTTTTATTGATCAAGCCCCTTACTAAAATTAAAAAAAAAGATAAATAAGGTGCACAAGTAAAGGCAAAGAAGAATGTTTAAAGAGAAAATTCAGGTGTCTGCTTTTCAAATTTATAAAAGAGAGCCTGAAATGTCTTGCAGTTTTATGGCTAGTTATGTGTGAGAAACATAAAACATATATATGAAAGGTAAAACATAGTAGGGAGAAATAAAAATAAAAGGAAAGTTAGAGACCCAGTGACTTGGGGGGAGTGATCTTGAGAAAAGATAGAATGACCAACATACATTAACAAACTTTCAGACCATAATATTCTCATTGAATTGTTTTAGATATAAAGACTCAAAAACCACACTGCAATTAGATAACCTTGAACATAAACACATAGATTTCACCTAAAGTATTTCTCCACCCAGATGAACCAGCTCAGAAAAAACTGGAGAGTAGAAATAGCTCATAGAACTGAAGTTCCCTATCACTTTTACAGTTCAAAAAAAGTGGTGGTCCAACCTTCACTCGAAGTTGGAAACTAAGGTTATACAACCCTGAAAGCACTGCTCTCTCCTGGCATTAAGTAAGTAAGTAAGTAAGAAAGAGGGCTTCCCTGGTGGCTCAGAGGTTAAAGCGTCTGCCTCCAATGCGGGAGACCTGGGTTCGATCCCTGGGTTGGGAAGATCCCCATTAGGTAGGCTAAAGCAAAAGGACTTCTCTCTTCTGCTGTCCCTTTGAAGCAGAATGATTTTGTGTTGTATATCTATATGTACCATTGGTTCCTCAACCCCTTGGTTCTGTCCTCTGTGACTACTAAACTTACTAGGGCACTTCAGGTGACAGGCTGGTAAAGAACCTGCCTACCAACACAGGAGATGCGCGTTTGATCCCTGGGTCACGATAATCCCCTGGAGGAGGAAACAGCAAACCTCTAGTATTCTTGCCTGAAAAATTCCATGAACAGAGAAGCTTGGCAGGCTGTAGTCCGTGGAGTTGCAGAGTTGGACACAACTGAGAACGCTTGCATGTGTGCATTTGTTATAGGCCCATCGGAAAACAGATGATTTGCTTAGCATCCAGGCAGAGTTTAAGCAGGACTGCCAGACATCAGCACATATCATTGCTATGATACTTCTGATTAAAAGTGTGATGATGCCATTGAAGTTAATCCAAAAATCAGCCATGAAAACACTGTCAAAAAGTTGACACATTGACATTTCTATTTAAAAAAAATCTAGGAGGACTGTACCTTCAATAGTCTTCAGAGTTATTTTAATTAGTTTTGCCTACTTCTTAATTTGCTGGCTGCCTATTTCTTTATTATAGCAGATATTTTTAACCTAGAATCTATTTAAAGCAACAAGACAGGCAAAGAGTGGAAAATCATTACCGGAACGTTTGGTTGTTAAAAAAAAAAAAAAAAAAAGATTTGCATCTTCTTTTTTCTTTAAGGCATAGTACTAACAACTTTTTAGAAATTCTAATAATGTCACTGACCAACTCAGGGTTGATGGAGTATGGTGATCATTTCATGGATTAAAAAAGGAATCTCACATGTTTTCCTATGGGACTTCATGTCCACTTAAAAAACAAAATAGAAAAATACACCTTAAGTGAGCGTAGTATTGAGAGGAACTGTCTCTCATTTCTAAAATTTAAACTGAGAAGGCATAGTGACTAAACCAGTCACTCATTTTGGGTGTGGCTGCTCTGACAAGTGCTTTTCCAAATGATAGTCTAGCATTTTCTACCCTTCTGCTCAATGGTTTCCATGAGTGTTGGTGTTTATATGATGTACTTTAAGGGGACAATGTATTACAATTGATATTTTAATTTTTCTAAATATTTAGGCATTTAACTTTTCAACCATTGATCTGCTCTAAATTCATAATCATTCATCATCATATTTGGTAGATTATATTATTCTTCTGAATTGTAGCTGCCAAGTATTATAAATCCATGCTTTTCCCCTTGTGACTTCCCATATCCATGGTTGTTAGCATAACTGACACCATCTTGGCCTCTTACACTTTTCCTGTCCTTCCCACCCAGGATTGTACTTGCAATCACTTCTCTGTCATCAGGCACTTCGCAGGTAATAGATATTGTTTGATAATCATTAGGACCAGGTACGCTCTATGCTCTGCTAGTCCCCAAACAATGATGAAACTTTTCACTGGCTAATTCCTGGTGGCTGTGAGACTAGTTATCCATTTATAAATCTTGACTTAGGAATGTACATCCTGTTTCCAAGTACTTTCCCCATTCCCTAGGTTAACTATAAAATTGTCCCAATTGTCTGCCCATCAGTGGTGCAGAATGTGGCTATGAACCATTGTTTGCTTGATCTTGATATCATCCTGGCATAACATCGGTACCCTATTATACACTAGTCCAAGAGCCTCTTGATGAAGACGAAAGAAGAGAGGGAAAAAGCTGGTTTAAAACTCAACATTCAAAAAACAAAAATCATGGCATCCATGCCCATCACTTTATGGCAAATAGATGGGGAAAAAGTGGAAATAGTGGTCAGATTTCATTTTCTTGGGTTCCAAAATCACTGAAGATACTGACTGCAACCATGAAAGTAAAAGATGTTGCTCCTTGGAAGAAAAGCTATGACAGACCTAGACAGCATATTAAAAAGCAGAGACATCACTTTGCTGATAAAAGTCTGCATAGTCAGAGCTATGGCTTTTCCAGTAGTCATGTATAGATGTGAGAGTTGGACCATAAAGAAGTCTGAGCACTGAACATCTATGCCTTTGAACTGTGGTGCTGGAGAAGACCCTCGAGAGTCCCTTGGACAGCAAGATGAGATAAGTCAATCCTAAAGGAAAATAACTCTGAATATTCATTGGAAGGACTGATGCTGGAGCTGAAGCTCCATTATTTTGGCCACCTGATGCAAATAGCCAACTCACTGGAAAAGACCCTGACGCTGGGAAAGATTGAGGGCAAGAGGAGAAGGGGGTGACAGAGGATGAGATGGTTGGATGGCACCACGGACTCAATGGATATGAGTTTGAGCAAACTTGGGAGATGGTGAAAGACAGGGAACCCCGGCATACTGCAGTCCACGGGGTTGCAAAGAGTCAGACACGACTGAGTGACTAAACAACAGCAATTGTTTACATGGAGCTTCCTGCCTCTTTTCTCAGTATCAAGACACCCTTTCACTTTGGTGGGTAGTTTTTCTTCACTCTGTCCAACATCAAGCCTCTTTAGACAGCATATACTATCCTGTCTTATTGTTGACTAAGTGACTGTTTTGTCCAATGTAATGTGAATGGACATGAGTATGCCACGTCTGAGCAGAAACTATAAATGCATTTGGATGAATAAGTTTGCCCTCTTGTCTTCCTGTTTCTGCCATGAGAATATCATTTCCAGCTAAGGACAGCATCTTTAGCTGTGGTCCTCTAGCCTGGGATGGGATGGTGCATAGAGCAGAGCTGAACAGACCTGAGAAGAGTATAAACAAGGCACAACCAACTGACAGACTCACGAACCTAATATAATGTTCAGTGTTCAAGGCCACTGAGATTTAGGGATGTTTGTCACCCCAGTAAACATTTAATAGTTAAATGGACCATGTCATTAAAAATAGAAGAACTAATGATTCAAGTTCAATTCAGTCACTCCGTCATGTCCAACTATTTGCGATCCCATGAACCGCAGCACACCAGGCCTCCCTGTCCATCACCAACTCCTGGAGTTTACTCAAACTCACATCCATCGAGTCAGTGATGCCATCCAACCATCTCATCCTCTGTCATCCCCTTCTCCTCCTGCCCTCAGTCTTTCCCAACATCAGGTTCTTTTCCAATGAGTCAACTCTTTGCATGAGGTGGGCAAAGTACTGGACTTTCAGCTTTAGCATCAGTCCTTCCAAAGAACATCCAGGACTGATCTCCTTTAAAATGGGCTGGTTGGATCTCCTTGCAGTCCAGGGGACTCTCAAGAGTCTTCTCCAACACCACAGTTCAAAAGCATCAATTCTTTGGCACTCAGCTTTCTTCACAGTCCAACTCTCACATCCATACATGAGCACTGGAAAAACCATAGCCTTGACTAGATGGACATTTGTTGGCAAAGTAATGTCTCTGCTTTTGAATATACTATCTAGGTTGGTCATAACTTTTCTTCCAAGGAGTAAGCGTCTTTTAATTTCATGGCTGCAGTCACCATCTGCAGTGATTCTGGAGCCCGAAAAAACAAAGTCTGACACTGTTTCCACTATTTCCCCATCTATTTCCCATGAAGTGATGGGACCATATGCCATGATCTTTGCTTTCTGAATGTTGAGCTTTAAGCCAACTTTTTCACTCTCCACTTTCACTTTCATCAAGAGGCTTTTTAGTTCCTCTTCACTTTCTGTCATAAGCGTGGTGTCATCTGCATATCTGAGGTTATTGATATTTCTCCCGGCAATCTTGATTCCAGCTTGTGCTTCTTCCAGCCCACCATTTCTCATGATGTACTCTGCATAGAAGTTAAATAAGCAGGGTGACAATATACAGCCTTGATGTACTCCTTTTCCTATTTGGAACCAGTCTGTTGTTCCATGTCCAGTTCTAACTGTTACTTCCTGACCTGCATATAGGTTTCTCAAGAGGCAGGTCAGGTGGTCTGGTATTCCCATCTCTTTCAGAATTTTCCACAGTTTATTGTGATCCACACAAAGGCTTTGGCATAGTCAATTAAGCAGAAATCGATGTTTTTCTGGAACTCTCTTGCTTTTTTGATGATCCAGTGGATGTTGGCAATTTGATCTCTGGTTCCTTTGCCTTTTCAAAAACCAGCTTGGACATCTGGAAGTTCACGGTTCACATATTGCTGAAGCCTGGCTTGGAGAATTTTGAGCATTACTTTACTAGCCTGTGAGATGAGTGCAGTTGTGCGGTCGTTTGAGCATTCTTTGGCATTGCCTTTCTTTGGGATTGGAATGAAAGCTGAGCTTTTCATTCCTGTGGCCACTGCTGAGTTTTCCACATTTGCTGGCATATCGAGTGCAGCACTTTCACAGCATCATCTTTCAGGATTTGAAATAGCTCAACTGGAATTCCATCACCTCCACTAGCTTTGTTCGTAGTGATGTTTTATAAGGCCCACTTGACTTCACATTCCAGGATGTCTGGCTCTAGGTGAGTGATTACACCATCATGATTATCTGGGTCGTGAAGATCTTTTTTGTACAATTCTTCTGTGTGTTCTTGCCACCTCTTCTTAATGTCTTCTGCTTCTGTTAAGTCCATACCATTTCTGTCCTTTATAGAGCCCATCTTTGCATGAAATGTTCCCTTAGTGTCTCTACTTTTCTTGAAGAGATCTCTAGTCTTTCCCATTCTGTTGTTTGCCTCTATTTCTTTGCATTGATCGCCGAGAAAGGCTTTCTTATCTCTCCTTGCTCTTCTTTGGAACTCTGCATTCAGATGCTTAAATCTTTCCTTTTCTCCTTTGCTTTTCACCTCTCTTCTTTTCACAGCTATTTGTAAGGCCTCCCAGACAGCCATTTTGCTTTTTTGCATTTCTTTTCCATGGGGTTGCAAAGAGTCGGACACAACTGAGTGACTGGACTGAACTGAGGTGGTTGTGCTTTCTTTGTTGTTCAGTCGCTAAGTTGCGTCCAACCCCTTAGGGCCCATGGACTGTGGTATGACAGGCTTCCCTGTTCTTCACTATCTCACGGAGTTTGCTCAAACTCATGTCTGTTGAGTCGGTAATGCCATCCAACCATCTCATCTTCTGTCCCATTTCTCTTCCTGTCCTCAGTCTTTCCCAGCATTAGGATCCTTTCCAATGAGTTGGCTCTGTGGTTACTTACTAACTCTGTTTGAAACTCTAAGGTTAGCTGATTGAACTCCCCATCATTTTCTCTTTCAGCTCTGGTTGGGTCACTTCATTGGCTAGCTGCTCACTCTTTGGTTCTGGGTCCTGCTGACAGGCCTTACTTTCTAATGTCAAGTTCCCATTTCCAGATCCTGGAGCTGAGATTGGGGGACTCAGGGATTAGGAAAAAGCAACATTCATTCTTAAGAGTGATTGTGCAATCTGGTCCCTTCATCTGCTTTCACAATAGGTTTGTTGTCTTAATTGCTCTATTACTCCCTGAAATAGGACCATCAATTAAAACAAAACAACAAACAAACAAAACAGTGGAGAAGTTGGTCTGGAAAAGATGGAGGTGCTTTTGCTGGTCCAATTTGTTACAGTTGGGATTTTTTTTTTAAATGTTATACCTGTTGCCAAAGGCACTAATTCAGTATTGTGTTTAGGTTTTGTGAACACTGGATGGAGAGGTTTAATTAAAAACACTTTCCAGAAACAGCCTTGTAGCTTAACACAGAACTTCCATTGCCTCCTTCTTACTCAGAGCTGTGCCCCACCCCCTCCTGCTCCTTTTATCACTTCATTATCTCAAGCCAAATGTTGATTTGGTCAATTTCCTGTTTGAGTGTAAGCCAATCTCTTGAAGTTATTTCAGTATTGTGGCTCTTAAAATACAAGGTTTCCCTGTTACACTTCCACCATTTTAACACTTCATCTATTGTTTCTTACTCTTTTTTTCTTAATGACAAGCACCACTGGACATTTTCAAGTCTACCACTTAATAACCCCATATGTTTTTGATACCCTAAACTCCTCAAGTCTGTGTTGATAGTGACTAATCCTCAGAACTATTAAAATATTCTGTGCAAAAAGAAGTACATCAGAGGAATTTTTTTATATGAAAACTGGATTTAGGGAGCCACTTTCTTTCCTGAATTTGTTTATTCAACCTTTCCATTTCAACTTGATTTGAAACAATGTCAAGCTACATAAATCAGAGTTTCCTTTTTACAATTTTATTAATACAGTCTGATAAAATGGAATAGAGATTCTTGATTAAATACTCCTCAGAACTGGCTATCCTTGACATAAGAATACCTGAGCCTTTTTGTCAGATTCAGAGTTGTAAGGAAATATCATTTTATTCAATCTCCTCATTTTGTCTGGGAACACTGAGGCTCAGAGAAGTTATGTGATTTGTCCAAGGTCACCTGTTTAGTTAGTGAGACAATGATATATTCTGCTCCAGCAGGGCATCTCCCTCAGCTTAAAGCATGACAGTATCTGGTCTCTTTAATTCTTTCCTTCGCTGGTTTTGTTTCAAGTTGAATAAGTTTGAGTCAATTTTAAAAATCAGATTTAAGTGTAATTTTCATGCAGTAAAGTTAATGAATTTTAAGTGTATCTTTTGGTAAATTTGGCCAGGGGATACAGTTGAATCAACACAATCGAAACACAGTTACTCCAAAAAAAAAAAAAAAAAAGAAACACAGTTACTCCAAAAAGTCCCCTCACATCCCCTTATTTTTAGCCTGGCTCCTGGCAGTCACTTTTCTTTCTCTCACTGTAGTTTTGCCTGTTTCAAAATTTCATAGAACTGGTATCTTTGCAGCATTTAGTTTTGTGTCTGGCTTTTTTTCACCCATGTTGTATATATCTGCAGGGTTTTTTTTTTTTTTTTTCGCTAGTTAGTACTATCCTATTTTATAAATATAACATAATTTGTTTATTCACCAATTGATGAACACAATAGTTTCCAATTCTGGTCTTTAGGAATAAAACTTTTATACACATTCATGTGCAAGCCTTTGGGTGGTTAAATGCTTTTAGTTCTTTTCAATAAAAACTTAGGTATGGGATTACAGGATTGTACATTAAGCATATGCTTACTTTTATTAAAAACTGCCTCACTGCTTTTCATATTGGTTGTACCATTTTACATTCCTACCAACTGAGTATGAGATTTGTAGTTGCTCTGCATTCTTGACTTGGTATGGTCAATTGCCATCAACTTTTTTAGCCATTTTAATGAATATGTAGTGGTATCCATTGTGGCTTTAATTTCTAATGAGTAATGACACTGAGCATCTTCTTTCTGGTGCTTCTTTTTCATCTGCAAGCTTTCTTTGGAAGAAATATTTATTCAACTCTACTGCTGATTTTTAAAAATTGGGTTGTATGCCTTCTAGTTAAGATTAAGAATTCTTTGTGTATTCTAGATTTAAGTGCTTTATCTGATATAAAATTTAAAATTTTTTCTCTAGTCTGCAGGTTGACTTTTTCTTAACAATGTCTTTTAAAGAACAAAAGATTTTAGTTGATGAAACCCAATTTATCAAATTCTCTTTTATAGTTTGCAAAACTTTCTCCTGTGTTTTGTAGTTTTAGGTTTTACTTGTTTGTCTATAGTCCACTTCAAGTTAGCTCTTGTATGTGGTTTTGAATCCATTTTGAATCTTTACTCTTTTCATCACAACCCTTACCTCTGCCAGCTCTGTATCCTGCTTTATTTACTGCTTGAAACAGTCTCTTTCTCTGACTGTACCATTTTCAAGTCACAGATCCCTCATCCTTAGGTTCCTGAAGTCTGTTCTAGATGCTTTCTGCAAGTGATCAAATTATCCCCTGTTCAAAAAGTTCATTCCCTTTGCAAACTTCTCTTTACATTTATTTGTTCTCTAACTATTACTTGCTTGTTACAGAGCTTAGGTAAGTGGCCACAGCCAATTCCATTAAGTGAAAACAGTGAAAGTACAGTAAAACCCTACTTTTAAAATTTTTATAGAATGACATTTTTTAGTTAAGTTGGCTGGGGTTCAAGGAGTATTTTAAAATGTGTCCTACTTCTACTCAGGGAAAATGTTGTTCTCTCAAACAGAAGATACTCTCAGAGGTGCTCTGACTTAGATCCCACACATGAATGTGGAAATCTTTGGGGATCCCATGCAGCTTTGTCCCCATGGTTTTGCTTGGCATCCAGAGTCCCTCAGTGAGTGATGAACCTGGAAAGAGTGGGAACGCTCCTTCCAGAGACTTAGAGGTTTGGCCACATACAGCACTATCTTTCTTACCACAGGTAAAACGAGCAAGATGGTACCCTCTGAGATGGTGAGACAGGGATCTACAAATCTACACTGCAGCACACATCCCTGTGCTCTTAAAAAACATTTAGTTTTGTAACACGCATTCTGACTTAAAGAGGCGTTCATGAAACCATAGTAGATGTCCCATGGATGACCACTTTTTCAACAAAGAGGTTCTAACTTACTCTTATCCCGACTTTGGCTGCTGTAGTGCCAGCAGTTTCTCTTGGGGAGGTGGAGATAGCCAGGACTGTCACCACCGGGGGTTGGAGGGAGGGCAGTACACATATAAAAGGTGGTATAAAGCCACTCATCTACTGCAGAGGAGTTTATCAACACCCCACCCTAGAGGCACTGCATGCCCAGACTCCCCAAAACAAATGCTGGCTTTGAGAAATGGGAGATGAGTGCTCACTCTCTTCAAGGTTGTTTTCTGAAACACACTAGGAAAATCGCGTGGTTTCTCCTCAAACTCACCACACCTCTCAGAAGTGGGATTTTTTTTGTGTCCCTTAAAATGATTTTTCATCGCGGAAATCTCAAATCTTAGGGACTCTCTTTGGATGTACAGACAGAATCGTATTGTAAAGCAGGTATGGAGATTACATTTAAATATATAAAACACGATTCAATTTGCAAAGCTATAAATTTACATGTATTTTTCAAGGAATACTATTACCTTAAGCCAATGTCCCTGGAGCAGCCTCAAAAGATCTTTGTCTCTTTTTAATAGAGACACTTGAACACAGGAATCACGTTCTCGTCTGACTGTCTTTTCCAAACATTTTGAAAGTGTTCAATAAATACTACTAGACTAATCTCCCTAGAGGTACACAGATCATAAACATAGATTGCAACTCAACTTGGAATAAATGGAGAATAACTATTCCTAAAGCTTCTCTGTTCATACACTATTATTTTTCTGTCTCCAGTAGAATTACTTTTTTACAGGTAATTCTATGTAAAATTAGTGGATGCTTCTAAAACATGATGTTAATATCACTTCCATTTCAGTGGAAACTGAGCACCAGCATGTGCAGCTGAGTGAAGAGGAAATTCTTGCCATCTGAGTGATTGGAATTTAATATTCTTATTCTAACTGGCCCTTAGCCAATATAATTATTTAAGGCAAGATTGTATTTCATCTTTCTATATTAGTTTTATTGTAAGCAAGGGGGAAATGACAGTATTCTAAACTCTTCAACATTTTGTCTTTTGATATAAAGAGTAAAGCCACATCAGAATAAACATTTCATGATTTCATGAAAATAATACTGATAATGGTATGAGATTTGTTTATACATTTTCATAAATAATCACCACCCCTCAAAAACAAGATCCATCAGTTAGCAATAATAGGTTTGAATGCTGAAATTTAGGAGCTCATAGGTTAATTAAGTCAATAGAGCATCCCTGGAAGTTGTTAGTATTATTGTTCTAAGTCAGGTTGCAAAAAGGCAGAGGAATTGATTAAATCTAATACTGGACAAGACTAGAGCTGAATTAACAGGCTCCTAACTGTACGTCCATGAGGAACACTTACTAGCTGAAGGTCATGCTGCTGGTCACACTGCTCCATTACTCACTTTCAACTGCTAACTAACCAGACTATGGCGAGTCAGGTTTGTTTCCCTTCTCTTCCCTTCTGGCATCCCCGGGGAGCTTCTCAATTCAAAGAGACTCCAGGAGAAACTGGCCACTTACTGTGAATAATCTGAAACAATCTATAAGTTCAAAAGCACTTGAAATTCCTAGAAGAGATTGAATGCTATAGGAATAAACGGGTAGTATTTTAAAGACAGAACTGCCCTTTTCTAATATCAAGGGAGTATTAACAGGACACAGGTTTCACAGTTACTTTCATTATTTATGTAGCGGTCTATATCACTCTACACTTCAGGAAATAGAGTCAATGCACTCAGTCTAAGCAAATTTTAAAACAAAGAGTTTTTTTGTTTCCTTTCATTTTTTTTGAAGATAACAATAACAGTGTCTGTAAGCAGTAGTTTTTCTACTTATGCAACCGATAAGGCCAAATACACAGAACTCTTTATTAGAACATTTTTAGACAAATTCAATCTGCTACTCCAGGAGGAAAAGATAATGTGTATTAAGACATATTTCTTAAATTCAAAAATAGAAACTTTGTCATTTATCAGAAATAAGAAGAACGTTATACATGCTGACTGTATGGAGAAAAAAGAAGAATTGTTTTGTGCTAGATGAGTCTAACAATATTTTATTTCCATATTTCATTTTCTAAAATATAAAGATTGCACCCTTCTAAGACTCAAATCTACTTCCAATAGTAAAGAAAAATTGCATGTTTGCAGTATGTTTCTAGAAACTTTGACTTCCAAGGATGCCATCAAAGTTTTACCCTCACAAGAATTAACATCTTTGAATACATATTCTCATTGAAAGAGGGAAAATGTCAAATTCTATATTTATTTTTTTTAATTTGTACAATGGACATGCTCTTTCTCAAGACAACACAAGAAACTCAAAAAAAGTTGGATACCGGTAGAGACCAAATCAGAGAAATATGCCAAATTTAATTCATTTCCCTTCTAATATATGTTGAGATTTTACTTTATATAAATTACCGTTAGTGGAAAGCAAGCAAAATATAGTTCCTACTCTATTAGAACTTCCGATAACAATAGAAGTGAACAAATGCTAAGGATAAAAGTGTTTACAGGAGGAGGTACAAAATATTTAAGAGTATAAAGGAGAAAGCTCCTGTTTAATTGGGGATATCAGAAAAGGTTTTAAGAACTGAGAATTAATTTAAATGATACATATTTTCAACATGCAAAGGTCACATCGGGAGCGAGTGTGTGCACGCTCAATTGCTTCAGTTATGTCTGACCCTCTGACTACAGCCCGCCAGGCTCCTCTGTTCATGGGATTCTCCAGGCAAGAAAACTGGAGTGGGTTGCCATTTCTTCCTCCAGGGGAATCTTCCCAACCCAGGGATCACACCCGTGTCTCTTATGTCTCCTGCATTGGCAAGCTGGTTCTATACCACTGGTGGTACCTGGGAAGCCAACATAGGGAGCATAGGTAAGAGGGAAACAAACAAATGTCCAAGGCAAAGGCTTCTGCTTGGAAAGTTGGGCCTAATTTGATTTCTAGAAGGATAAAAAAAGAGGAAAATGTGGGCAAAAACTTGTGCAAGCAGTTTGGGATCAAATATGGCTTTGAACATCATTCCACAGAGATTGCTTAACTTGATAGGTCATGGGGAGCCTGTATTTTGAGCAACACATGGAGAACAGTTATCCATTCATGGACTTTAGTTCAACTGGGTATCTGCCTTAGTACATAGCATGAATATTCATTTTTAGGTAGAGATGACTAATCTAGTAGACATCTACTGGGTAACAAACATAGTAGGTCAACAATATGTGTTGCATTAACAAATGACTAATAGTTAATGAGGTGACTGCAGCCATGAAATTAAAATATGCTTGCTCCTTGGAAGGAAAGCTATGACAAACCTAGACTGCGTATTAAAAAGCAGAGACATCACTTTGCTGACAAATGTTTATATAGTCAAAGTTATGATTCTTTTTTCTAGCAGTCATGTCCAAACATGATCGTTGGACCATAAAGAAGGCTGAGCACTGAAGAACTGATGATTTCACATTATGGTCTGGAAAAGACTCTTGAGAGTCCCTTGGACTGCAAGAAGATCAAATCAGTCAGTCTTCAAGGAAATCAACCATGAATATTCATTAGAAGTACTGGTGCTGAAGTTGAAACTCCAGTATTTCGGTTACCAGATTTGAAGAGCCAACTCATTGGAAAAGACCCTGATGCTGGGCAAGATTGAAGGCAAAGGGAGAAGGGGGCAGCAGAGGATGAGATCATTAAATAGCACCACCAACTCAATGGACATGAATTTGAGCAAACTCTGGGAGATAATGGAGGACAGAGGAGCCTGACATGCTGAAATCCATGGGGTCACAGAGTCAGATATGACTTAGCAACCGAACAACAACAATGACCAGTGAAATTCTGTATGAAATTACCATTAATCAAGATGAGTTCTGAAGGTGCTGAACCAAAAGGAAAGGTGAAAAGAAGCATCACTCAGACCTCTACTCACTCAACCCCATCCTAAAACAGACCTTGAAAATGAGGCAGCCTCCCCTCTGCTATGCCATGGAACTGATTCATGAAGAGGCTACCCCCTTTCCTGTCAGCAGTCCTCTTCCCACAGGTGCTCGAAGTCTATGACTGTCAGAATTGCAGCTCAGCCCAGGAAGGGGAGAGAGGGCAGAGTGGGCCTTGCATTCTGGGAAATGAAATTATCAGAGACAGGAGCGTCCTGAAAACAACGCATTTGTGGGTTCTAAATTTACTCTGCACTCTTTTGGCAGAAAAAAAATGATGACAAATGCTCCATGTTACCCAGAAAGAAACCTTTCCCTCATATTCTGTGTGTGTGTGTGTGTGTGTGTGTGTGTGTGTGTTAGTAGCTCAGTCCTGTCTGACTCTTTGCAATCCCATGGACTGTAGCCCACAAGACTCCACTGTCCATGGGATTTCCCAGGCAAGAATACTGGAGTGGGTTGCCATTTCCTTCTCCAGGGGATCTTCCTAACCCAGGGATTGAAACTGGGTCTCCTCTGCTGTTGCTGCTGCTAAGTCGCTTCAGTCGTGTCCGGCTCTGTGCGACCCCACAGACGGCAGCCCACCAGGCTCCCCTGTCCCTCCCTGGGATTCTCCAGGCAAGAACATTGGAGTGGGTTGCCATTTCCTTCTCCAGGGGATCTTTCCAACCTAGGGATTGAACCTGGGTCTCCTGTATTGAAGCCAAATTCTTGACCATCTGAGCCACCAAGGTGATGCAGCCTATATTGTTAGTCTGCGGAAATAGATTTCTTCCTGTCCATAATAGCTGCAGCCGTGCATTTCTGTTAGATGCTTTTTTTTTTTTTTTTAAATCTCAAAAGGCCCTGTGCACAAGGATGTGCCTTCCTGTTTAAGATCTGAGAAGATTCTAGCAGACTCTGGAAGGAGAATAAGGAAGACCAAAGTAAATCTGTGTGCCCCCTCCACTGGCAAATAGCATGCCTGGATGACTCCATATTTTTGAGAAGTAATAAACAACAGCTGGGAATGGGAGGAAAGTCAACATGGAGTTTATATAGTAATTGATTCTTGAAACACTTTGATAAATTCACTCAACTTGTCACCTTCACAAGTTAGCCTCATCCTCTCCTTTGGTTGAGGAAAAAAGCAAAAAGGATCATGGATAGCCTTGTGATGGTCATATATCACTCATTAACTTCTCATGCAAGTTGCCATCTCAGTAAAAATTATTTTTTTTAATTTTAAGATGGCATTTATTTTTCTAAATATAGAATCACTTTTCAGTTCAGTTCAGTTCAGTTCAGTCCCTCAGTCATGTCTGACTCTTTGCGACCCCATGAATCGCAGCACACCAGGCCTCCCTGTCCATCACCAACTCCTGGAGTTCACCCAAACTCATGTCCATCGAGTCGGTGATGCCATCCAGCCATCTCATCCTCGGTTGTCCCCTTCTCCTCCTGCCTCCAATCCCTCCCAGCATCAGAGTCTTTTCCAATGAGTCAACTCTTCACATGAGGTGGCCAAAGTACTGGAGTTTCAGCCTTAGCATCATTCCTTCCAAAGAATCACTTTAAAACCAGTTTAATAAGATAAATGTTAACATTATGCAGAATATCGATATACAGAAACTTTATTAGTGGGAAAAATCTTGTATTTATTAATACTACTTGGTTTGAATATTGCTATCAATGTTTGCATTCAAAGTTTTGTTTTTCTTTGTAATTGGGTTCTAAAGACTCTCCCTAATTTTTTTGAGCATTGCTAGTTAAACCTATAGCAATTAAGGTAAACAGAACAATGGGAATTATTTTTAAGATAAAAGTTCAGTTTTTAGCCAAAGTTTGCCCCTGAATTTAGAGGTCTCATTAGTGTTATGCTTAACCTTTGATGAATATACTGGCAGACCCATTTCCCAAGTATGTTATCCCAGAGGGGCCGTATCTTCCAGAATGACTGTCAGTAGATCTGGCTGCATTGACTCAAAAGTCCTCTACTCACAGATATTCAGACTGAGGTTCTACCATGTAGGTAGATAGGGAACTAAATGTGTAAAAGCCCATTATTTAAGTAATATTGATATTTCCCAACTAAGTGCCCTTTTATGCACTGCAAGGAACCTTGATAAAAGCACTCCTTTCTCTCTTAATTAAAAAAATAAAATCATTTGGAAGCAGGAAAATTTAGGTATGACTCTCTGATATTAGATGCTGTACATTATACTCTGTTTCCAAAAAATATATTGTTTTTCTGCTGGTACATATACACAGAACAACATTCTAAGACAACTTCGTTTCCTATTTGGTGTGTATATGTATTTAGAGCAAGCATGTAAATTAATTCTTAGCCAAATGAGAAAGTTTTCATAACCTTAAAAAGCCTATTCCAGATACAATCCTAGAAAAATTCATGGCCTTCCACAAAATCCTATATTTGCATTTAATTTTGGAAGGTGAGAAGGCTAGGACAATCTAGGTCAGATACAATACTTGCTGATGTCACTGCATTTCATGGTAAATGACCCCTCTGCTTCGCAGCTTTCTGGCCAGCACACTCTGCGTTTTCCCAAGTGTGTCTGTTTTCATCCGCGCTTGCTTTCACTGTGCACTGCTGGTCTGCTCCGTAGCCTTTTCTGCATGTACATTGTCTTCATCTTTTTAGTTTGTTTTGTTTGTCCATCTGCTCTACTCTTCCCAGTGCATGCATGTGGCTGTGGTGAAGCAGTGTATTTGTGTGTTGATAGATGTTTATGTGTCCATGTGTCAATTTTTGTCTGTTGAAAAGCATGTATACATGTGGTTGCCCCTGACAATATAGTATGTAGATATTAGGCTATGCACAGATACTAAGGGACCAAAAAAAGTAATTATTACCTAAATCCATCATGTATGATTTAAAGTGTATGCCATGATGGAGCAACTCATAATTTTCCTCCTCTCCAGAATCCCAGGGATGGGGGAGCCTGGTAGGCTGCTACCTATGGGGTCACACAGAGTCGGGCACGACTGAAGGGACTTAGCAGCAGCAGCGGCCATTACCTTTAGATATTTTATTTTATTTACACTTTTAAAATATACTTTATTTAAAAGACAGTATATGAATAGTCTTTTAACGCCAAAATTTGGCAGAATGTTGAAGCATTTAAGCCATTGTTGTTTCATGGCTCCACGTAAAAGTATATGGCCTCCTATTCAACAACTTTAAGAAAAATATCATTGATCAAACACACAATTTACTTACTGTTAAGTGATTAACTCATTTAGATGTTCCCACTGACTTAATACATCAAAATGTTTGGAAATTCTTATAAAAATAAATTTAGATTCAGTATTGGATTTCTATAGAACAAAATACAGGAAAACAAATTACAAGTGGATTAAGCACAAATGAAAATGGTAAACAATGAAAATATTAGAAGAATGTGCAGGAGAAAAATTTTATAAACCTAGGATATTATAGACTTGATAAGGCAAGACGCAAATCCAGAGGCCATAAAGATAATCAGATTTGTTTACATAAAAATGTTAAACCTTTATATGCCCAACACTATAAGAAAGAAATACAATCAACAAAATAGGAAAATATGATAAACTTGTATAATCCACAAAGGGTTAAAAGCCAATATCAATAATAAATGAACAGTTTAGTAGAAAAGTAAGAAAAGAATACATGTAAACCAGTTATAACATATGTAGATAAAAATATGTATTTATATAATACAACAATAAATTGTAATTAGCAATTGTGAAAATTCAAGTGAAACAATTATATATATACACACACACGTGTAATCTCGAGTGCCAGAAATTTAGAAAATACTATCTAGTATTGATACTTAGTTTTGTTAAAGATGTGGTCCCAGGTGGCTCAGCGGTAAAGAATCCGCTAATATAGGAGACACAGGTTCTATCTGTGGGTCAGAAAGATCCCTTGGGAGAGGAAATGGCAACCCACTGCAGTATTCTTGCCTGGGAGATCCCATGGACAGAGGAGCCAGGTGGACTTCAGCCCATGGGGTCGAAAAAGTGTCAGACACCTGGGCAAAAGCTATCCCTATGCTACAGAAATCAGCCTGAGTATTGATCCTTGAACTGCATTGTTGAAAGGTAAACTAGAAGGATCACTGACCTTTTTGGGGACCACTGAAGTAGATGTGTTAGAAGACATGCAACAGACGAGACTCCATGAGGGCAGGAATTTTGTTTTATATGTGTATCTCCAGCCTTTAATATTGTATCAAGTATTTAATAAGGTGTTTCTTTAATGAAATGAATGAATTCACAAAAGAACAATTGAAAGAATGAATGAACTGTGCATACTGGTACCTCACAAGATAGTTGAATCAGTTGTATTCACTCCACAATTTGCCAAAGGAAAAGAGAGAGGATATAGTACATAACAAAAGAGAGTTCACCAAGGTTTTCCTGGTGAGAAGCCATGCAAATCCTAACAGTCTTATCAGAGATCTTTCAGTTATACATTCTCAGTGTCTCAGAACATTTATGTGCTTAGAGGGCAAAATTTTGCAAACGGCACAATCCATTCTCCTTCTTAAAATACAGTCAAGGTGGCGCTAGTGGTAAAGAACCCACCTGCCATTGCAGGAGCCAGAAAAGATGTGGGTTCAATCCCTGGGTCAGGAAGATCCTCTGGAGAAGGACATGGCAACCCACCCCAGTATTCTTGCCTGGAGAACCCATGGACAGAGGGACCTAGTGGGCTACAGTCCATAGTGTTGCAAGAGTTGGACATGGCTGAAGCAACACACACACAGAGTCATGAATGTTTTTTTTTCAAACTAAACTCTTTCAACTACTAATAAGCTAGATCAACCTAACTCTAATCTCTAGCTAAAATTCCTAAGAATAATATAGTCTTAATATCTAGGGATGAACTATAAATTGTACTCTTCCGTCAAAGCCCCTGATTGCTTTTGCATACGTATTTGTGCTTTGGTAATTTAGAATTTATTTCTCTCTCTTCTCCTCTCCTCCAGGACAGCTCCTGTCTATTTAAACAGAAAGAGCTTTAATCTAAGTCAGAGCCAAGCCTGGAGAGTCGGGGAAAGGCAAATCTCCTGAAGTTCAAAATCAATTGGGTTGCTATTAACAGCCTTGCACTTGTACCCGTTTCAGCACTCAGTGCTGAAGCTTGGAGCTTTTTTATCTAGAGCTGCTTATTTTGTCTCAGAGTATGGTGAGGGTCCCCAAGAAATGACCCAGAATCAAGTGCCGGGGAGGTACTGGACTTTTATAGCCTGAGACTAAACACAAACTTGAAAGTAAATTTCATCATTAAAGATAGAAGAAATGACAATAGGATTCCTGCTTCTTTTAAGAGCCAACACCAGAACACCCACTGGCAGTGAACACCAGGTATTGAAGATTTTTTTCCTTTTAACAAAGGTCATCTTCTTTATCCAGCTGCCTTTTTGTGTGGTAAGACAAAAATCGACTCAGCTCACACAAGATTTACTTTGTGTTTCTCTTGAATAATAGACTTTAATGTACGCAACAGAAGTCATACTTGCCATTCCTGAAACAAATGACTGTTTGTGATTTTGAAGCTGTTCTGATTTCACCAATAGCAAGTAGAAGACAGCATATGTTTTGCAGTTTATGACGGATTGCACCAAGAATTTGCACATTTATTTTCACAGATCAAAAGATGCATGTGTATTACAGCCATAAAGTAGTTGCTATTAGGTGTGTATTTGGCAAATGTAAACTTAGGAACCTGGCCTTCCCAGGTGGTGCTTGTGGCAAAGAATCTGCCTGCCAATAAGAGATGCAGGTTTGATCCCTGTGTCAGGAAGATTCTGGAGTAGGTAATGGCAACCCACTCCAGTGTCCTTGCCTGGAGAATCCCATGGACAGAGGGGCCTGGTGGGCTACAGTTCATGAGGTCGCAAAGAGTTGGACATGACTGAAATGACTTATCACGCATAAACTGAGGAACTAGGAATTTGGCTTACCTTCTGATCATCACTTAAGAGCAACAGAAAATTTGAAACTAAAACTAGGATTATTTTAGTCAACAATAATGAGGTCACATTTGGAAAACAAAAGCTATAAGTAAAGAATAATAGACTCAACAAAATCGTAGATATTTGGTTGAGAAAAACAGGATGCATGCCATCCTCTGCTTCATGTACTGGTAACCACAAAAGGGCCACTGACACTCAGGTTTTTGTACCTGTGTGCTCAGTCCTGTGTAACTTTCTTGCAGCCCCATGGACTGCAGCCTGCCAGACTCCTCTGTCCGTGGGATTTTCCAGGCAAGAATACTCAAGTGTGTTGTCTTGACCTTCTCTAGGGGATCACACCTGCATTTCTCATGTCTCCTGCTTTTTCAGGGAGGTTCTTTACCACCACCTGGGAAGCCCCCTTCCAAGAGCTTACTTGCTTTTGTGCTCGGTCGTTTCACTCATGTCTGACTCTTTGAGACCCATGGACTGCAGCATGCCAGGCTTTCCTGTCCTTCACTATCTTCCAGAGTTTGCTCCAACTCATGTCTATTAGGTCTGTGATGCCATCCAACCATTTCATCCTCTGTTGCCCTCTTCTCCTCCTGCCTTCAGTCTTTCCTACCATCAGGGTCTTTTCCAAGATGAGTTGGCTGTTCACCTCAGGTGGCCAAAGTATTGGAGCTTCAGCTTCAGCATTAGTCCTTCCAATGAATATTCAGAGATCGGGGAACTGGGACTTGGTGGGGTTAATCGACCTTCCCCAGATCCAGCCAGTCCATCTTAAAGGAGATCAGTCCTGGGTGTTCATTGGAAGGACTGATGCTGAAGCTGAAACTCCAATATGTTGGCCACCTCACGCGAAGAGTTGACTCATTGGAAAAGACCCTGATGCTGGGAGGGATTGGGGGCAGGAGAAGAAGTGGACGACAGAGGATGAGATGGCTGGATGGCATCACTGACTCAATGGACATGAGTTTGAGTAAACTCTGGGAATTGGTGATGGACAGGGAGGCCTGGCGTGCTGAGATTCATGGGGTTGCAAAGAGTCGGACAAAACTGAGCAACTGAACTGAACTTGAATCATTAGTCCTTTTATTTTTAATGATTTGGTCCATTTAACTATTAAATGTTTACTGGGGTTGTGAAGAGTCGGACACAACTGAGCGACTGAACTGAACTGAAATGAACTGAACTGAAGAAGTGGAATTTGAACTCATGTGTGTCAAACTTTAGCATCTGTGCTCTTAATCTTTCCATCTAGATCAAGATTTAGGAAGTTTTCATCTCTTGACTCAGGAATTCTGCTCTTGGGAATCTACTCTTATGAAATCATCTTTATTACTTGTGATAGAATTAATTTTCTTAATATTGGAGGGTTTTTAGATTTCTCCCTGTGTAAAGAGACATCATTTTCAGCTCAGTCCCTGCCCCAACCCCTGAGATGGGTCTCTCTTGGCCAGACTGCTGCTAATGTTATAAAAATCTGAGCAAAGTAAAAGAAGCCAAGAATTGGAGGTTAGCAGAAAAGTGGAGAGGAAGAGATAGACTGGCAGAGAGTAAAAGCCACATAATTTACAGATAAAGGAAAGTTTGGGGAGCCTAAAAGTTTGGGGGAAGATATTAGCAAAAGAAAGATAATTTAGGGGGAGAAGAGGGGTATTAAAATATATGGGAGGACATGAAACAATCTTTTCTAATGTCTTTAAAGACCATGACTCTAAAAGCATCATTAACTGAGCATGTGTTAGAAGTGCAAATTCTTAGGTCCCAACCCATATCTACTGAATCAGAATCTTCAGGATGGGGAGATTCAGCATTTTAATGATCCTTTGAGTGTATAAGCTTGAGACACATGGCTTGAGACACACATTTAGAGAGTAGGATTGTACTTTCTAAGTGTACCCAGATCTGGAACCAAACTATGTGATACACAATTTAAATAGGGTGATGCACCTAATCCTTACTATTGCAGTGTTATATCATCAGTTATCATTGACTCAATGGACATGAGTTTGAGCAACTCCAAGAGATAGTGAAGGACAATGAAGCCTGGCGTTCTGCAGTCCACGGGGTCACAAAGAGTTGGACATGACTTAGTAACTGAACAACAACAACAGTCAACAGTTAAAAACCTAAATATCCAACAGCATGTGAATGATTAAGTAGAAAATGCTATACTGACTCAGTAAAGTATAACATAACCATCAAAACATTTTTTATCATCCTTTAAGAGGAAAAAGGCAGAATACAAAATCATATGTGCTACATACATATACATTATAGAAACTCAGAGAAAAAGACCAGACATGAATATATCAAAAGATTAACTGTAGTTATTTTTAGATAGAATATGGGTTGTTTTCTCCATTTTGATTTATTACTCTATTTCCTTTTTTAGAAGCATTTTATTACTATTTTGACTGTGTTGGGTCTTCATTGTCATGCTAGGCTTTCTTTTTGTGGCACACAGATTTAGTTTTCCTGTGTCCTGTGGGATCTTAGTTCCCTGACCAGGGATCAAACCCACATCCCCTGCACTGAAAGGCCAGGGAAGTCCTTTCTTACTATATTATTGAGTTTCATACATTTCCTATAATGATCATGCAATAATTTTATAAAGAAAAATACGTGATAAACTTTGTTTCTGTGATAAAACGCTATTTAGAACAATACTTCCTCCTGATTGACCCTAGACATGGACTGAAAGGCTCAGATTAGGTTTAGAGAAAAGTTTCAGATTGAGAAGAGTGGTCAGGGATGCCCCAGGACATGTTGAGATTCTGATTTTGTTTGTTTACAGCCTCCTTGAGAATTTGCTTGTAATCATTATGCCATATTGTTATCAGTTAGCAATAGTAGGTTCAGTTGCATGACAGAAAATGACCCCCTGCCCCCGCAAACAGTGGCAATTTAAACAAATTAGTTTATTACTCAATCACAAAAGAGAAAAGGAGAGGCCAATAATTTCTTAGCTTCTCACTCAGAAATCCCACAACACAATTATGCTTATACCTCATTTCCCAGAAGTTAATCACAGAGGTGTACCTTAGGTAGAAAGAGGTTGGAGAATGTAATTTTCTGGCTGAAAATACCAATATATTGTCCTTCTGAAAACCTCGAGTTTCTGTTATAAGAAAGATAGGGAGAATAGATACTGAGTAGCCAAAGTAACTGTTTGCTGCCCTGAAGAAGTTATAAAGGAATAACAGCAAGGATGTACTTTTTGCCTGTGTGCTTTCCCTGGCGTAAGGGAAGAGCGGGACTATGATGGACAGAGGACCATTGTGCTTATCAGCAAACCTCTACCAAAATTAAATATAATTTGGCAAATTAATTCAACTGAACAAATAATTGCTTGATGCTAATTTGCTAGTCTTGGGTGTACATAAATCATTTTTATACACAAGAATTTAACTCTATAAAGTTTTTCCCCTCCGTAGTCTCCTCTAATCCATGTTTCATTTCATGTCCTCTTTGTTACCCCCAAATCAAACAATTCATTTTATAGGTAAGAGTAGTCAAGATAAGACAATGCAATTCCAAGACCTATATCTGTTCAAGACAGAGAATGACACAAGACAGGAAAGGACTCCAGAGACGGGAGAGGTCATCTTTTTCTTAAGTGCACATAACCCTGCTGGTTACATGCAAGCTAGATAAGTGCCCTACAAAATTTAGGATTCTGAGATACTTTTGGAAATTTCCATATATTCCAAAAACCTCTCTAGGATTTCCTAGGGGTCATGATCCCAATTTTAAATAAGGCGACATCAGTCATTATTCTAAAAAGAACTCTGGTAGCCTATCTTTCACCTAGTTAAACATTTAATTATAAAGATTAAACTACAAAGAAGAAATCTATGGGGAACAATGGATATGACAGTAAGTTATCTTCTTTTTTTTTTTTAAAGATAGTATCTCCCAGCTGAAGACCAATATAAAGGCTAGAACTCAAGCAAATCTTTTTCTGAAAAATGGAGTAAATGAATTCAAAGAAAACTCTAAAATATCACCCCAGACATCAATTAGAGTGTCAAATAGAAGGGATGGGCTGCCCAAAGGAAACTCATGAACTTTTTATTGGATTGGGGGAAAACCCATGTTTCTTGCCTTTCTAATGGATATAACAGTACCAGGGAAAACTTGAATGAAAATACGATCTGCTGCTGCTGCTGCTAAGTCATTTCAGTCGTGCCCGATTCTGTGCGACCCTGTAGACAGCAGCCCACCAGGCTCCACCGTCCCTGGGATTCTCCAGGCAAGAACACTGGAGTGGGTTGCCATTTCCTTCTCCAAGGCATGAAAGTGAAATGTGAAAGTGAAGTCACTGAGTCATGTCCAATTCTCAGTGACCCCATGGACTGCAGCCCACCAGGCTCCTCCATCCATGGGATTTTCCAGGCAAGAATACTGGAGTGGGGTGTCATTGCCTTCTCTGGAAAATATGATCTAGTAACCTTAAATTATGTGAAATTCCTCATCTTGTGAATTTTAGGGTTTTTAGCTTCCTTGATATGATCACAATTATTTCAGAAAAGCAGGCAAAGAATCAGAAAATAGGCAAATGGCATTATAGAAAGCATATCCAGTTGGTACTGTCTTCTGCATATGCAGGGCTGTTTACTTAATCAATCCCATAATTTTTTCCCAATTGTATTGAAAATGACTCCAACAGAGCAATTCCCACTACTCTTCTTTTCAGACCATGCCACAGTTAAATTGGAAAATTTATCTGATACTAAACTGAGACTTCCTTCACAATATACCAAAATTAACTCAGAATGGATTATGGACCTGGGTGTAAAATCTAAACCTATAAAACAGCCAGAAAGAAAAACAGGAAAACCCTTTGTGATCTTGGATTCAGCAAACATTTCTTAGCCATGGCACCAAAACACAATCCATAGTGAAGAAATAAAATTGATAAATTAGACTACATCAAAACTTAAAACTTCTGTTCTTTGAGAGATATTGTGAAATAAAATAAAAAATGAGGCAGGGGTATGGGAGAAAATATTTTCAAATTGTATATTTGATTAGGAAAAAATCTGCATGCAAAATATGTAAAGGATTGATACATCAATAATAAAAAACAATAAAAATATAAAAAAGTTTTAAACACATACTTTATCCAAGAAGATATACAGATAGCAAATAAGAAAAAGATTATCATATCATTAGTTCTCAGAGAAACACAAATTAAAATCACAATGAGATTTTATTATATATCTGTTACAATGGCTAAAATTAAAAAGACTGACCATACCAAGTGTTGGTGAGGATATAGATGAATTATTACTCTCATATAATGCTGGTGAGAATATAAAATGGTACAATCCCTTTGGGAAATGGTTTGGCAGTGTCTGAAAAGTTAATGCAGCCATTCTATTCCTAGATATTTACCCAAGAGAAACAAAAGCATATGTCCACACAAGGAAATGAACAAAAATGTCCATAACAGCAATTTTTGTAATATGTAAAGTCTAGAAACAGCCCCAAAGTTCACCGACTGGATACACAATCTATGTTATACCTATCCTATGAAATTACTACTCAGCAATAAAAATGAATGAACCATTGATATATGCTATGACAGGGATAACTCTCAGTAACACAATGCTGAGTAAGACAAACCAGAGTGAGGAAACATTCAGTGTATGGTTGCATGTATATAAAAGTATTAAAAAAAACCCAAGGTAGCCTATAGTGACAGAATACAGATCAGTGTTTGCCTGGGAAAAAAAGGGAGAGGGTGGGAAGGGGCAGAAGCGAGAGCCTGCAGAGGGGCAGGGGAAAATTTTGGAGGTGATGGATATGTTTATTATTTTGGTTGTGGTGATGGTTTGATATATATATGTCAAAACTCATCAAATCATACAATAATTTTTAAAATTGAAGTATTGACATATAACAGTATATTAATTTCATACATCTAACACAATGGTTTCATATTTATATACATTGTGAAATGATCATCCTAATAAGTCTAATAACATCTGTTATCACTTTAAATAGGCACAATTTATAGTATGTCAGCACAGTGGTAAAGAATCTGCCTACCAGTACAGGAGACTCAAGAGACGTGAGTTTGATCCCTGGGTCAGGAAGATCTCCTGGAGGAAGAAATGGCAAGCCACTTCAGTATTCTTGCTTGAAAAATTCCATGGACAGAGGATCCAAGTCCATGGGGTTGCAAAGAGTCAGACATGATTGAGTGTGTGAACAGGCACACATGTACAGTCACTACAATAAAACTGTTTTAAAAAATGAAATGAGGATTTCCTATTTTGGTTGACCATTCTATCATTTTATTTTGCTTTGTTTTTTCATTTATTTTTAAATAAAAAAATTGGCCACACTGCATAGCATGTGGGGTCTTAGTCTCCAGTCCAGGGATTGAACCCATGCCCCATCATTGGAAGCATGGATTCCTAAGCACTAGACCATTAGGAAAGTCCCACTCTATCATTTTAATACTGTATATCTGCTCACATTCTAATTTCTTGCACATTACAATCTTTCAGTGTTTCTGTAAGATTATCCTTGTTCAATTTGCTATAAAAATTCTCATTTTTAGACAATTTCCCTCAGATTGATGTTACTCTACATCTCTATCAGTTTGTGTCTGTCTGTCACTCAAAGATTCTGCTGAGACAATCCTGTTTCATCACCACTAAAATGAAAGAAACAGCAATTTACATAGGGTTAAGAGGATAACTGAGGTTATATTTTGGTAATCTCTGAAGTGCTATACCTGTCTGACAAACACATTCAAGGTCAGGTAATGCCCACCCAATTCTCTGAACGTGGGTGCCTAGGCCCACTGACCACCCTCCCTGCTGGAGAGGGCAGGAAAAACCATCCTGGACTCTTGAAGAAGGCTTGTTGCTGCAACCAGCAACAAACAATCATGAAAAACAGGGTTCCTGTACAAGATGGAGGAATAAGAAGATATAGATCTCACCTTCCCCGATGAATACATCAAAAATACATCTACACGTGGAACAGTACTCCTGAAAACTAACTGGAAACAAATGAGAGATTGTATTATGATTGTTATAATGAATTACCATTAACATAATTATTATTTCTAGCCTCTAAGCAGCTATAGTTTTTCTATAATCGATAGCAACAATGCGACAAATTTAAGGCTGACAGGAATAATATTCTTTTTTTTGTTTTTTTTTGCATTTCTCATGACCCCTCATATAATTCTCAGAGCATAATAGAGATTCAGTAAATACTTGCATGCATGCTAAGTTGCTTCAGTCTTGTCTGACTCTTTGCAACTCTTTGGACTGTAGCCAGACAGACTCCTTTGTCCATGGGTTTCTCCAAGCAGCAATACTGGAGTAGGTTGCCATGCCCTCCTCCAGGGCTTAACCCAGGGATCGAACTCATGTCTCCTGCGTCTCCTGTATTGGTAGGTGGGTTTTTACCACTAGTCCTACCTGGGAAACCCAGTAAATACTTGAGTGATTAATATTTTCTCCTCTCACTGTGTGTAAGGTAAAACATCAAACAAGGCATAGAAAAACGTTCTTAACACTTTTGCTCTAGAAAACTTAGAATTATACTGAAATATTGGGTATGGTTGAAAGTATGCTAGAACAGGTGTCTAAAAGTCTAGATTGCTTTTCTAAAAACAATGTTATTTGAAAAATTCTGTTTGGGGCTCTCTAGACTTCAAGTTCCTAGCCTAAAAGAATGTTTAAGTCCCCCAAACTCAAATGCATAATCTTCTCATCACTACAAATTTTCACCTCCAATAAGAGGAAGATAGAAAGTTAACTTTATGATGAAAATTTTGTCATTTTTAGTTCTAAAAAATATTGCACTTTTCATAAGAAAGGTACCAGCAGCATTGAACCAAACAAATAACAAAATAAGTTTGTGAAAACTTTTTTATACTGGATAGTTTTTAAAAATTCAAGTTTGCATCATAGAAAAAAACCCAGAACTTTGTCATTATTCCTTTTGTTTTCCTGTTTAGTACTTGAAAGAAATCTTTGCATTATATTTCTGGGGAGAAGAGCACCCTACATTTTTTAGAGCACAGAATCTGTACTGAACTGACTAGAAAGGTCGTTTATATAACAGACCTACTCCTTGGATGGAGGGAGCAGTATGCCATAGGGCATATGGGTTTAACAATTATACTTAACTGGCCCTAGGATCAGAAGGTCCTATATGTGTCTCCCTAAATCTCCTGTTGTAATTGTTTGCTGTTTCATAGTGTTGAATCATATTAGAAGATCCTCTGATTTATTTTCCAGTAAAGTTAGCAGCAACAAAGTGGCATTAGTTAAAGAAAATTTGGGGGCTTCAGTGGTGTATCAGTGGAAAAGACTCTGTCGACCAATGCAGGAGATACAGCTTCAACCCCTGGTCCGGGAGGATTGCACACGCCACAGAACACCTAAGTCTGTGCATCACAACTATTGAGTCTGTGCTTTAGAGCCTGGGAGCCCCAACTACTGACGGCCGCTTGCCTAGAGCCTGTGCTCCTCAGCAAGAGAAGACTCAGCAATGAGAAGCCCATGCATCACACCTGGAGAGTAGCCCCTGCTCACCACAGCTAGAGAAAAGCCCTGCACGGCAATGAAGACCCAGCACAGCCAATACCAACCAAATAAATAAATAAAATTATTTTTTTTAAAAAGAAAATTTTGTATTGAAGTGTTGATGACATTAAAGGTTTAAGCACTTCAGGCTTGCTAAGGGCACAGATGTACAGATTTGAGGGACCACCTGCCTTCCTCATTTGTTATATAAAACACTTCTATTTTCAGCTCAACAAATATTTATTAAATATCAATTATGGGCTAAGAACGTGGAATGTAGAAATTAATGTTTTAGCCCCTCCCCATTAAGGAGCTTATAGAAGAGATCAAACAGCCTGATAAACAAAATGTAACCCTATGGAAACCATGATCTCATGTGATCCAGTCTCGGAGCAATTACAGAAGCATAGTCAGATAACCAAAAAAGCACTTTTGAAGAGGGCCAACTTCTGTTACTCAAACTCTGAGAAATGAAATACAATCTTTGTTTCTAAAAAACCCATTCTCACCCATTTCACTCTCACTGCAGGCATTCCTGCTTTTCTTCCCAACTCAGAGAATATTTCCTTCTCCTCCTGCCCCAACTCCATAATCTCCATGAAATTTTGCTTCAAGACATCCTTATCTCCTGATTCTGCTTTAAACCTGCTACAGAAAGTCTTAGAAATAAGGAAAGAAACAGATCTAGCTGGGCCAGTAATCTCTTTAGCAGCCAGGAGGAGATGTTTGAATTATGCTATTTTTTTTTACCTTGCACAAAGGAATCAGGAATTAGTATGAAAGGTATTGTGATGGAAATATATACAAGGATGAGAACTAGCTTGAAGGAAGTAAATGGAAGACTTTACCAAAGACCTCTTGCCACTTAGGTTTTGATGGGTCTTAAAAGAGTCGGACACGACTGAGCGACTGAACTGAACTGAACTGAACTGAAAATTTGTCAGAAAGGCAAGTAGGGATTGTGGTGATAGACAAAGTTTTATTTACAAGTGTCTTTGGATGTGGGTAAATTGGGAGACCAATAAGAATCCTGGAAGATAATGAGGTACTTCTTCCAACACGAAGTTTACTCCTTGGTGAAGGATAAGGCAGAAATGAACAAGATAAGGAACTGGATATTTCCTTTGTAACAGCTAGTATTTTATAGGATGACATAGAATGATGATGTGTACATAAAATAGTACATGGTAAGTCCCTTCAGTCATGTCCAACTCTTTGCAACCTATGGACTGTAGCCCACCAGACTCTTCTGTCCGTGAGATTCTCCAGGCAAGAATACTGGAGTGGGTTGCCATTTCCTTCTCTAGGAAATCTTCTGTTCCCACAGATAGAATCTACATCGCCTACATCTCCTGCATTGGCAGATGGGTTCTTTACCACTAGCGCCACCTGGGAAGCCCAGATAAAGGGAAGTTTTAAATAACACAGGGAGCCCAGCCTAGTCCTCTGAGATGATCTAGAGGGGTGGGATGGGGGAGGAGTGAGAGGGGCCATATATATAAAATATTGTAACTGATTGCATTGTCAACAGAAACCAACACAATATTATTAAGCAATTTTCCACCAATAAAAAATTAAAAAAAGAAAAGTGATGATGTGAAGATGTTTTGGACATAATAAAATTAAAAAGAAAAACATGGACAAATAAACTATTTCTAATTCTAATATGCTAAATTCACTTAAATATAATTCTAACCCACATAAAGTAACCTGCAAGGAGGTCAAATGTGGTGGTATTGAGACTTCAGTTATCAAGGGAGCTGCTAGTAAAATCATTCTGCTAAAAGTGGGATGCCAGATAATTTCTAGGCTTGCTTGCTGACTGTGTCATTTCACAGAAAGAGCAGGTACTGACAGAGAGAGCTGCATCTCTGAAATTAATTCTGAATATAAGGGAGGGTGACGTGGTCAGGCGGACATCACAGGGAATTTGGGAGAAAAGAGTTAAGAGAATTATGTCATTTTAGAATTCATAACAACCAAATAAAGTATTGCTGGACATACTTATATCCATGTCGTCCATTTGAAAGATTTTATTCATTCAGAAATATTTATCAAGTACCCACTGTGTGATTTATTTGCCTATTCACCAGGGTCATGTATGTGTGTGTCTATCTGGATGTGTCTGTGGTTGTATGTAGAGAGATAGAACTCGCTCCTGCCCCAGATTCACTACTCTTGTCAATTCAAAGGTATCATGTTTATGATGATAACTCGTATGTCTCTGGGTCTGACTTCTAAGCTTCTTGCAAAAGATTTTAGGCTCTGCAGCTGCTCCCTCAACACACACACACACACATGCACACTTCTTGAAGTATTCAGAAAATGACCCAATTTTAGGAATTTACAGAAATATTTTAAAAGAGAGATTTGGATTTTCTCATGTCATGAAATTGGGAGTGTGAGCCAAGTTTATCTATATATCTGATAGGCCCAGCTAAGAGCTCTGTCTCTCCCTGAGAACTAGATAAGGACAGGAATGAATTCATGTGACAGCCACCACCCTACATCGTCCTCAGAATCGCTTTTCCTTTTCTGAACAGAGTCTGTTTCATGAGAGAGTTTTTCCTGGGCCAAGCTGACATGCAAAACTCCTCAGTCTCATGCTAAATAGACTTCCAGCCAGCTTGTCACCCTGGCTTACTTGACTTGTTCTAGAGGCAGTTTATACTCTGAATGGCAACCCCACCACAGATTAATCAGCTTCAGTGGCTCAAATTGGTGAGGATAGGGACACGCTCAAATGTAAACACTTCAAATTTAATATTTAATTATATAAGCACAACTAGTTAGGCTGCATGGGGAGTTTTGTGGGGTTCATGTTTAAAACCACGTAAAAGTTTGAGAGAAAGACACATAACCAAAAATGAAAACAAAACAGAAAAATAAAGACAGAGAATTGTGTCAAGCAAATCGAGCTTCAGAGTAAGTTAAGTATAAAATAGCCAAGACTAGGGGGAAAAAACCTTTCAAATCTATCTTAGAGTGAAAAAGGAACAAGGTAAAAACGGGCTCGATGTTTGAGTTTCATCTTATTAGGCTAACAGATTACAGTAAGGAAAAAACAAAACAAAACTACTCATCTCCTAATTTGCTTCTATTTTCTCTATCAAGGAAAATGATATTTAAACTGAAAAGAGTAGAACAAACATGGTTAAGAGGAAAATAATGCCCAAATTAAGTGAAGAGATGATGAGAGAGCGCCTAGCTGTTTTGAATAAATTCAAGTCCCTAGATTCAAGGAAATTATCCCCAGGGACCTGGGGGAATTTACAGGTGTGATCTCAGAAATACTGTCAGCAGCAGCCGTTGAGTATTTGCAGAAAAGACATATGATGACAGAAGATGGGAAATAGGTAAATGTTCTGATTTTATACAAGTGGAAAATGGTGTATTACAAGCACAACAGAACACTGAGCTCATCCACGATCCCCAGGAAAATCTGAGACTTTAAAAGCTGTTTTGAGGGAGGTTCAAGAGAGAGGGGACATGTGTATACCTATGGCTGATTCATGTTGATACATGACAGAAACCAACACAACATGTAAAGCAATTATCCTTCAATTAAAAATAAATTAAAAAAAATTTTTTTTAAGGTATTTTGAAAGGGCTTAGGGAATAACATGGCAATCTTTGGGATTCACTATGGATTTGTGCTGAAACCATACCAAGGTGCCTCTTGGATCTTGTTAGGAACAAGATGAGGCAGGGAAGCGGGATTGATAGTGATTTAAAGAAACAAAGTAGGGAATTCACTGGTGACCCAGTGGTTAAGACAAGACAGTTTCACTGCTGAGGGCCTGGGTTCAATCCCTAGCCAGGGAACTAAGATCCTGTAAGTTATGAGAAGCGGCAGCTCCCCCCAAAAATGAAAATAAAGAAGCAAACTAAAACAAAAGCAAGATCAAATCGGTACTTGTCCTCCAGTTGTATTTATCTACTTGCTAGGGGTGAAATTAGGATGAGCTGAAAAAAAGAACTTCAAAGCAAGCAGCCAACTTGAATGATAAAAAGATACAAGACTCTGGGAGTGTGCTAGCAGGAATGTTAAAATTAGCAAAAGCCTGCTAATGTCAGACTGAAAATAGAGTGGATGCAAACATCTATCAGTAATCCAGAAAAATAGTGCATCTGTACCGTCCTTGGTCATTATCATGTGCTAATAATGTGACGCAAAATGCATTTTTTCCTCTGACTATTTGGTGAGGAGTGGACTATAAGCAATAATCAACTGGACCAGAGCAACAAATGATCTCATCCTACAATTTTTGTGCTGAAAGGATCTTTGTAACACTTGAGGTAGCAAAAACTGATCAGGAGGCAGGTTGATTCAATAGGTTGAATGCTAGACTTATTAGTTTTTGTTTTTGTTTTTTGATGTGTTTACTAATTGAAGTTCAATATGATGTTGTAGAGATCTGGATTTCAGGAGGACATCTAACAATTCTCTCATTTTAGCCATTTATGGACCATATGCCACACACTATGGTAGGAATTTCTTGTTCATTTATCTCTAATGTTTCTCTGATGGTCCAACAGTAAATAATCTGCCTACAATGCAGGAAATACAGGAGATGTGGGTTTGATCCCTGGCTCGGGAAGATCCCCTGGAGGCAGGCATGGCAACCCACTCCAGTATTCTTGCCTAGAGAATCCCGTGGACAGAGGAGCCTGGAGGGCTACAGTCCACAGGATTGCAGAGTCAGAAACAACTGAAGCAACTGAGCACACACATCTCTAATGCTTACAAAAGCCATGGTAATTCACAATATCTCTGAATTAAGATAAGGAAAGTGAGGCTCACAGAGGTTAAGTCACTTGCCAGAGTTGTCAGCTAGTAAGTGTAGAGATGAGATTTGAATACAGCTCTGCTCCTTGCCTATACTCTGCTGCTATACTGCACAGCCTCTTTTATGAACTGTATATATACACTTGGGTCAGTTGCTTCCCTTGTGGCTCAGCTGGTAAAGAATCTGTCTGCAATGTGGGAAACCTGGGTTCGATCCCTGAGTTGGGAAGATCTCTTGGAAAAGGGAAAGGCTACCCCCTCCAGTATTCTGGCCTAGAGAATTCCATGGACTGTATAGTTCATGGGGTCACAAAGAGTCGGATACGACTGAGCAGCTTTCATTTCACTTCAGTTGATAATACAGTCAGGAGGATTTCTAAATAAGTAAATAATTGTTCTAAAATAATTTTGGCAAATTTCAGATATAAAACCAAGGCCAAGGTACTTGTGTCCGTTTAATGTTATTGTCAATGATTTGGGTAAATACATATGTCATGAATTTGAAAAGGATAACTAATGCTTCATCCAAAAGAATTCATATTGAATAGCATGTACAAAGTGTAACAATGGACCACACCTCTTGGGTAAAATTAACTAGGGATTAAGTGCAAATCATGCATTCAGAACTTAAAACTATAATCTTCCAAGCACGTATTAACATTTGGCTTACTGGCAATCTGTGTGAAAAATCAAGTTTAATTAACAGCAACATCAATAGGAGTCAGCAGAATGATAATGTGGACAAAAAGAAGTGGGAGGAAGAAGAAATCTTTTTTGTAATTCATTTAGTTTTGGCTGTCCCGAGTCTTCATTGTTGAGTATGGGCTTCCTCTAGTTGCAGGAAACAGGGGCTATTCTTCATTGTGGTGCTCCGGCTTCTCAGTGCAGTGGCTTCTCTTGTTGCAGAGCGCAGGCTCTAGGTGTGGGCTCAGTAGTTGTGGCTCAAGGGCTCTAGGGTCTTGGGCTTCAGTAACTGTGGTTTAGTTGCTCCGTGGAACATGGAATCTTCCTGGACCAGAGATCAAACCTGTGTCCCCTACATTGGCGGCAGATTCTTAACCACTGGACCACCAGGGAAGTCTCAGAAGAAATGCTAAGGCTGCATTAATACTCATTCATTTATTTATTCATTTTTTACTTGATGTACACTAATCAAGGGAAATAAAAGACCATTTCACCTACTTTGTACCATTCCTCATGTATGGCTCACAGTGTTCTAGACATACCATAGTTTAAAATGAACTTTTGAACAACTGGGAGGAACCCAGGATGGGTCTTGGAAAGAAGACAGGAGAAAAGTTCTAGAGAACATGTTTACTGAGAGTTATATGAACATAAAATATTTAGCCTGAAAGTTCCTCAAATATTTGAAGAGAGTAGATTTCAAAGCTAGTCATTCATTTATTCATTTTGAATTCATTAAATATATAAATAGTTTTACTTATTCTTTCAAGATGGTGGAGTAGGAGGACTTGTGCTCATCTTCTCCTGCAAGAATACCCAAATCGAAATTAGCCACTGAACAACTATTGACAGGAAGATGTTGGAACCCACCAAACTCCTTGGATAGCAAACCAATCAGTCCTAAAGGAAATCAACCCTGAATATTCATTGGAAGGACTGATGCTGAAACTGAAGATCCAGTACTTTGGCCACCTGATGCAAAGAGCCAATCATCGAAAAAGACCCTGATGCTGGGAAAGATTGAAGGCAAATGGAGAAAAGGCCAGCAGAGGATGAGATGGTTGGATGACATCACTGATTCAGGGGACATGAACTTGGGTGAACTCTGGGAGATCCTGAGGGACAGAGAGGTCTGGTGCGCTGCAGTCCATGGGATCACAAAGAGTCAGACATGACTTAGTGACTGAACAACAGGAATAAATAATTAGTTTGGGCTGTATGCTAAATATGTCAGGCACTGTCCTTGGTACTAGAAAGAAAAAAATTGGAAAACATGATTCTTGGTGTGAAAGACTTTTTAGTCCAGTGAGAGAGAAAGAATTAGGAAAACTGAGACTCACAGTGTGTGCTATATACTAGAGGTATTCCTGGTGCAAAGAAAATGAGCACCTGGACGAGGCTGGAGGGTCACTGAAAGCCCAGAGAAAAGCGCACTCCAGATAAGATTAGAAAGATGAATAGGCATTACCTGAAGTGGGAGGTAGGGGGTTGGCAGGAAGGGCCTTTGGAGCAGAGGAAACAGCATGTGTAAATTTATGGGAAGATCTAATGACCACAGAAGAATTGGTGAAAACTCAGGACATTCTGATAACTGGGAGAAAGGATAATGTGTGTGGTAGCTTTGATAGGAAATGAGGCCTGAGTTGTATTCTAAACTAAGGAATTTGAGCTTTATCCTGAAAGCTATGTGAGCCTTGAAGCATTAAAACTAGGCAATGATATCATTAGATTTTCATTTTAGAAAGATCCCTCAAGCAACAGTGGGGCTAGGCTGGGGGCATTAGGACTGGTTTTCATTGTTGGCAGTAGTTTGCTCTAGAAAGTCACTGCAAACGATAAATTAGTGAACCCTGAGTCATTGGCTCAGGGTTAAGCACAGGGTTAGGTTCCTTGCAAGCCTCTGGTCACAACATTTTCACCAACCAATCAATAAATAGCCTGGCTTTATATGTATTTATATTTAAAGATACCTTATATAATACATATCTTAAAGATAAATATATATATATATATGTATGTATGTGTAACTGAATCACTGTGCTGTACGCCTGAAACATGGTATTATAAATCTATGAAGAATTGATGCTTTTGAACTGTGGTTTGGAAAAGACTCTTGAGAGTCCCTTGGACAGCAAAGAGATCAAATCAGTCAATCCTAAAGGAAATTAACTCTGAATATTAATTGAAAGGACCAAAGCTTCAGTACTTTGGCCACCTGATGCAGAGAGTTAACTCATTGGAAAAGACTCTGCTGCTGGGAAGGACTGAGGGCAAGAGGTAAAGAGGGCAACAAAGGACAAGATGGTTGGAGGCATCACTGACTAAGTGGACATGAGTTTGAGCCAACTCTGGGAGATGGCGAAGAACAGGGAAGTCTGGCATGCTGCAGTTCATGGGATCTCAAAGAGTCAGATAAAACTTAGCAACTGAACAACAATAGCAAATACTGCAGTGTAAAAAAAGTCTCATCACAAGAGGGAAAAAAGCTCAATTATAGGCAGCATTTCTAGCTGAGGAGCGTTTAATGTGACAAATGTGACTATTCTTTCTTTGGCTTTCAGCCTCACAACATTGCTGTCCACCATGCTTTTTTAAAATTGTAAGGCTTCCCTGGTGGTCCAGTGGTTAAGAATCCATCTGCCAATGCAGGTGACGTGGGTTCGATCCCTGGTCGGGGAACTAGGATCCCACATGCTGCAGAGGAACTAAACCTGCATGCCACTGCTACTGAGCCGGTGTTCTAGAGCTTGTGAACTGCATCCATCAAGACCACACACTGCCACTATTGAAGCCTGTGTGCCTAGAGCCTGTGCTCCACACCAAGAGAAGACACCGCAACCGGAAGCCTGCACACTGCAGTAAAGAGTGGCCCCCACTTGCCGCAACTAGAAAAAGCCCACGTGCGGCAACGAGGACCACCACAGCCCAAAAATAAAATTAAAGAAATAAGTCTTTACAAAATAAACACATAAAATCAGTCATCATCTCATGAATCCACAAATACATCCACTTTTCCATAGCCTCATCATGTACTGTAGATGGTACTGTAGCACTTTCTGGAGGACCTCCTGTACAGACCAACACATTTCATCTTCCTTTTCTGAATGTACCCTGCTGTTGATTGGTTAACATTGAAATGATGGCCAACAGCAATGTTATTCATGCCTGAATCTTGCTTGTTCTAACTCCAGAGCCCTCCTGGTGCTTGGGAGTACTAGACAGCACTTCTGTACTACGCTGGTCATTTTAAACTGCAGAATCACCAAAAAAAAAAGAAGAAGGCACAAAAATGCAAAAACTGTGGCAATGAATAGACTGCCAAAAGGAAACTTGTTTACAGTCTGAGAAGAACTCTGCTTCGTTCAGTCTCTGCTGAGAAAATGCTCACTGCTCACTGGGAGACTCGAATTTTTCACCACTCTGAGTACATCCAGGAACAACTGTGAAAGCCTGGAAATATTCATTTTAGGGGTTATAAACAAATTTGGGCAAGGAGGGTAATTTTCAAACAGAGAACTCACAAATAATGAGGATCAACCATACTTTCAGTCTTCCAAGTTATGGCTGATGCACGCACACCTGAATTACGGCAGGTGCGGACAGGGGAGGTGGATGGGTCCATTCAATCAATATTTATTTCAACTATGTGCAGAGTTTAGTGCTAAGAACCAGGGATACGGTGAAACATTTCAACCCTGAGGTATGTAGATGACAAAGAAGAATTGCAGGGTTGGTGCAGAATTGTAGCGAAAGGTATAAACTTTAGTAAAAGAGAGATTTCAGATACGGCAAAGGAAGTATGGGAAATACTTTTTGAAGACCTTGGTGATGTCTTGAAATTTTTTTCTTTAAGACGCTCAGTCCCAGAGGGTAAAGTGGGAGGGTTTAGAGCAGCAATCTCCAACCTTTTTGGCACCAGGGACTGATTTCGTGGAAGACAATTTTTCCACTGATGGGGGTGTGTGAATGATGGGCAGCGGCTATAAATACAGGTGAAGTTTTGCTTGCTCGCCCACCACTCAGCTCCTGCTGTGTAGCCCAGTTCCTAATGGGCCACAATCTGGTACCAGTCTGTGGCTCAGCGTTTGTGGAATTGATGATTTAGAGGACAGGGGAGAAGTGAAGGTCTGAGTTAATTCAAGAAAGAATAAGTGGGGAGGGAGGTAGGAGGGGGGTTCATGTTGGGAATCACATGTACACCCGTGGTGGATTCAGGTCAATGTATGTCAAAACCAATACAGTATTGTAAAGTAAAATAAAGTAAAAATAAAAATTAAAAAAAAGAAAGAATAAGCCAATATGGGAGTGATAATAAGACAGAAAATCAGTGACTAGAAGTAACTACATGTTGAGCATTGACTTAAAAAATAGTTAGTTTTGAGGCATAATGAATTTACTTCTAAAGGTTTACATACACGAGAGAAGAAAAACATCCAGATTTCTTTTTTCCCTAGATCTTTGATTTGGGTAGATGGTTCCCTAAGAGACGCACTCATCAAAATATGGAAACAGCAGAAGATGGGATTGGAAAGAAAAGAAGACTGGGTTTGTTTGGGATATATTCCATTTGAGGGCCTATGTGACATCCAAGTAAAGATGTTCAGCAGAGAATTGAAATCACAGAACTGGAGTTCTCTGAGTGCTCTGGGTTACAGATGAAGAGTTGGGATCTGGTAGTTGACATCAGAGGTGTCAGAGGTTTCTATGAGGACACATAGCACCTATTTATTGAAAGAAGAAAAAACAAGGTGTCCAAGGAAGGATTCTTGGAAATATAGTAATTTAAGGGACGAGTTGATGAAGAGGAACTGACAAAGGATACTGAGGGTATCCTAAGGGGGTGGGGTGGGGTGGGGAATCCAGCCAAGGGTGGACAGAATTACAAGAAAAGGTTTCAGACATGTGAAAATGTTAAGTGCCAAGTAGTATGATGTGTGAAAATAACAACAGACTGGGTGCATGCAAGCGCAGACAATGATTCAGTAACAGACATTCAGTAGGAGATTGTATCAACATCTTAGAGTTAGGGTTAGATATGAGCAAACTTTTTGGCCAACCCAATATTAAACAATATTTTTAGATAACATTAGGCTTCCCTGGTTGCTCCGGTGGTAAAGAATCTGCCTGCAATGCAGGAGACCCAGATTCTATCCCTGGGCCAGGAAGATCCCCTGGAGAAGGGACTGGCTACCCACTCCAGTATTTTTGCCTGGAGAATTCCATGGACAGAGCAGACTTGCGAGCTACAGTCCACAGGGTTGCACAGAGTTGGACACAACTGAGTTACTAGCACTGTCACTTTCACTTTATGTTCTGATTTGAGGGGAGAGAAGGAGAATTGGAAGGGGTGGAATATAAGCCTTAACACGGGAGATTTTATTGGCAGGGATCGTTTAGGATTCAGTATTCTGTCAAGGAGCCCTGGAACCGGCTCTAATAGTTTATCAGGATGGCTCCTTGAAAATTGTGTGTAATGATGATCAACAGGAAATGAAGACAGCAGATCTTTCTTGGTGGGGTAGGGAAGACAGGATTAGAAGGCTCATGATTGTGGGAATGTGTGAATAAATGTATGGTCTCAGTACTGAAATGGTACAGCCTTGCTGCGTTTCCTGAGAAGGTCTGAAGGAGCATGGTCCCAGGGACTGAGCAATCAATTGCATGCAGCAATAGCCACCTCAGTAACATACCATAGTATTGTTTTTCCTTCCTTCTGTTCTTCCCTCTATTTATGCTCACTCCTGCTGTCTGAGATTGCACTAGATTTCAAAATAAGACCACAGAGACTCTTCTTTCTGGGAAACTCAAACAATAACAGTTTCAGAGACTACAAGAATAGTCTCTGAAAAGCATCTTTTCCTGTGATGTGTTGTAACAATAATATAAATTTCATCCATAACTGATGTTTTATCCAATATCCTTATACAATTTCTTCTATAATCTCATCCATACCAACTAGTTATACTCTTGTTTATTATTTCACTATGATCTCACGACCACTCAGATTTTCAGGGGAGGTATTAGGATTTCCGTTAGTATTATCTGGCAAATCCAAATTGAGTCTTACTTTTATTTCCTGGCTTTATTGCTAACCACCCTAGAATTCTCTGTAGTATATCTCTTTCTTAACTTGTGTTTTCAGCACCTTCCAATTTTGTATTGTCTGAGAACTAAATAAATGTGAGCGCAGTGGAACTCAAACAGCTGTATGTATTTAACTACAAGGTTCAATGCCCAATTCGTGCTCTGCTTGTGCAGCCATCAGGAGAGCTCTGAAAGGAAAATCTGCAAAGCTTCCAGCATATTTTATTAATGACCAGCCAGACACCATAACCTACACCAGGGAGATGAGGACCTAATTAATTAGGCATAATACTACTTAGTACTTACCATTTTCAATAAATATTACTACATGAATGAAAGAATCCTCAAAAGACTCCCATGAAGCCAGAACTATTAATTCTATTTTACAGCTGGGGAAACAGAAGCAGAAAGGTTCTTGGATTCACCCAAAGCCACAGAGAGAGGTGGTATCAATCCCCAATTCGGTTTTCTCAGAGCTGGCCCTCTAGACTGTTTTTACAGCTTGATTTTCTCAGAGGTCAAAAGGTACTCACATATAAAACTTTAAGAAATGTGTGGGAATACCAATAGCCTAGGTGCATGGAAGTGCAAAAACAGTGTCAAGGGAGATTTATCATTTGCTTCTCCTACTTCTCTTTATGGGGAGGGGTTTATATGTTATATACAGGGGTTAGCAAGTAGCGCAGTCTCTGGCACATAATAGGTGCTCAGTAAACTTGTTTGTTCATTTTTTAAACAAAATATGTATTAAATTCCTGTAGTATTCCAGGTATTCTCCTTGACTTCCTTCACACCTAGGGACAAAGAATAAACAATAAACCTATAAATGAGTAAAACACATGTTATCATAGATAGTGACAAATGCTATGGAAAGGATGACCTAAAAAAGAAAAAAAGATATATGAGTAAAGGGTACTCGAGGTGGTAGGAATAGCAAGTTCAGACTCCTAGTACAGAAGCATCCTTGACATGCTTAGCGACATGAATAGCAGGGAGGGCAGAGTGGTGGAGTAGAGTCGGTGAGGGCAGAGGAAAAGAAAATAAAGTTGGAGGAGTGATACATGCAATCTTGTGGGCCATTTTGATAACTTTGGTCATTTACTCTGTAAGACTGTTTTTGCTGTTTAGTCGCTAAGTCACGTCTGACTCTTCTGTGACCCGATGGACTGTAGCCCGCCAGACTCCTCTGTCCCTGAAATTATCCAGGCAAGAATACTGGAGTGGGTTGCCATTTCCTTTTCCAGGGGTCCCTCCTAATCCAGGGGTAGAACCCAAGTCTCCCGCATTTGCAGGCCGATTCTTTAACACTAAGCCACCAGGGAGGCCCACGTTGCAAAGACAGGAAGATGCTGAAGAGTTTTGAATGTACTTGTGCTATGGAATGAAGTAGCTTACATTTTAATGGGCTTAGTCTTGCCTAAAGGCAAAGTGTGGAAATAGAGCAACAAATCAGGAGATTATTGCAATAATCTAGTTGAGAAAGAATGGTGACTTATATCAGGATCTTGGTGATTGAAGTGGTGAAAGGTGATCAGATCCTAGATATATTTAGAAGATAGAGCCATAAAAATTAAATTTGATGGACAGAATTTGGGGTCTGGAATAAAGAACAGAGTCAAGACTTGTTCCAAGGTTTTGATCTGAGAAACTGGAAGGGTGGAGTTACTATTTATTGAGATTAAGAAGACTATGTAAGGAGAAAATTTCAGAAGGGAAATCAAGAGTCCATATTTGGACATGTTAAATATGAGCAACCCTGGACTCTCCATGTGGTGATGGTGAGTAGAAAGGGATGTGTCACAGAAGATAAAGGAATGAAGTATTTCAAATGCAAGACAGGAAAAAAGACACAGCTGTGTATAACAGACTTTTGGACTCAGAGGGAGAGGGAGAGGGTGGGATGATTTGGGAGAATGGCATTCTATCATGTATACTATCATGTAAGAATTGAATCGCCAGTCTATGTCTGATGCAGGATACAGCATGCTTGGGGCTGGTGCATGGGGATGACCCACAGAGATGTTATGGGGAGGGAGGTGGGAGGGGGGTTCATGTTTGGGAACACATGTAAGAATTAAAGATTTTAAAATTAAAAAAATAAAAAAAAAAAAAAAAAAAAAAGCCTTGTACAAAGAAAAAAAAAACAAAAAGGAGGGAGAGGAATCTACTGTGTCAGAAGTTTCTGATATGCTGAAAACAATGAAAGACTGAAGATTGACTATGGGATTTAGAAAATGGGGCATTGGTGACCTTTTTAAGAAAAGATTTATTTATTTATGTATTTTTAGCTGTGCTGGATCTTCACGGCTGTGTATGGGCTTTCTCTAATTGCGGTGAGTGGAGGTTGCTCTTTTTTGGGGTGCGAGGTGGGGGCCTTCTCATTGAGGAGGCTTCTCTTGTTGGTGGAGCATAGGTTCTAGGGTGTGCAGGCTCAGTAGTTGTGGTGTATGGACTTAGTTGCCCTGGTGGCATGTGGAATCTTCCCAGATCAGGGATCGAGCCAGAGTCCCCTGCATTGGCAGGTAGATTCTTAACCACTGGACCACCAGGAAAGCCCACTGATGGTCTTAATGATATAAATGTTGGTAGATAAATAGGGCAAAAAGTCTGATAGAGTGGATTCAATAGAAAATAGTATGATTCATTGTGTGTCTAGATATAGCTATGTGTAGATACATACTGGGCTTCCCAGGTGGCACTAATAATAAAAAACCCACCTGCCAATGCAAGAGACATATGAGTCATGGGTCCCATCCCTGGATCAGGAAGATCCCCTGGAGGAGGGCATGACAACCTACTCCAGTATTCTTGCCTGGAGAATCCCATAGACAGGGGAGCCTGGTGGGCTAAAGTCCATAGAGTCACAAAGTGTTGGACACAATTGAAACAACTCAGCACAGCACAGTAGATACAAACATAGGTTGATCTTAGTCCAGGGAACTGAGAGGACTTTTGCTCTAGAAACAAAAATAACTCAGTAGCAATAAATTCCTCTCATCCTGATTGTGGTCTTCAAATACCATTTTCCATTAAGGAACCAGGGTTTCTTACAAGAAAAAAACAAATGCCAGAACTGCTGCCAAAAATTTACCAGATTAACCTGGGACATCTTGCCGTACCAGCTAGAAAAGAAGTTTTCAGATTTCTAGACTCATGCCATGATAGGCTAACTGGTACCATAATAAAATTAATGCTATGAACAACTGAAAAACAGAACGAAATATTTGAACGGTTGTTTTCAGTCATTGGACAGTAGCAACTGGATCCTCTACAGGAAGGATGGGCTTCCCAGGCGAATCAGCGGTGGAGAATCCTCCTGCCAATGCAGGAGATGTGGGTTCGATCTCAGGGTTGGAAAAGATCCCCTGGAGCAAGAAATGGCAACCCACTCCAGTATTCTTGCCTGGGAAATCCCATGGACAGAGGGGCCTGCTACAGCCCAGGCGGTCGCAAAGAGTCAGACACAACTGAGTCACTAAATAACAGAAGAAGAAAAGTATAAGCAAAGTGAGCCTCACAAGCCTTCTTACCTAGAGACACAGTCCCTAGGTAAGAAAGGGAGCTGTAGTAGTCTCTCTGCAAAAGATAGAGTTTGTTGTTTAGGTAGATGAAAAACAGCTGGAATTTGATGGACAGAATACCAGAGAGCAGTTAAGAAGACAAGACCTCCAGGAAAATTCTTAGTGTTCTCTTTGAGTTAATGACTGAAAACTAAGCTGCACATTTGTAGGGTGAGACCCTGCGGGGGCCAGGGAAAGAATACGTGCTGGGGAGTTGTGACCTAAATATTGCTGGAACTTGAACACATCTAGGAGATACTCAAGTTTGAACAGGCAGAGTAGAGAATGTGCTAGCCATTCTGTGATAGTAAGTTTTGATTTCTGGTGGAGAAAGTCATTTAAAAAGTGTTTTGGCTATTCCTCACCCTTTTTTCATATTATATATATATATATATGTTTATGTATACATATGTGTATATATGTATATGAACAGTTTGCCAAGTCTTATGAAAACACATAAAGATTTTGATTAGAATAATATGAAATCTGTGTATTGAATATTACATCTTAGGATCCAAGAACATGATGTGTTTCTATATTATTTACATCTTCATTAGTATCTTTTAGCTCAAATGGTAAAAAATTCACCTGCAATGCAGGTGACCCAGGTTCAATCCCTGGGTTGGGAAGATTCCCCAGAGAAGGGAATGCCAAACCACTCCAATATTCTTACCTGGAAAGTTATATGGACAGAGGAGCCTGGCAGGCTCCAGTCCATGGGGTCACAAAGAGTCAGACATGACTGGGTGACTAACACTTTCAGTTTTCACTTTAGTATTTTTATAAAGTTTACATTTTATCTGCTTAAAATTTATAAAATTCTGCCCCCCTCCATGATGAGGAGGGAAAAGTGCCTTTATTTTTTTTTAACACTTTTAGATTTATTAGTGTATGACTTACAATTTAGGTACTGTTCTAAATAGTTTTTTATTTTATTGCATTTTCTAGGTGCTTCTACATAATTGATAGAAAGACAATTGACCTTTATATGTTAGTTTTATATCTAGAAAGTTTTCTAAGCTCTCCTATTAATTTTAATAAATTGTCCATGGATTATTTGGGGCTTTCTACTCCTTGGAAGGAAAGTTATGACCAACCTAGAAAGCATATTAAAAGGCAGAGACATTACTTTGCCAACAAGGTCCATCTAGTCAAGGTTATGATTTTTCCAGTGGTCATGTATGGATGTGAGAGTTGGACTGTGAAGAAGGCTGAGCACAGAAGAATTGATGCTTTTGAACTGTGGTGTTGGAGAAGACTTTGGAGAGTCCCTTGGACTGCAAGGAGATCCAACCAGTCCATTCTGAAGGAGATCAGTTCTGGGTGTTCACTGGAAGGACTGACGCTAAAGCTGAAACTCCAGTACTTTGGCCACCTCATGCGAAGAGTTGACTCATTGGAAAAGACTCTGATGCTGGGAGGGATTGGAGGCAGGAGGAGAAGAGGACGACAGAGGATGAGATGGCTGGATGGCATCACTGACTCGATGGATGTGAGTTTGGGTGAACTCTTGGAGCTGGTGATGAACAGGGAGGCCTGGCGTGCTGCAATTCATGGGGTCGCAAAGGGTTGGACACAACTGAGTGACTGAACTGAACTGAACTGAACTGATGCAGACAATCAAACCATATGTGAATAACAGCAGTTATTTTCTTAGACAATTTAAGACTTTTTTTCCTTATCTTATCTACTGGTGGAGACTCTGATATGATGTTTCCTAGAAGATATTTTTGAATATTTTACAAAACCTCTAGCTTTGTCTCTTTGCTATTGCATTTAAAAAAAAACATATTGTACTGTTTTCTGCCTCTCTCTTTATTATTTCCTTCATTTTAGTTTCTTTGGGCATATTCTGCTTCTGTATTTCTACTTTCATAGTAGGATGTTTAGCTTATGCATATCAAAAATACAGTAAGGTTCCACTTCATATCCACCACATTTTCAAAAAGGCTGATAGAAATGTTGGCAACCATGTGGAACATTCTAGTAGAAATGTACATTGGTACAACCACTTGGGAAACCAAATTGAAGTTTAATATGCACATACTCAATGCTTTTTCAATTATATTCCTGTATATATTTCCTAGAAAAATTCTTGCACAAGTGGATCAGAAAATGTGGTGGTTGATTTTATCTGTTGACTGGCCACAGGGTGCCCAGATATTTGGCCAAACATTGTTTAGGTGTGTCTATGAGGGTGTTCTTGGATGAGATTACCATTTGAATTGGTAGACTGGGAAAGCAGATTGCCCTCGCTAATGTGGGTGGTCCTCATTTAATCAGTTGAGAGCCTGAATAGGAAATAGGGCTGGCCCTCCCATGGGTAGAAGGGCACTCCTTCTGCCTGTTCACTTGAGCTAAGATGCTGGTCTTTTCCTGCCTTCAGATATGAAGTGAAACATGGGTAGCTTTTCTTCTGTCTTAACAGCTGCCAGCTTTCAGACTGGGTCTCCAGCTTACTGACTTCAGATCTTGGGACATATCAGTCTCCATAATTTCATGAAATTGCATGAACAAATTTCTTTTCATCTCTTTCTCTGTATGTTTCTGCCTCTCTCGCTCTTTCTCTTTCTGGTTCCAGATAGCCACAATAAAGCAAATCTTGCAATAAAGCAAATCACATGAATTTGTGGTTTCCCAGTGCGTTTAAAAGTTATGTTTACATTATACTGTAGTCTGTAAAGTGTGCAATAGTATTATGTCTAAAAATATAAATACATATCAATTTAAAAATAGTTTATTGCAAAAAAACGCTAACAAACATCTGGCCTTCAGTGAGTCGCAATAGTAGTAACACTGAAGATCACAGATCACCATAACGAATATAATAATAATGTAAAAGTTTGAAGTAGTATGAGAATTACCAAAATGTGACCCAGGAACAGGAAACCAGTAAATGCTGATGGAAAATGGTGCCAATAGACTTGCTCAAGGCAAGGGTGCACAAACCTCCAATTTGGAAAACGTGCAGTATCTGCCAAGTGCAGTAAAGCAAAGCACAGTACAATGAGGTATGTCTCTGCGCATATCCGACTGGTTCTGCTTCTGTGGAGAACTCCGACTGAAATAGGAAGCATGGATTAAAACATTCATAAGAGCATAGTTCATGACAGCAAAAAAAATAGAAACACTCATATGACTCCTAACAGAGAATGGATGTACACACTTCATAACACAATGGAATAAATAGATGGAGATAAGAATATAGTAAATACAGCTCATAAATGTCAGCGTGAATGAATTTTAAAATATTGTTAAATGACAACAAAAAAGCAAGCCTGAGAAATATAAAGTATGATTCAATTTATGTACAATTCAAATAAGGGGAAAATGAAATATTTATAAACTGCAACTGTAAACAAATATACTATATGTACACAATATTATATAGACTTCCCCAGTGGCTCAGCAGTAAAGAATCCTCCTGCAATACAGAAGGTGCAGGAGATGCAGGTTCGATCTCTGGGTAGGGAAGATCCCCTGGAGAAGGGCATGGCAACCCACTCCAGTATTCCTGACTGGAGAATCCCATGGACAGAGGAGACTGTCTGGCTATAGTCCATAGCGTCACAGAGAGCTGGACATGGCTGAAGTGACTTAGCATGCATATGATATTATACTAAAAATATTATACTGTATGTTTAGTATATTATACTAAAATATTTTATTTACGATAATTTAAACACACTAAATATTATACAATGTATTATATATATTATATATAATGTAATATATATTATGTATACACCCCATTGTGTATTGTGTGCCCCTCTTGTGGCACCCCTAATACATAATATATATAATACATACTTTAGAGTATATCCTCTATACTTGAGAGAGAAAATAGAGTATATACTCTAAAGAAGATAAATTATGGGGCTTCCCAGGTGGTGCAGTGGTAAAGAATCCACCTGCCAATACAGGAGATGCAAGAGACGTGGGTTTGATCCCTGGGCTGGGAAGACCTCCTGGAGTAGGAAATGGAAACCCACTCCAGTATTCTTGCCTGGAGAATTCCATGGACAGAAGAGTCCATGGGGTTGCGAAGAGCTGGACACGACTGAGCAACTGAGCACACACACAGATAAATTATATATAGTGTATATAGTATGTTATACTACAAACAACTATAGTAGAAGTAACTATATATAAACAAATGTAAATAACCACACAAGAATATAAAAACTAAAGGGGAAAAAAGCAAGGGAGGTATTTTCACACAATTCAGGAGTTACGTCTGGGCAGGAGAGAGGGATGCAGTTGAGGAAAGGCTTACAAAGCGCCTCAAAAATCCCCACAATGGCCTGTTTCTTAAAGTGGGAGGTGGATGGATAAATGTTCGTTTTATTATGATTCCTTAAACTTTGTGTATATGCTACATATAATCCTATATGTGTATGTCTAATCCTAATGTGTTTATTATTTCTTAATAAAAAATTAAATCACACACTCTAGAATCAAACTGGAAAACCCAGCAGCCTAGGAGGATTCCTGTCTAGCAGTTTCTCACATAGTGTAGGCACTCAAAAAGATTGAATATTCAGATGGGAAGCCCAAGGTATCTGTTTCCTACCTCAAGCCCCGGAGACTGGTGGTGTCTGTCTTTCAGCACGGTCCTAGTTCTTCCAGGCTTTGGATGACATCATCCCCTCTGCCTCTCTCCATCTCCTGAATCTCCCTCAGCTCCAGTCGCTTCCTTGCTATCACTGGCTTGTGCTCTAGAGACACAATTCTGAGTTTAGAGTCAGACTTTGGGAGTCACGAACCATTCATCAACGAGCTAAATATAATTCCTGGCATATTTCATTGAGCTTAATTGCATTTTAAAATCTTTGAGCATAATGAAAATATCAGAAGATTTCATGTAAAAATTCTGAATCCTCTTGAAAAATAGGAAGATCTAGCAACAATGAGCTCATATTCCTCAAGTCAGAAACTTAACTGCTCATCTTAGGCCGATACGCTCTAGAGTGTGGTCCCCACCACATTGTTCTCTCCAACACAACAGTTACCATCTATCATCTCTCTTCCACTGTTTATTTTCTTATTATTGTTTGGAGAAATATTTCTTAAGTCACTTACCAAATAAAAAGTAGGACAAGGTGGCTGGGTGATTTTTCTTTAATAGAGGTCATTTTACTTATGAAGTGTGTTACTTGCCTGGGCACAGCTCTTTTCCAAGCCCCGCCCCCCTTTTTAAAAAATGGAGTATAATTGCTTTTCAATGTTGTGTTACTTTCTGCTGTACAATGAAGTGAATCAGCTATATGTATGCATATATCCCCCTCTTTTGGACATCCTTCCCATCCCCAACCCCATCCCACCCATTTAGGTCATCACAGAGCACAGAGCTGAGCTTCCTTGCTTTATAGTGGATTCCCACTGGCTATCTATTTTACATATAGTAGTGTATATATTCTTGCGTGGAGAATCCCAGGGACAGAGGAGCCTGGTGGGCTGCCATCTATGGGGTCGCACAGAGTCAGACACGACTGAAGCGACTTAGCAGCAGCAGCAGCAGCAGTGTATTTAAATCAATCCTACCATCTGACCCAGCAATCCCACTGCTGGGAATATACCCTAAGAAAACCATAATTCCAAAGAATACATGGACCCCAATGTTCATCAAAGCACTATTTGCAATAGCTGAGACATGGAGTCAACCTAAATGTCCAATGACAGATGAATGGGCAAAGGATATCAGTTCCATGTCCTTATGTAACCATGTTTGAGGAGATTCACTTTTTCTTGGGCATAAATTTTTATAATCCTGAGTATTGCTTTCCCCTTTCTGGCATCAAAAGGTGCTGAAGAAATTGCCTAGATTTATTCTGCTAAAAGAGGACTAATTTCAACATCTAAAAATCTAAGGAGGCCCAAGAAGGTGAGTTGGCTTGACCTGGTGTGGGCAGGCACTTTCCAAACGAGAGAGCTGGGAAATCACACCTCAGTCTGTTTTCTTTCCCTTTGCCTTGACTTTCCTCTGTTTTCTCCACCCTGTGTTCTCTTCTTGGCAGAAAACTCAAGCCTTAGAAATCTAAGTCTATTCATAAATGCACTTCTTTCAGTTACTATGGCAATGCTGAAGGAATCTGTCACGGCCAAACAGGATCACAAAAGGATCACTTTTATTTTTATTTTCAGTGTTTTCATCAACAAACAAATAAATAAAATGGTACAACTAGCCAGAGTCATATTCACTTCTTGGAAAACAGCTCCCAAGGACTAACTCCCTACTTTCATTCCCGAATATTTTCCCCTCCTAATTTGATGCGCAGTTTTATTTGTTTTCCTAGACATTCATTAGAAAGGACCAGAGTGAGTGGCATTCTGTGAATTCAGGTCTTTTGCCTGGATTTACCTTTTGCCATGCTAAAGACAGCTAAGAATCACAATCATGTTTAAGAGAAGCAGTAGAGCTTCTAAAGATTATATGGTTAGAATTCACTTATTAAAAGCATAGGTTGCAAATTCTTCATGAGCTAGGGCTAAGTACCCCCCAAAAGCTGCTATTTTGTCTTTAGTTTTATCTTTGTGTTTCATTTCGGTCGTTTGGGAATGAAATAATTCAGATGCCCTTATGTAAAGAAAGCAAAGCAAGATGAACTCCCCTGCCCCATTTTTAGGGCAGGATGACAAGTTAAGTTGACATCAAGATCAGCAGATGAACATTCAGCCACTTTGCCAGTCACTGCTACTACGCGGACTGTAGCAACAGAACATTTGCTCTGAACAACCTACAGTCTGTCAAATTCCATGGCAGTTTCCAAGGCAATGATATGTTATTGGTCTTTTCTTTATGTATTGCACAGTGCTTTAGAAATTGCACAAAGAAGAGGGAAGGCCTTTGACCCAGTGGGGGGGAGGATCTCCTGATTACCAGAAAATGTTACTTTGCAGATGGAGTCAAATTATTCCTACTTCTATGAAAGCCACCAGCTTCTCATCCTCTGGCTAAGGGCTTGACACTCAATTCGCTTACCTTGATGCATGTTTCCAGAGAGATTTTATTTGAAATTTTGCTGGTCATTGAGTGGCATTGATAGCCCTGTGTTTATCGGTAAAGGGAGGAGGAAAAAATTTAACCTAGGAAATAAACATAGGTGTCTTTCATTGGCTATGACTCCCCACACTGGTCATACTGATGGGCTTTCGGCAATCTCAGTGTAATAACAGTACCTATAGTATAGGATGATTGTTGGGAGTAAGTTGGAAATTGTATGTAAATCACTTAACACTATGCATTCTGAACAACTGTAAGAAATTTTCCTGGCCGTCCAGTGGTTAAGACTACATTTTCACTGTAGGGGGCATTGGTTTGATCCCTGATCTGGGAACTAAGATCCCAGCAAGCTATGCCATGTGGAAAAAAAAAAAAAAGAAATTAGTAATGCCTTTCACTGAACACCTGTAAGCTGTAAAAAATGTCAACAATTGTCATTGCTTTTTGTTTCTATATTGTATTATTGTTTCAACAGGAGAATGTATATTCCTGTCTCTAATTTTCTCTTCTTTTGTTTTACATAATTTACACATGTTTTGTATTTATTTACTTATATTTTGGGCTTCTGTGGTGGTAAATAATCTGTCTGCTATGCAGGTGAGCTGGGTTGGATCCCTGGATAGGGAAGATCCCCTGGAGTAAGGCATGGCAACCTACTCCAGTATTCTTCCCTGGGAAATCCCATGGACAGAGGAACCTGGTGGGCTACAGTCCATGGGATCACAAAGAGTCAGACACAACTGAGCAACTAACACTTTCACTTTTCACTTAGATTTCAGCAACTCATTGTGCCCTAGAATATTCTGAAAAAAATGGAAAGGAATTCTTTTCCTCACCATAAATGGTATTTATAGTTGTTTGATATAATCTAGAAATAGTTATCTACTCATTTGCTATGAATTTATTGGGTAAGTAGTATAGCATACTCTTTTACAGACTAAAAAATCATGTTAAAGCTGAATCTACCTAAATAAATCTAGAAATATGGAGATATTCCTAATGTGAGAATTCTTACCCTAAATACTGATGTTCAATGTTATCCCAGAACCAGAAGCTGAATAACAAAACCAGTCATGACTGAAGGAATAATTGTACTTGATTTAATAAACTTTAAACGTAGAATCCTAGAGAAAATATTAGAAAGCTAGTGTAACATATTTTCTTTCATCCTTTCTTTTATTTGCATGCGCTTTAAGACACTTCAGTTGTGTCTGACTCTTTGTGACCGTATCGACTTAGCATTCCAGGTTCTTCTGTCTACGAGATTCTCCAGGCAAGAATATTAGACTGGGTTGCTATGCCCTCCTCCAGGGCATCTTCCCAATAGGGACTGAACCCACGTCTCTTATGCCTCCTGTACTGGCAGGTGGGTTCTATACCACTAGTACCACCTGGGAAGCCCCTTGTTTTATTTATCCAACAGATATTTATTGAGTAGATTTCACGCTAGGTGCTGTGAGACACAGTGGCAGGGATAGAAACATTAGCAAAAGTCCATAAACGAAGGACTAATAGAAATACAGTTGGAGGTATGAAAACGGACACTGAACCAAGCAGAAAGTGGCGAGCGTCTCAAGGGAAGAACAGGATAAATGCTATAAGAATCAGTGCACGGAAATGTTAATATCAGTCCTGCTTTGTGATTGAAGTGATTTTGTATGGCGCAATAACTGAATTTGCAAGTTTTAGCTGTACCAACTAACTTGGAAATCTCTGGTTGGGTATAACATCATTTAAGCAGAAAGAAGTTATCAAGAACCTAATCGTTCATAAGCAGCTATTATATTTCTAACATATTCTTAAAAAGAAATGGACTTAAAAGGAATAAAATGCATAAAAAATGGAGGCAGCTTAGTTCCGATCCTTGTGCCTGAGTTCTACTTAGTGTGTCTGGGCAGCTGAAATAAACTCAGTATTTTTTTCTTAAAAAAAAAAAATTAACCTGAGTTTTCTTTTCATATTAAAGAAAAAAAATTAGTGGAAAGTTGACATTTAGGTGAATTCTGAATAAAACTGTGAAACAAACTGAGTCAGTAGCACTCTAGTCTGCCATCTGGGATTCTGCACTATTCAGTCAGTTCTAGAAATTAGATTAATACAGAAGAATTAAAAGGCTCACCTACTAACAGTGAAAAATCTGCAGCCAATAATTATTCTCCTCAAGTCAGATAGATGACCTCAAATAAAATGCAATCTCAGAACGTTTTTTTTCAAAATGAGACTTTTATTCCAATTATCAATGGGCATCACCATCAATATTATTTGGAAATGCCAAAGTTTAAAGAGATTTTCTCAGACTATTATAAAAGCACAAGTCAAAATATCAATCTGCTCTTCCTCAAACCATTTCGAAGTTATGATTTTTGCTTCAATATTTTCACTTACTCCTAACAACTTTCTTTATCCCCCAAATGAATTCCTGTGAATCGTGTAAAGTTTGAATTCAGAAACATTGGTTCTGGCTTAAGATTTGCACACTCAGCACTGCTCTCAGGTTGAAGGGCTTTGGAATGGCTTCTCTGGACAGTAGATACTATGTCTAGATGCTTTTGGACCAATCAGACTCTAGATGGCTTAGCTGATGGTCTTCAAAACCAGACTGACCCCAGTGTCCATCCTCTCCCCCCATTCTTGTTGCCAGATCCTTGAAACAGAGGACATTAGAACACCTATGGTGGTTTCATAGACATAGATCCCTTTTAAAATAAATAACATGTACAGTCTTTGACAGAAAACAAAGGATACAGTTATTTCCTTAGAAAATGTAGAAGTTAACAGTTTGGTGTGTGGAATATTTTCATTCCTTTTGAAACTTCAGAAATTACAGTCAAACAACTTAGGATGTATGTGTTAATGAAAGATCTTTTGTCTAATTTATGTACATTGCTTTACTACAGATCTATGGGATTTAGGTTACATTTGTGTAATTCCATAAGGGGTTTTTGACTGCTTAAGCGCCACCTGTTCTTTATAAATGCTGTGACTGACATCAAGTTTTCCTCCATATGGTGATGACATTTTTGATTACTATTTGTCTTCTTACATTTTAATAGTGATTTGAGTTAAAATAATTTAAAGTCTGTTTCTCAATAGCTTCATATAACTGAACAGTTCTGTTTATGAGTTTTATCTTTATGTATTTTGAGTCCACATAAATGTATAAAAGAGCTTAAACTAGCTACAGAATATAGCTTTGTAGGACTAGATGAGTAATTTTTCAGTTGTGAGTTAAAATCAAGAGTAGAATCAATATGGGCATCTCTGTAATTGAAAACCAGTGGGTGATAATTCTGTACTGAAAACAAGATAATAAGAATAAAAACGAGCCATTGGTGGGAGAAAGCTAAGATTAAAGCTGTGATCTCAGTTAAATATGAACTATTATTAACATTGCAATAAAACTTCCACTTCTAATATATCCTATACTTTCCTCTTTTGGGGTATATTTATAAAGATATGTAAAAATAATTTAAATTAATAATGGTAGAATCAGTTTATTATTGCCTGATAATTAAATATTTTCAGCTTTGTTAAATTCAAATATTTTGGCAAGCAAAAATAGTGCAGGTTTTTTGGTATGTCAAGATCTATTTCTCTATTTGTCTGATGCACTATTTTACTCAGTATGCATTAATTTCAAAGATAACAAAAAAGGCAAAGGCAAGTCACGTGGCTTTGAGATGAACAGTGGAAGAAGTCAATTTCTCTCACCTTCATGCCGGACAGGGATTTAAAAAATAAAAAAGCTGTTAGAGCCTTACATGTGTGTATATTGAAAACAAAATAAAACAAAACAAAAAAAAAACCCAAAAGCCCAAGAAAAGGTATGATCATTTTCCTCTTTATGATGATGTCTCCCTCCTTTTCTAAAAGTTATAAAAGTTTTCAATTAACTTCTACCCATTTATCTGGTGCTGAAAGACACTCGAGGCTATTTTTCATCTCCCCTGACTTTTGAGGGAACCTATTAACTTTTGTTTCTTCTATTTCTTACATAGATTTTTCCAGATTCCAAATTCTCTCCTTGTTGAAGTGCATCTGACAACCTCACATCATCTGTAACCAAATAGCATCCAGATAACTCAAAGCCAGTATATAAAAGACAAAACTTTTGTTTTATTCTACTAAATATTAATGACTACAAAGTGAAATAGAAATTCTGAGACATAAAGTCTGACTGAACTTCATATATGTTAATATATTTTGTTTGGGGGGCATTCTTTGTTCTTATATGATGTTAACTTCACATATGTTAAAGACAGTGAAGACTAAGAATTTTGCCCTTCCTTATCTAATACTATTAGACTAACGCTAAATTAAGAATTAGTAGTTTATACAGATGAATCTTTAAATCTAATAAAATTGTTCTAACTAGATAATCTGTAAATTCTAATCTAGTTTAAAAAAAAAATCTGATTTTTTTTTTCAGAAGCAAAGCAGTTTTAACTTCTTGATATGTAATCTTCCAGAGTGGCCATCTGGCAAAAATTTTATTTCATCAATATTTGCCAATTAAAAAGAAAAGAGTATATGTACATACATACATATATATGGTTAAAATGTTACCCATGGTTAACTCTAAATGGTGAGTATTGTTTTAGTAACTATTATACTTAAGAAATAAATTTGTTAAAGTGTAAGCACTCTTACAATAAAATACTTAGACAAAACAAAACATTTGTCAAATGTTTGATTTTCCCCATGTAAAGTCTAGTCTGAGGTGGTCAAGGAGACAGATGAGGGTAATCAAACTACTATTATGAAAACAAAGTTCCTGCTACCAATTTAAATTTAGTCAGGGTCATGGTTCTGTCGTCTTTTGTGCAATCACAATATTTTATACATTAAAGACTAAAATTATTATTGTATTACAAACAAAAAAAGTCATGTTTCTACAACTCTTCAGTTCAGTTCAGTTCAGTTCAGTCGCTCAGTCGTGTCCTACCCTTTGCGACCCCATGAATCGCAGCACGCCAGGCCTTCCTGTCCATCACCATCTCCCAGAGTTCACTCAGACTCACGTCCATCGAGTCCATGATGCCATCCAGCCATCTCATCCTCGGTCGTCCCCTTCTCCTCCTGCCCCCAATCCCTCCCAGCATCAGAGTCTTTTCCAATGAGTCAACTCTTCGTGTGAGGTGGCAAAAGTATTGGAGTTTCAGCTTCAGCATCATCCCTTCCAAAGAAATCCCAGGGTTGATCTCCTTCAGAATGGACTGGTTGGATCTCCTTGCAGTCCAAGGGACTCTCAAGAGTCTTCTCCAACACCACAGTTCAAAAGCATCAATTCTTCGGCGCTCAGCCTTCTTCACAGTCCAACTCTCACATCCATACATGACCACAGGAAAAACCATAGCCTTGACTAGATGGACCTTAGTCGGCAAAGTACTGTCTCTGCTTTTGAACATACTATCTAGGTTGGTCATAACTTTTCTTCCAAGGAGTAAGCGTCTTTTAATTTCATGGCTGCAGTCACCATCTGCAGTGATTTTGGAGCACCCAAAAAATAAAGTCTGACACTGTTTCCGCTGTTTCCCCATCTATTTTCCATGAAGTGATGGGACCGGATGCCATGATCTTCATTTTCTAAATGTTGAGCTTTAAGCCAACTTTTTCGCTCTCCTCTTTCACTTTCATCAAGAGGCTTTTTAGCTCCTCTTCACTTTCTGCCATATGGGTGGTGTCATCTGCGTATCTGAGGTTCTTGATATTTCTCCTGGCAATCTTGATTCCAGCTTGTGTTTCTTCCAGCCCAGCATTTCTCATGATGTACTCTGCATAGAAGTTAAATAAGCAGGGTGACAATATACAGTCTTGACGTACTCCTTTTCCTATTTGGAACCAGTCTGTTGTTCCATGTCCAGTCAACTCTTACTTAATTAGAAATGGAAGAATATTTCCCTGAATGCCAAAAGAAAAACCAACTCAGAATCTCTTAATATCCAATGTGGAACTTAATGGTGAAAATGAAGATGCATTCCCACTAAAATTATGAGCGGATAAAAAGCAAAACTGTTATCACTGATGTCAAATAAACCTGTTTTCAAAGTCCTAGATAGTATGACATGGAACGGAAATAAGGATAATAACTATTGGAAAGATATTGGAAAGAAAAGGATAAAGTAATCATAATTTTCAAATTATAAAATTCCCTGCCTAGAAAAAGAGTGAGAATGAAACACAGCACCTTCCCAACTAGCAAAATAATTTAGAAGAAAGATTAGATATGAATGTGTGCAAAAGCAATAGCTATATTGTATATAAGCAATAATTAAGTAGAAAGTATATTTTTTATTTTAAAAAATCCCTTTAACAATAGCAACAAATTGAAAAATGCTTAAATATATATTTAAAGGAAATTATATGGAATTTAATGAAGAAAATTATGTTATCTCAATGCATTCTTACCTGAAGTTCTCTTTATTAAGAGGTATGATACAGACACCAGGTACCAAACAGACTTTTTGCTGACATAATGAGAAGAATTAAAAGAGAACTGAAAGGGAACAAACATTCACACTGGTTGATTCAATATCTTTTATTTCTGAGTGTAAAATAACTCTTCAGTATCCTCACAATAATGTGTTTCACATTCGGGGAAACACTGACTCACCAGACAATAAAACAAACTACAATGATTAAAAAGAAATAAAAGTATGTCAAAGATACATACATAAATCATTGGAAAAGGGTGTGGCACATAGGAAGCATCCAATAGATATTTATTGACTTAATTCATGAATTCACACAAATATATTGTCAAGAACACTTGCTGTTCCAATGTTTTTAGTATATACAAAACAAATTTGACGATCCAATAAATGATTCTGGGAAAATGGTTAACAGTTTAGGGATAATATCTCAATTTTTCCTTTGGAAAGATCATCCTGTAAACAATTCCAAATTTCTGCTGGGTTTCCAGGGTCACACACACAGTGTAACCTTAAAAATGGAACCACCATTGAGGAAAACAAATCTGAGAGATAGAGACTGATTCTTCTGTGCACTTAAATTCAACGATGTTTAAAATAATTCTCATGGTTTTCAAAATTATCTAAGTCAACAATTTGACCTTACTCCAGTACAAAAAGCTTTTTAGACAGGCTGAGCAAATAAGATTTAATAAAAGATAAACAGGAAAACAGCAAATATCCTTTAGATGAACACCCTGTGTTCGAGGTATCACTACTTGCCTGCATCAAAACCCAGTCCCTATTTTTTTCCTTTTCATCCTCCAGCAAATGCTTGTTTATCCTTCAACACTTCCTATTATTATGAATTCTTCCTTTACAAAAGCAGATTAAAGTTTTTTCCTTTCCGCTTCTATCACATTTTGTGTAAAACTCACTCCTAATTTTCCCCTGTTTTTATCAATGTCAGTTGTTAATGTTTCATCTCTGAGTGTTAAATTCATTATTTGTACTGCCAACATCTAGTATAACACCTGACACAAAGTGGGTGACTAATACGTGTTTGAAGGATGGAGTGAATGAATGAATGGATGAATCAATGAAGCACTAATGATATTTTAAAAATTACTGATCTATCTGCTAGGAATTTCTTTCTGCTGAGTGCTTGAATTTTCTTGAGGTCTAAAGTGACAAGTCGTGTTTTGTATATCTGGAAAAGCGAGATGATATTGTCATTGCTTTCATATGAGTGTCATGGCCCATTTTCAGGTAAACTTTGTTAGGACTCAAACAGTCTTTATTGTACACCAAGTTTATAAAGCCAATTAATTACAATTCTGAACAGTTCATAATAATAAGATGGTGTATGCACTTTCTGTGCTGCTGGTGCTCTTTAGCCACCAAGTCATGTCTGACTCCACAATCCCATGGATTTATAGCCTACCAGGCTTCTCTGTCCATGGGATTTTCCACACAAAAATACTGGAGTGGGTTGCCATTTCCTTCTCTAGGGGATCTTCCCCACCGAGGGATTGAACCTGAGTCTCCTGCTTGGCCAACAGATTCTTTATCACTGAGCCACCTGTGAAGTCCCATGCACTTCCTATACTGGTCCTTTTATGAAAGGAGGGATTTTTTTTATCATCCTTAAAAAAATAAATATTTATTTATTTATTGAAGGATAATTACTTTACAGAATTTTGTTGATTTTTGTCAAACCTCAACATGAATCAGCCATAGGTATACATATATCCCCTCCCTTTTGAACCTCCCTCCCATCCCCTTCCCCTTCCTTCTAGGTTGATACAGAGCCCCTGTTTGAGTTTCCTGAGACATATAGCAAATTCCTGTTGGCTGTCAATTTTACATATGGTAATGTAAGTTTCTATGTTACTCTCCCCACACATTTCACCCTTTCCTCCCCTCTCCCTATGTCTGTAATTCTGTTCTCTATGTCTGTTTTTTCACTGCTGTCCTGCAAATAAATTCTTAGGTACCTTCTTTCTAGATTCCATATACATGCATTAGTATACAATATTAATCTTTCTCTCTCTGACTTACTTCACGCTGTATAATAGGCTCTAGGTTCATCCACCTCATTAGAATAGACTCAACTGCATTCCTTTTTATGGCTGAGTAATATTCTATTGTGTATATGTATCCATTCTTCTGTCAGTGGACAGCTAGGTTGTTTCCATGTTCTAGCTATTGGAAATAGTGCTGCAATGAACACTGGGGTAAATGTATCTTTTTCAATTTTGGTTTCCTCAGGGTATATGCCTAGGAGTGGGATTGCTGGGTCATATGATGATTTTATTCCTAGTTTTTTAAGGAATCTCCATACCGTCTTCCGAAGTGGCTGTATCAATTTACATTCTCATCAACAGTGCAAGAGGGTTCCCTTTTTCTACACCTTCTCCAGCATTTATTCTTTGTAGACTTTTTGATGATGGCCATTCTGACTGGAGTGAGGTGATATTTCATTGTAGTTTTGATTTGCATTTCTCTAATAATGAGTGATATTGAGTATCTTTACATGTGTTTGTTAACCATCTGCTTGTCTTTTTTGGAGAAATGTCCATTTAGGTCTTTTTCCCACTTTTTGATTGGGTTGTTCATTTTTCTGATATTGAGTTGTATGAGCTGTTTGTATATTTTGGAAATTAATCCTTTGTCAGTTGTTTCATTTGCTATTATTTTCGCCCATTTTGAGGGTTGTCTTTTCACCCTGCTTATAGTTTCCTTTGCTGTGCAAAAGCTTTTAAGTTGAATCAGGTCCCACTTGTTTACTTTTGTTTTTATTTCCATTACTCTAGGAGGTGGGTCTTAGAGGTTCTTGATTTCATTTATGTCATCAAGTGTTCTGCCTATGTTTCCTCTAAGATTTTTGGTTTCTGGTCTTACATTTAGGTCTTTAATCCATTTTGAGTTTATCTTTGTGTATGGTGTTAGGAAGTGTTCTAATTTCATTCTTTTACGTGTAGCTGTCCAGTTTTCCCCACACCAATTATTGAAGAGGCTGTCTTTGCACCATTGTATGTTCTTGCATTCTTTGTCAAAAATAAGGTACCCATAGGTGCATGGGTTTATTTCTGGGCTTTCTATCTTGTTCCATTGGTCTATATTTCTGTTTTTGTGCAAGTACCATACTGTCTTGATGACTGTAGCTTTGTAGTAGAATCTGAAGTCAGGAAGGTTGATTCCTCCAGCTCCATTCTTCTTTCTCAGGACTGCTTTGGCTATTTGGGGTCTTTTGTGTTTCTATATGAATTGTGAAATTTTTTGTTCTAGTTCTGTGAAAAATGCCATTGGTAATTTGGACTTATCATATATAAAAGGGGCTTATAATTCATATATAAAAAGGGCTTCCCTGGTAGCTCAGATAGTAAAGAGTCCACCTGCAGTGCAGGAGACCCAGGTTTAGTCCCTGGGTAGGGAGGATTCCCTGTAGAAGGGAATGGCAACCTACTCCAGTATTCTTGCCTGAAGAATCCCATGGACAGAGGAGTCTGGTGGGCTACAGTCCATAGGGTTGCAAAGAGTCGGACACGAGGCACTTTCACTTTCTTCTCTCTTTCTTTCAAATAGAAAGAGTACTGGAATGTTACAGATGGTGAAATAGAATTGGATATGGATGGGAAACAAATCTTCAAATCTGCTTGACAAAATAAAAGTGTTTACAGGGTTTGTTTCCAAAGTAATACACATTTTCCCATCTACAATGTTGAGGATCAATTCATTTTTCTTTTTGAGGAGATGCATATGAAAACAAAGTCCGATGTATTTGCCTCTGACTGTGGAAGGCAGATCCTATTGTCTACTTTGCTCTTCTCAGTGAAATCTTGATGTGAATGAGTAGGGAGTTTTGTTCACACCTCAACCTTCCTAATAGTAACAAGTCTTTCCGCCAACACAACTGTTTCCTTTCTTTTTAACAATGGCATATGGTTCAGATGTTTACAGCAAATCTATACAAAATGCTTTTTTGTTTTTATAGAAGGATAGATGGTTAGGAAGTCTAAATCTGCATCTTACTTCCTACATGCAAAAACAAGCGTCCTTGGGGCAGCACAAGCTATGGACATCTTTGCAATGAAAGCCCTGCAAAGGCAAATGGAAATTTATTTCAATGAGTTTACTGTAAGCACAGTGTGCTTTTTTTTTTAATTGGTAGGTTTTAAATGCCTAATTATCTTCATATAAATGGCACCCTATCATCCTGGTAGTGTTGTACTCCTGCCTTGTGCTGTTTATTATTTTGCATTACAATTATCATGCAAAGCAGAGAAGGTGACTTTAAGCAGCTCATTTAAAGTGGTTTTTTTTTTTCCTTAAGTGTAAAATCTTTGGGAGGCTATTTACATAGATGTTTATCATTGGGTGTTAAAAATCAGTCCAATTATAAGTACACAAAAGTTTTTATTAGGGGTTTAATTTTGAAATGTAAATGGCCATTGTAAAGTGCTTGGTGAAAATTTCATTTGTGCTTATATTTTTGTCTGTGGATTAACAAGCCACCTTGTATTAAAATTAACTACAGAGATACACAAAACATTCAAAGATCACAGAACCTGTAGGACAAAATTGCCTAAAGGTGTGTGGTGCGATCCTGTCTTTGGAGCTGGACGTTAGAGAAGCTGTGAGAAAGTGCTCCTCCAGCCACCCAAGCCACTAGCAATGGCTGTACCAATGATAGGATCCCACTTTATGCTGCATTCTGTTGCCATGGCTATGATGGCCCTAATATTGTGTGCTCACAGCAAGGTTGCAATTAGTATTTGGATTTAGAAGAGAAACATAATGATCTCATATTGAAGAAACACTTGGTTAATACTATTTTGGATCTAGGCATTCTTTCAAGTTGTTAACGAGCAGCTCTGTTGGTCAGAAAAAAAAAATCACTCAGCCATTTTGTACCTGCATCCTCAGTTTCTTTCCAACCAAGTTCACTGAGATAGAGAGGCTGAGGATGTTTCTGGTCTGTCTACATGTGCTCTCTGCCAGGTTGCAAAAACACACTCCTTGAATACTTTTCAATTGATAGCAGGCTTTTATATGTTTTCCTACATGGTGAGTGGTGATGAAGCTGCACTACTTTAATAATCAAATGAACTGTATACTGAAATGAATCGAAGTGAAGTGAAGTCGTTCAGTCATGTCCAACTCTTTGCGACCCCCTGGACTATAGCCTACAGGCTTCTCCATCCATGGGATTCTCCAGGCAAGAATACTGGAGTGGGTTACCATTTCCTTCTCCGGGGATCTTCCCGACCCTGGGATCGAACCCGGGTCTCCCGCATTGGAGGCAGACGCTTTAACCTCTGAGCCAGCAGGGAAGCCCAAACTGTATACTAGGTACCCCTAAAAATGCATCCAAGGGATGAATTGTAAGAGGTTTAGAGTTTGATCCATGCACAGTCAACTTCGTGACATACAGGTGTTTTGGGTGAATTTAAGGTTTTTACATCGTCATGAAAGAATTTGGAGACAAACCAATAGGTAAGAAGTGGATTCATTTAAGGAGAAACATACTCCATAGAGTGTGGGCCATCTCGGAAGAAGAGGGAGAGCCTCAAAATATGACATGGTTAATTTTTTAACAGTTGAGTAATTAGATAGGCTAATGAGTGGGAAGATTATTTCAATTGTTTTGAGGAAGGGGTGGAGATTTCCAGGAAATTGGGCCATTGCCCCCCAAAATTGAGCTTTTATGGCCAGAACTATTATGGCACTGGTGGGTGTGTTATTTAGCATGTCAAGTCTTATTGCAATAAACATATAATGAGGCTCAAGGTCTACAGGAAGTGGAATCTTCTGCCATCTTGAACCCAGTTGGTTCTAACCAGTCTTTGTCACATCTGTTGGTTCTGTCGTTCTTTCAAACATTGTGCCCTTCCCCCTTCCCTCCTGTTTCATAACTGTGGATCACCAGCCAATGAAAAGGGCTTATCATTTTTTGAAGCAGAGATTAGTTTCTCCATGGTGTTCAGTGACCATCTATTGTGGGTCTTTTCACTTGGTCACTTATTCCTAAAGAGTTCAGTTTCACATTATTCACTTGGAAGTGGTAAGAGGTGAAGGGACAGGCTTAGACATGATTATACGTGAGGAAAGGAGTTGAGAAGGGAAGAGTAGTTGCCCTACCTTCTTAGATGATAAACTTTAGGTAGTCAGAGCCAGAACTCCAGGGTTCCAGTCATGGGGCACAGAGAGAAAGACATGAGCTAAAGCTAAGGGCTCAAGTTGGGGAGAAAGACACTGGACAATAGAAGTTTTTGACAGCAGCTCAAACAGTAGAGGAGGCAGAATTGTGGAGATCAGCTTTGCTTTGCTACAAAAAAAAAGAAGTTTTTAAAGACAGATTTACCTAAGATATGCATTTGTTGCTATTGTTTAGTTCAAGTTGTGTCCAGCTCTCCACAGTCCCATGAACTGCAGAATGCCAAGCTTCCCTGTCTTCACTAACTCCCTGAGTTTGCTCAAACTCATGTGCATTGAGTCAGTAATGCCATCCAAACATCTTATCCTCTGTTGCCCACTTCTTCTTCTGCCCTCAGAGTTTCCCAGCATCAGGGTCTTTTCCAATGAGTCAACTCTTCACATCAGATGGCTAAAGTATTGGAGCTTCAGCTTCAGCATCAGTCTTTCCAATGAGTAATCAGGGTTGATATCCTTTAGGATTGACTGGTTTGATCTCCTGGCAGTCCAAGGGACTCTGAAGAGTCCTCTCAAGCACCACAGTGGAAACATAAATTCCTCAGGGCTCTGCCTTCTTTATGGTCCAATATATGGAGTGGCAATTGCAAATATATAAAAGGCAAAATACCTCATTTTGCATGCTAGAAACAGAAACATCTCTAAGACTTTCAGCTTCGTAGTCTTCTAAATGCTTAAATCAGATCCTCTCATCTATCTGATTGTTTTCATGGAATCATATTATTGAAACTCAGAGCCATTTATAGGATTTCTCTTGCAAATATCTTTGGTTAACCACAGAACAGTCATGATTTTCCTGCCGTTGGTATTGTTTGCATTCTGTTGATGAGCTCATGAGAGAGATGAGGAGCTATCTTACAGGGAAATAATCAGGAGATATGCTGGGGGCCAGGCAGCTTGGAAGGGACAGTATCAATAAGGCATTATGTAAAACCAGCAAGCTGAAAGTATTGAAAGAGATTAAAGTGATGAGATGAAAGCAAGAGCCTGGAAGTAGAGTGAAGGAGGAAACTAACAGAAACCAAATGGATCAAATTTCGAAGAAGTGGAGTTGTAAACAAAAGCTAGAATTAGTGTTGTGGCATAAGAAAGGAAAAGGAAAATAACGATATTGATAATAATAATTGCTACTATTTATTGAGCTATTTTATACCGACCAGATACAAATTTCCATATACCATCTCATTTAACAACCCTCCTCCCAGTTGTGAGCAAGATATGATCATTCTCATATTGCAAAGAAAGCTATGGTATTTCCATGATCAGCTCTCTTCAGTTCTTAACAGCATTCATTTCAAAGACTCTCCATGCTTTCTCCCCAAACTTCTTTTTTTTTCTCCCCAAGCTTCTACTGCAACCTCACCACTCAATAACAGATTATCTCACCTCCACTCCAAAAGGACAATAGCCACAGGATAACTCCCTTAACTGTAGACTACCAAACCCATAAATTTAACAATTTCCAGAGCCATCCTTTCTGCTTCCCTCCAGTTACAATGGAAGAGAGAAACCCTGATGTCTAATGTTAATCCCTGCACCCATTCCCTCTTGGCCCTTTAAGAAAATCCTTCCGTCTGCTCCCTCTAGATCTTCACTTTCAGGGATCATTTCTATAGTTTGTTACCTCTCTCTTTAAATTTAACAGTAAACCGAAGAAAATTTCCTTGAGCCTATATCTCCTTTTCCTCTCTTTCTTTTCTTTCAAAGCTTAGTTTCTTCAAAGAACTATGTATATTTATCTTCTTCACTTCTTTACTTCTCTTTTATTCACCAACCTACCATAATCTGATTTTTCCTACCATGGTCCATTGACATTATGAGCTCCAACAAAAATCTCCTAAGTTGAGAAACCTAACAGAAATGTTTGGGTCCATAACCTATATAATCTTTTAATACCAGTCTCTGAAACAATCTCTTTCCTATGGTCTGAGACCACACTCCTCTGGTGTATCTTTTCTCTGATACTTCTTGGTTTCCTTCACAGGTCCTTTTCTGACAGGTCCTTAAGCATGGGATGTTATCCTTGCTTCTGTCCTTAATCATGCTCTCACCATATGTTCTACATGCTAGCAACTGCTCATAGGGTTTCAATGCCTGCGTCTATGCCGACTCTCAAATTAGTTCCTTCATACTGTGTTTTTCTTGATCTTCAAGTCAAAGTCACCACTCTGTCTCATCTGACTGTCTAAAACAACTTTCTTACTTCTGTCTCTACTCCCAGTCTTGATCCCACCATCTTGATGCAGTCAAAGCAGTCATTTTAAAATGCACATATTACCTTGCTACACATCCCCTAATTTTTAATGGTTTTCTATTGCCCTTGGATAAAGTTAAACATCTGGACATGTCTTACAAATCCTTCATGCTCATGCTTCCATGAAACATTCCCATCTTACTTCTTTCCACTTTCTCCCTCTTGTTGAATATGGTGGCTTGCACATGTTGATATTCCAGAAAAAAAATCTTGAATGCATTAATCAATATTGTATAAAGTATCAATGTTGTTTAAAGAGAAAGTATCTCACTTCAAAGTTCATGCTTTGGTATTTTAAATGTGAGCGAGGACTTTTACATTTTGGGGAAATTTTTTTTTTAAAGTATCTAACCTGAACTCAATTGGGAGGGGGTGGTTTTTTAAGTAAGTCTTCTGGTTGAGATTAAGTCTGTTTCTTTGAGTTCACGTCCTGACACTAGAAAATATTGGTATATAAATTTCAACTCCTTGGACAATGATCTCTGAGGGAGTTGGACAATGAACTAGGAGACAAGGAAAAACCTATAGAGCATAGGGCCCATGATTCATTTCAGAGCAGAGCAGAGATATTATTAGATGACATGGTGATAAAAGCAAGAGCATTTGCTTTTCCCACTAGCTCACTGGACCTACACTTGCAACCAGAGCAATGCTATAGGCAAATATTCGAAAGATCTGTTCTTTAAAGCACTTCAGATTGGCTCAGTGGACTCAGCTGGGTCTTGTGACTGACTGAGCATGGTGAGCAAATATGACTTCTAAAGGCTAAGTCTTTGCTTAGAACCATGACCAGGAAATGGAGCATCACGGAACCACTATTAACTTCATAGAGCTTGAAGCTCTCTGAAGCAACCTCAAACACTCTCTAGGAACCACAACCAGGCACTCCAGAAATCCAGACTGGGAGTAGCACATCATCTTACCAAGCAGTATTCTTTTTTAACTCCTGTGGCAGCTCTCCATTTCTCTTGGGAAAATAAGGAGAAAATCTTTACTGTTCACTTAGCATCTGGTGAAAAGGATAAAGACTGTAGGTGTTTTATTATTGTCCTCATTGATGAAAGAGAATAACATGAACCTGAGGAATTACAAGTTGATTGAAAGTTTAAGATAGTGAAAGTCACTCAGTCGTGTCTGACTCTTTGTGACCCCAGGGATTATATCAGTTCAGTTCAGTTCAGTCACTCAGTTGTGTCCGACTTTTGGGGACCCCATGAATTGCAGCACGCCAGAGCTCCCAAATTGCCAAAGCCTTTGACTGTGTGAATCACAATAAACTGTGGAAAATTCTGAAAGAGATGGGAATACCAGACCACCTAACCTGCCTCTTGAGAAATCTGTATGCAGGTCAGGAAGCAACAGTTAGAACTGGACATGGAACAACAGACTGGTTCCAAATAGGAAAAGGAGTACGTCACGACTGTATATTGTCACCCTGCTTATTTAACTTCTATGTAGAGTACATCATGAGAAACGCTGGGCTGGAAGAAACACAAGCTGGAATCAAGATTGCCAGGAGAAATATCAAGAACCTCAGATATGCAGATGACACCACCCTTTTGGCAGAAAGTAAAGAGGAGCTAAAAAGCCTCTTGATGAAAGTGAAAGAGGACAGCGAAAAAGTTGGCTTAAAGCTCAACATTCAGAAAACGAAGATCATGGCATCTGGTCCCATCACTTCATGGGAAATAGATGGGGAAACAGTGAAAACAGTGTCAGACTTCATTTTCTTGTGCTCCAAAATCACTGCAGATGGTGACTGCAGCCATGAAATTAAAAGACGCTTACTTTTTGGAAGAAAATTTATGACCAACCTAGATAGCATATTCAAAAGCAGAGACAGTACTTTGCCAACTAAGGTCCATGTAGTCAAGGCTATGGTTTTTCCTGTGGTCATGTATGGATGTGAGAGTTGGACTGTGAAGAAGGCTGAGCACCAAAGAATTGATGCTTTTGAACTGTGGTGTTGGAGAAGACTCTTGAGCGTCCCTTGGACTGCAAGGAGATCCAACCAGTCCATTCTGAAGGAGATCAACCCTGGGATTTCTTTGGAAGGAATGATGCTAAAGCTGAAACTCCAGTACTTTGGCCACCTCATGAGAAGAGTTGACTCATTGGAAAAGACTCTGATGCTGGGAGGGATTGGGGGCAGGAGAAGAAGGGGACGTCCGAGGATGAGATGGCTGGATGGCATCACTGACTCGATGGACGTGAGTCTGAGTGAACTCTGGGAGATGGTGATGAACAGGGAGGCCTGGCGTGCTGCGATTCATGGGGTCGCAAAGGGTTGGACACGACTGAGTGACTGAACTGAACTGAACTGAACTGAGGGCTCCCTGTCCATCACCAACTCCTAGAGGTCACTCAAACTCACGTCCATCGAGTTGGCGATGCCATCCAGCCATCTCATCCTCTGTCGTCCCCTACTCCTCCTGCCCCCAATCCCTCCCAGCATCAGAGTCTTTTCCAATTAGTCAACTCTTTGCATGAGGTGGCCAAAGTATTGGAGTTTCAGCTTTAGCATAGTCATGATTATTCTCCAGGACAGAACACTGGATGGGTAACTGTTCCCTTCTCCAAAGAATCTTCCCAACCCAGGGATCCAACCCAGGTCTCCCACATTGCAGGCTGATTCTTTACCAGCTGAGCCACCAACAAAACCCAAGAATACTGGAGTGGGTAGCCTAACCCTTCTCCAGGGGATCCTCCCAACCAGGGAATTGAACCGGGGTCTCCTGCATCGCAGGTGAATTCTTTACCAGCTGACTTACCAGGGAAGCCCAAGATAATAAAAGGTTTACATTTATTTTTATTTCTGGCTGTGCTGGGTTTTCATTGCAGCACATGGGCTTAGTTGCCCTGTGGCATGAGGGAACTTAATTCCCTGAGTAGGGACTGAAACCTTATCTTCTGCATTGGAGGGTGGATTCTCAACCACTGGACCACCAAAGAAATCCTATAAAAGTTTTACATTAACTCAGATCTCAGAATAATTTGGCAGATATAAACTAAGAAAAAGACTTCACTGGTTTATATAACAGCTATCATCATGGCTTAGACACAATAGGTGCAATGAAATTACATTCCAGCTGGATTGCACTTATAGAAAACAACATGAAAATCCCAACAGCTTCAATCAACAAAGAAGTTATTTCTCATGTATGCTATATGTCCCATGAAAACTGGCAGGAGGCTCAAGGTTGCAACCAATTGAAAAGTGATTAAACACTCTGGTATAGAAGTAACACATGTCGATTCTGCTCATCACTCATTAGCCAGAAGTAGCCACTGGTCCCCTCATTATCCAAAAACAAATGTGGCCCAGAAGTGTATGTGCTTTGAAGACAGAGTATCCAAAAGAAATGGGAGACATGGGAGACAAGCATGAATGAGGGCTATGATAAACATGTTGAACGACAGATGAGTTTTACATTGTAAACATTTATATTATGGCCTGTGGCACATGTACGCTTGAGGCTCCCAAATAGTATTTTTCAATCTTGAGAAATGTTATTCTCAAGAATATATGGAATCCCAGTTTGAGAAACTAGAAGTTAAACATTATCATATCGGGTGATCACTCAAAGCAGCTTGAAGTGTAAGTGCAAATATGGGCACTGGAATTACATGGTAGATTTCCAAAATAAACAAACTTTAATATTTAAAATTATTTTCATTAGAATAAAAACACAAAATGTAAGATTCTTATACAAACTAGAATACTTCTATGTAAATTCCCAAGAACCTCATTTGTTTAGAGTCCAGTTGGAGAAATAGCTCTCTAGTTAAAGAAAAAAAATCTGACATTTATTGAATGCTTGCCATATGCCATGGTTTCCTAAATGCTCTGCATGAAATAATTCTTTTAATCTGCATGACAACTATATTACAGAGGCATTTGTTATCCACATTTTCCTTGTGGGTGAACAGAAGCACAGAGTGTTGAAGTCACATAGCTATGGAATAGCCTTACTGTGGTTTGAACCTAGGAAAACTGGATGCAGGATATTCATTGTTCTTAACCTTTGCACTATACTGCCTCTTTAAGAATCTCAGGAATGCTTTTAATTTTGTAATAGTTGTGCTTACTAAAATATTCCTGTAAAGCCATAAGCCATTCCAAATATGTAGACAAGTTAGAGATTTTCTTGCATTTGTTCATTTATTTATTCAACAGATAGGTTTCCTAATTTGTGCAATAGTGATCTTGACAAATAAAAGATAAGAACTTTTCATCTCATGGAAAATGAGATATATGCACAATTATCTAAAAATCAAAACAGAAAACTATTATAAAACACATGTAATTATTTAGCTTATTTGTTTCTCATTTATTAAGACACCCCCTCCTTCAGACTGTACCTTTTATATAAAGAGGTTCTTTTTCTATCTTGCCTACAATTGTTTTCTCCATGCCTAAAAGCCCAGGCAATTGCAGGTGATCCTCCATAAATATTTGTGGGAATGAATGTATGAATGGATGATAGGAAATGTAACTGCCAGATAGATGGCCAGCACAGAAGTGTGTGCTTTATGTGGTTTCTCTCATTTAATTTTCAAAACAAATTTACAAATAAGAAACTGAGATTTAAAGTTCCATAAGTTGGAAGGACTTATTGTATAGCACATGGAACTCTACTCAAGGCTATGCACCAGCCTAAATGGGAAAGGGTTTGGGGGAGATGGATACTTGTATATGTATGGCTGAGTCCCTTGGTTATTCACCTGAAACTATCATGATATGGTTAATCAGCTATGCGTGCGTGCATGCTCAGTTGCTATAGTTGTGTCCAACTCTTTGTGACCCAATGGACCATAGCCCTCCAGGCTCCTATGTCCATGGAGATTCTCCAGGTAAGAATCCTAAAATGGGTTGCCATGCCCTCCTCCAGGGGATCTTCCCCACTCCAGTATCGAACCCGAGTCTCCTGCCTTGCTGGACGATTCTTTACTGCTGAGCCACTGGGGAAGGCCTAATTGGCTATACCCCGATACAAAATAAAAAGTTTGAAAAAATAATAATAAAGTTCCATTAGTTGGAAATAGCCAAGTAAGAATTTGAACCGAGCTCTTAACAATTTTGCATTCAGTATCTGCTCTCACTGGAAAACACTGCCTCTCAGTGTGGGCCAGAAGAATATGGACATAGTTCTATGGGAAATTGTTTTCTTCCACACTCCTGCCTGATGAACAGATCATATATAAAAAGAAACATTTCCGATGACTCCTACCATTTTTGTCTAAAGCAAGGACAAAAGGAGATATTGCAAAGCCAGATGACTAGATATTTATCAGTCAGAAATGTCTCAAAAATACAGCTTGATTAGTGGATTGCAGTATGTTCAGTAATTAATTAAGACTTTGATTTGTAAAAACAAAGCATGATGGCTCCTACACACACCATGTGTCCCTTGAGCAAATGAAGATAGAGCTCAATGCTGAGGCTCCCAGTTCAGCTAAGCAGTCACAGATGTGACTCAAATTAGAAGGATGAACTCTGAATAACAATAACACCATCCAAATTAGCAAGTAGTATCTAAAATTTCTCCCAGAAAAGCTGGAGCCTGTGTATAGGGTCCAAGTTTGTGAGCATTATATTCCGCTCAAACTGATTTGGGGGTCAGTTTGGGCCCATGCCACATCTCATGAGACCTCTTGGAGACATGAGAAAGGTGTTCCTGCAAGGTGTTCAGAGGAACAGCGCTGAGAGAGCTCTAAGGGCGGAATCTATAGTTCATGTGGGAAAACCTGCCTATTCCTACTCCAGGTGTACACGCACATGCAAGCCTGACAGACATGTATTAGCATTTGTGGAAACAGACAAACTCTCTGTTGAAAGTCATTGCCTCTATGGAAAGTGGAGCTTGAATTCCTAGAGCAGACATTGTTTTATTTTAAGCTTTGTTGTAAGCCTATGCCGGGCTTTCCTGGTGGCTTGGTGGTAAAAGAATCATCCTGCCAATACAGGAGACTTGGGTTCGATCCCGGGGTCAGGAAGATTCCCTGGAGAAGGAAATGGCAACCCACTCCAATATTCTTGCCTGGAAAATCCCATGGACAGAGGAGCCTGGCGGGCTATAGTCCATAGGGTTGCAAAGAGTTAAACATGACTTAGCAACTGAACAATAAGCCTACACAACTTCTTAAAGTATAAACATTTTATGTTATAAAACTGTCGCTATAGAGGAGGGTACAAAATAAGACTCTGACAGATGTTAACAAGGATTCAAAGATTATGGCTCTGCAACCAAAGGTACCTTGTCTTTTAGGGGATATTTCTGCAATAAACACAATTATAATTAAAATGTACTTAACAAACAAAGTCTTATTTCTTATCAAGACATGTAGAACACACATTTTAGATACAGAAAATAAATACTCTGCATTGGTAGTCACTTATTTTCATTGTGAAAAAAATGAGTATTTGCCAAAATATTCATATTATTTTACCTTCTACTACGATAGAACACAATAAAGAGAAGGTCTACATCAGTTCATCTCTTCCCATGGTACCTATTGTCTATGTTACTCAATTCCCATCTGGATAAATGCTTTGTGTTACATATTCTTTTTTAAATTAATTGTATTGAAGTATATTTGATTTACAATACTGTGTTAATTTCTGATGTACAGCAGTGACTCAGTTATAAATATATGTATTTTTTTTCATATTCTTTCCCATTCTGGTTTATCACAAGATATTAAATATAGTTCCCTGTGCTATACAGTAGGACCTTGTTGTTACTCCACTCTATATATAATAGTCTGCATCTGCCAATCTCAAACTCCCAGTCCTCCTCTCCCCTACCTCCTTCCCCTTGGCAATCACAAGTCTGTTCTCTATGTTTGTGAATCTGTTTCTGTTTTGTAGATAAGTTCATTTGTGTCATATTTTACATTCCAATATATGTGATATCATATGGCATTAGTCTTTCTCTTTCTGACTTACTTCACTTAGTATGATAATCTCTTGGTCTGTGTCGTATATCCTGCTTCCTTAATTCACTGCTGTTTATTCCTTCTTGCAGCCTTTCTATGTCGATGGAAGAAGAACAATACTTGCTTTTGGCTGCTTCCTCTTCTGTTTTGGTAGGCTGCCCAACCTTCTTCCTTCATCATCCTGACTTTTTAATACTAAAATGGCATGGTTGGCCTGTCATTTCAAAAGGTATTAGGAAGACTGCCTTCATTTCATTCCTTTTGTATTGCATTTTTAAACAATCACTTGGCCTTAGCTGACTTAGAAATTTATTTCTTCTACATTTTTGATAGTCACATGAGTTCAAAATATTCAGTTGGCCATTTTGTAAAGAGAAGAAAGTTCATGGACTTCTGGAATGTGTAAATAGGATTTCTTCCCGGCCACGCCTTATGAAACTATTTTGAAAATTGAAGACAAAAGTCCATCAGAAAGTTGCATTCCATTCTCTGAAGTTAAAAGAATATTCCACAATCTTAGTTGTAAGAAAAATGCTTATTCGAGTGTTTTCTATAATTTCCTGCTTCAAAAGGGTGAAATACACCTTTAAAGACATTTAACCCTTGTACTTCTGTATTAGTCTTGCTGACTTGTACCTAGAGTTCACAAGTTAGAGTGTATGATCCATGATCTGTTTGATGACCTGGAAATATTCTCTTAAGGTAAATAATACCAAGGTCAATTTACCTGTAGGAAACAATTTTTTATTTGCTTTTTAACAAAGATCTCACCATTAACCAAAGCCTTGCTCTCTGGATTTCGTCTCACTTTTGATGGAAGCTGACAAGATCAGTAATCTTCAAAACATCTTTCTTGGGTTGTCTTTTAATTGACAAGCCTTGATGTGATTGTACATGTTTCTGGTTCTAACTTCTTTTTAATGATAGAGATGAGCTGATAGCATATGTATGTGTTCTCCATTAGGCCAGGGAAATTAAGAGAGAAGCTTATCCTCAGTCCTTAGTCATTTAAAAATTAGTTTCCTTATTTTCCTGCCCCAGATGAATTCTGCATTGTTTTAATGAATTCATTCGCAGTGTGAGGGCACGCAGCACTAAAGAGACCTCAAGCAGTTTCACATTACAGACACTGACATAACTTGCTAGCAATCTTCAAAGGCTTCTGTACTTTTATTGCTTCATCATTTCTTGAGAAAATTATTTTTAGGCTGTTGCCCCCTCCTTTCTTTTTTAAACAACTACCAAAAAAAGAAAAAAGAAAGAAAGAAAGGGCAAACAGGGGACATTATCTGAACTATATCTATTTAGAAAGATTTACATAATTTGTAACTGATGTAGATGGCTGAAAATAGATTTATCTCATTTATAATTGAAGCAAATGAATTATCAATGGCTTTCTAATATTTTTTAGCAGTAGCTACATTTTTAAAAAATGCAATCTTATACAGAAGACCAATAGATAAATGGGAGGCCACTCTAGCTGAAATACAAGTAGGAAACTCCCAGGAATCTGCCTCATCACCCTACTTTTGGTGATCTCTAGGTCACCGCTATAAGCCTCTTAGACACTACATTTCCAAGTCTAACACTCAACAATTCTACTCAATTCAGTTTGTGCATGCATGCGTGCTAAATTGCTTCAGTTGTGTTTTACTCTTTGTGACCCTATAGACTGTAGCCCACTAGGGTCGTCTGTCCATGGGATTCTCCAGGCAAGAATAGTAAAGGGATTGCCATGCTCTTCTGCAGGGAATCTTCCCCTCCCAGGGATTGAACCCACATCTCTTATATCTCCTGCAATGGCAGATGGGTATTTTAAACCACTTAGTACCATTTGGGAAGGCCCAATTTAATTCGACAAAAATGTAATTGAGTGTCTACAATATAACTGGAGATACAGAGAAAAATGCAGTGTAGTTCCTACTTCAGAAGCCCACGCAATTCTATGGTTTGAACACAGTAGCTAATTCTATTCCTATCAAGTTGTTTAAACCCCCAAACAGCCCAAAGGTCTCTCAGACAGTAACACGGACCCCAGTGCCTGGTACTGGTTAATATTCAAATAATGCTCACTGAGCATATTTATTGAGAGAATGAGAGAATTTGAGTAAGATAAAAAAGTTGGATGATTAAATAAAATAATGGATAATATGCCAAGAGTAAATGAAAATATAGTCTTAGGGAAACATTTATGTTCACTAACAATACCTTAAAATAAACGTTATCCTTTTAAACCCTTAAATCAAGTTTCTATATGGTTAAAAAATAATGAATGCCATTTCTTGTCAGTTCCCCTGTAATAAGCAGTGATCATATACTTCAAAGGAAATCCTATTTTTGCTTAACTATGGAATAGTACTCCATGAGAGGAAACACTTAATTCCAACTGATGATCAGCATATGTCTTGAAAAATAAGGAAAATGACTCAATGATCCCTAAATGTTGACTGATTTTAACATCTTACTTGGGCCTCTTAAGGCTTCTCAAGGCCTCAGCTAATATCCTGTAACCTGAAATTCTCTAATATTGACAAAGCAAATAAGCAAATGTCCTGTACATTTTAAGTTGCGAGCTTAAGTATTTCTTTGCTCTTTCCTTTCCTTGTATGAGACATTCTGTTTTTTTTCTACTGGAAGCTTCACAGGGCGAACTGTCCCAGCACCTATGATTTGTGCTGTGGCCCGAAGAACAGAGTAGAGATCAATATCACTGGAGACTATGCCAGAAAGTATGGGAGAACAATGAATGATATGTAGGTGAAATTTTCAAAAAAATCACTATTTTATATTCACTGGTTGCTGCCTCATCCAAATAAACAATATCTCTATGTACCTTTGCCATGTACATGCATAGCTTTTTGTTCTTTTAGGCTAAAAGGCCCGCTTTTACAGACACTTTCTATTTTGCTCACTTACTTTGGAAAATAAAAATACAAATGATTAAATGAAACCATATAAAAACTCACATTTAGAGAAATAATAGCTTTTATAAATGGCTATTTTAATACAACCAACTATCCTTTGGGCAGATAAATAAATAGTTGCTTATTATAAAGAGCATTAAAAATTGACCACCAGAGAGAGAAAAAATACACTATTACACTATGACAGCTCTAGCCAATAAACTGGGCTAAAAGCTAACCTAAATATTAGGTGTAGTCATCAGCATAAAATAAATCAACTTAGAATTCATTTAAAGCATAACATTTTAAAACAAAAAGAAAATAACTATGTATACTATGCCATGTCCACTTGATGGAATATACTGAAGTCATTTAAAATGAGTGTCATAAAAAGCATTTGGGGAAATAAAGGATATTTCCACAAAGCCATTTTGATGTAGCTATGGTAAAACAGCAAATTTAAAATGATTCATTTTTAAAAAAATCTCCAATTAATGGTTTAAGTTGACACTAATGAGCCTGTTCATCCTTAACCTGATTAAAAGAGGCTTGCGGTTTCCAGTTCCATTATTTGACCCTTACAGGTATATAAATAATCTTTATATCCAGAAAAACTATGGGTACCAGTATTCTAGAACTAGATTCTAAAAATACTATCACATCTATTTTCCAATAGAGTACTAAGAGAGCTATTTAAAATTTAACTGAGGATTTTCTATAATTGAGACTAAGAAACATATCATGCCCAAATCTATTATTTAGTATGTGTGCAAAAAAAAAAAAAAATTGCCCCAAAGAGAAAGCCTAAAAAATACAGAGTTGTCTGTTCAGTTCAGTTCAGTTGCTCAGTCGTGTTCAGCTCTTTGTGACCCCATCAACTGCAGCATGCCAGGCCTCCCTGTCCATCACCAACTCCCAGAGTCCACCCAAACCCATGTCCATCGAGTCGGTGATGCCATCCAACCATCTCATCCTCTGTTGTCCCCTTCTCCTCCTGCCCTCAATCTTTCCCAGCATCAGGGTCTTTTCAAATGAGTCAGCTCTTCGCATCAGGTAGTCAAAGTATTGGAGTTTCAGCTCCAACATCAGTTCTTCCAATGAACACTCAGGACTGATCTCCTGTAGGTTGGACTGGTTGGATCTCCTTGCAGTCCAAGGGATTCTCAAGAGTCTTCTCCAACACCACAGTTCAAAAGCATCAATTCTTTGGCGCTCAGCTTTCTTTATAGTCCAACTCTCACATCCATACATGACCACTGGTAAAACCATAGCCTTGACTAGACGGACCTTTGTTGGCTGTATTTTTTTAAAGAGAGAGAATAAAAATGGTTATTATACAGATCTATGTATTAACTGAAAGTAGAGTGCTATCATCTTCATAAGTTTATAAAAATCAGAGTATTTAATTTGTGGACCATTGTAGTCCACAATGGTCCAAATGGACTACACTTGGACATTGTAGTCCAGTGATGTGAACCATTCCAAATACTTCCAGCAATGTAGAAATGGCAGCCCACTCCAGTATTCTTGCTTGGAGAATCCTGTGGACAGAGGAGCCTGGAGGGCTGTTGTCCATAGGGTCGCACAGAGTCAGACACGACTGAAGCGACTTTGCATGCATGCATTGGAGAAGGAAATGGCAACCCCCTCCAGTATTCTTGCCTGGAGAATCCCAGGGACGGAGGAGCCTGGTCGGCTGCCCTCTATGGGGTTGCACAAAGTCGGACACGACTATCAAGTCACACAGCAGCAGCAGCAGCAGCAGCAGATGAAGAACATTCAAAATGCTTTGAGAATACCTCACACCATATATAAAAAGTAACTCAATATGAATCAAAGATCAAAATATAACAGCTAAAGGTACAAAATTCCCAGAAGAAAATATTAGGCAATGGTTTCTTAAATATGATCCAACACACTAGCAACAAAGAAAAAAATTGAAAAATTGAACTTAATCAAAGTTGAAAATTTCTGTGCTTCAAAGGACACCACAAAGAAAGTGAGAAGACAACCTACAGAAGGGGAGAAAATATTTACAAATCCTGTATCTGATAAGTAATTAGCCTATAGAACATATAAAGTGCTCTTACAACTCAACAAAGATAAACAATGAAAAAAAAACAGGAAAGATTTAAATGGACGTTTCTCCAAGTAAAATATACAAATTACCAATGAAAAAGTTCAACATTATTATTAGTCATTAGTGAAATGTAAGTCAAAACTTCAAGGAGGGACTTCTCTGGTGGTACAGTGGATGGGAATCTGCCTGTCAGTTCAGGAGACACCAGTTCGATTCCTGGTCTGGGAAGATCTCGCATGCCGTGGGGCAGCTAAGCCTGTGTGCCACAACTACTGGGGCTGGCATGCTCTAGGCCCATGAACCACAGCTAATAAGCTGCTGCACTGCAACTACTGAAGCCCGTGCACCTAGAGCTTGTGCTCTGCAACAAGAGAAGCCCCTGCTCATTCCAACAGAGAAAAGCCCACACACAACAAAGGCCAAGTGCACCCCAAAATAAATAAATACATTATCAACAACAAAAAAGGAAAAACTTCAAGACGATACCACCTCACACACACAAGGGTGGCTGTAACCAACTGGAAACAATTTAGAGAAACTGGAACTCTCATACATTGCTGATGAGAATATAAAATGGTATAGCCATTTTGGAAAACAATTTGACAGTTCCTTAGAAGGTTAAACATAGAGTTACCATATAACGAAGCCATTTTATTCCTAAGAGAAATGAAAACATAGGTCCAGACAAAACACATGTATATGGAGGCTTATACTATTCATAAATAAACAAAAATGGAAACAATTCAAATGTCATTTAGTTGATGAATGGATAAGCAGAATATATACCCATACATTGGAATATTTTTCAGTCATAAAAAGATATGAAGTACGGATACCTGCAACAACATGAACAAAGCTTGAAAATACTGTGCTGACAGCAAAGGAAACTGTAAGCAAGGTGAAAAGACAGCCTTGAGAATGGGAGAAAATAATAGCAAATGAAGCAACTGACAAAGAACTAATCTCAAAAATATACAAGCAACTCCTGCAGCTCAATTCCAGAAAAATAAATGACCCAATCAAAAAATGGGCCAAAGAACTAAACAGACATTTCTCCAAAGAAGACATACAGATGGCTAACAAACACATGAAAAGATGCTCAATATCACTCATTATCAGAGAAATACAAATCAAAACCACAATGAGGCACCATTTCACGCCAGTCAGAATGGCTGCTATCAAAAAGTGTACAAGCAATAAATGCTGGAGAGGGTGTGGAGAAAGGGAACCCTCTTACACTGTTGGTGGGAATGCAAACTAGCACAGCCACTATGAAGAACAGTGTGGAGATTCCTTAAAAAACTGGAAATAGAACTGCCTTATGACCCAGCAATCCCACTGCTGGGCATACACACTGAGGAAATCAGAATTGAAAGAGACACGTGTACCCCAATGTTCATTGCAACACTGTTTATAGTAGCCAGGACATGGAAACAACCTAGATGTCCATCAGCAGATGAATGGATAAGAAAGCTGTGGTACATATACACAATGGAGTATTACTCAGCCATTAAAAAGAATCCATTTGAATCAGTTCAAATGAGGTGGATGAAACTGGAGCCTATCATACAGAGTGAAGTAAGCCAGAAAGAAAAACACCAATACAGTATACTGACACAAATATATGGAATTTAGAAAGATGGTACCAATAACCCTGTATGTGAGACAGCAAAAGAGACACAGATGTATAGAACAGTCTTTTGGACTCTGTGGGAGAGGGAGAGGGTGGGATGATTTGGGAGAATGGCATTGAAACATGTATAATATCATATATGAAATGAAAAAAAAAAAAAAAGAAAAGAAAATACTGTGCTGAAAAAAAAGAGAAAGAAACTACCTGGAAAAAGTATTGTGCTAAAGGAAAGAATCCAGACACCAAAGGCCACGTATTGTATGATTCCATTTACCTGGAAAGTCCAGAGTAGGCAAATCCATAGAGACAGAAAGCAAACTGGTAGTTTCCAAGAGCTGGGAGAGAAGGGGAAGTGGCAATGGTCTCCAAATGAATATGAGGTTTCTTTTTTAAGCGTTGAAATATTCTCTAATTAGACAGTGATGATGGTTTGTGAATATAATACAAACCACTGAATTGTACACTTTATTATTTTTAAAGCCTTTATTTACTGTTTACGTTTGGCTGCGTAGGATTAGTCACCTGGGCTCTTTGTTGAGGGACACAGGCTTCTCTCTAGTTGTGGCTCATGGGCTCAGTAGCTGCAGCAAGTGGGCTTGGTAGTCCTGAAGCATGTGGGAATCTTAGTTTCCTGACCAGGGATTGAACCCGCATCCCTTGCATTAGAAGGCAGCTTCTTAACCACTGGACAACCAGGGAAGTCCCCTGAATTGTACACTTTAAAAAGGTGAATTTTATGGTATGTGAATTATATTTCAATTTTTTTAGAAAGCTTAGAGAGATTAACTCTCTTAAATGAGCAAAATGCAAATAAAAATTATTTATTACATTTGTTTCATCAATTAGATGTTCCTTAAATCTTGCTCCACCATTCACGCTATCACTGATGTCCACCCCATTTTTTCAAGCTGTTGGCATCCTTCTCCTCAGCAGTAAGAGGTATATGATCAAGATTGCCAGGAAAAATATCAATAACCTCAGATATGCAGATGATACCACCCTTATGGCAGAAAGTAAGGAAGAACTAAAAAGCCTCTTGATGAAAGTGAAAAAGGAGAGTGAAAAAGTTGGCATAAAGCTCAATAGTCAGCAAACGAAGATCATGGTATCCGGTCCCATCACTTCATAGCAAATAGATCGGGGAACAATGGAAATAGTGGCTGACTTTATTTTGGGGGACTCCAAAATCACTGCAGCTGGTGATTGCAGCCATAAAATTAAAAGATGCTTACTCCTTGGAAGGAAAGTTATGACCAACCTAGACAGCATATTTAAAAGCAGATACATTACTTTGCTAACAAAGGTCCATCTAGTCAATCAGGGCTATGGTTTTTCCAGTAGTCATGTATGGATGTGAGAGTTGGACTATAAAGAAAGCTGAGAGCTGAAGAACATATGCTTTTGAAATGTGGTGTTGGAGAAGACTCTTGAGAATTCCTTGGACTGCATGGAGATCCAATCAGTCCATCCTAAAGGAGATTAGTCCTGAGTGTTCATTGGAAGAACTGATGTTGAAGCTGAAACTCCAATACTTTGGCCACCTAATGTGAAGAGCTGACTCATTTGAAAAGACCCTGATGCTGGGAAAGATTGAGAGCAGGAGGAGAAGGGGACGACAGAGGATGAGATGATTGGATGGCTTCACCGACTCAATGGACATGGTTTGGGTAGACTCTGGCAGTTGGTAATGGGAGGACTGGCATGCTGCAGTTCATGAGGTCGCAAAGAGTCGGACACGACTGAGTGACTGAACTGAATATGTGCATACCCAAGATGAGGTGAAGATATCTGTTTCTTCCTGTTGGTAATGCTTGTGCTTAGTTACTCAGTCATATCCAACTCTGTGGCCCCATGACCTCTAGCCCACTGGGATCCTCTGTCTATGGGGTTTTCCGAGCAAGAATACTGGAGTGGGTAGCCATTCCCTTCTATAGAAGATCTTCCCTACCCAGGGATCAAACCTGGGTCTCCTGCACTGCAGGCAGATTCTTTACCACTGAGCCACCAGGGAAGCTTGGTAATGCTTAAATAACGACAAAAATCTGTAACTTTGATGATTTTATATTGTATCATGTCAAAGAGCTCTGTGAAAATAGCTTCTTCAAAAATGTCATGGGCTGAGACTTCTTCTGCTAGTCATGGGCCTAGATCCACTTTCCCATCATGAGCAACTAGGGACAAATCAAGGCAATGATAGTTCTCAGATGTCAGACAGCAGGCAAGTCAGAACTATGATCCTTGAGAGCAGGGAAACAAATGAGATGAGCCCAGTGATCACCTTGGCTTTCTCCCTAGAGATACTTTCTGGACAATGATGCAGAAAGGGCAATCCAAACATAGCACAGTGGACTTGCTGAGCTGAGAAGACAGGTGTAAGTTTGAGGAGGCCAATGTAACTGATATTTGTGAATCACAGAATCAGAGAGTAAAAGAAGGGAGGCAGAGAAATGGCTCCAGAAACCTTTGGGGCTGGGTGGGATGTGGTCCCCTTGAGTCTATTGATGAAAAGGAGCTATGGGTGCTTAGGGTGAAACTCTGAGAGTCTGGGAGAACAACAGCAATAACAACAACAACACAAACAATTCTCAGAGTTCAATGAGGGTTGAAGTCTGGGACTTTTGGAGATTTCAGAAGGCTCATGTCTTAGTAGTATGAGTATTGTAGTCCTAGAGGATAGGCAACTCTCAAATCAGAGAAAGATTCAATCCTGAACAAGAAACTTTGCTTGATATAATAAAGTCCATTACCATTTTAAGGAAGAAACAAAATCTAGAAACTCAACAGTGTAAAATTCAAGACATCTAGTACTCTCTCCAAAATACGAGCCATGTGAAGAAACGGGAAAATGTGACCCATGGCCAGAAGAAAAATTAGTCCATAAAAACATTCCTAGAGCTGGCCAACATGATGAAATTAACAAAGATGTTTAAAAACCTATTGCAAATATGTTCAAGTATTTAAAAGAAAACATAACATAGAAATGGATAATATCAAAATATTGAAATAAAACATCTAGAGATAAAAAACACAGTGTCTGAAATTTTTTTAAAAATTGACAAAAAATTTACAGCAAATTAGGTACAACAGAATAAGAGGTCAGTGAGCAAGAAGACATACCAACAGAAATACTTCAAAATGAAACATGAAAACAAAAAGCTGAAAAAAAAATGAACAGAGCCTCTGTGATCTATAGCAAGTGGCCCAACACATTTGCAATGAACTCTCAGAAGAAGAGTATGTGTGTTAAGGGGAAGGTGCAGAAAAATATTTGAATAAATAATGGCCAAAAATTTAAGTTCAGTGAAAACTATAAACTCATGGATTTGGGAATTATAAACAGCCCCAGACGCTATAAATGCATAAGAAAATCACTTTGCTGTACATCTGAAACTAACACAACTTTGTTAATTAACTATACTCTGATATAAAACAAAAAATGTTTTAAAATTAAAGTTAAAAAAAGAAAAAAGTCACCAAGACACCGTATAATCACATTGCTGAAATCCAGGAATAAAAAGAAAAATTTTAAAGCAGCTAAAAGACAAGACACACTATTTGTGTCCCCTGCCATAAAAGGGGTCTGAATAACGGAAAAAAGATAAGATTGACCAAAGATTTCTTGGCAGAACTTTGTAAGCCAGAAAAACAATAAAACAACATCTTTAAAGTGTTAGGGAAATAAAGACAGAAATCAAAAGCTTCCCTCTCAGTACTCTACATCTAGTGAAAATATTCTTTTAAAAAATGAAGGCAAAATGAAACTTTTTTTAAAAAAAAAGCAGAATTTGAAAGGATTTGTCATTAACAGACATGCACTATAAGAAATGTTTCAAGGTAGTTCTTTAAGTGGTAGTTCTTCCACATGGAAACTTATCTATATAAGGGATGAAGAATGTTTTAAGTAATAAACATATGGTTAAAAGTAAAAAAAAAAAAAAAAAAAAACCAAAAAAAAAAACGTGACCTGATACCATTTGAAACCTTAGTTGCGGTGAAGGTTGCATGAAAGTAAATGCTTTTTAAGTCTCCTAGTGTCTTTACTCTTGGATACGTGATAATCATTTAAAGTTATGTCTCTGGGCTCCTACTTTCTAATGCCTTTCAAATAGGCAATCATAAAATTGTATCCAGGAGTGACAGTTGGTGTATCTTATCTTCCATGCTCAAACATTCCAGCTATGTTGGCATTCTCAGCCTTAGGATCTGTTACTACTATGGGCTCTTAACTTCTGAAAATTATACTGGTTTTAACATAGGTCACTATACTATGTATTGTCATATAAATATCATTTTTCATAAATTAGTGTTAATCTGAGGTTTATAAGTGATTATATTTGAAGAGGACAAGAGAGAAATATATCAGTGCATGAACTGGTGTTTTAATGTCTTCCCCAAAATGCAAGTTGATTTTCAAGCTAACTAAAAAAATTAACTTAAAAAAGTTATACTGGTTTTATCCCAGTCTCTACCAAAACATGTATCATATTATGAATCACTATTCTATAGAAATATAATTCAAAAATACTGTGAAATATTATTAATACAATGAAAAAAGTATTTCATTCCCTTATGATAGGGAACTCCAGAACTCGGTACTTTGCATCTTCACCCTTTATTAATCTTATTTTTTCCTGAAAGATTTGATTTCAGACTTGGAAATGGAAGCAAAACATTTGGTGGAGAGAAAGAAGTCGGATTGATGAGTTCCTGTTACGTAATATTCTGGTGCTCTATAGTCAGAAAATAACTAAGAGTGCTGTTCTTTTGGCATTTGGAGTAAAACTGGTTCCTAACATTTTTTTGAGTGAACTTACATCTCAGGCACCAAAGAACAAATGAGAAGTGTAAAAAAAAAAAAAAAAAAAAAAAAGCACTGACTGTACCAACTCCCACTACAGTTTTCTGTCTTTAAACACTTTTTTAAAGTTCAGTATAAATTGCTTGACAATGGCATTCACAGCTGTGGTAAGGGGATGGGAAGTGGATTTCTATTGCCAAGTTTCCTTTGAGCGGTGCCTGTAGCAGTCCTTTCTAACTCTGTGGTTACACCCAACCCAACATAGATAGTCCCCAGGAACTGCACATTCTTTCCTTTCTGCAAATTTACAGTGGCAGCCAAGGAAAACAGAAATCACTGTGGCTTGATGGGAAGAAGGAGACGATTGCCAACTGGAAGATGGCAGTGGAAAGACACACTTTTTCAAAAGAAATAGATCTAACTTGTCAGGAAGGCATGCAGTTGTATGAAAATTCATGAAGCAAGGTGTAGAAATAGGTGGAGACCATTGGGCCTTTGATGATGAGAAACAGAATTGATATTGTCATGCAAGTAAATGTCACACCAAATGGCCAAAGACTGGAGAGACATAGGGTTTTCTGCAGGCAGCCAATGCCACTGACAAAGCAACAGAGTCTAGAAGCGATGGGGGAAGGGCTGAAGTTGTATCTAGACAGCACTGGAAGTTTTGTTCTGCTATTGATAAAAGCATGTGTGTGTGTTAGTCGCTCGGTCATGTCCAACTCTTTGAGACCCCGTGGACTGTAGTCCACCAGGCTTCTCTGCCCATGGGATTTTCCAGGCAAGAATACTGGAGTGGGTTGCCATTTCCTTCTCCAGAGGAGCTTCCCACCTCAGGGATTGAAACCAGGTCTCCACATTGCAGATAGACTCTTTACTGTCTGAACCATCAGGGAAGATTCCAGGAAGATAAAAGCAAGTATCTGATCAATTCTTGACTTTCTTTCCCAGTAGTTTCATGTCTCAGATGGCTGAGGAAGCATTGAGAACTAACGACACAATTTCATGATGAATTTCAGAGGAGGACTAGATGGTGATGTGTCTCTGCCAGGGAACTTGTGAGACCAGCATCCCAATATTTAGGAGAGTTGTAAGCATGAGGGGTGGGAATTTTGGAAACAGTCAGAAACATACCCTGGCCTTCGGGAAAACAGATCTCCAAGAAACCAGACAGAAATAGTTCACATTTTTTAAAAGCAATGTAGCTCAAGAGGGAAGGGTAGCTCTGAAAAGAGGGAGGGGGGAGAAAGTTTAACTATGCAGTTATTACTTCCAATATGAAAAAGAGTTTTCAAAGACTTTTGAACTTTAAAGAAATAAAAAGCATTCATTTTTTTTGGATAGTGAACTCCCCAATCACTGGATATATTAAGCAAAATCTACCCAATTGCCTCTAAATAATGGAACCATGGGAATTCCTGTTACATGTGAATTTGGACTAGATCAAGGTTGTTGTTTTTTTAACTTTTTGAAAATGTGTATCTTGATTCCTTTGGCAGTTTGGAGAAGCCTATGGATCCCTTCTCTTGATTAAAAAAATTTTTTGAGAGCTTGAGAATAGGCTATTTTATTTTTATTTATTTGTTTTTGGCTATACTTCATGGGATGTGGGATTTTAGTTCCCTGACACAGGACTGAACCCATGCCACCTGCATTGGAAGCACAGAGTCTTAATGACTGGACTGTTGGGATAATGATTTTTTACCTAGATGTCCATCAGCAGATGAATGGATAAGAAAGCTGTGGTACATATACACAATGGAGTATTACTCAGCCGTTAAAAAGAATTCATTTGAATCAGTTCTGATGAGATGGATGAAACTGGAGCTGATTATACAGAGTGAAGTAAGCCAGAAAGAAAAACACCAATACAGTATACTAACACATATATATGGAATTTAGAAAGATGGCAATGACGACCCTGTATGCAAGACAGGAAAAAAGACACAGCTGTGTATAACGGACTTTTGGACTCAGAGGGAGAGGGAGAGGGTGGGATGATTTGGGAGAATGGCATTCTAACATGTATACTATCATGTAAGAATTGAATCGCCAGTCTATGTCTGACACAGGGTACAGCATGCTTGGGGCTGGTGCATGGGGATGACCCAGAGAGATGTTATGGGGAGGGAGGTGGGAGGGGGCTTCATGTTTGGGAACACATGTAAGAATTAAAGATTTTAAAAATAAAAAATAAATAAATAAATAAAAATAAAATTGATGTCCAAAATAAATAAATAAATAAATAAATGCAGAGGATTAATGAAGAAACCAATGATACTGAGAGACAGTTATCAACATTTAAAAAGCAAATTTGTGATATAATAAATATGTGTCTTCATTAATGCATTAAATAATGAGATCTAATCACTATTGTAATTTTGAATAGAGTGTCTGATGAATTATGGATGGATGTTCATGACATTGTACGGAAGAGAAAGATCAAAACCATCCCTAAGGAAAAAAAATGCAAAAAAGCAAAGTAGCTGTCTGAGGAGGCCATACAAATAGCTGTGAAAAGAAGAGAAGCGAAAAGCGAAGGAGAAAAGGAAAGATATACCCAATTGAATGCAGAGTTCCAAAGAATAGCAAGGAGAGAGAAGAAAGCCTTCCTCAGAGATAACTGCAAAGAAATAGAGGAAAACAGAATGGGAAAGACTAGAGATCTCTTCAAGAAAATTAGAGATACCAAGGGAACATTTCAGGCAAAGATGGGCTCAAAAAAGGACAGAAATGGTATGGACCTAACAGAAGCAGAAGATATTAAGAAGAAGTGGTATGAATACACAGAAGAACTGTACAAAAAGATCTTCATGACCCAGATAATCACAATGGTGTGATGATCACTCGCCTAGAGCCAGACATCCTGGAATGCGAAGTCAAGTGGGCCTTAGAAAGCATCACTATGAACAAAGCTAGTGGAGGTGATGGAATTCCAGCTGAACTATTTCAAATTCTAGAAGATGATGCTGTGAAAGGGCTGCACTCAATATGCCAGCAAATGTGGAAAACTCAGCAGAGGCCACAGGACTGGAAAAGGTCAGTTTTCATTCCAATCCCAAAGAAAGGCAATGCCAAAGAATGCTCAAACTACCACACAATTGCACTCATCTCACACGCTAGTAGAGTAATGCTCAAAATTCTCCAAGCTAGGCTTCAGCAATACATGAACTGTGAACTTCCAGATATTCAAGCTGGTTTTAGAAAAGGCAGAGGAACCAGAGATCAAATTGCCAACATCCACTGGATCATCAAAAGAGCAAAAGAGTTCCAGAAAAAACATCTATTTTTGCTTAATTGACTATGCCAAAGCATTTGACATAGCATTTATTGTGTGGATCACAATAAACTGTGGAAAATTCTGAAAGAGATGGGAATACCAGAACACCTAACTTGCCTCTTGAGAAACCTATATGCAGGTCAGGAAGCAACAGTTAGAACTGAACATGGAACAACAGACTGGTTCCAAATAGGAAAAGGAGTATATCAAGGCTGTATATTGTCACCCTGCTTATTTAACTTCTATGCAGATTACATCATGAGAAATGCTGGACTGGAAGAAGCACAAGCTGGAATCAAGATTGCCGGAAGAAATATCAATGACCTCAGATATGCAGATGACACCACGCTTATGGCAGAAAGTGAAGAGGAACTAAAGAGCCTCTTGATGAAAGTGAAAGAGGAGAGTGAAATAGTTGGCTTAAAGCTCAACATTCAGAAAACGAAGATCATGGCATCTGGTCCCATCACTTCATGGCAAATAGATGGGGAAACAGTGGAAACAGTGGGTGACTATTTTTTCTGGGCTCCAAAATCACTGCAGATGATGATTGCAGCCATGAAATTAAAAGATGCTTACTCCTTGGAAGAAAAGTTATGACCAACCTAGATAGCATATTCAAAAACAGAGACATTACTTTGTCAACAAATGTCCATCTAGTCAAGGTTATGGTTTTTCCAGTGGTCATGTATGAATGTAAGAGTTGGACTATAAAGAAAGCTGAGAGCCGAAGAATTGATGCTTTTGAACTGTGGTGTTGGAGAAGACTCTTGAGAGTCCCCTGGACTGCAAGGAGATCCAACCAGTCCATCCTAAAAGAGATCAGTCTTGAGTGTTCATTGGAAGAACTGATGTTGAAGCTGAAACTCCAATACTTTGGCCACCTGATGCGAAGAGCTGACTCATTTGAAAAGACCCTGATACTGGGAGGGATTGAGGGCAGGAGGAGAAGGGGATGACAGAGGATGAGATCGTTGGATGACATCAGTGACTCAATGGACATGAGTTTAAGTGAACTTGGGGAGTTGGTGATGGACAGGGAGGCCTGGCGTGCTGCAGTCCATGGGGTCGCAAAGAGTCGGACATGACTGAATGACTGAACTGAACTGAGTGTAAATGATTTTTCAAGATACCTGCAACAGATTTGATGTGTCTGTGAAAATATCTCAGCCACAGGTACTATTGAGGTTTGTTACCTAAATTCATAATTTAAGGAAATGCTGCAGTACACTTAGACATTTGTATAGCTAAAGATGTAATTTTTCCATCCAAATTCAAAGATTCCTTGAATTCTATCCAGGGAATGTGTGCCCAGTCGCTCATCTGCATCTGACTCTTTGCAACCCTATGGATTGTAGTCTGCCAGTTTCCTCTGTTCATGGGCTTCTCCAGGTAAGAATAATGAAGTGAGTTGCCATGTTCTCCTCCTGGGGAGTTTCCTCACCCATGGATCAAACCCACATCTCCTGCATCTGCTGCATTGCAGGCAGAAGTGTTCTATACAATTGGACCGCTGGGGAAGCCCATCCAGGAAATAAATGAATCCTAAATGATAATAAATGATTCAAGGATCCTGAGAGTCCATAAAAGTGATATCATGTGAAATTTCACCAGATGTCCTTTTCCTGTAGATTAAAGTCCAAACTTTTAAGAATTGCATCAAAAGCCTTCAGTGTAGCATTGGAGGGATAGGACTCAGAGCTGGTTTGCCTGGATTTAAATCCCAATTCAGCCACTAACAGGTTTGTGATCTAGAGCAAATGACTGCAAATCTCAATGCTTTAATTCCACATCTTCAAAATGGGGCAACAATAGTTTCCATTGCATTGTCTGAAACTTTAAAGAAATAATTTTTGCATACAATATTTATTACTAATACTTAGATGAAGCACAAGCTGTAATCAAGATTGCTGGGAGAAATTATCAATAACCTCAGATATGCATAGGACACCACTTTTATAGCAGAAGGCAAAGAAGAACTAAAGAACCTCTTGATGAAAGTGAAAGCAGAGAGTGAAACAGTTGGCTTAAAACTCAACATTCAGAAAACTAAGATCATGGCATCTGGCCCCATCAGTTCATGGCAAATAGATGGGGAAACAATGGAAACAGTCTTTTCTTGGGTTCCCAAATCACTGCAGATGGTGATTGCAGCCATGAAATTAAAAGACACTTGCTTCTTGGAAGAAAAGCTATGGCCAACCTAGACAGCATATTAAAAAGCAGAGACATTACTTTGCCAACAAATGTTCATTTAGTCAAAGCTATGGTTTTTCCAGTAGTTGTGTACGGATGTGAGAGTTGGACTGTAAAGAAAGCTGAGTGCCGAAGAATTGATACTTTTGAACTGTGGTGTTGGAGAAGACTCTTGAGAGTCTCTTGAACTGCAAGGAGATCCAACCAGTCTATCCTAAGGGAAATCAATCCTGAATATTCATTGGAAGGACTGATATTGGAGCTGAAACTCCAATACTTTGGCCACCTGATGCGAAGAGCTGACTCATTTGAAAAGACTATGATACTGGGAAAGATTGAAGGCAGGAGAAGAAGGGGACAACAGAGAATGAGTCAGTTGGATGGCATCACCGGCTCAATGGACATGGGATTGGGTGGACTCCGGGAGTTGGTGATGGACAGGGAGGCCTGGTGTGCTGCAGTTCATGGGGTCTCAAAGAGTCGGACACGACTGAGCGACTAAACTGAACTGAGCTAATCTCATTTCTCATTTCACTCACTCTCTACCTCCAAATGTGCTCAGGCATGCTAATTGCCATGTCACATGTATACCAAAATTTTTTCACTCCTACATGCCCTCACTCATAGCACACCTTCTGTCTGAAGACTCTGTCCTAAATACCTTGCAGCTTTCCCCGTTCCTTTTTTCTACTTTTGTACTTTAGACCCACCAAGCCAACATGTGGAGAAGGCAATGGCCACCCGCTCCAGTACTCTTGCCTAGAAAATCCCATGGGCGGAGGAGACTGGTAGGCTGCAGTCCATGGTGTCATGAAGAGTCAGACACAACTGAGCGACTTCACTTTCACTTTTCCCTTTCATGCATTGGAGAAGGAAATGGCAACCCACTCCAGTGCTCTTGCCTGGAGAATCCCAGGGATGGTGGAGCCTGGTGGGCTGCCATCTACGGGGTCGCACAGAGTTGGACATGACTGAAGTGACTTAGCAGCAGCAGCAGCAGCAGCAAGCCAATATGGCCATATTTCTATGAAGCCATTTTATCTCATCTGGAACAAATTATCTGATTCCTGCTTTGAACCTTATAACAGTTCTTCTGACCAACAAATTCCAAATGTATTGACCCTGGCACTGTGAGGCATAATACACTGATGTATGTTTATCACAGCAAATGTTTACCTTGTGTACTTTTGAGACTTTTTCATTTCAACAAACGTAAGTCTCTTAAGGATAAGTCCCATGATTTGATGACAAAGCCCCTGTGACAAGCCTAAAACCAGATGTGCAGTGTAGTTACTTCTGATGAATGAGTGAATGAATGAATGGATGGATGGATGAGTAGGTGAATGCATGCTATAGATACAATACAGGATATTTCAAGTATTCATATGAAGACAGAGGTCGAAGAGCTGTGCTAACTGAAAACAAAAAAAAAAATTTTTAATCTCTCAAATGATTGACTCATAACTACAATCTTTGCCCTGCCATCTTCAGGAGTTGCCATGCAGATGTATGTCTTCTTGACACATTAGAATGATTTCTAACTGACGGGATTGCTGGGGAAATCAAGTGATATTATGCTGTATGAAATGTAACTCTGCATATGTAAATAATTAAACCATGACTTTAATGTGTTCTCTCAAAGTATTTCCCCTCACGCTGCCTTTCCTGGCACTCTCCCCCTCAGTGTCACAGCCCTTCTCTGGATCAGTAAACATCCACACTTCACTGGCTTCCAGAGGTCACTGAGCATTGGTTACTCAGAAAAGAAGGAATGGGGTGACTAGGTATCACTTCTATCCTTTTTCCTGACACAGACGTGAATTTTGAGTCGAGCTTTGAAGTCAAGCCCCTTAGGTTCTATTGCTGAATTAAGTTCAAACTCTGAACATGTTTACTCAATCCTTTAAGCCTTGATTTTCCGGCTATTTCCATTTCCTCGGCTCCCATTCCCTCTAATCACGCTCTAGTCTCTTTGGCTTCCATGTCGTTTAATGGTCATTCTCTGCTGTTATCTTAACCAACCTCTCAGCATCACCAGACACAGGAAAACACACTTTCCTTCTTGAGATACATTCTCCTTTCAGCTTCCTGTGACTTCACTTTCTCTTAATTCCCTACCTGCTTTACTGGCCACTCTCTTTTAATTTCCTCTGCTGGATCCTTTCTCTCTACCTAACCTTTAAATCTTGGAGAGACTTACAACTCAGGCCTGAATTCTCTTTTCTTCTTTTTCTGTATCTAAGAATATCTTATTCAGTCCCAAGACTTTAAATATCACCTGTAAATTAAAATGCTAATAACGCCCCAATTTATATGTTCAACCCTGACTGTTAGACTTGTCTCCAACTTGGCATCTTTACCAGATGTCTAAAAGGCATGCCAAGCAAAACTCTGGATTTCCCTCAACTCTATCCCAATTAAGAAAGAAACATGCAAAAACCCCACTCTTCCCCCTGTTCATCCTCATCTTAAGCATGACACAACCTAACTGCTCAAGCTAAAAGCTATGAATCATTTTTCATTTCTCTTCCCATCACTCTCACCCACACTCATCCTACTCCCTAATAGCTCTACTCTCAAAGCTTCCCTTTTATCTGTGCTGAAGACTGAATCACTTTTGCTTCTACCACTAGCTTCTGAACCACTACTATCTTTCTTTTGGACTATTTGTGACCTTGGACTCCTGAGACCTATTCTTTATGGTGGTCTTTTAAAATAATAAATCAGACCATGCCACTCTCTTATTCTGATCTCAGAATATAAGCCAGTGCCTTTCCATTGCCTAAATGGCTTTATAGGTGCTGGCACTCAGCCATGATCTTATTCTCTAATTGAATACTGTCACCTTTGTTCACTGTGGTCCAGCCCCATTAGTGTTTTGCCTTTTTTCTCTTAGTTTTATCTACATTTCCAAGATTTTATTATCACTACTCCTTTTTTCTAGAATATTCTTTTCCTAGATATTTATAAGTCTAAGTTTTCTAGTGGTTAAGTTTGAACTCAAAAATCACTACCTTGGGGCTTCCCTGGTTGTCTAGTGGCTAAAAATCTGCCTGCTGGTGGAGGGACATGGGATTGATCCCTGATCAGGGAGGATCCTACATGCTGTGGGGCAGCTGGGCCTATGCACCACAATTACTGAGCCCACATGTGCCTTGAGCTGGTGCTCAGCAACAGAGAGCAGTCAAAGCTCAAGTGCAATGACAAAGACCCAGAGCAAGCAAAAATCAATCAATAAATAAATCTTTTTTAAAAATCTCTGCCTCAAAGAAGTATTCTCTCATAATTTTATTTAATGTCCATTTTTATTGCACAACCCTATTTTATTTTCCTTATGCTGCATATTACTATCTAAAATGATCTAATTTGTCTCCTTGTTTGTTATCCGTGTCCGTGTCTAGACTTTAAACTCCATCAGACCTGTGTCATGTTAAACACTGGCAAACTACCTCACATATAGTAGACATTCAGGGCTTATTGTTTAAATAACTGATTGATTAAATGAATCAATGGCTGAATTTTGTTGCAGTATATGAATGATTATGAGGACTAAATGAGACAACACGTGTAAACTGCTTAGCATGCTGTCTACCATATTATAAGTACCCAAAATGCTCAATAATAAAGCAAAAAAGTTAGCTTTTATTTTTAAGCTTTTTTAGCTTTCATTTTTAATAACTAGACTGTTTTTTCCTTCGAGGAAGGGTCAAGTAATTCTACAGGAAAGATAGAAACTTAAGGGTTCAAGTTTGAGATAAGTTAACTTTTGCAGCAAGGAAAAAGGCCAGGTTGGAAAGGGACAGAAAAAGAAGCAAAACAGTGAGACAAGATAGGGAGTTCTCAAGGCATTGATCCAGGAGATTAATTCTAGGGCAAAAAATGTTCACAGGGAGATCTTAAGGGACCCGGATTACCGAAGACAAATCTGCCAGCTTTTTAATTTTCTTAGCAATCATTTCTTCATTTCCCATCACCTTTTAAGCAAATACCAAATAATTTTAATCCAGTTCTCCAACTTTGGCTTTTAGAAAAAAGAAAAACACTCCTTTTCTCACAGAAAGCTAACTCTGGTGGAGAGAAAGGGATGGGGGACGATGGAGCCCACAGAGAGGAGAACTTCTATCTCTGATGATATCAAACCCAATGTTTCACACTCTAGGAGTCTGCTTTAAAATGCTTCCTACAGACTTGTGGTTTTCAAGGGGGCGGGCATTGAGGGAGGGAAGCAGTGAGAGGCTGGGGTTAGCAAATGAAAGCTAAACAACAAAGTCCTACTGTTTAGCACAGGGAACTATATTCAATATCCTATGATAAACGATAACTGAAAAGGGTGCAAAAATGTATCCATAAATGTAGAATGGAATCACTTTGCTGCACAGAATAAATTAGCCCAACATTATAAATAAACTATTCTTCAGTATAAAATTAAAAACTTAAAATGGGTTTTCTAGTATGGTTTGCACCAAGCCTTGCCACATAAGCAACTAAGCATGCAATGATGGACACTGTGACCTTTCCCTACATTTTCCTGACCATATTTGAAAAGAACATGGAGGGACTTCCTTGGTGATCTAGTGGTTAAGAATTTGCCTTGCAATTCAGGGGATGAGGGTTCAATCCCTGGTCGGGAAACTAAGCCCACAGACATACTGCAACTACTGAGCCTGCTTATTCTAGAGCCCATGTACTGCAATGAAGACTCAGCACAATCAAAAAAAAGAAAGAAAATAGATGGCCCAAGCTGGTGACCATCATTCACGGAAGTCCCATTCAAGCAAAAACACGTGGGAGGTGTGAGAAGCGGATATATTTTTCTTATTAATTACCTTGAATCAGGCCACAGGGAACCATGAAGGAGCCATGAAGGGTCAGTACAATATGAAGGAGAGCAAAGTTTATTTAGGCATCCATTGTGCCTATATTTGCCAGAGAAATAGCTACCATGAATTTTGCAAATGATCTATCAAAACTCAAGACACATTAAAGTCCCAGTAACAACATAACTAAAAGTGCCAAGAATTAGATCTCTCCCACTGAAACCTGTCACATATGCATTTTGCCCACATAGAGAACTGCACCCAAGACTGGAGTAGACTGTGTGCGACCTTAGCAGGCTTGATGTTAAAATACTGGGAAGTTCAGGTGATACGCTATCTGAACCTTGTAAGTCTGAAAATATCACAGCAACACAGTATTCCAAAAAGTTTACTTGTCCAAAGCTAAACCAAGTGCATTGGAAAAGCAAAACAGTGTAGGGATAAGATTAATCTTTTGACTCAAAACATATGAGAGTTCAGAATTCTACTCTGTTGAGTGGCTTGGAAAATGTGTTGAATTAGCACAGTGCCTGGCACTTAGTAGGGATGCTGTAAATGGCTGCTGATTGAAAGAACTGCTTTGAGCTTCAGTAAATCTATCTGCCTAGATAGCATATTCAAAAGCAGAGACATTACTTTGCCAACTAAGGTCCGTCTAGTCAAGGCTATGGTTTTTCCTGTGGTCATGTATGGATGTGAGAGTTGGACTGTGAAGAAGGCTGAGCCCCGAAGAATTGATGCTTTTGAACTGTGGTGTTGGAGAAGACTCTTGAGAGTCCCTTGGACTGCAAGGAGATCCAACCAGTCCATTCTGAAGGAGATCAACCCTGGGATTTCTTTGGAAGGAATGATGCTGAAGCTGAAACTCCAATACTTTGGCCACCTCATGAGAAGAGTTGACTCATTGGAAAAGACTCTGATACTGGGAGGGATTGGGGGCAGGAGGAGAAGGGGACGACCGAGGATGAGATGGCTGGATGGCATCACTGACTCTATAGACGTGAGTTTGAGTGAACTCTGGGAGTTGGTGATGGACAGGGAGGCCTGGCGTGCTGCGATTCATGGGGTCGCAAAGAGTTGGACACGACTGAGCGACTGAACTGAACTGAACTGAAATCTGTCTACAAAATGGAGATAAAAATCTACCCTACAGGTTTATCCTGAACATTAAAGGTAGGGTGGATAAGCTATTAGCCCCAAATGTATACCCAGTCTATTGTTTCTGTAACAGTTTTTCCTTACCCTCCTAATAATTATCTCCTTGTGATATACCCTTTTACTACTGTGTTGCTTAGGATTGTCAGGCCCTGCTATTTGTTTGAATTCTTTCATCTCCTCTGATGGATTCCTTAGGAGAGAAGACCAGAAGAGCTAGTATTACATATTTATATCCCTGCTCTTAGGCTTTACTGGAGACTTTGCCTGATTTCAAAGATATGTTTTTTCAAGTGTTTCCTGTCTTTATACATAAACTGACTAAGCTAGGAATATAAGAAATTAACTGCTGGGACTTCCCTAGTGGTCCAGTGGTCAAGAATCATGTTTCCAGGATGGGGGGTGTAGTTTCGATCCCTGGTTGGGGAACTAAGATCCCACATGGTATGCAGTACAGCCATAAAATAAAAAATAATAAAATAAAAGAAATTAACTATTAATTACAGATAGCTAGAAATATAGGCATATGGAAATGTTATATGTCTCCTCATAGTTTACAAATTTCTCCAAAATATCTTTTCACTTAATGTTGTTCTTAGGTCTTTATAAGGATCAAAAATAACTCTGTGGTCAAGGGAATTTTAGAGAAATCAGATAGCTGGGTGGAAATCCATTTGTGAGGGTGATCTGGTTACATCAACTGTCACCCTTTTGAGCCTCAGTGTAGATTCAGTGAACCTGGCCAGTCAGGAAGCCAGTCAGTCTCTTTCCCAGCTTCATTCTTGTGAAAACTGCGCACTTAAACCAGAAGGAGGTAGGTCAGAAGTTCAGTTCAACTTTGTAAATATGCACTCAAACCTACTGGGGTTGGGGACCGCAGACACCAAAGTGGGGAGGATGAGGTCTCAGTCTTTAAGAGTCTCACTTTTCAGTGGGTGAGAGCCAACAACAAGTCATTGCACTGCAATAAAATAAATGTCAGCAGATAGGTGTTGGCTGAATCCTTGGGAACCTAGAGGAAGGCATTGGGCCTCATCACAGAGAAAGAGACGCAATGGAAAGAAGGAAGTGAAAGTGAAGTCGCTCAGTCGTGTCCGACTCTTTGCGACCCCATGGACTGTCCATGGGATTTTCGAGGCAATAGTACTAGAGTGGATTGCCATTTCCTTCTCCAGTGGATCTTCCCAACCCAGGGATCGAACCCAGGTCTCCTGTATTGTAGACGGACGCTTTACCATCTGAGCCATCAAAAATAGGAGTTAATTCAGAAGAGTCTGCTGATGGGAAAGGGTACTTCTGCTTGGCAGGAATCAGGAAGAGGAGCAGCATAGACTGGGGAGCCAATATGTACATATTGTGGTTCAGAAAGAAGAAGCCAGAATGTGTGGAGCTGGACTTAGACCTTCAGGCAGGAGTGCCCTGTATGTCCCACTTTTTGCTTCCACTGCCCTGTTTTACTGTTGGACACCTGACTCATCTCTAGGCCCCAATCTTACCTCATATATTGCTTCACTGCACAGTGTAATTCTTTTTATTAAAATTTTTTTTAATTTATTTTTAAATTTTATTTTAGTTGCTTTTTTAAAATCAATTTTTATCTGAGTTTAGTTGCTTTATAGTATTGTATTAGTTTCTACTGTACAGCAAAGTGGATCAGCTATACGTATACATATATCCCCCTATTTTTAGATTTCTTTCCCATTTTGGTCATCACAGAGCATTGAGCAGAGTTTCCTGTGCTATACAGCAGGTTTTCATTAGTTATCTATTTTATACATAGTGTAAGTATGTGTCAATCCCAATCTCCCGACTTGTCCCACCTCCCCTTGGTATATGGTACAAAAGTGCGAGTAGCTTTCCCTGCTTGGTATTTGTATGTTTGTTCCCTACATCTCTGTCTCTATTTCTGTTTTGCAAGTGAGGTCATATATACTATTTTTTCTAGATTTCATATATATCTGTTAATATACAGTATTTTTCTCTTTCTGACTTCACTTTTTGAAAGTTTCCAGGTCCATCCACATCTCTACGAATGATCCAGTTTCATTCCTTTTTATGACTAAGTACCATAGTGTAATCCTTAAGTGATCTTAGGCTGTGTCTCTTGCCTCCTAAAGATACTTCGGTGGGTATCTACTGTCTCTAGAATAAAGCTCAGGCTCCAAGCATATCCACCCAGGACATGGTCCTGGTCCTCTTTTCCAGCTTCATCTGCAACCGCCTGTCATTTCCATTATATGCTCCAATGTTTGCATTTTATAATCAGTCTCTCACTTCTTGGCCTTGTTTATACTGCTCCATCTGCTCTAACACTCCCTCGCCCATCTCTGTTATGGACTCAGTGGAGGCCAGGCTTCCTCTGAGAATCCTTTGATGTCAGTGCTCCCCAACCTTGCCGCCCTTTCCCTGCCACTGCAGTTCTCAATCATCTGGTTTAAATCCCCCCTCTTCTGTGCGGCCACACTGTGATCCTGTGTCACGTTTCCTCCTGCCCCCTCCAGGGATGTACGCTTCCTGAGTACCAGGGCTTCCCTTGGTCATGTTCATATCGTCAGCTGTGCTCCATTTCCAGCTGGGCTGCTTCTCCTCTGTTTGTCCCTCGATGCCCACTCTTCACCCCTGCCTGGCCTTGTACCTTGGGAGCCTGTGCTGTATTTTTTATTTTTATTTTAATTGGAGGCTAATTACAATGTTGTAGTGGTTTTGCCATACATTGACATGAACCAGCCATGGGTTTACATGTGTTCCCCATCCTGAACCCCCTTCCCACCTCCCTCCCCATCCCATCCCTCAGGGTCATCCCAGGGCACCATCCCTGAGCACCATGTCTCATGCATCAAACCTGGACTGGCGATCTGTTTCACATATGATAATATACATGTTTCAATGCTATTCTTTCAAATCAGCCCACACTTGCCTTCTTCCACAGAGTTCAAAAGACTGTTCTATACATCTGTCTCTTTTGCTGTCTTGCATATAGGGACATTGTTACCATTTTTCTAAATTCCATATATATGCATTAATATACTATATTGGTGTTTTTCTTTCTGACTTACTTCACTTTGTATAACAGGCTCCAGTATTTGACTGCCAGTTGTGTGGGCCTATGGGAGGCCCCAGCTGCAAAGTGAAAGTTAAGAGAATAAGATCTAAAAATGAATCAGGCTGCTGTGAATTGTCCGTGTCCCTCTCTTTAAGGCCATGGTTTCCTCCCAGGAGGTCTCCATATAACTCCCTTTCTGGGTTCTTGTAACTGCTTCTGACTGTCATCCTTTTAGGACTAGGAGTGGTGACGGCGCCTCACTGTGACTAAGATCCAGAATTTTAAAAAAGTTAATTTATTTATTTTAATTGGAGGCTAGTTTCTTTACAATATTGTGGTGGTTTTTGCCATTCATTGACATGAATCAGCCATTGGGTGTACATGTGTCCAACCGTCCTGAACCCCCCTGGCACCTCCCTCCCCACCCCATCCCTCTGGGTTGTCCCAGAGCACCAACTTTGAATGCCCTGCTTCATGCATCAAATTTGCCCTGGTCGTCTACTTTACATATGGTAATATACATGTTTCAATATCATCCCACCCTCGCCTTCTCCCACATAGTCCAAAAGTCTGTTCTTTACATCTGTGTCTCTTTTGCAGTCTTGCTTATTGGATCATCATTACTGTCTTTCTAAATTCCGTATACATGTGTTAATATACTGTATTGGTGTTTCTCTTTCTGGCTTACTTCACTCTGTATAATAGGCTCCTGTTTCATGCAACTCATTACAATTGACTCAGACGGTTTCTTTTTATAGCTGAGCAATATTCCATTGTGTATATGTACCATAACTTCCTTATCCATTCATAAGACCCAGAATTCTACACTATATCTTTTTAGCATCCTTATCCCAGCCCACACTTTTGTTCATGATCCCTTTATCAAACTCTATGCAAATCACCTCATTTAAATGTACAGTCAGCTGACACACCAGCACATATTAATAGAAGCAACTTTAATAGACCTTTTATTTATTTTTAAAAGTGTTTTTTTTTTAAGTATGAAAGTATGATAACATATTTACAGGAGACTTGGAAAATACAAAGTTACATATAGTTTCACTACATATTACAGATTTTTTTAAGTAGATAAATTAAGATTTTTAGTTGAAGTTTCAATATTAAACTCTCAGGAATTAATAGAATAAATAGACAGAAAATTAGAAGGAAATAGTAGGCTTGAATAGCCCTATGAACCAATTCAACATAATTAAGATGCATACAATTTTCTTTCTTTTTTTTTTGATGCATACAATTTTCACACAATCTCTCTCTCTCTCTCTCTTTAGTTGCTAAGTCATGTCCGACTCTTGCCACCCCATGTACTATAGCCTGTCAGGCGCAATAGCAGGGTACAATTCTATTCTAGATCCCATAGACTATAAACCAAAGGGTATATCCTGGAATAGAAGGAAATAGCAACCCACTCCAATATTCTTGCCTGGAAAATCCCACGGACAGAGAGCCTGGAGGGCTACAATCCATGGAGTCACAAAAGCGTCGGACACAACAGAGCTACTAAATAAGAACAGACTTTTTAAAAGGAAGAAAAGAAAGAAGAAAGGAGGGAGGATAGGAAAAAAAGAAAAAGGAGAAAATAATAGCGTCTCTAAGGGAGATATTTCTTGAGCTGGACTCCCTCTGCGCTTTTCATATATTTGTGATAATTTACTATGTCAAGTTAGTCCTTAACTATTCTTTATCATCTCTAGTGGTGTGGTTTGTGAAAACTGCCCTGAGAAGATGCTGTAAGCTCTGACTTCCTAAACGGAGGAGAAAACTGGAAGGTCAGAACCTTCAGAAAGAACTTCACATTCTCCAGCCTGAGTGCAAATATAACCCTCGTGCCACCACGGAGCAGCTCCTGCAAGAAAGGAGGAGCCACAAGGGAACTTCTGAGAAAGACAGAATCAGACCTGGAGGGCAAAAGGGAAATGAAGGCTCATGCAACAGAAGGAAGGATTCATGGGACCGGAAGACTGCACTGCTAACTGAAGCTGTGAGAGAATGAATTAGCCACAGACCAAAATAAATTATTAAAAACTAGTCACCATTGTTCCTGTTTGACTTTTCTGAAGATGATGAATGTTTTTGATAATGGCTGCGTGTGAAGAATTTGACTTGCAACTCCAAAACCTCTGAGCTATGAAACCCCTAGAGACCCTCAGCTTAGGTAGGCAACCTAGCAGGAGACCATCCATGACACAATGATGCTGCTGTTACAGGGCCTCAGGCCTCAGGGAAGAGGAAAAAGCTTGGGTTATGGCCTTGTCATTCTCTTCACCCCAAAGACTGAGGCAACTACTTCAGCACCATTTTCTCCCAATTCAAAAGCCCAGTGGTAATGAGTTTGCAGTTCGACGTATCATTCAACTTGTCAAAAAAAAAACCTTCATTATTCATGATTTTTACACATAAAAAGGCGATTGATATTGCTAAATAGGAATATCAGAGCATATTGTCACATTTTGTTCACCACAGCAGCTGAATGATTTATCATTGTACCTGTGTGGTAAATCCCTTCAGTGGTGTCTGACTCTTGGTGATCCTGTGGACAGTATCCTTCCAGGCTCCTCTGTCCATGGGATTCTCCAGGCAAGAACACTCAAGTGGGTTATCATGTCCTCCTCTAGAGGATCTTTCTGACCCAGGGATGGAACCCAGGCCTCCTGGATTGGTGGCAGTTTCTTTACCACTTAGCGTCACATCATTGCTGACTTAAAATTACCACTCCTCAAAGTATTACACGGGTGAATTTTTAACGTGAACCTGGGATTTTTCTACACTACAATTCCTTTGAACCCTGACCTTCTCAGCTGAAACATGCCTGGAACAGACAGAAAAAGACCCAAAGCCCAGGATCCAAGTATCACTGGGAATTCCAGCCCACCGAGAAGTGTTTACATCTCTGTTCCTTGACTGGAAAGCAGCTGAAGGGAACTGACTTTGAGCAGTAACTGCACGTTTTTTAAATGCTATCAAAAGTTGCACATAGATCCATGTTACAAAGACCTAAGGGGTGTTCACACTTTTAGGCATGTGTGTAAGCCTGGGGCTCTAATAAATCAAGAGCAAGGGCCACGGAGGTGGCTCAGGTGGTCTTGAACATGTCTCCCTCAGATTAATTTAAACATTCCTTCCACATCTGTATGGCTAGGCAGCAAGCTGAAAATATGTTTCTGTCATTCCAATCCTTCAAGAGCGGCTATCTTCCCATAAGCTGTAATGAGTCCCACAGTCAAAGATCGCATGGTGTGCAAACTTCCCAACACCTGCACTCTTCAAATCCTGCCTTTGACTTCTGCAAGAGAATTCGTCACTTCATTGGCATCGAATAATACGAACATTCTTGTGACCTGGAAAGTTTCAATCAAGGACCCAAGAAAGAATAAAAGTAAAGGAAACTCAGCCTAAGATGGAGAATTAAGAACTTTCTCCCTTTCAAGATATTGAAAGGACTTCACTCATTAGTGGAGGAAAACTAGGCTCGCATTCGGATATTACTTTAGTCTGGAAAACACTATTTTGTTACATTAACATCTGCGCTAATTATTATAATAGCCCTGCATTTATACAAGTAACAAATCAATTGTAATGAGCCGAACAAAAGAATTGAGGTCGAATTCTTCCCTATAAATATACTCCTGTCAGTGCAGTCAAAACACAGTGCCAACGCACCGCCAGGGTCAGCAAACAACACATTTCAAAACGGATCTGTCCTTTTCATCTCTTTCACTGGTTGTGTGTGTAAGAAATCGGATGACAAGAGAAGTCTAGGTCCACCTGGATTTTTGAAGGATGGTTATACTTACAGCCCTGGCAAGTTGTTGGTATTTTGTAACATGTCCAAGTCTGATTAGGTGGAGAGGTGAAGAGTTTTGAGTGTTACACAAGGGGCCTCAATTTGAATCTTGGAATGTAAACAAAAGGATTTTGTAGTGGCTCATATTGTTTCTTTTAAAAAGAGTGATGGATTGTCTTAAAAGTTAATCAATTCCCATTTTTAAAATGGTTCACCAAATGATAAACTCAAGCACGGAAGAAACAGTTTTCATTTTAAAAGAAATTCACAGACTTAGATAAAAGGGACCTTAAAAGTTGTCTCTGCAGAGGGTTAAGTTTGTTCAAGTTGCTTTCACATGCATTTCTCTATTTTGTCCTTGTAACCTGGGAAGTAGGTATGAAAGGTAATAGTCTGCTTAAGAGGTTCAGAAAGGTTACAATCTTTGTGATCTCCAGAGGTCACAATACTAATTAGCAGTTGAACTATTTCTAGAACCTAGATCTTTATGCACCTTGTTTATCGCAGTGCGTTTTCTCCTGATAGGTTATTTATCTGTCAGGTCATTTCTGGTACTTTATGCTGAGAGGACCCTGGGAAGATTATTCTATATTTAGGCTGTTGGCATGCGTTGCTGTCTATACACACACATCTTTAGAGTCTCTCAGAAATGAGGGGTTGCTTCTGTTCCACCAGCAGAACGAATAGTGGAGGGAGAGGGAGAGATATCATTCAAGTTTGGGGACTGTTGAATATAAGCATCTCAGTGTGTCTGTGCACGTGTGTGTGTGTGTGTATGTGTGTGTGCAAATGTGTGTAAGACACAGGGGGAGACTCTTAAGAGATTGCATCATAACACATTACAGCCTATAATAGATGGTGTAGTGCCGTAGGTCTCACAAAATGTGAATTACCCAGATGTCACAGGTCAATCAAAATCAGGGTGGCTGAAATGTGTGTTGAAGTATAGGAGATTAAAATATTATGCCTAGCACTGTATAATACATCATGGAAAAAATCCTTCTAAGTATAAATTAGCTTTACTGCTTGAGTATAAAATCTTCCTTTTGGTTATTTATGAAGCTTCATTTTGAAGATTGCCTTCACTGACTAACAAGCAAATCAGAACTTGTCATGTGCAAATCTTGTGAAGACGGCAAGGCCAATCTATAATTAGCCTCAAAGGAGTGTGACCAAATTGTGTAAAAGAAAGAAAAAAAAGAAAGAAAGAAAAACACTATGAAAAGGAAATCAGAGGACCAAAAGAGGTCAGGGTGTGGTCAAACCATGGGAACCCTTTAACTCCACATTTTTCCTGACGTGGTTATGTTCAAAGTCTCTAGAAAAAGTGAAATTATGAAACAAAGATTCCTATTCTGCTATTCAAAGGGCTGCTATTGTTCCTAGATCAAAGAATCTGGTGATGAAGAGAAGTTTATACTGCTCTGAGTATGAAAAATATTCTAATTGGGAACAACAAAAAAAAGAGCTGGCAGCAGGAACAAATAAGAGTGAGAAGGAGAAAGGTCTAGAACAGTGGCTTTGCACCATAACGAGGGCTTCATGAATACCTGCTGAGTGAGTGAGTCAGTGAGGCCACAGCTCTGTTCCCTTAGAGGTATCATCCACCCCGCCCTTCATCAAGAGACCTTTGTTCTCTCTGTTCCCCTAATTGTCTTTCTACTTTAAAAATCTGAAGCAAGATTGTAGCACTACGCTTTACCCTTTGGCTAATCATGTATGGAGTGCCCTGAAGTCATTTTTTCATTTCCTGCAAAGCACAGACCGCCCTTTCCACCACAGAGAGTCTGGCTTATGAGGTCAGATGGTTCTCACAGATGACACGTAGGAGAAAATTCCCTGCTAATTGCCCTTGTTTAAACCCTCCCCCGTGTCAGTCTCCAGAGATGGGATCCTGGTCTCCATAGGGACCATGACATAAGTAGGGTCTGTCAAGGCTGCAGTTAATGAACCCTGTTGAGATCATCGCCTGGCAGGGTGGGGTATGAGCAGACCCTGGGTGTGAAGGCTTCAAGGGGAAAAACCCAGGAAGTGGTCAGATGACTCAGTGGTGGCACTTTGTTGAGTCAGGCCAGAGAAATGATACTGTGATGTTTTAATGTGCAATGGAAGACACCAAGTTTCAAAAGAGTTTTGTTTTTTTTTTGAACGTCTATTGTCCATGAAGTCCTGGGACCCCTCCCTTCTCTTTTCTATCTTTTCATCATTTAATGGTAGAATCTGTGACTTCAGACTGGCTGATACATTCCAACCAGTGTGTCCATAAGAAATTAACAAAGAAAGAAAGAAATTAGCTGCTCAGTGATCCTCACTCCACCTTCATTATCTATAAACGCGTAATTAGTTTAAAAATATTTATTGAGCACCTAGAATGTGTCAAGAATTCTGCTGCTTATTTGTTCATTGAGGCAATCTGCAACCCATATTCTCCTGAAGATGTTTTCAGGGATTATCATATGCCCTTTAAAATTATCAGCTCTCTGAGAAACATCATTAAACAAATATCTTAATCTTGACACTCGAGTGAAGTTAGTTTCTGTGTAATTCACATAGAGAAGAGGAAAGGCGATGGAGAACAGGAAATAAGTCCTTATTAACAGAGCATTTTAAGTGTCTCCCAGAATTGAATAGGCAATAAGTAAAGACCTGATAGAGCTGCAGTGATGGGAATCATACCTATGATACATTCATTCATCTGGATGTTAAGTTGCTAAAATAAAGAGAGCCTAACCACAGAGCCAGTTTTCCCAACATCTGTACTACTTCTTGGTATGAATATATACTTTTTGTGGTCCTTGTGTCCAGTAAATCTTTCTAGATGATAAAATACTAAAAAAAAATGTTTTTTCTACTTTAGTAAAAGAATGGTTTCAATGAAGACACACTAGCTCAGAAGGTCTAAACAGTCTTGGTTCTAATAATTGTTCCTAGGAAAACAAATATTCTCGGAGTGATTTTCTTACCCATTTACTAGACAGAATAATGGCCCTCAGAAATATTTACATCGTAAGCCCCTAAACCTGTGAACACTTAAACTTACTTGGCAAAAGGAAATTTACAGATGGAATTAAGTTAATGATCTTGAGATGGGGAGATTGTCCTGAATTATCTGGGCAGATCTAATGAAATCTCAAGGGTCCTGATAAGAGGGACACTAGGATCAGAGTCTGGAAAAGGAGATGGGATGAGAGGATCAGAGGCTGGAGGAAGAAGATGTACTTTGAAGATGGAGGATGGGGTCATGAGCCAAGGAGAGCAAGAGGCCTTGAGAAACTGAAAAAGACAACAGATAAGACTCTTTTTGAACCTGACCTCCAGAATTGTGAGATGATAGATTTGTGCTGTTTTAAGCCACTGCGTTTACAGCAATTTGTTACAAAAGCAATGGAAAATTTGTATTAGTATGTTCCATAGCAGAAGCTGGATAATTGATATCCTTTAATCTCATTCAGGCTTCCCAGATGGCTCAGTGGTAAGGAATCCATCTGCCAATGCAGGAGACATAGGTTTCATTCCTGAGTCAGGAGGATCCCCTGGAGAAGGAAATCAACCCACTTCAGTATTCTTGCCTGGGAAATTCCATGGACAAAGGAGCCTGGCAGTCTACAGTCCATGGGGTTGCAAAAGAGTCAGACATGACTTAGTGCCTAAACAACAACAACATTTTCATTCATTTGTCAAATATTGCTATCTGTCTGCCATATGTCTGTTAATTCTTTGGGAATTGAGGATATAGGACTAAGTTGCTAACTGCTAAGTTGCTTCAGTCGTGTCCAACTCTGTAGGACCCCATAGACGGCAGCCTACCAGGCTCCTCCGTCCCTGGGATTCTCCAGGCAAGAACGCTGGAGTGGGTTGCCTTCTCCAATGCATGAAAGTGAAAAGTGAAAATGAAGTCACTCAGTCGTCGTGTCGGACTCTTTGCAACCCCACGCACTGCAGCCTACCAGGCTCCTCCATTCATGGGAGTTTCCAGGCAAGAGTACTGGAGTGGGTTGCCTTTGCCTTCTCCGAGGACTAAGCTAAATGGACACAATTTCTGTTCCACTAAGTTTACAATCTAGATGGGGATAGGATTATGCTCATTCACAGAAGTGAAAATATCGATTTCTCCAATACAAACATTAAAGCTGTTGTTTGTGTGGGAAAACAAAACAACTGGATAACAATTTTTTTCACTTTTTAACAAGTTGGTGTCCCTTGGTGACTCATTGCATTTTAATGTCCTAATTAAGTTGTATTATAATTGTGACTGTGGGTGTCTGCTTGTCCAACTCTGACTGCTTTCTTTAAAATCTAGGGCCAGAGACCTACTGTACAGCATGTAGAACTCTGCTTCATGTTATGCAGCAGCCTGAATGGGAGTGGGGTTTAGGGGAGAATGGATACATGTACGTGTATGACTGGGTCCCTTCACTGTTCGCCTTAAATTATCACAAACTTATTTGTTAACTGGCTATACCCCTACACAAAATGAAAAAAAATTAGGGTTAGAGAGATAAATTAAGTATGATTCTTTACTTAATTCTCCTGAAGCTATCTATATGCAAAAGATGCCTTAACTAATAGTCGACTAAGTAAATCTTGAGCGCTCAAGGCTTTTGTGACAAAGGAGTATGAGACATTCAAAATTAAAAGAAAGCATGTTATGATGGATGGAAAGCATTCCTGTACTCAAAAATGTTCATAAAATTTCAGGGCCTCTCACTTAAACAGCTTACATCCAAGGCTCTGAGAGAGGCTCTAGAAAAGTGTACCCATGGCCACCAGTCTTTGTAAAGTTTAAAAAAATTAGATATTAACCAAAGATATTTTGGATAAGGCAGCTCTTTCCACTCCAGCTCTCAGTCCTGCCTATTTGCTTGCTCAGTCACGCCCAGCCCTTTTACAACCCCATGGACTGTAAGCAGGCAGGCTCCTCTGTCCAAGGGATTTCCCAGGCAAGAATACTGGAGTGGGTTGCCATTTCCTCCTCCAGGGAAATCTCCCTGACCTAGATTTCAATTCTGCATCCTCTGGATTCTTTACGCAGAGAGCCACCTGGGAAGCCCATTCTTGGTTTTACTTTCACCCATTCAGATGGTGTTGATGTGGTCTTGGGGATTTCTTGGATCTAGCTCAGGTGAATCTAGGTAGTGGATGCATGTTTTTGACTCCATGGGATCTGTCAATGTGGTTCAAGGCACATCCAGGTGTAACTGACTTCCTGCCATTCATCCCAGCGTAGTATTGGGTTCCAGGTTTCCTCCCTCTCACTGTGTTGACCCTCCTGATGTTGTGCCCCGAAGATACAGGATCAGAGGTGTTATTTGATATGAACATATCCCTCAACATATTCTTTGGGCTTCCCTGGTGGCTCAGACAGTAAAGAATCTGACTGCAATATAGGAAATGTGGGTTCAATTTCTGGGTCGGGAAGATCCCCTGGAGAAAGGAATGGCTACCCACTCCAGTATTCTTGCCTGAGAAATCTCATGGATGGAGGAGCCTGGCAGGCTGTAGTCCATGGGGTCACAAAGAGTCAGACATGACTGAGCGAGTAGCACATATGCGTATATACATATTCCTCAACACTGATCACGGGCTGTATCTGGAAAAGAAAGGACAGCCAAGGTTTGAAAGGTATGGAATCCAAGGGAAGTGGGAGTGGGGCTCAGGATGGGGAACACATGTACACCCATGGCTGATTCATGTCAATGTATGGCAAAACCACTACAATATTGTAAAGTAAGTAGCCTCCGATTAAAATAAATAAATTAAAAAAAAAGAAATGTCTGGGATCCAAAGTTACTCTGTGAGTAATTCTGTAACATGTAAATTTTTAAGTAGGAAACTGAGTTCTCCTTGTTGCTTAGTCATATAGAGGCTCTCTCCAGTAAAGAATATACCTAATAATGGTGCGTATACAACTACAAAAGCACTACGCATTTTGTCTTTCTTGATGTGAATTTCATGAAATAGAATTTGTCAGAATTCCTGTGCCTGTATGGCACAAACTGGGAGTGACATTACCCAGATTTCTCAAGTTGCTGATGTTTTGTGCATTTCAGCTATTAATTTAAAAACCAATCAACTACTCTAAAAAAATGATTGACTTATTTTTAAATTAAAAGGCCATCTGAATTATGTAGGAGAAAATAGAGGGAACCAAAGTATTGTGGAGATTATCAGATAGTTCATTAAGAAGAATATTACCTGATTTCTAAGGATTTTAGGATATTTGTGGTACTTACCCTCCTGCCACTTATTATTTGACATGATTTCATTTCCCATTTGAAATAAATAAATATTTCTGATATTGAATCCACAATTGTGTATTTTTAGAAGTGGTACCCTCAAAATGTTTGAGTTTCAGGGTCCATGGAGACACCCTACACGGCAAGTAAGTGGGGAAAGAAGAGAGGTATTTACTTGATCAGGGAAAGCTTGCAGTGTGTGTCCTCACTCATCACAGAGAAAACAGGGTTGTGTGATCTAATGGAGTGAGGCTGTGCCAAGTGTGTCCCTGAGTGGAGCTGGTACTTTTCCTGTTCAGTGCATGTTTGGACTTGACCAAAGAAAATGGGGTGGAGTTCAGGATTGAAGGTCAGGAGAAGATACTCTGAATGAGCAAATCCTCATCTGAGAACTTTGAATGAGTTCCCAGAATCTTTCTGTGTCTTAGTTTCCTTATCCATAAACTGTTGTGTTTAAGAGCATAAGTTCTAAAGCCAGAACACCTAGGGTCCAAGTAGTCATTTTGCCACTGACAGCGTGACTGTGGAGAAAGACACATTTTTGTTAAGCTCTGGCTCCATCATCCATAAGCCGAATAAGGAAATAGTAATCTTACCTCAGGGAAGCCTTGGCCGGCTGTACTCAATGGAGTTGCAAAGAGTCAAACATGACTGAGCAACTGAACAACAACAGCAATCTTATCTCAGAGGTTTTTGCAAGGATCAAATGGCATAGTGACTGTAAAAAGCTCAGCACAAGGCTGAGCAAACAGTAAGTGCTCCATTAATAAATATATAAATAATATTGTCAAATAATAATTATAAATAAAGATTATTTTTCTACGTAAACTCACAACTATTATCTGATATCTTTCTCACACAGAGAAATGATAGAAGGGAGAAGTAATTAAACAGCATTAAAAAAAAAGGAATAAGACTAGAATTAAATTGTACCATAAGTATCATAGGTTCATATATGTGGAGGTTAATTGTCTGCAACAGTGCTCATCTGTTGCTGCAGGTCACAGGACTTGGCCAGCGTGTGCATGTGTGTGTCTGTTCGTGTGTGTGTATCTGTTGGGTGACAAGCGGACTGCAGACAGGGAAGGGCAAGCCGCTGGCCTGCTGGGGATGTCAGGCCTACTTCTCCTGCCAGACTCCTGCTGCCCCACCATGTGGGCATCTGTTCAGATGTCTAGGACCCTACCCTCCAGGACCTATTATTTGAGGAAGTTGCCTTGTACTCCGTGCTGTGTTGAGTCCCAAGGCAGGTGCAAGCCCCTGGCCCCATCTCCTCTTCTCAACCAAAGCTGGCTCAGAAACCTCCACATACTATCCCATCCATTGGCCCTGAAGATACTCCACTACTCTCAGAGATGTGGGCAAAATTATGCTCACCCCAACCTACCACTGGTGTTAAGAAGAAAATGAGCAGAACGGAAGAGATTTATGGTGTGGGCAAACAGAGGAATCTCTAAGGGTGAGATTTTCTACTCTTCCTGAGAAAAAGAATACAAGCGGACACTTTACCTCGTAAATCTAACAATTGCTGTTTCTTCGCTAGGTTTACTACTTTTGAAAACATAGGTCTCTTGAAATGCAACACAGAATTTTGAACTCAAAACAGAAGGGCTCTGTTGATACTGTTATAGACGTGCCACGTGCATAGCGACTACCCACCTTCATACAGTCGCCTTATTTAAACCTCACAATCATCTCCCAGTTAGGAACTGCAGGCTGAGTGTCCACTGTTTATATATCAGGAAACTAGTGCCATAAGGTTAAAGTAGTGGCCTGAGGTTGCCCGATGGAGGCCTGTCACCTTGCCTTCCCACAGATAACACCGAGACTCCGATGAGTGAGGACAGAGTCTGGGCACAGCTTTTGTGTGTGTGAAATTATGTGAACATTCGTGAAGTAGTAACTTCTTTCCTCTTCTGATCTTTCTCCCTTTCCCTCCAGTGGTCAGAGCAGAGAAGAAACCGCAGGCCCTAGATCAGAAGGGCTCCATGAGGGGCCAGAATACATCTTCTGATCCTCCTAGAGCCCCGCTCCTAGGAGTATGTGGACGGATGCTAGGATATTCAGTTCAGGTCAGTTGTCACTCAGTTGTGTTCCATTCTTTGCAACCCCATGGACTGCAGCAGGCCAGGCTTCCCTGTCCATCACCGTATCAGGATATCAGGATATTAGGTCAGCTGGTGAAGAAAACACAGTGGCAGAAAGATTTCCCTTCTAGACTTCGGAAGGACTTCTTTGGGATTGTAGGGAGGAACACAGAGGGGACAAGTTAGCCCTGAGGCGAGAGTGGCTGAGAATGTGTAAAAAGGCAGAGCCAGGGAGAGATAACATGAAACTGGTTAGGAAATTAGCATTCAGGCATATGCGACAAAGGGTGGCCCAGCCAGGACTCTTCTGGCCTTAGCAAGCCAAGGGAGCGGCAGCAAGTTCCTGCCCTTCAAAGATGTCACGCAGCCAGCAGGGGAACCACAGGCCTGAAGGTGTCTCAAGGACCAAGGGTTGACAATCTCCCCGTGGGTGTCTGTGTGGAGCAGACTCCACCCCCCACAGGGCCTTGGACTTCATCCTGACCTTTGTAAACACTTGCCACAACTTCAGAAAGGAAGGGTGCCATTATTCAGCCATTGAAAGGAACAAAATTGGGTCACTGTAGAGACCAAGAGTCTCTACAATGGAGAGATGGACCTAGAGTCTGTCATACAAAGTGAAGTAAGTCAGAAAGGGAAAAACAAATACTGTATGCTAACGAATATATGTGGAATGTTGAAAAATGGTACAGATACATCTATTTATGGGGCAGGAATAGAGACGCAGATGTAGAGAAAGGATGGGTGGGTACAGGGGCGGGAGGAGAGGGGGATGAAGGGAGACTGGGGTTGCTGTATACACATTGCCATGTGCGGAAAGAGAGCTAGTGGGAAGCCGCTGTATAGCTCAGGAAGTTCAGCTTGGTGCTCTGTGAAGACCTAGAAGGGTGGGATCGGAGGGTGGGGAGGAGGGAGGTCCAAGAGGGAGGGGATATATGTATACATAGAACTGATTCACTGCATGGTACGGCAAAAACTAACACACACTGTAAAGCAACCATACCCACCCCATCAAAAAAAAAGAAGCCCCGAAGTTGGATAAAGGACAAGGTCCTATCATATAGCACAGGGACCTATATTCAATGTCTTGTGATAACCCAGAATGGAAAAGAATATGAGAAAGGGTATATGTATGTGTAACTGAGTCACTTTGCTATACAGCAGAAATTAACAATATTGTACATCAACTGAACTTCAATGAAAATTTTTTAAAGTCCCAGAGTTAAGTTTTCTGTCATTCTAGTGATGTCTGAAAGTAGAAATTAAGTTGAATTCTAGAAAAATAAATGGCAGCTTGCACGCCTAAAGTTATTATGATAGAGCTCCAAATTGACCATTTTGTCTTTAAAAAAAAAAGGAAAAGATAACTGTAGTGACAGAAATGTACATTCATTTAGTTACAGTTGAGCATGTCAGATTCTGCTTCTCCAGAACAATCAAGGGACAGTTTTTCATCCCCTTACTGAGCCCTACTAAAAGTTTAAAACCTGAAAAAAGTCATCAGGTAGAATCTCATGAGCTCTGGTGAAATCACTCATAAAAGAGATTTACCCTATCCATTGTCCAGATCTCTGGTATCTAAAATTTAGTGCATTCCAAGGTAGACACTGCAGACAGGGAGCCTTATCTCAAAAGCAGAAGTGGCATCCAGAAAATATAGGGTGCTCAGTTTTCCTATCTGTCATCTTAGGCATTTTGAACTCAAGGTTTCCTAATCCCAAAGCTACGGGTTTCCCAATATCACATATTTCTCTGAAATGGAAAACAGAATCACATTATTGGTTAAGATGACTGTGCATATATGGCCAGTTAAATTTTTTTCATGATTTGCCTCAATTAAAATGCTGAGCCTTTTTCCCCCCCTACAAAATGAATCTGGAAAAATCATTGTTTTTGTTTTTCCCGAAGAGATATGAAATGAAGTTGTAACCAGACCGTGATTGCATGTTGGTCCCATTCCCCATTTCTTTTTTTTTTTTTTTTTGCTTCTCAGACAAGCACATCATTAGCTTTCATGCCTCTACGGCTTTGCTCCTGCTGTTCTCTCTAGCAGGAGTGCCACTGTCTTCCCTTGGTCCTGTGGAAATTTCCCTTCTTCTGCAGAGTCCTCGTTAGCTTCCCCCAAGGGGTCTCTCACTCCCCTTTGCTGCCATCTCATTTCACATGAGACCCTGAGGTCGCACAACTTCCAGCAGTGACTCGCTCCCACGCCGGAGCCTTTGTACTTGCCATCCCCACTGCCGAGGTGTTCTTCCCCAAGATAACTACACAGCTCACTTCTGTACTTTCTCTAACTCTTGTGCAAAGTCTCTCTTCTCAGAGAGGCCTTCTCTGACTACGCAGTCTAGCCACTCTCCTTCCTCCCAATCCCGGCCTTTTCTCTGCTTTATTTTTGTCTTTATTTGTAAAAATTTTAAAAATTGGAGAAAAATTGCTTTACAATGCTGTGCTAGTTTCAGCTGTACGACAGTGTAAATCAGCATATGTATACATATATCCCCTCTCTTTTGAGCCTCTCTCCCACACCCATCACCCCCAAACCACACCTCTAGGTCATCGCAGAGCACTGAGCTGAGTTCTAGCAACTATTATTTTCAATAGTACTGTGTATTTCACTCATCTTAATAGTTTATTGTTTGTCTTCCCCACTCTCATGTAAAATTTCTATTTTATCACTATTCATCATCCATAACACCTGACACACCGTAAAAGCTCAATAAATATTTATAGGAAGAACAAATGACTGTATGACTATTACACTATTACAATTATGTATTTACCCACTTATCTGTGTCCTATGCATTCTCACATGTTCTTTAGCAGTTAGCTCAGTGCTGGGTATAGACAGAGCATCCACAAATGTTTACTGAGGAAAAAAATACACGGATAAATTGGATTAACCATACCTTGCTGACAATTGAGATAGAATGGAAATTTCATCCTAATCCATAACTTATTTTTGTAATATGATAAGACAACAGTGCTTCCTGGGCAATGGAGGTAGATTTTTTTCACCAGCAAGTAAAATATTTAAAAGTATCCAGAAATTATTCTGATGATATTGAGTATTTGAATATTTTTCCCCATGAGGCAAGTCATGAAATTCCACAGCATTGAGTGCCTAGCAATTACAAGCATTATGATAAGCATTAAGCATTATACAAAGCCAAAAAATTTAAATTCAGCTCCAAAGTGGACTGAAACAATTAGAAGAGACAGAAGTTTTACTTTAATGTCTCTAGTTGTGAAAAATATGTCTTACTCTAGAAATCCAAGCTCTGTACATGAGCTGCAAGCATGAAAAAATAAAACTATAAAGTGAAATTCAAAACGTTAATAAAAGAGAATCTACAATAGAGCAGCAGCTAAAGTAGAAATAAACCAAATGAAGCTGAATTATACAAGAAGGCCATGCCACCTTGTGGGTACTGGGTGTATTTTACCATCCTCCACGTCAAACTAGAGAAAGAGTGACCAATCAGAGAAGAAGGGATTGGAAAATATCTCAACAATTTTTTTTTATGGTAAATAAAACACAAGGTACTTTTTCTTTCCTTTTTTTTTTTTTTTTTGATGCTGAAACTGTTGGAAGCATTTTTTTTAACCAAAATACAATACATCTTGAACCACTTTAATGAAGGAAAGAAACTATAAGTGATGGGGATGCAATGTTTTAAAACAAAGATTATTTTCTTTATAAATGAACTTGAACATTTATTTAAAGATTCAGGCATGCACTCTTTCCTGCTCTTTTCTCTGAACAAAAGACATAGATTAAAAAAATGAGTAAAATCAACAGCACCTATATTTTGATATAATTTCCTGAAGAGTAACCAGAGATTTTAATACCTGTGTAAATTTGTACCAACATATAATTTAAAATTTAATAAAATATATTACAGAATAAGAAATAGGCTTTTTCAGAAGCATTGGAAATACTAGCCATGAGGTGACAAAATGTCCCTGTTGCGCGTAGATAAAGTTATTCTTGTGTTGAAATGATAATTCAGGCTAGGGGGGAGTAAACATTTGTGTGCACTAATAGGTGTATGAAGTAACATAAGGCTTTTTAGAAGGTAAAAAATACTATTAATTTTTCTTATAGGAAGAACTGTCCCTGATCTCAAATTAGAATCTTAGAATCATAAACTTTAACACTGGAAAGTACCTTAAATGAGGCAGAGGGACCAATGACTCATTCTAATGAATCCTTAGGCAACTAAATTATTTCTTCTCTTGTTATTCTTTATCTGAGAAATCACCAACAATGAACAAAGACACACACTCCTATTGGCAAAATATAAAAAGATAACAAAAGGAGAGTAACTGGTATAATTGAGTGTTAGCTGGAAAGGTTGTCAGAGATTACTGAATTCAGAGTTTCCTAAAGATATTTGTTATACTCTGTTCCCAAAATATTTTAAGATGTGCCACTAGAAAAAAATTTTTGGAAAATACTGTACAAAGTATAGCTGGGACCATTAACTGCAGAATCTTCCACAGCCTTTACCATGCTAATGTAAGTTTGGAGGGTACAGTATGTAGCATTTCTCAACTTATTTCATTTTATAATTATACTTCTACAGACAATTTCTTGAGTCTACAGTACAAATTTTGAGAATTCTGGTCTAAACCAATTCTTAATTTGATGGAGAAAGAATTAACACCATATTGTTATGCAATTTGCCCAATGCAACAAAACTGAAAAAACAGCATACACAGCCCCTGGTCTGAGTTTATTTTAATTCTTAAATTTAGTGGTTTGTTCTTTGCTTGATGTCACACTGCATTCATTCTTTCAAAATTGTCATAGTTCAAAATTACTACTCTGAAAAAAGCAAATGTGTTAAGGAGAAAAATTCACTGAAAATCTTTTCATAATTTTATGTTGTGTGTTATACAATCAGTGACCACCAGAAGATCAACACCTCTAACTCAGCCCCACCCCTAAAGCTGCGACTTCCCAAAATGACATCTTTGTGGTTTCCTCAAAGTGAGACCACCAGATAAGAATAGTAATACAAATTAGTTTGATCAATTATAGTGTTTCTCCCTGTCTTAGGTTCAAACCCAGATGTATAGTCAAATTGGTTGGCTTTAAAATGTTCATTTTGAGAAAGTGTCTTTGACTATAAATGAAGTGATTCAAATATTTAGAGAGAGATTTTCATGCTTACTCAGTGATGTGAAAAACCATGACATTTACCAAAAATAGGTCTTCATATGTTCTAGCTCTTACTTTCATGTGGAGGAGTGGATAGAAGGGGAAGAGGTGGGGGTCGTGGGGTTGAGTACAGCAGAGGCAAGATTTTCTCAAGATCGTGGAGCAAAGGGGTGGATGAATTCAATGACACACCTGCAGGTCCTTTGGTGGTTGAGGCACTGTCCCGGGGGCCAAAGTCTCATCTACAGACAACTTCAGAATGTCTTGGATGGGGAAACAGTAGCTCTCCTGTGCACTGGAATCCTGTTCTGGTGAAAATATTGTCAGTTCTATTTGATAAAGCAATTTTATTGCTTTAGAAGACTGACAGACACACTGCTTTTTAGCAAAAAAAAAAAAGGCACCTTGAACTTCATAAATCACTTAAAGTACCAGTGACATAGGACTCTGAAATATAGGAACATAACCTCAATGTAACACCTTAAACACCCATTTTCAAGGTAGACTCCCATCCACAGATGCCATTTATTCCCCTGAGGCATCCTTATTTCCTTCTCTTGTTCTCTGTTGTTTTTTAAAGAAATTTAAGATTATGTTGGCAACACTACTGGAGTTGTTAAAAAAAAAAAAAAAAAACCACAAAAACAAGAAACTAAATAAAAAGGAGATTTAAGGCTCTCATCTGGACAAACTGAGCCCTAAATCCCTGCTATTGAGAAAAAGGTTGTGGTTTTGTTTTATTTAATGTGTTTATAATTGTCATCTTAATAGAATGCATTAAAGTGGACAATTGTTCGGTTTTCAGAGTCCATTTTGGAGCTCCTGTCAAGCCAACTTTTTATTAAGATGATCCAAAAAGAAATAGAAAGGAGAAGTACTGAATATTAAATCTTTCTTCAGCCCACTGTCTGATTCTCTTAAGGTCTGTGCTGATATTTTTAGGCTTTGAGCACATATAAAATTTCATGGCTGTTTTAATATACATACAGGCTTGAAACAGATGAAAGCTTCCATCTGAGTGATATACATTCCCACTCCCACACGCGGTACTCAGACAAAACACATGAAACTAAGTTTAACTACTCCAGAGGAAAAAAAAGCTAATTCAATCCTGCCAGGATCTGAAGCTGAGATTCTAAGGATTTTAGGCTTTTTTAAATCTGTTCTTTAGCTTTTTAACACACTCCGCTCTGTTAGGAGCTCTCACATGGAATCAATCCCAGGACTTGTCTGGTGTCTGCAGAGTGAGCCTTTATTATTCCACATGGATATGATCTGGGGGCCATGACAAACAACAGAATAGGAAGTCAGTGAGCAGAGAGATTTGTTCTCTAGGAGAAGGAGACAGGGTCCTTCAGGGAGGATTCATTTCTGCTCCTGGATCAACGAGGAATCTAAGGAGCAATGAGTAACAGAAAAATGAAGAATGATGACCTTCTCTCCATATGGAATCAAACCACATGAGAAAAGAGGGAGCAGACTTTCACCAAGCACTTATTATGTACTATGCAATGTTCAAGGTTTTTTAAAGATATTTAATTTTATGCCAGGAAACCTCAGAAGTGAGTTTTCTTATTTTTTTTTAACGGAGAGAAAAAACAAGATGGCTCGGGGATTATATAACTTCAAGTCTACACAATAGCCAGGAGTGCCAGAATTTGAAAGACTCGGAACTTCCCTGGTGGTCCAGTGGTTAAGAATCTGCCTGCCAATGCTGGAGCCATGGATTCAATCTTTGGTCCAGAGAGACCTCACATGCCACAAGCTGACTGAGTCTGCGTGCCCTAGAGCCACAGCAATGAGAAGCCAAGATACTGCAGCTGGAGAGGGACCCCCACTTGCAGCAACTAGAGAAAGCCCACTCACAGCAATGAAGACCCAGAGCAGCCAATAAATAAAATAAAAGACTTGAAAACAAAAAAAGAATTTGAAAGATCCCAAACCCATTAGAACTGTAAGAGTAACTCAGTGTACCCCAGCAATGGAAATTCCTTATAATCTATGGACACAAAATCCACCTATACAGCAAACAAACAATTGCTCTACACTTAGCCATTATCCAAATCTTGCACAACTGTTTGGTAGCACTAGTGGTAAAGATCCCGCCTGCTAATGCAAAAGACGTAAGGGATGTGTGCTCGATCCCTTAGTTTAGAAGATTCCCTAGTGGAGAGCATGGCTGCCCACTCCAGTATCCTTGCCTGGAGGATCCTATGGACAGTGGAGCCTGGTGGGTACAGTGCATGGAGTTGCAACGAGTTAGACGCAACTGAATAGACTTAGCATGCAGGTACAACTGTTCCAGCTAGAAGACCTTTCTGAATGTAAACTTGTATATGTTTGCAGTCTCAGGATGAAAAAAAAAAAAGATGTAGCCTATCTTATTAGTAAGTCAAAATTCTTTCTTTTTTATTTTTTTCAGTTTTAAGTTACAATTGACAAAATTGTAGCCTATCTTATTTCCTAAGAAGAAAATAATGTAGCCAGATTACCCCCACTGCCCTACAGGCCCAGTTAAATCCATCCAATGCCAAACATCTATCTATTTCACTTTTGTTGTCAAGTTTCATGGCTCTGAAGCCTAAGGAATACACTAAAATGGTATGAGTCCAGGCCCATCCACTAAAAGGCAATGGCCTTGTCTTTCCCAGGCTTCCCTGGTGGCTCAGACAGTAAAGAAGCTGCCTGTAATGCAGGAGACAAGGATTTGATACCTGATTTGGGAAGATCCCCTGGAGAAGGGAATGGCTATCCACTCCAATATTCTTGCCTGGAGAATTCCATGGACAGAGGAGCTGTACAGGCCACAGACCATGGAGTCTCAAAGAATCAGACACAACTGAACGACATTCACTTTTCTCTCTCCCATTAGGAGAGTGACAGTTCATGACAACTACCAAGTGAGAACTCTCAGAAGAAACCCCAGTGCGTATCTTTTATAAACTTGTAAGCTTAATATAACATTTGATAAACTGCTAAGTATACTGCTCACTGAAATATACTTTCCAACGATCGAAAAAGAAACAAAAGCTCAATTGTTCATATTTCCAAACTTCCTTTCCTGTGCTATTGTTTTCAGTTGGGTCCTTACAATCATAAAACAAAGGCTACTTGTAGTTTCACTATTTCCCCTTCCTTCCAAGTATGGGGAAACAATTCTGTATCCTCTATGGGTCTACTGTATTTCTGCACATCTTGAAAGAGAAGCATTGATTAACCTTTGTTCCAGACTGTCTTTTCAAGGAAGCTTGTATCACAAACAGGCTTTGTATATAGAGACAGTGCCTTGCTTCAGAGCAAAGCTTAGGCTTGCTTAGAAGCTTTAGGAAATGGAAATAGTGTCTCCCCCTTGGAACAAAGGGCAGGTATGCTTACTGACTATTATAAAAGATTTTGGTTCCCTAAGCTCTGAATTCCTCTCCTGTAATGTAACCCACTGTGCGTGCAGATGTCCTCCAACCCTCTTTGTATCAACTGTGAAGACTGACACTAGAGGAACTGACACAAAGATGCTGATACTCTGACTGCTTCTGCTGCTGCGGGTAACAAACTGTTCTTAGTCTCTGACCTAGGAGTCCAGTGTCTTCTACCTGCATCTCTGGTACTGTGGCAGGCTAACATTGTTGCTTGCACATGGGGTAAGATCTCATGCCCTTCACAGAGTTTGGCAGTTTTGAGAGATGAGGATAGGAAGCTGACCAATCATGGTAACATGAAGAAGGAAGAGTGCTGGTCTCATAGGCAAATTAAAGGGACTTGAAAGAGTCCATACAATCAGTCATGAATATGCTGGTCAAATAGTTTATTCCAAAGTTCATTCGGGTTTTTCCATTACATCTTATGGAAAAACCTAAACAGATGTTTTGCCCAACCCAAAATGATGTACTGGGCAGTACGTTTTCCTCCTCCTTATTGCCTACTTCCTGTGTCAGGAAGATCCCCCAGAAAAGGAAATGGCAACCCACTCCAGTATTCTTGCCTAGAAAGTTCCATGAACAGAGGAGCCTGGTGGGCTACAGTCCATGGGGTTGCAAAGAGTTGGACAAGACTGAGCATGCATGCCAGAAGGCGGAGGTATTTGGAAAGTGGCTGAAGACTGAACGTGGGAAGCAGTTCAAAGACAGCTGCCTAAATGCTGCTCTGGCTGTTGCTAACTCTCCTCCAGGTCAGGAGTGGGAACCGCAGCGGTGGGTGGAGGGACTTCATTTCCCATCTGGCAAGCAGTCTCAGGGCCCCCACATTATAACAAATAACCAGATTCATCCCAGTATGCTCTTTTGTCTTTCAGACAAAAGTTGCAGAGACATAACACCTACCTTGCACATTAAAGGAGAGAAAATTCTGACCATACAGTTAGAACTTGGCCCAGCAGGTTCAAGAGAGAATGGTGCATAATACTTATTAAGGAAGAATGGCAACAGTTGACCCATCAAATGACTTAGACTCTGTCATCACATCAACCTTAAATTTATTTGGAGAAGACAATAAATATCTCAAAGTTTGTGTGTATACAGACCTGGTTGATAAAAGGGATCTTTGGCCTTTTCAAGGGAGAGTTCTCCTAAGAAAGACTCCAGGAAGAATTGAATTCTTTTGTCCTGATTAACTTTACAACAGTTGAAGATGACCCACTGAAGAGTGATACACTAACCCAAAGAAATGTACATAAATTCCTGTGGTCAGTATTGCTGCCCTGGAAAATTTCAGCTAACCCTTACAATGAACCTGGGCAAGAATGTAAGATTTTTCTTAGTAACAGCCATCAGTTCCCCCAAAGTAAGATGGATCTAAGAAAGTTGATTGTGTGTGGTCGAGCCTGAATTACCCAGAAATAGCAAATCTTGCACCTCCAGCTAGAAAACAGTATATCCGTGGCTGCAGAGTCAAGGGGTTCCCTATGTTTAAATAAAAGGTATCAGGAAGGATGGACTTGCCACTGAACACAGGGCTTTTGGTATAGCAAAATCATAAGAAATTTGTTTGGTGGAGCCATGAGTTCTGCATAATAAAGATAATGTCTCCCTCTGGAACAAACAGCATAAATACTTATTGCCTACAGTGAAAGATCCAAGTTCCCTATGTGCATCAGGTTCCTCTTCAGTAATACAACCCATTGTGCTGAAAGAGGACCTGGTCCTCTGCATCACTTTGTAAGGATTGGGGCTCAAGGAACCAACACAAAAATGTTGATGATTCGGCTTCTTTTGTTGCTGTGAGTATTAAACTGTCCTTTGTCTCTGACCTTAGAGTGTTGTGTCTTCTACTTGCATCTATGGAACTCTGACATCAAGTTGTTAGCTTGCAAGTAAAATAAACTCTCAGATTCTTTGTAATTCTTAACATCAGCAATTTTACAACCTGAAATGATATAAGAATTTGAATAGACGAAGGCTTTATGTGTGTGTTTTCTGTTTTCTAGAAAAATATTTAAGATAGGAAGAAATATTTCATGAAGGTAAGTAAAATGTTAAGAGGGAAAATGACAGTAAGTTTGATTTAAAGCTTCTCTTGTTCTATTGTCTAGGAATCCACCATGGAGCCTCCCTATTTTAGGTTTAAAAGTTTGACTTGTAAACATAAGTGCTCCTGGTGGTGGAATACGTTAGCCAACTAGTGGTCATTCTCAATTCAGGGTAATCAAAACAATTCCCTCTCTCCATTTAATTAGAATCATCACCCAGAAATGATGATAATTTGATGTGTTTATAGAGGGATATATGAAAGTAGGCAGAAGGAAAAAGAAACAAAAGGGCAACACTGGAGTAATATTTTACCTGTACCATCCCACCTGCTTTCGGCAGCTAGAATGAAGTATAAGACACGCTAGAGGAAAATGCCCAGAAAAAGCATGACAAAAATGATAGTGGAGAGTCACTAAAAGCAAACTGCTTCTACACCCTCAGAGATTATGCAGAGATCAGACATATAAAGCAGCTGGAAGTTTCAGCAATACTGCTCCACTGCATTCTCTTCTGTGACCCTCAGAGAGACTCCTGACCAGGTTTTGGAGATGAGTTATTTGTAAATTTGGACAGTTTTGAAAGTCCCTTGGATTGCAAGGAAATCCAACCAGTCCATTCTGAAGGTGATCAGCCCTGGGATTTCTTTGGAAGGAATGATGCTAAAGCTGAAACTCCAGTACTTTGGCCACCTCATGAGAAGAGTTGACTCATTGGAAAAGACTCTGATGCTGGGAGGGATTGGGGGCAGGAGGAGAAGGGGACGACCGAGGATGAGATGGCTGGATGGCATCACGGACTCGATGGATGTGAGTCTGAGTGAACTCCGGGAGCTGGTGATGGACAGGAAGGCCTGGGGTGCTGCGATTCATGGGGTCGCAAAGAGTCAGACACGACTGAGCGACTGAACTGAACTGAACTGAAACATTTTTTATCCCCTTCAACTTCACTTTTGAAGTACTGACATAATCTAGGAGTTCAATTTTAATACATTTCAATAAACATTTGCTGCTTTCATTCGAAAGACCAGTCTTAAGAAACCACACTGTTATGAAGTTAAGATACCTGAGACTTCATGAAATGAAATCGATTAGTACAATTGTTAATAGAGTCACTTAACTTTTCCTCAGCTGGGTAGAAATAAAGTAGAGTATAGCTTAGAGACTTTGAAAAATATTGCTGGAAGGAATAGGTTTACAGGTCTGTCATATAAATCACTTTTTCTATAACTCAGTAGTATAAAAAATATATTTCTTTCAGATAATTGAAAAAGACAGTCTGTAAAATTATTATATTTTAAATTTAGTAACATTTTCCCTGGTGGCTCAGATGGTGAAAGTGTCTGCCTACAATGCGGGAGACCTGGGTTCAATCCCTGGGTTGGGAAAATCTCCTGGAGAAGAAAATGGCAGCCCACTCCAGTATTCTTGCCGGGAAAATCCCATGGACAGAGGAGGCTAGTAAGCTACAGTCCATGGGGTCACAAAGAGTCGGACACGACTAAGCGACTTCACTTACTTACTTACTTTCCCCAGAGATTAAAACAATATAGGCTTGCACATAGTAGGCTTTAGTAAATATTTGCTGGTTTGAATTGAATTCAATATGGTAGAGAGGAAGATACGTTAGATCAATTTCTAGGTTCAAATTACTTCTTAAGCATACCTTTCTCTGAATGTTTTGCTCTCTTAAAATAAAACAACATAAAAAATTTTCTTAAATCAATGTTCTCCTTGAATATATCAGTAACACTTTGTCGCCCAAGATCTTTTAGTATTTTTGAGGATTTGATGCCTGCCACATCAGTAACTAAATACGGCTATTCCCTTGATATTCAGCGTCTGTCTGCCCCATGTTTTAAATATAAAATGCAAATATCTATTCAAAGATAAGAGGTGGGTATTAAGCTTCTCATTCATTATGGTAAAGCAACCTAGTTTAAGTGGCCAAAATTGAGAGAAGAGCGGGAAGTATTCAAATGTAGCCCCAGAATTCCCTCTAAATTCAATGAACTTTATGTTACTGTTTCATCTTTGAAAACCAGTGGCTGTGGTCCTTTCACAATGCATGGTAGTATTATTTTCCATAATATTACGAAAGGAAGAATTTTTGGTGTTTATGTTAGAGAGAGAGAGAGAGAAAGAGAGGCAAAGACAGACAGATACAGACTGAACATCAAAGGTTAAGAACTACAGGAAATACTCTGCTCAGGAAACCCAATGAATGTCCAGCTCTTATACTTCCTTTCTTATGCAATAGGACAAAGTCTCATCAAGAATTTTCAGTTATATTCTTTAACCCTACAGATAATCTGCTGCAAACACACATAGACACACACAGGGTACATATACAAATACAAATTTGTCTCAAGAATTACTTTGTTGCTCAAATAAGATATTGTTATGAGAAGGACTTTTTGTAATCCACAATTGCAGCTGAGGCTCAAAGCTCAGACTGTAACATACACTTCAGCCCCTAGATAGCTGCTATTAAGTTCTGATGATTGGAGTCAGGTGTATTAGTAGGGACAAAACTGGGCCTCTTACGAACAATCGCCACTACAACTTCTCCTCCCACAGTTGATATTAAAAAAAAAAATGACTGAAGATGAAAGAAGGGTAGGGACAGTCAACCTCATGGAGAGAGCATTGTACTGAAGTTACTTCTTCCCCTTCTGTTTTCCTTTTTACTGTAGACAAATCAAAAGAACTAAACTTTGAAGAGAGAAGAGGCTGTCCAGTGCCACGCCATGCCTTCTTCTCTACTCCAGACTCTTTACTTCAGAAATCTAGGCTGCAATGAAGATGGAAAGAGCATTGAATTGAATATGAGATTGAAATTTTAATTAAGTCTGGACACATTTTTAACAACTGTGAATGGTAAATCATACAATATGTCTAAGGTGCTATCAGGAGCGAGAAAAGGAGAATTGCCATAGAATAATGAAGGGCATAGTCTGACAAATTAAAATTGTTTTGTGTGTCTACCATAAACATTTTGAGATTCCTCCATTAACTATCTCATACTTCATGTGAGTCAAAAAACACATGCTGAATTTTGTGCAAGCCATAATTGCTACACACACAAAAAAAGGGCAAGAGCAAGCCCAAAGATATCTGAGAAATACAGTCAATTTACAAATGCATTTCTCTGCCTGCTATCATTGAAACATTTCTCTAAACATTTGCTGCTGTTTTTATGATGATGCTAAGAGCTAGACGATCTCTTGTGGTTCCAACTGAAGGTAGGGAAAGAACATATTGATTTGTACTTTATAGGGCATGAGTGGGCTGCAGGAAGGAGGGACCTTAATGTGTGCTTGTGTCTACTAGGGCTGTTGAGGTTGCTGTAGTTGCTAAGTCATGTCTGACTCCTTTGCAACCCCATGGACTGTAGTCCACCAGGCTCCTCTGTCCATGGGATTTCCCAGGCAAGAATACTGGAGTAGATTGCCATTTCCTTCTCCAGGGGATCTTCCCAACCCAGGGGTTAAACTCACGTCTCCTGCATTAGGAGGTGGATTCTCTATCACTGAGCCACTGGGGAAGTTCTCATGCTTACTAGTAGACATTTTTAAAATGTGATCCCATTTCTTCTTTCAAAGTGCTATGGGTAGATAGAATTAATTATCAAAATTAAATATCAGGAAGTTTCAACTAAAACATCCCACTATGGAGAATTTTTCTAAAGTAAGGACTCGAAAAAAAATCAGACAGTTTTGTGGATATAAGAATTCCCTATTACAGTCACAGAAACCTAAGATGTGCTGCCAGAGTCACCTACAAAGTCAGTATAAAATGGGTATGAAAGAAAAATCTAACTTCTATTTCCCCTTCTTGACAGTTTCCTCAACTAGAGAATGATGGGAGCAGACTAAATCTCTAAGGTACACGCCAATTCCTACAGCCTAAGATTCTTGCATAATAAAACTAGTTGTTTTACAACTAAAAAATTCAGTTGTTTGTATAAAGCAAATCTTAATTGGCCAGGTCTAAGGTTATGTCCACACAATGTCATTTAATCAGTTGAAATGTGAACATTTCAGCCAAACTGTAAATTAGTTATTACATAGTGAACCATTGGTCAATGGCACTACCAAAAAAAAAAAAAAAATCTCATACTAACCAAAAAACTCTACTCTGTACTTGAAAAGAAAAAAAAAAAGCTATGTGTGCAGATATGCCGTAAAATCTCTTTGGAATTTCTCAAGCCCTGCAGTCTTCTTTCTTATGAGAAACAATACCCTCTGTGCATTGCCTTCTAGAAGTGTGGTGGTCATGGATACCAAGTGGCATTTCCTTTGGAAAATTTCCCCCAAAGAGGCCTTTGAACTTCAGTCTTTTGGGATTTCACAATCTTGACTTAACCGCAGTGAATGCTAAGGCTTGAACAGACTCTATTCTAACACCTTCATTTAACAGATGAGGAAACTGAGTCCGGAGTCCTCATCACTTACTCTATACCAGGGCCGATTCCAGGATGTTGGCCAGTACCTTTTCATCTCTTTAAGATAATCGCCTTAGAAACAATGCAATGCTTTATGTTTCTCCTACTAAAGATGAAAGCCCAAACTAGTAAACCTATTTCAAAAGAAAAAAGTCTTTTCCATAAAGACTAGAAATGATATGATGCAGTGAAGGGGAAAGATGGGGAAAGAGGAAGTATGATAAAGAGAGGGGATTTTTTTTTTTTTTGGTGGTTTTGATAAATTTCTCATCAGGTGATTTGTCATTTGTTACGCTGAAGGCAATGAAAGCATAATTTCAAACTCCTCTAAGGCTTCACACTTGATTTAAAATAAACCAAAATGGACTTAAAAAAAAAATAAGTTCCCAAAAGAATACTTTGTTCTTTTTCTCTGAAGTGAATCCAAAATCAACAACAACAAAAATGAAACTGCCAAGGGATGGAATGTCTTAATCTGGATTAGTTAGGTCATTGTTTAATTCAATTTAATTTAATTCAACAAACTTTTATTGGGTATGCAATATGCGTAAGACACTATCTTTTTCATTTTCCTGTCTCATTACCTTGTATCTCTAAACTTTAGAAGTGAGTTGAATGGGAGGTGACAGAGTGTGTAAATTAGAGCTCAGGATTATATTTGGTCCTTAAAACCTAAATTCTTTGTACTTTCTTGACTGGCTAGTTCCTAGTGGGGTTGTGATATTGGGAAAGTACTTGGCAAACCCAAATGAAAGGCAATGCTATTACTTATATTATGCTACTTACATTTACTGAGTTAATGAGCCCTTGCCCCCTCAATACTCCAGTGGAATTTCTGTGTATATGTGTGAGTGGTGGGGTGGCCCCTTTCTCTTGGTTGACTCAGAGAGCTATGATTTAAAAACTACATTTAAATTACTTAAAGAAAGAAGTGATCATCATTTCGTCTTAATGTATGCAGAACAATAATTCTAGATGGTCTAATGTCAATGTCTCAGCTTGCAAACCAGTAGAAGCATAAGTTGTCTTCCCAATGGACTCACAGCAAATAACTGGTAACCCTACAGTCTGCGAAGAAAGATCTAACCCAAACGTTACTAAGGCTGGGAACTTTACATTCCAATCACTGTAACTTTTAGTTTACAAATACAAAAAACAAAAGCCAGAAGTACAAATATTAAATGTCTTTTAGCCCTGGGTTTTCAAAGTTGATATTAATCATCTATATAAATGTTTCATTCATTAATGTAAGTGAACAAAGATTGCCATGAGACTATTGTACTAGAGTGTTTCATTTAACTACTCCCTAGAGAAACAGTATTTTTTAATAAAACATTAGATTCCCTAACACTTTGGTCCCCCTAAGATCTTCAAAGACTTTATAGATATTGGCTAATTAAAGCTCACCACAGCTTAGGTACAAGAAGACCTAGGAAGTATGGCCCTCATTTAAGAGATGGAGACAAAGAGAACCACAATGTGATGATTCATTCAGGTCTGACAATAAGCAGATGGCATATTTCAGAGATGTTTAGGAACAAAGAGAGAGAAGCCTCAAAGTTTCCTACTCCAGGACGCTAATATTCCCATCCAAATATCTGCCTCTTGTGTCACTGCCACAGGTTCAAGAGTTTAAATTGGACTGAGGAGTTTGAAAAGGACACTTTTCCAGAAGAAATCCCTTCCAGTGTGATTCTTCTGCCCCAGAAGATAATGATAGAAGAAACCTAAGCTCTGCCTGACGTGTGCTCCCAGATAATGCCACACAATGTGCTGTGGGGCCATGGTATTCTGCAGACGGACAGGACACAATTAGGATGGTGTTAAGCTTCTGATAAGAGGCTTTCTATGCCATTTATTTTGTTCTAGTGTTATTTGTGCACATGGCATCATGGAAAATGAACTGTAAAATCAGAAAAACAAGCCGAATCTTGACTATGCCCCCTACTGGCCATATGAAATGAAGTTATTGTACCCCAAGAAAATTCAGTTTCCTGGTCTGAAAAATTGGCACACTGAAAACTCACATCACAGCATTATTATGAGGATCAAATGATAAAATATTAAAAAATGTTATTTTTCCTTCCAAAACGGGAGATGTTCTGGGGGCAGGGAGGTTGGCTGAGGGGGAGTGAGGGAAGAAGTGGTTGGAAGTGCTGTGTTTTTGTAACTGGCTCTGTTGTTTGCAACTGAATCCAAATTTATCTGGGCAAGATCCTACACAGAACTCCACTTAGTTCAAAAGTCAAAAACCAGTTTAGATCATTAGGAAAGCAAGGTAACTCAACTTGAAATTTTCTTTGTTAGCATTACTAATTGAGAGATTATCATGAAGCCAGTGGTTTGGTTCAACTGGAGCTCAAATAAAGGGGAAATTGTGCACTTTTTACCCAGAGCTTCAGTATCTAAAACCCAAAGTCAAGTTATGAAATGCCTCACACAGTGATGAAGCCTTAAGTGGAAATTGCTGACCCCATAAAACTAGTTCTTACTGGCACCAAAGGAAAAAGATTCTACTCACTGAAGTATCTAGACCCAGAAGGGCTGTCAAGGTCAATCACTGCTTTTTCTAATGGACTTCACATTTTTCAGTCAAAATTTTTTGCATATCACTCCATTGCTATATCTCATCTGGTTTTTCCCATGTCTCCTCACATGAAAGAATCTTTTGACTTGAAATAAAACATTCCCAAATCCCTCTTTTCTTCACCAGCTCTAAAACAAAACACAATGATTATGAAAAGGAAGAAGGAGCACCAAGAAGGAATCAAACATTTGATTTTTATTTACTTTCACATAAATCTCGATTTGGGTGTTCCTATGGGATTAGAGGTCCTTGAAAATTGCTGAGGGAAAGTAACATTCCCAGACTGACAGCAAAAAATACATATTCTTTGACAAAAATTTCTTGAGAAAAATGGAAACTAATTCTGAAATTTCCCAAACACCTTGAAGCCTGATTCTGACTGCAACTAACCTAAACATAAATATATTTCAATTGCCTCATTATAAATATTCTTTCTTCAGGATGGATGCTCAAACTAAATGAAATGATTGTTTAGGTTCAATGTTCGGATTTAGTTCTGGTTCATTAGTTTAAAAAAAAACAAAACGAAACATGTGAGCCTAGGTCTGGCTCAAACAAGTTCTCTAGGCTTACTTTGAAATGGTTTAAATTCAGTTCACAGCTCAGTTAAAAAATAACAATAACATCAGGTTGATATCAAGTTTAGCAAGCCTTGCAGTTTCATATGGTTTGCTATTGAAAGGTGTGTTCAGGTCACACCTTGGCCTTGGAAACTTGGTAGATTCACTGGGATGGACACATGTGAAGAGATAGCAAGCTGAATTTTATTCAGTGCCTTGTAAGCATGGGATGGGAAAGGGCAGCAGTGGTCTACTTTGTGAGGAGGGAAAGCGGGGCCCCAGTCCTCTGTGATTCAGCCCAAAAGTCGCTGGGCCATGATACTTGAGATGCTGACAGCTGAGCCAATAGACACTGGGGATTGGGTAGAGAATAAGGAGAGGTGGTCACAGACCAATTTCTTCTCTTTACAATCCCTTCTGTGTTACCTGTGGCCAGCCCCAGGAGCCACACCCACTTCTGCTGCTAGCCAGAGTCACCTCCCACTCCACCATCTCTCCCTTGCCTAACTCAGAGGGCATTTTGCAGACAAGCTTTTCAGAACTTGGATTTTGAAATTTGATTATGGGCTTCCCAGGTGGTGCTAGTGGTAAAGAACTAGCCTGCCAATGCAGGAGACATAAGAGACGTGGGTTCAATCCCTGGGGTGGGAAGATGCCCTGGAGGAGGGCCTGGCAACCCACTTCAGTATTCTTGCCTGGAGAATCCAATGGACAGAGGAGTCTGGTGGGCTATGGTCCATAGGGTTGCAAAGAGTCAGACACAACTGAAGTGACTTAGCATACACATTATGCATGCTCATATCTCTCTTTATTTTCCTTCATTGCTCTAACTACAATGAGGTTATACAAGTACTTGAGTGATTAATGCTCATAGCTGGTTTCCTTCACTAGATCATTTGTTCCATCAAGTTAAGAACACTGAGTGCTTTTAAGTCTTCTATTCCCAGCCCTGAAGCAGAGGGTTTGGTTCACAGGAGATGCCCAAAAAATAGGTGTGGAACAGGCAACACTCTGCTTCCAAATGTCAATCCCATCCGTTAATTGTTTTCCCCATCTTCAAGTACTATTTTACATTCTCAATATTCTTGGATGGGTTACATCCTTAGCAGTTGGCAGAACTGATAAGAACCATTGAATATTGAGGCCTTACTGTGTGCTAGATATGAAACTAAAGACATCATAGACATTATTTAACTTTGTAATCTTCTCAACACTGTGAAGTATGTAAAATTATTATTTCTGTGTTACTACAAGTGAAGAATTCAAGGTTGGGTTAAGCTGGAGAGCAAAGCACATCTAGGTGTGGAGTAGGGGAAGGGGGTTGGTGTGATGTGTGGAGAAAAAGGACAGAAAGGACAGAAAGGTAGAGTGAAGGTAGGAATGTGCTGGTGAACATTTCTTACATCACAACCTGCTCAGAGTCAGGCCTATCTATGCCACTTAATAGCAATGCAGAGCCCATAAGTGCGGCTGCTATCTGCAGTGTTAGACAAATATTCCATAGCTGAATCCCTTTTCCTGGTGCTTAAAGGAATGAGAAAATAGCAGATCAAAGGCAAATACTGAAAAGAGATTTGACTCTGTGACCCTTATTGTTTAATATCTATGAAGTATGTCCTTTCAGTCTGCTTCTAAAAAATTATGGCTAAGACCTGGGTGGTCAGAATAGATAAGTTTCTGGCCTTCTTCCAATTCTGTGATTCTACAATTCTGTGTTGCCGTAATAATCCCCCTGTATCCTGTCAATAGGCTTTTACTTCCCTCAGACTGAAGATTTATCTAGCAATCTGGGTCAGTCCTGACAACATCTAAAATGTTGTCTAAAATGGACGGTGTCTCAAAGATATTTTTTGAACCTCTATTCATGTACCACCAAGATAAGCAAGCAGGAATTTGGAAGTTAAAAAGTTAAATGGGTCAGCTGCGACAGCAACAATTTTTCGGCATCTTGTTGCCATCCTCACAGCCATGATGAGAAACACTCCACTAGATTTTATCGTGTAGCACTTTAACTCCAGTGACATCTGGTTGACCCACAAAATTGCTGCCTATGCCTTTGTGCTGAACCTCAGCATCCCTCTTCTCCTCTGCTCTTTATTTCTAGAGTTGTGTACAACTGCACTGATAGAACACTGGTTGAAAGCTTGACAACCATATTTTTGTATCATAAGTTTGTAAGAACGGAGGGAGTGGTTCTGCTAGTGAACAGAGTAGAAGTATCTCAGCAGGTTTAAGCTACACGGACTAAACATTGGAGCATAATTTGAAACTGTTGGATTAGAGACAGTGTTGAGACATGACTATTAATATATGAGAAACAATCCTGGTAAATTTAGATGGTTGTGCAGAAATAGAAAGAGATGGTCATTTTGGGCAAGATCCATAACTTGGATTTTTCAATTTATATAGAAACAAGTGAGGACAATAATTGTCTTGTTCAGGTGCTCTCCTACTTCCCCAGGTCTTTCCCACTTCCATCTCAATCACTTACTTATCCCCAGGAGGAAGCAGGAAAACACAAAATGCTCTCCTTTGGGCCATAAAGCAATCTTTTCTCTCTTATTTTGCAATAATTTGCTCTCATAAACCTCTAGTTATTTACAGTGATATGTTTTAGTAAAAGAGAAACAAGAAATGAAGTGATAACAATACAAAGATATTACATCATCATATCTGTTTTTACAAGAACTTTGAAAAAGAAAAATCATAAATAGGCCAAAAGAAAAGGTTAATGAATGAATTACTTCCATTTTGACTGTCATTACAACTAACACACACACACACACACACACACACACACATGCACAAAGAATGGAACGAATTAGAAGAGAAAAAAAAAGGAGACGTAGTCACAATATTAAATTCAATAAAAATAATTTGACAAGCCAGAGCTACAGGCTTAAGTGAGCCTCTTTAAATATTTTTATTTCATTATTAATATTTTATCAAAAAATAATAGTTTTAGCACAAATTCCACTTTTCAAAGCTTTCACAGCTCCAACACTGAGGTTATCTTGTTTGGCATTAGAATAGCTCATGTCTACATTAAAGCTGGAATCTTAGAAGTGACATAAACAGGCCTTTTTCTATAAAGATAAAAGGCTAAGCTTTAAAGGATTTTATATTTATAGATAAATGTTTCCATAGTAATCAGTACTATAAAACTTGCTGGTGTCAGCAGTCCTTTGCATATAAAAATGGCTCATATTAAAATGAGCTAGATTCAGAGAATCAAATGTAGATTCTTTTACCTTAAAAAAAACCCAAAACTTGTGAGAAAACCAGAAGTTTTTTTGAATTTTGTTGGAAACTACTTTTAGTCACATGCACCAAGTCCTCCCACGGAACACAAAAGTGATGAAGGCCTGACCTTTGAAGGCAGCATGGAACATGATGGAAAGCAATTTAAAACAACACACTCATTATTATATCTTCAGATGATGAGCTTGGAGCTATGCATTTTCGATTTTCCCAGTGTCTGAAGTCAGTTTTGTTTTAGGAAGAAAGTTCAGGAAGAGGGAAACCAAAGAAGCAGGCAAGGTTAAAAAAGAAAAGACAATTGAATTGCCTTAATGATAGAGTCAGAAATGCATGGACTAAATATCACCCAGAAGAGTATAAAACAGGTAAGAAATCTGTTTTTAACATTTATGGTTATCTCAGCAGAAGCAGGATCTTCCCTGGTGGCTCAGTGGTAAATAATCCCCCTGACAAGCTGGAGATGTGGGTTCAATCCTTAGGTCGGGAAGATCTCCTAGGGAAAATAATGGCAACCCACTACAGTATTCTTGCCTGGAGAATTCCATGGAGCCTGGCGGGCTACAGTCCTTGGGGTTGCAAAAGAGACAGACATGACTTAGTGAAGAAAACAACAGCCACAGAAGAATATATGTTTACCAAGAGACACGTACAAGAACATTCACAGCAGCCACTTCAAACTGTAAACTATCCAAGGGTCTACCAACAATAGAATTGATAAGTTGAGGTGTGTTTACAAAATAAAATATCATAAAACAAAAACAAATAAACTATTGCTACATGCAAAGAAGACAGGCACACAAAAAATACATACTGTATGACTCCATGAATGTAGAATTAAGAAATGTACAGAGCTAACCTATGGGTTAGAAGTCAAAAGAGTGATTATCTTTAGGGTAGGGAGTGACTGGGAGGGGAAAAATGAGTGTTAGTGGCCCTGCTAGTGTTTTCCTCCTTAAACTGGTTACTTGTTACATTTGTGTGCTGATTTTGTGAAAATTTGTCATGCTGTACATTCAAACTTCATGCAATTTTTTGCAAATGTATCTATAAAAAGGAAAACTACAATGTTGAGATGGCCTGAACATTTTTCAGTAAATAAATAAACATATATATGTGTGTGCATATATATATGTATATATAGAGAGACATGTGTATTTATGTTGGAGAAGGAACTGGCAACCCACTCCAGTATTTTTGCCTGGGAAATCCCATGGACAGAGGAGCCTGGCAGGCTATGTCCAGGGGGCTCACAAAAGAGTTAGACATGACTTAGGGATTAAACAACAACAAATATATATATATATATATATATATATATATACACACAGCATATATACATATTTAAAATTTTTTATTTATATATATGCATATATCTGGAGAAGGAAATGGCACTCTATTTCAGTATTCTTGCCTGGAAAATCCCATGGACAGAGGAGCCTGGTGGACTGCAGTTTATGGGGTCGGAAGAGTCAGACACAACTTAGCAACTAAACCAACATAAACCACCCATGCATATATATATAAATGCTTATATATGCAGGATATATATATATATACACTTCCATTGTTTTCAGCTCATTTCAATCTGACCTGGATACTTCCTCATTTCCGTTTCTCTTGGTCAGTAACCATTTGAAACTTTAAGAAATTACTTTCATAAGGCTAAGGATGCACGTACATGTGTGCACATTCCAACCCTAGTTCCCCACATTTTAACAATATCTTTGGAGACACGTTTGATTGTTCAGCTATGCAAAAGCCACCAAAGTCTGAGACTCTTCTGGTGTGGGGGGGCAGTGGAGAGGAATTTTTAAATAAATAAGGAATCAGTAACACAGAGAAGGTCACAAGAGTGTTGAGTATGTGAGGGGAACGTGCTTTTCTTTCAAAGGCGTGGTCCCTGGCTGCCCACAGGCTCCTCTGGGACTGTGCTGTGCTCATAGGGGTTGGCAGGTGTAGGTGGGAGGGCTCGAGTTGGTCATTCTTTTAGGTTTCCACTTGGAACTCAAGGGTCTGATAAATGGAAAATTAATTGGGAACTTTTACAAACATTTCATTCCAGGAGTTGATACTGCTTGTTCTGTAAGGCTTTTAACTGAGACAAATGCTTCTCTTTGAAAAAGATTCTTCAGAGTCAGAAGCAGCTAGCTATGAAGACAGAGTGGTGAGGGAGGGTGGTTAGGAGTGTACTAGAGCCTCTAGGTGACTGTGTGTCTTCAGGCAAAAGGCTATGTTCTCCGGGAGCCTTAGGTTCTTTTCATTTGTTTCATTAAGCAAATTTTTTTATTAATTAGATGATTGATGCCTTTACTTTTGATGGTAACCAGCATCAAAAATATTAATTATATATAGTGTATCTAGCTGGTTGGAAAATGCAAAGATATTAAACTATCTTGTCTAATACAGCATATATACTTATGTATACTTTGTATTCTTTTTTTTTTTTTTCCTGGCCTCTTCACCCTGATTGTGGGTTCTTAGTTTCCCACCTGGGGATTAAACCCTGAACCCTGGTGCCCAGCAGTGAGAGCTCAAAATCCTAACCACTGGACTGCCAGGGAATTCCCTTTTTTAAAATTTTTATTTCATGTTGGACTATAGTTGATTTATAATGCTGTGTTAGTTTCAGGTGTACAGCCAAGTCACTCAGTTATACATAGACATATAGCTATTCTTATGTAATAGGTGGCATGCTGTACTCAGCCTGAGTGTCTTGGTTGTGAAATTGGAGGGTGGGGGATGACAGAGCATTGCTCCAATGATTCTTGTAAGGGTTAAATGAGATAATAGAGTCAGCAGGTCATTATGTTCTGGTGCAAAGCACAGTGAGCACTCAATAGCTGTTAGCTCATTGTTACTAGGTCACTGCCCTTGAGAACTTTGCTGCTTAAAATCTGAATTTTTCCAAAGCACAGGGTTTCTTTAAAAAATGGAATCGTGTCTGTTCATATTAGAAGGTCACCAAATATCACGTATAATCTTCAAATAACCACAGGTACACTGGCAATTCTTTTCATGGGTGAAAGTTGAACCCTCAGTTTCAGAGCCACCGTGACACAGTGGTTACATGTGCCAGAGGCCAGTCTCCAAAATGACCACAGGAAAAAAAGCCTTTCAAACCTCAGTTTTCCCTTTGTTTCTCATTTTGTTCCTTTTGGTCTTTCCCGTTTTCTGCTCTTACCCCTTCACCTTTCCCATCTAGGCTTGCTGCCTGATGTTGGTATACATTAAGGAGTTAAACATACTCCAATATCAGGAGGCTAAACTGACACTGAAGGAATTAGCCATGAAAGGAAGGACAAAATGGGACCAGATGAAGGGACAGGACATGGGCAGGATTCATTTGTGTGCACACATAATACTTTTGGACTGTCTCTTGAGACGGATTGCACGGCAATTTTGCTGCCTGTATTCAAATATATTTAATAGCCCTCATTGCATTTCTAATCATGTTGCTCAGAAGGGAATTTCTATCCTGAGATATGACAGAGGCACAACAGCCATAAGGAATAAATATTGGCAAAACAAGGAGTAAAATATTTTACCTGCAGTGCTGACCTTCACCTTCGACAAAAGCAAAGCAAAACAAACAAAAACAAGTAGCCAAATGTGGCCAGAAGTTTCCTTAGGATCCAAGAAAATGCTACTTGCTAGGCTGGCAGGTTTTCCAATATTTCTTTTCACTTCTTTCTCCATTTCCCTTCCTCAAGGAAAACAGGAATTATAAATGCCAGAGTTCCATAAAAAGAAAGTTGCTTTTTCCTTTTTTTTTTTTAATCCACATATTGATGAGAGAGCAGATCAGCAAGGTTTTGCGACAAAGTTATGGTTCTTCAGTTTTATATCATCAAGAAATATAGGTAATTTAGATCCATACTCAGATTTGCCTGTATCTGTGAAAATTAACAGATTGTAGAGGTAGGGTCATGATTTCTTGCTATGGCTTCACATGATTGAGACTTGGCAGGAGAATGCTTAGCTGAAAAATACCACATTGCTTTTTCAGGCATATCTTTCAACGTGTGTGGTGAGTTCATGCCTCATGGGCTCCTGAACCAGTAGTACCTCCACAAATCCTTATCACGGAAGCGAAACTTCTCCCAAGCCCAGTTGCTCTTCTCCTTTTCTGTAATTTATTTATTAATTTATTTTCGGCTTTGCTGGGTCTTCGTTGCTGCGTGTGGGCTTTCTCTAGTTGTAGTGTGTGGGTTTCTCATTGCTGTGGCTTCTCTTATTGCGGAGCATGGACTCTAGGGTGCAGGCTCAGTAGTTGTGGTGCTTGGGTTTAGTTGCCCTGCAGCATGGGGGTCTTCCTGGACCAGCTATCAAACCAGTGTCCCCTGCATTGACAGGTGGATTCTCAACCTCTGTACTACCAGGGGTGTCCCCAGTTGTTCTTCTAATGTGGTGGTAACACCTGGATGGAAAATAAAATGCAGTTAAAGTTTGAGTTTGGAACAAATATGAGATGTAACTGAGGCTAACATTATAGAAATATGAGATGAAATGAATGACCTATATTCACTGTGCAGCTTCATTCTCTAAATTTTGATAATTCATGTAAAAAAAAATCTGTAAACTTACAGATGGGATGAGTAACAGTAGAGAAAGATGGAGATATTTTGCAAACAAGCCAAACCATGCTTTATACAGTATTCTACACCCATATTACACAGGAAGTTCATTGCATTGAAGAGCCAGCTGGTTCACATTGTGGCAAATGAATATTTTGATATATTAATCAAGGTTTCCCAATGTGCATTTTCTTTTGCTGCTTATTTTTTTCCTCATTCAGGAACCTTTCCAACACATCAGGAAAGGTAATGAAAAAAAAACATGGAATCAAACCACTGGCTTTATAAAGTTTCAAAAGTTTAGGTTAGAAAATTTGCTGGTGGTTGTATAACTCTACAAACACACTAAAAGTCATTGAATTGTACACTGAAAGTGGATGAGTTGTACAGTATCAGAATTATATGTCAATAAAGTCATTCTTTAAAAAGTCACAGGTTTAGATCAGGCATAAAGCGCATATTTGAGAGAAGAGAAAGAATTAAGCTACCCTACATTCAAACTAAATTAAGGGTTTTTTTGACTCTTCGAAGAAGCGGTGTGCTTAGTCACTCAGTTGTGTCTGACTCTTTGTGACTCCATGGACTGCAGCCCGGCAGACTCCACTGTCCATGGGTTCTCCAGGCAAGAGTACTCAATGGGTTGCCATGCCCTCCTCCAGGGGATCTTCCCCACCCAGGAATCAAACTCAGGTGGAGTTCGAAGTAGTAGAGTTTATGATGTAGAGTGCTAGAGAGAGGGGCTTTCTGGTGTGTCCGCTTCCCTAATCACATGCCGACTCTTAGGAAGTGGGTAGAAATTTCCAGATAGCTTTGAGAAATGTGAGAACAGGGAGAAATCTGCTTTTATTTTTTTCTTGTCATCCAAGACTCCAGAGCAGAAAGTCTTACAGAGGTGTTCAGGCAGTCAGTAATGAGACAGTCTCCTTGAGTTTATTGCAATCCACAGTTCTATTATATCTGTGGAATGTTTCCCAATATCCAAGAGAACACAGACATTGCACAAAAAGCCCAGGGTTTGAAGGGACAAGGAATTTACAGCAATAATCTGTGTGGACTAATGACCAAAGATCAGACAACAATGAGGGCATCTCAGCAGGTGACAATGTAGGTACATTGCAAAGGAGAGAAGCATAGGTCCCCTCCCATCCCCACGTGTCAGCAGCACATAATCCCCCCAAATTTCAAATAAATAAATAAATGCTGGAGAGGGTGTGGAGAAAAGGTAATGCTCCTACACTGTTTGTGGGGATGTAAACTGGTACAGCCACTATGGAAAGCAGTATGGCGGTTCCTCAAAAAATTAAAACTCTGTGGGAGAGGGCGAGGGTGGGATAATTTGGGAGAATGGCATTGAAACATGTATAATATCATATATGAAACGAGTCACCAGTCCAGGTTCAATGCATGATACTGGATGCTTGGGGCTGGTGCACTGAGACGACCCAGAGGGATGGTACGGGGAGGGAGGAGGGAGGGGGGTTCAGGATGGGGAACACATGTGTACCTGTGGCAGATACATGTTGATGTATGGCAAAACCAATACAATATTGTAAAGTAATTAGCCTCCAATTAAAATAAATAAATTCATATTTTTAAAAAAATATGAAAAAAAATTAAAACTAGACCTACCATATGACCCTGCAATTCTACTCCTGGGCATTTATTTGGAGAAGACTCAAATTCAAAAAGATGCATGTACTCCAATATTCATAGCAGCACTATTTAAAATAGCTAAGACATGGAAACCACCAAAACGTCCATCAATGGATAAACGGATAAGGATGTAGTCTCTATATGTGAGGGAATATTAGCCATAAAAAGAATGAAATAATATCATTTGTAGAAACATGGATGGGCCTAGAGTTTCTCATATTATGTGAAGTAAGTCAGACAAAGAAAGACAAATATCATGCAGTATCACTCATATATGGAATCTAAAATAGTGATGTAAATGAACATATTTACAAAACAGAAACAGACTCACAGACATAGAAAACAAACCTATGGTTACCAAAGAGGAAAGGAAGGAGGAGGGATACAATAAGAGTTTAGGATTAACAGATATACACTCCTGCATACGAACTAGATAAACAACAAGGTCCTACTGTTGGCACAGAGAACTATATTCAGTACTTATAATAATATAGATTGGGAAAGAATATGAGAAAGAATATATGTGTATATGTGAAGCTGAATCACTTTACTGATCAGAAACTAACAATATTGTAAATCAAATATATTTCAATACGAAAAAATTTCAGGAAAGCATTCCTAAGGCAAATGGAAGCAGTCCTGGATTGACTGAGAGTAAATCTTTTGCTTTTTGTCCAAATGAAGACTCAAATTCGGTTTTAAACAAATTAAGAACGTCTTAGTGATTGAGCACTGAAATTGGAGATGAAAATTTTGAATAATATAGGGTATTTTTAAGTCAGGGTATGAAATCACAAGAGCCTGAGGTCCTGAGTGCCACAAGCTCTAGTGGGCTGGTTTTTACAGAGGGTGGGGAAAGATTTTTCTGCCATCTTTGCCTCTTGAGGCAGATCTACTGGGCATGCCAACCTCAGGAGGGAAGAATCAGGAAATTAAAGATACATTTACATTTTCTTTTTAAGATATACTATAGCTGAATTATTTTCTCAGTAAAGATATCTATTTCCCTGAAAGATTACCTTACAATGACATTAAGTCATTTCATGGGTTGAGTTATCCTATTAAATCTTAAACAATCTGTTTAGAATGGGTTTGAGTTAGAAAGGGAAATGTATATTAGAATGTTTATTATAGGGTTTTTCCACGTGAATCATGTTACATACTACCATTCAGTTTATCCATGTGTGCTCTTGATTCTTTCTCTTCTTCCATCTCAAGTGTTACTTCTTGGTTCTTTCAGCTATACTTTCTTATGAATCACAGGTCAGGGCTATCAGAAAATGTACATGCTCGGTATGGGTTAGTCTCTCAGTTGTGTCCAACTCTTTGTGACCCAATGGACTGTAGCCTGCCAGGCTCCTCTGTCCATGGAATTATCCAGGCAAGAATACTGGAGTGGGTAGTCATTCCCTCCCCCAGGAAATCTTCCTTACCCAGGGATCCAACCTGGGTCTCCTGCATTGCAGGCAGATTCTTTACCATCTGAGCCACCAGGGAAGCTGGTATCTACCATTAATAAAATCACATCTCTCTCCTGCAATTACCCTATCTGAATATAGGGTATTCTATATACCTTCATATCTGAATATGAATCTCTCAAAAGAAAGATCTGTATACCTAGATTCCTTATCTCGATCTCCCATTTATACTTGAATTTTCTACAATCTAATTTCTACTCCAAGCACTTTCTTTTTTTTTTTTTGGCTCCGCCTCAATGCTTGTGGCATCTTATTTCCCCACCAGGGAAGGAATCCATGCTCCCTGCAGTGGAAGAGCAGAGTCCTAACCACTTGTCCACCAGGGAATGCCCAGTTCCAAAAACTCTCAAATTGAGGATATGAGAGCTTATCAACATCACCATTGACCTCATGATCCCCAATTCAATAGACTCTTTGCTATCCTCAATATATGCAATTTTACAGTACTATTGTAAATACTGCTTTTGTATATTTGTAAATGCTGCTTACTGTAAATAAGCAGGTAAATACTGCTTCTGTCTTGACATTATGTCTTTCCTTGGCTTTTGTAAAAACACAGTGTTTTGATTTTCCTTTTATTTCTCTAACATTCTCTTTTGCTGGAATCTTCTCCTATAACTAATCTCTAAATAGAACTCAAGGCTCAAATAGGAAGCCTCTTATCTTCTTTAAATAATCCACTCAGAAATCTCATTATTCCCATGCGTTTAAATACCATTTAAATTTTTTGATGACTACAGAACGTTACCTCATTTCCGAGCTCCACACTCACGTACCACATCACTTATTTAAATAAGATACCTTACAAGCATTCTGAACTCAGCGTTTCCAAAATGGAACTCTTGATTTCCTCCTCAAACCTGCTTTCCCATCAGAAACTCCAGTCTTCCCTTTCTCAGTAAATGTCAGCACCAACCACTCAGTTCCTCAAGTGAGAAATACGGGTTTCACCCTTGGTTTTTCCTTCTCCTCTTGCCCCACATCCATACAATAGCAAGTCTCATCAAATCTATCTCCAGAATGCATCTCAATCAGTTTATTTTTCTACATCTCTTCTGTCCCCACCATAGAATAATTCACTGTCATCTCACTTCATGGTGTATTTTAGAGTTAATTGATTTCACCTCTTCCTTTCTTACCCCTTGTCCAGTCAAACTCATTATAACAGCAATAATCAGCTTATTAAAATATAAACTTTTCTGATGTCACTCAACTACTTTAGTGTCTTCCCACAGGTCTTAGAATGAAGTCCAAAACCCTTATCATGGCCTGGGAGGTCCTGTTCACCTTTCGAGTATCAATGCACAATGCCCCTGCTTTCTCTCAGTATGTGAAAGAAAAATCTCTATTCTTTTTTTAATGTCTCTATTCTTTTAATGTCTCAAATCCTTCTTTCTGAAAATGCTTCAAATGACTATTTTCTCTGCCTTTATGCTCTCATCTTCTGTGCTTGGAGCTAAGTATCACCTTCTCAGAGATTTCCTTCTTGACTTTCTGTTATTTCCTTCTGTTGTTTTAAGTAGGTCTCTCACTGTCTAACTTATTTCACAGAGTATGATAATTTCTAGGTTCATCCATGTTGCTGCAAATGACATTATTTCATTCTTTTTTATGGCCAAGTAATATTCCATTGTATACGTGTGTGGGTGTGTGGGTGTGTGCATTCCACATCTTCTTTATGATATCACTTACATGTGGAATCTTATGGGAAAAAAATGATACACATGAACTTATTTACAAAACAGAAATAGACTCACAGGCAAAGAAAACAAATTTACGGAATCTTAGTTCCCAGATTAGGGATTAAACGCACGTTTACTGCATTGGCAGGTGGATTCTTTTTTTTTTTTTTTTTTTTGGTGTTTTTTTTAAATTATTTTACTTTACAATACTGTATTGGTTTTGCATACATCAACATGAATCCACCACCACCAGGGAAGCCCTGCTATTCACTTTTAGTAGTACCATAGAAGCTATTAATCAGACTAGGGCTCATCATGTTTCCTGTTTTAAACTTTCACTGAGTAAGACTCACTGTAATTTGGGTAAATGGAGAGACTATTCTCCATGGTGGAGCACATTAGATTCTGTGGCTTCAAGGCTCATGCTGATCGTCCTTCTCACCAACTTGAAGGCATCAGATTTCATACATGATGTGGTAGCAGATGGCTGGGCAAGACAAGTTATCTGCTCCTCTATTGACAAGTCATATTGACTTTGACCAGGTCAAGAACTCTTCATTGCTTCAGTTTTCCCATCTGTTGTTATAACACTCCTTTCTCCAATATCTGGAACCCCTTCCATAAGCAAGTGCCCCTGAAGAGCAAGTGTGGTTATTGATCTGATCCTTCAGTCACAGAAAGTCTCGGAATAACACGCCCAAACCCATCACCCTGCTCTGTCACATGTTAAAAGACTGGAGATCACCAGAAGTATTTGGTTTGTGTTGTTCTTTGAAAGATATGACTGTTCCCACAAATATGCACAGCCTACTCGTGGAGGACCCTTGAATCACAAAGGCAGGTCCTTCCTTCTTCTCGCCACAGTCTTTGATGGTGGTGAGGAATGTATTTACTCAAGTTCACAAAGGAGAACTTGGTTTGCTCTGTTTTAGCAACAGATTAGAATTTTCAAAGAAATCCTGGCATGGGTCATTTTTTTTGGAATAAGCTTTGAAGCCGTGCTGAAATCTTATCAGTGTGTCAAGATTTAAAAACTCCCACCTGTACGTCTCCCTCCTGAGAGCTCTCTTGAGCAGCTGCCACCTCCTCCTTTGTTTGTTGATTATGTGTGAACAGAAACAGAGCAAACGCCCATCACTAGGCACTAGAAACACTGTCAGCCATTTCTGTCTCCTTGTAACCTATCTGGTAGGCAGATTCAAAGCAAGAAGGGATTCCTAGGGATAGTTTATAAATATATGATTAAAGTGTGCTGGCTCACCTGCAATGCATTTGTACTCAATCTCTCTCACCATCCCTGTTTCTCCAGTTGTAATCTTCCTAAAGGGAAAGCAGTGCTCACTTGCCTCTTTTTAAAAGGCGTGCAAATCTCAACACAGCGGCCATTTAATGCCAACGAATGTGATTGTAAAGATAGCACAACAGAATGCAAGCATTTTCTTTTCATTTCTCCTCGACAGAAGGAAGGCTTATGTTTAATACACCCTTGCTGGAAGGTTTAGTGGGTATATTCTTTTGTTCAAGAAACATATCAAATCCCTTCACTTACAAAACTATGGAAAACAGGGTCAAAAGTCAGCCAAAAATTAGTGCTTCCTTGGTGACTCAGACAGTAAAAAAGGCTGCCTGTGGTACAGGAGACCCAGGTTCAATAGCTGGGTAGGGAAGATCCCCTAGAGAAGGTAATGGTAACCCACTCCAGAATTCCTGCCTGGAAAATCTCATGGATGGAGGAGCCTGGAGGGCTGCAGTTGATGTGGTTGCAAAGAGTTGGATACGACTGAACAATTTCATTTTCTTTTTTTCAGCCAAAAAGTAGCTTGTGAAAGAAAGGTCCTCCAGAGAAGACTCTGACTCCCTCTAACTTGACCATGATAGCTTTTTCTTCTAGGCAATTTCTATACAGACCAATCAAAAACATCTGTTTTTTTTTTTTTTTAAACAATTCAGCTCATGTTGGGATGACTATATATTAGGGCTTTAGGAGAAGGCAATGGCACGCCACTCCAGTACTCTTGCCTGGAAAATCCCATGGATGGAGGAGCCTGGTGGGCTGCAGTCCATGGGGTCGCTAAGAGTCAGACATGACTGAGCGACTTCACTTTCACTTTTCACTTTCATGCATTGAAGAAGGAAATGGCAACCCACTCCAGTGTTCTTGCCTGGAGAATCCCAGGGATGGGGGAGCCTGGTAGGCTGCCGTCTATGGGGTCGCGCAGAGTCAGACACGACTGAAGCGACTTAGCAGCAGCAGCAGCAGAGTATCTCTCACATATTAACTTCAGAGCCTTCTTTTGGCTGAACATGATTTCTCTCAACCTCTCTAACTGCATCCAACTCTAGCTGCAGACGGGCTTCCCTGGTAGCTTAGACGGTAAAGAGTCTGCCTGCAGTGCAGGGGACCTGGGTTGGATCCCTGGGTCAGGAAAATTGCCTGGAGAAGGGAAGGGCTACCCACTCCAGTATTTTTCCCTGGAGAATTACATGGAAAGAGGAGCCTGGTGGACTACAGTCCATGGGGTTGCAAACAGTCAACAGGACTGAGTAACCAACAAGCTGCAGGCGGCTGCACTTCATCCTGTAAAACTCATTACCAACACACGAAACTAGAGCGCTAAATCCAAATAGTGTCTGCCAGCGGGGCTGGTGGACAATGAAAGCAAGGCACACCTCTGATCTAACTTAACGCTTACATATATTTTGAAAAGCAAGCACAGCCTAGATTTTACTTTCTGGCCCACACTGCAACACTTCTCTACCACTCTCCTGGGAAGCTGGAGCAAAATCTCTTTCACAAATAATACCCAATGAGAACTTGCTATCTAAGTGTTATTTTCCCAGCTCAGTGTCACAATTATTTAGTGTGCTGAGCACTATACGTCTTTTAATTTTCTATAATCCCTACCCATAGTATAATGTGGAATTCCATTTATTCTATTTTAAAAGGGATGAAGTCATCCAGGGTGGAAACTATGACCTGATTGAAAGTCCTGAAATGCTGCTATGTCTCAGACTGGGCTCTGGCACATGCAGAAGTATAAATTAAACTCTTCTGCAGACATTTGATCTCTTGCTATGAAAAGGGATACTGTGTTTCCTCTGTTTAACGGTATTCTCTGTCCGCTGTGAAAAGAAGCCTGTTTGCTTAAAAAAGTGTGGCATATTTTTTCCACTATGAGTGGCACGGCAAATGAAATCACAGCATGCCCTGAATATAGTTCCCATCGTCTATATGAATTGTACATCTGTCAAGAGAAGCCTATGTTGAAATTGTGGTCACTTAATATGAGAGGAATAATTCAATAATATCATGACAGATCACAACCGCATCTCTGGATGCTAAGACTGGCAGCTTCTGTTGAGTGCCCACCTGCAGACAGCTCTGTGCAAAGCAACTTAAACAGAAACAGCCATGCCTTCTAATTCCAGCCCATCTCCCTGCACCCCAGAGGCTGCCCACACACAAAGTTAGGATATCACCGTTACTGGTGGGACATTATTCTAAACGAGCATGCCCATATTATCAATTCAGTCCAAATGTTCTCTCTTCCATTTCCATCTGCAGGTCCTATGTGTTTTATTAAAATCATAATCAGTCCTTGTAAAAGGATGTAAACTCAAAATTTCTCTGATAGCATGTGATGAAAATGCCCTAAAATAAACCTTCCGTGAATCACTGGCATGTGGTAGACGTGGAATGAGTGAACCAGGCTATCATCCTTGAGGAAAAACTCTAGCAGAAGTTTTCCAACTCTGTTCTGCTCTGTCTGTGGAGGTATTTCAGGAGTCAGCAAAACACCGTTTTTTCATTGAACATCAACTCTTTGTTATCCTAATGCCTTGAACTCTCCGACCACAGGGAAGCTGGTGAACTAGGAAGGTGCTGATTTAGAGCTGGGAAGACCTGCTGACCTGTTTCCTCCCCCTGTACTCTAGCCCCTGATGAAAACATAGCTGATCCTACTTGTTTATATACTGGGGTTTTAGAAAAAATGTCCAACTGCTAGAAAAATAGTTTGAAAACCATTGCTAGCAAGCAGGGTTTTGCCTTGAAAAGTGAAAGTGTTAGTTTTGTCTGACTTTTTGCAATCCCATGAACTGTAGCCTGCCAAGCTCCCCTGTCCATGGAATTCTTCAGGCAAGAATGCTGAAGTGGGTAGCCATTTCCTTCTCCAGGGGATCTTCTGCAGGGAGCGAACCCAGATCTCCTGCATTGCAGGCATATTCTTTACCATCTGAGCTACCAGGAAATTTATTTGTAATACCTTGCATGGAGAAATAGTGTAGAGCAGAATGACAACATGGCAAGTATCACAGACCCAAAATTGAGATCAATACAGTCTGGCTTTTTGCATTGTAAAGATCACCTTCATTGTCCTATGAGCATATAATCAACTGTATCTGGAAGAAACAAAGGATTTATCTTTCTTAACTGAATCACCAATAACAAGTTTATTTCACTTAGTAATGAAAGGAAAATATCACCTGACCCACAATTTTTTCTTACCCCAAACTAATTGGCAGTACTTATTTTAGTAATCTGGAGACCCAATAAAAAATTTGGCACAGTTGCTTTTTATATTGCTTTCATTCCTCCTACTAAAGCAGCTTGCAAAATTATAGAATGTGTAACCCCAACTATTTCTTCATTATTTTAATGTTTAGTAAGTTCTCACAGTGTTTCTCTTAAAACTTAATGCTACATATATGATGAATGCTGCTTAGCTCAATTTACTCAATCATTTTTGCAATGTTCCCTGAAGGTCAGGAACACCTGGTGACTTTGACAAAGATCCCTGGACAGACCTCCTGAAGCAAAGATTACCAAGGGTATGTCTAGTAATCCGCACTCCTAACAAGCAACCCAGGATAATCCTTAACCTCGTGGAAGCGGTGAAAACTATAGGGAGAGATTAATAGAGTCCAGCCTTAATTTTAATGGCAGTTTCCCATTTCGCTCTGTATGTAGTTCTCCCATTGTAGAGTGATCATTCAGTTCGAGAGGTTAGAACCTGGGAGTCTTGGCGAATGCACACAGCTGTCTGCCAACAATTAGACTAGATGAAGTGACCAGTATGGGATCAAAAGTTAAATACTTTACATCTGAATGACATACCAGATATGCAAAGAAAATGTGTTTTTCCAATCTATGTAACTATTTGCTTCACCAAATATCCCCTTCATCTTAATGCATTGTAAACAGAAAACAACTGCCAGAATACGGTGGCTGATGCAAAAAGCCAGACCGTGTTGATCTCAATTTTGAAAACTTTTATGGTGTAATTTTTACATTACCCCAGGACCCTGGGGGATGCTTCTGAGATTCCTTTAAACTCCTCAAGACTACCACTCCTCAGACTCTAAGGAACTGGTATTATCACACTTTATTTTTTTGCAAGTCCTTCAATAAAATGATTGGTGTGTGTCACCATGGGTGACAAATGACTTCTTTCAAGGAATGATACATTAACTTTCCAAGAAAAGTGAAATATTGAGTGGCTCTCTGTGAATTCAAACAGTGCAGACAATGAAGTAAGGAGAGGCAGGTCAAGAAAATACATATTACCAGTATGATGAGATTCACTTCAGGATCCCAAAAGCACAACTAAGCAATTCATCACTTTGGAGTTGGAACTGCGCAGACCTGTCAGTTTCATCTGCCTCCCTACCCTTCGACAGCCTGCAAAGGCTCTGAGTCTTCTGCAAGGTCAAGTTCAAACAACTTAGCATGGCACAGAAGGTGTTCTGTGGACCCTGCTTCCTCCTTCCTCTTAATCATCTTTCAGTCCTACCCTCTACTTCTGATTCAGCATCAGTTACCTCTTAAGGATTCTTGAATGGACATTCTCACTCTTCGCTGGTACAGTCACCTCTGTCTAGAGTTGCTGCCTTAGCCCCTGTCCTTAGGATCTAGCTTAGGGATTATCTTTTTTGTTGTTGTTAATTGTATTTGTTTATTTAATTTTAGGCTGTGCTGGGTTATAGCAAGTGGGGGCTGCTTTCTAGTTGCACTGCACGGGCTTTGTATTTCAGTGGCTTCTCTTGTTGTGGTATATGGGGTTTAGAACCCAGGCTCAATAGTTGCGGCACACAGGCTAAGTTGCCCTGAGGCATGCAGAATCTTCTCAGGCAGGGATTGAACCTGTGTTCCCTGCATTGACAGGCAGATTGTTTACAACTGGGCCACCATGAAAGCCCAGGGATCATCTTCTTGAAGAGGATAACCCTTCTCCGTGCTCCATCTTTATCCTTGAAATAATCGGTGTCACAATGCTGTCCAAACCCTGGAATGTGAGTCATAGGACTAAGGAACAAGCGAGAAAGGAGGTTGATTGGCTTTTATGCCCCCAACACTCAGTACAGAGCCTAGCTCAGGGAAGGTTCTGAAAAAGATGGTTATGGACTAAAAGAATCTTAATCAATCCTGAGAGTGTTTGTGAGCAGTTGAAATGATGAGACCAGATTGCCCCTGCCAATACTGCTTTTCTATTGTTTGATGTCCTTTAAAAATGACCACAGTCAATTTTTATTCCAGCCTTGGAAAGGCCAGCAATACAAACTAGCACTCTGTGCACTTTTGATAGAACGTATTGTTTGGTATGCAACGCGATTCCTCTTCTGCCTGTTATGTGTACATTTAAAAAATTAGTTGCACCTTTTCCTTTCGAGGTGCTTAGTAACCATGTTGTTTCAGATACAAAGGCCTATAGTGCAATGCCCACTGCCCTGTGAATGGGGCCTTTGTTCTCAGCACTGTTTTGGTAGGAAATCGTTGCTATTTAGGTCTCCAAGAGGGAATATAAACTATGCTCACCTAATCAAACAGACCAGTAAATACAGCAGTTAATCTGACAACTTAAAATTCCTGAGTTGCATTCTGAGAAACAATCTTAACACCAACAATCATTTCAAGCCTATGTAAATTGTAAGCCTTTGGGTGACTAAGAGGTTTATTGCATTTTATTTCATTTCATTTCATTAATTACTGCCAATGCCTGGTTCTAAATCATATTTCAGCGTGGAGATTTCTTGTTGGTGGAAAAGAAAAGAAATCACGTTGGAAAATACAGCATGAAAGCTAACAAATAAAACCCGTTACCCAGATGTCAAGAGAGGAGAGAAACAGGACGGGTGAAGAAGGAAAGCATGCCCTTTCGTATTGGTGCGCTGGAAAGGAGAATTGATCCTGAAGACGGAAGAAACCCAAGTGCAGGTCTGGGTTGCCTAATGAACTGGCTTGCCCATTGTTCTCATCTTTTCAGATAGTTAGTTCAAACTAATCTGCCCTGTGGTTACAAAAGAAAAAGTGGTACTTGTTTGTTCAAGTTATTAACAGTTTTTAAATGCCCTCCCCAAGTCACCTTGAAAGTTTAGTCACCACTTGAGAAACAAAAGCACTGAAACAATACTTGCATTAAAAACAAAAAAAAAAACCACCTGGTTCTTAAAGGCAAGATACAGTGATACTTTAAACCCAAGTGACAATAACAAAAAGAGCTCTTTGTTTGAGGTATGGGTATAAATATCACCATTTGGATCCTACCTGTTTGCTAACAATGGACATAGCCTCTTAAAACTATGTCCTTGCAATATATCAGAGAGCAGGGCCCAATGTGCACACAGCACATGTTAAAAGCTCTATCTGAACTATTTCTTTCCTCTTGAAACAAAAAATCTCGCATTTCTGGTTTTTACAGGAGCCATTGTCACTTCTGGTAGAATGCTTATCTTACTGTCTCCTGCACAGCGGAGGGCATTTCACCTATAAAGAGTGATTATAGAGCACGGGGACAATTTGAATACTCTAATCAATGCTAGTTAAAACGGGAATAAATAAACTTTTATGGCACCAGGGTTCTTACCCTTCATGGAAATTATTGTTAATTTATTGAATCAATAATCTTAAAACAATAAATTATGATGCCCTTTGTTTTACTAAGCCCTTCTCCCAGTGTGTTAAAAAGCCAGGGCTTTATAAATATTGCAACAGCCGGGGAGGAGGTTTTTTAACCAAGTCTTTGTTGTGTGGTTGGTTATGCAAGAGATTAGACTGTAAAAGTTAAAAGTGTGTGTGTGTGGTGGGGGTGGGTGAGGTGAATTCAATATGAGTAGACACTAAAAAAAATAACAATAATAACAATAATGATAATTCCTATACTATTTAAAGTGACGGAGCAAAGAATTTTGATTATTTTTCTCATGGACTCTGGCACTGTTTGAGATGATTTGGCTTTCCTCTTCAGCTGTTTAAGAGTTATTACTCTAAGAGCACATTTATTACAAATCTGGGAGATTTGGGGTTGGTACCAGCTAGAAGTTGCCTTTCCAGCAGGAATACATAATCTTCAGTATTTTTGTCTTAGCGTCATTCCCAGGTTTTCATCTGTTATCCACCAAAATCCCTAGGCAAACCAAAACTCCTGAATGTACCACGGGGTATGGGGGCTTCCCTGGTGACTCAGTGGTAAAGAACCCCCCTGCCAGTGCAAAGACATGGGTTCCATCCCTGGACTGGGAAGAGCCCATGGAGGAGGAAATGGCATCCCACTCCAGTATTCTTGCCTGAGAAATCCTATGAACCGAGGAGCCTGGCGGACGACAGTCCATGGGGTTGGAAACAGTCGGACACAACCTAGTGACTAAAGAGCAGCAAGGCGGGGAGGGGTAAATTGGGAGATTGGGATTGACGTATAGACACTGCCACATATATAAAATAGGCTTCCCAAGTGGCACTAGTGGTAAAGAACCTGCCTGCCAATGCAGGAGATGCAAGAGACATGGGTTCTATCCCTGGATGGGAAAGATCCCCTGGAGGAGGGCATGGCAACCCACTCCAGTATTCTTGCCTGGACAATTCCATGGACAGAGGAGGCTGGCGGGCTACAGTCCATAGGGTCACTCAGAACCAGACACGACTAAAGCGACTTAGCACACACAGCCCTATATAACATAGGTATCTAATAAGGGCCTACTGTACAGCCCAGGGAACTGTCCTCAGCACTCTGCAATGGCTGACATGGGAATAGAAACTAACAGAGAGTACTTCTATGTATAGGTATAACTGATTCACTTTGCTGTACAGCAGAAACTAACACAACACTCTAAATTAACAATACTCCGATAAAAATTATATTTAAAAAATAAAATAAAGTGTAGAATTCAGAGGTTTTTAGTAAAACAAGCAAACAAACAAGCTGAATTTGAATTTCACATCTCCCACTAGCCTAACTTACTGAGGATAAGATAAAGTGCCTCAAACCATGCTAGCACATGGCTGTGCCAAGTTGCTTCCTCTTTGCAACCCTTTGGATGGTAGTCACCAGGCTCCTCTGTCCATGGGGATTCTCCAAGCAAGAATACTGGGGTGGGTTGCCACGCCCTCCTCCAGGGGATCTTCCTGACTTAGGGATAGAACCCACGTCTCTTATGTCTCCTGCATTGGCAGATGGGTTCTTCACCACCAGCACCCCCGAGAAACCTGAATGGGAAGCCATTAGGCACACGGCTGCCTCTGAAGCAAATCCAGCATTGCCTCTCTGGGGCCATGCTGGGCCTGTCTCTCCACCCCACACACAGGTTTAACAGGTCATGAGAATTGTATCTCTCTGATCTTTATTAGTTTTCTCATTACGTTTTTACCTTTTACAGCAATCAAAATATCTTTGTGGTACCTATTCATCCTGTTACAAAACTGTACCCAAATGCAAACTCTCTGGCTTAAAAAAAAATAAAATATAATGGAGAAAAGTGCACATTTGGGGTAATATCTGCCGATGAGACATTACTGTAGATGCAGTGTCCCAGAAGCACCTAATATCCAAAGCTTTCTGTATAGATTAAACTCCTCTAATGGCTCTACAGCTACTATATACAATTATCTTCTCACGAACAGCATCCCTCAAAACAGACATAAGGGATCTTTGAAGCCGAGCTCTGCATACCTTAATTATGGAACCAATTTGGGACACTATTTGTTCCAACATTTTTTAAAGGCCTTCCCTAGATTATAAGAACACGTTGAATTCACGATTATTTTTTTGTGCTCGGAGACTACAGACTTGAATGCAGGCAGCAAGAATGGCCCCCCAGGGTGCAGGTGTTTTGCCACTACATTCTGCGGGGGGGTTTACAGTTTCTGTTACAGGACTGACCTAAAACCAGAAATATTATTCCCTGGAGCTGAGCTTGTGACCAGAGTTCTCGTTCCTTGGGATCCAACTCTGACTATGAGACTGTCATAATTTAGTACCTGAAGGGCACAGCAGGGAAACTAGAAGCTGACGATCTATGGAATTTCCATTAATCATTGGTATACTGGTTTGAGGAACTCCGTGTCAGTTCAGCAAAATCTCAAGGAATCTTCCTGGGATTCTGAAGAGTTCAAGAAATGTACCTGGACCAAAGATGGAAAGGGAAATCCAACATGTATTGAATATCTGCAACAGCCAGTAAGTGATGCTAATCGAAAATCAGCAATTAGCAGTTCTTTTAGAGCTGAGCACTGACACAGGCCCTCAGTCTGATCCACTTGGGGGAGATGCTCCAGGCAAGGAAATTCCTGTATCAGGTGTGCTTTACAGGAAGGCTCTGGCTAAAGCAAGGATTCTAGTCCATTCCCAAATATGTATTCCCAAAGCAGGTCTAAGTTCCCTGGAATCTGGTTGCAAGATAAGGGAGAACTGATACCATGAGTATTAATTACATTCAACTGTTAATAAGATTACTCGGTCAGTAAAAACTGGCTCTAATAAACAGAAAGGAATGGATACCGTATACAGACTGGCTACTAGGTGGAGAGCTACACGAGATGTGTATGTGTGATTTCATTTAGTTCTCACAGCAATTCTTTAATGTGTGGTCATCTCGATTTTAGAGACAAAGAATGCATATTTTCAGCAGAGTTGAGGGTATTACCCAAGGAAACAATGGCAGAAACGGAAGTCACATCTGGGGCTTCTTCCATTCAAGGGCCATCCTTATGTCAGTAGGTTGTGTGGACAGACATCTCCTCAAATTATTTCGTATCTTCGAGGACTCGGTAACTTCTGAGGATTTTCTCTGTTAATCATCGAAATTAATCCAAATCTTGCCCTCATGGATATTCCATACTCAAATTCTCATAAAGAAAGAATCAATATCCATTATGGAGGTACAGGACTGACAGATTTCAGTGAGCTCATTCACAAATGGAAAGGTTCAATATTGATTTAAGATTAGTGTGTCTATTAATATTAAAGCTGATTAATTGTATTCTTCTGGCATAGCCCTTTAATGTTCATACTCTCCTCTTTAATGATCAGTGGAATGGATTCTCCCCTCAAGAGATTCAAACCAGCTCAAGAAATAGGAGGAGAGGTTATTATATATATATGTATATATATATATATATATGTGTATACATATATGTATAGGTAAATTATACACAGAAAACATATTATATACATATAATGTTTTGTGTTATATACACATAAAAACTGAATTTTGGAGGGCATCCAAGAATAGCTATACATCTGGGCTTTAGGGAAATGAAAGCACACCTTAAAAATAAGATAGAAGGTACTTCATTGATGGTCTAGTGGTTAAGACTTCACCTTCCAATTCTGGGGATATGAGTTTGATCTCTGCTTGGGAAGCTGAGATCCCACACAGCTCTTGGCCATATAAATAAATAACAGAAGCAATACTGTAACAAATTCAATAAAGGCTTTAAAAAACAAAACAAGACGTATGTGAGCTAGCCATGGAAATTTAGTTATTCTGTTACTTTGTGTTGCGGATACTGGGGCTCACTGCCTAACTGCTCCCATCCACTGTAGGAATGAGGTTCTCACCACTCTTCAGGGGGCCCTGGCTCCCGGTTGCTGGTAATTGGGTCCATCTCCAGAAATCCCCCTTGGTGAAAGGGAGCCATCTGGCTCAAAGTTACTCATCCTCACACAACCCTCATGCCAGGACTGGTCTGTGTGAGGGTACAAAGGCTCTGCCCCTTGCCCTCTTGGGCCAAAAGTTGATGTGCCAGTCCAAGTCCAAAGCTCCCACTGGATCAGATGATGTCATGTTGCCACTGCATCTGACTTGTCACTCTCTCTCTCTTTACCCAATACTGCTTTTATTTCACCCTCACAACTGACTTTCCAGAGAACTGACCCCACTAAAACTCCTGCACACAAATCTCCATCTCAGTCTATTTCCTGGGAACCTGACCTAAGATCCCCCCTCAGGAACAGAAGTCCACAGAAGCTTTGCCAGAGGTTACTCAACCCTTCTCAGTCTTTGCTTCCATCTTTCTTATCATTACCGACCAATATTGTCACCCTCAAACAATGGCTTTCCTTTCGATCTCACGGCTTCTACGTTGGATGGCTCCTGCTTACACCTCAGTTTGGTTGACTCAGCTTTAGTTTTCCCTTGAGGGTGCTTCATGGTTTTCCTACTTCCAATTGCCTTGGGGCTTCCCCTGTGGCTCAGGTGGTAAAGAATCCAACTACAAGGAGGGAGACCTGGGTTCAATCCATAGGTTGGGAAGATCCCCTGGAAAAGGGAAAAGCTACCCACTCCAGTATTCTGGCCTGGAGAATTCCATGGATTGTATACTCCATGGGTTCAAAAAGAGTCGGACACAACTGAGTGACTTTCACTTTTTCAATGGCCTTTAGACAGAGTTTTTGTGCCAGACCATCAGTTGAACAGTTCTATGAAGATCTACAAGACCTTCTAGAACTAACACTCAAAAAACACATCCTTTTCATTGTAGGGGACTGAATGCAAAAGAAGGAAGTTAAGAGATACCTGGAGTAACGGGCAAATTTGGCCTTGGAGTACAAAATGAAGCAGGGCAAAGGCTAACAGAGTTTTGCCAAGAGAACACACTGGCCATAGCAAACACCCTCTTCCAACAACAGAAGAGAAGACTACATGTGGACATTACCAGATGGTCAATACCAAAATCAGATTGGTTATATACTTTGCAGCCAAAGATGGAGAGGCTCTGTACAGTCAGCAAAAATAAGACCAAGAGCTGGCTGTGGCTCAGATCATGAACACCTTATTGCCAAATTCAGACTGAAATTGAAGAAAGTAGGGAAAACCACGTTTAGGTCATTCAGGTATGACCTAAATCAAATTCCTTATGATTATACAATAGAAGTGAGAAATAGATTCAAGGGATTAGATGTGACAGAGTGCCTGAAGAACTATGGATGGAGGTTTGTGACATTGTACAGGAGGCAGGGATCAAGACCATCCCCAAGAATAAGAAATGCAAAAAGGCACAACAGTTATCTGAGGAGACCTTACAAATATCTGAGAAAACAAGAGAAGCTAAAGGTAAAGGAGAAAAGGAAAGATATACCTACTTGAATGCAGAGCTTCAAAGAATAGAAGGAGAGATAAGAAAGCCTTTCTCAGTGATCAGTACAAAGAAATAGATGAAAACAATAGGATGGGAAAGACTAGAGATCTCTCCAAGAAAATTAGAAATATGAAGGGAACATTTCAGGCAAAGATGGGCACAATAAAGAACAGAAATGGTATGGACCTAACAGAAGCAGAAGATATTAAGAAGAGGTGGCATGAATACACAGAAGAACTGTACAAAAAAGATATTCATGACCCACCATGATGGTGTGATCACTCATCTCGACCCAGACATCCTAGAATGCAAAGTCAAGTGGGCCTTAGAAAGCATCAGTATAAAAACAAAGCTAGTGGAGGTGATGGAATTCCAGTTGAGCTATTTCAAATCCTAGAAGATAATGCTGTGAAAGTGCTGCACTCAATATGCCAGCAAATTTGGAAAACTCAGCAGTGGCCACAGGACTGGGAAAGGTCAGTTTGCATTCCAATCCCAAAGAAAGGCAATGCCAAAGAATGTTCAAACTCCTGCACAATGGCAGTCATTTCACATGCTAGTAAAATAATGCTCAAAATTCTCTAAGCCAGGCTTCAACAGTACATGAACTGTGAAATTCCAGATGTTCAAGCTGGATTTAGAAAAGGCAGGGGAACCAGAGATCAAATTGCCAACATCCATTGGGTCATCAAAAAAGCAAGAGAGTTTCAGAAAAACATCTACTTCTGTTTTATTGACTCCACCAAAGCCTTTGACTGTGTGGATATTAACAATCTGTGGAAAATTTTTAAAGAGATGGGAATACCAGACCATGTGATCTCCCTCCTGAGAAATCTGTATGTAGGTCAAGAAGCAATAGTTAGAACCAGACATGGAACAACAGACTGGTTCCAAATAGTGAAAGGAGTACGTCAAGGCTGTATATTGTCACCCTGCTTATTTAACTTATATGCAGAGTGCATCATGTGATATGCTGGGCTGGATGAAGCACAAGCTAGAATCAAGATTGCCAGGAGAAATATCAATAACCTCAGATATGCAGATGATACCACCCTTATGGCAAAAAGTGAAGAAGAACTCAAAAGCCTCTTGATGAAAGTGAAAGAAGAGAGTGAAAAAGCTGGTTTAAAACTCAACATTCAGAAAACAAAGATCATGGCAACCAGTCCCATCACTTCATGGCAATTAGATGGGGAAACAATGGAAACAGTGACAGACTTTATTTTGGGGAGCTCCAAAATCACTGCAGATGGTGACTGCAGCCATGAAATTAAAAGAGGCTTGCTCCTTGGAAAAAAAAGCTATGATCAACTTAGACAGCATGCTAAAAAGCAGAGACATTACTTTGCCAAGAAAGGTCTGTCTAGTCAAAGCTAGTTTTTCCAGTAGTCATGTATAGATGTGAGAGTTGGACTACAAAAAAGCTGAGCACCAAAGAATTGATGCTTTTGAACTGTGGTGTTGGAGAAGACTCTTGAGAGTCCCTTGGACTGCAAGGAGATCCAACCAGTCCATCCTAAAGGAGATCAGTCCTGAATATTTATTGGAGTGACTAATGCTGAAGCTGAAACTCCAATACTTTGGCCACCTGATGTGAAGAAGTGACCTTTTGGAAAAGTCTCTGATGCTGGGAAAGATTAAGGTGGGAGGAGAAGGGGACAACAGAGGATGAGATGGTTGGATGGCATTACTGACTCCATGGACATGAGTTTGAGTAAGCTCCGTGAGTTGGTAATGGACAGGGAACTATGGCATGCTGCAGTCCACGGGGTCACAAAGAGTCAGACACAACTGAGCAACTGAACTGATCTTCTCATGTGTCACTGGGCTTCCAGTACTATGAGTATGACTAATTTTGATCCAGGTATCTATCTGTGGTCTGTCTAAACAGAAGATAGCAGAGCTCTAAGGTACAAAATATGACCAGTCCTGCTTAAGGAAAAGCTCAAAGCATCTTTCTTGGTAAAGGAAACTATAGGTTTAACAGTTTCTTTTAGAATGGAAGGTGGACTTGGCTGGCACTGTCACTAGCATTTCCACTGCATTTGTTATGAACTGAGCATTAATATATTGAAATCCTAACCCTCAACAAGATGGTATTAGAAGATTGGGTTTTTGTGGAGCAATTAGGTCATGAGGGTGGAGCCCTCATGAATGGGATTCGTGCCCTTGTAGGAAGAGACAGAGAGCTTGCTCCTCTCTCTGCTTTCTGCCAAGTGAGGATACAAAGAGAAAGCAACCATCTGCAACCAGGAAGGATTTCCTCACTAGATACCAGATCTGCGAGGACCTTCATCTCGGACTTTCTAGCCTCCAGAACTGAATACTTGTGGTTTTAGCCATTCAGTCTGTTACGTTGTTACAGCAGCTGAAGCTAAGACGCCATTCATGAGCCAAATCTAAGCCTAGTTATCATACCATTATGTGTGTGTGCGTGTACACGTGCACGCCCACACACTCAGTCTCTTCCATTGTGCCCAACTCCTTACGACTCCATGGACTGTACCCCACCAGGTTCCTCTGTCCATGGGATTCTCCCCAAAAGAATACTAGAGTGGGTTGCCATACCCTTCTCCAGGGGATCTTTCCAACCCAGAGATGGAACCTGCATCTCCTACATTGCAAGCAGATTCTTTACCACTAAGCCAGCATAACAGTGATATGTAGGAAATCACTCAGCAAAGATTTATTGAGCACCTTTTAATTAGACTGTATTTTAGGTCAAAGAATAGAGCAGTAAACAAAATAGCAAAAGCTCTGCTCTCATGGAGTTTACATTTTAGTCTGAAGGACAGAAACAAAGATAAGTAGTTGAAATTCAAAGAGAGTAACAAACAATCTTGATAACAATCTTTACCTTTTTCTTGATAAGACTCTCTTCCAGATCCTCAAAAAAAAAGTCCAGACAAGTATACCTTTCACCTCCTTTCTCTGTTCATCTTCTCCTGCTTGTCAGAGAAATGGCAAGAGTGATAGAAGAAGGAAGAGAGGAACACAAAGACTTAAATAATCCACATTTCTTTGGAAGGAATGATGCTAAAGCTGAAACTCCAGTACTTTGGCCACCTCATGCAAAGAGTTGACTCATTGGAAAAGACTTTGATGCTGGGAGGGATTGGGGGCAGGAGGAGAGGGGATGACAGAGGATGAGATGGCAATGGATGGCATCACTGACTCGATGGATGTGAGTCTGAGTGAACTCCAGGAGTTGGTGATGGACAGGGAGGCCTGGCGTGCTGCGATTCATGGGGTCGCAAAGAGTTGGACACGACTGAGCCACTGAACTGAACTGAACTGAGTACAGTTAGCTTTACAACAGGGAAATAAAAGCCTTAGCCTGGGAGAGAATTCTTTTTTCTTTATTCAAATTTTTTCATTAGTCATTTATAATTTTAAACAACATTTATACAGCATCTTTATGGTTTAGGAAACATTCCTATTTAATCATGCATTTGGTCACTCATACAGCAAGTATTTACCATTTAATTATGTGTGTCAGGCACATATATCATCTCCTTTCTCCCAAATTCAACTCTGAGAGGAGAGTAAATAATATTAGTATACCTGTTTGCCAGATGAGTTTGGAGGGAAAATAAAGCCCAGAGGTAGATGACAAGCATAATAGAAAACTGACTCAGGTTTGTTTATATATATGTATACACATATGCAAATTTGGAAAACTCAGCAGTGGCCACAGGACTGGGAAAGGTCAGCTTTCATTCCAATCCCAAAGAAAGGCAATGCCAAAGAATGCTCAAACTACCCAACAATTGTGCTCATCTCACATGCTAGTAAAGTAATGCTCAAAATTCTCCAAGCCAGGCTTCAGCAATACATGAACCATGAACTTCCAGTTGTTCAAGCTGGTTTTAGAAAAGGCAGAGGAATCACAGATCAAATTGCCAACATCCCCTGGATCATGGAAAAAGAGAGTTCCAGAAAAACATATACTTCTGCTTTATTGACTATGCCAAAGCCTTTGACTGTGTGCATCACAATAAACTGTGGAAAATTCTTCAAGAGATGGGAATACCAGACCACCTGACCTGCCTCTTGAGAAATCTGTATGCAGGTCAGGAAGCAACAGTTAGAACTGGACGTGGAACAACAGACTGGTTCCAAATAGGAAAAAGAGTACGTCAAGGCTGTATATTGTCACCCTGCTTATTTAACTTCTATGCAGAGTACATCATGAGAAACGCTGGGCTGGAAGAAGCACAAGCTGGAATCAACATTGCTGGGAGAAATATCAATAACCTTAGATTTGCAGATGACACCACCCTTATGGCAGAAAGTGAAGAGAAACTCAAAAGCTCTTGATGAAAGTGAAAGAGGAGAGTGAAAAAGTTGGCTTAAAGCTCAACATTCAGAAAACAAAGATCATGGCATCCGGTCCCATCACTTCATGGGAAATAGATGGGGAAACAGTGGAACAGTGTCTGACTTTATTTTTGGGAGGCTCCAAAATCACTGCAAATGGTGATTGCAGCCATGAAATTAAAAGACACTCCTTGGAAGGAAAGTTATGACCAGCCTAGACAGCATATTAAAAAGCAGACATTACTTTGCGAAGAAAGGTCCCTCTAGTCAAGGCTATGGTTTTTCCTGTGGTCATGTATGGATGTGAGAGTTGGACTGTGAAGAAAGCTGAGCGCCAAAGAATTGATGCTTTTGAACTGTGGTGTTGGAGAAGACTCTGGAGAGTCCCTTGGACTCCAAGGAGATCCAACCAGTTCATTCTGAAGGAGATCAGCCCTGGGTGTTCTCTGGAAGGACTGATGTTGAAGCTGAAACTCCAATACTTTGGCCACCTGATGTGAAGAGCTGACTCATTGGAAAAGACTCTGATACTCAGAGGGATTGGGGGCAGGAGGAGAAGGGGACAACAGTGGATGAGATTGCTGGATGGCATCACGGACTCAATGGACATGAGTTTGAGTAAACTCCAGGAGTTGGTGATGGACAGGGAGGCCTGGCGTGCTGCAATTCATGGGGTCGCAAAGAGCTGGACACGACTGAGCAACTGAAATGAACTGAAGTGAACAGATACATATACATATTATATATATATGTTTGTGTGTGTGTATATATGTGTATATATATATATATATACTAGAAATCTCAGAAAAGCTGACTTATTTTTGGTTGCACTGGATCTTTGATGTGTTGGGCAGGCTTTCTTTAATTGTGGTACCAGGGCTTCTTCCTTTTTGCGGCCCACAGGCTTTTGAGCACATTCTGGTGCACGGGCTTAGTTACCCTGTGGAGTGTGGGATCTTAGTTCCTTGATTAGGGGTCGTCCCCTAAGGGACATCCCTGTTTCAGCATTTTTATATCTGTAGGAATATACCTGCATATGCAGGAATATACCTACATTATTATATGTTTTACAATAATACAGGTAGTACAATAGGAGGAAAATATAAATGCATTGAAAGAAACTTAATGAAGGGACAATAGGAGTACAATGGAAAGATGACAATAAACAACAAATTAGAAAACAGGTCTGCAGGGAACTCAAACAGGAACTCTATATCCACCTATAGAGATGGATGGAGAGGGAGATGGAAGGGAGGTTCAAGAGGGAGGGAACATATGTATACCTATGGTTGATTCATGCTGATGTTTGACAAGAAAAAACAAAATTCTGTAAAGCAACTATCCTTCAATTAAAAAGTAAATAAATTGAAAAAAAGAAGAGCGGTCTGTATGTTAAATATGTTAGAAAGATTTTGCATAATTACTAAAGTTGAGCCTCAAGTCTTTTATGAGCTTTGTGTCTCTTAGGGAGAAAATGGAAACACAGAAAAAAACAATGGCTTTTCAATGAATAAATTCCAAGGGAGGATGAAAAGGAAAGAGGTAGAACATACAGGGTTAAAAGAATTAAGAGACACATCACCCGAATGCAAAACATGTACCCTATTGGATTCTGACTCAGACAAACCAGCTGTAAAAAATGAACAATTGGAGAAACAAAACAGTTGGAGAAATTGACTTTTTTTGTATATTAAGGAAATGAATGTTAATTACTTTAGATGTGATAATGGTATTATGTTTATGTTTCTAGAAGATATTAACTATAAGACACACACTGAATTATTTACAGTTGAACTGAAAAAGAAGAAACACAGTAGATACTCCATTCTTTTCCACATATTAACTTTGTGTCTCTGGCCAGTTATCTTGCTTTCTTCTCCTATAAATTGGGGGAAATGCAATATATTGCCCAGAGTTTTAGGGAAGATTAAATGAGATGTGCATAATCGATCCTCACTATTTGTGACTTCCCTACTGGCTACAATTTATTCGGAACGCTGAAGTCGGTATTTTCAGTGTTTTTGTGATCATTTATAGACAAGCACAGAGCAGCGAATAACCAACACACACCTGACACACATGTGAGATCTGACAGGCACACTCTGCCCTCTTATTCAGCTCTCAGGCTGCAAATACGTCCTGTCCATGTTTCCAATGCCACGTGTGTGTGCTTTTGCATTTTTGTGTTTTTTGTTGGTAATTTCACCATTGATAATGCCCCCTAACTTAGTGCCGAAATGCTGTCTTGTGTTTCCTAAGCACAAAACAGCTCTGATGAACCTTATAGAGAAAGGTTAGATAAGGTTAGATCCATGTGTTACATAAGCTTTGTTTAGGCATGAGTTATGTGCTATGAGTGTAGAACCATGAGTTCGAAGTTAATTACTCAACAATACATATTTAAGAAGATGTCTTTAAACAGAAACATAAAATAATATTAATATGCATTTATCAGTTGAGAAAAATGTGGTGACCAGAGGCTTGCAGGAACCTAACACTATGTTTCTTTTTTTTTTTTTTTCTAACACTATGTTTCAATCTAAGAGCAGTATTGGCTAATCCAGTGTCCATGGTAGCTATAATTCAGTGTCCACAGCAGCTACAAAATGTAAGAACAGCAAATGGTAAGAGTTAACTGTATATAAAATGTTTAAGCTAATATGCCTTCCTTAAAGCAAATACTCAGAAATGTTTTTCCTCTGCCCCTACGTAATAGAAATCAGGCCCAAACTCCCTTGTTCAGACTCATTTCCTAAGTTCTTTATTCTTGACATAGCTCCCTGAGACTGTGAATGGATTGTAATATGTATTACACACTCTTTGACAAAATAGACCATCATCTGAACATAATGTTTCCACCTTTCATCTGATTTTTGTTTCTCTTGGGTTGCCATGGTTAACTGGGCTTAGAATTAGAGAAGCCAGGCCAAGTTTCTGTTCTACTATGAGCTGAGTGATCCACAGTGATGTCTCAGACACCTAGCAGTTCTCAGCGATAACTGTTAATACATAAAGAAACTCTAAGGTTTGGTTCAGCTTCTCAGAAAGAATCTACCTACAATGCAAGAGACATATGAGACACGACTTTGATTCCTGGGTCAGGAAGATACTTGGAGTAGGAAATGGCAATCCACTCCAGTATTCTTGCCTGGAAAAAGTGAAAGTGAATGTCACTCAGTGGTGTCCAACTCTTTGCAACTCCATGGACTGTATGGTCCATGGACTTCTCTGCCAGTATACTGGAGTGGGTAGCTTTTCCCTTCTCCACAGGATTTTCCCAACCCAGGGATTGAACCCAGGTCTCCTGCATTGCAAGCAGATTCTTTACCAGCTGAACCACCAGGGATGCCCTATTCAGCCAAAGCTACTACTATATTTGCTTATTTAATAAACTTTAAATTCCATTCTTCTAGATTGTTAGTAGTATTCTCAAAGACTTTTCTCAAAATTTTGTATTTTTGGTTTTCACTTTTTGGAAAATGTAAGATGAATTCTACTGCTCTGAACACCTACTGTGGTTCTAGATAGGAGGTCTACTGTGAACAAAGCTTCTTCATGTTTGTGCAATAAAATTAATCTTACTTGTTTAGTTTCTCCATCTAAACAGTAGCAAAGTAAAGTACCAAAAATGTAGGAATTACCCCACTAAAAATCTAAGTTAAACTTTTCTGTAACTTTCAAAGCAAATAACTTCCAAAATAACTTCCAAAACCAGTATTCAGTTCAGTTCAGTTCAGTTGCTCAGTCATGTCTCTTTGTGACCCCATGAACTGCAGCACGCCAGGCCTCCCTGTCCATCACCAACTCCCGGAGTTCACTCAGACTCACATCCATCAAGTCGGTGATGCCATCCAGCCATCTCATCCTCTGTGGTCCCCTTCTCCTCCTGCCCCCAATCCCTCCCAGCATCAGAGTCTTTTCCAATGAGTCAACTCTTCACATGAGGTGGCCAAAGTACTGGAGTTTCAGCTTCAGCATCATTCCTTCCAAAAGAAATCCCAGGGCTGATCTCCTTCAGAATGGACTGGTTGGATCTCCTTGCAGTCCAAGGGACTCTCCAGAGTCTTCTCCAACACCACAGTTCAAAAGCATCAATTCTTCGGCTCTCAGCCTTCTCCACAGTCCAACTCTCACATCCATACATGACCACTGGAAAAACCATAGCCTTGACTAGAGGGACCTTTCTTGGCAAAGTAATGTCTCTGCTTTTGAATATGCTATCTAGGTTGGTCATACTTTTCTTCCAAGGAGTAAGTGTCTTTTAATTTCATGGCTGCAATCACCATCTGCAGTGATTTTGGAGCCCCCCAAAATAAAGTCTGACACTGTCTCCACTGTTTCCCCATCTATTTCCCATGACGTGATGGGACCAGATGCCATGATCTTCGTTTTCTGAATGTTGAGCTTTAAACCAACTTTTTCACTCTCCTCTTTTACTTTCATCAAGAGGTTCTTTAGTTCTTCTTCCCTTTCTGCCATAAGGGTGGTGTCATCTGCATATGTGAAGTTATTGATATTTCTTCTGGCAATCTTGATTCCAGCTTGTGCTTCTTCCAGCCCAGCGTTTCTCATGATGTACTCTGCATAGAAGTTAAATAAGCAGGGTGACAATATACAGCCTTGACGTACTCTTTTTCCTATTTGGAACCAGTCTGTTCCATGTCCAGTTCTAACTGTTGCTTCCTGACCTGCATACAGATTTCTCAAGAAGCAGGTCAGGTGGTCTGGTATTCCCATCTCTTGAAGAATTTTCCACAGTTTATTGTGATGCACACAGTCAAAGGCTTTGGCATAGTCAATAAAGCAGAAGTAGATGTTTTTCTGGAGCTCTCTTTCTTTTTCGATGATCCAGGGGATATTGGCAATTTGATCTGTGGTTCCTCTGCCTTTTCTAAAACCAGCTTGAACAACTGGAAGTTGTATTACTGAAGCCTGGCTTGGAGAATTTTGAACGTTACTTTACTAGCGTGTGAAATGAGTGCCATTGTGCGGCAGTTTGAGCATTCTTTGGCATTGCCTTTCTTTGGGATTGGAATGAAAATTGACCTTTTCCAGTCCTGTGGCCACTGCTGAGTTTTCCACATTTGCTGGTATATTGAGTGTAGCACTTTCACAGCATCATCTTTCAGGATTTGAAATAGCTCAACTGGAATTCCATCACCTTCACTAGCTTTATTCATAGTGATGCTTTCTAAGGCCCACTTGACTTCACATTCCAGGATGTCTGGCTCTAGGTGAGTGATCACATCATTGTGATTATCTGGGTTGTAAAGATCTTTGTTATACAGTTTTTCTGTGTATTCTTGCCACCTCTTCTTAATATCTTCTACTTCTGTTAAATCCATACCATTTCTGTCCTTTATCGAGCCCATCTTTGCATGAACAGTAGGAAAAGGCAAAATGATAGGATATTGTAAGAGGAACTCCCCAGATCAGTAGGTCCCCAATATGCTACTGGAGATCAGTGGATAAATAACTCCAGAAAGAATGAAGGGATGGAGCCAAAGCAAAAACAATACCCAGTTGTGGATGTGACTGGTGATAGAAGCAAGGTCCAGTGCTGTAAAGAGCAATATTGCATAGGAACCTGGAATGTTAGGTCCATGAATCAAGGCAAATTGGAAGTGGTCAAATAGATGGCAAGAGTGAACGTTGACATTCTAGGAATCAGTGAACTAAAATGGACTGGAATGGGTGAATTTAACTCAGATGACCATGATATCTACTACTGCAGGCAGGAATCTCTTAGAAGAAATGGAGTAGCCATCACAGTCAACAAAAGAATCCCAAAATGCAGTACTTGGATGCAATCTCAAAAATGACAGAATGATCTCTGTTCGTTTCCAAGGCAAACCATTTAATATGACAGTAATCCAAGTCTATGCCCCAACCAGTAATGCTGAAGAAGCTCAAGTTGAATGGTTCTATGAAGATCTACAAGACCTTTTAGAACTAACACCAAAAAAAGATATCATTTTCATTATAGGGGACTGGAATGCAAAAGTAGGAAGTCAAGAAACACCTGGAGTAACAGGCAAATTTGGCCTTGGAATATGGAATGAAGCAGGGCAAAGACTAATAGAGTTTTGCCAAGAAAATGCGCTGGTCATAGCAAACACCCTCTTCCAACAACACAAGAGAAGACTCTACACATGGACATCACCAGATGGTCAACACCGAAATCAGATTGATTATATTCTTTGCAGCCAAAGATGGAGAAGCTCTATACAGTCAGCAAAAACAAGACTAGGAGCTGACTGTGGCTCAGATCATGAACTCCTTATTGCCAAATTCAGACTTAAATTGAAGAAAGTAGGGGAAACCGCTAGACCATTCAGGTATGACCTAAATCAAATCCCTTATGATTATACAGTGGAAGTGAGAAATAGATTTAAGGGACTAGATCTGATAGATGGAGTGCCTGATGAATTATGGACGGAGGTTTGTGACATTGTACAGGAGACAGGGATCAAGACCATCCCCATGAAAAGAAATGCAAAAAAGCAAAATGGCTGCTGAGGAGGCCTTACAAACAGCTGTGAAAGGAAGAGAAGTGAAAAGCAAAGGAGAAAAGAAAATATATAAGCATCTGAATGCAGAGTTCCAAAGAATAGCAAGAAGAGATAAAAGAGCCTTCCTCAGTGATCAATGCAAAGAAATAGAGGGAAAACAACAGAATGGGAAAGACTAGAAATCTCTTCAAGAAAACCAGTATTAAGTAACCTTAAAAATAAAGAAGCTATCTTAATACCAAAATTTCTAGATTAAATAGGCAAAAGAAACATTTCCAAAGTTTTGATTCAGAAACTTATTTTTTTAACTTCAACATTTAAAATACCAAAAATCAATCATTTTGATTCTCTTGACTCCAAACCTACAAAACAGGTTTTGGAGGATAACCTACATTTCATGAGATGAAAAATGAAAAATTGATAAGAATGAAAAAAACTAACAGAAGAAATTAATCTTAATATTTCATAATTATCTCTACTGACTTGTTTTGAGGCATTTTTACCACGAATTACTGAAGTCCTCAAAAAAGGAAACCTTCACATGGGGTCACAAAGAGTCAGACATGACCGAGCACACTGCAGCCAGCCGAGACTTGATTCTACAATAGGAGATAAAAGAGAAATTAATATAATCCAGAGAAGCTAAGGGAACAGATGAAAAACAAGTTTGAAGCTCCCTTCTCTTCTCTTGGGGCCACTGAGTGCTGTCATTCCCGCCATACTGGACAACTTGTCAGCTAGTTGCCTGTCTTCCATATGATTTCCAAATCAGCATTTGTTTCTGGGCTTCTGGATGGGTATACAGGGCCACTCAGCACCGCAGGATGAACATGCTCTCCAGAGCACCAATTTTAAGAGAATGTTCATTGAGAAAAATGTGTAAAATAATGTATCCGTGGAGTCATAAATGATCCAAATGGGTCAACAGTGCTGCACCTGAGAATGAAGTGCCTGCCTCTGGCATTCCACACTGTATTCTCTCCATCACCTTGGATTTCATCTGCATTAGTGAAGGATTGTTCTCAGGCAAGTTCACAGCATCCCAGCCTGAGTGCCCACCCATCTCTCATTTTTCTATCTCAAGCCTTTTCCCCTATGCCTCTGGAGCTTAATCAAGCTGCCAGAAGGGCAGACCCAGAAGTGTGTGTTAGTCGCTCAGAGGTGTCTGACTCTTTGCAGCCCCAAGGACTGTAGCCCATCAGGCTCCTCTGTCCATGGGATTCTCCAGGCAAGAGTATTGGAGTGGGTAGCCTTTATCTTCTCCAGGGGATCTTCTGACCCAGGGATGGAACCCAGGTCTCCTGCATTGCAGATGAACTCATTACATTCTGAGCCACCAGGGAAATCCAGAAGAGCTACCATCCTTGGGCAGGATCTGCAACTAATGAGGGGTAAGTGTCCCAGCTTCTATCCTTCAGAGGAACAGTTCTGAGGCACAATGTATTGAGTTGGCCAAGAGATTCATTCTGATTCTTCTGTAAGATGTTATGGGAAAACCTGAGTGACTTTCTTGGCCAACTCAATACATAGTTCTGCAGAGGCTTGAACCCCAGTTGTTGGCAACAGCAAGCAGCTCAGTGATGTAGTCTCTCTTGGCTTTCCTCCTTCCTTGCTCCCTCTTCCTACTCTTTCACCTTCCAAATAAACTGCCTGTAACCAAGCCTTTGTCTCAGTCTCTGCTACTGAGTTTAAGGGCAGTCATCTGGTTGGAAAAATGGATTTGAGCTACATTTGCCCAGCACTTTAAACTAAAGAGATATAATTGCTTAAGGACACCAAACTGCCAACAGATATATGATAGACTGGAAAGCAACATTTTTATCTATTAAATTTTAAAAGATATCAGAAAGTTTATCTGATATCTGAGCTACCTTAAACCAAGCTCTCAACTGCAATCTATTTTTCTCTCTGATTAAGGATCTAGAGGGGAAAAATAAGGATAATTCTAATCTTAATTACCAATATTCCACACTCATATGACCTGTCAGGAGTTGATTATAACTGAATGCCACTCCCAAGTCTACAAAACTGCATTTAAGCAGATGGGGCTCGGCATGTTTAAGTATTTGGTTCACTTGTTACTTTACTCATTATGAGGCTGAAGCGGAACCATGTCACAAGGAGACTCTGCCCTGTTTCCCAGGCAAAAGAAAATGCATGGCTGATTCAGTAGCTGGGGCAACTGTGGCTATATGAGCCACATTACCATAAAGTTAACTTCCTTGCAAATCTGACCCAAAAGCTGTATACATAGGGCATGCTGCTGTATACACAGGGAACTATTGCATGATTTAAAAACTACAATCACAATTAAGGCTCTGCCTAAACATAAAAAAATATTCATTGCATCCCAACTGCATATGTATTTATGGGCTTCCCTCGTGGCTCAGATGGTAAAGAATCTGCCTGAAATGTAGGAGACACAGGTTCAGTCCCTGGGTCGGGAAGATCCCCTGGAGGAGGAAATGGCAACCCACTCCAGTATTCTTGCCTGGGAAATCCCATGGACAGAGGAGCCTGGTTGGCTACAGTCCATGGGGTCACAAAGAGCTGGACATGACTGAGTAAAACACAACACAGCATATATATATTTGGACACTTTCCCTTATTGATCATTTCTCTTGGGGAAAGCATTACTGATGCTATTTAAAGTTGAAACTGAAGAAAGGAGATGAATGGAAGGAAATTAGTGGCTGGTATTTAACTCTTAGTTGTGTGATAGAACTTCAATTTATATCCATCAAGATATTCCTCAGGATGCCCTGTGCTCTGATTCACCATCCCCCACTTAATCCTGTAATCTGCACTGCACAAATTAGGGTCTTCTCTAAATGTTATGAGAGAGATGCGAGTGCTGACTTCGGCATTAAGGGTGCTTTGGCTCCACTGAAATTCAAGAGGAACTGCACTGTTTGTCCAAGACTTCCATCCTCATCCTCACTGGCTTTAATTTTGTTTTGTTTGGAGAGAAGTGACAAATAAACAAAACCCTCTATCAAAAGCAACGAGGAAGTCACAGTTTACAACAGTTTCTCTTTTAAAAATTTAACATCGTTACTTTAATTCCTTTTTTGGCCAGTGATGTGTGCACCCTTGCATCCTCTGAATGTGGAAGACTTACTAGTGAAGTCAAACTGAACCCCTGTTGTCGAGATCAGGCTAAAAATTAATGGTCTGGCTATGGACATATTGTATGTGTTCTGTGAGCTTGTTGGAAGTTAAAGATAGGTTGTTTTTGTCTTCTCCTCTTTAAAATATAGAAACAGGACCCAAACATTTTTATCTGATTACCGAAGAAAACATGGCCACACCTGTCATTCATCCATCAGTTTCTTCCAATATGTCCTGATTCCATGGAGTGTCCAAGTAATTTTATTGTTATTCAGTTGCTCAGTCATGTCTGACTCTTCGCAACCCCATGGACTGCAGCACACCAGGCTTCCCTGTCCTCCACTATCTCCTGGAGTTTGCTCAAACTCATGTTCATTGAGTTGATGATGTCATCCAACCATCTCATCCTCTGTCCAAGCAATGACCATTCTGAAACCTGGGGGATGTAATAAAATTGGTGACACAATAAACTCTGCTGAATTGCTTCACTCTTATCCCTGGTGGCTCAGAGGTTAAAGCGTCTGCCTCCAATGCGGGAGACCCGGGTTTGATCCCTGGGTCGGGAAGATTCCCTGGAGAAGGAAATGGCAACCCCACTCCAGTATTCTTGCCTGGAGAATCCCATGGACTGAGGAGCCTGGTGGGCTGCAGTCCACAGGGTCACAAAGAGTCGGACACGACTGAGTGACTTGACTTACTTACTTACTTACTTATGTTCTAATAGCATGAGTCCTTCACCAGAAACCATGTGTTCTTGGCACGAATTGGTCCAGGAAGAATTATACAAATCACTTCGATTTTTCCTTCTCTGAACTGAAGGAGAAGTCATCATAATCCTGATGTTTGTGCATAATATGTCATTTATATTGACATACACCTGAACATAAACACTTTCCTCTTAACAGAGCAGTTTAAAAATGGTAAGGTTTCATGCAATTTGGTACTTTTGCTTCTGGAATGTGGCACTGCCTTGTTGGTTGTTATGCAGTAAATTTTAAAAATTTAATAAAAAATCTACCTCTTTTAGACTCTGAGTCCTCAGTGAAGGGAAGAAAAAGAAAACTATCGATTTTTGCTCACATGGCTGCTTGATGGGCCATCATTGTGGTCAGAGTCAACTCTACAGCATAACTCACAGCTCTTATCTCTGCAGCTGCACACAGGACCTGAATGCGCACATAGGAAGCAAAGGGATGAGAGAAATCACTTTCTAAAAGTAATGTGGGCTAGATGAGCTTTCTGTAACTTTAGATTTATTCTCCTTTGGGGGACAGATTCTAAGAAGGATGGACTATAGGCTCTTTGAAAGACACTCATTATGCAGAAAGAACATTTGAGAAAGACTGGAAGGGAGGCAAGCAGGGTAAAGGAAGTGGAAAAGGAAGAGAGAGAGGGAAGGATGGATAGCCAGAGGAGAGAAGAAATAAAGGCATACAAGCTAGCTATAAGAAATTTTTTTCTGCTACAAAAAATAACAAGTCACACAACATCAATTAACACAGAAAGAAAAGAAAGATTGGGGGATAAAATCTAGCCCACAGTCCTTCTGTAAACTGACTTTATCACTGGACAGTCATATGTTTTTCAAATTTTTATCAAGGTATGGTTGGTTTACAATGTCATATTAGTTTCAGGTGTACATCAAAGTGAATCCGTTTTATATAAGCATATATCCACTCTCTTAGAGTCTTTTCTCATACAGGCCACTACAGAGTACTGAGTAGAGTTCCCTGTTCTATACAGGAGGTTCTTATTATTTATCTATTTACATATAGTAATAGTGTGTATATGCCAATCCTAATCTCCCAATTTATCCCTCCTTTCCCTTATTCCCTGGTTATTGTTAAATATACTGAGTTGATTCATGCTTTGTCTATCCCGTTAACAAGACACGTTACTATCTTATATAATAGAATTCAGTGCAGATCATCAATCATATCTGTCCCATAACTTTTCATTTTCCTATGACCAATTCCATCATGTGGAGCATACTAGCCCCATTGGAAAATGACTGAGTCTTTGAAAGTAAAAGCCGAATGATCACAGCCTATAATTCTCCCATTCTGGAGAGCACAGTTCACATGAATGGTGGAGGTCACAGATAATCACAGGAACTCCTGGTAAGAATCAAGGAGATCCAAAAACTATCTCTGCAAGCCCTTTCAGAAAGGAGAACAGTCCACTGTGTCTTGGGCCCAGACTCTGAGTACACCTCCCTTCTTACACATTCTTTTGCACCATAACTTTTCTTTACTATAGTCAAGCAAAACAATAAAAGGTCACTAACATGCTGTAAGAAGGGAGATTCTTGCTTCACTAAAACAAGAGACAAGTCTCCTTTTTTGGCTTAATATTGATTGAATGTTTCCTAAGACATGCAATTTGCTCCAGCTCTCCCATGTTTATCACGGTGATGAATTAATACAGTGTTTAAGCACATCAAATAAGATTTTCCTCCTGGAGGGAAATCACAGGAAAGGAGGATTGTTAGGAAACTATTTTGGAACCTCCCACTAAATTGAAGTCATTTTCTGTTGCTGTGCCATTAAATGATGGTAAGATTTTTTTCAGTATTTCCCTTAAATTGGTATTTTATTTTTGGAAAGCTATCTGGAAGATAATTAAGATAATAATAAAATGTATAGATATTTATTGAGAACCCCCTATGTGCAAGGTATTGTTCTAGGCTCTGTGGGAAAATAGGGGACAAGATTGCCCTTCTAGATAAGGAGTTTGGGATTTACATGTACCCACTGCTGTATTTAAAATGGATAATCAACAAGGTCCTACTATATAGCATGAGGAACTCTGCTCAATGTTATGTGGCAGCCTGGATGGGAGCAGAGTTTGGGGGAGAATGGACACATGTATATGTATGGCTGAGTCCCTTTGCTGTTCACCTGAAACTATCACAACATTGTTAATTGGTTATACTCTAACATAAAATAAAAAGTGAAAAAAAAATGCCCTTCTATATGGAGTCTGTTTCACCAGGAAAGATGGTCAGTGCATAAATAAACAAATAATTATATGAGATGATTTCAAATATGTATAAGTGCCAAGAAAATACTAAAATATAGCCAGGGGACAGAGCATGACAGAGTCAGTGTAGGGCATGGAGATCTCTTTCGTGTGGTCAAGGAAGACTTCCCTGTGTTCATTTAAGAATGATAAACTGAAGGGAGATGTGCAAAGAATGAGGGTCAAATTATTCCAGGCAGAGGGAGCAAGAAGTACAAAGGACTTTAGGTAGTTAATACTCTTGATTTTTAGAGCATGTAGCATATAGCTCTTTATAGCTTGGAACACTCCCAAGTACATGGTTCCATTTGATCTTCACAATAACCCTGGAATAAGGGCACACGGGTGATTTTTTTTCTCACCTTACAAACGATGTGTCACACCCAGTGGAGGGTCAGACAAGGTCCTAAGATACCCATGCTTTGAGACTTCCCTGGGGGGCCAGTGGTTAAGACTCTGTGCTCCCAATGCAAGGGGCCCGGGTTTGATCTCCAGTCAGGGAACTAGATCCCATTTGTAGCAACTAAGAGTTTGCATGCCACAACTAAAGATTCTCCATACTGCAACTAAAAATTTTTTTTTTAAAATGCCCATGCTTTCCATCGCATTTTGATGCCTTTCTGAGTTTCCCTGATTAGGAAGGGTACATGGATTATCTAGGTGGGTGGCTTAACACCATGATTAGCTTCATTTCTTTCTTCCCTGTACACAGAAGATAGAGCTTGAGCTCTGAGTCCAACAGACTTTCATCTGAGTTCCAGTCCTGCCACAGTTCCATAGGCTACCTTCTTGCTGGTTACCATAGGTGAATTGTCTCCTCTCCTATTTAAGCCTGAACCTCCACTTGGACCCTGGATCCCAGTTCCTCTAGCCTACTAAAGACATCACTGGAGAAATCCACCCCTCCATCCTGCATCATTAAATTTTCCCTCTCTAATGGATCATGTTAATCAACATTAACATGCTATTTCTCCCACCTGAAATAATGTTCTCCTGACCCCTTGTCTCCTGTTATTGGTATGCCATTTCTTGGATATTCCCTTTACAAACACTATCTGAAAAATTTTTATGCTTTTTGTTGCCAAGTTTTTTCTTCCTATTTTCCATGTTTGCCATATTTCCGCTGATCAGGTAAAACTTAAGGAGGGGTAAGTAACTGCAAGTCACTCAGTTGTGTCCAACTCTTTGCAACCTCATGGGCTGTAGCCTGCCAGACTCCTCTGTCCATGGAATTCTCTAGGCAAGAATACTGGAGTGGGGTAACTGTTCCCTTCTCCAGGGGATCTTCCCAACCTAGGGATCAAACACAGGTCTCCTGCACTGCAAGCAGATTCTTCACCATCTGAGCCACAAGGGAAGCCCAGGTAAAAGTTAGCATCACCTTTCTCTCTCTGTCCCACTGTCTGTCTCTCTCTCACACACACAGCCCTTATGTAATTTAGCAAGAAATTCTATTAGCTCTACCCTCAACATATATCCAGGTTCCAAAACATTTCTTGCTGTCCCCACAGTTATCGCCCTTGTCCAAGCCACCATCCTCTCTCACCTGGATTACTAACATCCTCCTAATACCCTGCCTGCTCCTACAGGCTATGCCCAACACAGCAGCCAGAAGGACTGTTTTCAAAAATAAGCCAGACCGTATCACTTCTCTGCTCAAAACTCTGCCAGGGCCTCTCATCTTGCTCAACGTTAAAGAAAAGTCCTCACACTGGCCCATGAGGCCCAGATAACCTGCCCCCACCCAGCCCCTTTGACGCTGTTTCCCTTTCCCTCCCTTCTGTGACCCAGCCTTTACTGTATGTGCTTCTATCCCCTGAATCCTTGGCTAGAAATTGAGCCCCAGAGAGGCAGGGATCTTTGGTTCACTCATGAATCCCATGGGTCTGGAACAGTGCCTGGCCCATAGTAAGCATCCAATGTGTGTGTGAGTGTGCTCAGTCATGTCCAACTCTTTGCAACCCCCATGGACTGTGGCCTGCCAGGCTCCTCTGTTCATGGGATTTTTCCAGGCAAGAATGCTGGAGTGGATTGCCATTCCCTTCTACAGAGGAAGCATCCAATAGATACTTGGGAAATGAATGGTCCATGCCTACCTGGCAGAAAATCAGTTGTAGATTTGCCTGGTTTTCACTTAATCTCATTAGGGCTTCCCATGTGGTGCAGTGGTAAAGAATCCGCCTGCCAATGCAGGAGATGTGGGATCAATCCCTGAGTGGGGAAGATCCACTGGAGAAGGAAATAGCAACTCACTGCAGTATTCTTGCATGGAACACTTCAGGGACAGAGGAGCCTGGCAGGCTACAGTCCACAGGGTCACAAAGAGTCAGACACAGCTGAGCGATTGAGCATGTACACGCAAGCATGCGCCCAATCCGATTAGTGCAGAGAACGCCACCAAATCACGTTACAGTCTTGGTTACTGAATACGGTTCTCTCTTGCATATAAATACATACAGTCTAAAACTCCATCTCACTTTGTATCACATAGATTTAGTCATTTGTTAATATCTCTTTTATATGGAGAACTGCTCCACTGGCTGCAACCTCAGTTTAAAGATCCAATCTCTCCCTTGAGGGAAAAACTGCTTGTTTACTGTTCAGATTATTGGTTCACCACTACTTGGAGGCCTAGAGTATTCTTGCCTGGAGAATTCCATGGACAGAGGAGACTGGTGGGCTACTGTTCATGGAATCACAAAGAGTTGGGCACAACTGAGCAACTAACACTTAACTTCAGAAATAGAAACAAAAATATTTCCTTTTAAAATGTTTTATGACTAAGTAATCAGACTAGAATTTCACTGAATTAATCAAGAAGCTTTCCATACACTTCAGAGGTGATGACAAAAGCAAGAGTTCTCAACTTACTCATTTCATAAGATTTACCTATATTGGGTCACTATGTTGTACACCTGAAACTAACACAATGTTAAATGTCAATTACATTTCAATTTTTAAAAAAAAGGTGCTCGAATATAGTCATGACAGAGGGAAAAAATAGTGTACCTTAGACAAATAAAAAGATGGGGAAAGTAAAAGCATCTGACATAATAAATTATATCTCTGACTTTGATTTGAAAAACTATTGCATTGATTCTCATAATTCTTTTTGTCTATGACATCTACAAAAACTGTTATGGTAATTGTATGGAGTTTCTGCTTAACATTCTTAATGAGTTCACAATATGAGTATGTCCTGATATCTGTGGTCCTTCACATATCTAAGAATAAAAAAATTATTCTCAAAGTGTATTTTATACTCCTCCAACGTTCTTCCTTTGTGAAACTCTCAGAACACTGGGATTTGGTCATTAGTCCAGATACTTCCCCCTTTTTTATTCTTTCTTAAAGAAGAAATCAATAAAGAGATCTCAAACCCTAGACACAACCTTGCTGCCCTCTTCTGAAGCCACGTGGCCCACAGGACAACATTCCAACAATCTGGGTTCAAGCCTCCTAAAACAGGCCTATCCTAGCAGGGTTTTGTCTTGCTTCTTTTTTTTTTTTTTTTTAAAGAAGCAGTTCTCAATTTTCCACAAAGCTCTATAGAGGTCATCATAATTGGGAATTGAAGGAAACCCGAAACTGACTGCCGAAGAGCAATTTTTGGATTGTCTGGTCTTAATTAGTTTCAATTCAATTCAGTCCTACAGATATTTATCCAACTTGCAGATTGGGTGCTAAGCGTTAGAGCAGTGAGGCTTGGCCTTCCTTCCAGCACTGTTCCTGTAATGACGTGAACTGGTCCAGAGTGCTCTGTGATATGCACAAGGAGCGCTTGCCTAGCCCTTGGTTCAGAGAAAACTCTGAACAAAATCACACCTAGGCCAAATTTTCGATCCGAGTAAAGTGAAAACTGGGCAAAACAAGGTAGAAAGGGCATTTCCAAACTCCCATGACCCATTTTTACCAATTTGGTTTAAAAAGAATCGGAGAGGGGGAATGTTGAGACAGTATTTCAAAGGACGCTGTATTATCTATGTGCCTTAGTTTATCTTTGGTTTGTTCACCTGTGCTGAACAACACAGCTGGGGTCAGCTGCAGTCCCGTATTTTAAATGCTTGATCTATTTTGCCTTGCATGGTATGCGTGTGCTGTGTGCTAAGTTGCTTCAGTTGTGTCTGACTCTTTGTGACCCCATGGACTGTAGCCCGCCGGGCTCCTCTCTCCATGAGATGCTCCAGGCAAGAACACTGGAGTGGGTTGCCATGCCCTCCTCCAGAGGATCTTCTTCATTTAAAAAAATGAGTTGACTTGGTCTGAATTTTAAGAGTAAAATTTCCAGTATATTCTGGATTAAGTCTGAGTGAAAATACATTTTAACTCAGTGAAAAGACATTCCTTTTAACGGCCATTTTAAAAATCTTGACTGACAGTGTGAGATTATTAGAAGTATTCAGTTTGTGTTTTGTTCGCCAATATTGGAAGAAATCCCAACTTTTTTTAAAAAAAAGAGGACCGAATTCCAGTTTCTTCAATTCTTTGTTAGTTTTTCTTCCTTTGTGCACCCACTGTGCTTTCTATAAAATATGGGACTTAATACATTAAAGCAAAGCTCTGTTTGTAAAAAAACAAAACAAAACAAAAAAATCTGCTGGTTTTAAATTCTAGTTTTTATTCCATGCATGCTATACCCTGTTATAAAAAAGTTACAGATCATTGCTATTTTTGCCCAAATTTCACCCTACAGAAGTCCCTTTATTAAGAAATGAGAGTTAATGAAAAGAAAAGTAGGGCTACTATTTCTACGGCTGCAAATATCACTGGGGAAATATTTCATGTTTACATTTTGCTGAACTATTTATAGCAGGACGCTTACTACAGTAAAGCCCTCTTTTCCCCATATAATGGATATCTTTGTGCCTGAATTCTATATACTTATATGGTTTACATTTTTATCCAGTCTAACCACATTTCATTCCACGTGACTTTGTCCTTCGAGCCCAGCTAGATTATAGCAACACCTTCTGGCAAAACAGAGACACTGGAAACTGAGTGAAATAAAACAGCATCTTAAATCCAGACTAAACGTAGCTGTTTAACAAATCTCTCATATCAATTATTACAGTCTTTTCTATCCCCACTGGTGGTCTTTGAAAACTCTCAATTTTAAGCATTTGAGTTTCTTCCTCTGAATTAATGGCTAACACTTATTGCTGTATTTTATCCATATTTTAATGATTTAGCATGGTGTGTTCATAAATCTAAATCTTCCAAATGTTTCTTGTTTGAAGTACAATATTGATGAGTGAACTTTGGAGTCCCTCTGGTGGTCATTTAAGTCAGTTTTAAATGAGACTGATTTTTTTTGTCACCTCTCAGCCTCACCCATATGCACCCCTCTTACCCCTGTGCCTCCAATTCCATCTACTCTGTGCCACCCATGCCCCTTGCCACACACAATTTCTCACCCTATTCCTATCAAGTATATAAGAACACTGCTAAACATTTTATAAATTCCCAGTGTTAGGTTGTGAATGCTCACGGCATTAGATTTTACAATAAAACGTTCACGTGTTTTCGGACACTACTAAAAGTTAAAACGGTTGCCAGTTCCCTTCTTCTCAATTGAAAATCATAGCTCTTGCTTCTTCCTTACTGAAATAGACTTTAGAAATTGATTTTAATTTTTAAAGTATAGCTTTTTGGGGACTTCCCTGGTGGCTCAGTGGCTAAGACTCTGCACTCCCAATGCAGAAGACCATGGGTTCAATCCCTGGTCAGAGAACTAGGTCCCACATACCGCAGCTAAGGACCCAGCATGGCCATATAAATAAAAGTATCTTTCTTCATGTGTGTGGCCCTTGATGGCTAGTCTTCCTTTTTAGTCACTTGATTTAGTCCCTTTAAACATTCTTTAATTTCAGTAATTCAATAGCTCAAGCTGAATACAATTAGACTTAGAATACTGTGGCATGGGGCAGTCAGTATGCATAAGTACTGTCTTTCTCTCAGCTCCTGATTCTTAAATACATAGGAGCAGAGTCTTCCAGGGATTGGCCCTTAAGTGATGGAAGAGGCTTTCAAATAGATAAAGTCTTGAGTTGTGCATAGAGGAGATTAAGAAGTTATTTACCTAAACAGAAATGAGATGTCTCCTTGACATTACACGCTGTCCCCTTGACATTTCTGTCATTATCTATGTTTCCAGTCAATGGTCTCAGAATTTCAGAGCATTCATCGTTCAGTTCCCATGAGTTTGTAGTTTTTCTAAGTAGGTATATATTGCCTGCCTTCACTCTCAGTTGAAAGATATTCATCCTTCAGGATGTTTTTGCTTTTATTCAGAAGATGAGTCTCTTTAATTTACTGTTGAAAAAAGGAAAGGGATGGAAGCAGCGATTGTACTGATACTAAGATCATTGAGTGCTCTTAAATCTTTCTATACATGTAGCTCCCCAAAGACCTCTGAATGCATACCTTCCCCCTCTTACTATAGGAGGGTTTACATGAGGCCTAAAATGATACACTATACACTAGTCATCAAATCTAAGATGCCAACCACCCATATTATTAAATTAGACTGAAATTGAATACAGAGCTGTGGTTGAAAATATTATCGTAGCCCAGATTAATTTTAAAAATTACAATCAAGTATATATCAAATATATTATCAAAAATACCATAAAATATGTTTTTATTACATTATCAAATTTATTATCAAAAATTCTGTTAAAATCAACATTATGGATACTTTAGACTATTAAAAAATAGTCAAACTGATAAATGCCCACTAGGCACTAAATATAAAAAATGTTGCATTTGTTCAAAGTCAGCACTAATAAGAAAATGTATAGTGAACAGTTTGCAGGAAAAACCTGACTGCCGCTGCCTTTCTTAAATGTTGTATCGCACCACATATGGAAAAGCCAGCAACAGCGGCATAACTTCTTCTGCAGGCGTTTTTTTCCCTGTAGTTTCTAATCTCCAATTCACTTTCATATGCTGTGTGGCCTCAGGGTGTTCCGTGTTTCTGAAGAGGGGTTTGCAGTTCATGTTTTAGTATTTTTAAGGGATGTAAGCCATTCGATACAGCAAACAGAACATGTATCTTATTGTACTTTGAGTTTTTAGTAAGTAGTTACTTTTGAATTATAGCAACCCAATCTCCATCATGCTGGTGTTCATCACTACTCTGATGAAGATTTTCTGAATCCCAAACTATGTGATTTGTGGATTTCCATGAATAACTGTTTTCAACTGTTGTCATATGGTCCCAATTATTTCAAAGTGGAGGAGCTGGCTGACAATATGAGAAACATGGATGCTTAGCACCATCTATTGTTCAAGAACAAAACAACTGTATGAGAACTAAAGGGGGAAATCATTCTTGAGGAAGGACTTTATAAGAGAGGATTTTTTTTCTATTACTGCTGTAACAAATTATTACACACTCACTGACTCAAAAGAACACAAATTTATTACCTTTGTGTTCTGGAGGTTAGAAGTAGGCAACAGGGCTCACCAGGCTAAAATCAAGGTGTCAGCGGGACAGCATTCCCTCCTCAAGAAGAATCTTTGCATCTTCTAGCTTGTAGTGGACACAGCTTTTAGCAGATACTCTAATTCCTTGGCTCATAATCCCCTTCCTTCATCTTCAAAACCAGCCATATTGCATTCTTCGAGATAATCTTACATGGTTATATCTCCCTCTGATTCTGACCACAGCTGGGAAAAGTCATCTGCTTTTAAGGACTCGTGATTAGGCTGGTCACCCCACCCAATCTATCCAGAATAACCTCCCCATCTCAAGTTCCTTAATGAGATCTGTAAATTCCTTTTTTACATGTAAAGTAACATATTCACATGTTCCATGGATTAGGACTCAGACATCTTTGGGGAGCAATTATTCTGCTTACTGCAGGGTCTGTAAGCTAGAGCATTAATTAAAAACCTTGAGCAAACATCCAAGATTAAATCCTTCACCTTTGGTGGTGTCAACATGTTGGCAGAGGTTTATTATCACTTGTGTTGGAGGCAGGGTAGAGAAAAGTGCATTCTGGTGTTAGCAACATTTTTTTTATTTTTATCACTTTAGTTCTTATGGACTCAAGGTACAATCTGTTAATTTTCTCTCACTAATACACAGGAAAAAAAAAGTGAAAAGTGAGTGTTAGTCCCTCAGTCATGTCCGACTTTTTGTGACTCCAACGATTATAGCCCACCAGGCTCCTCTGTCCATGGGGTTCTCCAGGCAAGAATACTGAAGTGGATTGCCATTCTCTTCTCCAGGGGATCTCCCCAACCCAGTAATTGAACCTGGGTCTCCTGCCTTGCCAGCAGGTTTCTTTACCGTCTGAGCCATGCCAGGGAAGCCTAATGCATATAAGATTAGTATTCTTAAAATGGCCATCTCTTATTAAATCTCCAGCTAAGTTTAATATTCTTTGGAGAAAGGGTCAGTCCTTATTTATTCTTGTCTTCCAACATCCAACCTTTGTCCCTCACCCCATTCCGCCATTGAACCTGGTCACCAGAGCATGTATGTGTACAGAGAGGCATACAAACATCTACAGATATCAGTGCATTCAGTAAAAGGCATTATTTTCTAGTGTTAATTTCTGTTCTATGGCGGGATTTTGCTTTGAATGCCTCTTTTAAAACAGACAGATTACTTTCCCACCCACCTTACAATATTGAAATGCCATGTATGTTAATCACTATTATTTCTTTTCTGTAGAAATGCTATTGATAGGTTAGAGACGGAGGATCAGTACTCAACGCCTAGTTCAGTTGTATTTATAACAGCAATACAGACCATGAGCTATGGAGGCTTAGCACTCTGCTAGCATTTTACGACTAATCTAGAAGAAAAGGCAAAGGGGACTTCACTGGCGGTCCAGTGGTTAAGAATTCACCTGTGAGACAATTAACCCCGTGCGCCACAACTACTGAATCCATGAACCACAACTACTGAAGCTCACACACTCCAGAACCTGTGCTCCATGTGAGAAGCCACTGCAAAGAGAAGCCCCACACCTCACCTAGAGAGGAGCCCCTGCTCACGGCAATTAGGGAAAACCCAGGAGCAGCAACAAAGACCCAGCACAGCTATCAATAAATAAAAAGAAAAGGTAATATTCAACAGACTCGTTCCATCCAAACCCATTCTCTTTGTGACCAGACTCACTGGTGGCAGTTGTAAAAAGAAGTATCTTTTGGCTGACAACACTGTTTGTGTCCTTATTGACTTATGACCTGTGACCATCACTTTAAGATCTCTTGGAAAGAGGAAATACCTAGAAAATAGTTGCTGTGGCCTCACTTACTGCCTCATGTGGTTGATGTTTCTCACTTCAGGGTGGGGAGAACGGACATTTTGGAAAACAGCGGTCTTTTAAGATAATTTCTCAATTTGGTAATGAAAGAAAAGCAATTCATTTTTGAACGGACTTGAAAATGAAGGTAGCCATTCAAGGTCTACCAGAACATCATTCTCAAAATAACTAGAATTTATACAGAGATTAAATTTTATAAATCATGTTCCCAACCATCTAACTTGATAGTGACACCAAGCCTAACGGATAGATATCACTTTACAACTGAAGACACTAATGCTCATTTCTAGTTGACTAGGATTCTCAAAGAGCATACTTGTTAGCAAAAGTATGGAAAAATAATTACCATAACATCATGCAAGCGGAGAAGCCTTATTTTTTTCCTCCGTGAAATAGTCAGTTTTTTAAAAAAGAATCTTTTAAAAACTTTTCTTTTGTATTGGGGTATAGCCAATGAACAATGTTGTGATAGTTGCAGGTGACAGCAAGAGGACTCAGTGATTCATATACATGTATCCATTCTGCCTTAAACACCCCTCCCATCCAGGCTGCATAGCATTGAGAAGAGTTCCATGTGATATATAGGAGGCCCTTGTTGGTTATCCATTTTTAATATAGTACAGTGTACATGTCCATCCCCAACCCCCTAACTATCCCTTCCCCCATCCTCCCCTCTGGTAATCTAAGTTCTTTCTCTAAATCTGTGAATCTGTTCTTTAAATAAATTCATTTGTATCATTTCTTTTTAGATTCCACATATAAGGGATGTCATACGATATTTCTCCTTCTCTGTTAAACTCATTCAGTTTTCATGACAGTAGCTCACCTTTATTCCATGGTTCCATGGCTACAACTGAGACTCCAAATAACAGAGTTACACAGGTTGGAAGTCTATTTCTCTGACATGTAATGGCCCTGTGAGAGGTAGTTCTGGACTACTGTGCTGTTAGTAACAGGCTCCTTTAGTATTCTGCTCTGGAATCCTAAAGGCAGCGATTCCCAAACTCTGCTGCACACTGGATCACTTGGAGATGTTTAAAAAACACTCGATCCCTGCTATGATCCTGCACATGTGCTGTTTGGTGAGGCAAAAAAAAAAAAAAGTTTAAAAATACTGATGTCTGGCTTCACCCTCAGACATTCTGATCTGGCTTGTCCACAGTGTAACCTGGGCATTGGGATTTTTAAGAGTTTTCTGGGTAATTCTAATGTGTGGTAAACTGATCCAACTTTTCAGAAGGGCAGTTGACTATATCAAAACTCAAAAATGTGTTTTAAAGTCAGTCTTTGGCAAAATTTTCACTGTAAATAATGTATCCTAAGGAAAAGTCTAAGAATGTGACCAAAAATTGAAATAAAGTCGTGTTCATCTCAGAGCTGTTTATGATAGCAATAAATTGGAAAGAATCTATGGCAGAAACTGCTGGATATTCAGCAAAATCTATTTCCTGAACACACGGCTGGGTTACATTTCCCAGGCTCTCCTGCTGGCAGAGATGATCATAAGACTATGTTCTGGGCAATGGAATGTGGGCAGAAGTGATACGACTCAGTATTCTGTAATAACTTATATGGGGAAAGGATCTGAAAAAGAATTGCTGTATGTATGTATATAACCAAATCACTTTGCTGTACCCCTGGAACTAACACAATATTGTAAGTCAATTATACTCCAATATAAAATTCAAAATTAAATTAGAAAAAAAGAAGTGATACAAACAGCTTAAAGTTCTTGTCCCTAAATATTCAATATCTTTGGAGTGATATTTCAAGCTCTCTTTTCCTTATGTTGGTGAGATACAAAAAACCCAGTGAAGACTCTCAAAGTCCAAGCTGATGTTAACACTCCTAGAGAAAAGAGACTGGGTCCTTTCCTGAAATGATCACATGGAAGACCGTCCCTTACCAGGAACATTATGGTTCACGTGAACAAAAATAAGGATACAGAATTAGAGACGACTTTAACATAAAATTTAGATGTCCAATAATAGAGAAATTTGTTAAAGATTTTACCAAAATTTTAGGATACAGAATTAGAGACGACTTTAACATAAAATTTAGATGTCCGATAATAGAGAAATTTGTTAAAGACGCTTAAGTGACTTTCTTGCAGCAAACTTTCTTTGAATGACTTATTGATCACAATCTGGGCAGAAGCCAAATCAGAAGAGATATAAGAGTATATGCTTCCATTCTACTTTATAATCATCAGCTTTAATAGCAGGCTGTTAAGTGAACGCACTACCATTCACTTGACCATGGCCTTTGTGTGGCTGAGCTGGGGTCATTCAGTTTTTGAGACTGTAAAAGGTAACCAAAAAAAGGCAGTGGGGGGAGGGGGGAGTCACCTGTAACTAAATCCTTTAAAAAATAAAATGGTACATTCTGATCAGAGATTTGTCATGGAGTTATAAGAATGGAGAGTTAAGGGTTTGGTGAAGCAGTTACCCTGGGTAACTGCAGCCTGAATTCCAGTCACAGCATTCCGTCAAGGAGTTATTCACTTTTTTTCCCTTGAACACCTCCAATTATGGGGACTCAAAGAACATAGAATAAAAAGCAACTTAGGTCTCTTTGTTTTTTTGGAACTCATAACAAAGATAGAAAGAGGGCGTTTGATAAATGCCAGCCTGTCTTCTTGCTTACTTTTTTCTGGTTTTTTAATCAAACACCCACTGACCAGGCCCTGGGCAGAACATTTATACAAATTATTTCATTTCGTCTTCACAGCAACTCTATGTGGCTGTGAGTATGTTAGTCACTCAGTTGTGTCCAAATGTTTGCGACCCCATGGACTATAGCCTGCCAGGCTCCTCTGTCTGTGGAATTCTCCAGGCAAGAATACTGGAGTGGATTGTCATTCTCGTCTCTAGAGGATCTTTCTGACCTAGGAAATGAACTCAGGTCTCCTGCATTGCAAGCAGATTCTTTACCATCTGAGTCACCAGGGAAGCCCCTATTGGGTTGACATGCCCATATTTCAGAAGAACTGAAGCTTATAGGGTTGAAATAATTGATACATCTGAGAAGTTCATGTATCTGCCAAAGTGACAGGGGCAGTGCTTATCCCACTAGGGCGTGTTACCTCCTGAACCCCGAAAGAAGGAGGTAAGAAAAGGCCGAGGACTGGAGAGATTTGGCTAATGATTGGTAAGCTGACATTTGACATTCATTTCACTGGAGAACTGGGCAAAACAGCATCATGGTAGGCACTTGGCTGCTAGGATTTACATCCAGCTTCCTCTGGCCCTAACAATAGAACCTTGGGAAAGTTTCCTAGCATCTCTAGGCCTCAGCTTCCTAATCTGTACAATGGAATACTATATGATAGCCACATCCTGTCATTACACTGGGATAGTTTGCAATGATTCACATAGAGCATTCTGCCTGACATTTCACTAATAGTGGGTAAAAGGTGCAGGGTCTCATGCTCAGAGAAGGGAAGGTAGCAATAGTTGCCACAGTTGAGAACTTAAAACACTTCAGGGTGTCTGCAGTTTTCTCTGAAACATATAAATATATATGAGAGTAACATAAATGCATATTAAACATTTAAATAGTATATTTTATTTCAAGTTCATGTCATTCTCTTCAGGCAAAAATTCTGAAATACTCTGTGCTCTGTATGTGAATGTGATATGGTTGGTGTATGCTTTGCAATCCATCACTAGCCATCATTGGGTATTTTATGTGGTATTGTTCACCCTCTTTCTCTAATTCCTTCGACTTACAACATGTTTAGAGTCTATGGTCTATAGTCGTTACACATGGGGAGGGACTTCCCTGGTGGTCCCGTCGTTAAGAATCCACCTTCCAATGCAGGAGATGAGGTTTGATGCCTGGTCAAGAAACTAAGATCCCACATGCCTGCCTGCCTGCTTAAGTCACTTCAGTCATGTACAATTCTCTGCGACCCTCTGGACTGTAATCTACCAGGTTTCTCTGTCCATGGGGTTCTGCCGGCAAGAATACTGGAGAGGGTTGCCATGCCCTTCTCCAGGGGATCTTCCTGACCCAGGGATCGAACCTATGTCTCCTGCGTGTCCTGTACTGCAGACGGATTCTTTACCTCTGAGCCACCAGGGAGGCCCCAAGGTCCCACACACTGCGGGGGCAACTGAGCCCGACTGTGCTGCAACTACTGAACCTGCATATTTTACAGCCCATGAGCCTCAACTAGAGAAAATCCATGAGCTGCAATGAAGACCCAATACAGCCAAAATTAAAAAATAAAGCAATACATGGGGAAAGAAGCTAATAGTTTCACTTAACGACAGAAACAATTACTTTAACACGGTAGTCTGGGCTTTTAAGTACACCTGATTCAGATTTTGAATAGTATGTCAAGCAAATTAAATACTCCTTTTACTTTCAAAATGTATTAATATACTGACAAACACAAACAAGATCACATAGATACATGGAAATCTGTTCAAAGAAAAACCAAGATTTCCCCAGGATTTCCATTGTGTAATTATATGTATGCAATGATTTCATTCCCAGGAGTAAAGTAAAGGACTGTGTTTCTAACTGGGGATGTTTTCAGCTCAAATCCAGTTGTCTATGAGAATCAGGATGAGATAGAATGCAAAATGGAAAGAAGTGCCCCGGTGAGCTGGGAAAGCATTTGGAACTTTGTGCAAAGGCTGACGAATTAAACAGGAAAACATATAGAGTTGAGGAGAGCTATTCACCTGACAGAAGGGTAGTAGTAAAAAAAAAAAAAAATAGTGGAACTCTTTTAGCAAATAAAACCCAGTGGAACCCCAAAATGTAAACAAGCTAAAAATGGATTTGCCCTGTTTGGAGCAGGGTATGTAGAACTTCCTCCTATAAACCTCTCCTCTTGACACCTGAGTATCTTCAGACCACAGGCTGGGGATCAGCACCTACCTGGATGCATGATAATCACCTGTGGATGCTTATTAGAAATGCAGATGTTGGGGTCCCAACCTCATGGATTCTGATGCAGGAGGTCTGATGTGGGACACGGAGATGCTTGTTACTGAAATGTCCTCCTAGAGACTGGGGTGTACAACCAGGTCTGGAAAGTACTATTAATAATAAAGCTACCCCAGTGCAATCTCTCTAAGTGAAGGCTATTACATAAATCCTACAAACAAGCTAGCTCTCCAGGCTTTTAACAAAATAGAGCCATGTTACAGGCTGACAAAAAGGATAAACTCTATTGCTCTATTCTGTTGCTATCTTTCGCCTTAACAGAATAATGGAAGCAATGGAAATAGTTAAAGCTATACAGTCAAGAGATGGTCAAAGCTTGGCCTGAGGATTTGTCAAAGATGAAACTACAAGAGCACTTGAAGACATCAGAATAGCATCCCATCTCCACTCTGCAGCAGACACTTTGGAGAGCAGCTGAAAGCATCAGCTCTGGAGTTCAATTCCTGAGCTCGAATTCAGGCTTTTTCACTTAGCTATTTGACCTTGGCCAAGTTATTGAATCAGGAAATACAGGGATCACAGGAAAGCTTCCACTGGGGACCTTCAGCCACCTGAAGGTGGCACCACAGTGGGTAACTCCCAGGAGGACCCCAGAAGGCAAAGAAAGCTACCATGGATAATCCCAGATGCCCCTGGAGAGAATAGTGTTGCTCCCTTCATGCCCCTTCCAAAACTCATGGAAATGTCTACCACTTAGCAGAAGTGAATCAAGAAACATATTAGAGGGGCTTCCCTAGTGGTCCAGTGGTTAAGAATCCACCTTCCAATGCAGGGGACACAGTTCCCATTCCTGGTTGGGGAAGTAAGATCCCACATGCCGTGGGGCAACTAAACCAGTGCGCTGCAACTAGACAGAAGCAACAGAAGACTCTGAGTGTAGCAGTTAAGGCAGAACACAGCCAAATAAATAAGTAAATACTCGAAAAGAAACACGTTGGAGAGAGATTCTGAAAACTGGAGTCCTTCCTTGCAGGAGGAGAATGCTCAAGGCAACATGGGCGAAGCTGAGGTAACACACAACCCTATACCCATGTCTATCTCCTATGTTTCCGTGTCTTCTCACACTGCTCGATTATCCACCGTGTTCCTTCTTGCCGGTTCCTCCCAGGCTATCAGGAGGCCACATTTGCCAGTCAGGTGTTCACACACTGTCTACCACAAACAGAATGCCACAAAGGTCCGGCAAGAATTCAGCTGAAAGCAAGAGATAACATACACACTGTTTTATAAGGGCTTACTACCTGATTTCTGTGAAGATGACCTGATTTCTCTTAGGGCTCATGGGCACAAGTTAATTTTCTGAGCTAACTTACACTATGTGTAAGTTACTCTTCTCAGGCAAAGAGAAGTCAATTTTGAGAAAATTGTTATAGCAACAATGTCTTGGACCACTTGAAATATGTGTCTGTGGCTCCTTGACCATGTATGCTGCTGCTGCTGCTAAGTCGCTTCAGTCGTGTCCGACTCTGTGAGACCCCATAGACGGCAGCCCCACCAGGCTCCCTGGTCCTTGAGATTCTCCAGTCAAGAACACTGGAGTGGGGTGCCATTTCCTTCTCCAATGCATGAAAGTGAAAACTGAAAGTGAAGTCGCTCAGTCATGTCCGACTCTAAGCAACCCCATGGACTGCAGCCTACCAGGCTCCTCTGTCCATGGGATTTTCCAGGCAAGAGTACTGGAGCGGGGTGCCATTGCCTTCTCCATGTATAACTGGTGCTAACTTTAACTCACTCCTCCACACCCTACATACCCTAACCTCCCGCATTCCAGGCAGATACTTTAACCTCTGAGCCACCAGGGAAGCCCTACCCTAGCCTATTATTACACAAATATTAATACACACCTAAGCAGTCATATTTGGAAATGAAACAGACATTATTACATCATTATTCCATGTGGTTAATTAAAGTCCAGATTCTGCGGCTTCCCTGGTGGCTCAGTAATGAACAATTGGCCTGCCAGTGCAGGGTTCATGGGTTCAATCCAGAAAGATCCCACATGCTTTGGAACAACTAAGCCTGTGCACTGCAGCTGCTGAGCCTGTGCTCCAGAGCCCGGGAGCTACAACTACTCAAGTGCATGCACCCTAAAGTCAGTGCTCTGAAACAAGGGAAGCCGGTGAAATGAGGAGCCCACACACCACAACTAAAGAATAGCCCTTGCTCACCACAGCTGGAGAAAATCCCAAACAGCAAAGAAGACCCAGCACAGCCAAGAATAAATAAATAAAATTAATTATTTTTAAGGGGTTTTTTTTTTTGGTAAAAAAAAAAAGTTCAGATCCTGATTCGTGTGTTTGTATGTGTTGGGGCTGGTGGAAGTGCACTGAAAATAAGTGAAAGTGTTAGTCACTCAGTCTTCTCTGACTGTTTGTGACCCCATGGACTGTAGCCCACCAGGCTCCTGTGTGCATGGAATTTCCCAGACAAGAATACTGGAGTGGGTAGCCATTCTCTTCTCCAGGGGATATTCCCTGACCCAGGGATCAAACCTGGGTTCCCTGCATTGCAGGCAGATTCTCTACCACCTGAGCCATCAGGAAAGCTGTGGGTGGGAGAGGTACATTATCCATATCCTAAAATAAAATGGAGTTTGAGGTTTCCCCACTACCTGAAAGTATTAGATTCTTCCTGTGAAAGCTTTCCTAAGTTGAAATGGTGTAAAGTAAAGAAGCAATTACCTTAGAACACATCTAGCTAATGGATGAGCAAAATAAATTGAGATAAAGTACAGATGCTCACAGACACAGTTCAAAGCTATGGTGGCTTGATGCTGAGATGTTGCATGTATTTCTTTGGGAAGGAGCTTGGCCAAGCCACCCAAGCTACTAGACCCGAGATGCCTCTATAACAACTCTGCAAAACAGATGATTGCTGTTTTCACTTTCTGCCTTTTTTTTGAAAGTGGAATTCCTCTTTGGATTTAGCTAATGGATTTGGCCATTAGCAAAAACAGAGACTGATACAGGTCTTCCCTAAAAGCAAAAAGGTGTAAGGCAAGCTTTTTTTCTTCAGTAACTGATAATTATCAAAGATTATAATCGTACAATACTGTTAGGTATCCATGTGACTACAATGATATCCCACGCCTTTTGGAAGATGATCACTGGGCTTGCTGACATAACGAAAGTGAAAGTGTTAATCGCTCAGTTATGTCTGATTCTTTGTGATGCCGTGAACTGTAGGTCCATTCCCTTCTCCAGAGGATCTTCCCTACCCAGGGATCGAGAATGGGTCTCCTGCATTGCAGGCAGATTCTTTACCGTTGGAGCCACCAAGGAAGCCTGTGCTGACGTAGAGTGCTATGTAAATACATTTTAGAAATACATGCAGGAACTTATAAAGCCACGTTCAATTTCTACTTAGGTAGTTAGTTGGCAATTAAGTCCTAGTGGGAAATAAATTCCCTATAGATATTTTAGAGTATAGACACAACAAATAGATAAACCAAAACATACCAGTATTAAAAAGAGTTTCAAATGCACAGTCATCTTTCAGTTTCCTCGGGGGACTGGAGCCAGAATTTCCCTGGATACCAGAAACATTGAATACTCAAGTCCACTGTATAAAATGGCTAGTACAGTCAGTTTTCCATGCCATACATAAGCAGAATTCACGAATATGGAAAGACAACTGTACTCATGAACCTAAATGCGCAAAGTGCCCATGTGAAAAAATTCTAAGATATATTCATTGGAGAAGACTTTGATGCTGGGAGGGATTGGGGGCAGGAGGAGAAGGGGATGACCGAGGATGAGATGGCTGGATGGCATCACGGACTCGATGGATGTGAGTCTGAGTGAACTCCAGGAGTTGGTGATGGACAGGGAGGCCTGGCGTGCTGCGATTCATGGGGTCGCAAAGAGTCGGACACGACTGAGTGACTGAACTGAACTGATACTTCTTTCTAAACTCTTCCTCTAAATATTGGAAAAATAGAAGGCACTTCTAGAGCCATGTACACATGGGCACTAAAACTACTAAAAAAAATTATAATGTCATATGAGATGCTTCAAAGTCCTGCTGCTGCTACTGCTGCTAAGTCACTTCAGTCGTGTCCGACTCTATGCGACCCCATAGACGGCAGCCCACCAGGCTCCCCCGTCCCTGGGATTCTCCAGGCAAGAACACTGGAGTGGGCTGCCATTTCCTTCTCCAATACATGAAAATGAAAAGTGAAAGTGAAGTCACTCAGTCGTGTCCGACTCTTAGCAACCCCACAGACTGCAGCCTACCAGGCTCCTCCATCCATGGGATTTTCCAGGCAAGAGTACTGAAGTGGCTACATCTAATTAAAAACATTTAAGAAATTTAAAATTATTCAAAGGCTGCATAATGAAACAATAAAAGAGGACACACCTCTCTTGAAAAACTAGCTAGTAAGAGGAGGACTCAGAAGATATAATTCTTACTTGTGAGCAGCAGAGTGTATATGCTAATTTTTTAATGTTTAACTTTTTAAAATAAGAAAAGTTGCAGCATTCTTCAATCAACTTAAGAAATACTGCTTCTTTGCATTTAATCATTGCTTGCTTTGAGGAGATTGGTAATGACATTTTCTTTGGTCAAGTTGTTCTTGTTTCCATCTTAAAGGTTAAACTTTATTAAATCACTTGAGAGGTATAGTTATACTCTTTTCAAATTTGCTTTTTCCCCCTATATTCTTACAGGTGTAGTGAGGTTATGCAACTTGGTATATATAACATCATCAAAATTTACTTCAGAAATAGTCAAATATTGAATCTTATAAGTAAAATCATTTCTATGATACAGTATTTCAGTTTTGAATAAATTCCCTTTTATTTCTCCATCAACTAAACAAAATTAACATTTCTTCAAAACCGAAAAGGAATCTCTAATACTTCCTTAATAAAAATAATCAAACGGGTTTTGTTTTTATCAACCTCCAGAAATTTATCAATGCTCCTGGCTCTTAGCTGAATATTTCTAAAATTCATTCATGATCCAAATATTCATTAAAAATTAAGGCAAAATGAAGGCCATTTGATGATAGAGGTTATATAGTTATAATCTTTGGGCTTTTTCAATATGTGGTATTCAATCTAGAAAGCAAGCAAAGAAAATAGTACGGCCCAGGAGTTCGTGATGGACAGGGAAGCCTGGCGTGCTGCAGTCCATGGGGTTGCAAAGAGTCAGGCACAACTGAGCGACTGAACTGAACCAGAAGATGCAGGAAAAGAAAAACACTAAGAAGAGAATATTTTTAATCTGCATAAGTAGACCCCTATATATCTCAAATATGCTTTCATTGAAGACCCATTAGAGATAATACTTCTGTATTGAAGTATTTATCAACAAAACTTGTGATTTATGGGCATTAGCCAAGCATCCTGTATAAGAACTTGCTCTCTTATTTGGCATGGAAAGAAGGAATGTTGCTCAATCGTGTCCTACTCTGCAACCCCATGGACTGTAGCCTGCCAGGCTCTTTCATCCATGGGATTTTCCAGGCAAGAATACTGGAGTGGGTTGCCATTTCCTTCTCCAGGAGATCTTCCCAACCCAGGGATTGAACTCGGCTCTCCCGCATCGTAGGCAGACACTTTACCATTTGAGCCAATAAGTACACAGTAATTAAGTGAACATCTAAACTTAGCCTAAACTAAGGGAAAATAAAAGTGCCTTCCCTTTGAAATCCCTCAACCCCCTTTTTGAAAGAGTCTTTTCACACACGTGGCCCTACCTCCTTCTTCCCTTGATTCATTTCTGCTCTGCCCGTTCTGGCATCGTCTCATTACTTTGCACCATCTATGTGTGTTGCATATGACATCTTCTTGTGTTCCCTGGTTTACTGTCGAGAGTTTCAGGTGAACGCATGTTGCTCAGATGTTCGGTTCCTTTCTGTCTTAATCACCTCTCATTCAAACCTTAGTAGCAAGGGAATTCATTTCAACTAACATGAAACTACAAAATCACATTGATGAAACTGGATCGTCTGAACTTCTCTGCATTTCTAAGAGGAAAAATACGCTGCTGCTGCTGCTAAGTCGCTTCAGTCGTGTCCGACTCTGTGCAACCCCATACATGGCAACCCACCAGGCTCCCCCGTCCCTGGGATTCTCCAGGCAAGAACACTGGAATGGGTTGCCATTTCCTTCTCCAATGCATGAAAGTGAAACGTGAAAAGTGAAGTCGCTCAGTGGTGTCTGACTCTTAGCGACCCCACGGACTGCAGCCTTCCAGGCTCCTCCATCCATGGGATTTTCCAGGCAAGAGTACTGGAGTGGGGTGCCATATGGATATACCTTAAATTAGAAGGTCCCCACATCCAATCCACTAACAAGAATCATGTCAATTATCTCCCATGCCATATTAAGTTCGTAAAGTCAATATCAATAAATATAAGAAATAAGCTCAACAAGTCTTCAAATATTTTGAGGAAGTCAGAAATCCCAGGGAAATTATCCATCCAATTATACTTCTAGACTGCAGCTGTAGAGCTGCATAATGTTAGATGCATTTCCAAATTAATTCTAAATCTAATCAATTAATTACTAACTGGGTCTTACTAAAGTATCTAATTATCAAATCTACATTTAAATTATATAAAATTATTAATTAATTATTGATCGATTATTAGTTTATGATAAATTCTAAATTAAGAAGCCCTAAATTAATCCTACTCTCTCCTAACAAGCTCAGGTAATATTTGATACTCTCTTCCATCTTCCCCATTCTGAGTAATCAAATTTCCTGAGAAAAGGACATAATTTCCTGTGACTAGACTCTAAGAATTCTCAGGAATTGGTAGTCAAGGACCAGACTTGAAAGATACTGAAAGAACTTTCAGGAAAGTCACTGATTAGGAGATGTGAAGATATCCAGCAGAAGCATTATTCCTGTGTGTTGGATAGAAACAGATCAGACCTCTAAGTTAATTTAAGATAGGAAGAAGAAGCCTGCATAGCTTTTGGAAAATAAAAACATTAATTGTGTCCACTTCAATGAAATGAAACCTAAGTAAAGTCTGATGTGAAGAATAATCTGGGGTGACTCTGGCAACTTAAATCAACAAAGACCTCCAATCACTGGAGACAAGACATGTTTGAAGTGTTAAGTGAAAGGAATAAGGGTTGGAAAGTGCCTTTTATCAGGCAATGTATTCTCAAGTTACACAAACCACGGAAATGAGATTATTTTAGGAAAACCAAAATAAGGACAAGATAAAAGTGAAAAGAACAGGGGTTACCTAGAAAGGTTGGAGAACATAATGTTAGTTTAAACTTTGAGTTAGTTTAAACTCTTATGGAGTACAGCAACTGTAATCCATAAAAGTACTCATCTTTAAAAAAAAGTACTCATTTTTCCCACATTAAAGAATGCAAATTTCTCTACTAAAGGACTGACTTTGTATGAAGACAGATTTTGCTCTTTGAGGAGAACAATATTACTTGTTTACCTTGAAAAAACTCAAAATAATGAGCTGTGAGATAACGTTCAGCTGTACCAACCATGGTTTACTACACTGCTTCAAGTGCAAGCTTTCAGTTGCTTATATTTAAAACCAAATTAAATGAATCTAGTAAAAATGACACAATGGGGAAAAAATTAAAATCTACCTAATAATGAGTACTCACACATGCGTGGTGCATGCTAACTAAGTCACTTCAGTCTTATCTGACTCTTTGCAACCCCATAGACCGTGGCCTGCAGAATCATCTGTCCATGGGATTCTCCAGGCAAGAATACTGGAGTGGGTTGCCATTTCCTCTTTCAGGGGATCTCCCCGATCCAGGGACTGAACCCGTGTCTCTTATATCTCCTGCATTACCAAGCAGGTTTTTTCCCATTAGCGCCACCCAGGAAGTGCCAGTGTGTGCTCATGTATAATTAACTGCCATATAGCTATGACAACTAAGGGCTAAATGAGATCAAGTCATCCAATTAAAATCATAAAAGGCTTTGGGGAGACAAGTTTGTCCATTTGTTTATTTATATTAAGGTATAGTTAGCATGGTCCGTATTTTAAAAACTATAAATGACTTTCTGCTAGGTTATATTTACCCATCTATCTTCTTATCTATCTATGCAGATTCATTTTAATCCAAGTACTTAGTTTCTAAGTGATAATACAGAAAAGGTGTGTGTATGTGAGTGTGTGTGTGTGTGTGTGTGTGTGTAAGGAAGGCACTCAAATTAATGCCCTAAATGAGAGAATCTAAGGGAAAACTATACTTATTCTACTTCCTTCTTCCAAAGATAGATTTGCCTTAAAGAGCCATATTTTTCCTTGTATACCTAATGCTGTTGCCTTCACTAGACAATTTATCAAAAACTTTAACATAGTAGAGTTGTAAATTTCACCCTTTCCATCTCTCAGAGTAATGTCTCATGTCCATTCACTCAGAGAAAAAATAACTTTATCAGCTTCAATGCGTTTGAAGGCAAAGTAAGCTAAAATTTACCAAAATTGCTCTGATTTTGTGCCAGGAAATAATCTGGGAAAAGCTAAATCAACTGGGACATTTCAAGTTGAGAAGATAGAAAATTATCTTTTTAAAACAGATATTAGATGCCACAGCTTTGTGGGTATTCTTCTGAGCTAATAATGACTTGAATCATAGGATATGGAATCTGAAGGGAAACTACTTGTTAGCAATTCCTACCACCATCCACCCTCTTTTTTGCAAGAGAGAAAATTGTGATGTCTAAATCATCACCTAAACAAACACTTCTCCATTTTCAAATTAAAAAAAAAAAACACACAAAAACAAAACACTTTATTGCATGAGACAGTATCTTCATTGTGAACAAATGAGAAACAATCCATAATATATGGATTAAGCTGCTGACAACCCACTCCAGTATTCTTGCCTGGGAAATCCCAGGGACAGAGGAGCCTGGCTGGCTACAGTCCATGGGTTCACAAAGAGTTGAACAAGGCTGAAGCAGCTTAGCACAAAGCTTCTGAAAGAAATAATACTAAGCAAGAGAAAAGCTAAATTTGATAGCCCGGGTTTCTCGTATGTGATTAAGTGTTAGCATTAGTTGCTCAGTTGAGTCTGACTCTTTGTTACCCTATGGAGTGTAGCCCGCCAGGCTCCTCTGTCTGTGGGATTCTCCAGGCAATAATACTGGAGTGGGTGGCTATTCCCTTCTCCAGGGGATCTTTCCGACCCAGGGACCAACTGCTCCATTAATATTTAGTCTATTAAAATCAATTCCACGAGCATTAACAAGCTACTATGTGGGAGTGTGGGTGTGGATGGTACCTGTTCTAAATATCTGATCTGTGAAGCTTACAGCTAAAGACACATTTAATAATAAAAAATAATAGGAATAGAAATACATATGCTTATACTCAGTAAAAATTCCCCACAGGAGCTTTTTCTCATATTTGAATCCAAAGTCCCTTTAAAAATCTGGTTTAACAGAACAGTTCCAAGAATACCACAAGCATGTTCATACTGGTAACTTTCTATCAGAAAGGATCAGAAAGAGAACAGTCTGGTCTACAAAAGATCTGGAGAGGGGGAAAAGATGCATGTATTATTATATTCTTTGAAGAAATAGAACAGTTCTTTATCTAAAGCTTCTAAGCAATGTGAATATCTTCAGTAAGTGAAGAGGCATTCTCCAAACTTTCATACTTAGAAATGCATCAGTTGCAAGAACTAGAAAGTTAGACAATAAGGAAATTTCCAAGATCTAGCTGTTTATGAGAACAAAGTGTTTTATAAACAGGGACATTAAACGCCTCTGCTAAAATTGAAAGGACACTGTCTAAAACATACAGTCTATCACTGTGCTGAGTAATAATTACTCATTCATTTTTCTTGCTGGAAATACACCTGCAGCATTTAAATTCAAGGAAGTTGAATCCTCAGTAAAGCCATTTTGAGAAGAAGCCAGCACATACTATACGATTCATAACTCTTTGTCGAGAATATGCCCTGTAGAGCTAGTGGCCCTCTTAAAGAAAGACTTTTGATTTGCAGTAACTAGAGGCTTAGTGAAAGTGAAAGTGTTAGTCACTCAGTCATGTCTGACTGTTTGCGATCACATGGACTGTAACCTGTTACTCTGTCCATGGGACTCTCTAGGCAAGAACACTGGAGTGGATTGCCCTTCCCTCTTCCAGGGAATTTTCCTGACCTAGGGATTGAACCCGGGTGTCCCGCTTTGCAGGCAGATTATCTACCATTTGAGCCTCCAGGTCTTAGGTCTTGGGCAAAATAATGGCCTGCTGTGGCTTATTGAGTTTCTCTCCTAGAAATTTTGAGCAGACATTGAAAGTGTGGTGGTGATTATAACTCAAGTAAGGAGTTATGTAGGGAGGTTTTCTAATAATCAGCTTGTCACAGCCTTGCAGGTTCAGGCCATGCTAAATTTATTTTTTCTTCTTTCTATAACCACATGAAAAAAGTGAAAGTGAAGTCGTGTCTGACTCTTTGTGACCCCATGGATTGTAGCCTGGCAGGCTCCTCTGTCCATGGGGATTCTACAGGCAAGAAACCTGGTGGGGGTTGCCATTCCCTTCTTCAGGGGATTTTTCCGATCCAGGGATGGAACCCAGGTCTCCTGCATTGCAGGCAGATTCTTTACCATCTGAGCCACCAGGGAAGCCCTGTAATCACAATACCCAGGCCAATTCTAACCAAAATAAAAACACTTAATCCTCATTCTACATCCAAATTTCTCCAACTTTCCGCAAAGGCCTTAACAGCCATTTTTGGTTCACAAATTGAGCCATTGAGATGTGCCGTTGCTCCATCTTTAACAGGCAATCCCTGCAACTCTGCCCGTCATTCCCTGCTTGAATTTTGTCTTTTCCAAAACATCATCCAGGTGGAATCATACATTGTGTAGCCATTTCAAATTGGCTTCTTTCACTTACTAATATGCATTGAAGCTTCCTCCATGTTTTTCTTTCTCTTTTTTAAGTTTATTTATTACTTTTGGCTTCTCTGGGTCTTCATTACAGTGTGCTGGCCTTTCTCTAGTTTCAGTGGGCGGGGTTACTCTCTAGTTGTGGTGCACAAGTTTCCCACGCCAGGGGCTTCTCTTGTTGCAGAGTATCGGTTCTAGGGAGCATGGCTTTCAGTCGTTGCAGTGCACAGGCCTAGTTATCCCGCGGCATGTGGAATCTTCCCAGACCAGGGAATGAACCCATGTCTTCTGCATTGGCAGGCGAATTCCTAACCATTGGACCATCAGGGAAGTCCTTGAATAGTTGAAATTATTATCGAGACCATTGGAGATTCACATGCCACTTCTAAGAAACAATAGAGATAACCTTTGCCCAGTCTCCCCAGTGATAAGTAATATTTTACAATACTGCAGGATTCTATCCCACCCAGGATACTGACATCACTACAACCCACTGAGCTTATTCAGATTTTCCTAATTTGCACGCATATTTGTGTGCATGTGTTTAGTTCTGTGCTTGTGTTCATTTTTGAAAAATAATTTTACCTATAATAAATGGAGTACTTGCTATCTGCCTGGCATTGTTCTAACTTCTTTATGTGTATAATCTTGTCCATTACTCATGGATTAAGTACTCTACTGGGCTGACCTAGTGGCTCGGATGGTGAAGAATCTGCCTGCAATGCAGACCAGAGTTTGATCCCTGGGTTGGGAAGATTCCCTGAAGAAGGAAATGGTTCTCCACTCCAGTATTCTTGCCTGGAGAATTCCCTGGACAGAGAAACCTGGCAAGCTACAGTCCACGGGGTCACAAGGAGTTGGACAGGACTGAGCAGCTAACACTTTCACTTTCACTTGGCCGCGTTTTACAGATGAGAGGGTCTAAATGATGTGGCAGGGGCAAAGCAGGGCCAATTCTCTTTACCACCAGGCCGCACACCTCTCGTTACTACAGAGCCCCTTCCGGTTACAATGTTCAGCCCTATAGAACCAGACCGTGTTCAGAGGGCATGAGGCCAGGAATATGCTTCTGAAATAGCTATAAAAGTCAATGTCAGTCGCACTCGCTCTCTGTGATGGCCCACACTGTGTCTGTAGAGGGTGCTTCTCTCTGGACCTAAATAAATCCATTTCTTACCTATAGAAAAAAAAAGTCAATGTCTCTTACAGAGGATTTTTAGGACAGTGAAATTATTCTATCTGATACTCTAATGGTAAGTATAAAAATTTATGCATCTTTCAAAACCCATAAAACTGTGGAACAGAAAAAGGGAACCCTAAGTGAAGCATGGGCTTTAGTAAATAATAATGTATCAATGTTGGTTCATCAATTGTAATAAATATACCACACTACTGCAATATGTTATTAAAGAGGGAAGGAAGCGAATGGGAACTCTGTACCTTTGCTCATTTTTTCTGTAAACCTAAAAACAATTTTTCTGTAAACTAACTCTAAAAAATACTCTTAATTTATAAAATAGTAATAGACTCAGAGACAGAAAACAAACTTATGGTTGCTGCTGTTCAGTCACCCAGTTGTGTAGGATTTGGGGACCCCATTGACTGAAGCACACCAGGACTCTCTGTCCCTCACCATCTCCTGAAGTTTGCTCAAGTTCATGTCCATTGCATCAGTGATGTTATCCAGCATCTTATGGTTACCAGAAGGGAAAGGGAAGGAGGAATAAATTAGGAGTCTGGGATTAAATTATACACACTACTAAACATAAAATAGATAGCCAACAAGGACCTACTGTATAGTCTAGGGAACCATACTCAATATCTGTAATAAGCTGTGATGGAAAAGAATCTAAGAAAGAAATACATATATATATATAACTTAATCACTTTGCTGTACACCTGAAACTAACACAAGATTGCAAACCAACTGTATTTAATTAAAATTTTAAAAATAATAATCTATTCATTTTATAAAAGGTTTTAAAGAGTCAATGGCTCTTTCAGATGGACCTAATCACAAAGTAACTGAAAATGCTTTTATCTTTGGAAATCTCCAAACTGTGGTCACTGAGCATTTATATTTCGTGAGCCATCTTGGGTTATCTGAAGTGGCAGGAAAAGAGTGACAAAAACTCAGGCACTTAGAGTGTGCCCTGGGGATGTGTGCAGCTTTTTTCCCCTTCCACATCTTTCCCTGCATGGACCTCCGTGGCTGAGCAGAACGAGGGCAGGCAGAGGAAAGTGTCTGTAATTCCCATCCATTCCTGAGCCCTGCGGAATCTGAACTTATGCTTACTGTGTTGTCACTTGAACATTCAATCTTAACTGTCAAGACGTTCTTCAAGGCAGAGAAAGGACTTCAACATGGTATGCCAAAATCTCTTTTCCATACACTTTTTGGCAGCTATGAAAGAAAATGCTGCTCCTATTCTCAAAAATACTGTTTTTATGTTCCTGTGGAAATTCACGAAGGGGATATTATATTTAATCTTTACCACAGAAGAAATACTCATTTCTGATGGAAATAATACTAGACATGGATATCATGGAAAATATTATGTAAGCTTTTATACTGAGTGGGAAATCCACTCTGTACCTCTAGAGTATTGTACACCCACCAATCAGGAGGCTGGCCAATGACTACCCACTGTGGAACTTGTTCCTTTGACAAACGTGCTGTGCTCCAGGCAAACTTACCTCTACACATTATCATATAAAACCTGAGACACAGATTAATCTTAGCAGCTATTTGGAGGAAGATATCTGAACATACCTCAGCCTCCTCCGCCCCAAATCACAATCCAATATTAACTCATAATCTTTTTCATTGGCTTTGGTAATTGTACCCTTTGAAGACAATCTATGAATATGCATAGAGCCCTTAGGCACCTTAATTGCCATTTCATCCAATTAACAAGTTATTAAAAATGCTTCGTGTGAGTACCTCTTCCCTTTTCCTTTCATCACCAAAGAGTGAGCAGAGCCTGTAAGGATGAAGGGCAGGAAGCAGTCACAGCAATGGCAGATAACAAAGGTATCAAAAACAAACAGCCAACTTCATCCCATTTCACTTTTTTAAAAATATCTTTTTTTTTTCAATTTTCTAAAATTTTTGGCTCCACAATATAGCATGTCAGATCTTAGTTCCCTGACTAGGGATCAAACCCACACTCCCTACATTGGAAACTTGGAGTCTTAACCACTGGATCACCAGAGAAGTCCGTAAAAAACATTTGTTTATTTGGCTGTACTGGCTTTTAGTTGCGGCATGCAGTAATCTTCCATCTTCATTGTAGCATGCAGGATTTTTTGTTGCGATATGTGGGATCTAGTTCCCTGACGAGGTATTGAACCTGGGCCGCCTGGATTGGGAGCTTGGAGTCTTAATCACTTGACCACCTGGGAAGTCCTCTCCCATCTCACTTTGTCACTTGACCCTCTAGGTTTAGGTTTTAATGATCAATTCTTCTCCTTTACTAGTTCTTAGGGGACTAGTCTGGAGAAGGCAATGGCACCCCACTCCAGTACGCTTGCCTGGAAAATCCCAGGGACGGGGGAGCCTGGTAGGCTGCCGTGTATGGGGTCACACAGAATTGGACATGACTGAAGCGACTTAGCAGTAGCAGGAGACTAGTCATGAGATGTTCCTGAAGTTTCAGTACGTTGCTTGAGTCATTTTTACGAAGAGTGTTATGGACAGATTATTTTCAGTGCAAATGAGAAGCAGATCATACTTACAGCTAAATTGGCAGAGAGATCCATTTAATACTGCAATCAGCTTTTTCCTCACTCATCCATGGAAGGAAATGGGCATAGTTAGCCTCAAGAAAAGGAACCTGACTTGAGAGAACAATCAAATAAATATATTTTAAGGGACTTCTACTTCCTATCACAACCAGGATGGCTATCAAGTTAACCTATGATAATGAACAACCCTCAAATCTCCATGACTCCGTCCAGGTTTATTTTTCTTCATGAAATGCGTCCAGCATGGGTCAGCAGAGTCTCCATGTCGTTTAGTCTCCCAGGTTCCAGGATGATAAAGACTTCATGCTAATTCATGTTCCCACCATCTCTGAGGCTTCCCTTGTAGCTCAGTCAGTAAAGAATCTGCCTGCAGTGTGGGAGACCCAGGTTCACTCCCTGGGTTGGGAAGACCCCCTGGAGAAGGAAATGGCAACCCACGCCAGTATCCTTACCTGGAAAATCCCATGGACAGAGGAGCCTGGTGGGCTGCAGTTCATGGGATTGTGAAGAGTCGGGCACGACTGAGTGACTAACACTTACTTATTTACCATCTCTGAAAAAAATGTGCAGTCGGTACCACCAATTAAATGCTTCTACTTGGAAGTGGCACATGTCACTTCCACTCATATTTTATTGGCTGAAGTCAAGTCACCAGCCATACTTAACTTTAAGGGGACAGGAAATTGCGATCTTAACAGGGACCCAGAAGGAGGAAAATCAGAATATTTGTGAGTAATTGTTACCATACTGCCTATTCCCTGTGACTGACTCAGGAGTTTAATGATACAGTGTGGTTTGAGAATTTAGCATTGAGTGTGTGACTCTACGAAAGTGGACCCTGAAGGTCTATGACAAGATCTAGTGTCTTGTGGGAGAAAGCTATTTAACTAATAAGTTGGCTTTGTGGTCCCCAACTTGTCACATTTGCTGTAATCCAAGGAAGGTGATAAAACCTGTATCTCTTATAAGCATACTTAGTTGTCCCTTATGAGAACTTTCTATTGTTTTAGGAACTAAGAAAAGCTTTGTCTTCCATTGAGGAGTTGGCATGTTTCCAGTTGGAAATTAATTAGAATCTGTTGACTCTGCAGAGAACTAGGTTATAAGCTTTGAATCAGCCCCAAGAGTTAACCTATTTTCTTATCTGGTTTTAACCTTGTTTCTTCCACTGTAATTAATTGTAAAACAATGGTATTATATTTGTCCTTTAGATAAACTACCTCCAGCCATTGTCAGAGATGGAGAATGAACAAAGAATTGGAAGTCGGGGCCGGGGCGGTGGGGGGGGGGGGACTTGTCATTTTGTTAAAAACAATAGCTTTCCTGGTGATGATGTTGTATTATAGTAATGGGCTTTCCAGGTGGTGCGAGGAGTAAAGAACCCTCCTGTCAAAGAAGGAGATGTAAAGAGACGTGGGTTTGATCCTTGGGTGGGGAAGATCCCCTGGAGGAGGGCATGGCAACCCACTCCAGCAGTCTTGTGTAGAGAATCCTTTGGACAGAGGAGCCTGGTGGGCTAATAGGGTCGCAAAGAGTCAGACACGACGGAGTGACTAAGCACCCATGCACTATAGTAATGCAAGATGTTGCTACTGGGGGCAACTGTGCGAAGGATATACAGGGTTCCTGTGAGTTACTTCTTACAACTGCATGTGAATCTGGAATTATCTCAATGTTAAAAGCTTTTTTAAAAAAAAATCTACAATAGCTTCCAAAGATGCTGCTAGTGCAGGTGCTTTAAGTTATTTTAAAGGACTTGAAAATGTCAAGATTCTCTTTCAAACCAATAATGTAATGAAATTCCCAATTTACCATGCAGTGGGAATCATTGTGGCAATGACTTGAAACCACAGACAAGGGATATTTCCATGAATTACTTAAAAAGAAAAGACACAAGATTCATATATTTAAAATTGAGATGCATCGCTGAAGTCTCCCCACCTCCACCACTGTCATGTCAAAGTCAGAGTTTCCCAAAGAACTCAAACAGCTACAAAACTCTCCGTCAGACATCTGAGCTTTGAAACAACCGATGAGAGCCTGAGGAGCCATTTTGAGCAATGGGGAACGCTCACAGGCTGTGTGGTGATGAAGGCTTCAAACACCAAGCACTCCAGAAGCTTTGGGGTTGTCACGTGTACCACGGTGGGGAAGGTGGATGCGGTCATGAAGGCAAGGCCATGCAAGGCGATGGAAGAGTTGTGGAGCCCAAGGGCCATCTCAGGAGAAGATTCTCAAAAATCTGGTGCCCACTTAACTGTGAAAAAAAGATTTTTATGGTTGGCACTAAAGAAGACACTGAAGAACATTACCTGAGAGATTATTTTGAACCATATGGGGAAACTGAAGTGTTTGAAATCATGACCGACTGAAGCAGTGGCAAAAAGAGAGGCTTTGTTTTTGCAACCTTTGATACTATGACTCCATAGACAAGACTGTCATTCAGAAATTCCACCCTGTGAATGGCCACAACTGTGAAGTAAGGAAAGCCCCATCCAAGCAAGAGATGGCTAGAGTTTCATCCAGCCAAAGAGGTGAAAGAGATTCTGGAGACTTTGGTGGTGGTTGTCGAGGTGGTTTCAGTGGGAATGACAACTTCGGTCATGGTGGAAACTTCAGTGGTGACGGTGGCTTTGGTGGCAGCTGTGATGATGATGGATATGGTGGCAGTGGGGACAGCTATAATGGATTTGGTGATGATGGAAGCAGTGTTCGAGGTGGCAGAATCTACAATGATTTTGGCAACTACGACAATCAGTCTTCTTGGACCCATGACAGGAGGAAACCAGAGGACAAAGGTCAGGCCCTTGCAGTGGTTGAGGCCAGTACTCTGCCAAATCTTGAAACCAAGATGGCCAGGGTCGTTCCAGCAGCAGCAGTAGCTGTGGCAGTGGCAGAGGTTTTAATTACTGCTGGGAAACAAAGCTTAGCAGGAGAGGAGAGCCAGAGAAGGGACAGGGAGGCTACAGATTACAACAGATTTGTGAACTCAGCCAAGCAGAGTGGTGACAGGGCCTAGCTGCTACAAAGAAGACACGTTTTAGATAATACTCACGTGTATGGGCAAAAAACCTGAGGGCTATACTTGTGACTAATTGTATAACAGCTTATTTTAGTTTCTGTTCTGTGGAAAGTGTAAAGCATTCCAACAAAGGGTTTCAATGCAGGTGTGGTTTTTTTTTTTTTTTTTTTTTTTTTTTTTGCACCCATGCTGTTGATTGCTAAATAAAATAGTCTGATCGTGACGCTGAATAAATGTGTATTTTTTTCAATGTGCTGTGTAAAGTTAGTCTACTCTGAAGCCATTTTGGTAAATTACCCTCAGTGTGAAGTTAGAATTCCTTCAGAGTAATGCCAGTTTCCATTTGAAATTTATTTACAACCTGCTTTGATGGAGAAGCTGCTGTCTTCAGAACCTTGGTGTAGTTGAACTGACAGTTATGTGTTGTGACCTGGAGTTCATTGTTAGAAGGGTCACCCATGAAAAGTCATGGAGCTTCTGTTTTTTTGTTTCATCATTGATGATTGTTGGCAATATATCTAAATTGAGTATATATGTATGCAATATACCTAAACTGAGTTATGGTATCAGATAAAGTTATAGATGGGAATGAAGCTTCTGTATCATCCATTATCATGGATAATCAATAAAAGATTTAATACCCTCTTGAAAAAAAAAAGTGAGTACTCTCTGCCTGTTTTCCTTTCTCTCCTCTCTCTGCTTTCTGTCCCCTTACTTCCTTTTCTCCTTCCCTCTCTTTCTCCCTTCCTCCTTTCTTTGTTTCTTTCTTTCTTCTTTCTTACATTTTTCCTTTTGAAACACAATTGAATCCCTCCTATTGCTAAAACTATGGTAAGCAGTTGATAAAGAAGACAGAAAATGTGTCTGCCCACATAGTGCTTATAATTTAAAGGAGGAGACAGTAAAATTACAGCTTTGATGCATGCTTAGAGTAAAATTAAGAGAGGGCTGGGATGAGGTAAGGGGAGTGAGGAGCTGCTCTAGACAAGGTCATCTGAGAAGAGGAAGGAGAGAGAGAGAGAGATTTGCATATTTTTGAGAATCCTTAAAACTACCGCACAATTGCACTCATCTCACATGCTAGTAAAGTAATGCTCAAAATTCTCCAAGCCAGGCTTCAGCAATACGTGAACCGTGAACTTCCTGATGTTCAAGCTGGTTTTAGAAAAGGCAGAGGAACCAGAGATCAAATTGCCAACAGCTGCTGGATCAGGGAAAAAGCAAGAGAGTTCCAGAAAAACATCTATTTCTGCTTTATTGACTATGCCAAAGCCTTTGACTGTGTGCATCACAATAAGCTGTGGAAAATTCTGAAAGAGATGGGAATATCAGACCACCTAACCTACCTCTTGAGAAATCTGTATGCAGGCCAGGAAGCAACAGTTAGAACTGGACATGGAACAACAGACTGGTTCCAAATAGGAAAAGGAGTCCGTCAAGGCTGTATACTGTCACCCTGCTTATTTAACTTCTATGCAGAGTACATCATGAGAAACATTGGACTGGAAGAAACACAAGCTGCAATCAAGATTGCCAGGAGAAATATCAATAACCTCAGATATGCAGATGACACCACCCTTATGGCAGAAAGGAAAGTGAAGAGGAACTCAAAAGCCTCTTGATGAAAGTAAAAGAGGAGAGTGAAAAAGTTGGCTTAAAGCTCAACATTCAGAAAACGAAGATCATAGCATCTGGTCCCATCACTCCATGGGAAATAGATGGAGAAACAGTGGAAACAGTGTCAGACTTTATTTTGGGGGGCTCCAAAATCACTGCAGATGGTGATTGCAGCCATGAAATTAAAAGACGCTTACTCCTTGGAAGGAAAGTTATGACCAACCTAGATAGCATATTCAAAAGCAGAGACATTACTTTGCCGACTAAGGTCCATCTAGTCAAGGCTATGGTTTTTCCTGTGGTCATGTATGGATGTGAGAGTTGGACTGTGAAGAAGGCTGAGCGCTGAAGAATTGATGCTTTTGAACTGTGGTGTTGGAGAAGACTCTTGAGAGTCCCTTGGACTGCAAGGAGATCCAACCAGTCCATTCTGAAGGAGATCAACCCTGGGATTTCTTTGGAAGGAATGATGTTAAGCTGAAACTCCAGTACTTTGGCCACCTCATGCAAAGAGTTGACTCACTGGAAAAGCCTCTGATGCTGGGAGGGATTGGGGGCAGGAGGAGAAGGGGACGACAGAGGATGAGATGGCTGGATGGCATCACTGACTCGATGGACGTGAGTCTGAGTGAACTCTGGGAGATGGTGATGGACAGGGAGGCCTGGCGTGCTGCGATTCATGGGGTAGCAAAGAGTCAGACACGACTGAGTGACTGAACTGAACTGAAAGGTGACCAGTTTGGTTGGAAGATGGTTGGCTAGGAAAAGGCAAAGATTATCTTGGAAACATTGTGGGCAAAGCAAAAGTGTACTGACTCCAAGCATTGTTATAGGCGACTGTCAGCTCAGACTGACATAATTACTGATATTTGTTCTAAATTAAACAAGTACATTGTTGAACCAATGGAACTTTAAGTAGTCATTGTCTCTCTGATATACTGTTCACATATTCTTCCATATTCATTTTCCAAAGAGAAAGCTAATGAATAAGAAGGGAAGTGATTACAAAATGGGATAGAAAAGTTGGAGAAGGAAATGGTAACCCACTCCAGTGTTCTTGCCTGGAGAATCCCAGGGACAAGGGAGCCTGGTGGGCTGCCGGCTATGGGGTTGCACAAAGTCGGACACGACTGAAGTGACTCAGCAGTAGCAGTAGCAGAGAGCCCTAGGTATCTAAAGTAGCAGCAATAAGGAAAGTCCTTTTGTTGATACACATAGGACACAATGTAAATTTATTATGATTCTCAGAGCCACTCTTTCCATGGGGATGGATATTCTGCTCCTAGCATCTCGTTCCATCTGCCCCAAATTCTGCTAAACATATTTGTAATCTATTTATTTTATTATTAGAAATATAAGGCCTAAATCCCTTGCAAAAACACTATGATTTAAATTTACATTAAAGACTAAAAGACTATTTTGGAGAGAGGTCACCTCCGAAGCGTGGAGAAGGAATGGCGATAGATGAGAGGATATTAGGATATCAAGGGAACTAAGCTTTTTTTCTTAGGGCATGTAGCATCTTAGCTCCCCAACTAGGGATCAAACCTATATCCCCTGCATTGGAGGCCTGGAGTTTTAACCACTGACCTACCAGGGAATTCTCAAGGACTAAAATTTCATGGTAACATTTTATTTATTAATATGGTGAGATGGGTACATGGATGATAAAGGTATTAATCTTTATAATGTTTTGGATTTTTGTGTAGGTAATTGCTTTCTCTCGTTTAAAGTTTTTATTTATTTATTTATTTTTGGCTACACTGGCTCTTCGTTGCTGTGCTTAACCCTTTCTCTAGCTGGCTTGTGTGGGCTTCCCGTTGTGGTGCCTTCTCTTGTTGCAGAGCATGAGCTCTAGGATACGTGAGCTTCAATAGCTGTGTCACACAGACAGGCTTTGTTTACCTACAGCATGTGGCATCGTCCCAGACCAGGAATCAAACCCATGTCCCCTCCATTGGCAGGTGGATTCTTAACCACAGGACCATTAGGGAAGTCCAGATGATTACCTCCTGACTGTGTCCTAAGAGTAATCTTTAAGCAAGTTAGCTCTTAAAATAGAAAAATTAAAGGAGAGGGGACAGAAGGAAAGGGCTATGGGAAAGACTGAGTCTACTAATGAGAGATTTCTCAGACTTGAAGAAACTTAGAGATTTAAACAGTTGACTAAAGGAAGCCCTCCTTTTTAGAGCAGTTAGTCTGTTCATGGTCATGGGACCAGTTGGTGGAGCTAGAGGAGGAAACAGGGGGTCAGAGCTTCAAGTCAAGAACTCCTGACTTCAAGCTGTTGTCCAAGAATTGCACGACAACTGCCTGGGATTTCCTTTTTGTTTTATCACTGTTGATACCAAATTTCATTTTAGTGACACAACTACTATCTGGAAGTTAGAAGTATACTTGTTATTTAATGGCAAACTGGAGAACGTATTTTAAACAAGGATGACAAGGGACTCTTCTGGTCCTCAGCAGGGTTTCCCGGGTGGCTCACATGGTAAAGAATCTGCCTGCAGTGAGGGAGACCCAGGTTCGATCCCTGGGTCAGGAAGATCCCCTGGAGAAGGCAATGGCAACCCACTTCAGTATTCTTGCCTGGATAATCCCGTGGTCAGAAGAGCCTGGCAGGCTGCAGTCTATGAGGTCACAAAGAGTGGAACCTGACTGAGTGACTAACACAGGCACAGTAGAGCAAGGAACATGTTTCTGGTAGGAGCCCAACCCAGCTGACTTTGCCTCCCAGCACCCTAGTCTCTGGTTCTGAAAACCTACCACCCTCAGAACTGGGGAAGGAAAACTCATCGGGATCACTTGGGGTCAGCACTACATCTCCACTGCCCCCCAAGAATACTCGAGTTCCTCAGGTTATCAACCAACCGTCACTGGCAGAGAACTTACTTTGATATAAAAGGAAGAACTTAATCAGGTTAGTGTTCCAAGAAACTTCAGAACAGCTGCAACTTGGCTGAAAATCTTGTTTATCTTGTTGATCTCTTTAATTGTGCCTATAAGCCCAGAGACCCTCTGATGGCTCTAATATAAAGAATAAATGGTGTATGGGAATCCAGTAATTAAGTTTCCTTTCATTTCCTGTGTGGTAATTTTTATGGAGACCACCATGATAATTTTCTCTCTTGAGGCTGAGACAGAAAGGAAGTGCCAGGAGAAAACTCAGAAGGAATGAGCAATTCAGGAAGTGCATCAATTTCATAATCAAACCTGCACATGTTGGGTTTCAAGCGGACTCAAGACTAGTTGGAGCACAGTGATCTAAAATCACTTCAACTTCAGGACAAATGCCTTTGTTGATAAAATTGATTATGCCTTTCACATGAATCCTTTTCCAGAAACTCCTTGATGGTCCGGTGGTTAGGACTCTGGGCTTTAATTGCTGAGGGCTTGGGTTCAATCCCTGGTGGGGAAACTAAGATTCCACAAGTGGTGTGATGTGGCCAACAAACAAATAATAATATCAGAGGGAAGAAAGAGATACAATATAAACAAAATAAAGAATATCTATATAAAACCAACAGCAAATATTTTTTAAAAATAACCTAAACAAATGAAAATTTTTTCCCACCCCACAGTAGTTTCTCAGTAGTATGCACCTCTATTTGGTGTTTACTGAGAAATGTTTTGATCACCACTTTCAAAAGTGAATGTGCAAATGAATTATTGGGTTAAAATGCAGATTCTGATTCAGTAGACAGAGAATGAGGTGGTTGGATGTCATCACTGACTCAATGAACATGAGTTTGAGCAAACACAAGGAGATAGTAAAGGACAGGGAAACCTGGCAGGCTGCAGTCCATGGGGTCACAAAGAGACACGACTGAGTGACTGAACAACAGCAACAAGATCTGAGATTCTGCATTTCAAGGGGATGGGCCTGAGATTTTGCTTGTTTTGTTTTGTTTTGTTTTTGCCACACTGAGTCATATGTGGGATCTTAGTTCACCAGCTAGGGATGAATCTGTGCCCACTGCCGTGGAAGTGTGGCGTCTTACCACTGGACTACCAGGAAAGTCCCAGATTCTGCATTTCTAGAGAGTGCCTAGGAGATGCCCATAGTGCTGGCCTGGGTTTTAGATAAGCTCTAAACTCATCCAACAGTTACTGTTTTATATTTCAAAAGACATTCTTTGAAAATAATAAATTAATCCAAACAACTGGAAACTAGGATGAGTTTCAATGCTAAAGGCTCATGTCTCTTTGGGCCAAGAAGAAACTTTTGTGAGTTGAGATCAAGAGCAAGCTGGTAGACAAAAGCAGTGCCAGGCAAGATGCCACCTGATTGGGAAGCAAGGCTTATTTGGAATTACTTAGTCCATGGGTTATGGCAAACTCAGGTCTCATCAAGGTCGTTTTCAAAATGAATGGTTACAGTCCGGTTGATGGGGTCCAGCAGTAATCATAATGGAGCAAGAGGCAGTGATTTTGTTCCAAAGGTGTCAATCTGGATGGAAAATGGATCCATCTATGTATTGATAGGAAGAGACAATGTACAGGCTTAAGAAGGTGGCTGAACCTCAGTCAGATGGGCTGTGGCTGTGAGCACAATGACTCCCACAAAGAACTGTACCAGAGCAGAAATCCAGTCTATCAGAAAGAGTGGACATGCATGTTGAGGGTTAGGGAAAAAGCACAGTTGGATCCACAGGGTCATCCAAGAGACACCAGATGCTAGGATTAGGACAGCAAAGCTAATTTCATGCCCCTGAATTTCAAATGTTAAATGCACTTTGAGACCTGTTTCCAACTAACTCATGAATTAGATGAGATTAAATTAATTGATGCTTTTGAACTGTGATGTTGGAGAAGACTCTTGAGAGTCCCTTGGACTGCAAGGAGATCAAACCAGTCAATCCTAAAGGAAATCAGTGCTGAATATTCATTGGAAGGACTATTGCTGAAGTTGAAGCTCCAATACTTTGGCCACTTGATGAGAAGAACTGACATTTGAAAAGACCCTGCTGCTGGGAAATATTGAAGGCAGGAGGAGAAGGGGACGACAGAGGATGAGATGGTTGGATGGCATCACCAACTCGATGGACATGAGTTTGAGTGAACTCTGGCAGTTGGTGATGGACAGGGAGGCCTGGTGTGCTGCAGTCCACGGGGTTGCAAAGAGTCAGACACCACTGAGTGACGGAACAGAAAATTAGATGAGACGTCTTCAATGCTTGGAGGTAAGTGGTGTTTCAAGAAAAAGTGGGAGCTGCCAGATATGGTATCTGAACACTACATAGAATGTTTAAGACCCACTACTTTTATATGATTAAAGAATTTTGCTCTGGGAAGAGAAGAGAATGAGGAAGATGCAATTCTTTGAAGAGTTACTGGTCAAGTGGGAGTGGGAACTTTGACACAAGTAAGTTCTCATGAGCAGAGCTGTCTGTGGGCTTCATATCCTCAGCTGAATAGTAGCCATTCAAATCAGGAATTACAGGACTTCCCTGGGGTCCAGTGGCTAAGACTCCAAGCCCCCAGTGCAGGGGACCCAGGTTCCATCTCTGATGAGGGAACTAGATCCCACATGCTGAAACTAAGAGTTTACATGCCCCAACTAAAGACCTGGTGCAGCCAAATAAATAATTGATAAAAACTAAATAAATTTTAAAAATAAGTAAATTTTAAAAAATCAGTGACTAGCAAGAAGAATAATTGTTGAATTGAGTTAGGAGGATTACTGACATTAAAGAGAGGTTGCATTGAACTAGGGTGGGGAAAAACTCTTGCAGAAAATACAAACATTTACCTCGCGATTATGACAAAAGCCAGGCCAAGAAAAATACTGTTTCTTTTCAAAGGAAACATGAAATTACCTTTTCCTATGTGAAAACCAAACTGATGAGGAGTTCCTTTAGAAGTTTTCTGTCCCCATCACTTAACCTCATCCAGCTTCTTATTGCCTTTCAGATTCCCTTGTCAAATCTTACTGGAGAAACAGACTCATTGATTCTCTTTACTCAGGAATTTACAAAGACTGTCTTGCAAAATATAACTTTAATATATGGGGTATATTCCTACCTATCTTGGTAAATAAAAGTCCAAATGACTACAAAGATGATTCCTAAATTGAGCATGGTAGTGAAAGTATCAGTAAGTATGGGGTTGAACCTGGTTGTCATGCTATGTCAAGTCAGCAGGGTCCAGGTGACTCTGTGATGTTCATCATAGCCTAGTGAATCTGTGAAACTGATTTTTATCATCAGAGTGGTTGTTTACCTGACAAAATAACCCCATCACTTAATTATACCAAAAAGGGAGTTCTTAACATCTATTTTTGGCCACATTGCATCCTCAATCAATTGGCATTGATTCAGGTCAAAAACACTAAGTCAACAGTATTTTATGGAGTATTTAACGACCCATCAATAAAAAAATAGTTTCCTCACTGATGCCTGAAATTTCACTGGTGATGTTTGTCTTCATTTAGTCAGTATAGGTTGTATAACATAACTAGCCCTGAAATTCTTAAAAAACTATTGCCAGTTCTTTATGCAATGAACAACTTTCTGAAAGCTAGGCATGCCTTAGGTTAGATACTTGAGTCAAAAGAAAATAATACAGTAAGTCCCCTATATACAAACAGGTTTCATTCCAAGAGCTCATTTTTAAGTTCAATTTGTTCAACAAAGTTAGCCTAGTACCCAACTAACACCACTGGCTTCCTAGCACTGTACTGTAATAGGTTTATAGTACTCTTCACATAAGTAATACATAAAAGAAAAACACACAAAAAAGAAAGAAAACACTTCTAACATTCCAGTACAGTAGCTTGAAAGGTACCATAGTATAGTACAACAGCTGGCTTAGAGGGGCTGACATCAAGTCAACAGGCGAGAAGAGTTACTGACTGGAGCAGGGAGAGGAGATGGGAGATGGTAGAGCTGAAGGATCATCAGCAATAGGAGATGGAGGGCAAGTGGCAACTTCACTCACCCCTGACCCTGATGTTGATGAAATGCACATTCACATCTTTGAAAGACTGCAACTTGAAGGTTCATATGTAGGGAACTTACTAAATAGGACATGATTTTCTTCTCTAGAAGAGGGACCCATAAGAGTGTTAAAAATAGTTTATTAGTGTACTAGTCAGGGTTCTATAGAGAAACAGAACCAATATATCTAGCACCTATATGGTACTTATACATAATGCATGCATGCTAAGTCGTGTCCAACTCTTTGCAACCTCCTGGACTATAGCCTGCCAGGCTCCTCTATCCGTGGGATTTCCCAGACGAGAATATCGGAGTGGATTACATTCTCTTCTCCAGGGAATATTCCTGACCCAGGGATCGAAACCAGCATCACCAGTGACTCCTGCATTGGAGATTCTTTATCACTGAACCACCTGGGAAGTCCTGTGCGTAATGTATTAGTTCAGTTCAGTTCAGTCACTCAGTTGTGCCCGACTCTGAGACCCCATGGATTGCAGCTGGCCATGCTTCCCTGTCCTTCACCAACTCCCGGAGCTGGCTCAAACTCATGTCCATCAAGTCAGTGATGCCATCCAACCATCTCATCCTCTGCTGTCCCCTTCTCCCTCTGTGTACCATTATCAAGGATATTGATGAGAAATGTTTAATAGATTATTGTAACTATCTTTGAAAACAAATGCAGCTTAATCTCTTTTTAACCAGTTTTGTTTAAAAACAGATATATTGCATTCAGGATACAATCAACCTGAATACTGAAACTCTAAAGTATTTCTGTAAGTGAATCTCATAGATTTTTCAAAAATCCTTAGTGATGAATAAAGACCTTTGAAGAGAATGAACCATGGTTTCAATCAACACTATCCCTTCTGCCTACAGACACAGTTAGAGAACAAATATGCACAGAAGGGTCTATATCTTGGCTGTGGGTTTTTTGGTTGCAGGAATGTGATCCTAAGTTGTCACTATCTTAAATAAAGTCAGGCTATAATAGAATATTTCATCTGAAGATATGGTGTCAAGCAACTATGAAAGGTCTTATATGTGGAATCAATTCTTGATTCAAAAAATATGCTTAAGATCAAACTGAATCAGTATAAACAGAAAAATAATGACAAAGGCTGAAAATTCTCCCCTAAATTTATTTTTTCTTCTTCTGTTAGTAAACTGATGTAGAAGAGACACTTTGTACCCTGAAGGAGACTGCTGTCGCATCTGATAAATCATATAAGCTCCAGTGAATGTATGTCATCACCCTCAGGAATGACAGGTCTATCTTTGTCACCCTTGTGGGATTTGAGCACTGACACTGTCAGAGAACTTGACTAATAACCTTCACCTGGACCTTTCAAACTCTGCACTTCTTGATAAAGATCGTGATAAAGGACAATATTTTCACAGGTTGACAGGGTCAGGAGAAGAGGGTCACTGAGGACTTTGACACTTTTAAGTTCAGTTTACAGAAGGCTGTGAGAAACCTTAAGTTTTGCTGCACTTACAATTGTCGGGATGAATCACAAGAAAATGAATATGTGACCCTCAGAGATACCGCACTGGCTTTATTCTCTCAAAGATATGTGCATATGAGGGCAATTATACACATCACTGTTTGACAAGGACACATTGCTGACATTCTCTAAGTTTAAATCGAACGCCTTTCACTTGATATTGCGCGCTTCAGGGCATGTGTTGTTTTATCAGTGAGAGATCCATTACGACAGTGAACGGGAAGAAGCAATTCATTCCCCTTATGTTCAAAATGCAAAAGCAAAGGTAAGCTTTGCTAAAGACGGAGCCACACCCAGGGGAGAGGACAATTCTGAAACGCCCATTGTATTTTTTAATCCACATGTTTGAAAATATGAGACAACCTAGACTCTATCCAGGGGAATGTGCTCAGTTCCTTCTTTCTCAATGTCATTCTGGTTAAAAACATCATACATTCACATCATGACCAAAAACCTTGGAACATCATAAAACGGTAACTAAGCATGATTATTTTGTGCATTCAATAATGCAGATTTCAAGAGACCACGCAAACAGGAATCCTTGAAATTGCTTTATTGTTGACAAAAACAGCATATAATTAAAGATTTGATGAGGAACCCGCAAACAATAAAGAATGTGACCACTGCCAGCAAAATACAATTATTCCAAGTCCTTTAGACATTACAAATATAGTTCTTTCACACCAGATGGTTCACATGTAACAAAGCCATTTTAGAATGCTTAATTGTGCTTTGACAAAACCTTCAAAGAATGAGGTAGTTTCCTTTACCCACCATATTTTCCACATTACCATTGTTACACTTTTAGTGAGCTTAAATCCTTTTAACATGACCTTTAAATAATTATTCATAAAAGCCAAGCCTCATTTACAGTATTTCTTTCTACTTGATTATTCTTATAGATAATTTCAAGAATCACTTCATAACTGGAAATTTTTGAGACAAGCAATGGTGCGGGCTTTTTCTTTACAATCAGACTTTGAGGCAAGAGAACAAGTTCTAAAAATTCCATAGTTAAGCTGGTATTCTCCCATTTCTGTCCATAAATGCTGATTTTAAAACTATGTCCACAAAAAAGCAAAACAAAACACTACTTCCTCACACTCTGATTTCCTCTCAGCCATCATGCAAGCACAAATTCTTTAGAATAGGGGGTTAGGTTCCATGTGTAGGCTGATTGGGCAATTCGTGTGGTCATCCATTCTTATTCATCAATAGGGGACCATCTGCATAATTTATGAATGCATACAAATTAGCTAGCTTATTTAAAGACTTCATTCAAAATCTACTCACAGCCATACTCTTGAGAGAATACTAACACTCTTCAAAAACTTATCAATGAAGTAGAAATTGAGGCAGGTATTCGCAATCCTTTCTCGACCCTGAGAATGACTTTAACAACCACTATGAAATTAGCTTGAGGACATCACGGCATGTTGTACAATTTAGTTAAAAACAAAATGATAATATTCGACTATTTTCCAAGTCAGTTAACCTTCACCAAGGAAAGGGGGGATGGTGGCAAATAGTATTCCCAAGGGGAAAAAGAAGTCGTGGTTTACTCCTTGCTACTTGTCTCAAGATGATTCACAAATCTTAAAACAGTTGAAGAAGAGATGTAATCGATTTTATAGATATGCCATTATAAACTCTTAACCAAATTGGTAGTAATTCGAAGTGGTTCCCATGGAACATGAATGTCAGATTCCCATGTAACATGACCTCAAGGTCATGGCAAAATTCTAGTATCTGATAAGCTGACCACTATATTTAGTTATCTCCTAGCTGGCAATGTTTGTACTTGGCACCTATATTGAAGGCTGGAGATCCCTATGGCTGGCACAAGAAAAAAAGAGCCGTTTTGGACAGCACAGACCCAAGTTTGAGATTTTCCTTTCTTTCTCTACAACCAGTTGTTCTTCCTCTAATATCTCTAACTAAAATTGTCTCCATTCAGTGATGGGTAACAAGGAATTTAGCCATTGCAATAGTGAGCTTGAGGAGAAATCTGTCAGTGAAAATACATTCAAGTTCATTCTCATATCACAGTTCACAATTTTTACCATCCCAACAGTGGATTCCATAGGTAAATATAATGTAATTCAAGTTTTAGACCTTATTAATTGGGCCTACTGTGGTATGAAAAATATACTTATTTACCTGAAACTTCAGTACTTGAATCCAGCAGACTCATTCGCTAAGACTGAACTTCATGCCTTTATCATTCACTAAAGCAAATATATTTACATGTATCTGAATTATTTACTCCAAACTCTTCTATATTCTACTGTTTCATTATCATATCCTCAGGTGAATATCTGGTACATATGCTGAAGATGGAAAATAAATCACTTTATTATTTCATTTTTTAATTTTTTTTCTTTTTTGTCTGTACAACTTTCAGGATCTTAGCTTCCCAACCAGGGACCAAACTCCAGCCCCTGCAGTTCACTGCACCAAGTTCAAACCACTGGACAGTCAGGGAATTCCCTACCTTTGTGTTTTTAAAACAGCTTTCTGGCAATGATTTTTTTTTTAATAAAAAAATCTCTTTGCAATATTTTAAATAGCCTTTCTTTTAAAACCTCAAACTGTGAAAAACTGTTGTGGTAAGTCTTCCTCCTGCTATTTTCCGAGTAGCTGTAATCCATCATTTTCAAGCTAAGTCTAAACAGTTTGGTTCATAATTGATATTTTCCAGAAAAACTCGCTCTAGAAACATTTTGTTTATTTCAATAATACCTGACTTTGAATTTAAGAAGATCAGCAAGGATGCTTTAGTTTGAAGTGTTCTTTTGTTAGATGTTCCCTGGTGGCTCAGCGGTAAAAGCGTCTGCCTACAATGCAGGAGACTGGGGTTAGATCCCTGGGTTGGGAAGATCCCCTGGAGAAAGAAATGGCAACCCACTCCAGTACTCTTGCCTGGAAAATCCCATGGACGGAGGAGTCTGGTGGGCTGCAGTCCACGGGGTCACAGAGAGTCGGACACGATGGAGTGACTTCACTTTTGTTAAATCTACCACAACAGCTTAACATTGCTCCAAAGGAATGCAGTTAAGAAACACACCAAGTTGCTACAACAATTACACCAGTATGCAGCATGCAGATTGGTGTGTGTGCTCAGACGCTGCCGACTCTTTGAGGCCCCGTAGACTCTAGCCCGCCAGGCTTCTCTGTCCATGGAAATTTCCAGGCAAGAATATTGGAATGGGTTGCCATTTCCTACTCCAGAGGATCTTCCACCCAAGGATCAAACTCTTGGCAGATTCTTGAGCCACCTGGATAGCTCAGTAAGCAGTAAACCAGGAGGTAATTCCTACCAGTAACCCCTAAGTACTAATCTACTGAGCAGTTTCCCACGAGAGGAAAGAAAGGAATGGAAAAATAGGACATATTTCTTCTAAAAATGAGATGAAAATGTTCATTGTGATTTCTTGATAACAGATGTGCTCTGGCCTTTGCTTCATTATCTAACTGTGTTATTAATAAATACTACTTTTACACCTAAAACTTGAAATAGGAGAGTACAAATGCCTTGAACGTAATGTCTATAGACTACTTATTTTCTAATCCCTACTGTGAGTTGTTAGGCACATTAATCATCAAATGAACTCATCATCAAATCAACTATAAGCTTTTCTGATCTTTATCAGTCAATATGTTAAGCTTATTGAAAGAGTGACTCCTTTTGTGGGGAGGTATTTAGAAAACAGACACCTGAACAAATTCTACCTGCGGCAAAATAAAATGATAGGTGTTATTGTCGTTGTTTAGTCACTAAGTGGTGTCCAATTCTTTGTGACTCCATGGACTGTAGCCCTCCAGGCTCCTCTGTCCATGGGATTTCCCAGGCAAGAATACTGTAGTGGGCTGTCATTTCCTTCTCCTGTGTCAAGGATCTTGCCAATTCAAGGATCGAACCAGCGTCTCCTGCACTGGCTGAATTCTTTACTGCTGAGCCACCAGGGAAGCTGGATAGGTGTTAATATCTACTAAAATTACTTGCCAGGATTAATATTTATAACTTAGTTATCACATATCCACAAAAGAAACCCACATTCCAGGAATATCAGGGATCTTCCTTATAATGTTTCTCTGTGCTGTGCTTAAGTCACTCAGTCATGTCTGACTCTTTGGACCCCATAGACCATAGGCCCCCAGGCTCTTTTGTCCATGGGGATTCTCCAGGCAAGAATAATGAAGTGAGCTGCCATGCTCTCCTCCAAGGGATCTTCCCAGCCCAAGGACTGAGCCTAGGTCTCCCTCATTGCAGGCAGATTCTTTACCATCTGAGCAACCAGGGTAGCCCAAGAATACTGGAGTGGGTAGCCTATCCCTTCTCCAGGGGATCTTCCCGACCCAGTAATTGAACCAGGATCTCATGCATTGCAGATGGATTTTTTACCAGCTGAACTATCAGGGAAGCCCAATGCTTCTCTAACCCCTGTCTAAGCTTTAGTGCACCCCACGAATATTTATTGCTCTCAATATTATAAAAACTATCACTCACTGAAAATAAACAAACATTGTTTTCTGCTTAAAATATTCTTTTCCCAATCGATCATAAGGGTAAACTGAACATATAATTTTAAAAAGGAACATTTTAAGGAAAAAGAATACAGTGATTGAGTGGGAATGTAGAAAATAAATAAGCTTATGGCAGCAACTGATGTTATAGCACAAATTCCCCTAAAACAGAGCTGAAAATGCAGCTTTAATAAAAGGTTCCTACAATTCTTTTGACCAAGATATATTCATTAATTGCCTTCAAGTGGCCACCCAATGGGAAGAGCTGACTTGGAAAAAAACCCTGGTGCTGGGAAAAATTGAAGGTAAGAGGAGAAGAGGGCAGCAGAAGATGACATGGTTAGATAGATAGCATCACCAACTCAACAGACATGAATTGGAGCAATCTCTGGGAGATAGCAGAGGACAGAGGAATCTGGCATGCTGCAGTCCTTGGCGTCACAGAGAGTCGAACATGACTGAGGGACTGAACAAGTGCCCCAAAGTGCTCTGATTTGAAGAAAGCCAGACTCCAATAATTTGGCCACCTGATGCGAAGAACTGACTCATTGGAAAAGACCTTGATCCTGGGAAAGACTGAAGGCAGGACGAGAAGGGGACGACAGAGGATGAGATGGTTGGATGGCATCACTGACTTGATGGACATGAGTTTCACCAAGCTCCGGCAGTTGGTGATGGACAGGGAAGCCTGGCGTGCTGCAGTCCATGAGGTCACAAAGAGTTGGACACTACTAAGTGACTGATCTGAACTGAACTGAGACCACTTCTTTGGGTACAATTGTGTCAAGGAACAGAACTGATATGATGAAGAGTTCTCATCCAGGGTATATAGCATAAGCTTCTCAGATCTTCAGAAGGCTGACACTGCCAAGTCATATAATCAGTGTGACGCTGCACTTTCTTGTAGCTGCTGCAGATCTTTTTTTTCCTCCCTAATGACAACCTTTTAAGAAAAGAATAAAGGGGGTTTACTAGGTAGGAAAAAAAAAAGTGATTCTCCAACAATGTTTCCCAGGCATTTATTCCTTTTTTCCCTTTTATTTTGGAAGTAAAGGTTTTATTATGAATGTATTCATTCCTGCAAGTTCTGGGAGGCATAGTACCTGTCCCTGAAATGGACTCGTCTTTTGGGATATTGTGAGCTGAATCCTTGATAAATAACTGCAACAGAGAAATTCCTAAAAGCAAACAGCTTTAGGAAATGCTCTGGTTATTTCTAATGCCTGAACACTTTGTTTTAAGATCTTGGTTTCTACTGATTTCATTTTGAAAAAGACTGATGAACTCGGTCTGAAATGTAAAAATGGGGGAAAAAAATGGAAGGAAGAGAACATGCAAAATAAGCTAATCATTACCATTTTAAGTGCCACCAGTTCTGTTTATAATCACGCACATGTGAATTGCTGAATCTCATTTGATCAACCCAATTAAACATTAAATAATTGCAGCCAATTATGCAAATATCAGCAACAATATTAATTTGTTGATCTTTTTGAGCAGATTAGCCTCACATGTTCCTAATGCTAGACTATCTTACGCCTTAAATGATCAATTAGTGTTACGATAACTAAGTCTTGAAGAATGGATAATTGCCTAGTTATAATGTGCCACTCTTGCTGTATTAATCCACTGCAATTAAACAAACAGTGCACAAGGAAAAAAGATGTGCAGATGTTCCTTTTAAATCTATTTAACAAGTTAGTGTCAAGGTCAATTTCCTGTCTTATTACTTAAATGAGAATGGCAGATTGTGTTCGCTGTTTTAGGAGACTTGGTTCCTTTAAATGTACATCCTTCATCTTCACAAAGTCTGGTTTTTAAGGGCTTAAAATGCTCTTAAGGTTTGATGAAAGAAATCACACAGACATAATGTCAAGACATATTGTTCTCCAACTTTTACAAGGAACATGTCTAGCCATACTAAATTTAGAGATGCAAAGTATAAAATGTATTTGTGGCAAACAAATGACTTCCATTTCTCATAGGAATGTTGAGAATTATTATGTTATGCTGGTTATTATGTGCTACTTGACAGGTTAGAATTACCTTAGGTCATTTCTAGACTACATAAGAGAGGTCACGAGGTTTAGCAAAGGCAAATGCATACCCTTAGAATACTACTTGGTGAACGACGTGCAGGCGGGACAGTCAAAGCATGTCAGACCTGAAAAGAACAGACTCTCCCAAGACTTTAGATTGCCAATTAAGAGCCTCCTAAAAAAGATATTTTTACCATTCCTTTTCATCTTCTACTTTTCTCATTTTCATTTTACCATTCCTATCTAAAAAGACCCTATGGCCAAAAGTCTTGGAAAAGAATCAAAGCCCCATTTGCTATGTGCTGCTAAATGCCTTAAGGAAATTTTTCCAGCACGTCAAACTTTTAGAATTTTTTTCCTTACTCTGAAAAGAGAATGAAATATGATCAGCAAGATGAAAGTTATTAGGACTGAAGGAAACCAAAATAAAATGTCTGAGAGTTGACCTTCCAAGGGTAAATGTTTTCTATCAAGATTTGACTTTCCCCTAGATAAACCAGGATACTACACTTTTAACTCACGGCTCCCAAACAAGGAAAATATCATCCATTATCACTCTCCCTATACCCTAGCCATGTGCTTATCCAATCCCCACTCAACAGGAAAGAGCACCTATAAACCCAGAGTATAAAATCCAGAGTATATTCCTCTTTGCTTTCTACCAAAAAACTAAATATGATTTATTTTGCATTTAACACTTTAACATTTATGTATTTAACATATAACATGTCATTTCCATTTGGCTGGTATGCTATCACCATCTTTTTAGAATTATTACTTTAATTCCAAGACACTCTTCAAATAAATCATTCCTCCAACAAACTACAATCAGAGTATCTCTAATGACTTGGCAGTCCATGGAAAGTAAAGACAACATGAGGTAAATATAGACAAAGTCAGAATCAATCACAAATTCTAATAAAGAGGTTTCATAATATAGAAACAAAGAAGGTACACTTCTATAGAAGCTAAATGTTCATTCATTCCTTACTATGGGCCAGGCTAGGGGATGCAAAGATCTGTAAGGCACAAGACCCTCAGTCCTGTAGTGAAGCCTGCCCACGAATTACAACACAATCTGGAGACAGCAGGGGCGGTCTTGTTGATGTACCAGTGGAGCCTGGTGCAGACTGTGATATCAGGAAGGAGGAGAGCTTTTCCCTAAGATGGACTTAGGGACCTGGAAAGAAATGTAAGGGAAAGAAATCCAGTTTCTCTAAGTTTTGATTTATAAACAACAACAACACACTTTTCTGAGGATGGAGATGTGGCCTGGGAAATGGTACCTGTGAAATGTACTCAGATCAGCTTTCAAACACAAAGACACTCATTGATTGAGAAGCAGAACATAACATATGCTAAAGAATAAACATTAAAAAAAAAAAAATCTGAGTGAAGCCCTAAGGGAGGCACTAAGATTATGGAGGAAAACTCTACAATTATATGGCTTCCATAATCAACTCTAGAGAAGGTAAGGAAAACTTCTAGGAGCAAGTTTAGAAACTATCATTGGATGATTGTGATTCGTCTTCTCTGGCATGAAGAAACAATCGCCCTGGTAACACACATAATATGAACAACGTGATGCACAACCAAAATCAGGTAGCCAAAGACATTTCCCATAACTCAAATGCCACAGTCTGTCCCAAGCGCACACAGATGATATCCTGTTCTTTTCCACTCAGGCTACCGTGATTGTCCAGTCGCTCTCTTCTCTTCCGTACTACAAGAAAAGCAAGAAAGCAGGTTTCAGTGTAAAAGCTAACAGCACAGGAACAGCTTATAAATAAACTTAATGATATAACCAACGTTGAACAAACGGTTCACTTCTGTTTTGTACATTAAAAGCAGGTTCATATTGAAAATAAGACCGTGTATAAAGAAACAGTCAAATACCTGGGAAGAATCATAGATTTTATAATTATTGTTGAGCTCCAATTTATAGCTGGTATAGGTTCCTTACACATGCCTTTTCATTGCTATTCTGTATTTAGTTTCTCAGATCATGTCCCGTTTTCGCTTGAATCGCCTCTTTAGTACTAATATAACTTCAGTTGAAATGAATACAAAACATTAGAATTCCTAAATTGGAAAGAACATTACAAATCGTCTAGGTTGCACGGAATGAGCCAAATAAGTGTGGCTCTGGATTTAACTTCAGAGCAGTTCTACTTCTATTGGTTTCATATACTAGGATTCCAGGAAAGGTCTCTTTTGCAGAAAGTTCTAAGGCTTAAAAAATCAAGTGTGAAGAGCAATAAACAAGTCCCGCTTCTCATTTAAGGACACTAAGGCTCTGTGTCCTTAAAAACTCTGTTTTTAAAGTTTTCTTTCATTGAAGTATAGTTGATTTACAATGTAATGTTAATTTCTGCTATATAAAGTGATTCAGCTATGCATACATATATATGTATGTGTGTATATACACACACGCACACACACACACACACACACACACATACATATACATGTCTATATATACACGTTGTTGTTCAGTTGCTAAGTCATGTTCTACTCTTTGCGACCCCCATTGACTGCAGCACTCCAGGTTTCCTTGCCCTTCACTATCTCCTGGAGCTTGCTCAAACTCATGTCCATTGACATGATGCCATCCGACCATCTCATCCTGTCGCCCTCTTCTACTCACAGTCTTTTCCAGTGAGTTGGTTCTTTGCATCAGGAGGCCAAAGTATTGGAGCTTCAGCTTTAGCCTCAGCCCTTCCTATATATATACATATTTATTTATATATAAATATATAAAATATATATTCATTGGAAGGGCCTATATATATATAGACTTCCCTGGTAGCTTAGCTGGTAAAGAATCTGCTTACATTGTAGGAGACCCTGGTTTGATTCCTGGGTCAAGAAGTTCCCCTAGAGAAGGGATAGGCTACCCACTCCAGTATTCTTGGGCTTCCTCGGTGGCTCAGAAGGTAAAGTATCTGCCTGCAATGCTGGAGACCTGGTTTGATCCTTGGGTTGTGGAAGATCCTCTGGAGGAGGGCATGGCAACCAACTCCAGTATTCTTGTTTGGAAAATCCCATGGACAGAGGAGCCTGGCAGGCTACAATCCACGGGGTCGCAAAGAGTCGGACATGACTGAACAACTAAGCATCGCACAGCACCTATATATATATGTAAATATATATATGTTTCCATATTCTTTTCCATTACGGTTTATCACAGAATACTGCATATATTTACCTGTCCTATACAATGTAGGTTCTGTTGTTTATACATTTTCTACATGGTTTCCTTGTGCTAATCCCAACTTCCCAATCCATCCCTCCCGCACTCCCATCCCCCTTGGCAGCCATAAGTCTGCTCTCTTCTAGGAAACTCTTAACTACAGCCCAGTTCTGTCTCTGTGCAATGCTATTTCTCCTCCATCACACTGCCCATGTCCTGGGTGCCTCTTAATGGAGCTTTAAAGACTTCAGAGAGCAGAATCTATCACATTGGTAGAAGTACTAGAAGCTAAGAATGGGTCCCCCTACAACCTTCTGGTTTACATGAAAAGGAGAATGAAGGAAGCCAGTGTCACTAAGCGACTTACTTAATCCACATCAGAAAGTGTCGCCTACAGAGTATGGCCTCCCACTGTTCACACTGTTGACTTCATAATGAATGCCAGACAAAACATTCCCAAATTCTGCCTGATTTATATATAGAGGGAAATACACGTTTTATTTTTCCTATTTGAATTTCCATTAATACATTAGACACTTTAGCCATTAATAATAATTGAGTATCAGCCTACTGATACTTTGTATGCTAAGTGGGTTTCCACATTTCCTTTTGGGTATGTGTGTGCTTGCATACTAAGTCGCTTCAGTTGTGTCCAACTCTTTGTGACCCTATGGGCTGTAGCCTGCCAGGTTCCTCTGTCCTTGGGACTCTCCAGGCAAGAATACTGGGGTGGGTTGCCATTCCTTCTCCAGGGGATCTTCCGGAACCAGGAATCAAATCCGCATCTCTTGTGTCTCCTGTACTGGCAGCTGGGTTCTTTACCACTAGCGCCATCTGGGAAGCCCTATTGACATTTTAGCAGATCTACCAACTTACGCTTCATGACTACAATTTCATCATGAATCTCACCAGTTAAAATGAATTTGTTTTCAGTCACTAATTTTAGTTTTATCAACAGTCACGATCAGTTTGAATACAATGACAGTCATAGGCCGTGTAATTCTAGGAACCTACAGAATATGTATTAAGGTTTTTCTCTCTTGTCCTGCAACTCATGCTTTCATGTAAAATCATAGCATCTTGAGATGTTATTCAAGGGCTGTGATAATACAGCTAATTCATAATATCTAGACCTAGGTGATTATCACCTTTCATTTCAATGATGAATAATATACTTTAATTTTCCAAGGTGAAATAATTCAAAGTAGAGATGACAGATTTTAGCAGGAATAGAAATATGCTGCCTTTAAAAGGTATCCAGAGAAGGCAGGGAAAGAAAACACTTGTCTGCATGGACCAGGCTGTCCTTATACTGCGGTCAGTGCTTTTAATGGGCTTCCCTGGTGGCACAGTGGTAAAAGAATCTGCCTGCCAATGCAGGAGATGAGGATTTGATCCCTGGGTCGAGAATATCCCCTGGAGGAGGAAATGGCAACTCCAACATTCTTGCCTGGGAAATCCCATGGAGAAGAGCCTGGCAGGCTACAGTCTATAAGGTTGCAAAGAGTCGGACATGACTTAGTGACTAAACAACAAAAATGCATCCTTAACACTACCATTAAAGGCGACAGCCTTTAATGTTTGCAATGCAGTAAATCAAATCCAGCCTGTGGGATGGTACTTTGAATCCATGTGGAAGGCTCAGTGTGCTGTGCAGAATTTTTCAACTTTTCATCAATTACAATTAGAACACTGAACTAAAACGTGACTAATAATGACAAGCTTATTGCTTGCATTCAATGCACATTTGGCAAGTAATTTTACAAGGCTTTTGCTAAAACGTGCCTTTTACATTTGGCAGAAAATTCTAAAACATAAAAGGCCACGCTGCAAGTTAGGCACTTAACTCTCAAAAAGGCCAATAAAAACAGAACCAGTGCTGCCCACCAGTTAACACTTCATTCTGGTTGTAGGTCATATTCAATGGCCATGCAAAGCTCTGAGATCCGAAAACAAGGGATGAAGTGTGAATGAAGGAACAAGGAGAGGCTGGGAAGCTGGGCAAGGAACTGCAGCATCAAGGCAATCTAGGATGTTCACCAAGTCTGCAAACACACACAGAATAGCTCAGGACTTCTCCAGGGAAAGAACAGCTATTTTTTTCTCACAAAGCTGCAGCCACTGGTGGGAAAAGAGATTTTTAAAATTCTATCTGGTGATGGGCTATCAATACAGATCACACTTTGATCCCACTCATCTTCCCTTATTTTAAACTACTAAAGATGTCGACCTCTGGGTCTTGACAATCACTCCTCCCACTTTCTGAAATGGCAATAGCAGCACTGCTAGTTATTCAAACATGCTACCCTGATATTTACGACCTGGGCTGCAGCTTTTACCCGATCTTGACAGCAGTTTTGATGTATATCTCACTTTGAAAAAAATCTAAATCAGATTCTCTTAAGATTTTTTTTTTCTTTTTGTAAAATAACTTGACATTTTTCTCTCTTCTCAGAATGTGTTAATACACAAGGGCAGCACGTTTCTCTTCTTCAGTACTTGCTTGGTGTGTTGCTCACCCATTCATTTCTTTTTCAGCATTACTGAGGTTCCTGCCTGGCGGTCCAGTGCTTAAGAATCTGCCTTCCAATGGAGGGGACCTGGGTCCAATCCCTGATCAGGGATTTAAGATCCCACAAGCCACAGGGCAACTAAACTCACATAACACAACTAGCGAAACCCACGTGCTGCAATTACTGAGGCCGTGTGCCACAAGAGAAGCCCACAGGCACCACAACCAGAGGGAGGCCCTGTGCCACAGTGAAGAGCCATCACAGCCAAAATTGAATTAATTAAAAAAAATTTTACTTAACAAATTAATTTTAAAAATTGAAGAATATAGTATAAAGAGAAAATATTAGCAGGAGTCAGGGTAAAAAAACTAAAAAAAAACAAAGAAAGAGACATTGATAAGTATGTACTGTGACACAGACGCTGTGAGAATATTGGAGTTACAAAAAGAGAATAAAATAACACCCACACTCAACCAACCATGGCACAAAGGTAAGTGTGTCACTAATCAGAACATACTTTAAAAGTCCTAAGTGATCATCCAGGGGCTATGGAAAATGGGGAAGCAGCAGCATTTAAGTGGGTGAATGTATGTTTGTACTAAGGAAAGGGGATGTTATTCCAGAGATTTAAAAGATTCTTCAAGGAGATGCATCTTGAAGAAACAACCAACACTTATCAAACAGGCAAACTGTAGAAGATACAGGAAGGCAGGAAGGAAGCAAATATAGCAGAGCATATTGGAGGACAGAGAAGACCCCCATATGGCAGAAGCAAAGGTGAGTATGATGGTAACAGGAATAGCAAAGAGCAATGGGAAGGTGAGGGATATGGACAGCATGGTGATGTTCTCCAAGTTCAAGCCCGGTTAAGTATGAACACAGAAGTGCTTTTTATTTGTTGTTATATCGCTGCTGCTGCTGCTAATTCACTTCAGTTGTGTCCGACTCTGCGTGACCTCATAGACGGAAGCCACCAGGCTCCGCCGTCCCTGGGGTTCTCCAGGCAAGAACATTGGAGTGGGTTGCCATTTCCTTCTCCAATGCCTGAAAGTGAAAAGCGAAAGTGAAGTCGCTCAGTCGTGTCCGACTCTTCGCGATGCCACAGACTGCAGCCTACCAGGCTCCTCCGTCAATGGGATTTTCTAGGCAAGAGTACTAGAGTGAGTTGCCATTGACAATAAAAACAGCAGCTGTAGTTCTACCACTTAATGAGAGCCTGTCATTTTATTTATTTATTTTTTTAATAAAAAGAAGAAGAAGGGACTTCCCTGTTGGTCCTGTGGTTAGAATTCACACAATGGTTCAATCCTTGGTCAGGGAACTAAGATCCTACACACCAAAGAGCAACTAAGCCCAGAAGCTTCAACTAGAGGGTCCATGTGCAATGAAAGGAGCCCGAATGACAATGAAGATCCCACGTGCCACAACTAAGACCAAACACAGCCACATAAATAAATATTTTTTTTTTAAAGTCACAAAATCAGTCTGCATTCACTGATTTAAAAAATTGGAAAAGAACTCTAAAACCTTGTCATTTGAAAAGTTTCCCCCCAGGAGGTAATTTGTAGGGCAATAAGACCCAGGGAACTATATGGCTAATTAGCCAAATGGGATGAACACTCAGCCTCAGAGATTCTTGCTCATATACAGCAATATAGAAGTTAAATGAAAATCAGATCTGTGGTTAAGAAGGAATTCTCCCCCCAGAGGAAGAACTGGCAAGAATCTTGAGGATTCTTTGGTTGCTACTGAGCTCCTTTTCAATTTCAGAGCACTTGGGAGGAAACATCATGTTTCCATGTAACGTCAAAGAGATCAAATGTAAAACATGGTGCAATTCTATGCTTTTTCCTCAGTAATAACTTAAATTATTTTTCTTGGAGAGAAACAGACAATTTAGTAGCTTGGCTGACAGCATCAATTTGCCATTTTGTAAGAGAATAATTTTGAAACTGTAGGTTTCATGCCCACAGGCACAAAATAATTGAAGAAGAAAAGAGGTGGTCTTAGATTCCAAAGGGATGGTCCTGGGTTACTTAACAATTTGGAGCAGATTTGGTGCTTGGTTTGTGGTTTAATTCAGAATCTCATGTATCCCTACACTTCCCAGGTGGCTCAGGTGGTAAAGAACTTGCCTGCCAGGAGAAGCAAGAGACAAAGATTCGATCCTTGGGTCAGGAAGATCCCCTGAAGGAGGGCATGGCAATCCACTCCAGTATTCTTGCCTAGAAAACTCCATGGACAGAGGAGCCTGTCAGGCTATAGTCCATGGGGTCGCAAAGAGTTGGACATGACTGATCACGTGCATGCTTGCATCCCTTTGCTTCTTTGTTCAGTACAGAGCTCTTGAACATATCATTAGTTTTTTAGTGTTATTACCATTACACTTTACTACCTACGGTAAAAAGAAATTACTAACTTCTTAGCCAAGTTATAAAGAGAATACATACAGGTAAGAGAAAAATGTTCTATTTCTCCTTTTCTACTTCATATGTAACTTTTATTTTTAAACCTTTGGATATGGTCTCAAATTTAAATTGAATAAATCTGTCCTTCTATACCAGTTTGCTCTGACTTCTTCAATTTCCTGGTCACTTTTTTTGCTACTCTATTCCCGGGCATCTGAAACAGCCTCTGGCATACAGTGTGTGCTCAATATAATTGTTGAATGAATGAATCAAAACCATTCACTTCTGTCACCTACATTCCTGCGTTCTGTAATCTTACTTCTAAATATGCTCTTTCTCACAGGGAACTCTCCTCAATTTTACGTGGCAGCCTGAAAGGGACTGCATTTGGGGGAAAATGGATACATTACAAGTATGGTTGTGTCTCTCTGCAATCTACCTGCAACTATCGCAACATTGTTAATTGTCTATACCCCAACATAAAGGCTTCACATATATACACTACCAAGTGTTAAATAGACAGCTAGTGGGAAGTTGCTGTATAACACAGGGAGCCTTCCAGTGAATATTCAGGGTTTCCTTTAGGATTGACTGATGTGGAAGCTGAAGCTCCAATACTTTGGCCACCTGATGAGAAAAGCCAACTCACTGGAAAAGACCCTGATGCTGGGAAAGACTGAGGGCAGGAGAAGGGGATGACAGAGGATGAGACGGTTGGATGGCATCACCGACTCAATGGACATGAGTCTGAGCAAATGCCAGGAGATAATGAAGGACAGGGAGGCCTGGTGTGCTGCAGCTCACGGGATTGCAAAGAGTTGGACACAACTTAGTGACTGAACAACAACAGGGCGTCCAGCCCAGTGCTCTGTGGTGACTTAGGGGGCTGGGGTTGGAGGGAGGAACAAGAGTGAGGGGATACATATACACACACACATACACGCACATACTTATGGCTGATTTGCATTGCTGTATGGCAGAAACCAACACAACTTCGTAAAGCAATTATCCTTCAATAAAATAACTAAAAATGCCCTTCTGAGACCTTTTGCAATGGCTTCCCATCTGTCGCAAAGTTGCCTCTGGACTTCTTTTATTCATAATATAGGGTTTGGGGGCATATATCTGCTTTACTGACTATGCCAAAGCCTTTGACTGTGTGGATCACAATAAACTGGAAAATTCTGAAAGAGATGGGAATATCAGACCACCTAACCTGCTTCTTGAGAAATCTGTATGCAGGTCAGGAAGCAACAGTTAGAACTGGACATGGAACAACAGACTGGTTCCAAATAGGAAAAGGAGTACGTCAAGGCTGTATATTGTCACCCTGCTTATTTAACTTCTATGCAGAGTACATCATGAGAAACGCTGGACTGGAGGAAACACAAGCTGGAATCAAGATTGCCGGGAGAAATATCAATAACCTCAGATATGCAGGTGACACCACCCTTACGGCAGAAAGTGAAGAGGAGCTAAAAAGCCTCTTGATGAAAGTGAAAGAGGAGAGCGAAAAAGTTGGCTTAAAGCTCAACATTCAGAAAACTAAGATCATGGCATCCGGTCCCATCATTTCATGGGAAATAGATGGGGAAAGAGTAGAAACAGTGTCAGACTTTATTTTGGGGGGCTCCAAAATCACTGCAGATGGTGACTGCAGCCATGAAATTAAAAGACACTTACTCCTTGGAAGAAAATTTATGACCAACCTAGATAGTATATTCAAAAGCAGAGACAGTACTTTGCCGACTAAGGTCCGTCTAGTCAAGGCAATGGTTTTTCCTGTGGTCATGTATGGATGTGAGAGTTGGACTGTGAAGAAGGCTGAGCGCCGAAGAATTGATGCTTTTGAACTGTGGTGTTGGAGAAGACTCTTGAGAGTCCGTTGGACTGCAAGGAGATCCAACCAGTCCATTCTGAAGGAGATCAACCCTGGGATTTCTTTGGAAGGAATGATGCTAAAGCTGAAACTCCAGTACTTGGGCCACCTCATGCAAAGAGTTGACTCATTGGAAAAGCCTCTGATGCTGGGAGGGATTGGGGGCAGGAGAAGAAGGGGACGACCGAGGATGAGATGGCTGGATGGCATCACAGACTCGATGGACATGAGTCTGAGTGAACTCCGGGAGATGGTGATGGACAGGGAGGCCTGGCATGTTGCGATTCATGGGGTCGCGAAGAGTCGGACACGACTGAGTGACTGGACTGGACTGAACTGAACTGAATGTAGTCACCATCTCAATGGGGATGATACTCATTTCTGCTTTGCCTTAAAAAGATTCATGATTATGCTGGCTGAACACCTCTACTTAGCTTTTTCTTCTGATTCATATGTAATAGAATTTAATTTTCCCTCTGTCATCTTCATGACCCAAATAATCATGACGGTGTGATCAGTCACCTAGAGTCAGACATTCTGGAATGTGAAGTCAAGTGGGTCTTAGGAAGCATCACTACAAACAAAGCTAGTGGAGGTCATGGAATTCCAGTTGAGCTATTTCAAATCCTGAAAGATGATGCTGTGAAAGTGCTGTACTCAATATGACAGCAAATTTGGAAAACTCAGCAGAGGCCATGGGACTGGAAAAGGTCAGTTTTCATTCCAATTCCAAAGAAAGGCAATGCCAAAGAATGCTCAAACTACCGCACAATTGCACTCATCTCACACGCTAGTAAAGTAATGCTCAAAATTCTCCAAGCCAGGCTACAGTAATATATGAACCGTGAAGTTCCAGATGTTCAAGCTGATTTTGGAAAGGCAGAGAAACCAGAGATCAAATTGCCAACATCCACTGGATCATTGAAAAAGCCAGAGAGTTGCAGAAAAATCATCTATTTCTGCTTTATTGACTATGCCAAAGCCTTTGACTGTGTGGATCACAATAAACTGGAAAATTCTGAAAAAGATGGGAATACCAGACCACCTGACCTGCCTCTTGAGAAACCTGTATGCAGGTCAGGAAGCAACAGTTAGAACTGGACATGGAACAACAGACTGGTTCCAAACAGGAAAAGGAATATGTGAAGGCTGTATATAGTCACCCTGCTTATTTAACTTCTATGCAGAGTACATCATGAGAAATGCTGGGCTGTATGAAGCACAAACTGGAATCAAGACTGCCGAGAAATATCAGTAACCTCAGATATGCAGATGATACCACCCTTATGGCAGAAAGTGAAGAAGAACTAAAGAACCTCTTGATGAAAGTGAAAGGGGAGAGTAAAAAAGTTGGCTTAAAGCTCAACATTCAGAAAACTAAGATCATGGCTGCCAGGCCTATCACTTCATGGTAAATAGATGGGGAAACAATGGAAACAGTGGCTAACTTTATTTGGGGGGCTCCAAAATCACTGCAGATGGTGACTGCAGCCATGAAATTAAAAGACGATTACTCCCTAGAAGGAGAGTTATGACCAACCTAGACAGCATATTACAAAGCAGAGACACTACTTTGCCAACAAACGTCTGTCTAGTCAAGGCTATGGTTTTTCCAGTAGTCATGTATGGATGTGAGAGTTGGACTATAAAGCAAGCTGAGTGCCGAAGAATTGATGCTTCTGAACTGTCACCCACTTCTCCTCCTGCCCTCAATGTTTCCCAGCATCAGGGTCTTTTCAAATGAGTACTAAGAAACAGGTGTGCATGCTCTTTGACCCAATAATTACCATTTCAGGAATTTATCTTAAAGAAAAAAACTAAAAATACACTGTTCATAACAATGAAATAATTTCCAACAACATAAATGTTCAACAAGGAGGTTTCTTTGAAAATTATTCTTTACCAACATAGTAGAGTTCAATTAAACTTTATACATAAAATTTTAAAATTTACTGATATCAAAAAGCAAATGATTTATTAATTTAAAAAAGCAGGTTAACAAAATTATATGTGATCCCATTGTTAGAAAAACATCTATCTAAAAATATCTAAATGATTACAAAATATTAAAAATCAAGATATCAAAAATTAACAGTGCCTCTATCTGTGATGGAATCACAGGTAATATTATTTTTTCTGTGCTTTCTTCTACTTTAAAGCTTTTTTTCTTTTTTAAAAGTATGTTACAAAAAAAAAGTATGTTACACTTTTCAATGAGATTTTTAAGTGTTATCAAAATTTACTGAATATATTTATTTTTTAATCTTAAGTAATTGAGTCTCTGACTCTCTCTGTATATATGTGTTTGTATCTTTTCCCCCTTCTTCCTTCCTTCCTTTTTTTTTTTTGTTCTTTTTTTTTATTTATTTTTTAAATTTTTTATTTTTTTTAAATTTTAAAATCTTTAATCCTTACATGCGTTCCCAAACATGAACCCCCCTCCCACCTCCCTCCCCACAACATCTCTCTGGGTCATCCCCATGCACCTGCCCCAAGCAAGCTGCACCCTACGTCAGACATGGACTGGCGATTCAATTCTTACATGACAGTATACATGTTAGAATTCCCATTCTCCCAAATCATCCCACCCTCTCCCTCTCCCTCTGAGTCCAAAAGTCCGTTATACACATCTGTGTCTTTTTCTTTTTTCTCATTTCCCGCTTTGCTCATGCCTACACACACTAGCAGCAACATCTTCCTTAAATTTAGTTTGTTGACCTCAAACGGCAGTACTTACTCTCTTCTCTCCACAGAGGTAAGATTTGGTTCTAAGCTTTGAATGAAATAAACAACATCTTAAAAATAGATGCTCTTACCTGAATATCAGTCAGTTTTTCTAAGATGCGGCTTGCAAGCTTAGGACCGTTCTCCATAGTTGGAATGTGTATAGTCTATAAAAGAAAAGCAGACATGAACTAGTATGAGGATATTCATGTACACAGTGACAACAGGTAAGAAACTAAGCAATTTTACCAAAATAGGGAATGGCACTATGATAACCTTGTTACATATGCTAACTTCTATGACAAAGATTCTTATTCTTAATTTGAATAAACAATCTACTCAATGCTAGGTTGTTCATCTCCTACCACTTGATTTCAGGGTACAACTGGTTTATATGCCAATCTCCAGGCTGATTTCAAGAACGAACAAGAAGCCAGGGGTACCTAGAACCGTGGCTAAACTTAAAGAACCCTACTTCCTCCAGCATCCTGAGAATCTAGAAAGATGAAATATTAGCCTCCACATCTACCCTTTTGGCAGGGAATGAGAACTCAAAAGATATTCTGCCGTGAATTAAAGCAAGCCATTTCAGGGACTTAAGTTGTTTTTGTTGTTGTTGTTTTCTTTCTGGCCTTGTTGTATGGCATGCGGGGATCGAAGCTGTGCCCCCTGCAGTGGAAGCAAGGAGTCTTAACCACCAGACCACCAGGGAAGTCCATCAGTAGCATAAATGCAAACAAGTCTATGTCTTCACAAAAGGGGTTGCCAAATCTGTCTGTTCTCAGCCAAGCTACCAAGGGCCACAAATTCCACAAAGTTGCACAGATGGTTACAGTCAGGGCAAAGAGATTTTATGACCCTAACCTGTATTCTGAGCCATGCCTATTCATGCCTTGCTGGCTTGAGGCTTTTGATAGTTTGATTTTAGTAGACAGTTTATACTCCTACTTTTCTTATTATACACTCTAGGATAACAGGATAATTAGATGTGCCTTTTGGCTCTGAATGCTCCCTTATAACAAGGCCACAAAATGTGTTAAACTTGACAAACTTACTTCTAGAGATGAAGTAACAACTGGACTTTAAAAGTCTGACTCAGGGACATCCCTGATGGTCCAGTGACCAAGAATCCACCTTGCAGTGCAGGGGAATTGTGTTCCATCCCTGGTCAGGGAACCAAGATCTCACATACTGTGGAGTAACTAAACCTACGAGCCACAACTACTGAGCCCATGAGCCACAAATAGAGAGACCCTGTATGCCTCAAGGAAAGATCCTGCATGATGCAGCAAAGACCCGATACAGCCAGATAAATAAATAAATATTAAAAGAAACATGTGCTTTAAAAAAAGACTGACCTAATGACAACTTTAGTTCATTTAAGTGTAGACCAATAATATATTATCTAGTTATTACCACCATAAAATGTGAAACAGTAGCTTTATAATCAGTACAGGTATCCATATAAAATAGAATACTCTTTTTCCCTTGAAATCGTCTATCTGTTCATGCAATTATGTCAAGTTTTTGAAAATCCCAAGCAATGAAGCAACCACCATTTAAATCAGCAGAAAAAAAAAATCAGTTCACCCAGCTGAGGAAACATAATTATAATGCTGAATTTAAAAACCAATAGAATTTGCATTTACTATTATGAATAATTTAAGCCAATTATAAAAATAATGCCCCTATGCCTTTGAATTATGAAGTTAGGTGAGGACAGAGCTATGTTGTTATAAAGAAGAAAGCAAGAAACAACAACAACAAAAAAAACACTGACAAGAAATGGAAGTACAGCATATATAAACAAGATTAATTTAATAGGAGAAAATGTCTTCCAACTAAAAGCTTCTGGAAGTAAATGCATCATGTTTGCCAAATGAAAATCTTCTATGAAGTGGTTTAATTAATGATGATGATGAAGATGAAAAAATCATCATTTAAAAGAGTTTTCCTTACCAATTTGCTATCCCTCCTCCAGTAGTTAGGAAGTACTTCTGGAAACCGCAGACTGAAATATAATTACTTGCAAGTCCTCCTCTGGGGCTTCCCTGGTGGCCCAGGGGTAAAGAATCAGCCTGCTAATGCAGGAGACTCTGGTTTGATACCTAGTCTCGGAAGATCCCCTGGAGAAGGATATGGCAACCCACTCCAGTATTCTTGCCTGGAGAATTCCATGGACAGGGGAGCCTGGCAGGCTATAGCCCATGGGGTCGCAGTTCAGACACAACTTAGCGACTGAACAACAACAAGAAGAAGACCTTCCCTAGAGAGATGCGAGATAAGTGTAAGCCTATTGGCATACTTAAGGCAGGTATGATAACCAAGGATGAAACTGCTGGCGCTTTCAGGAAACCACTGGAAGGATGAGTAAGTCATTTGCTAACACAGGTTCATAAAGACAACTGCTGCAATCAACAGAATATCAAGTTATTTAAAAAATGCTTTGCATCCTGAGGTCAACTAGCATTTTGTCCATATATATATCCAAAGAGTTAAATTATAGGCAAATGTTTGAAAATGACAGGAAGTGAAGAAACAATGTGTTACCTCATCCTTGTACAGTATAGTCGAAACAGGGCAAACAACACAGGCGGTACCTGAACCAAACATCTCCCTCACCCGATTCTCCTCTACAGCTGTGGTCAAGTCATCCATGGTGAGGTATCTCTCTGATACCTTAAATTCACCCTGTTTGGAATAGAAATAAACAAATATAATTCAAGAGGGAGCAGACATATGTATACCTAGTGCTGATCCATGTTATTTGGCAGAAAAAAAAAAACAAGAACAAAATTCAGTAAAGCAATTCTCCTTCAATTAAAAAATAGATTATATATCTATATATATTTAAGGAAAAGACATGCAAAAAAATGCCCTGAGGTACGGATCTTTCTACTTTACCTTCTGACTGAACTGAAACAATGTCATAATCATGTTTAGAAGAAAAGCTGGAAAGAGTGACATCATCTTTTGGGAAACACACCAAGATGCTAAGCAACCTACTCCAAGGTCACACCATCTCTAAATGAGATGATCAGAATATAAAATATAAGATCAGCATGATAGAGTACACAGTATATTTTAATACTTGCTTTCTTTTCTGCCTTTTGTTTGTTATCATGGCCAAAGTTTCACAAGCTGATGCACTCGAGTGTCACCTAATGTGTGTTCCAAACCCTTATTATCATAAGACAAAGTACACTATTATCTAATATTAATAATTATAGCCACTATTTATTGAGCATCAGTTACATGCCACGTTCTCTAATTTTTAAGATGGGTCAGTTCAGCTCAGTCGTTCAGTCGTATCCGACTCTTTGCAACCCCATGAACCACAGCATGCCAGGCCTCCCTGTCCATCACCAACTTTTGGAGTCTACCCAAACCCATGTTCATTGAGTCAATGATGCTATCCAACCATCTCATCCTCTGTGGTCCCCTTCTCCTCCTGCCCTCAATCCCTCCCAGCATCAGGGTCTTTTCCAATGAGTCAGCTCTTCACATCAGGTGGCCAAAATATTGGAGTTTCAGCTTCAGCATCAGTCCTTCCAGAGAACCCCCAGGACTGATCTCCTTTAGAGTGGACTGGTTGGATCTCATTGCAGTCCAAGGGACTCTCAAGAGTCTTCTCCAACACCACAGTTCAAAAGCATCAATTCTTCGGCTCTCAGCTTGCTTTATAGTCCAACTCTCACATCCATACATGATTACTGGAAAAACCATAGCCTTGACTAGACGGACCTTTGTTGGCAAAGTAATGTCTCTGCTTTTCAATATGCTGTCTAGATTGGTCATAACTCTCCTTCCAAGGAGTAAGCGTCTTTTAATTTCATGACTGCAATCACGATCTGCAGTGATTTTGGAGCCCAGAAAAATAAAGTCAGCCACTGTTTCCCCATCTATCTGCCATGAAGTGATGGGACCGGATGCCATGATCTTAGTTTTCTGAATGTTGAGCTTTAGGCCAACTTTTTCACTCTCCTCTTTCACTTTCATCAAGAGGCTCTTTAGTTCTTCTTCCCTTTCTGCCATAAGGGTGGTGTCATCTGCATATGTGAGGTTATTGATATTTCTCCCGGCAGTCTTGATTCCAGCTTGTGCTTCTTCCAGCCCAGCGTTTCTCATGATGTGGTCTGCATATAAGTTAAATAAGCAGGGTGACAATATACAGCCTTGACGGACTCCTTTTCCTATTTGGAACCAGTCTGTTGTTCCATGTCCAGTTCTAACTGTTGCTTCCTGACCTGCATACAGGTTTCTCAAGAGGCAGGTTAGGTGGTCTGGTATTCCCATCTCTTTCAGAATTTTCCAGTTTATTGTGATCTACACAGTCAAAGACTTTGGCAAAGTCAATAAAGCAGAAATAGATGTTTTTCTGGAACTCTCTTGCTTTTTCAATGTTCCAATGGATGCTGGCAATTTGATCTCTGGTTCCTCTGCCTTTTCCAAAACCAGCTTGAACATAAGGAAGTTCACAGTTCATGTATTGCTGAAGCCTTGCTTGGAGAATTTTAAGCATTACTTTACTAGCGTGTGAGATGAGTGCAATTGTGTGGTAGTTTGAGCATTCTTTGCCATTGCCTTTCTTTGGGATTGGAATGAAAACTGACCTTTTCCAGTCCCGTGGCCACTGCTGAGTTTTCCATATTCGCTGGCATATTGAGTGCAACACTTTCACAGCGTCATCTTTCAGGATTTGAAATAGCTCAACTAGAATCCTATCACCTCCACTAGCTTCGTTTGTAGTGATGTTTCCTAAGGCCCACTTGACTTCACATTCCACGATGTCTGGCTCTAGATGAGTGATCACACCATCATGATTATCCGGGTCATGTTTTTTTGTACAGTTCTTCTGTGTATTCTTGCCACCTCTTCTTAATAGCTTCTGCTTCTGTTAAGTCCATACCATTTCTGTCCTTTATCGAGCCCATCTTTGCATGAAATGTTCCCTTGGTATCTCTAATTTTCTTGAAGAGATCTCTAGTTTTTCCCATTTTATTGTTTTCCTTCTTTGCATTGATAGCTTAAGGTGGGTATTATCACCCTATTTTACAGATGAGAAAATTGAGGTTCAAGGATGTTCAGTGACACCCCTGAGGCCTCACAGCTAGGAAATGGCAGAAACTGGATCTGAACTCAGGTCTGATCTCACTGACTCCAAATCTAGTCCTCTTTCTACTGTGTCTTTTATGAAGTAGAAACAGGGGCTGAGTTTCAATATCTGGAATATTTCATTACTTTAAAACATACATAGATAGCATATTTGAGAAATTACACTGTGTATTTTTTTTCCCCCAATTTCATTGGTTCAATTGACTTTACAGCAGTAATCCTCTTCTTTCTCTCTGATGCAGTTTCAGGTTGAGTTTCATCACAGAATTATTGGTATACTCTCTCATCAACTTCCGCTTAATTATTTGAACATCTGCTCAAAGATAGAAAGTGGGGGAAAAAAAAAAACCTGATGCTTTTAAGCTGTGTTTAAAGTATGTTTCATACTCATTCTTTAATCCGTTTAATTCTCATTCTTTGTTAGTAGTTAAAGCTCAAAAAAAAAAAAAAGAAGAAGAAGAAAGAAAAGCTGGTCAAGAGGCTATTTGAATTAAGGGCAGCAGAGAATGGATACTTTAAGTAAGAAGAGAGCATTTTTTTTTTAATGTACAAGTCCGCAACAGATACAAATGGAAATCACTGCCCTTGGCAAGATTCAAAGCATTAGAAGAGTGCTTCGTGCTGTAAGTATATTTGGAAAGATAAAAAAAATATATGCCTGCAACAGAAATGTGGCTTTTTGTAAGTTTCAATTTATCTCAGTCTGCAACTGCAATTAAGTTGTACAAAGGTAAGTAGATAAATAAATATATAAACTCCAGAAAATCAGCCAAGTTAAAGCTGAGTTTTGTGTTCTGGAAAAGAAAAAAAAAAAATCTCCTGTAAATAAACAGAATTGTTTTTCCTCTCCTTACCCTCCTTTATCTTTGGACAATTTTCCCCTGTCTGGCAAATACTGGTAACCCCCCACATGCCTCTTGGCGTGTATGTCTCACAGTTTTAAAAATAAATTATAGCTAAGGAGTCAAGAAAAAACTTCCTCCATAATAACCTATTTTTCATGCTAGCAAATCATTAGTGTGGGAAAGCATTTCCACTTGCAACTTGTCATCAAACCTTCTGTACTTGGTTGATTTTTCTCTTTAATGAAACAAAAATTACTGAGCTTGGAAAATACATCTTTCCAATTGCAAACATATTTAGGACAGGGCAAGCTGTTTGAAATTATACCAACAGTCTGTAAATGTCATGCCCAATGTGCCAGCCAGCATGTGGCAGTTGGGTCTTGTCTACTTCAGGGTTTTGTAGAATTATTTATAGCACATTTTCTCTACTTCCAAAGCCTTTTCCAAAGAAACTGTACTCTCCTAGATATGTGTATTTCTAAACATTTGTCCTATTAACACTGTTTGACCACAGTATGTTCAAAGCCTTTTCTTGTCCCCTGGAGACCATTTTAACACATGGGTCAAAAGTCCCATCCAAGAATCTTTGCCAGATTAACCAACTCATTCAATATTCATCTTGAATATGCGAAGTCATTTCCAATACCGAATGGTTTAACAGACTTGCCTGTGTCATGTAAATCAGAAAGGCTACTGAAAACAACTTTTCATTTACTTGAGTGTTTAGATTTTTAAAGGCTGGCGAAAAGGAAGTACACGGAGGATAAACCAGGTGAATTAATAGGAGACACCTGGCATAAAGCTTGAGTCTAGTACTAGAATACTTCTTCACTAGGACAACTTGCTAAACTGGTTTCTGCCTGCCCTTCCCTATAAACAGTACTTATTTGATAGTCTTGCCAAGACAGTCCTTCTAGAAGAGTTCTTTTCACTCAAGTTATGATTTAAAGATAAGATAACATTAGTTGGAGCTACAGGAGATTATTTTAACACTAAGCTGGACTTATTCTGATTACTTTTTATTTCATGCTTTTATAAAAGGGGTTCATGCCAAAGGTACCCACCCACTTATGTGCCAAGTCCAGAATGCTCTGCCTCATCACTCCCGGAAGAATGATGCCATCTAGCGGAGGAGTTGCCAGTTCTTCTTCTGTCAATTAGAAATTGGAATAGTTTCAAACTTTATTAGATGCTTTTCTAAACAACAAACACTTCTTGTTATTGTTCTGGTAACAAACACAAAAAGGGGGCCATTGTTCTGTACTGTCAAATTTTCCAAATCAACTCACACTTCAGGTAGATCCTTATATTTTCTTTAAAAGAAAAAAAATGCAGAAAAAAGAACAAGAAAGAAAATCAGTCATCCTTCTGCTTTAGTCACTAAGCTGTGCCCGACTCGTTGCAACTCCATGAAATATAGCCCACCAGGCTCCTCGAGGTCCACGGGATTTTTCAGGCAAGAATACTAGAGTGGGTTGATTTCCTTCTCCAAAAGATCTTCCTGCCCAGGGGTTGAACCTGCATCTCCTACATTGGCAGGTGGATTCTTTATCACTAAGCCACCAGGGAAGCCCAATCAGTCATTCTACTACCTTCAATTTATCCTTAACCAGTGAAGAATGAGATGGTTTCCCACTAACAAACAATAAGAGTTATAAAATACTCCAAAAAACAACATTCCAAAAGTCAAGAAACATTGCCAAGTCAAAAAGATTAAAGCTGGTTATGATTAGGAAAATGGAGGTAGACCCTTATCCAGAAACACTGGGCATTTCCCAACCTTCTAAGAGCACTGTGGGGCAACCCTGTCCTAAGAGGTATGCAGGCCCACTCAGGCTGCCGCTGCTCCCACACTGGCCCTGACAACTCTATCCAGCGACATTCAACCGTGGAGGAGCACCCACATCAAGCATGGAGACGCTGACTTCATCCTCTGAAATTTGAATGTAATGCATGCAGGGTGGGCTCAAGCATGGATATGCCCAACAAAGAAAGCATAAGAAAGAAGAAAAAAGGAAATCCAAACAACAAAATAACACTCCACGGGTGACCCACAGGGCCAAAGCCAAGACACTGGTCTACTAAGAGAAAGACTGCAGACACTCCCAACCACAGTGCAAGTTGGCACGATGACCTGTCTACAAGACTCAGTGTGGTGCTTCCCTGGGGGCCTAGCAGTTGAGAATTTGCCTGTCGATGCAGGGAACATAGGTTCGATCCCTGGTCGGGGAAGATCCCACAAGCCATGGGACAATTAAACTAAGCCTATGTGCCATAACTACTGAGTCTGGGTGCCACAGCTACTGAAGCTCATGAGCCTAGAGCCCGTGCTCCACAACAAAAGAAGCCATCCCTGTGAGAAGCCTGCACACTGCAACAAATAACCCCCGCTCGCAGCAACAAAGACCCAGTACACCCAAAAATAAATAAATCTTAGCAAAAAAAAAAAAAAAAAGTGTGGCACACCAGCCACACAGCCTCCTTACAGAAGGATGCCAACAAAGACCCAGTACACCCAAAAATAAATAAATCTTAGCAAAAAAAAAAAAGAGAGTGTGGCACACCAGCCACACAGCCTCCTTACAGAAGGATGCCTCTGGTACTCAACATTCCCTTTCCTCCTCACCTCTGGCACCCAGGAAGCTGAATCTAGTGGGAAATTTGAGCCTTAAACCATCATTTTTATTTAGATGTTGAACCTCAGGACAGATGTGTTGCCTGTCATGTGTCTGCAGAGGACTTCACAAGGGATGTTGGAAAGGACCACTGGGTAGCAAAAGTTGGGTAAAAATCGGTCTTTGAGCTCCAGAGTCACTTGATGCAGCCTGAAAGGACTTTAGAGATCACCTAGTGCAGTCCTGTTTTCCAGAAGGAGAAACTGAGGCTGAAGAAACATGGGACTTCCCAAGGTTGGTGACGCTGGGGAACACTGTCAGCGCTCAAGCCTCTCAACACTGTGGCCACCGCCATTTGCTTTTATAGGCTGTGCTCTGGACTCATCCACTCCACTGTGGCCACATGAGACGTCCCCAACAACAACACAGCTCTCTGGAATGCAAGGACTCTATGTTTACTCCTGTGTCCCCAAAACTCAACAACATGCCTGGCCCAGAGTGATATGTAATACATGTTTTTGAGTTTGTTTGTTTGTTTTTAAAAAAAAAAAAAAAACAAAAAAAAACACCTCTTGCTAGGGTATAGCAGTATGATTTCTTTGAATTTTGAGTCAAAAAATCATCTGCTGAAAACCACTGTTTCAAAAGAAGAAAATTTGTTTTCGGCAATGTTTTGGGGGCTACTTTGATCTCAAGATAAACACGTGTTTTGCAATAGCAAGCAAGCTGGATATATGGATGTACAGATCTATACATGTATGCACACATATACCCCACACATATAAACAAACAATTCTAGTGCCCCCAAACTGGACCTCCCCTAAAGCTTGCTGGGCTTTAAGACCATGTGCTAAGTCACTTCAGTCGTGTCCAACTCTTTGTGACCTCATGGACTGTAGCCCACCAGGCTCCTTTGTTCATAGGATTCTCCAGGCAAAAATACTGGAATGGGTTGCCATACCCTCCTCCTAAGACTGCATAGAGTTCAATGAAAACAGTGGCCCCGCGTGTGCAAATGCAGTTTTGTGAAACATATGTAACACCCAAATCTGTAACCGCTAGCCTGAGGTCAAGGAACAGAACATCTGCTTCTCTGGCTGCCAGACAGAGATGATGACATGACAACATTTGGGTGAGAAATATTCATTTTCCTCTGCAACCACAAACAAGCTTACAAGAGCCAGAATGAGCTCCAGATTGCTCAACAGGAGGAAAACAGAGCCTAAGAACACAGCTTGTTTTTGACAGAGAAATCATTTGGGGGAGATGAAGAGTTTAGAAGCAATAACAGCAGGATTCATCTGACTTCCCAAATTCAAGCACTAATGAGAACCAGGAATGTGGGTTTGTGTTAATGACCCAAACACCAACAGCACAATCATTCATTCATTCAGCAATATATACTGAGCATCTATCAGTATCAGTGTCAGCATCAGTGCCGCTGGCCATTCTAAGTATGAGGGATACATCAGGGAACAAAATTGATGTGACTCCTTGCTCACTTTCTAATGGGCAGAGGCAAACAATTATATTAAATAGCATGTTAGGCAATGGGAGGGGAAAAAAAGAAGGTGATGGGGAGTGTTGGGGAGAGAGTTTAAGATTTGTATTAAGGTATCCAAGAAAAGGCTTACTAAGAATGGGTGTCTGGCAAAGACTTGAAGGAGGTGAGTGAACAGCCACCTAGCAAGAGTACTCTGAGCAGAGCTGGTGTAAATGCATCGCAAACTCACTGTGAAACTCAACCATGACAATCCCATCTTACTTTCACAGTAGTTCCAGTGTCTAGTATTAGATAATATTGCTTTCTCAACAGTGAACAGTAAGTGTGTATGTCATATGACTCATTAATGAAATAAAACAGAATTGGGGGCCATGTGACCTTACAATCAGGGCTGCAGTTATGGAATCAAAACCCACATGAATAGACACTCAGAAAGGACCTCCTGTATAGCACAGGGAACTCTACTCAGTGTTGTGATAACCTATAAGGGAAAAGAATTTTAAAAAGAATATAAACACACACACACACACTGAATCACTTTGATATACACCTGAAACTAACACAACCTTGTCAATCAACTATACTTCGGTTTAAAAACAAAAACAAAAAAACCCATGAGTTCCAAGCCAAGTGCCACAAAACGGCACAGCACTGTGGCAGCTACCTTGGCCCAAAGGAATGGTGAGTGGGTGCTCATGGAAAGAACTCTGCTTGTAACTCTTACTGGAAAGCTTTTTGGGAAAAAAAACTCAACATTTTGCTGATTTTCAGTGCATTATTCTTTGTCTTCTCCTAAAGCCACACAGTATAAATCAAAGTTACTAGACTTGCTGTAATGTCTGTTTTCTTTTTAAGCCCAAAGATTGTTCCTGACATTTCCCTCACTTCTCTCAGAGTACTGTTCAAACATTTGTTCCATTTCCTTTCTCCTTAAATTTTATCTGATCTGTCAGTGAACAGCATCTTCACATTAAAACTACTTATTTCAGGCAACCATAACCTGAATAGGAACTCTCAAGGTCTTGTATATTTTATAAGAGTCAGAAGACAAATTCATTCAATTCTCTTCTGACCTTTAAAAGCCATGGAAATGGTTCATGATCATTGTTTGCATAAGAGGTCATTTTTCACCAGGACAGTTTCTGGTGTTTCTGGTTAAATCATGTAGCTCTGATTCAGACTGTGCTTAAATCCTGACATCTCCCCATCCATAAATAAGGATGGTGCCACTTCTGTATGATGTCACTGGTTTTGTTTGGGACTGCATGGGTTTTCTTGGCGATGGGGAAGGCAGTGGGTAGATGGAAAGAATGAACTGAATCGATTTATTATCTCCTATGTACAGAGTTCAACAGTGGCTGTCAACTTTCAGGAACAGCTTTTGATATATGTCATATGCAATAACTCCAAATTAGAAATCACAGATATTCCAGTACAGATTTTGTTTTTCAAGAGTGTCAACTACAAACAGCCAGGTATGGAAGGACAAACATAATCTATACCTGGCTTTTCATATGCCAAGTGTTACCAAGGATCAATCCCAGAACGTGGTGTACTCACCACACCTTCGGTTTGTTCTCGCTGGGACTGGAATATAAGGCTCATTTTGTAATTCTCTGAAAGCAATGCTCAAATTAGCTCTGAAGTCAGCTACATCTGAATCACCATTTCCCTCTATCTGTAGCCAAATAACAAAAGAGCAAGAGGCTACTATATCTGCTTTAAAATTAAAATTTCATTTAAAATCTGAATTAAAACCAATCCCAAGATTTCAGCAGTATTAGGTTGGTCAAAAAATTGTTCAAACTCAACTCAATCTTTGAAAACTTATCATTTTCCATTTGGGCTTTCCCTGGTGGCTCAGACCGTAAAGAATCCGCCTGCAGTGCAGGAGACTCGGGTTCAATCTCTGGCTTAGGAAGATCCCCTGGAGAAGGGAATGACTACCCACTCCAGTATTCTTGCCTGGAGAATCCCATAGACAGAGGAGCTACATTTGGAAACTTATCATTTTACATTTCTAGTCTGTGGTTTCTGCCAACTAATTTCAAAGAAAAGAACTGCAAAGAAGGAAAGTGAGCATTCAGGATATTAAGGATAATAAATAAGTACTGATTTTTGTAGTAGACATATATTAATGGTCTTAAATGAACCACAATCTAAATACAATCCCCAAATAAGGCCAATTTGTCCTAAAAACGGTGTCCTTTATTCAAATAGAGCTCCAGTGTAAATCTGGAAGGCTTCTAATGTATTATCAAAATATGTAGAAAGGGCAATGATTGTTAAACGAATTACAATAAAGAGTGCACTAAATTTCATATCAGTAGAAAGAGCAGACTATGGTTATCACTATAGTGTCTTATACATAGTATATGGTAAATGACCACAGGCTTCCCCACTGGCTCCGATGTAAAGAATCCACCTGCTACGGAGGAGAGGTGGGTTCAATCCCTGGGTTGGGAAGAGTCCCTGGAGGAGAACATGGTAACCTACTCCAGTATTCTTGCCTGGGAAATGCCATGGGCAGAGAAGCCTAGCGGGCTAATCCATGAGGCTGCAAAGAGTCAGACACGGCTGAAGCAACTGAGCATGCATGCATGCATGGTAAGTGACCACTGAAATAATCAGACAGGAAAAATGATAAGATAATAAAAAGGATAAGGCAGCACATTTTCAAATAGTGGAGATTTAAATTCCTTAAGTTGACAACTCAAAAGTAAGTACATCTAAAGCCAAAAAACAAAACCAAAAATCTTTGTAAATACTGTAAACTCATGTAAACTTGGACAGCAGAAGCACAGAAAATCTTAAGATCTTGGAATTGTGCTCCTTGTTCTCTTGTTCTAAGGTTTTAGTTCTTTTCTCTCCAATCCCACTGAAAATGATTGAAAAACAGCAGAGCGCTGAAATCTGAGTGGGTTACCTCCATCTTCATTTATCCAATAAAGAAAAAGATTCATAGTTCCAACTTCAGTTATTTGATTATCTTCTCCATAGAGCCACAGAACCTGCTGACACGCATTTTCCACTGCTTCACATTGGGCAAAAAGAGATGAGCCATAATTCCTTTTAAGAAAGAGGAAACACATGATTATGAATATACTTCAGCCCCTACCTCCCAGCAAGTCTTTAATTCAAGCATGGATGTAGTCAATGTACGAGGTTCTTAATTATATATCCTCTCCAGTTAACTGCATAATATTAGAGGAAACACATTAGAGAATCTATGTGGTCTAACCGCATTCATTTGGGAGAGAGAGATCAAAGAAACATTGTGCAATTCTAACTTGAAAAGAGAAAACACAGGTGAAGAGCCAAGTCAACAACACTTAAAAGTTATTGAGTATTTTTTTCACATGCCAATCAATTGTATATGAATTACTTCATTTTGGAGGCGTGCTAATTTTTCCCTTTGTTCTAATGTTCTAGTTCTTTGCACTGGAAAAGACCATGATGCTGGGAAAGATTGAAGGCAAAAGGAGAAGAGGGCAGCAGGGGATGAGCTGGTTAGATAGCATCACTGACTCAATGGACATGAATCTAAGCAAATTCTCGGAGACAGTGAAGGACACAGAAGTCCAGCGTGTTGCAGTCAATGGGGGTCGCAAAGAGTCACACATGACTTAGCGACTGAACAAGAATATTCCATTTAAACCCCACAAAACACTATTGAGTTCACGATGATCATTAGTCCCTTGGTTCAGATGAGACACTGAGGCTTAGAGAAGTAACTTGTATCAAGTTATATGTGTTCATTAGCAGAGCACCAACTCCGTGCTTTAACTGGTACCTTTCAATATAATCAAGAAATACCTATTGTTCAACGTCTAAATTCCCTAAAAGTAAGACAAGAGGCTAAAAATTCCTGATTTTAACCAAGAAGTATTCCAAAAACCTGTTTTTCTCAATCAATACTATTCACCTTGGATTATTCAAAGGAACATGGCATATCTTCCTGGAATGACAATGTAGTTTATAATAGTAATTTATTTACTCATTCATTCATTCATTTGTTACCTGACTCCTAGAAGTTTAAGTAAACTTGGTAGGGGAGCACTTTCCTCTGTAAGTCAGAGTGTTAGATATAACTGACATTTAACACACACATACACATGGCTCGTGGAGAATAAATTCAAACTAAAGAGACAAGAAATTTAGATATATTGGAATTCTTTTTAAAGAAGATATATTTTGACAAATGGTCTATCATTTGGAAGGAGAAATGACTTCTAAATTAAACAGAAATATTAATGCTTTTTATACCTTAAATTTTTATTTGGCATAAGTAGGTTCATTCATAATGATGCCTAGCTCTCACTATCCTCATTAATGAGTTCTCCAACTATATGTTGCCTTAGGAGAAAAGGACTGGGGCTTCCCTGGTGGCTCAGAGGTCTGCCTGCAATGCAGGAGACCTGGGTTCGATCCCTGGGTCAGGAATATCCCCTGGAGAAGGAAATGGCAACCCACTCCAGTACTCTTGCCTGGAAAATCCCATGGACAGAGAAGCCTGGTAGACTACAGTCCATGGGATCGCAAAGAGTCAGACACAACTGAGCAACTTCACTTTCACTTTAGGAGAAAAGGAAGTAATATTTTAAATTTATCTTTTATTAAACTTAAATGGGAAAAGTATTCAGTAGAATATAAAATATGAATCAATGCTTTAGATAAAACATGAGAGTCCTTAAACATATGTGATGCTTGTTTGCCTTTCTATGCTTCTGGCTATATAATTCACTTTCCTTGGCTTTTAGAAGATATCAGCAAACAAGTTTGAAAGCACTCCTCTAAGACAGTCAGGACTAGGAAAAAACCCTAGACCCATCCTTGGACTATGAAGCCCCAAGAAGAACATAGAAACAATCAAACATACTACCAAAAAATTAATGTTATTATTACCTTCCAGAAAATACCCACCTAGGCCTTTTAAATGATCTCTTTTATATCTGGGCAAGATTAAATTTTTAGTATTTCCTAAGTTAAAGTGTAACTTAAACACAGAAGCCATATATCACAGTGGCTACATGCCATTCTCATCTGCACAGCTTCTCCTCTCTTCCAACTGTATTCTCCTGGGCCCTTCCTATGCAGCCAAGTCATTCTGCTTGGGTGGACAATCATAGCATCCTGCCCCTATCACAACTGAAGAAAAGGGTGGGCAAGTAACTAAGTTGTTCATAAGTTCTTCTTTGAGTTTACTCACTTATTCATTTCAATGTACAAAACCCTTTGAAAAATGTAGTTTTCCCCTTTGAGAATGGTGGCAGCTTGTCTGCTATGATGCTGGGTCTCTCGTATCCATGATCACCAGCCTTCAAAGGAGAAGATATCTGAATTAGGAGAGCCTTATGCTAACACGTAGCCAGAAGCTTAGACAAGAGATGGGGGAAGGATGGAAAGAGAGGGCAAGGAGAGAAGAGAGAGACTGGGGTGGACGTAGCACGAGCAGGACATACGCAAGGGCAAAGCAATCTGGCGACAATGATTCGAGCTCTTATTGGCCCACAGCTGCCATCCTACTAACATGAGCCAGTCATTCCCCTCTCTACTCAAGATGCACTGAGTTAGTGTTCTGACCTGTAACTCAAAGACTAGTGACTAATGACTGAATTATTCTAGAAAGCTATGGGAAACAGACATCATACAATCTGGGGAATGATGAGATTTACTTACACCAGGGTATTCAGATTCCTTTAAAAGACCCTCAACATGTATACTTCAAAACACAGGCAATGAAATGTAAATTACTAGTCAGTCTGGAGATGACACAATTCTGATATTCAGGAGGCTTTCATTCTTAATGACCATAGAACATCAGACCACCCATATTCAGAACTAATGGCAAATACGCAGTCACTGGGTTCAATGATGAATACTTTTTAAGGAGTACAGACCAGCCTGCAGGGAGTCTGTAGACAGAGCATGGGCTTGGAGCCAACAGGCCCGCATGCAGCTCTTTACTGTCTACTTCTTGTTTAGCTGCTAAGTTATATGCGACTCTCTTGTGACCCCATGGACTGTAGTCCACCTGCCTCCTCTGTCCATGGGACTTCCCAGGCACGAATACTGGAGTGGGTATCTCCTCCAGGGGATCTTCCTGACCCAGGGATTGAACCTGCATCTGCCTCACTGACAAGTGGATTCTTTACCACTGAGCCCAGGGAAGTCCATTTATAGGTGTGTTTTTCCCCCAATACAAATGTGTATCAAAATTCTCTCTCAGGTGTAAACTGTATTATTAATGTCCACTGGGTTATTGATACTTTGGTAATATACTTGGGCTTCCTTCCACATGCTGCCAATATTAAGAAGGAAAACACATGTCCTTGGAGGAAAGAGGAAAATGAAAAAGTAGGAAAACTGTCTACATATAATTTTAATGTGGAATCTGGGAGACTAGGAATATTAAATACATCCCTCCAAAAGAGTAAATCCTACTGTGTGCAATCTAACTGATTACTCCTAGGAGAGAGTCCAGGAGATAAAACCAGAAAGAAAGAGAGCCTCATAATATAAACTATTGTCTGTTGAGGGAGTACCACCTACCAGGCAGGGTGCTAGGTTCTGAACCCCATTATTTCAACAAATTGTGTTAACACAACCCAGATGTTATTATACTTTTGAGGACTTGTAGGGAGAAAGGACTTAATTGCATAAGATCATGCAGATATGTGCACGATTTATGGGTATCTCTTATTCCCAGATCCACACTGGAAACTGCCAGGTTCTAACTCCATACTTGTTGAGAGCTCCCTAAGTGCCAGCCAGGATCCTAGGCACTTCACATTATCCTCCTTCATCCTCACAGGTAAAGTGGGCATTATTACCCTCACTTTATCAATGAGGAAACTAAGGCTTAGAATTTAAATTAATCTGTTCAAAAAGTTCTAAGATTAAAAAATTTAATCTTAGAATTTAAAAAATACATATATTCTCTCTCTTCCTCAGACTCACTTAGACAGAAAGCAGAAAATTCTTGAGCTCGTGAAAGTCAATAGATATTTAATAACTACCAATTGACTACAGAGATACTAAAAAAAGATTAGAAGGTAACTATTGAATAAGTTGGAGGAGGGCATGGCAACCCATTTCAGCATTCTTGCCTGGAGAATGCCCATGGACAGAGGAGCCTGGAGGGCTACAGTCCATGGGGTTGCAAAGAGTCGGACACGACTGAGCAACTAAGCCCAGCACAGCACTGAATCAGTCAGGTCTAGAAAAGAACAATAATACATAAATCTAAGGGTGCCGCCAAATGTCTCTCTTAACTAAACTGAATGACGGCAGATGCAAAATCATTTGTTTCCCTGTGCTCCTCCAGGTTGGGAGTACAGGAGCAGAGAGCTTTGAAACTCTTGGAAGCAACAGGCGGGTTTGTGACGAATCCACTCTCTGCTTCAAGCCTGCCCTCTTGCCAGTTTTGCTTTTATGTATGAGGCCCAATACTCTCTTCTCTAAGAAATTTCAAGTCAATGTCCACTGATTCTGGTCCACATGAGCCTAATGAGTCAAACTAGTAATTTATTTTATAGTTGGCTTTATTTCTTAGAGAAGTTGCAGATTACAGAAAACCTGAGCAAAAAACAGAGCTTCTATAACTCTTCTTCCTCAATTGCCATTTCCCTTCTTATTAACATCTCACACCGGTGGGGTACACTTGTTATAACTGATGAGACAATATTGAAACCCTAGTTGTTCATAGTAACACCAGAGTTCAGTCTCTGTGTTGTACAGAAAGTATTGATTTTTAATTGCTCTTTAATGATCATATATTCTATGAGACTGCCTCAATATCATCTTTGTAACAAATAACCATCTGCCCAGACACCAAACTAAAGGATCCCCTGCAGTTTGCGTCTCCATGTTATCTTTTCCCAAGGCAGGTAGGGGGAGCTAGAGAGTAAGATTTAAAGAGGAAAAAATTTTATGTTATCTCTTCATCAAGACGGTTGCTTTACCGCACTGTGCACGGAGAGAAGTTTTAATAGACTAATACAGATATGCTCTGTGAATAAGTCTGAAAGGTAAAGAAGCCATTGAGAGAATAAACAAAAAAGTTTTTGACCTGGCTAGCCTAGGACTTAGGAAGGAGATCAACACGGAATAAAGTGACTTAGTTTATTTAATGAACTCCATCAGAATTGTTTTCTTTTTTTTCCTGGGCTTCCCTCATAGCTCAGTCAGTAAAGAATCTGCCTGCAATGCGGGATACCTGGGTTTGATCCCTGGGTTGGGAAGATGCCCTGGAGAAGGAAATGGCAATCTATTCTAGTATTCTTGCCTGGACAATTCCATGGACAGAAGAGCCTGGCATGCTGCGGTCCATGCGGTTGCAAGAGTCGGATACACCCTAGCAACTAAGCCACCACCGTCAGGATTTTTCTGACCCGATGAGGGAATGCAGTTAGTGAGTGAATGCCAGTAGGGATGACAGGACATAGCATTTTACCACCATGCCTTTTTGGGGATAGAAAAGTGAGAAATAGAAAGTCTATGGAGGGTTCAAAGCCAGCTGTCAAGGTCTCTCTGGCATGTCAGCACCACATCCTTTCTCTCTCCCAGGGCTCTGAGACTTTACAGTTTGCACCAGGGCCCAGAAGACTGCCACTGAGTCACCTTGCAGGCCAGCTGGTGCTCTTCCAAAGGAAGAGCCAGGCTGGGTAACCCGGCTATTCTTGTTCACCCGTCGGGGCATTCCCGATTCACGGCCAAGTCCACCCCTGAAATTGTCTAACACTTTCAAATGCTCTTTTATTTCCAGTCAGCTACATATGGCCTATGAGACTGGCCTGACCGAGCCAAAGCAGGGCTGTCCCACAGCCAGTTGGCAGCAGATATGGTTGCAATCTGCGGGAATGAAGACAGCACTTCAGTGAAGCAGGCACCTTCCCCAGACAGGGCTCCTTGGAGCCGACTGAGAGCTTGCGCCCCAACACCAGATGCTCTCGAATGCCAACTGTCAGCCTGCGGCCAGGGACCAGCATCCCGGGCAGTTCATCCAAAGCGCTGATTTCATTCCTGGTTTAGTTACTTTAGTTCTTGCTTATGTGTTAACAGTCAATGTTTCTCCCTTACAAAGGGCCGCAGAGGTTATCCTTCAAACAGCTAGCACATTCAAACCACTGAAGGCCACACACGAAATAAAAATGAACATTCCAGTGTGAATACTAATATATATAATTTGTATTGAAGTCAAATGGTCATAACTAAATGGTCACAAGGGACTCTATCCTTTAGACAGAAACACAGATCAACTTACCCTCCCATCTTGCAGTCCCCGGTCCCACCTTTCCAGGCTCTTACATACTTCGGGTTGGCCCACAGGGACACAGGATTAAAGCTTCCACTGGAAAAATAAGGTCCCACTGGGCTCAAGATTACAAAGAGCAGGGCTTTAGTCGGCTTCTTGACTCCCAGAGAAGGCTGGAATATAGTAAAAGTGCACACAACTGTTAATCTAAAAGGCAGATGCCAGTCTCAAAGTCTATAACATATCTGCAACAGCTCCCAGAAGCCACAAATGACAGCTGTTACTTCTGAAGCTGAGTTACACAAAGCCTGATGGTCTTTTAAGAAGAAAACACCAAGACTTGGTTCCATTTTGCTTTGCTTTCAGAGTTATGATTTTAAAGGAAAGGCAAATTTGTCTACTGTTTTATTAGTAGGTTTTTTGTGCGTGCTCAGTTGCTCAGTCCTGTCTGGCTCTTTGTGACCTCATGGACGGTAGCTCGCCAGGCTCCTCTGTCCATGGGATTATCCAAGGCAAGAATACTGGAGAGGGTTGCCATTTCCTCCTCCAGGGGACCTTCCTGACCCCGCGATCGAACCCACGTCTCCTGGGGCACCTGCATTGGCAGCAGATTCTTTACCAATGAGCCTCCTGGGAATACCAGTACATTGCCAACTAGCCATATACTTTTGACAACTAGCCATATAACACCTTTCAGGATTGCACTGATTGGGAACTGAAAAAGGAAAGAACCTAGACATGATTTCAGTTTTGGGGGGTGAAACCTAACATCTGCTTCTCTAACTTGCCCTTCTACTTCGTTCATAACACTCTGGTGCCAGCAGACTTGGGCTGGAGAAAGTGCCATTAGCATATCGGACTGTGACAGATAACAGACACCAAAACTGTAGCTTCACTAGAAACAAAGACATCAGACAAGACAAATCCCCGCCACCCGGGCCCCTGCCCACCAAAAGACACAGGACGAAGGACTTAGGAATTCGTATTAGGAATGACAGAGAAAACAACCTTCCCCACAAACACTGAGAAAATCACAAGCCAACAATGCAATCATAAATTTCTTCAGCACAAAAGTAATTACTCTCAGTTGGTTTTTAAACAGAAAAATTGAGAGACTAAAAAGTTTTGAGGGCTACATATTCTAAAGGCATTAAAGGTTGCTGGGTTATCCTGTACAGTTAGTTATAGGCCATGCAGGTAAGCAAACAAATTAAGACTATTATATTAAATCTTGGACAATAGAATACATACATTGAGTCTTCAAAACAGAAGCCTAGTCTGCCTGGATGGGGTAGCAATCTGGTGTGAAAATAATGGGAGACTCAAATTCAGCCAATTCGTGACTTTTATAATATTTAATGAAACTGGCTAAAAGTGGGCCTGGGGATATATTTTTTTTCTGAATTTCAATTAAATCTCCTCTCCTGCCACCTTTTAGCTCAAGGAGCCTCACCCACTACTTACGCCCAGATGAAGAATCAGGTAGGCAAAAGATGTGTGAGCCTGATACAATGTGTTTGTACATGTGCATTCTGATGCCACCAGAGAGGCTTACGAAATGGGAAGCTGAGTCCATTCACACAGTGTGTGAACCTGAGGGTCACACACGGCTTGGCTGGCCCCAAAGGAAATGGATAAAGAGCGACAGATACCAAGTCAAGGAAATGAGTCAGTTCACAGACTTAAATAATGAACTTATGGTTGCCATGGGGGAAGGATGGGGTGAAAGGATAGCTTGCATGTTTGGGACTGACAAGAACACGCAACTGTATTCAACAAGGATCTAAAGTATAGCACAGGGAACTCTGCTCAATGTCATGTGGCAGCCTGGATGGGAGCGGAGTCTGGGGGACAATGGACACATGTCTATGTATGGCTGAGTCGCTTTGCTGTCCACCTGAAACTGTCACAACATTGTCAATAGGCTATACTCCAATGCAAAATAAAAAGTTCAAATTAAAAAAAAAAAAGACAAAGAAATGAATCAGTGTTAGGGAAATTAAATAGTCTTGTTTAGGCTTCAGAGACAGAGCAGGGCAGGCCTCCGACCTTGCTTCTGACCTACATGGATACAGCCCTGACTACTGCTGTGGGTGTCAGCCACACCTGCTGTGAGTGTTAGAAGAGAAACACAGTAGATAGATAGGGAGAAGATCTTGTAATTTGTCAAGTCCTCTGAGGAGGTCTGGCCTACCACTCCTAGGACTTAGTAACATTCCAAGATTTGCGTAACAAAGCAAGTGTTAGTTGCTCAGTCCTTTCAGCCTCTGTAGCCCACCAGGTTCCTTTGTCCATGGGATTCTCCAGGCAAGCCTACTGGAGGGGGTTGCCATTTCCTTCTCCAAAAAAGGAAACAGCATTGTAAAAACTTAACGTAATACCATTGCCGCAGTTTTGCTGGCAGATTGACCATGATTTATCAATAACCTCAGATATGCAGATGACACCACTCTATGGCAGAAAGGGAAGAGTCTCTTGATGAAAGAGAAGAGTGGAAAAGCTGGCTGTTACAACTCAACATTTCGAAAACTAAGATCATGGCATCCGGTCCCATCACTTCATGGCAAATAGATGGAGAAACAATGGAAACAGTGACAGACTTTATTTTCTTGGGCTCCAAAATCACTGCAGATGGTGACTGCAGCCATGAAATTAAAAGACACTTACTCTTTGGAAGGAAAGTTATGACCAACCTAGACAGCATATTAAAAAGCAGAGACATTACTTTGCCGACAAAGGTCCGTCTAGTCAAAGCTATGGCTTTTCCAGTAGTCATGTATGAATGTGAGAGCTGGACCAAAAAGAAAACTGAGCACTGAAGAATTGATGCTTTTGAACTGTGGTGTTGCAGAAAATTCTTGAGAGTCCTTCAGATTGCAAGGAGATCCAATCAGTCAATCCTAAAGGAAATCAATCCTGAATATTCATTGGAAGGACTGATGCTGAAGCTGAAGCTCCAATACTTTGGCCACCTGATGCGAAGAACTGACTCACTGGAAAAGACCCTGATGCTGGGAAAGACTGGAGGCAGGAGGAGGGGATGACACAGGATGAGATAGATGGCTGGATGGCATCACTGACTCGATAGACATGAGTTTACGAGAAAGCTCTGGGAACTGGCAATGGACAGAGAAGCCTGGGGTGCTGCAGTCCATGGTGCCTCAAAGTGTCGGACACGACTGAATGACTGAACTGAACTGATGAGAACGTATCAGTTTGCATCCTGAGATTATAAGTGGGAGAAATGGAATCTTTGAAGTCTCACCCACAAAGCGGACACGCTGCCTGGGAACTTTTCCTAACTGAACTCCAGACCGCTGTCACTCGAGACTTCCCAGTGCTGTTAAAGTACGGATGTTGGCAAATCCAATTTGGTGATGTATGTTCTATTGCTCTCCTCTGCTGTTTCTATTTCTTTTTTCTTTTATGTTAGAATATTGAAAGTAGACTAGATAGTTCTCTAAGAAATATTTGTATTGTTTATTTGTATATAACGCATGGCTTATTTTGTTAACAGATCCTCTGGACCTGAGACAATAGTGAAAACTTTCAGCCAAACAGCCAGCAAATAACAACAGGTTTTGGTTTTTTTTTGCTCATTTGGGTTTGTTCTTTAGTGGAGGCTGAAAAGGTCACCCCTACAAAGAATGAGACTTAAACTCCATTTGCTTTTACTGGTTTCATTATTTGGAAAAAGAAATTCCCAGAATAACACACGTATTTGCCTTTCTTCCCAACTTTGATAAAAATTGACTATCTTATCTCTGCACTTTTATTTACCTGTCAGTTAAGTAAGTACACTTCATATCAGGGGGGCTTTGAAGCTTCACATTAAAAAAACAAATTATTGACCATTATAATAAGGAATTAAGCTTCTCAACATAATTTAGAAATACAATACGCAGGACACAGTATCAATAATTTACCTAGCTTCTAATGTTCTAAATAAAATACCTTATTTATGGATAAGCTGATAAGCATTTTATTATTGATATCACATGAATGCCTGGACTTTTTTCACTCTTGTATTTTTTGCAACCTACACTCTACTAAAAAAAGTAACAATAACTCATCATCATGGATAAATTTCATGTTATTCATTTCCTTCCCTTGATTTTAATTGACAGGTAAACTTGCATTTAATCCACTAGGTGGCAGTAGAGAGAAAACAGATGAAAAACAGAATAACAGATTAAATCTATTTCTAGAGAAGAATATCTTGATAAAAATCTTTAAACAATATCTTTATCCCATTCCAGTATTCGTGCCTGGGAAATCCCATGGACAGAGAAGCCTAGTGGGCTATACAGTCCATAAGGTCGCAAAGAGTTGGACATGAGTAAGGGATTAAACCACCACCACCATTCTTAGCAAGCAGGTAGATTATAGACTAGAATTTTTCCATGCTGAGAGAAAATGTGTTAATGTGTACTAACTTTTAGTTCTGAAATTTAAGCAAAGTCAATTCATATTTTGCAAGCACTTTAAGTAGTGGTGTCACCTTCATCCTTAAATAATTATTTACGTCAAATATCTTTCCATGAAAAGAACTGTGACTTTACTGAAAATGATCACACTGTTTCATAAGTGAGAGTAAGTAGAATGTAACTTTTGGGATCAGGAAGGGAACTTGGTGATTGGATCTGTTTCTCCCCTCAGCATTTGTCCTTCAGTTCTCCCTTCTTTCCTGGGAAGCAATTTAAATTCTGCACTATCCCTGCAGTAAAGAGTAGTAGCGTAACATTAATCAAATGGCAATGAACAACACTCTAGGATCACAAGATCAGGATTCTGGTTGAAATCAAATAAAAGCCATATACATAAAGAAAAATATGGATAGTAACAGCTGATAAGTTATGTAGACCAGTTTCACTGTCTTATTTTGATTGATTTTTAAAAAATTCTCCTCTACTAGTTTCTTGGATTATTTCAATACATAAACAACTGAAAGGGGCTTTTAAGAAATCCCTCAGAAAATGAGAAATACAAAATTTTAGATGCAAAGTTTATAATGTCTCAAGGGACCACATTGACTTTGAAGTTGAAATTCTGATATATTAAAATATATACTCTTTTAAGTTATACCCCACAAATAACAAAAATAAATACATATATGAGCATTAAGTGTGGGTACATTTTGCACAAAATAACAGGGCAATTGAGTGTGATGGAAAATAAAGACACATTTCACAGTGGAAATGACTTCTGTGCCACTTAGAAAATTGCTTTATAGAAAGGCAGGACTTCTAGGGTGATCCATCTGCAGCGGGCATTCAGAAATGTACATTCAGAAATGTACTACTTAATAGTCCATGTTCTACTCAATAGTCCATGTTTTGGCCTGGAAGGCAGAGAAGCACTGCTGCCATGTAGAGGCTTGAGAACGATTCTGCTGGGCAAGGCAATTAAGGGGCAGAAGAAAAAATATAATTAGAAATAATTGGGGAACATTTTTCAAAAAGAAATTTTTAGGGTGCTCCAAATTATTTTTTTGATCCAAAGAGTAGACTAATTTAAAAAAAAAATTCTGCCAGTTCTTAAAAAAGATTAGATAGAGGGGAAAATGACGAAGAATACTGAACTGGGATCCCTAGTAGGCAGGTGGTTAAGAATCCACTTTGCAATGCAGGGAACACGGGTTCGGTCCCCGGTTGGGTAAGTAAGATCCCAGACGGTGTGGGGCAACTAAACCCTCGCACCCCAACCAGAGTCCATCTGCCGCCATGAAAGCCCCCATTGGCCTTGCAGCCAAGTTGGTTAATTAACTTTTTTTGTTAAGTTTCTATCTTAGAAAAAAACAACAACAAGAACAATGAACTAAGGGGATGCTGTAAGAAACATAGGACTGGCTGGTGACCCATTTAGGGTTTCAGTGTGAGTCACATAGGGGAGGGACACCAAAGTCATGAGATGTGTTTATAGGAAAACTAGCTGATCTGATTTAAGATTAAAATAATAATTAGCAACCCTCAATAATTACACGGTACTTTCAGGTTTCCAAGACATTCCATAGCCATTTTCGCAGAAAATCCAACAATCCAGGAGTATTTCTAAGCTAAAGCAACTGAGGCTCAAATGATTCACCCAGAGTTTCCATTATTAAGCTCTGGACATCCCTCTACTCTTAGTCCAGAGCTCTTTTTTTTGATATCAGAATTTGAGAGAGGGGTAAAATAAATAAATAAATAAATCCGTGAAATTCTCGAGATTTCCTAATGTGAAGAGAGTTCAAACCAGACCTTCCTTCCACCCTCAGCCTTCATCACACTCTCATATTCTGTACTTCCTCTGCTCAAACCATATGGAATCCTTTAGGGTTCCTCCTTGCTTTCCTACTCAAAATATATAGGTAGAAGGCCTAACCCCCAATGTGAATGTATTTGGAGATAAAGCTTTAATGGAGGTAAAGTTAAATGAGGTTAAAAGGCTGGCGTCCCAATCCTGTTGGGACTGTGGGACTCTGTGCGTGTTCAGCCGTGTCTGACTTTTTGCCACCCCATGAATTGTAGCTCTCTAGGCTCCTCTGTCCATGGAATTTTCCAGGCAATAATACTGGAGTGGGTTGCAAAATTCTCCTCCAGGGGATGTTCTTGACCCACAGATCAACCCGAGTCTCTTGTGTCTCCTGCACTGGCAGATGGATTCTCTACTGAGCCCCCTGTGTAGTCCTGTTATCCTTATAAGAAGAAACACCAGAGCATATGTGCCCTGCGACCTCCCACTATAGAGTGACAAAGTGAACGCCTACAAGCGAGGAAGTGTGGCATCACCAAAGACAAACTCTGTTCACACTTTGACTATGGACTTCCAGCCTCCAAAACTGAGAAAATGAATTCCGGTGGTTAAGGCACCTGATCTGTGGGCCTTCCACGGCGGTCCAGTGATTAAGACTCTGCACTTCCACTGCAGGGGGAAAGTATGGTAAAGCATCTGCCTACAATGTGGGAAACCCGGTTGGGAAGATCTTCCCTGGGTTGGGAGGATCTCCTGGAGAAGGAAATGGCAACCCACTCCAGTATTCTTGCCTGGAAAATCCCATGGAAGGAGGAGCCTGGTACGCTATAGTCCATGGGGTTGCAAAGAGTTGGACACGACTGAGCAACTTCACTTTCACTTAGGAAACTAAGATCCCGAGTTCCTCATCTTTGAAATTCTGTTGTGGCACCAGGCCTCCCTGTGGCTCAGGTAGTAAAGAATCTGCCCACAATGTGGGAGATGTGTGTTCAATCCATGAATCGGGAGGATCCCCTGGAGGAGGAAATGGCAACCCACTCCACCAGTATTCTTGCCTGGAGAATTCCACGGACAGAGGAGCCTGGCGGACTACAGTCCAGGGGATTGCAAAGAGTCGGACGACTAACACTTTCACTTTCTGTGGCAACACAAACCGATTGAAACAACCCCTCTCTCTAGGTAACACAAACCCTTCAATCTCTATTTAAATGTCATCTAACTGTCACTTCAGGAAATGAGCTCCAGTTACAAGCCTAGGTGTGTGTGTTACACGGTATTACAGCATCCAGCACTTCCTCAAATGTAGACAAAATACCCATCGTGCTTTCTTACAACTGCTTATTTAATTCTCTACCACTCAGGCATCTGTGCACTCCATGAAGTGCAGGACCTTCTTTGCCCCTACACAAAGCATCCTCTGTTGTTTATTATACCAGGTACTGACTAGACATTGGATAAACTGTTGGCCATCTTAATAAGACATTTATGGAAAAGGGCTATGAAACCAACCTAGATAACTACTTAGGAAATTTGAATTATTTTATTTGTAAAAAGCTGATGTTAATCCTTATCTGTTGAGTTGATGTCATAGAGAACACGTTCCTGTTTCCTGCTTGATTTCCTTTAATGCTGGCCTTCAGACTAATGAGTAGTTAATATAGACACTGAAAGAATATCATGGGGAAAACAAACGCCGAGAATTTTCTGAGACCTGCTATAAAACAGGTAGGGGACAGGGCTGAGTTTGTTTCTCAGTCCTATTCAAAGAGAAAGACAATATACATTTAATATTAGACAGGCTAACCACTCAGCTCTTTTTTTTTTTTCTCAATTTTTCAATAAAAAGTTAATGTTAAAATTTAAAAAAGAAAAACACAGTTAAAAGAAAACTAAAGCTCAGGTGAGAAAGACTAGAACACTTTACAATCTAATATTATGTAAAGGCAGTGATAATATACTAATAATAGCTCACCAGGTTAGAGTAAGGATTAAATTAGATATCTGTTGAAAGTTCCCAGGGTCTGATCTTTTTTATGCATGCAATAAATACCAATTTTTACTATTTTTAAATAAATAAAACATGATAATAGTAATAATGGTAAATAAATTCAACATATACCAATTTACAGGACATTCAGATGACATTAAAATGATTGTAGATCTGAGCAATGAACTAGTAAACACTCAGTGTTGGAACCGTGGAGAATGTGTTGGTCCTTGGAAAAAAGGCAAGGATTCCTGTACTGACAATGTGGAAAATATAGGTTGGTAAATGTGAAACATAAATAGAAATTTCAGCATGAATTATTAAGTAAATGGCTAAGAATATGGGATGAGGAAGTACCCAAGGAGAGCCAAAATGAATCACTCTTAGGAAAGCCATGCTTCATTTCCCTTCTAAAGTAACTCAGGATCAAGGGTCAGCAAATTTCAGCCTACTGTCAGTTTTGTTTTTAAGTTTCACTGGAACACATTCTTTCATTCATGTGCGGCCTATTGTTGTTTTTTTGCTACAAAGGCAGAGGTGAATAGTTGCAAGGAACGCAAAGCCAAAAATATTGAACTACCTGGCTTCCCAGGTGGTGCTAGTGGTAAAGAACCCACCCACCAATGCAGGAGACATCAAGAGACGTGGGGTCAAGCCCTGGGGTCAGGAAGATCTGGAGGAGGGCATGGTAACCCATTCCAGTATTCTTTCCTGGAGAATTTCATGAACAGAGGAACCTGGCAGGCCACGGTCCACGGGGTCACAAAGAATTGGACACAACTGAAAACACTCAGCGTGTACACACACACCTGGCCTTTAACAGCAAATGTCTGCCAGCCCTTTCTCTGGATGCCAGGAAAATGCCACAGGATGCTACCGCCTCAGAACCAGGGTCCCCTCACTGACCTAGCCTCAGTGCTCAGACCTGGACAGCAGGATTCCATCCAGATTGGTTTAGTGGACTGAGCCAAGCAAGGCACTGGGCTTGGAACTGAGCAACAGGTAAGACCAACAGAGGGAGCTGGCAACTGCAGTAGCCTTAGCCTGTGAGTTGGCTGAGGAAGGGGGAAGGATGCCACCCTCACGAAAGAGCCCTCCGGTGACCTGAATGTCACGTGGAGAACCGCAAGCTGAGGAGCAAGGCAGGGGGTACTTGGATGTCCCTCCATCCTGTACATGGCACTGCCTGCTCACACTGTCACCTTCAGAAGTAGATGCATGACAGAAGGAGAACTGGGGAAATCTTGTGACTATTTGATCAGTTTCCTCTTCCTTCTAGATCACTGACATCAGCTTAGAAACACGCCATCTCACCTATAGCCTCAAAAAAACACTCTCCCTTCATCACCTGCCCCCCTGCCAAGCACCCACCCATCTCTGCTGCACTACAGCGCAGAATTCCTCACAAGGTTAATGCATACTCACAATCACAACCTCCCTCCTCTCATCCTCTACTAGTCCACTTCAGGCTTCCAGTCCCACTACCCCACTGAAAGATGTTTAAGAGCCCCAAGGACTCCACGTTGTCAAATCCAGTTATCAGGTCTTGGGCTTCGTGGCACTGGTCCTGTGGGTGGGACTCGCCACAGTTCACTGCGTCTCCATGCTCTTCATTTGGCACAGAACACCAAGGCCTCTTGTTTTTCTTTCTACTTTCCAGGCTGCTACTTCTCAGACCCCTTAGCTGATTCGTCTTCCTCTCCCTTTCTCTACATGCTGGCCTGCCTCAGATCTCATTCCTTGCCTTCTTAACACCTCTCTCTACAGCTATTTCCTTGAGAACCTCATCCAAGCCCCAGACCGTAAAGGCATTTTGTGCTAAAGATAAAAATGTAGCACTTAAACTCCCAAATCTCTCCTGAATTCCAGTCTGGTGTATCCACCCACCAACTTGATATCACTGGCTGAAATTCCCACGTCCAAGACTGAACTCTTGATTCTACCCATTGTCACTCCAACAAATAAAATCCTCTCCTTCACGTTCCCTCATCCCAACAAATGGTCACTAACCAGCAGTAATGGCCCCAAAGCAAAACTGGACATCTTTCCTCTTACTCTTATAAAAATCTAAGCAAATTTTGTGAGCTGTAATGAATATCCTTGAATGTCTGTCTTTATGTGCACTAGGGGATACGTCTATAGCATAAATGTTGTAAAGAAAGTCTGCACTTTTTAAAGGTCCAAATTCAATTTTTCCTATGCTGCACACTGTATCAATTAATTACAGTTCTTATGTCTGTTATATTGACAACATAATGGTTGATCAATAGGACACTGGTTATATAAATGACACCACTCTTTCACAGATTCTAAGATGTCTACTTTTTTACATTTAATGTGTCAAAAATCTGGGCACAGCATTTTATAATTGCTACTGGCTAAGGAGCAATCATGGGAAAGTTGTTCAGACTTAGAAATAGCTGTTCATACTGATGGCAATTCCAATAGTCTATGGGCATTGGTGAGGCTACAAATGTTGAATAGGCCATACAGAATGTCTTCAAAAAACTGCATCTGATTTAGCACCAAAAAATTACTACAAAGAAGCAAAACAGGAATGGGACATGTATTTGGTATTAGTGAAACAAATATGTGTATTAATGTTCAGTTCAGTTCAGTTCAGTCGCTCAGTTGTGCCTGACTCTTTGCAACCCCATGAATTGCAGCACACCAGGCCTCCCTGTCCATCACCAACTCACGGAGTTCACTCAGACTCATGTCCATTGATTCCGTGATGCCATCCAGCCACCTCATCCTCTGTCGTCCCCTTTTCCTCCTGCCCCCAATCACTCCCAGCATCAGAGTCTTTTCCCATGAGTCAGCTCTTTGCATGAGGTGGCCAAAGTACTGGAGTTTCAGCTTTAGCATCATTCCTTCCAAAGAACACCCAGGACTGATCTCCTTTAGAATGGACTGGTTGGATCGCCTTGCAGTTCATGGGACTCGCAAGAGTCTTCTCCAACACCACAGTTCAAAAGCATCAATTCTTTGGTGCTCAGCTTTCTTCACAGTTCAACTCTCACATCCATACATGACTACTGGAAAAACCACAGCCTTGACCATACAGACCTTTGCTGGCAAAGTAATGTCTCTGCTTTTGAATATGCTCTCTAGGTTGGTCATAACTTTCCTCCCAAGGAGTAAGCGTCTTTTAATTTCATGGCTGCAGTCACCATCTGCAGTGATTTTGGAGCCCAAAAAAATAAAGTCTGACACTGTTTCCACTGTTTCCCCATCTATTTCCCATGAAGTGATGGGACCAGATGCCATGATCTTCGTTTTCTGAATGCTGAGCAAGCCAACTTTTTCACTCTCCTCTTTCACTTTCATCAAGAGGCTTTTGAGTTCCTCTTCACTTTCTGCCGTAAGGGTGGTGTCATCTGCATATCTGAGGTTATTGATATTTCTCCCGGCAATCTTGATTCCAGCTTGTGCTTCATCCAGCCCAGCATTTCTCATGATGTATTCTGCATACAAGTTAAATAAGCAGGGTGACAATATACAGCCTTGATGTACTCCTTTTCCTATTTGGAACCAGTCTGTTGTTCCATGTCCAGTTCTAACTGTTGCTTCCTGACCTGCATACAGGTTTCTCAAGAGGCAGGTCAGGTGGTCTGGTATTACTATCTCTTTCAGAATTTTCCACAGTTTATTGTGATGCACACAGTCAAAGGCTTTGGCATAGTCAATAAAGCAGAAATAGATGTTTTTCTGGAACTCTCTTGTTTTTTTTGATGATCCAGTGGATGTCGGCAATTTGATCTCTGGTTCCTCTGCCTTTTCTAAAACCAGCTTGAACATCTTGAAACTACCACACAATTGCACTCATCTCACACGCTAGTAAAGTGTTAATAATGTTAAACAGTGCAATTCAATATTTTCTTGCAAAGCACCAACCAAGTCTTCTAATGGGACCTACGGTCAGCAGAAACCCATAAGATAATGCTGTTAGCTTTTGTTATTAAGATACATGTAAAAATAAATATGCCTGTCACAAGCTGAGCAGTGCACCTGATGGCAGGAGAAACTGCAGATTTTCTCAGAAAACAATATGCATTTCAAAAAATGAGAGACAGGTATGACTCATTCACAATCACTCAGCACTATCTAGAAAAGTGCCGTGCCGTGGTGTAATTGGCAATGTATTTCCACATCAGTGCATAAAACAGTGCTGCCTCATAATTTGTGGCATCCTATATTCAACTAAGTATGGCATAATGTACAATGAAATAGCTTACAGTTAGGAAAATGAGAGCAAAATGTGGACAAACTGATATTTTAACGGTAAAAGACTTGTAAAGGCACTTCATAAAAAGGATTTCTGACAGTCAGTATGTGAAAAGGTACTCAACATAATTTGGCCTCAGAGAGGAGAAAATTAAAACCACAAAGAGATAAGGCCGCTAAATGGGCGAAATTACTAAGATAACACCAATGTTAGCAGGAATATGAGGCAAATGGAACTTTCATACATTGCTGGTGGGAGTGAAATGGTACAAATACTTTAAAAAACTGGCAGTAGTTAGTAAAGACATAGATATATTTTTATATATCATATATAATTATATGTGTGTATGAATATCACCTCTGGCCCAGCAATTCATCTCTGAGGTACACTAAAGAGATGTATGTATGTATGTCTACCATGAGATACATTCAAAGATGTGCAGAACAGCTTTATTTAGAACAGTTGGAAATAACTCAAATGTCCATTTGTAGACATGTGGCCCCAGGGGAGTAGGGATGGCTGCATGACTGTACTAGGGAGGGTAGGAGAGGTGAAAGGAAAGGATTTAAAAGAGTGTCAAGTGTCCTAGACATATTCTAATCTTAATAGGGTGTTGGGTCCTCAGATTTTCATTTTTATCTTTTAAAACCTTGTGTGTCAGGGGGTGGGGACAGGGTGGGTGGGAGTCGGTGTGTTTCATGTAGTTTTTAAAAATCTTGATTACTGGCAAAAATTGAAGAAAGAATTACTGCCATCTTATAAAAAAGAAGGCTAATACTTAACATACAAACACATGTAAGCAGGTATGGGTATGTATATTTATCAATATGTATCTCTAGAAGGATATGAGAAAACTGGCAACAGGAATTGCTTAGAAGAAGGTGAACAGTGGACTCTGGATCAGAATAAGAGTAGGAAGGAAACTTTCTTTCCAATGTATACTTTTGATACTATTTTAATTTTTGACCAAGGTTTTCCTTCCCTCAAATCCCTCCCCGCTTAAAATTTCAGAAATACACTGGCAAGTTGCATGTGAAAATTGATATTCTTAAACTCAGAAGCACTGTGAATGAAATTTAGGCTTAGCATGACTCTACATCTGTGTTATTGGATACATGTTACATACTGTAAAATACACAGTACAATATAGAAAATCTGCAGTGATTATTGTCAAATATAATTGAGAGCAAGAAAGCTGAGAGCTCAGGGAAGGAAACAAAACAGACACAAAGGCAGACTTAACATTATTACAAGATGGGGGGCAGGGGGGCGCTTCCCTGGTGGCTCAGTGGTAAAGCATCTGTCTGCTAATGCAGGACGCACAGGTTCAATCCCCGATCCAGGAAAATCCCAAATGCCTCAGAGCACCTAAGCCTGTTGTGCCACAACCATTGAGCCTGTGCTCCAGAGCCATTCTCTGCAGAAGCCAGGCAACGAGAAGTGTGTGCGCTGCAACTAGAGAAAAGCCCATGAAGCAAGAAAGACCCAAGGACAGCCAAAAATAAAGAAATAGTTTTAAAAAAGATGGGGTGCAGGGTTAAAGTGGAGATTGGCATTGTCATGCTTGGCAAAATAAGCTACCAAAGAAAAGAAAAAAAATAGGAAAGAAATTATTAGTCCCATCTGAGTTACATTTCCATAAGCACTCTTATAGAATCACACCCCCACTTCTTCACAAAAGTGACCTCCATCTACCAATACATTCATTCATGGATCTGACACTCCACAAGCTCCATGAGACACTGAGTTCCATGAAGGCAGGGAGGTGGTTTTGCTTAGCACCGCATTCCAAGACCAGCCCATAAGGGATGCTCCAGAACAGAGCAAAGGGGTTCTGATTTCACCTGGGTAGCCTCAGTTTCTTCATCTCTAAAGCGATGCCAATGGCACCTCCTCACGGGGCTGCTGTCAATTTGTGCAGGAAGGGCCCTATGTGTCGTGCCCAGCACGCAGGAGAGCTTCACAATGTCAGGGGATGGATATGACAACAGACTGGACCACTGTGTTTCATCAGAGAAACAGGATTTCCCTGAACAAAAGGAGGCAGGACTTTCTTGAGATTGAAAAGTAAGGTGAGCCTAGGGTATCTTTCAGGGAAATGGTAACTCTTTCAGCAATTCACTAAGTTATGTATTTTCAAACTGCTCATTGCAGTATCATATAAGGGGACAGGGAAGTGAAATCCCAGTAAAAGAACCAGGACAAAATGTAGTACATGTCCAGCATGGGGAACTCAATAGAGTTAGAAGTCATGGACTGTCTCTCCCAGAATAATGGAAATAAAACCAAAAATAAACACAAGGGACCTACTTAAACACAAAAGCTTTTGCACAGCAAAGGAAACACAAAACAAAAAGACAACCCACAGATTGGGAGAAAATATTTGCAAATGATATGACCATTGGGATTAGTCTCCAAAATTTACAAACAGCTCATGACACTTAACAGCACCAAAACAAACAACCCAATTGACAAATGGGCAGAAGACCTCAACAGACATTTCTCCAAAGAAGACATACAGATGGCCAGTAGGTACATGAAAAGATGCCCCACATTGCTAGTTATTTGAGAAAGACAAATCAAAACTAAAATGAGATATCACCTTACACCAGCCAGAATGGCTATCATCAAAGAGTCCACAAATAATGCTGGAATGGGTGTGGAGAGAAGGGAATCCTTCTCCACTTTTGCTGGGGATGTAAACTGGTACAGCCACTGCTGCTGCTGCTGCTGCTAAGTCGCTTCAGTCGTGTCCGACTCTGCGCGACCCCATAGATGGCAGCCCACTAGGCTCCTCTGTCCCTGGGATTCTCCAGGCAAGAACACTGGAGTGGGTTGCCATTGCCTTCTCCAGGTACAGTCACTAGGGAGAACAGAATGGAAGCTCCTTAAAAAAATAAAAATAGACTTATCATATGACCCTGATATCCCACTCCAGGGCATCTATCCAGAGAAAAATATGACCCCAAAATATACATGCACCCCCATGTTCATTGCAGCACTGCTTACAATAACCAAGACATGGAAGCAACCTAAATGCCCATGGAATGGATAAATGACAGAGGAATGGATAAAGATGTGGGGGGGTGTGTGTGTATAGAGAGAGAAAGAAAGAAGTTTGCAGCAACATGGATGGACCCCGAGAGTATCATTCTGAGTGAACTAAGTCAGACAGAAGAAGAAATATCATATAAGATCCTTATTATGTGAAATCTGAAAAGAAGTAATAGAAATGAACTTACTTTCAAAACAGATTCACAGACTTTGAGAATGAATTTCTGGTTGCTGGGGGGAAGATGGGAGAAAGGGACAGTTAGGGATGGACATCTGCACACTGCTATATTTAAAATGGATAACCAACAGTGACCTGCTGTATAACATATAGAACTCTGGTCAATGTTATGGGGCAGCCTAGATGGGAGGGGAGTTTGCAGGAGAATGGATACATGCATATATATGGCTGAGTCCCTTTGCTGTTCACCTAAAACTATTACAACATTGTTTGTTAACTGGCTACAGCCCAATACAAAATAAAACATTTTTTTTAAAAGGTGATGGACTGGACCTATACATAATAACCTGGATAGAAATGAGAAACATAGCATGGAGGGAAAACATTAAGAGACAGTGAGGTGTGTGGGACAAAACCATTTATATAGATTTTAATTATGGGGGTCCAAGGTAATAAGATGGAGAAGGCAACGGCACCCCACTCCAGTACTCTTGCCTGGAAAAGCCCAAGGACAGAGGAGCCTGGTGGGCTGCAGTCCATGGGGTTGTTAAGAGTCGGACACGACTGAGCGACTTCACTTTCACTTTTCACTTTCATGCATTGGAGAAGGAAATGGCAACCCACTCCAGTGTTTTTGCCTGGAAAATCCCAGGGACCGGGGAGCCTGGTGAGCTGCCGTCTATGGGGTTGCACAGAGTTGGACACGACTGAAGTGATTTAGCAGCAGCAGCAGCAAGGTAATAAGAGATACTTAAAACATATATAAACCAAAAGAATGTTCATTCAATACATGAGAATGATTTCCAGAGACTGAAAGAAGGGATAGAAAAGGGAATTAAAAAAACAAAGAGATGGTCACATTCTGCCCCAAAATGGTAAGTGGTATGAACTGAGGGGTATCATTATTAACTAAGTGCACCAACACTTCAAAGTAAAAATACAGAGAATAACAAATAGCTATCATCTCCTGTGATAATGCTGAAAGAACAAGAACAGCCTCAAGAGGATATGGGGGAGTGGCCTGATAACAGCAAGCTGATCATCACAGACCAAAATCAATGCAAACAAGCTGTATCTCTAAAAACAGATAATTGAGATTTGAAGATACTAAAAAGGGGGCTGTTAATACAAAACATGTTAACAGTTATGCAAGTAAGATTTTAAGGTGGTGTATAACAGCAGAATGAGATACATATATAATCTCAAAAAGGACTGCAAAAGAATACATTTAAAGTATGGACAAAACCCAAGTGAATGATTACAAATTACTGGTCTGATAACCAGTTTTCAAATCTGTTCAGATTCTTTCATTTAGAGGCTAATTGTGAAGGGAAAAGAATAAGATGTATAAGCATAAATAAATAAGGGCTATGAATAAAGGGAATTCTTTTCATGGAAATTGTTATGACTATAGGTAAAATTATATATGGAATATAAAGACTTTACAAGGTGATAAAAGGAAAAGAATGACAGGTCCATGAATTTTTTTAATTTAAATATGATTTTAGGTTTTATCTAATTTTGAATTAACAATCAGCAGCAGTTTGAAACACTCCAGCTTTTAATTTCTAAGTTCTTAACTACCGGTAAATATTTCAGAAGATATTGATTTAGATGATGCTGAAATTCTCTTTTTTAAAATTTATTTTTGGTTCTGCTGGGTCTTCACTGCCATGTGGACTTTTACTCTCTAGTTGTGGTGGCTTCTCCTGCTGTGGAACACGGGCTCTAGGGTGCATGGGCTTCAGCAGTTGCAGCGCTAGGGCTCAGCAGTTGTGGTTCCCGGGCTCCAGAGCACAGGCTCAACAGTTGTGCTGCACAGGCTTTGGGATCTTCCCGGATCAGGGACTGAATCCAGGTTTCCTGCATTGGCAGGAAGATTTTTTTACCACTGAGCCACCAAAACTCTCTTTTAATATCAGAATATGTTTGGGATCATGAATGATTTTAGTCTCTATATTTACAAAAAGCTTATGTAATACTGTTCAGTATTTTTTTTTAATAATGTAAACTTTAGAAAAAAACTTTTTTTCAACAATCTCTACTCACTGGCTATTTAATTAGTTAAATAATTAGTTATTAATACATGTCCCAATAAATACTCTTCTGTTTATTACCATCCTAAATCTCAAAGGATTTTAGTAATGAATCCAATTATTACCAAAGAAGGCCAGAAGACGTGAAGAATTACACAAAAACACTGGTACATAGGTATAAGGACTTGCCTGTAGCTCAGATGGCAAAGAATCGGCCTGCAATACAGGAGACCCAGGTTCGATCCCTGGGTCAGAAAGATCCTCAGGAGGAGGTAATGGCTATCCACGCCAGTATTCTTGCCTGGACAATCCCAGGGACAGAGGACCCTGGCAGGCTACAGTCAATGGGGTCGCAAAGAGTCAGACTTAGGTAAAATAATTTTTAAAATGAAGAAACTGTTGATTATAAGACACGTAAAGAAGTACAGTACCTTTGAAAATGTATGAAATTCATAAGTTGGTGTCAGAGTTACTCTCAGATTATATGGCAGCTACTAAGCCTTACTGAGTGTGAGAAGCAGTAATTAATAACAGTCTATGTCACAGCTCAGGAAAGTGAAAACAACACTTCTGCCCTTAGGATGAAGTGAAATTTTCAAAGATAAAAATATTTCCACCTTGGTACTAGTTTGCAGTTCCTGGAGGAAATAAAGTGTTAAAGACTGCAAGACATATTTTTAATTCTTTCACAAGACTTGGGATGGCGATTCTATTGCAAGTTTTTTAAAAATCTCTGGAGACTTTATTTAAAAGCAGAGCGTTTGATCTTGGATCCACGGATTTAGATTATTTAGGTTGAGTTGGGGCCCAGTAGAAATATGTCTTTTGAAGAATACAGAATATTCTCTATACACAAGTGAGTGCCATACCAGAGACTAGAGACTGAGTACAAAGTTAGTGGTTACATCACTTTAAACATTACCCGACTCAAAGTAACTCTTAGATAAAAGACCCACTTAATCAGTTAAGATAACCATGAAAAGAAGATGAAATGACAGATGTTAGCCAGATGCTGCACATAAGACCAAAATACCAGATAACAGATATAGAGGTGGTCCTGCAATTCTGTGAAGGCAGAGACAAGACAGAGCCATCAGAGAAGCAAGTAACATAAAAAGGCAAGAAAAAGTTAGTCGTCCCAGATAGAAGAATCCCACTGACCTGGAACCCATGGGCACCAACCAACCCTCCAGCCTTCATCTCATGTATCAAATGTAGATACCATGGAAAGGCAAGGTGTGATAATTACCAGACTGAACTATACAACATTTGTGTGGTCTGCAAATGTTTAAATCTATTTGCTTTACTGAATGCTATTTGTAACATGCTCATTCTGAATGCCTGGTGATTGTTTTTTTCCTGCCTGTACCATGAATTAGAAGATTCTAGTTGATATAACCATAGCAACCAAACACAAACAATGCTGACATCAAATGCTATCAGTTTTTTCTTTCAATTCTTAGCTTACTAATTGGAAAGCAGATATTTAAAAATTCTTGATCCAGAGGTTCAAAGTATGATCAAATATATAAGCTGATAGAGTGCCATGGGAGGGGACTATTTGGCAGGATTTTTGTCACTGAGGTTCTTAAATTTGGTTGAGCAACAGAATATTCAACTGGAATATCTTGGGATTGGTATAAATATGTGTATTTTAAACAATATCTGGGTAATTCATATGAAAATATATGAAGACCATCAATAAAGTAAATTATTGGGAGTATCAGCCAGACTATAGAATCAGACTTAAAAGCTTGTCTAACTCTACATTACAGAATTTCAGGAGCCTAAAGACTTGACTAAATCACAGAACTAGGTATATTAGAAAACTATAGACCAATAACTTTCATAAGCACTGACACAAAAGTCCTTAACAAAATATTTGCCAAATGCATACAGCAAAATATAATGTAAATTATTCACCATAATCAAGTAGGATTTAGCCCAAGAATACAAGTTTGTTTTAACATCTAAAGATGAGTTAATATAGTACATTATAATGGAATTAAGGACAAAACCACATTATCATGTCAAGACATTTTAAAAAAGCATTCAACAGAACCCAGCCTCCATTTATGACAAAAACTCTCAACAAACTAAGACTGGAAGAATCAGATCTTAGAATGGGAAAGCTCCCCAGATCACTAGAAGGTAGTGCTTTGAAAATTTTAAAAACTGCTTCTTCATACTGGAGTGGGTTGCCATTTCCTTCTCCAGGGGATCTTCCCAACCCAGGGATTGAACTGAGGTCTCCTGCGTTGCAGGTAGACACTTTACCATCTGAGCCACCAGAGAAGCCCTTTTAAAACTCAATAATATTAAAATATCAGAAACTTAAGGAGAAGATGACTCTTTAAATTATTCCAATTCTTTAACAGTTATTAGGAAGACTGCAATTTATGAAATTCATTATCCAGATGCTTAATAGTCTTTCAAAAGGCATCAAAAGGATGCCAAAGGACCACTTAGGTACCTATCCTCTGGCCTTATATATTTCTCTATTGCTTACATTCATATGACCCAGTGGAAATATGGTAACCATACAATTACCCCAGAGAGAGCAAAATGCCTCTACTATAGCAATGCCCTGCCTGTCCCATTTTCCATACGCCACACCTTCCTCACCCACCATCTACAATCAGTCACCCCCCTCACATCACCCATTCTCCATAGAGCCTAACCCTGCTCAGCAGAGGAAGGAGACGGGGACAAGGTCTTCATATTTTATATCACATACTCACCCACACAGATGGCCGTGGTCACTTCAAGTATGTCCTTCTTTTGAAAGGTCAGCAACCAGTAGACTGAACGACTGGGAGATCTCTTAGCCACGTGGTTTAAACCTGTCTCTCTAGCTCTCAAGTATTTCCTTGATACCCACTGTGAACTTTATTTTCAACATTCTCTATGGGAGAAGAATGTCCTTCACTCCCACTCCTTACCAAGTAATCCCAAGACTTCAAGAAAATGAAGATTAAAAAACAGGAGATCGCTCTCCTCCAAATTTCAAAACCATGACCACTCTTACCTTGGAGGAGAACTACCCAAATAGGTCAACTGAGGAGACTGCGGTTAGTCTTAGGGAAAGGCAAACAGCCTCGGTCCTTGCTTTACTCATTTATGTTGGTGGCGGTGGCTGTGGCTGTGTTTGTACCACGTGTCAGCGCTGAGTAGTGTCAGAAACCATATGGCTCACAAAGCTTAAAATACTGACTATCCGGCCCTTTAAAGTAAATGTTTACAGTCTTAATGATCAAGGGAAAGGAGCATCAGTGATGCTACTCGGGGGTTATTTCAAACTTCGTACTAGAAGTTTCACACAAGCATAAACAATGATAATCGCCCACCAAAGTACCCCGAAATAGGAAGTCGGTCTGCACCTCAGTTCCAATGAACGTAGGACGGATATATAGACTCGCAGATGTTGAGTAGGGGACCCATTCCTCATCCAATTTCACAAGCTGCTGAATACACTCTAAAAGCTCTTTCTTGTCAAACGCCTGAAGGAATGAAAAACACAATGAATAATGCAACGTTTTTCCACTGTAGCAGTAAGAACTGATCCTCCTGAGAGCTTTGACTGTTAAAAAGTACTAAGAAGGAAATCCCTGGAGGTCCAATCTTTAGGACTTGGTGCTTTCACTGCAGTGACCCAGGTTCAATCCCTGGTCAGGGAACTAAAGTTGTGCAAAGCCAAGTAGTATGGACCAAAAAAAAAAAAAGTACCAAATATAAGTAAGCCAATAGATATATAAAATTTATAACTAATAATATAAAACCAAGCAATTTTTTCTGTGACTTTTCCTCCTCAAATTGTGATGGAATGATAGATTAGTCACATAAGGAAGATAAATAAGTGGTTCCCTACCTCTTACCAAACCCAAATACCAACTGTAGCTGATGACATACTTAAATGTGAGAAAACATTAATATTTCTATAAAACAAAAATACAAAGCATCACTGTCACCTTAAAGCAGAATTCTTAAATAAAAGACATAAAGCATAAATCATTAAGGGAAAAAACGGACAAAATTTGACTATTTAAAACTTAAGATCTGCTATTCTTCAAAAGATAAAAAAAGTGACACGCTGGGTGAAGTTTTTTGGTAGTATAACCAACAAAGGATAGTAACTGGAAAACGTTAAGATAACCTGAAAATCAGTAAGAAACCAATGATACAATAAGAAAACGGGTAAAAGCGAAGAGTAATTCATTTCAGGAAGGTGAAAAAGGGTTTTATGTACTAAATAGGTGACAGCTTATAAAATAAGTAGTTTCTACTTATTTGGCAGGGCAAAGAAACATACTTTCAGAGAGATGTGATGGGTTATTCAAGGTACACATGAGTCAGAAACACATATGAACAGAGTTCATGACATCAGGATTTGGCTACGAAGTACTAACTTGTAACAGCAATTACAGTGTAGCAGCGTTCCAGAAATCAGGACTGCCAATCATCTGGGACATACCAGCTCCCTGTGTCAAGTACAGGGTTTCTCTTACTCCTGTCTAGAGGTAAGATTTAGTGGAAAGAACTTGACTAGGGATTTTAAAACTTACATCAACGTTCTTACCCTGTCCCTTTATTCTGTGTGAGTTTAGGCAAGTCATCTAACCTCTCTGGGCTTGAGCTTTTTAATCTGTGCAAAGGTGCTGCTAAAATTTGCAAGGCATACCTTCTTGGCAGTGGCTCACTGCTACGATTGAAAATGCAAAGAATGTAAAACCACATAACGCAGTTTGTGGCAGCGTTGATGTCCAATAAACGTTACTTCCCTTTTCTTCTGTCCTCATTTTAAAAGGATTTCCCAATGATTTGTCTGTAACGGGTAAAGAGTAGAACTAGGACTGAATTGAAAGAAATTACCTGAATGTTCCTTCTGCTACTATACTATGGCCTCTGAAGAAAGTGGGTAAAGCATGGGTTCCAAAAGGAAGAAGGAAGGGCTTCCCTGGTGGTCCAGTGGTTAAGAATCCACCTTCCAATGTAGGAGACGTGGGTTCAATCCCTGGTAGGGGTACTAAGATCCCACATGCTGTGGGGCCACTAAGCTTGCCTGCCACAACGAAGAATCCGCACAGCCAAAATAAAACAAAAAGGAAGAAGAAGGAAGAGCCTGACTAAAAAAAGAGTCATCACTTGAGTTTCTTCAACTGAAGACCTTCAGGTGAAGGTCAGGGACAAATGAAATATCTCAACGGAGAAAAGACTTCTTTCGGTTTAGAAAGGCAGCCTGTTCACATCTCGAGGAATGAAAGTAATCTAAGTTACCTCCTACCTAGGCATGAACCTTAGGGTCTTCCAACCCACCTCAGAATGAATTCTGCTCCATAACAAACAATGGTATAGTCAGGAACCAGTGGCTATGAGAAAACATTTTTATATCCTTTAAAAAAAAAAGTTAATAAAACTTGGGGTAAAATGTCAAAACAACTAATTAAATCACTGCATACTTTTTAGTAGCATCTTAAGCAATTAGGGAAAACTCCCTAATTATCTGTGTGGTACACCGTATTTCATACTACAACTTCATATAGTCTTTAAATTTTATTATTTCAGTTTGAGGCATAATTTTTCCTTGTCCTATTATCTTCCACATACACATTAAATCCTCACAGACACTCACAAAGAAATAGATTGTGGAATTGCCAGACGGTTACTTCTTGCATTTTTACCTCACTGATTGAAAAACAGACCAGAAATAACTTCAGTACTCATATGATTTATAGTAAATACTGATCTAAATACTCAGCAATGTTTCATTTGGTGGAATTCAGTGACCCATTACAAGAGAAATTCCTAATTTACGTACCGGCAAAGTGGCCCTCATAGCGGATCGATACATCCTATCCATGTTGAGGTTTGGCCGAAACAGACGAATTTTATTATCTACTCCCCGAAATGCCTTCAATCCTTCAAATAACTGAAGATAAAAGAAAAATAAATGTTAGAAGGTAAATAAATGAAAACAATCCCCATGTTCTGAAAACTGACTTTTCTATGGCTCTTCATCACCTTCACCATGTAAAGCTATTGACACAGACCCTAAATCTAGAAAAGCCAGACAGACTGGTTTTAGTCCCTGGGATAGAAAGAAGTCCCTTTATCACCAAGATCTGGAGGGAATTCAGAGTTATGCTTTGTACTGCAGGAGCTGGATGGTTAAATAACACACACGTCTACACAATGTGGACTGACTGCCTACAAAACAGAAATGGAATCAAAGACCCCCATAGTACCCTACCCCCAACCCATCCCAAAACACCCTGTATCTTTTCATTTTATCTGGCTCCTATGAACTCTGGAGAGTGGATATCTATGTGACTGGAGGTGGTTCAGCCTCCCAAATCACAGAAACCAAGCAGCTCAAGACTCTTGCTAGGGCAATGCCACCTTCTTAGGGTGGGGCCACAAACAAAATGCTGAGGAGGGATATGAAAAGACTCTGAAGTTAGTGCATATTGATAAATATATAGAAAAGAGGAAAAATCGAACATTTTAATGGGAATTTTTTTGTGTGATAAACTATTTGAGAAAAGAATCTAAAAAGGATGAATGTATGTATATGCATAGCTGAATCATGTTGTTGTAGACCAAAAGCTGACACCACATTGTAAATGAACTATACTTCAATAAAATTTTTTTTTAAAAAGGGAAATTTCTACCACAGGTTCTCTAAGTGATTGATATAACAAACAGGTTAAAACAAATAAAAATATGGATGATTTGAACAACAGGAACAACAAACTAACTTAGTGGACACAGAGCCCTGCACATACTACCTGCAGAAGGCACGTTCTTTTCACATGTTTAAGATAAGCTAGATATCAAAAGCAAAAATATAACCATAACATATACACATTTTGGAAAAAAAGAAACCCATTACTTAATATTAAAGAGTGAGCTAAAGAAGAAAAAGAATGGAAATTAGAAAATATGCTAAGCTGAATGAGAATGAAAAATAGGGCCTTCAGATGCTTACAGCCTCAAAGCTTACAAGAGAAAAGAAATACAAATTCTGGAGCACAACCAAAAAGCACAAGAGGAGATGTTTTGCTAAAGTGCAAATATGTGGTTAATTTCTTAACTGTAATAAGACTAGAGCTTTGGTTAAAAGACATGGTTGTCAGATTAATTCAGCTGATAACTCTGAAACAAAAAAGCATAAAAAGCAATGTCATATAAACAGTTTTAAAAATGAAGCCAGTGAGGTTATATTGCTAAATATATAACAAAACAAACTTTCAGACAAGAAGCACTGCCGGAAATAAAGAAGGTATGTAACTTTATAAGGTTCAATTTATTTCAGTTTAAAAATTGTACACATTTGATATAGGTTCAAATTTACATAAAGATTATATGATAATGTCATTGAATAATGAAGATGCAAAATATACAAAGGATAACAGTCTAACTAAGCTGGATTTATCCCAAGAATAGTCAATGGTTTAACATTAGAAAATATATGAAATTCACTATATTAATAGTTTATGTAAAAAAAACTATATATCATGCCACTGATATAATAAATGCACCTGATAAAACCAAACATTCATTTATGATTTTTAAAAAGAGTTTCCTCCATAACTAAGGAAAAATAGAATCTTCTTTAAGTGATAAAGGCTTTCTTCAATAAATTTACAACAAATATTATATTTAAAATGGCAATTTTTTAAAAAGTATAGTTGATTTACAATGCATTAGTCTCAGCATCAGGTATGCAGCAAAGTGATTCAGTTTATATATATATACACACACACACATATATATATATATATATATATCCTTTTTCAGACTCTTTTCCATTATAGGTTATTACAAGATATTGAATAGTTTCCTGTGCTATAGTAGGTCCTTGTTGTTTATCTATTAAAGTGATAAAATTTAGAGCTTTTCTTTCAGATTGAGGCCATCACACATTGCCTGCTGTAACTACGAATACTTTAAATCAATATTGCACTATCAATAAAGTAAAGCAAGGTTCATGAAATAACGCCAGGGGATCTTTCCGACCCAGGGATCAAACCCGCATTTCTTATGTCTCCTGCACTGGCAGGAGGGTTCTTTACCACTAGCATCACTTGAGAAACCCTGAAATAGAAGTATAAAGTTAGGAGAAGAAAAAAACTGTCATAGATCTTGAGACACAGAAAAGATTAAATGTAGAAAATTCAGAAAAACTGACATAATCTTTTGAAATTATCTGTTTAGGCAAGGTAACCAGATAAGAAACTATATTCCCATATAACAGCAGCAGTTAGAAAAAAAAAAAACACTATTTAAGGTAGAATTAAAACCAATTCCTAGGTGGGAAAAATCTAACATAAGTGAAAGACATAAGGAAAATATAAAACTTACCAAGTCATTTAAGACCTAACTAAAGCAGAAAGCAATCCCATTTGCATAGATTGAAAGATTCTATATTATAAAGACTGCACTAATGAATAGTGCAGGGAACTCCACTCAGTGTTACGTGGCAACCTGAATGGGAGGAGAGTTTGAAGGAGAATGGATACACGTACATACACGGCTGAGTCCTCAGTTGCCCACTTGAAACTATCTCAATATTGGTAATCGACTATACTCTAATCAAAATCAAAAGATTAAAAAAATAAAATGCTTTAGGATTAAAAAAATAAAATATAAAGATGTCGATTCTCCCACAACTGACTCATAAAATGTAATGCAATCCAAATGAAAATCATGTCAGGGCATTTATTTTTCTTGCAACAAACTGAATCACAAAAGTTTGACTGACATGATAAACTGAATCTAAGCTATAAGAAAAAGCAAAAGAACAAGAAATATCCAAGGCACTCTTGAAGAGTGAAACAGAAGGACCTGTCCTAGGAGACATCAAGACTCCTTATTTAAAAAATAAAAAAGACTCCTTATAGTGATTTGGAGATAAAGACAGTGTGGCTTTTGCCCAGACGGACAAGCAAAACAATGAAACAAAAGAGAGATCCAGATAGACAAGACAATGGAAGGCAAATAGAGATCTAGAAGCAGAACCTCATGTATGCGCTAAGATGTGCTGTGACGTATCAGAAGGAAAAAGCCTTCTTTAATGATGCTGGGACAATTGGGTATCTGTAGGAAAACAAAGCAGACAGAAAGAAAAACTGGACCCCTACTTCATACAAAAATCAACTTCTGAAATTAAAGACCTAACTGTGACGGACAAAATCAATAATACAGGAAGATGTCTTCATAATCTAGGAACAGAAAAAGACTCTTTAAACAAGACACAAAACCAAACCTAAATCAAAGATTGATAAATTCAACTTTTAAAAATTGAAATGTGGAATTCCCTGGTGGCCTAGTGGTTAGAATTCTGAGGTTTCACTGCCTTGGCCTGGGTTCAATCCCTGATCGGGAAACTAATAATCCACAAATTGTGTGGCATAGCCCCTCACCTCCCCAAAAAGTGAAATTTACTTCTTGTCATCAAAAACTTATGGGGAGAATAAAAAGTCAAAGTGCGGAAGAAGATATTTAAAACATATATAAATGACATAAGACCTATACTCAAAATACATAAAGTACTTCTAACAAATCAGAAAGAAACACAATAGAGTGAGCAAAGATGGAAACAAGCAGGCACCTCAAAGAAAATGAAATCCAATTGACAAACATTTGAAAATGTGTTCAACCTCTTCAGAAGTGGCAATTAATATCACAATAACATGTCATCTTATTAATAAGCTAAAAATTCAAAGTCAGGCTATCTAAGAACTGGCAAAGTTGATGAGTTGTGATTGAATGTATTTGCCAATTCATGGCTAGTGAGTATAAAAACTGGTATAATCACCATGGAAAAGTTTCCCCTTTCTCATAAAATTGAAGATATGTTCAATACCAGCAACACATTCCTAGATATACCCTCAAGTAGTATTTCTCAAAGATTTTTGGTGTCAGGTGCCTTCACACTCTTAAAAATTATAAAGGTCTCAAAGAGCTTTTATTTTAAAAAGTATTCTATCAATATTTACAATAGCCATAGTGAGAAATTGTATTTATTAACAATAATAGACTATGATGTTAAAATATTTTCATTCACATTATCTATATTTTCCAAGAGGATTAATATTAAATGTGGCTCTGTTTTACATTATTGCAAATCTTTAACGTTTGGCTTAACAAAAAACACCTGGATTCTCCTATCTGCTTCTGCATGCAGTCTCTTGCAATAAGAAATTTTGGCTAAAGTATACAAAGAAAATCCAGTCTCATATAGATATATGGTTGAGGAAGAAAGTACTTGTGATAACTTTTTCAGATAATCACGGCTATTAATCTCTGATACTCCTCTAAAACTTGACAACTGCTGATCCCTTACAGCTTAGCTGCACTGCAAAATCTGAAACACCATCAGTGAAGTTTTTATACTCTGTTAATTTCTTAAAATCCAATGGTCTCAGTCAGGGTTCAACTGAGAAGAAACAGAACTAGGAGAAATATATATAACATGTACAGATTTATTAGAAGAAATTGCCCAAAGCATCTGTGGAGGCTGGCTAAGCAAAGTCCAAAATCTGTAGGATAAGTACCGAGAAACAGAAGGCCACAAGCAGGCTGGACCAGGAGATGTGAGCTGCAGCCCATCCCCAACTGACTCAGGAAGGGAGACAGAGCAAGAGAATGAGTGCATGTGAGCAGCCAGACCTACACAGATGTCCTGCGGTCAGGCTCACCCACAGTAATCTCCCTCTGGGTACCTTCAAATCAACCAATCAGGGACTTTAACCACATCTGCAAAATTCCTTCAAAGGGCACCTAGATTAGCGTTTGACTGAATGACTAGAAGAAGGCGTGTGCACACCACAAAATGACCACTGCCTCCCAAAGTCCTCCTAGGTTCACAAGAGAATGTCCTTGCAGTCCAAAACCGATGGGAAACGAAAAATGGAATTCTAGGGACCTCAGTTTACAATAGCCAAACTGACGCATCAAAAATCCTATCTTGTACTTGGAATAGGTTTTTTTTTTTTTTTCATTTTAAAATGTACTTCAGGGATTTGGGGGTTTTGTTTGTTTTTTAATTTTATGGCTGCAGCAAGCAGGATTCAGTTCACTGACCAGGGATCAAACCTGTGCCCAGTGCAGTGGAAGCATGGAGCCTTAACCACTGGGCTACCAGGGAAATCCTGCACTTTGAATGAATCTTTACTCATAATAAATTTGTAATATCGTGGAACACTCACTTGGAAAAATACTGGTTGCCTGAGTTACACAGATCTTTCAAAGGGTAACTCCTTCTAAAACTACCAATATCATCAAAACATTGGTAACCACCAATATAATACAAAATAAGACCTCTTTAACAGGAGGAAAGGGTGGGGGATACAAATTTTCCAAAAATTCCAATTTTCACTTGAGAGCTAGAATTTTACCACTGCCAATAAATATAGTCCATTGTTTTACTTGAAGTGACAGGCTTATTTCATTCATTTTCAAAAAAACACACACAAGTTTGAACAACTTTGTTCTTTCGAGGAACAATGGTGCCAGGTAGAAAAAGCAGCCGGTTGAGTTCACCACACAAAAACAATCACGCGGTTGCTTTTCCTTGAGTCAACCATGGCACTTCAGTCCAACAGAGTGCTTCATGTGAAATGATGTTTTCTCACACAGAATAAAATGTTTATGTAAGAGTCAAGATTTAATAAACTCAATTATTATTATGCTTCATTGAGAACATTAAGTAGAGCTGACATTCTTTTTATACCGTCATGCATGGCAATAAACAATCCAATGACTAACAGAGGTTGGGTGGCAAAGCGTTATCTGGTACGAATGTCAACACAGTGAGAAAGAAAAAATAATACCTTGGTATTACTGTGAAGAGTTTTACCTTAAGCAATCTCTTCAAAGGGCAGCCTGGAGGGGTCTCTATGGACCACACTTCGAGAACTGCTGACTTAAAGAAACATGTAAACAAGTACACCAGCATACTATGTACAAGAATGTTCACAGAAGGAAACTGAACAGGTGCCAAGTCAACAACAGACTGAATATATTCACATAACACTACTGCTATAAGGAACATACGATGTGGTACCTACCACCCTGAGACTCGGATAACACAGGTCTCTGCCCTGAGTTTCACACTTTCGAGGGCCTCTCACCTCTATCTTCCCCCAGTTGTGACCTCCTTGGAGCAAGTAGTTGACTGGACCCTTTTCTAGACAGACTCCAAATACTCAGTTCTAGGGATTCCCTGAATTCCCTGCCCAAATGGCCCTGATCCTATTTTCAGGGTCTGAGCAGGCCTTCTGATCTCTTAAGAACAGACAGGGTCACTAGGATGCTTGCATCTAAGTCCAAGGGATGGCCAAGGGTCATCTGTTTGCAGGTGGGGTGGGCATCTATGTGCGTGCGCAAAAGGCCCCTTGTTACACAGGATGAGTCAGGATTGAAAGAAAGAGAGAGGGTAGACTATGGGATGTCTCTGTTTTTATTTTTGTCCCAGAGCCCACAGACATTAGGATTGGTCCTGGATGGATAGATCTCACATAATATTGAGCTCAAACAATAGATACGTGTGCATGTGCACACACATGCAATATATATGTTTATATAATTACACTTACAAAAAGAGGCAAAACTGTAGTGTTAGAGGTACACATAATCCAAAGTGAAAAGCAAAGAAAAATCATCATAAAAGTAGTGCCAGAAAATACAGGGTTTATGACATAGAAGGGGTACAAAGAATGTTTCTGGGATACTCAAGCTGTCCATTTCTTTGCCTGGATGGTAGCTATTTGGGCATTCCTTTATAAGTATCCATTAAATAGTGTGTTGTCCACTTTTTCAAATTATCCTTTATCTCACTAAATATTTATCTTAACTTGAAAATGAAGTACATGTCGTAAAATTTCATTTTCTTTCATCTAGGTTCCCTACTCACACTTCCATTTCTCTCCTTCACTATGTGAAAGTGTCACTATTTATGGTCGGGAAGATCTACTGGAGAAGAGATGGGCTACCCACTCCAGGATTCTTGGGCTTCCGTTGTGGCTCAACTGGTAAAGAATTTGCCTGCAATGTGGAAGACCTGGGTTTGATCCCTGGGTTGGGAAGATCCCTTGGAGAAGGGGAAGGGTACTCATTCCAGTATTCTGGCCTGGAGAATTCACTGTATAGTCCCCGGGGTTGCAAACAGTCAGACATGACTGAGCAACTTACACTTTCACTTTTCACTTTTTTATCAGAAAATACATTTGAAATCAACAAAACCTCATGTAGTTTTAGCTCTAAAAACAAAACAAAATGAAACAAAAAATGGGGCTGATTAGTGGAAGAGAAAGATGTCCAAGGAGACTATATGCATGTTAATTTGTGGGTCAAAATAATACGACTCTAGACAGGATCTGAACCCAGGATGTTTAACTCCAGAATCTGAATGATTAACTACATTTTTCTCACTTAAAACAATTAGAAGAGCTGACCCATACAAGGTACCCAGTAGAGGGCATATTGCAGGATTTCAATAAACAAATGTAGTTATTTTATCAATATCAATATGAATATTTACTATTTCCACCTTTCAGCCCCTTAAATACTAGGCCACTGCTTGATTCTTGAATCCCAATATTCTAGGAAAGATATCCAATATATTAAAAATGAGTGACAGCAGTCTGCAACACTTCTCTGCACATGGGATTTCCCAGACAAGAATACTGGAGTGGGTTGCCATTTCCTTCTCCAGGGGATCTTCCCTACCCAGGGATTGAACCTGGGTCTCCTGTATTGCAGGCAAATTCTTTACCACTGAGCCACCAGGGAAGCCACACAGGGAACAGGGAATATATTGTATACTTGGCTAAGTGTGTATCCTAAGAAGGACCACAGAAAGCATCTTCTATTTAACACTTAATGCTTATAATTATTCCATTCATGCTTGAAGGCTGACATTTAATTAAATGCCCCTTAACATGCATAATAAGTTATTGCTGTCATAAAACCATGCAGCTAGCATTAAAATATAAATATAATACTGTACCTAATGATCCATTGTCAATCATTAGGAGATCTAAGAGCAGTGACTTAGTGAGATATTAACAGTACAGGCTATTTGATTGCTAATTTTCTGTCCTTCCCATTTGTTCCAAATAATTTTCTGATAATACTATAAGCCAATGTTACAAGTTTCATGTGCAAAACATTATATTTCTATTCTCTACACCCTAGAGTGTGCTTACCACCTACATGATTTTTCAATTGACATTTTAAAAATTCAAGATAATCTGAAAAATTAGTTAAGACTCACCTTCAATCCAACTGTTTATACAGACACTTATGATTGCCTCTAGTTAATATGGTAAAGACCACACTGCCCTAGAGCTCTTTGAGCAGAGGAAGCTACTTAGTAACCACACTGAAGACCAATATGCCACCATCATTAATTTCCAAGTACTTACTTCCACAGCATAGTGCAAAGCCGATGAACCCGGATGCAGTGAGAGGTTTTGAAGAGGTTTGATGCGTGGTTTCTCCCATCCAAGCTCCAAGGACCACTCCACTGTTAACATGTGATCTGTAAAAACTGTTCCAAAAACCAGAGTACTGGGGTCTGGTTTTTCCTTTAAAACGGTGGCTCGTGTGATTATTAGATCTTCAGCCTAGGGAAGAAAGTCAGCACCATTAAAGAAAAGTAACTGAACATCCACCAACTAGAGGAGGCAGAGAGTAAAAAGACAGAATTTAAGTCACTGGCCATTAAAAAGTGAAATCATTTAACTTTTAAATGTTGGCAACTAACTCAGAAACTTAACAACACTAGGTGAGCCAAGAAAAACCATGCCTCCATTCAGAATCTCTTGTTTCATATCTCTGCAACGTAGGGAATTCCCTGGCAGTCCAGAGGTTAGGTTGGGAGCTAAGATCCCAGAAGCTGCAAGATGCAACCAAAAAACAAAACAAAACAATTCTTTGCAATGTATACTACCAAACAAATATCAGAACCAAAAATTTTTCAGTGATGTTTAGAAACTGGGACGAAATAGTAGATGGAGTCAAATCATGCTAAAAGAAGAAAATATTTCTTCACTTCCATCATTAGACCCGTGTAGAACATTCGGGAAAGAAGAAGGGCGGGTCTTAGAATCAAAACAGCAGCACTCACAATGACTTATTAAACTAAAAAGAATGTCACTAAGAACTGAATCTCTTGGGATGGTTATACTCCGGCTCCCTCAAAGAATTCTTGGCAGCAGCTTCCAAAACCCTCTGGGTACATGGTAGGAGACAGGCAGCAGTGAAGCAAATGTTTTCCTCGTTGAAAACAGAAGTAGAGATTGAACAGTAAGATATAAATCCTCTATTCTGTGTTGAGGAAACAGTGAACAAAGGACCCCTTATTCAAAGAAAGATAAATAAGAGTAATAGGAAACAACTTCACACAGCCCCGCTGCACCAGCTCTCCACAGCCGGCTTGCCAATTACAAATGACCACCACATACACATCCGGATCACAAACAATAGCATCACTAACTTTACAATAACTAGAACAGCTGACACAAACCACAGGGGAAGGCGCATTCAGACTTACTTAAACCCAAAATGAACCAAGGACAAGTTCAGGCTGTGATCAGGCTGTTAGGAAGGTCAGACTTCATTTCTTTCAATACACAAAGTAGTCATTTCCCCACTCCCACAAAGCAAATACAGAACTTCAGAACTTCGCTTTGTATCATCACCTCTTATCATTATTTTTTGAATGACCTAGTTATATCTGATTAATTCACTGCTTTACAGCCACCTTTGTGGTTTGATATATTATGAATCAGTTAATTTTAGAGTACTATTTAGGTCCAAAATGCTATTTATTTTAAAACAACCAGAAAGCTTCCATTACAATGAAGCATAAAGCATAAAGGACAACATGTGTGTGTGCTAAATCGCTTCAGTGAGTCCAACTCTTTGCGACCCTACGGACTGTAGCCCGCCAGGCAGTTTCATTCACTTCCACAGCTTCAGTTATCACCTGCGGTGGTGGCGGTTTGGTCGCTAAGTTGTGTCTGACTCTTGCGACTCCATGGACTGTAGCCTGCCGGGCTCCTCTGTCCGTGGGATTCTCCAGGCAAGAATACTGGAGTGGGCTGCCCTCCTCCAGGGGATCTTCCTGACCCAGGGATCGAACCTGTGTCTCCTGTATAGCAGGCAGATTCTTTACCACTCCAACATATATGTACACCTTGGCTAACTCATGCTGACGTATGGCAGAAATCAAACCAATATGTAAACCAATCATCCTTCAGTTAAAAAGAAATTTGAAAAAAGCAGTTTGCCAGTCCATCGAGACTGTTTAGATAAGAACTCTAGCTAGGGTACTTGCAGTTAAATGTCCAGCCCCAGCACAGTGCCTGGCACATACAACAGTAAAGGTTTTCTTAGATACTGAAAATAACATTTGGTTGATTTCAGCTGCACTCCACAATGAATGACAGACTCATTCCCAGAAGATGGCCAGGATTTAAAGAGAGTGAAATCCTAACATACACTTTTTATTACATGAATGGTTTCACAGTATTCTTGTACAATGAAGCACTTGTGCTTTTGCTTTGGTTATTTTTCTTTTTTTCAGTGGCTAGGGGGATCCTGGGCTAAGAAAAATCTGGAACTATAGCAATACAAGAAGACAAACTCAATGCAAATTTTCACTTATTAACACCATTAACAAAAGTTTCTTAATAACAGGGAAAAGTAGTAAGATACACAACAAAAACAGAAAGATGAAAGTAGATGAAAATGGGGTGGAGATACTGTGAGTAGAAGGGGTGAGTTCTTAATCCATGAATTCAGGACACATCTTAAATACCTCAAAGGCAACAGACATCGGCTTTCTTTTTTTCAAAGACAAAACCAATGATTTGCATGGTTCTTCAAAAGTAAAATTACTAAGTTCTAAATTGTGTGGTTTTAATAAAGCAATTTAAGTTTTTAAAAAGGAAAATGAAGTTTGACTTCCCATCTGCTATTTCTAATATTAGGTAGTCAATTCTATCACTAGTTAATCAACGAGAACACGGTCACACAAGGTCTTTCTACCTTTGGGGATTTCTAGGTTTCTCAGTAACCCTACCTTGCCATGAAACTAACAGGCAATGGAATATATACAACTGTATTCCAACAACCTACAATGCAGGAGACCAAGGCTGATTCCTGGTCGGAATGATCCCCTGGAGAAGGGAATGGCTACCCACTCCAGTAGTCTTGCCTGGAGAATTCCATGAATAGAGGAATTTGGCAGGCTATAGTCCATCGGGTCGCAAAGAGTTGGACAACATTGGGCAACACTACCATTAGTATTTCAACAACAATCTACAGAGAAACTTTTAAAAACAAGACTATGGCTTTGACTCATATCAAACTGTAGGGTGATTTCTTTTCCTTCCCTTACTCGTTTCTTCCTTATCTGCTTTATTATTCTTAGTATTTTGCCTTTTTATTCACTCAGTGAACACTGTACCAGTACCGCGGCTCAGGCACTGCACTGCACTAAGCAAGCACAGGAGATACCAAGATGCAAGGGCTCAGTCTTCCTTCTCTGCCACGCTCGCTGCCAGTCGAGGACAAGTGGTAGCCACTGTGAGCAAGTGTTACTCATTCAGAACTGGTTAGAACCAACTAGGACCAAGATGGCAGAAGATTTGACTTCCACTAGACCTTGGGCCTCACTGTACACTCACTGTAATACATCAGCTAAATGACACACCCACCAGCACCATGATAGCTGACAACTGCCATGCCAACAGCGGGAAAAGCCACATATAGGAACTGAAAAGCAGAGCTGTATCAGTTCCGGGTCCAAACCACACTCCTGTTCTCAGGTAACGCATGGATATTATAATTCCCACACTTTCCAGTTTCCTCCCTTATACTTCAATCCTCTTACACATTTGGTGTCTTTGCCTGACTGGGGTTGAAAAGTTGATTTGCGAGGGTTCCCACTTCACCAATGAATAAAGCTTGTGCTGTTCCAGTCTCAGCTTCAGTTTTGTTATTGGCTGCACAAATATGACCAGAAAAAGAACCTCCCTGGCACAAACAGGGGTCTTAGCTCAGAGTAGAACCCTAGTATAGGTCCATTCAACCAATTCAGTACCAAATTAACCTAATAATTTTTGAGCTACTATGTACCTGTATTGTGCCAGGCACAAAGAAACCAAGGGAATGAGACAAGACCTCTTCTCTTAGTGAGGGGGAAAAACAGTATAAAGAATAGGTGGTTTGGGCCAGGGGGATGTGCCAGCCTTGACAGGAGGGGGTTTGGGGGAGAATGGATACATGTATATGTATGGCTGAGTCCTGCTATTCACCTGAAACTATCACAGTATTGTTAATTGGCTATACTCAAACACAAAATGTTTTTGGTATTAAAAAAATCAAATTAAATTAAATTAAAAAAAGATTTTTAACATAAATAAAAAGAAGGTAGGTATATTATGATTATAGATAACAAATACCTGGAAAATTCAGAGCTGGCCTAATTATCTTGTAGAGTTTTCCTACTGGTTTTTTAAAATTCCTTCACAAATAGCACTTTTTTCCTTATTATAAGTGCAGTATCTGTTACTTATCAAATATTTGAAAAAGACTAAAGAATTATGAAGGAAAAAAATAAAATCAACCACAATTGCAAAAGCAAACAAAAAAGAATAAGGAGATAAACAGATGTCAAGAAGTGATCAGTGCTATGAAAAAAATCAAAGTTTAAAGGGATAGAGTGGGAAACAGAATGCTTATTTTAGATGGAAGGGTTAGGGAAGGCCTCCCAGATGAGGTGACATTTGAGCAGAGACTTGAATGAAGACAGTAGGTCATGTAGAGATTTAGGGGCAAAGTATTTCAGGTAGAGGAAACAAGTGCAAAGGCCCTGAGGTGGGAACACACTGGGTAGGTACAGGAAATGGCAAAGTCAGTGTGACAGGGATGCAGGGAAAGTGTATTGACAGGAAAATCTTAGCGGCTCTGTGACTGCTGGAGTAGGAAAGGGAGGGGCCAAGAGAACCAATTTCCCCACTGTGTGTGTGTGTGTGTGTGTGTGTGTGCGTGCGCACGTGCACACACTAAGTCGAACCAGTCATGTCCGACTCCTAGCAACCCTTCAGATTGTAGCCCGCCAGGCTCCTCTGTTCATGGGGTTCTCCAGACAAGGATACTGGAGTGAGTTGCCATGCCCTCCTCCAGGAAGATCAAACCCATGTCTCTAGAGTCTCCTGCATTGGCGAGCAGGTTCTTTACCACTAGCAACCTGGGAAGCCCACCCCATTGTATACTGATTGGCATTCCGGTTCTCCACATACTCTGCCTCTATGCAACCAAGATTCTACCCCATCATTCTTATTTCCCCAGGACCTTTACCACAAACATTGCTGGCAGTTGACGTAACCCAAGTTTATCTCTCCATTCCTGGTAGTTTGTAGGAGCCATTAAGGCATGGCTACCATGTTTTAATTTCCTTCTGTTTTTATGAAGCATCAAGGAGCAAAGTTGAAAGGAGGACAGTTTCACTGGTAAAATAAGAGAATCTGGGTGATGTTGAGCTTTTTCTCTGAGCCTCTACACTTTCCTCTTGGCATCAGAGATTCTCAATCCTGAAAAAATGTTGGACTTAATTGTGGAAGTTTTTAAAAACACGAAGCTGGACACCATTCTAAAATCCTGGAGGGATGGAGCAGGACTGTGCTTGTTTGTTTAAGTTATCCAAGTGGATTCTAACTGTAGTCAGGGCTGAGAAACATACCATACCATTTCTCCTGAAAATTTCATCAACTTAAACAGCAGTGGTTCCCAGCATTGAGCTGATTTACCTGGGAGGATTTCTTTTTTTTTTTTTAAGAAAAATATCAATGCCCATGCCCTACCCTAAGATTGGTGAAAAAGAGACTCAAAAGTGGGGCTCCACATCAGTTCCAGTTTAAACTCTTCAGTTTAAAACTCTGAAGGACAGGCTAGTGCACAGGAAGGGCTGAGAACCAGCAAAAGAGATTCAGATCTCATGGATCTGTGAATTTTTAGTGAAAGCCACATACTCTCTCACAATCATATGAACTTGGTCATCTCAAAGTGAATATGTCCAAAATGGAACACACAATATTTCCTTCAAAATTGGGTACCTATGTCTGATATTCATATTGCTTTCTACTTCCTGACTTCTCAATCATTAATTTATTCAAAAAATTCTACTAAAAGAAGGAAAGAAAAATGAAAAGTAAAAATCTCTAACCTTTACCTGGCAATCACATTTACACTTTTCAGAGATGACCACTGCTGGCAAATTCATTGTGTGTATGCTAAGTCACTTCAGTCGTGTCCGACTCTTTGCAGCCCCATGGACCGTAGCCCACCAGGCTTCTCTGTCCATGGAATTCTCCAGGCAAGAATCCTGGAGTGGGTTGTCATCTCTTCCTCCAGGAGATCTTTCCAACCCAGGGACTGAACCCGCATCTCCCGCATTGGCAGGTGTATTCTTTACCACTAGCGTCACCTGGGAAGCCCAAGGATCTAATCAAAGTCCAAAGAAAGGGGAGGAAAAGGACAATACCAGACAAATCAGTACCCTTTGATCGCAAAAGCAAAATTTTCTCAGAAATTCCCTTATGCCTTATTGGTTAGAAATGTATCACATTGATATCTTTAGCTGCAGGGGAGGTTGAAATGCAGGTTTGTCATTCAGGGTTGGTCAGGGAACTGCAAACAAAAGCAGAGTTCTGGTAATAAGGAATATGTCTGGGGCTATCCATGAGGCTTCCCAGGTGGCTCAGTGAAATCCGTTGCCAATGCAGGAGACACAGAGATGCATGAGACACAGGTTCGATCCCTGGCTCAGAAAGATCCCCTGGAGGAGGGCATGACAATCCACTCCAGTATTTTTGCCTGGAGAATCCCATGGACAGAGAAGACTGGCAGGCTACAGTCCATGGGGTCACAAAGGAGTCAGAAACAACTTAGCAACTGAGCACGTCTAGGGCTGTACTGGGTGTACACATTAGCCCAATGCCTCAGTACTTAGGAATGCTTGTTTATATGCCTTTGTCTAACATGGGAACAGATAGAAGGACTAAAACTCGGCTACAGATGCCTTCCCACTCTCATCTCTTTTTTTCCATTATTTCTTCCACATGTAAAATTGAACATAAGGCACCTCCAGCTTATCTCAACTCCCTCCCTTCTTCCTCCAGCAGTAAGAGTGGAAACTAGAACCCCTACCCAACCCAGTCGTCTGGGGTGTCCTCAGCTTTCTAACCACCAATCACTTGCCTTACCCATTTCTCATGCAACCATTTGATATAGACAGCTCACTCTCCCAAGTGCTTAGTTTCCTCTATAAAGTCCCTTGGATTGACTTAAACAATTGGGAAAGAGTCATTTCTCTTGATCATATTGGCCTCTCATTTAACACAGTATCATATCAAATATGTTTGACTAATTCTGTTCTAAACCTCACTAAACCTGGATTGATCTTCATGGTTTTGGATATCTCAGCATAATACACTGCTATAGTAAAAACAAAACTGAAAACAAAAACCTGTACTTACCATAAATCACAAAAGACGGTTCTATTGTCATGATTTCAAACCCTTAGAGAGTTAACTTGAATAATAATCTGGGCCTAGAATATACTTTTCTGAATCCTCTCTTCAAAATACTTCTAAGACCACCCACAATGGGTGGGACTCACTGTTAATGGCAAAGCCTTTTTTATGTTTTTAAGTTCAACTAGTGCTACTGTAATAATTTGCTAATACTAGTTAAGTTGCTTGAAATCAAAAATAATTGATTATATTGCTAGGTATTAGTTTCCTTTCAGTAAACTACTACATCTTCTTGTAAGACATGTAATTTGTTAATGAAGTGAATTGCAACCCTCTAACATTCTGATTTATACATGAGGATTGCTCCTACGTGCAGCTTTGTAAAATAGCACACTAATAGGTACCTTCAGAATTTCATCAAGAACTCCAATTTTCCCTTATTGACAAAAATTCCGGCAATTCTGGAAACTAAAAATAACAGCTGTTAACCTGAATGGAAAAAGAAATTACCTAAGAAAACTAAATCTAATCAATGAGGTGATACAGTTGAATGAAATTCAAAAGTAAGCAAGCGATATGCAGGTGTGTGACTGGTTTGAGTAGATGTGAGGTACAGTTCAAAGAGGAAAAGAGCACTCGTGTAAAAGAAACAAATTTTATGCACAATTTTTACCAGGGTTCTTTAGAAGTCATCTTTTTCCTATAGTTCCTTTCTAAAGATGGATAACATAACAATATTTGTAACATGTTATTTTCTCCTTCATGATTACTCTGTCTCTTCCTAATGCTCCAAAGTTCTCCAATGATTTCAAAGTCAGGATGTCTCATAACATACGCTTGTGGAAAAATTTGGAAGGCCACAATGACTGGACTGTGAAACAACATGAAATATGACCAAAAAAGGGTATATTAAAAAACAACCATTTCTTGACACAAAATGTGTGGTTGGGGAACCATTTGCTCTGAGATGGGGAAGCATGCACCAGGCTAGTGCAACTAGGTTAAGAGCCCCTGAGGACTATTATTAGCTCTGAATTCAAGCAACATCCAATTGCCATCAGTACTTCTCTGAGTTGGCACTTAAACTTTCAAAGGCTCTCTCTGGATTACAGCTGTCAGGACTTCCCAGGCAAGAATACTGGAATGTGTTGCCATCTCCTCCTCCAGGATCTTCCCGACCCAGGAATCAAACCTGTGTCTTTTGTGTCTCTTGCACTGGCAGGCAGATTCTTTACCACTGTGCCACCTGGGAAGCCCTTTGAAATTGCATAACTTTAAAACAAGTGCATCTGTCTTGCTCTACTTGGAAAGCCATCGGTGCTACATTTGTTATCATTTAGAGACACTTAAAAAAAAATCTAATAAGGCAGTTGTACGGATGAGAGAGTAAGGGCTGTGGAGAGAATTTGGGCTGTGGGAGCAGAGGAAGGAGGTCACAATTGACCTCCTTGAAACGAAGATAACCCTGGAGTCCACAGAAAGATTCCCTAGGATTTTTCAGTAATAAGGCATATCATTACCGGACTCTCGGAAAATGGTTTCCTTACTTTAAAATTACTGTATCAACATGTATATGTATGAATGAATCCTTTTGCAGTCCACCTGAAACTATCACAGCACTGTTAATCGGTTATACTCCAATATAAAATAGAAAGTTAAAAAAAAAAATGACTGTATCAAAATGGGAGAAGGGATATAATATGGAAACTCCCCAAGAGAGATCAAAAGGCAATTTAAAGTTATAAATGAGGTGATCAAGAAGGAGATAGAAAAAGTCCAAAGCCAATATGGTCCTACAAAAGCTACTATTTTTTTGCCCCACAAATTATCGGTTTCATTTTTCATTTGCCTCATCACATTGCACTGTGAATTCAACCACAATTACCACTGATGTTTTGATATGCAAATACATAAGCACAGAATATCAATGGGCTTCCCTGATAGCTCAGTTGGTAAAGAATCCATCTGCAATGCAGGAGACCGTGGTTGGATTCCTGGGTTGGGAAGATCCCCTGGAGAAGAGAAAGGCTACCCACTCCGGTATTCTGGCCTGGAGAATATCAATACACTTCCCTTAACTAAAATCTAAAGTATAGAAATTTAAATTAACAAAGAGAAGATTATTTACATGATGAATTAACCCTTCACTTTGCAAACAATTCCATGTACAAAAGTATAAAAGCCTTTAGGGAAATTTTTTCATTAATCTATATAGCCAGTGAGGAATTTACTATATAAGATGACCCTTAGAGATTATCAAGGAGGAATCCTTTTTATTTCATTCTTTCAAGGATCCATATCTCAACATCTAAGTCCCTAAAATGTATTAGAACTTAGTCTTCATAGACTAGCAGAGTTTATCTATCTACTGTTGGGTTAGAGGACACTATCTTTAAAGGACAAGGAATAACATGAACAAATAAACTCACAAACATTTTAGTAAGGAAATTACTATATCATATCTTGATTTTTAAAAAATCCTGAGAGTAGAGATCTTACCTTAAATTTATCTTTGGATTTCTAATGCCTAGCACAGTCCCCGGCACATTGTAAGAGCTGGGTATGTGTGAAATTGATGAGCAAGTCTCATCCGTCTCTGAACCCTGCCAGGATGTGAGATCATTAGGACACTCTGTGCTATGGATGACAATTGACAGTGACTGAAACAGGCATAAGAGCAGAAGGAGGAAAAAAGAAAAGCCACGGAGGAAAAAATCTCCATGGCCTGGAGGAGTCAGGAATAGGTGGAGATAATGAACTAAGGAGAAAATGATAATAAACCTTACATTTATGTTCTTATGATTTTTAAAATACTTCACAAGATTCTTTTTCTCTTGCTTCTCACTATTCCTCTGTGAAGTACGAGGTTATTTAATATATAAACCCCAGAATTTAGAGAGAAATGAAGGAAATACAACCTTTTTTGTTTTTTACTATAAAATGTTAGCTGCTGCTTAAAGAAGAAACAAATGAGTTTAGCGTTTTCCACAAATAGGGTGAAGGGTTAAAAGTATTATATAATCAGGTAAACCTCAAGGTGAAAGTCACGAACTGGTTATTTTCCAAGAAAACTTTTATAATTCATGAAATAAGCAATTAACTGCCCGGAATTTTATATGACTATCCTACACTGCTCCCCATACGACTTTTTCCCCAGAGGAGTGGAATTTAAAATGCATGGCAGCTTATTTAAATTATTGTATAAACCTGTGCGGAGAAAACTGCCCCCAAATCTCAACAAGAAATGGCTGTATTCAACTAAACTGCTGTTTCACTTAGCCTCTGGCAAGTAACTTACCTTGAAAGTCTCCACCGGCTCTTTGGATCCGCCTTCTCCGGTACCTTCTGCAGAGCATCCATTATTGCAGTCCTTAAAGAAGAATTAAATCCATTAAGTAAAACTAGGTGTCTCACTAGGGTCTGGGGTAATCAATATCACTCACCATCACACCCTTCGCTGCGCTCGGGTCTGGTCCCCAAGCAAACTGGGAAAGGAGAATCAAACACCCAGGCACCAGCCCCAAAGGAGAGCGTCCTGCGAGAGCTGTCCTTCTCTTTCTGCCCTGTCGGAGGTCGCGGCTGTTTTTGTCCTCCACCACTGGCTTCGAGCAGACTGGTTAAATTCCAGGTTCTCCCTGAAGCGCCAGGGTTCACCAGCAAAGAACAAGAAAGTAATTGTCTCCCTTTTATCCGAGGAAATAGTCTAGATTAGGGCTTAAAGCCATTAAGAGAGAAATCTCCTGGGCGCACTCAGCCTCGTGGTCTTGTCGATCACGGGCGCACAATAGCAAGCCTGGAAAAGCGATGGGGACCAGAGTGAACCATTTTCTCCATGGGTAGGGTCCTCCAATGCAGGCGCAAGGTCACTCGTTAAGGACAGAACTCATGGAATGAGGGGGCAAATTTTTAAAAACACTTAAGGACGCAACGGAAACAGGTCGAACAGGAAAAGGTACTGACCTTCAAGAAAACAAACAAACAAACAAAAAAAAAACACAAAAACCCTAATCTGCTACATCACTAGGGAAGAGAGGAAGAAAAGGATTCAGGGAGGCAAAAGGCTACGGGCAAAATATTTTGGGGTGGCGAAGGCACGCAGGATGTGGCTGTCAGTTCTGGCAGCCCAGAAATTCCGTTCCCTCTGCTCCCCCGCCCCCCTCCCCGCCGCCCCCACCTCTTCCACCAAAGCGGATTCCATGGCGACCCTCACGTTCCCGGCGGCTGTCCGCGCCTCGCTCCGGAGCAGGTCACCGGCGGGACTTTTAGATCTGGCTGGCGAGGGCCTCTCCGAGGCGTTCGCACACTGGGACTCCAGATTTGGGGCAGGGATGGGGAAAGAGGAGACTCCCGGATGGAGACAGCATGGTGGTGCAAAGCGAGGCAGGATGGTGCGGGAAACAGCAGCTGCGCGCCCCGCCAGGCCGGTGGACTTCCGAGAGCCTGGGGTCCGATCTGCCCCGCCCCCACTCCTACTCCCACCCCCGCCAAAGCCTGTGGTCTGGGTACCTGAGGGACGAGGGCCGCGGCGGCGGGGCGCGGGCTGGCCATGGGGAGCCTTCCGGGGCGCGCGGCAGCGGAGAGCGGCGGCGACACGCTGCGCCCGGCTCCACGAGAAAGCGGGCGGAGCGGCCAAGCCCCAGCGCACGCACCGCGCGGAACCGGCCGCCACCGCCCGGGTGCCCCGGCCACCAGGCGCAGGGAACAGCGTAGCCCCTGCATCATCCCTGGGGGAGAAACTGATCCTGCAGACAGTAAACTCCAAGCCCTAGTCCCAGCCCCCAGGGCACGGGAGTGCAGGAGCGCCTTTCCGGGAGCAGGCACTGAGCAAGCATCCTTATTTACCAAACAACCCCACGGTGGGCCTGGAAACGCCCCTCTGCCCGGGTAAGCCACCTGTGGTAAATTAATTTTCTTTAGGACAGATTTTCCTTTGACAAACCCACAAAAGGCAGTTTCTGCTTCCCTCCGCCCCTCCTGCCCGGAGAGCACTTGTGCCTGGGCGGTTATCTGCCGCTGACCCCCAGTGCGCAAACTGAAGGAGAACGTGAATCCAGGCTTTAGATTTCACCACCAACCAAGTCGGATTTGCAAACTTGGGGTGTTAAGGGGCTGCTAGGCTCACAGCTTCCAAGACCTTTTTCTGCCCAAAGACCTCAAGGCCACTTAGACCCACTTACCACCCCTCCACCCCCACCCATAGGTTTCAGGCAAAGTAGACCACGAGCTCCTAACCAAGCGGCTTTGACAGTTTTTCGTTGTAGGCGTGTGATAAAAACATTTAGAAACTGAGCTGGGAAAGTGACATAGGAAAAGGAAAAGGAAGAATGTAATGGCTATTGTCTGCTGTGTGCTCCAGGAGCAATGTCAGACTAAATTATGAGCCTTTCTGGGCTTTTAAAGGAATAGGAAGTGGTGACTTGTGCTGATTTGATCTTAGAAAGGGAGAGGGTGGTTAAACCCAGTCTGATTTTAGAACTGATTTTATACAGCCCTAAAGTCAATATAGCTGTAATCTTATCGCCCAGAAATTGCATACACGTCTCCCTTCCTCTCTGCCCTTCATACTAGACATAGAAAAGCCTCTTATGCTGGGGTGGAGCCCTAACAGGTCACATGGCACTGGCAACCAGTCTCTTGTTAAACAGATGTAAAATTGAACAATTGAAAGAAAATACGGATTCACTATACTCAAGTATACTTCTGAACAATTAAAATATAGATTAAGTATACTCAAGGATATTTTTGAACTATTGAAAGAAAATACAAATTGAATGTACTCCTACCCCAAGCATAAAAATAAGAAACGCTTAGTTGAAGAGTTTCATTAACAACTTATTTGCATTCAAAAGTCTGGTTTAACTGTGTATGGGGATTCCCAAGTGGCTGAGCAGTAAAGAACCTGCCTGCCAAAGCAGGAACCACAGGAGACTGGGAACCTATTCCTGGGTCCAGAGATGGGGAAGATTCCCTGGAGAAGGAAATGGCAACCCATTCCAGTATCCTTGCCTGGAGAATCCCATGGACAGAGGAGCCTGGCACGCTGCAGCCCATAGGGTCACAAAGAGTTGGACACCACTGAGCAACTGAGCACAAATGTCTATACCTTACTATTCATTCAAAGCCTGTGATTATTTTATAGGTAGATACTAAACAGCTCCGATTTCCTTGCCATTTTAAGGAATGACCTGTAAGTGACCTTTAAATGACCTGTAAATCATCCTAATTCAGCCAAGAAAGCCTGTATCATACATGAATGATGCTATTTAAAAATTACTACAGGGCCCCCCTGACCTTTCCTCTTTCCTCCCCTTCAGAGCCAGACTCTGGTGGGAAAGCACCATCTATATTAACTGCTGCTACTTCCTTTCCTTTCAAGTGACTATAATTTGACTTCTGTCCAATTATTCCACCTAAGCAAGGTTCCTAGTAGCCTTCATTTTGCTCAACCCAATGGTTTTGCTTCATGAGCATTTTTATGGCTCCACCTATATGCTGATGACTCCTAAATACTATTTTTTCAGTCCACCTCTCTTGCTTACAAAAGTCTGAAATATTCATTGAGTGTGTCACATTTGTGCCTGCACCGGGCTAAGTGCTGGATATGCAGTTTGAGCACACCCCCATCCTGTTATCTAGCATTGTCTCCAATCAAATAGAAAAATGTTACTTGTGTTTAAATGTGTTAACTAATCCCTGCAAATGTGAAATTGCATATGTGGCTAGTGCTACCTGTGCTTAAGAGCCTCCAATGATGAAATGTAACTGACCTAGAAAGGTCTGGCAAGGAATCCTTGAGGAAAGATTTGGAGGATAAAAAAATTCACTACAGGAAGAAAGGATGAAGAACGTTGGGGATGAAAGTGAGTTCCAGGCAGAAAGGACATCTCTCAAAAGGGAAGGAATGTGGAGCTTACAAAAGAGGGTGGGCTTCCCTGGTGGCTCAGTAGGAAAGGATTCTCCTGCCAATGCAGGAGATAGATACTGATTCAGTCCCTGATCTGAGAAGATCCCACATGCCTCAGAGGAACTAAGCCTGCACACCACAATTATTGAGCCTGTGATCTACAACCCGCAAGCTGCCACTGCTGAAGCCCACACGCCCTAGAGCCCGTGTTCTACAACAAGAGAAGCCAGCGCAGTGAGAAACTCAAGCACGGCAATGAAAGAGTAGCCTCTGCAACTAGAGGAAAGCCCTTGCAGCAATGAAGATCCAGCACAGCCAAAAAACAAAGATGAGGGCTGGAGGAGACATCCGAGGAGGGTGACCCAGCTAAGGTGAGCCTGGGAGGGTAGGCAAAAAGCCAACCGGGTAGTGGCCTTTGGTAGTGCCTTAGAGAGTTGGTTGTTGTTCAGTTGCCTAGTTGTGTCCGACTCTTTGTGACCCCATGGATGGTAGCATACCAGGCCTCTCTGTCCCTCACCATCTCCCGAAATTTGCCCAAGTTCATGTCCATTGCATGGGTGATGCAATCCAGCCATCTCATCCTCTGATGCCCACTTCTCCTTCTGCCCTCAATCTTTCCCAGCATCAGGGACTTTTCCAATGAGTCAGCTGCTCGTTATCAGATGACCAAAATACTGGAGTTTCAGCTTCAGCATCAGTCCTTCCAATGAGTATTCAGGGTTGATTTCCCTAATACTGGCTGGCTTGATTCCCTAAATGTCCAAGGGGCTCTCAGTTCAGTTCAGTTCAGTCACTCAGTCATGTCCGACTCTTTGCAATCCCATGGACTGCAGCACGCCAGGCTTCCCTGTCCATCACCAATTCCTGGAGTTTATTCAAACTCATGTCCATTGAGTCGGTGATGCCACTGAACCATCTCATCCTCTGTCGTCCCCTTCTCCTCCTGCCCTCAATCTTTCCCATCATCAGGGTCTTTTCAGATGAGTCAGTTCTTCATATCAGGTGGCCAAAGTATTGGAGTTTCAGCTTCAACATCAGTCCTTCCAGAATATTCAGGACTGATTTCCTTTAGGATTGACAGGTTGGATCTCCTTGCAGTCCAAGGGACTCTCAAGAGTCTTCTCCAACACCACAGTTCAGAAGCATCAATTCTTTGGCACTCAGCTTTCTTTATACTCCAACTCTCACATCCATACATGACTACTGGAAAAACCATAGCTTTGACTAGACAGACCTCTGTTGGCAAAATAACGTCTCTGCTTTTTAATATACTGTCTGCTGCTGCTGCTAAGTCGCTTCAGTCGTGTCCAACTCTGTGCGACCCCATAGACAACAGCCCACCAGGCTCCCCCGTCCCTGGGATTCTCCAGCCAAGAACACTGGAATGGGTTGCCATTTCCTTCTCCAATGCATGAAAGTGAAAAGTGAAAGTGAAGTCAGGCTCAGTCATGTCCAACTCTTAATGACCCCATGGACTGCAGCCTACCAGGCTCCTCCGCTCATGGGATTTTCCAGGCAAGAGTACTGGAGTGGGTTGCGATTACCTTCTCCAAATATGCTGTCTAGGTTGGTCATAACTTTTCTTCCAAGGAGCAAGCCTCTTTTAATTTCATGGCTGCAGTCACAATCTGCAGTGATTTTGAAGCCCCCCAAAATAAAGTCTCTCACTATTTCTATTGTTTCCCCATCTATTTGCCATGAAGTGATAGGACCAGATGCCATTATGTGTTTTTTTTTTTTTTTTATGTTGAGTCTTAAGCCAACTTTTTCACGCTTCTCTTTCACTTTCATCACGAGGCTCTTTAGTTCTTCTTCACTTTCCGCCATAACTGTCGTGTCATCTGCATATCTGAGGTAATTGAAATTTCTCCTGGCAATTTTGATTCTAGCTTGTGCTTCATCCAGCCCTGCATTTCTCATGATGTACTCTGCATATAAGTTAAATAAGCAGGGTGACAATATACAGCCTTGATGTACTATTTGGAAACAGTCTGTTGTTCGATGCCCAGTTCTAACTGTTGCTTCTTGACCTGCATACAGATTTCTCGGGAGGCATGTAAGTTAGTCTGCTATTCCCATCTCTTTAAGAATTTTCCATAGTTTGTTGACACCCACACCGTCAAAGACTTTGGCATGCTCAATAAAGCAGAAGCAGATGTTTTTTTTTTGAACTCTCTTGCTTTTTCAGTGATCTCACGGATGATGGGCTTCCCCCATAGCTCAGTTGGTAAGAATCTGCCTGCAGTGCAGGAGACGCAGGTTTGATTCCTGGGTTGGGAAGATCCCCTGGAGAAGGAAATGGCAACCCACTCCAGTATTCTTGCCTGGAGAATCCCATGGACGGAGGAGCCTGGCAGGCACAGTCCATGGGGTCGCAAGAGTAGGGCATGACTTAGCAACTAAATCACCACCACCAGCAGATGTTGGCAATTTGATCTCTGGTTCCTGTAAGTAAGTCAGTCAAGTCACTCAGTTGTGTCCGACTCTTTGTGACCCCATGGACTGCAGCCAACCAGGATCCTCAGTCCATGGGATTCTCCAGGCAAGAATACTGGAGTGGGTTGCCATTTCCTTCTCCAGGGGATCTTCCCGACCCAGGGATCGAACCCAGGTCTCCCGCATTGGAGGCAGATGCTTTAACCTGCTTTTCTAAATCCAGCTTAAACATCTGGAAGTTCACAGTTCATGTACTGTTGAAGCCTGGCTTGGAGAATTTTGAGCATTACTTTGCTAGCGTGTGAGATGAGTGCCATTGTGCAGTAGTTTGAACATTCTTTAGCATTGCCCTTCTTTGGGACTGGAATGAAAACTGATCTTTTCCAGTCCTGTGGCCACTGCTGAGTTTTCCAAATTTGCTGGCATATTGAGTACAGCACTTTCACAGCATCATCTTCTAGGATTTGAAATAGCTCAACTAGAATTCCATCACCTCCACTAGCTTTATTCATAGTGATGCTTCCTAAGGCCCACTTGACTTCGCATTCCAGGGTGTCTGGCTTAAGGTGAGTGATCACACCATCATAGTAATCTGGGTCATTGTAACATATCAGTATGCCAAATAACACACCCACAGGTGCCATGACCATAAACATCAAAAGTGGATGGTGGTCCCATTCCTGAAAATCCTCACCCTGTCCCAAAAAAAGCTGGAATTACTCCTCCACTCATTAGCCTATGAAATTTTTATGGTTGTTCAGTTGCTAAGTCATGTCCAACTCTTTGTGACTCCACAGACTGCAGCACACCGGGAGTCCCTGTCCTTCACTATCTCCTGGAGTTTGGTCAAACTTATGTCCATTGAGTCGATGATGTGATCCAACCATCTCATCTTCTGTGTTCCCCTTCTCTTCCTGCCCTCAATCTTTCCCAGCACCAGGGTCCTTTTCCAGTGAGTTGGCTCTTCACATCAGGTGACCAAAGCATTGGAGCTTCAGCATCAGTCCTTCCAGTGAATATTCAGGACTGATTTCCTTTAGGACTGACTGGTTTGATCTCCTTGGTCTCCAAGGGTCTCTCAAGAGTCTTCTTCAACACCACATTTCAAAAGCATCAATTCTTCGACACTCAGACTTCTTTATGGTCCAACTCTCACATCTGTACCTAACTACTGGAAAAACCATGGCTTTGACTATACAGACCTTTGTCAGGAAAGTGATGTCTCTGCTTTTTAATATGCTGTCTAGTTTTGCCATAGCTTACCTTCCAAGGAACAAGTGTCTTTTTAATTGCAAGGCTGCAGTCACTGTGCACAGTGATTTTGAAGCTCAAGAAAATGAAATTACCCACCCCTATAAAACCTGATAACCCTATACCCTGGCACCTCTCTAGCCTCCTAAGATGGCCCACACTCTGTCCATAGAGTGAGTTTCTTCCCTGTATAAACATTCTTTCACTTTATATGGCTCACTCTTGAGTTCTTTCCTGTGTGAAGCCAAGAGCTCAGACTTGGCAGCCGTCTGAGGCACTCAGATGTGACCCGCGAAGGGACCATCCTCGCACACCCCACTCTCTTCCCTGAAACATTTCCTTTCTCAGATTACTTAATAGCACTTCCTTGGGGAAAGATCCTTGAGCCCTGTCTAGGCTACATGGGCCCCTCTGCTATTTATTTCTACAGAATTCTTTCCATTACAAAATAACTGTCATGCTTTATTCTAATTATTTGATTAAAATTACTCCACTTTTAATGATGGGAGAGTGTGTCTATTTTGCTTGCCTAGCAATCTCCCCTCAACCAATGCCAGGCACACAAATGAGACTTAACTATCTATTGAATTGCAGCTCTCAAATTTTTTAAAAGTATGTCTTTAATATATTTTGAAATTTTAGCTACTAACGTTTACAAATGTAACAGGGCTCTAGATCTAGGCTTCTTTCTCCATAAAACTGTTCAAAATCTTTCTCCTTCCTTTTCCTATCTTCTCTTGCACTATTTCATCTCTTCTCTTAACCAGCCATCCTATGGGCTTTCAATGTATTATGACTGTTAAGGGATTGGATCAATGCTTTCCAATGTGATGATGGAAACGTTCAGTCTCTGTGCTAAGTCATGTGTGGATACTGAAGAGTTGAAATGTGGTTAGTGTGCCTAAGGAATTGAAGTTTTAATTTTGCTTAATTTTCATTCATTTGCATTTCATTTAAATAGCCATGTGTGGCTCTGGTCTTAGTGCAGTTTGGGGGCATTGTAATACGTTTAATCATAGCTGAGGGTTGGTATCCTGGCTTTATCACTTATCAGCTCTATAATCTTGAGCAAATGACTAACCTCTTTCGAGTTTGAAAAAAGCTATTTTTTAAAAAGCTATCCTTTTTCGTTTTAAATTTACTTTTAGGAACACTGGGTCTTCATTGCTGTGCATGGACTATTCTCCATTTTCAGCAAGCGGAGGCTGCTCTTCACTGGGTTGCATATTGCTCTTCTCCCCCAGCTTCTCTCCATCACTGCCCCTCTCTCCTGGCCACAGTCTCACAAGAGATCTCCCCACCCCCTCCATTCTTGACCTCTCATCTCCTCCCTGCTTTCCTACATCCACCATGCTGTCATCAAAGTGCTTGCTCTGAAAAGGTTTTTCTAAACCAGTCACTCCCCAATTCAAAACCATAATGATATCTGCTACAGGTTGAGCCAGTTACACTGTTCCGGATACTTTGTAACCCAATGAAGACCTGCTGGGGCCTTCTGGAGAGAGACCCCTCCCCCTCCCCCATATCCTCTGCTTTAGCTCCTCTCTGAAGTACCTAGATAATCGTATCTACCGCATATGTCACATTGTTTTACAGAGGCTAAAACCACCACCAAATGGGAGAAGTTAATAATTGACAATCATGAGCATGTAGCCCTCAGACCTATTGGTTCCTACAGATTGATGCTGTGAACCCCTATTACTTCACTGTCAATCCATCATTACTGTGCACTAGCTGATCACATAGCCTTGAACATCCCTCCCTCACCTGGACTGTAAAAATGCTTTGCTAAAACCCACCAGGGAGCTTGGGGGCTTTGAGCACTAGCTGTCCTGGACCCCTTGCCTGGTGCCCTGCAATAAACATTGAACTTGCCTTCACCACAAGCTGGTGTCAGTAGACTGACTTTACCATACATGGGCCAGTGGACCCAAGTGTGGTTCTGGAACACTTTGGGTACACATTTTCTCATCTAATATTCCAAACAGCCCCCTTCACCCCTCTGCCCCACACACCACCATAGGTTCTACTTTCTGGATTTTCAGTGACTCAGAGACATTACTTAAATTTCCCAGGATGAAACACCTGTTAGTTAAGTCAATTTGTCCACACGGTTGTGATCTCACCTACAATTCTGTCTTGTTCCAGTGGCTCCAGGTTTTATGACCATAAACCCATCGGTAAAAATTGCACCATGTGTGGTAGGCTGTGTTTTCCAAATATTAGCCACATTTTCTCCCATGCATATGCTCTTCTGCTCAACCCCATCAAGCAGTGGAGTTTTCCCCCCACCCTTTTGAATTTGTGACTGTTTTTAACCAATAGAATAGGACAAAAATAGAGAAATGATGCTGCTCCTATTTTAGGCATGTACTGTAACTGGCCTGGAATCTTCTGCATCTTCCTCTTGGAAGGTGCTTGGGACTCCCGCACCTGGTACCCAGCCTCCATGCTGTAAGAAGCCCAAATAAGGGAGAAGCTGCGTATAGGCTCACTAATTGACAGTCCCAGATGAGCTCCCAGGCAGCATCCAGCATCAGCTGTCAGCTGTGGGAGTCGTCATCTTGAGCATCCAGCCCTGTTGAGCATTCAGATGACCAAAACCACATGGGAAATCTCAGGTTAAAACTACTCTGCTGTTCTTGAAGCAGTTACAGAAGATGGACCATCATCCTTCAGGTTCCCATAAGAATATGGGAGTAAAATCTCTGAGGGAGGGATGAAACAGGAGGGAAGAGGGCAGGGTCCAACTTTTGCAAGAATGACATAGCTCAAGGACACAACATAAACTGATTAGAATCAAATGGATCCAAGGTGGCAGACAAGTCAACTTGGTCCTCAACCAGCAAGCTAAATGGCACTCCCAGAGGTGACATGACAGTTTCAAGGCATATCAGAAGATCAGAAAGTGGGTGGTGGCCCCATTCCTGGAAATCTCCATCCCTTCCCAAAATCATTGGAATAGTCCTCCCACTTATTAGCCTATGAAATTACTCAACCCATAAAAGCTAACCACACTACATTTTGAGGCTGCCGCACTTGCCCTTTGCAAACTACTCTGCTATTACAGACTTAGAGAACAAACTTATGCTTACTAGGGGGGAAGGGTAGAGGGGAGGCATAGTTAGTTTGAGACTGACAGGTACACACTGCTATATTTAAAATGGATAACCAACAAGGATGGATTGTATCGCACAGGGAACTCTACTCAATATTATGTAACAACCTAAATGGGAAAAGAATTTGAAGAAGAATAGATACATGTATATGTATAAGTGAATCACTTTGTTGTACATCTGAAATTAATATATTGCTAATCAACTATACTCCAATATAAAATAAAAAGTTTAAAGAAAAATGCCTTACTCTGCTGAGCCCAGATAATCTACAGACTGTGAGAGATGGTAAAACATTATTTTAAGCCACAGAGTTGTGGGGTAATTGGTTATATAGCAGTGTTAACCAAAACAGCATGCAAGCCTAACATATATTTATATAGTTATTTGTGAAAATAGCTTAATACATAATGTCATACACAAAAATAGGGATAAAAAAGAAGAGGTAAGCATGAAATAATTAGCATTTTAAAATATTTTCTGAATTATGGTTGTTTTCTTCTACTATCCTTGGTTAAAGGCCAAATACACAGAAGGGCTAAGTAATCAATAATGAAAATTCCCTTTCAAATAGTCTTCTTGATGATACCACAGTTTTGTGCTCTACTGTTTGTTAATTCTGATTAAATCATCAATATTTCTGTCTTGGAATATTGATAATGGAGAAGTTGTAATAAGAATTGGAAAAATAGTGCTACTTTGATTTTGCTATTTCCTTATTTTTATATCACTAATACTTTATTATTTTTTTTAATTTAACAATGGTAGTTAGTTTTAGTCAGTCAGTTGTGTCTGACTCTTTGTGACCCCATGGACTGTGGCCCGCCAGGCTCCTCTGTCCACGGAACTCTCCAGACAAGCATACTGAAGTGGGTTGCCATTTCCTACTCCAGGGCATTTTCCTGACCCAGGAATCGAAACTGAGTCTCCCTCATTGCAGGCAGATTTTTTACCATCTGAGTTGATTTACTAAAATATTGTGTTAGCTTCAGGTATACAGTTTCAGATTCTTTTCCATTATAAATTATTTTAAGATATTGAATATAGTTTCTATGTTATATAGTAAATCTTTGTTGTTTATTTTATATATAGTAGGCTATATCTGTTAATCCTATAATCCTAATTTATCCCTCCCCCTTCCTTTTCCCCTTTGGTAGCCATAAATTTGATTTCTCTGTCTGTGAGTCAGTTTCTGTTTTGTAAATAAGTTGATTTGTACTATTTTTTAGATTCCATATATAAGTGATATTATATAATCTTTCTCTGTCTGACTTACTTTATTTAGTAAGGAAATCTCTAGATTCATCCATGTTGCTGCAAATGACAAGCTTTTGTTCTTTCTATGACTGAGTAATATTCCACTATATATATATATATATAAAATATTCCATTATATATATATCTCCACATCTTTTTAAACCAATTGTCTGTTGATGGGCACTTGAGTTGTTTCCATGTCTTAGCTATTGTAAATAGTGCTGTTATAAATACTGGGATGCATATATCTTTTTAAATTATTATTTTTTAAAATCTCTTTTGGATATATGCAGGAATGAGGTTGCTGGATCAAATGTAAATCTATTTTCAGTAGCTTATGGGAGCTCCATACATTCCCATCAACAGTGTGGGAGGGTTCCCTTCTCTCCACATCCTCTCCAGAATTTATTATTTGTAGACTCTTTGATGATATATACATTGAATTTTGTTTGTGTTTGTTTTCTTCTGTATGCTGAAATCTTTTCAAGCTAGTTGTCCCTTTCTCAAGGATCATCAAGGAACACTGGCTGACATAATCTGTCTGCAAAGCCCCTTCAATTCAGTTCAGTTCAGTCGCTCAGTTGTGTCCGACTCCTTGCAACCCCATGGACTGAAGCACACCAGGCTCCCCTGTCCATCACCAACTGTTGGAGCTTGCCCAAACTCATGTCCATCTAGTCAGTGATGCCATCCAACCATCTTATTCTCTGTCATCCGCTTCTCCTTCTGCTTTCAATCCTTCCCAGCATCAGGGTCTTTTCCAATGAGTCAGTTCTTCACATCAGTTGGCCAAAGTATTGGAGCTTCAGCTTCAGCATCAGTCCTTCCAATGAACATTCAGGACTGATTTCCTTTAGGATTGATGGGTTGGATCTCCTTGCAGTCCAAGGGACTCTCAAGAGTCTTCTCTAACACCACAGTTCAAAAACATCAATTCTTTGGTGCTCAACTTTCTTTATGGTCCAACTCTTACATCCATACATGACTACTGGAAAAACCAAAGCTTTGACTAGATGGACCTTTGTTGGCAAAGTAATGTCTCTGCTTTTTAATATGCTGTCTAGGTTGGTCATAGCTTTTCTTCCAAGGAGCAAGCATCTTTCTATTTCATGGCTGAAATCACCATCTGCAGTGTTTTGGAGCCCAAGAAAATAAAGTCAGCCACCGTTTCCACTGTTTCCCCATTTATTTGCCATGAAGTGATGGGACCAGATACCATGGTCTTCATTTTTTGAATGTTGAGTTTTAAGCCAGCATTTTCACTCTCCTGCTTCACCTTCATCAAGAGGCTCTTCAGTTCCTCTTCACTTTCTGCCATGAGGGTGGTGTCATCTGCATATCTGAGGTTATTGATATTTCTTCCGGCAGTCTTGATTCCAGCTTGTGCTTCATCCACCCAGCATTTCGCAGGATGTTCTCTGCAGAGAAGTTAAATAAGCAGGGTGACAACAAAGTAGCCTTGATGGACTCCTTTCCCAATTTGGAACGAATCCTTTGTTTGATGTCCACTTCTGACTGTTGCTACTTGACCTGCATACAGATTTCTTAGGAGGCAAGTAAAGTGGTCTGGCATTCCCATTTCTTTAAGAATTTTGCACAGTTTGTTATGATCCACACAGCAAAACCCCTTAACCCAGCTCATATAAATTGCCAGTCACAACCCGCTTTGCTGAAAGAGGGTGAATCCTTGAGGCTACACAGGAGACTCTCCCCCTTCCCTCAGGACACTCACTGCTCAAAGCTGTTGACAGTATGACCATCTGATGGACTGAGTAGAGGGTGTCCATGTCAATCCATGTGAATTAAATATTAGTACAGTTTCACTTTTTCCTAGATGTTAGAGAAAACCTAATCAATGCTTCTGACACCCTAGTAGTCTCTGTTCACATTCTGGGTGCGCACACCCACTTTAACATCACTGGGCTTGCAGACAGAGTGCAGACCCCTCAGTGGATTCTGCATGTCCTGAAGTTCTTGCTTTCTCACCCTTCCTGCCCTTCCCCTCACTCTCACTGGCTTTTCTCACTTTCCTTGATACACAGAAGAAACCCCTAGCATGGCAAGTCTCTACACTAGGGTCACCTCGATATACTCTTAAAAAAGGAGTGACAGGTGCATGAAGAAACAGACACCTAAAGACTCCAGGCAGAAAGATTAGAAATTTCATTTCATGTTTGGAAACAATTATGCTTATAATTTTGCCTTTTACAGAAATAGAACCACATATCAACTTCTGAGAGGGAGAAATTAATCCTAAATAAATGAGGTTTGCTTTTTAATATCCAAGGTATTATATCCTGGATTGTTTTAGAGAACATTTTGTTTTCCACCAAAAGCAGCTGCTCCCTTTTTTAAGAGCACAAGTTAATCTGCTTTGAGGAAATTAACAGCAGAAAGAAAAGGCCTTGCTTGGACCACGACCAAGGTAGATGTATTAAGTTTTAGTCATGATTGTTCAGTACTAATTACAGTAGAATCCGCAACGTACTCCCATTAAGATAAACCACTTTTAATAAATACATAGGTAAATAGGAAAAAATGAGAAGTGGTTGATGATCGACCTAAGCAAAAGATACACAGCAAAGGAAAATTAGGTATTTTGGAGTACAATGAATGCTTGGAAAAAGTTAATGAAAGTGCTTTTCCTGTAAGTGTAACATATGTTCAAGAAAATACAAGATACTAGCTCCTTTCAGATATGTCCCTTTTACTCTAGGATGTGTCTTTCCCTATCAGAACTGTGTACACGGCACTCATCACCACCTACTCTTTGAGATCATTCCGAGTATGCAAGAGAAATGCAAACAAGTGGAATGTGAAGCTGTCAAGCTTTCTCAAGGTGAAAAGGCCTAGGGCACGCCTTGGATATCTGTCATTTACAGCAGACTTTTTATAAACCTCAAATCCTCTAACTTTAATGTGGAGAGATTAAAAGACAGACATGTGTGTCTGTCACCTGGAAAAACAATGGCCTGCTTTCTTTAATGTTCCTCGCCAGCCCAGATGATTCATTAAACAGAGTCAGGGAATGGAAGAGGCAAGGCCTTTCCACAAAACTTGTCATTGCTTCTGCTGCCTCGATCTTAAACATGGTCCAAATTCAGACTATCACTACACACACCAAAACTTCCTGCTCCCTTTTTCTGTTTCCGACATGCAACAGGAACCTAATTCCCCAACCAGGGATCGAACCCACATCCCTTGCATGGAAGGTGCAAAGTCTTAACCACTGAACTGCCAGGTAAGTTCCGAGACTTCCTGCTTCTAATGCCATTCTCCATTCAGAGTGAAAAGCAGCAATAAGCCAAAGAAGAGAAGCCCTGCAGTGGCTTTATGGTGACTTAAGGTTAAATGGCTTTACTGACACAATCATCTGACTGTCCATTTCTTCCTGCTCTTGTGGTTTGCTGGGTGATTTGGAGTGAATGAAAGAAAAGCTTTTCTTTTGTAGCGCGGGAGAAGGGCTGTTGTGAGAAGGGAGGTGGGAAAAAGAGAACTAACAAGCTGCTTGTTCCTCAGATGTTTTCCTGCAGGCAGAACTTGGGAAAGACTTGAATAGATAAAGGCTGAGGATCTGAAAGCCGTCTTTGGTGCTGTTTTGGAAAGTCTTCCTGGACCCCCAGTTAGGAGATGCTTGTTAAACCTACATTTATTAGAGCTGTTATGACACTTCACCACAGTTTTCTCTCATCTGGGCAGTGACTTCGCTCTCTTTTGGATTTTACAGTGATTAGTGCACCGCCAGGCAATTATGTGAACCTCAAAAAATATTTTCTGAATAAACTGATTGAATGTATAAATCCACCAGGTTTTTGTTTCAATTTAAAAAATGATATAATGGATGTTAATGAAACTTACTGTAACAATAAAAAAAAAATGGACAAATAAGCTATGTGTTACACAAACATGCATATAAGGAGAGAAGGAGAAAAAGCAGAGAGCAGATACCTAAGTAAACTCAATTGTTTTAGGCATTAAAGAATCAAAGATTTTAAGGAGGCTGTTTGTTAAAGCTCCCTGTCATAGATATATTGAACCTTGTAAACCTTTACCTGTTTACAAGATATTTTGCCTGTCTCCTAACTTCCACACTCTTGAACTTTGTCTGAATCTCACTAAGTCATAAGTTCCACGTTCATTATAGGATTTTGTTTCAACATCTAGCTCCTTTATCTAGGAGATGTGTAACCTTGGGCAAATCGCCTAATAGCTCTAAACCTCAGATTAATTTCTTTCTTTTTTTAAATTTATTTTTAACTGGGGGAAAATTGCTTTACAATATTGTGTTGGTTTCTGCTGTCCAACCACGCAAATCTGTCATAAGTGTAGATATATCCCCTCCCCCTTCTTCCTCCCTCCCCTTCCCCCAACCCACCCCTCTAGATCATCACAGAGCGCCAGGCTGGGCCCCCTGTGTTGCACAGCAGCTTCTCACCAGCCACCTATTTTACACAAGACAGTAAAATACACACGTCGATGCTGCTTTCTCCATTTGTCTCACTCTCTGCCTTCCCTGACTCTGTCCAGAAGTCTGTTCTCTACATCTGAGTCCCCATTCTTTCCCTGCAAATAGGTTCATCAGTACCATTTTTCTAGATTCCATATATATGCATTAATATTTGATATTTGTTTTTCTCTTCCTGACTTACTTCACTCTGTATAACAGGCTCTAGTAAATCTCACATTAATGTCTGGATCTCAGCTACTTTCCCTACAGAGGTAAAAAGGAAATACATAAGTTAAAGCATTTTGCAAACTTATGAACAGAATATATTATAGCTGGTTTTTTTTCCTAACATAAAGTTATGGAGTTTATAGAGAGACCCTATAACACAGTCAGAAGGCAAGTAAGACTCTGGAGTAACGTTGCCAGCCAGATTCAGTGGCTCTGCAAGCGTGGTCTAGTTGCTTAACCTTTCTGTGTCTCAGTTTTTCCACTTGTGAAATGTTAATAAATAGAGTCTTCACGAGGACTAAATGAGGTAATTCTCGTAAGGCCTGTGTTGGCATGCAGTAAGCCCTCACTGTTGGTTATAATTATTATGGTGACAACTCATACTGAATCTTCATATTTGAGAAAATTTCGCCTCTGTGAAACTGGAATTATTTCTAATTTTAGAGAGATGAAAGGAACCATAGGACTTTCACCTTGCTACAAATAGACCTTGTGGTCTTCACTCAGTCCTGCTGTTTGGCTGAGAAGTGGTAGTTTCACCTCAAATGCCCCTTAAATCCGCTTGGCAAACTGACCACCCGAAGTGGTCAGCACTTCTACCATTGTACTAAGAGATCCACTGGCTTTTTAGCCTTCCCTCAGATTACTGGAGCAACATAGAGAAGACCAGTTTTCCATTAATGCTTCAGTGCTTGGATTTGGTGCAATTCTCAAGTAAACTAAAACTTGCTTCAAAGAGTCGGACACGACTGAGCAACCGAACTGAACTGAACTGAACTGATGGAAGCTCTTTTGCACTAACGATGGCAGTATACATTTTTCCCACTAAAGTAAGTCCAATATATGATAGTCTCAATTTACAAAACAGATATAGGCTTTCTACAATGCAAAATTTTACCACCGATGGCTTTTAAGTAGCAATTTACTGTGTGCATTTGAGTATGAATAGTTTACAAAATATAAGTAGACGTTAGAACTTTACAATAATGCGCCCGTCTACTGTATAAAAATAGGCTCAACAGTAAAGAATTGTACTTCTCATACCACTCTACCTTCTGCCATAGAAAAAGGTGGTTTTAAAAGTGTGAGCACATGTATTTTATACTTACATATTTTTTAAATTGAGGTATAATTGACAGATAACATATTAGCTTCAAGTGTACAACATAATGATTCTACATTTGCACACAGTGTGAAATGATCATCCAGTCTACTTAACATCTGTCACCATACATAGTTACAGAATTTTTTTTCTTGTGATGAGAACTTTCAAGATCTGCTCTCCTAGCAACTTTCAGCTATGCAGTACAGTGTTGCTGACCACAGCCATCATGCTGTACATTATATCCAGTTTTATAACCGGACGATTGTACCTTTTGACTCCCTTCACCCATTTTGCCCAGCCGCCAACCCATCTCTGGCAACTACCAATCTGTACTCTGTTATCTATGAGCTTGGTTTTGTTTCTTTCTTTGTTTGTTTTTAGATTCTATATATATGAGTGAGATTATACAGTATATGTCTTTCATTGTCTGACTCAATTTTACATTGCATAATGCCTTCAAGGTCCATTCATGTTGTTGCTAATAGAAAGATTTTTTTTCTTTTGGCTGAATAATATTCCATTGCATATGTATCTGTACATACTACAATTTCTTTATTCATTCTGCTGATGGACACTTAGGTTGCTTCCATGTCTTGGCTGTTGTAAAGAGTGCTGCAGTGAACATCAGTTCAGTTCAGTTCAGCTGCTCAGTCATGTCCGACTCTTTGCAACCCCATGAACTGCAGCACGCCAGGCCTCCCTGTCCATCACCAACTCCCGGAGTCTACGCAAACCCATGTCCATCGAGTCAGTGATGCCATCCAGCCATCTCATCTTCTGTCGTCCCCTTCTCCTCCTGCCCCCAATCCTTCCCAGCATTAAGGTCTTTTCCAATGAGTCAACTCTTCTCATGAGGTGGCCAAAGTATTGGAGTTTCAACTTCAACATCAGTCCTTCCAATGAACACCCAGGACTGATCTCCTTTAGGATGGAGTGGTTGGATCTTCTTGCAGTCCAAGGAACTCTGAAGAGTCTTTTTCAACACCATAGTTCAAAAGCATCAATTCTTTGGCACTCAACTTTCTTTACCGTCCAACTCTCACATCCATACATGACCACTGGAAAAACCATAGCCTTAACTAGACGGACCTTTGTTGGCAAAGTAATGTCTCTGCTTTTAAATATGCTATCTAGGTTGGTCATAAAGGGTACAGAAATCTTTTTGAGTTAGTGTTTTCATTGTTTTCAGATAAATATCCAGAAGTACAATCACTGGATCATATTGTAGTTCTATTTTTTTTTAATATATTTTTTTAAGGAGCCTCTATAATCTTTTCCTTAGCCTTTGCACTGATTTGCATTCCAACCAAAGGTTCATGAGGGTTCCCTTTCTCCACATTCTCACCAACACTTGTTAATTGATGTCTTTTTTATAATAGCCCTTCTGAAAGGTGTGAGATGATACCGTTACATGGGATATCATTCTCCCAACCATGTATAGAGTGGGTTGAAGCAGGAGGAACTGAAAGAGGGGAGCCCTTTGGGGAGCTAACCCAGAAAAAAGGTATAGACAATGAATGGTACAGATTCTGGAGTCTGCAGAACGAGAACTGACTGGATGGCAGACCAGGGAGGAAGAAAAACAGTTTCCACTCTAAAGTCCAACATGTTTTATTTCCCCATCATATTTTATTTATTTATTTCTTTATTTTTTGAAATGTGTTTTCTGCATGACATAATTTTTTTTCCCCTGGCTGCTCCATGAAGCTTGAAGGATCTTAGTTCCCTGACCAGGGACTGAACCCACATCTTTGGCAGTGAAAGCTTGGAGTCCTAACCACTGGACCATCAGGGAATTCTCCTACGATGTTTTAAATACAAAGCATTAATGAACAGTTCTCAAGGATGGATGTTCAATATGAGACTCTTCTCAATCTGGAGTTAAAGAACCAAGAGCCAATACCGTTCTGGAATCCTGCCTTTAATGAGTGTGATGTGTGTGTTTCCCTTTCAGCTTTCATGCAGTGTGGTGGGTGCTTGTGGTGTTGAGGCACGTCACATACCAGCTGGGATGCATTCTCCGTGGTTTGCTCTCTTGATTGTAAGAGATATAACACACCTTGGAGGTCTCCAGATTATTTAATGAGACATTCAGCAGCATTTCCTTCACTTCTAGGCAACCAAAGCACAAACTCTGTAACAGCTATAGTTGTGGAGGGAGTGAAGAGTGATGATGTATCCTCAGTACATTGTTTTCACAGTTTCCATTAGTCACAACTATTGGAGAAGGAAATGGCAACCCACTCCAGTGTTCTTGCCTGGAGAATCCCAGGGATGGGGGAGCCTGGTGGGCTGCCATCTATGGGGTTACACAGAGTCGGACACGACTGAAGTGACTTAGTGTAGTATAGTATAGTCAACTGTAAGCGGCTTCCCAGGTGGCTCAGTGGTGAAAGAATCTGCCTGCAATGCAGGAGACATGGGGACAGAGGTTCGATCTCTGGGTCTGGAAGATCTCCTGGAAGGGGAAATGGCAACTCCAGTATTTCTCCCTGGAAAATCCCATGCACAGAGCAGCCTGGTGGGGAACAGTTCATGAGGCCGCAAAGAGTCAGACACGACTGAGTGACTGAGCGCACACGCACAGTGAACTGTGAAGTTCTCTAAATCCATTCCATGCCCCTTCCTCACTTCGGAAACTTTCTATTGTTAGAATACACAATGCGTGCTCACGCTACAGATTGCCAGGGGCACATCAAAAGAAAGTATGAGAAAAAAAGAAAGAATAGGAAAGAAAAATTGTCTTAGTTTATTTGGGCTGCAGTAACTAAGCAACAAAACACAGCCTGGGCAGTTACTAAACAACAAACATTAATTCCTCACAGTTCTGGAGGCAGGAAGTCCAGGGTCACGGTACCAACATGGCCGGTGAGGGCCTTCTTTGGGGATGCAGACTTTTTGTCCTGTCCCATGTAGCAGAAGGGGCAAGGGATCTGTCTGTCTCTTTTCCAAAGTACTAATTCCAAGTGTGAGAGTTCCATCCCCTTCCAAATGACGCACTGCCTAATACTATCACCTTTAGGAGTTAGGATTCAACAGGTGAATGCTTGGAGGGTGGGGGAGGGGGAGGCGGGGAGACACATTCAGATCATAAAAACCCTCAAAGTATTTCGTATTTGTTAGGTGATAAAACACACCCACACACATACATACATTTTAGTGAAAGAAGCAGGTGTCCTTATAAGCGGGCATGTGAACCTGTTTCTCTCATCAAATGAGTCATCAAAAATTTGAGAGTTAATTTACGTGAGCGGATGTGGCAGTGTTACTTTGACAAAAAGACATGAACACACACAAAACACAAATGTTCCTTACATAAACAATGAGCATACTGCATAATACCAACCACCCTCTATCAGATACATCCTACATCAGGCCCTTAATTCCACTCTCGTTTCATACGACAACACTATAAGGTAGATATTATTGTTATTATAAACTCCACTTTACAGATGAGAACATTGGAAACTGTGCAATGATTAGCTAGGATGATGTGCAGGGCTCAGTGCTCACAGCTGTGATTTATTACAGGATGGAAAAGGTCCAAAGGCAGATCAGCAAAGGGAAAAGGCACAGGGGACAAAGCCCAGAGAAAACCAGGCACGAGCTTCCAAGAGTCCTCTCCCAGCAGTCACACAAGATGCACTTCATTCCAATACATTGCAACAACCCATGTGAAACTTATCCACCAGGGACGCTCATCAGAGACACAGTGCCAGAGGTTTTTATTGAGAGCTGGCCATATAGGCACCCTCTACCAGCATAACAAATTTCAGACTCTTAGAAAGAAATAGATGTTTGGCAGAAAACACATTGCTTGTACTATTTGTGCCCAAAATAGTTTGGGCACAGTGACCCACTCTTACCTGGGAATTGTGATAAGTCTGAAAATTGACGTTCCCAGACACCAGACAAGGGCCAGGCTTGCCAGCAGATCTTTCCAAAATGAGCCATCTCAGGCTTACTTTGTTAATGTTTTTTGACTTGACCAATTGTAGAGAGGTTGTCATTGAGGACAAAGGGCATGAAGCACCCAAGTAAAGTTCTCATGTTGACTTTAGAGATAACCGAACTGCATCTCGGGAAGGTTGACTGCCTTGATCAAAGTCACATCTATAAAGAGGCAGTGCTGGTACTAGAACACAGGTCTTCAGACCACACAGAGCACCTGACTGATTGTTGTTGTCATTTAGTCAATAAGTTGTGTCCGACTCTTTGTGACCCCATGGACTGGAGCACGCCAGGCATCCTTGTCCTTCACTATCTCCTGGAGTTTGCTCAAACTCATGTCCATTGAGTCGGTGATGCTATCCAACCATCTCATCCACTGTCACTCCCTTCTCCCCATGCCTTCAATCTTTCCCAGCATCAGAGTCTTTTCCAGTGAGCTGGCTCTTTGCATCAGGTGGCCAAAGAAACAGAATTTCAACTTTAGCATTAGTACTTCCAGTAAATATTTATGGTTGATTTCCTTTAGGATTGACTGGTTCGATCTCCTTGCTGTCCAAGGGACTCTAAAGAGTCTTCTCCAGCACCACAGTTCAAAAACATCAATTCTTCAGCGTTCAGCCTTCTTTTTGGTCCAACTCTCACATCCATACATGACTACTGGAAACCTGACTGATACGGAAGTAGAAAGCAGTCTGTGTAGCCCATGCCCATCTCTGCAATTACTGGGGATCCCAATCAATTTGCTCAATTTTTACTCATTCACTGTTAGATGTTATTAGAAAACAAACAAAAAAATACAAGTTGATTTTGCACAGGTACCTTTTTGGTCTACATGTTGGCATGACTATTTTCAATCGGGTATATTGTAACTTACTGTCTCATTTCCTCCCTTTCCTAGACTGGGGAAATTGCCCTAATTTATTAAAAATTATTGAGTTCAGTTCAGTCGCTCAGTCGTGTCCGACTCTTTGCTACCCCATGGACTGCAGCACGCCAGGCCTCCCTGTCCATCACCAACTTGCGGAGTTTACTCAAACTCATGTCCATTGAGTCAGTGATGCCATCCAACCATCTCATCCTCTGTCTTCCCCTTCTCCTCCTGCCTTCAATCCCACCTAAAAAATATTGCAATTCTTAATAACTTAATATAACAATGAAAGAGGAGGGAGAGAAAAGGAAACCTCCCTCAAAAGAGAATGCTAGCTAACCCATGGTGAGAGTGATATAATCAGATCATTCAAGGGACGCTAAAGCCATCAGAGAAAAGCGACTGGAGAATGAGATATTCACAGTCCCAAAGAATCAGGTCCCAGATTAAATCTGAATTAAAAGGAAGAGGCAATACCCTGATGGTCCACTGGTTTAGGACTCAGTGCTTTCACTCTTGTTGCCTAGGTTCAATCCCTGATTCAGCAACTAAGATCCTGCAAGCTGTGTGGCACAGCCAAAAAAGAAAAAAGGTAATAAAAATTAAAACAAACTGAAAAAACCTTCAGCTCTTTGGTGATGAGAAAATGACCAAAAATCCAGTCATGGGGGATAGAGGGGTAAGAGGAGAATTCAAGGTGATTTATATAGACAAGCTTTATGTAACAGTACTGGGAAAACTGAGTATGTTATTATTAATATTTATCCTGAAAACATTTGCTTGAGATTCCAATTAAACATGGTGGAACATATGGCCATTTTTGCACAGTCCTTCCAGAAACTCACTGAGACAACAGTACTTCTTGTTTCTTTGGCCAAGCCGTGTGGCATGTAGAATCTTAGTTCCTCAACCAGGGATTGAACCTGTGCCCTCTGCAGGGGCAGCATGGAGTCTTAACCACTGGACCACAAGGCAAGTTTCTCAAAGATGTTTTTTAAAGTGCAATCCACAGAGAAAACAGAATGGGAGACAAAGCAATAATACTGAGTGATGTAAACCCATTCTGGAAGGCAGAAAGCCAAGAGTGGAGAAATTACCAATTCTGCAACTTCAGTTCAGTTCAGTCGCTCAGTCGTGTGTTCGACTCTTTGAGACCCCATGAATTGCAGCACGCCAGGCCTCCCTGTCCATCACCAACTCCTGGAGTCCACCCAAACTCATGTCCATTGAGTCAGTGATGCCATCCAGCCATCTCAGCCTCTGTTGTCCCCTTCTCCTCCTGCCCCCAATCCCTCCCAGCATCAGTCTTTACTAATTCTGCAACTTAGGAAGGACTAAAACCACAGTGCCCAAAGGAGACACTAACGAAAACCTGATTTCCCTCATAGAAGCTCAGAAAGACTCAGAACAAAGGCACCAGGGACTTTTAAAGGTGAGGCTGAAGTAGGGAGTTCTGATAAAATCTGCATAACCATTACTGAATGGCATTAACCAGAGGAGAGTACAATCAGCAAGCAGTTCATTTTTCTCTCACCACCACCCTCAATCTCAATTAAACCTAGCTCCACATCTGGAGATGACCAGGCTGATCCTATTGTGTTCCAGTCACATTCAAGTATGAGTTCAAGCTTGTTTTCAAGTATTCAAAAGACCCAGTAAGTACTAAAATGAAACTTTCACATCACGGACAGCTGTTTCTCTCTGAGCAGGCCCCACCTCAACCTCAAGAGCTGGAATGCAGCCTTTCAGTGTTGTGTTTTTTGTTTTTTTTTTTACCACTTTCCTTGTTCTTTCTTCTCTCCACTCCCCTGCTGCTGTTTCTACATCCCCCAGGGTCATGTGGACCAGGAACAAGAGGAAACAGGAACAGACTTGCTAGGACTGTTACAATTGCCTCCCACCCCCACCCCCCAGGGCAAGAGCGTCACAGTGCATTTATGGATGCTTCTCACACCTGTCTTCTCCTGCCCCATCACCAAAGGAGACCTCTGCCCTGCATTTCCTCACTGCAACAGCGCACGTTCTGCCTCACCTCCGAAAGGACCCCCGCAGCTCTGACTCCGACATTACACCCTCTAAGCAGGTGGTCATGTATGGATGTGAGAGTTGGACTGTGAAGAAGGCTGAGCACCAAAGAATTGATGATTCTGAACTGTGGTGTTGGAGAAGACTCTTGAGAGTCCCTTGGACTGCAAGGAGATCCAACCAGTCCATTCTGAAGGAGATCAGCCCTGGGATTTCTTTGGAAGGAATGATGCTAAAGCTGAAGCTCCAGTACTTTGGACACCTCATGTGAAGAGTTGACTCATTGGAAAAGACTCTGATGCTGGGAGGGATTGGGGGCAGGAGGAGAAGGGGACGACAGAGGATGAGATGGCTGGATGGCATCACCGACTTGATGGACGTGAGTTTGAGTGAACTCCGGGAGTTGGTGATGGACAGGGAGGCCTGGCGTGCTGCGATTCATGGGGTCGCAAAGAGTCAGACATGACTGAGCGACTGAACTGAACTGAAGCAGGTGGTATAAGGCAGGTCCTTTCCAGGTGATTCTAACATGGCTCTTTTCCTAAGAGTCCACATAGCCTGTGGCACCTTTGCCTCATGAAACACTGGAATTGTAAACTGCATCCTCTGAAGACCCCTCTCTTGACTCTCCCATCACAGGCAGCACCAGTCAGCCAAGTTATCCCAAGGGAGAGTCACACTCTGGCTCTGGTACATAAGAGTTCACACATATAAGATTCATATACTCTTACCGCTGGGTCTCCACACCCACCCAGCACAGCCAGGTAACTACTTCCTAATTCTAGTAGGAAATGAGAGATTTATTCCCTGGAGAAATGGGACAGAAGAGATTCAGGCTTGAAGGAATCTAAACACTTTTCTGGGAAAATATGTGAAAATTCACACACTAAATGATGGAACCTTTAGTTCCCTATGAATGTAGTGTTTATCGCTCAGCCATGTCTGACTCTTTGCAACCCCATGGACTGTAGCCCACCAGGGTCCTCTGTCTGTGGAATTCTCCAGGCAAGAATACTGGAGTGAGTTGCCATTCCCTTCTCCAGGGGATCTTCCTGATCCAAAGATCAAACCCAAGTCTCCTGCATCACAGGCGGATTCTTTACTGTCTGAGCCATCAAGAAAGCCCAACATAGGCACTAAGTCCTATGCAAATTGGATAATTCTTCCTGCAAAAAACTACATAAGACTCTGAAAACAGAGCTAGAATTAAGACTAGCTGGGAGTCCTCCAATGAAATAGCCTAGTCACTTCCGCATGGTCATAAAACTTTGAAATGGACCGGAGAAGGGACTAAGCATGTACACAGAGCTTCCTAGAGGTTTCTTACTGCCCTAAGTAGTAAACGTAAATGAGGTGCCGCTGGTCAACAGATGTTTGAGGAAAGCCTCCTACATGAAAGGCAACCTGCATGGCCCCTGCCCTAAAATGCAGAAATTAGAGGTGTAGGGGAGGGCTAATACAGAGAGTAGAAGAAAAAGGGCTTAATTATAACTGATTTCCTCAGAAATAAAGAAAAGACATTTCATCCATGAAAAAACATGATATTATTTCAATAATTGGAGAATTTTTAAAGATCTTAGAAAGATGAAGACTAAAATTTTAAAATTCAAGGAAAAGGTTGGAAAACAACATTGACAAAATATCCCCCTCCTAAATCGGACATTCAGGGAGAAATTTTTAAATTAGAGAATCAGTCAAGGTGGTCTAACAATAAATTGATAGGAATTTAAGGAAAATAAAATAGAGGAAGAGGAGAAGAAGAAATTATCAAAAGGTAAATGACCAGAAAAAATCCTAGGATGAATAAGGACTCATGTTATCATAAAGTTAATACGAGATCCTTAATGCTTCTGGAAAGAACAAAAATAGGTTGTACATAAAAAAGATAGGAAATAAGAGTGCCCTTTGACTTCTCCTTGGTGCCACAGGAAACTAGAAAATAATACTGCAGCTCCTTTAAAATTTGGATGCAAAAGTCATTTCTAATTCAGAAAGCTGTTCTCAACCAAACATCAATCTAGCGCAATAGTAGAACCAGAGCATTTTCAGGCATGCAAGGAATCAAAACATTATCTCTCATATACTATTCAGTTGGCCACTACTGAAGGATATGTTCCACACAAACGAGGAAGGAAACTAAGAAAGAGGAAGCCACAAGATTCAGAAATCTTGGAACCCAACACGGAGGATACAGGATGCCAAGTAGAATTCTTCGAAAGAGTTTCACAACTGGCCTGGAGAGAAACCAGCACAGACTGAAACAAGAACAAAAAGAGGGGCAGAAAAAAAAGAGTCCAGGAAAAAAAAAAGGATACCTTTGATCTATGCAAAATTATAGAGGCTATTGGAGAGTTGAGAATAATTCATAATAAATACATAATAAAGTAAGCAAATGGAAAATACTAAGGCAATGATTAACTATAGGAAACACAAAAAGTTGTGTAAGAGAAAAAAAATGTAACCACAATAAACTACTTGACCCACAGTGACTTTTTAAAATGAAATTCCATCTTCTGCTCAAATGATCCACTACACTTTGAATAAAACCCACACTCCTTATCATGGCTTAAAGGAGTATTCATGATGTTTCCCCTCGCTCACTAAACTCCAGGAGATTTAGTAAGCTAACTGCTGCTCACCATGTACCGGACGCCACCTCCATGTCCCATGGTTTGTCATGGTACTCAAGTCTTAGTGCAAAGTTCATCTCCTCTGTGAGGCTTTCCCTGAGTAGCCAGTACAACTTAGTACTGGCTTCCCCTCAGTTCTATCACCATAACATCACTTCATTTTTATTTTCTTCCTACTGCATCACTAGTTGAAATATTTTATTTGTTAGCATTTGAGAGGAAATTAGAATAACCTTATTTGCCCTCCTCCAGGGGATCTTCCCAACCCAGGGATCAAACCCAAGTCTCCTGCATTGCAGGTGGTTCTTTACCATCTGAGCCACCAGGGAAATCATGGATAGAAGGGCTTTACATTTGTTATTTTATTCAATCCTCACAGCATCCTTGTGGAATAGGTACTATTATTTTCTTTATAGACAAGAAAAAGGAGGCACAGTTAAACAACTTGGTGGAGATCACTTGAGAGCAAAGCCGAGAATCACACATCAGCAGTCTGGCCCCAGACTGTCTTCATTACCATCATGTTACTTGGACTTTCCTTACAAGTGCCATGAAGTGTGTCGACTCTCCTTACTCTTCCTCCTCAAAGCTTCAAGACCTTGAGAAGTGCCCAATGCTTACACAGAAAGGACTCTTTACATGTTTGTTCAAGAAATGCATTACAGGACTTCCCTGGTGGTCCAGTGGTTCAAGAATCCATCTGCTATTGCAGAGTTAGGTACTCAGTCCGGGAAGATTCTACATGCTGTGCAGCTACAAAGCCCATCAGCCGCAACTACTGAAGCTCACATGTTGCAGAACCCATGCTCTGCAACAAGAGAGGCCACCATGATGAAAAGCCCACACACCACAACTAGAGAATAGCCCCTGCTCTCTGCAATTAGAGAAAGCCCGCTGGCAGCAACGAAGACCCAGTGCAACCGAAAATAAATAAAGAAATATTAAAAAGATAAAAAAGAAAAACTTTATTTTAAAAAAAAGAGAGAGAGAAATGCATTACAGTAATCTGAAGTCATCACCCTGAGGAAAATGAAAAGAAGGAGGTCGATGTTTTTCTTTCTTTGCTATTAGCTGTATCACTGACCACATCTCAGCTTTGTTTTCCTTTCAGCACCCATGGTTTCTGGTTCTTCTAGGTTTAGGACCTCCTGCTCAAGAGATTTCTGTCTTCCTGACAGGCTTTGGGTCATTTGGTGGCTCCATCACTTTATTATTATCTCTCCTTTCTCTCTAATCCTGTTAGCTCAGTTCAGTTGCTCAGTCATGTCCAACTCTTTGTGAGCCTATGGACTGAAACACGCCAGACTTCCCAACACATCACCAACTCCTGGAGCTTGCCCAAATTCATGTCCTTATTTGCCCTCCTCCAGGGGATCAAGTCGGTGATGCCATCCAACCATTTTATCCTCTGTCATCCCCTTCTCCTCCCACCTTCAATCTTTCCGAGTATCAAGGTCTTTTCCAATGAGTGAGTTCTTCACTTCAGGTGGCCAAAGTATTGGAGCTTCAGTTTCGGCATCAATCCTTCCAATGAATATTCAGGACTGATTTCCTTTAGGATTAACTGGTTTGATCTGCTTGCAGTGCAAGGGACTCTTAAGAGTCCTCTCCAACACCACAGTTCAAAAGCATCAGTTCTTCAGTGCTCAGCTTTCTTTATGGTCCAACTCTCACATCCATACCTGACTACTGGAAAAACCAAAGCTTTGACTAGATGGATCTTTGTTGGCAAAGTAATGTCTCTGCTTTTTAATACGCTATCTAGGTTGGTCATAGCTTTTCTTCCAAGGAGCAAGCATCTTTTTATTTCATGGCTTGCAGTCACCATATGCAGTGATTTTGGAGCCCAAGAAAATAAAGTCTGTCATTGTTTCCATTGTTTTGTCTAGTCCTGTTAAGACGGTATTCACTTGTCTGCTATACAAGGACTGAGGACAAGGTGGCCTCATCCTCTGTATGAGCCCAGGGTGAAATGGGTGTGATGGTGACTGTGTCTTGGGCCAAGTGAATCCAGTGAGTTCCCTAAAGGGCATCCAGAAGACTCGCTGGTAAAGTGGAGGGGGAAGAACAAGAAGCTAGAGACCACTCTTCACTGGACCTTTAATCCAAGAAGAAATCCAGAGTGCATACAAGCAAAAAATGATGATTTGGTCCCAAGCGACACTAAGACAGAACATTCCAGAGAGGGTTTACAGAGGCCAGACAGTTCAGGTGGCCAGGAAGGGGAGCACTATAAGAGTATAGCATCTGTTTCCACTTACAGGCCCAAATGGACCCTAAACAGAGTCCCAATAAAATCAACTCATCCCCCTGTCTTTTTTCACACCTCACACCACCACCACTCCCACTAATCCAAGCATCATCACCTCTTCGTTGCATGTCACTGTAATCTCCCAACTCAGCCTCAGCTGTCTCATCAAAGTGGACTCTCCTAATGGTGAATCTCCTCGTGTGAGCATCTTACTTTATAATCTGGAGAGTCTGATTACTTTCTAAACCATCAAAACCTGCCTCCTTGGGGCTGAACAGCTTCCCCCTCAACTTATCTCTTTCCTCTTGCATTTTACTATTTATAATCAGAGAGAAGAAACCTTCAGACCGTTGCTTGGAAATCTCAACTAAATCTCAGTTAACCACTTCCAAGTTCTGTTTTCCATATAGCTATAGCCACAAGTCCACTAAGCTTTCTTCTACTATATAATAAGGATTTCCTCTGGTTTCCTTGAACATCTTCCCCAATACTCTCAGAGCCCGCATCAGTAGTGCTTTTAACATCCATATTTCTAACAACAATCGGTTCAAGACAATCTAGGCTTTTCTTTTTGTGATCCTCAGATTTCTTCCATCCTCTGTCCAATGCCCACTTCAAAGCCACTTCCTTATTTTCAGGTATTTGTTACAGTCAGTACCAAAATTCATATTCATTTTCTGTTGTTGCTGTAACAAATTACCATAAATTTTGTGGCTTAAAAATAACAGAACTTTATTATCATAGAATTCTGGAGGTCAGAGTTCCAAGTTAAGTGAAGTGAAATGAAGTGAAAGTCGCTCAGTTATATCTGACTCTTTGCAACCCCATGGACTAGAGTCCATGGAATTCTCAAGGCCAGAATACTGGAGTGAGTAGCCTTTCCCTTCTCCAGAATTTAGATACTAGTCAAATTCTCCAGGGGATATTCCCAACCTAGATATCAAACCCAGGTCTCCTGCATTGCAGGCAGATTCTTTACTATTCCAGCCACCAGGGAAGCCCAAGAATACTGGAGTGGGTAACTTATCCCTTCTCCAGCGCATCTTCCTGAGCCAGGAATCGAACCAGGGTCTCCTGCATTGCAGGCAGATTCTTTACCAGCTGAGCTATCAGGAATGCCCCTCCAAGTTTAGGTATAGAATTTATTTCCTTGCTTTTCCACCTTCTAGAAGCCACCTGTATTCCTTGGCTCAAGGCCCCTTTTCCATCTTCAGAGCAAGCAGTGTAGCATCTTCAAATCTCACTTTCTCTCTCCCTCTCTTGCTCCCTCTTTCCCCCTAACCTCTGCTTCCACTATCACAACCTCTTTATGTGAGCTTCCTGCCTTCCTCTTGTAAAGACCTTTGCAATTAAATTGATCTGATCCAGAAAGTCAAAGATAAGCTCTCCATCTCAAAATCTATAACTTAGTCACAAAATTTTCTTTACCATAAAAGTTTCAGAGGATTAAGCTATGGGCATCACTGAGAGTTCATTACTCAGCCTACCACACTTACCAACCACCTATCCTAGGCCAAGTATTGGATTACATGTGTTTGCACAGTGGCAAAAAACTGGATATGCTCTCTGTCCTGAAGAAATGTACCATCTAGTGGGAAAGTACATCAGAGACCAATCCCAAAACCGAACAGATAATCACACGCATGCGTGGGTGTGGGTGTGCTCAGGTGCTTCAGCTGTGTCCGACTCTTTGAGATGCTATGGACTGTAGCCAGCCAGGCTACTCTGTTCATGGGATTCTCCAGGTGAGAATACTGGAGTGGGTTGTCATGCCCTCCTCCAGGAGACCTTTTCACACCTATGTCTCCTGCATCTCCTGTATTGCAGGCAGATTCTTTACCCACTGAGCCACCTGAGAAGCCCAATCACACCCATAAATAACCGTAAATTGCAATTCGTGCTCTAAAGGACTTGGAATCACAGAGGATCATAAGATCAACTGTGAAGTAGTGACATTCAGTCTGAGGCTGGCAGGGTGGTAAGGAGCTAGCTTGATGAGGAGCAGGGGGAAAGCCTCCAAGGCAAAAGGATCAGCCCTGAAGAAAAGTTTGGGGGGTGTGAAGGAAGCTGGAAAGATGAAGTGAGGCTGCAAAGTAAGAGTGATCAGAACTTCTGGTGCCTTCTAGGGCACATTAGTCAAAGCATAAGAGGAAGGGTTGAGGCGCTTTTTAAATCAATGACAGATGTGATCACTCTGCTTTGTGGAGAACAGACTGGGGTGGGGGTGTGGAAAGCTAGAGGTGAACAAAAATAGAAACCTATTAATATTTACCCACTTAATATCCATTTATTATATATATATATACCCATATATATTATATACCCATATAATATCAGCCCATTGACAAGAAGAGAGTGGCTTGAACTGTGCACTTGGCAGCTAAAATGGAGAAAACTGCAGAGATGTAAGATGTATCTTGAACCAAAAATAACTGATGGGACTTGGTATAATTAAATGTCATTTAAAAGTCTGGGATATGACCATAGGTATGGATGGATTATGAGGAACATTGTGTATTAATGGAGATGAGATGCAAGAAAGAGGAATGGACCATCCATGAACCTTGAAATAATATGAGAAAACAGGACTTAGGATGGAAGAGAGAATGATGAGCAAGTGCCAAAATCTTCGGTGGAGAAGTCTGAGAGCATGTGATAGTTAAGAGGCAGAAAGAGATGGCACACATCGCTGGACTGAGCAGGGGAAAGAGGATTTTAGAAGAAGTCTGATGTGGGGACAGAATGGGCAGGGTGAAGGAGACAAAGCCCTTCTAACTCGAGAGGGAAGAGAGTACAGAACGTGAGCCCCCACCCCAGGTGACGGAGGTGACCTCACCTGAGGGCTGGAGGGGTGGGAAGCATTTAAGCAAGGAGTTGTGGGGGTGCGGTGCTAATATTGAGTTGTAAAGGGTCCTATGGACACATTTGGTGGGAGGATCTAGTGAGAGTTGAGACAAGAGAGAAAACCCAGAGCATCAAGGGATAGTGAAGCATGGAGATACTGTGAGCAAAGTGTGATGTGGTGAATTTAACTAGCCCCTGGGTTGCCAGTGTTGTGAGTTCTCATAGCTCACTCCTTGAGAATGTCGGGTACACGGGGCCCTGTATTTACCAGCGGTCTGGAAGAGAGGCCAGGCACACGTTTCCTCATGGTCTTTCACAGCAAAAGAATGGGTGATTGAATCTAGGTCCAGAAGTCTGGGGTTGCTCCTCCTTCCTTGCTCGGCTGGCCTTCTCTCCTGCTTCTGCTCAAACATCACCTCCACTGTAAATCCTCCCTTGACTTCTCTGATCAGCATTTTTCAAATACATAAATGTACACAGTTAAAAGGATCATGGAGATTTTCCTTTAATCTGTGTATAGAGAGCTTACTCATTCTTCCCTCCACTAGTTTTTTTTTTTTAACTTCATTCTTTTTTACATCTGTTGGAAATGTGGATGACTGCCAATCTTTTGTTATTACAAACAGTTCTGCAGTAAATTCTCTGGTTTGGATGTCATTTCACACAGGTACAAGTAAATACAAGTCACATCTAATTAAACATTAACAATGATGTTGAACTATTAAATCTCACAGTGTGTAGTTAAGTTCATGCGGTTGCAAAGGACCCCTCATTCCCAGCATCAAAATGTTGTCTTTTAACATCAAATTGTAGACTGATGGGCTACTGTGAATAAATGTCCTAAGAACATCATCAAGAGGAGGAAAGGTGCCTGGTTGCCTGCTGGACTAGCAGACACAATGTTTTTTTGTTTGGTTTTCAGACACAATGTTAATGTAAGAGGCAAACATGAAATAATTAAAGTAGCATAAACATTACTGACATACGATATCCACATATTCACTAAATTACTGATACTACTAATTAGAGCAAATAGAATACAGACCCAAAAGAAAAGAAAAATAAGTTAATTTTCAGGAAACTTTCAAATAGTGACTATAGTAAGTGGCAAAATTGTCCACAGAAGATTTGAGACGTCTTGGTTCTTGAGGTATTTGAGTGGAATAGAATTGAATGCTCGAAAAATAAACTTAAAAGAACAATCCTTCTTTAGCAGAAGTAAATGCCTAAAATGACCTAAGAGGTTTTTTCTTTCAAAATTCCAGTGTTCAATGAACACTGCCTCTAAGAGCCTCTTTTGTTGGATTTGTTTGCCCGCGTATGCATTAATTAGTTTGCTTAAAAACTGCTTTGTTTGTTACAACAACAGAAAATCCCCACGTTAAACGGTACTGGAACTAGTTAACATTCCTAGACACTTAGAATTTGTTCTAAATTCTCGACAGTTCCTTGGGGTGTGGCAGGGGCATGGTCTCTTGACATATTGCCTAAATCTGAAGGCAGTAGTGATTTAGTGAACCGGCATTATTGAGTTTGTTTTTTATGATTTTCGTGGGTCCAGTTCATATTGTTATGTAGCGTCTTTTTGAATGAACTTTTGCAGAAATGTTTTCAATGTATGCTTACAATCTATGTACAGTTTCACCACTGACACTCTAACAACATCAGTCAGTAGCTGTATGAAATGGATCTGGCAATAGGCATTAAAACATGTGTTTACTGTTGTCTGTGTTTTTATAACCCTCTATATTTTGGTAGTCAATTACAGTTCTAACATCAAATAAATTCCTATGTGGAAAAATATATCTACAGTTTGAAAACAAAGAAATATAAAACAGAATCAATGAATCTGAATCTAGGAAATCTAGAAAGAGGACATTGATTTAGCTCAACCAGTACCTGTAAAAGCACCACTGATGGTACAGGGTTCATGCAAGAGAGGAAAGGTGAGTGCAGAGATTGTAGAATATGATCAATATCTTATTTCCTGACTCCAAAAGGAGACTCTGCTCTTAACCTTCCCATCTCTCACGTTCTCATTCCACTGTAAAACAAGTCACTGTTTTACATTCCACTGTAAAACAAGTCACATAGGAACATGGGGGTGAGCCACATGATGAGGGGCATCATGGAGGGGACAGATGGGAAGAAGGTATAAATGGCAAGGAAGGAATTTTTTTGAAAGTTATTTATTTTAATTTTGGCCATTGCTGCTGCTAAGTCGCTTCAGTTGTGTCTGACTCTGTGCGACCCCATAGACGGCAGCCCACCAGGCTCCTCCATCCCTGGGATTCTCCAGGCAAGAACACTGGAGTGGGTTGCCATTTCCTTCTCCAATGCATGAAAGTGAAAAGTGAAAGTGAAGTCACTCAGTCGTGTCCTACTCTTCGCGACCCCATGGACTGCAGCCCACCAGGCTCCTCCATCCATGGGATTTTCCTGGAAGAGTACTGGAGTGTGTTGCCATTTCCTTCTCCACTGGATCTTTAGTTCTGTGCATGGGCTTTCTCTAGTTGAGGTGAGTGAGGGCTACGCTCTAGTTGTGGTACACTTGCCTTTCATTGCAGTGGTGTCTCTAGTTGTGGAGACACAGCTAGATGTTCCCTTTGGGCAGGAAGTTATTAATGAAATAGGAAACCTAAGCACCCCAAACTACTAAACTCTACTAAGAAATTATGTATTAACCCTGTTTAGTGAAATGGCCATGTATACACTTCAAAATGAGATGAAGATCAAATAAATGTGGGTGCAGCTTCCATGAATTAAGTTCTGCTCTTGACTATTGTAGAGGACCAAAATATGACATCCCAAAATAAGCCACTTTGGGATCAGGCTCTAGAGCACTCAGGTTCAGTAGTTGTGGCTTCTGGGCTCTAGAGCAGGGCTGAGTAGTTGGTGCACAGGCTTAGTTGCTCTGCAGCATGTGAAATCTTCCCAGACCAGGGATGAAACCAGTGTCTCCCGCATTGGCGGGCAGATTCTTAACCACTGGACCACGAGCAAAGTCCAGGAAGGAAGGAATGAGACATGAATATATGGAAATGTGAAAGCTCATCTTGAAGAAGAGTAAATCCTCCACTATGACTGGAGGAGCACATACACAGAAAAGAGAGGACCGAGTAGAAAAAGACTTCATGCCCTAAGTTAAATTCCAGAGGCAATGGGAAAGTCAGGACGTATTTTGAGTGGATGGATGACATAATCAAAAAATGCCTTAGGAAAATTTTTTAAAATTAATCTCGAGACCAACTGAAAGACTTGCAAAATAATTCCAGCAGGAAATAATGAGAGCATAAATCATTGTTACACCAGCAGTGGGAAAGAGAGAACATACAGAAATAAAATAGAATCCATAGAATATGGTATCTGGTTGAACGGAGTGGGGTGAGGGGGATGAGAGAAGAAGAAAGAAGTGAAAGATTGTTGGACTTGGGCCAAATATGCTAAGGCAGGGGTCATCTGGTAGCAACACAGCCGTGTAGATGTTCCCTTTGGGCAGGAAGTTATTAATGAAACCTAAGCACCCCAAACTACTAAACTCTACTAAGAAATGATGTCTTAGCCCTGTTTAATGAAATGGCCATGTATACACTTCAAAATGAGATGAAGATCAAATAAATTAGGGTGCAGCTTCCATGAATTAAGTTCTGCTCTTGACCATTGTAGAGGATCAAAATATGACATCCCAAATAAGCCACTTTGGGATAAGGGTTATTTTAAGCTGAAGGCACAAGAGAGCCAACAGGCACAGCAGGAAGCCTCCCTGGAGCCTCCCTTTCACTGATAAAGTAGAAACTTCTGAGAAATGAGGACTGCCCAGAGTCTCCTCTCCTGCAGAAGTTTTACAGCCACCAAGGAGCCAAAAAGTCAGTACTGAGATGGACCTGAACAAACAAATCTTACCCCATTAGTATCCCTTGTATATTTACCTCCCCACAGATTGCTGCCCTTGGAAATCTAAAACGTTTGCCTTTGTCTCATCAGTTCTCTACAAATGTGTTTTTCTTTGTTAGGAAGTTATATAAACCCACATTCTAACCACCCTGTGAGTTAGTCATCACTGAGTTTCTCCAGTTTGTATGCAAGCTGCAGAGATAATGAACGGTTCTTCTCTTCTTACACTGTCTTTTGTCAGCCTAATTTGCAAAACACCAAGAAATGAACCTAAAAGATAGAAGAAAACGTGTTTTCCTCCCCTATACTCTACACCTTGGGTCTTTATGAAATAAAAGAAAAAGATGAAACTGATAACATGTATGGTTAAAAAACAAAGAAAATATTCATTGTCTTTCTGTTTGGTCTAAAGACAGATATTTTCCTTTTTTAAAAAAAATTGATTTATTTATTTGGCTGTGCCGGGTCTTAATTGTGGCATCCAAGATCTTTGATCTTCGTTGCAGCATGCAAGATCTTTTAGCTGCTACATCAAACACTTAGCTGCAGCATGTGGGATGTGGTTCCCTGATCAGGGATGGAACCTGGGACCCATGTATTGGGAGCTCAGAATCTTGGCCACTGGACCACCAGGGACATCCCTAGAGGCAGATATGTTTGATATTCAAAGAACAGTGTGGAACTCTTCTATTTCTAGCTGATTACAGGAGCAAGAGCCAATAGCTCTCCACTGCTGTAAAAACTAGGTTATTTCAGTATCTTCCATCAGTCTTCCATGCTATATGGACTACACTGTCCTGATTTTAACAACAAATAATTTAGATATAAAATTTTGTGCCTATGTATGTTTGTACTTTTTGTTGGGGGAGATTGTACATTCTTCTAAGATTTATAAAGTGACGTCAGACCCCAAATGGATTAGAACACCAGTGAAGGAGATAGCACACTGGACTAGGAGTCAAAATACCTAGTTCCTCATCATGTTGTGCTATTTATGGTCTTAAACAATTTAAGTTAGTTTTCTGATCTTCATTTTTCCTTATCTGTAAAATGGGAGTTAATAATATAATTGTTGTGCTTTCCTCATATGAGGATTTTGAGGTTATAATTCAGTGTTATGTAACATTATGTATAGCATTTAGAAATATAAAGCATCTCTACTATTGTTAAGCAAAGAAGTCCTTCTCAAAACCTGGATGTGTTTCCTCTATAAACATCAACACTAATCTTGCAAGTATACAGACCATTCACCAACCTTGAAAGCCATGAAATTCCTCATAATGCATTATTATGCTTTTCCAAGCAGACCTTACAACTCCACTTAAATGCTACTTTTTATCTTCAAAGTTCAAAGAAACATTTATTGTCATTACAGATTCCTGCACTATACAACTCTGAATCTGAATCAGCTAAAACGAAATGAAAGGTACTAGGCAAAACTGCCCTTTACCATAGTGATGGAATGTTAACAACAGCTGAGTGATCACCATGTGCAAATCCATACTTGGCCTTAAATCCAAATTCTGTGAAGGTCTTTGTTGGACACGTAAGAGACATTCGTGGCATGTTTGGCCTAGAACATCCCAACAGGTGCCTCTTCTATCTATATTTTTAAGGAGTCAGAATTTGAACTTTCATGTCCTAGAATTCTTAACCACTTCCAGTCAAACTAGCAAAATCATTTCTCAGACAAGGGGTTAGACTGTATATGCAACTGGTCACATATTCAGATCCACATAGCAAAATAAAAAAAAAATGAATTAGTTCTTTTTAGATGAAAAATAGAGCTGTTAATGTAACTAGCCAAATTTTACAAATATTTCACAATTTCTCAATCACAAAGAATCACGTGTTTTCAATACAACTCTTCCAGACATTTGTTTGTTGTAATGTCATTTCCTCTATTTTTTTTAACTTGTCTTCCTTTTTCCTCTCTTCTTGACCTTTTCCCTATATTTCCAGAGTGTGATTATCTCTTTCTCTAAGATTTTCTTCCTCCCATTAATCATTGAACATGAGAGAAATATTTTGCAAAATGGTTTTTCCTATAAAAAGGGCATGGCCTATATATGACAATAGGAAAATATTTATATGCTATGCTATATTAATAAACTGATCCAATGTCTAAGTTATTTTAAGGATATAAGTACTCAATTTCTAGAGGTAATTCAGCCTGTAGACTTGAGAAGACAAATGAGCACAGGTGCAACTGACACATGAAGCCTTGTGTGTGCTAGAAAAGACTTTCTGCTTCGGCTTCATATTCACCGTTGATACTGTCAATCATAGACTAGATCTTACAATAAGAATGTTTGCAATTGCAAAGTTAGGCTTAGAATCAGAGCATCCCCAATACTCCATTTTAAAACATTTAAAGCATGTGGCACCTTAAGTTGATACTATGCAGTGTCCAATTTCAGTGGACTTAGTTGAATGGCCACTGACATGTATTACCAAATGGGCTACAGAGGCTCAGGAAAGCCCATCAGTAGGAATTTTTACCATATGTCACTTTAAATGTTTAGAGCATTTGGACAGCTGTTAAGGGGATAAAGTTACGACACAAAGACTGCCATATTTACAACTGTAAAATGAGCAGATTGGCCACAGTTTCCTCCTGTGCTCAGAAAGAATGATAGTATTATATAGAAAGTAGAAGATGCCTGGGATAATGATGTCCATCTTGGAAGTTACCAGATTCTCATTCTAATATGGTAACCAAATCCCCGCTGGCATAATAAGGCTGACCATTCCACTAGGTTTGTCTAGAGTGGCATCTGTTAGAGGATTAACAGTTGCCAAGCCTAAAATAAGCTAGAGAAAGCCCTTCATTTTCATCTTCTTACCCTCATTGAGAATCAGACAACCTGAAACCCCAAAGATATAACTAAACCAAACACGCAAGGTACCCACAGTTTAGAAATAATTCTTCATTCATGCACAGAAATAGTTTACTCATAACCCTAGACCTCCCAGTTTATACTATCCAGCTGTGCCCTTCTTTAAAAAAATTTGAAACTTTAATTAAATGACCCAGGAGAACAGAAAAGGGAATTCTCTAGCCCCAGACCCACGATCATAGCAGAGTCCAAAAAGAAGAAAGACTCCAGCAACAACTCAATGAAAAGCCACAGACTCTGTTTACTACGGCCCTCCCAATGTCAGTTTTCTCTGTGTAAAGACTTCTCTTGCTATGCAGAGACTTGCTGTGTGTGGCTGGCCTTGGTCACAGACCCCAAATTTTAATTCTCCGCTGACCCCCAAATAAACCCATCTGTGTCCGAGAAATATTTGCTGCAGTCTGTTTTAGGTCAACCCTCCCCTGGTCTATTATCTTGATATCAGAAATAATGCACTTAAGGGGAGCAGAATAGACCACCCCCAAAATATGCCTCTTTAGCATAAGGACAATTTTGAGCTGATCATTTTTTAAAAGCTATAGACACAAAAGAATATCTGAAAACAGAGTAGAAGTTGCATTTATAAGGGAAATCCCTATTTGGAAGGGTGTCTCCCTCTCTGTGCCAGGAAAGGAAGGATAATAAAATCTCTAGAAACTCTTAACAAGGAGAAGGTACTGACTTAAACATGCAGTTTATTCCTGTTCTCTGTGCGTTGTTTGATAACCTCCCATAACTAGCTTGCCCCAAACCTCAATATCTTTCTTTAGTCTTTAGCTGAAGATGATATTTAAGGTGGTAGCTTGGGTCATTCCAAGGAGTTGCTCAAGTTTTCCTGGACATTTTTGATGTACACAGGAGGTATACATGTTATTAAACTTGCTCCCCCTGACTCCTCCCCCATTAATCTGTGTTTTATTGTGGGGATATTTCAGCCAAGAGGACTTCTCTGGTGCCTCCGTGGTAAAGAATCCGTCTGCCAAAGCAGGAGATAACCAGTTCAGTCCCTGGGCTGGGAAGATCTAGAGGAGGAAATGAAAACCCACTTCCGTATTCTCGCCTGGGAAATCTCAGGGATGGAGGAGCCTGGTGGGCTACAGTCCATGGCGTCACAAAAAGGTCGGACACAGCTCAGTGACTAAACAACAGTTCAGCCAAGCGTAGTATAGAGGGAGAATTATTTTTCCTCCACTATAGAGCTAAAAGTCCTGATCTGAACTAAGAGACAGTATCTGAAATTATGAAAATAATTGGGAAATACACAATTACTGAAAGAAACCATAACTTGATTTTAATTCTTCACATAAATCTCTGTAATAATCAACTATTTTCCACTTTCTTTCACAAGATTTTAAGCCCATTTCAAATATTTAGACCTTAGATTCAATGACCCGACAAGCAAGAGAAATTCTTGCATTACAAATGAAAGTTTTCTTAACTCACCTTCCTTTTTCTCTACGGTTCTAATATCAGATGAAATTATTTACTACGGAGACTTCCTAAATGAAATACTGGCCAAAATGAAGCTCTCATCCATTGTTCTTGCTTTTTCTCTTATTCTCACCACCTCAGGTTCCACCAGTGCCCTTTTGTTAGGCCTGCTTAACTAGCTGCACTTCTCTGAGCTTGGCCTGAGGGGCCACATCCTGCGTCTTGAATGTGAACCCCACCCCCTCCCTGCCAGGCCTCTCGTTTGGCCCCCTGCACACACACTTCCCTTAACCATGCATCCCTGACAAAGGCTACTTGTCTCTGTCCTTTCGGATACACGTCATCTCCACTTTCATTCAGTAAATTATAATAGGTACTTCCCTCTTTTACACACATCTTACTCAACGCGTACGCAATTTTTCTCACTCGGTTGTTTGTTCTGTATGTGTCCATCTTAAAATAATAGCTCCCAGGCAAGACTACGTCTGGAAAATTATCTGAGGACAGAACTTATCAAGGGCTTCCCAGGTGGTTCAGTGGTAAAGAATTCGCCTGCCAAACAGGAGATGCGGGTTCCATCCCTGGGTTGGGACGATCCCCTGGAGAAGGAAACGGCAACCCACTCCAGTGTTCTTAACTGGCAAATCCCATGGACTGAGGAGTCTGGTTGGCTGCAGTCCATGGGGTGGCAAAGAGTTGGACATGACTTAGTGACTAAGCAGCAGCAGCAGCAAGGCAGATCTTGTCATGGTGTCATGTTAAAATGATGATTATGATAGAAATACTGAGGTAAAAGGTGAGTAGAAAGGTTTTTGAAATAAAAAATTTAAAAAAAACTTAAAGAAACCTTACATACACCTTAGACCATGCCTAGAACACATAATCATTCTTTCTTAATCTTAGTAAAATATAAGAAAACAGAGATGAGACTACTAGAAGAGATCCTCCAGTTTCCTCTGTAAAGGGCTGGGGGTTTTGTACTCATGCTAAAGCACCCATGAACTTACAAAAATGCATAATCCACTAAATTCCACCTGGGACAGGAGAAAGCTGAAAAACAAGACTGTTTATTCTCATAATTCTCTCCTTTTACTCACTAATTCGATACCCAGAGTATATTTTGCATCTGAAATTGGACAGACATGAGCAAGCCAGAAATAGAAATCTCTAGAGACTTTTTTCAACACAGCACATTTGCATGATCTGTTTTAATACAGAACTACATTTTCCACTCATTTCCTACTTAATCATAGTGGAAATTTTTGTTTGGTGAAAAGACACCATTGACACATCCTTTCTTGTAAGCACCGTTGTAGACTGGGATGGGTTGCGGATAAGCCCAGTTAGCAACTGTACTTAACACTCTCTTAGGAAACTCTGAACTGTGGCCTTTTTTCCCCTCAAAGTTCAGACTGCATATAGGACTCGCCTACTTCCAGGATGTTGGATAGCAATAGTACTTGCCCTTGCTTCTCTTTTCTTTAAAAAAAAAAAAAAGCTACTCTTCATTTTTTAAATCAATTGCAACAGTTTTCCAACGTGGGAAAACAGAACCCTTAAAAGGGTTCATTTCTACACCTTCCTAAGTAACAAGCATCTAGGCTCTTTATCCTTGATTAGCATAAGAATAAAAGTCACTAGGGTGCTCTTGAATTTAAAAAAAATGCCCTTAGGCTTATTTGATTATTTGTAACTCCTAGAAGCGTGAATTTCCACAAGGAACAGAGTAAGACCCTTCTGTTTTTAATAGAGATGGGACAGATTGCTTCCATCTCCCACCTTCACCTAGTTCTGAACCTTTGTAACTTACAGCCAGCAGAAAACCGCCATGTATTACCAGTGACACCTCCAGACCTCTTCTCCAAAATCCCCCACCTCCTGTGCATCTCAGAAACTGAGAAGAGAAGAAAAAAAAAAAGAAAAAGAAACTGAGAAGAGCTTCCTCTCCCTTTCCAGACTTCAAAACAGGCAGGGGAGGGAGCTGCGTGCCGCCTTTTATCTCGCTTCACAAATACAGCTGTGAAAAACCTTGAGGCGGCACATCCTGTGACGGGTTGAGCAGAAACCTGAAGAGAAAAATGAAGAGAAGGTTCGGTCCAAGCTTCATTGATAAGGAAGATGCTGCAAGCGTTTTGCATGGCAACTAGCCAGCCAGTTCTTCCTCTGTCCTCTGTCTGCCAACTCTGTCTGAGGAATGCGGGCTCAATTCATACACACATTGTTGTACAAGTACAGTCAGAATCGTAAGCGGTTACCTTCATCGTGGGGCCAGAGCTCGAACACAGCAGCTAGAGGTGAGCAGAGGCAGAGGCGCTGCGTCCCGAGCGCTCCAGGAGGCGCGGGCCTGGGGAAGCGGCCGGGGTGGCGGCGGGCACACGTGGCGGGCGCGTCGCAGACTGGCCGGGGCTGCGAAGTCTGCTGGCTCTCCTGCAGATTGCATCAGCAGGAAGAGTCTTGAGGCTGTGTTTCCCCTACACTGCCCCCAGAGGGTAGCGTTTCTTCCAACACGAAAATTCCTCCCCTGCACTCAGCTCAGACCCTTATCCACCGCTCAGCTCACCCGTGGGGTTGGAGGAAGATGCTAGCGTTTCGAACACGTTACCCTTGGGTTAGTGCCTTGGCGTGTGCGTATCTTTGATGTGAAAATGTAGCCTGTCAAGGAGGAGGAAAAAAACAAAAACAAAACAGTTCACAGACCTTGATTGCAGTTCCCTCCTGAGCGGGCTGCCTGCCCACCTGAGTTCCGACTCTCCCCAGAGCAACTTTCCCGGATTCCCCTGCTCAGAGTTACACAGTGAATTCCTGACATCTAAAACAGAAAATTTTAAACGTGATTATTCGCATAGTAAGAAGCACATGCATGGTTTTTGAGAGTTTGCCCAATCTCTGTTTCTCCCACCCACTTCCTCTAGTCCCACAGTCCCTGCTCAAACTTTTTTCTTTTTTGGTCAATTTCTTTTGTACCTGGGAAAATCATTTTAATTGATTGACTGAACATGTAAAATTCTTTATGATTTGCCTGCTAGACCAGTTCATCCTCTCTGGGTCCTCTCTTGTCTTCTATATAAGAAAGCTCCAGCATTGCTACTTCTCCAGGTCTCAGGTCAGGCTCCAGGATTTTTGCTTAAATGCCCTTCTGGTTGACCGCAACTCACTCTGTCAATCAGGCAACTTCCCATTTTTGTAACTATCAGCTGAAGTCTTTACTATGAAATTAAAGCTGAATCCCTCAGGCAGAACTGAGCCCTTGTCTGTGCACTGTGCTTTGTCCATATCCCTTATTTTAATTATTTGTTTGCATGGATGTGCTTGTCTGGGAAATCCCATGGACAGTGGAGCCTGGCAGGCTGCAGTCCACGGGGTGGCAAAGAGTCAGACAGGATAGCGACTGAGTATGCATACGTGATGTTAACATCATTAGATTATGAGATTCCTGAGGGTGGATCCTTTGTGGTAGTCATCTCCTAAAGCTAGTGTGAGGCAGGAGGCAGATACCTCCCCACCCCACAGCATCAAGCAATTGGAGATTTACCCCCTATGAACTGAAACTCTAGAATAAGCAGGACAATTAGGGAGGAGGCTGGGCCCTGCCCAGATCGCCACATATTTCTTTTCTCGAAGTCAGGAGATCGCCCCAACCACATATGTACAGAAAAGGTTCCTTGAAGGTCAAAGGGGGAGTATGTCAAGGGCTGTTCTACCCATATGCCTTTTCGGTAAAATCCATTTTGGCTAAGAGATGCATGTGCAGACATGGAAGGATCCTGTGATATACCAAATATGGACTGTGAACCAGGCAAATCAGAATGATTGGCCAAAGGAAACCCAGAAGAAATACCACATAAACGTAATTCAAACTGCCACGAGGACTCGACTCAGCAACACTCTTGGAGTCCACCTGTGTGGCTATCCACAAGTATTTTACTTTTTTTCCCCTCTTAATAAATACTTTATTTGGTTCATTACTTTTCCATCTTTGTGGGAATTCTTTTCTGCAAAGCCAAAGGGCCAAGATCTTTGCCACTAACCACTGGTCTAGTGGCTGGGATCTGGTGCCCTCCCCGCTGCGACCTGGCCTCAGTCTCTGGCTGGGAACCCAAGCCCCACTCCAAGCCATTGCCTGGAGGCCACCTGAGATCATATCAATCACCCTGGAGAGGAAGTATTCAACATAAATGTGTGTGTGGATGCTTAACTAAATTTGGTTAGGTGAATCAATGGTTAAATTGTATGAACATAAATCAAGTAGCAAAGTGTCCATCAACTGCTGAATGGATAAATAAAATGTGGTATATTCACAGAATAGAATATTATATGGTAATAAAAACAAATGAACTACTGGTGCATGCTGCATTTAACCTTGGAAACATTCCACGAAGTGGAGGAAGCCAGTCACAAATGATCACCAATCCTGATTCCATTCATCTGAAATATCTGGAATAGGACAGAAAATAGATGGTTACTGCCAATCCGGAGTGAAAGGATGGCGGGACAGAGAGTCACTGCTAATGTGTATTGAGTTTTTTGTGGGGATGATGAAAATGTTCTGAAATTAGATTGTGGTAAGGGTTGCACCACTCTGTGAATATAATAAAACAGAATTATACTCTTTAAGTAGGTCTTCCCTGTAGCTCAAATGGTCAAGAATCTGCCTGTAACCCGGGAGATCTGGGTTCGATCCCTGGGTGGGGAAGATCCTCTAGAGAAGGGAATGGCAATCCACTCCAGTATTCTTGCCTGGAGAATCCCATGGACAGAGTAGCATAGCGGGCTACAGTGCATGGGGCTGCAAAGAGTTGGACACAGTTGAGCAACTAACACTACTACTATACTCTTTAAAAAGGTAAATTGTATGAGGTGATGAGGTGAACTACATCTCGATAAAGGTATTTTTTAAAAAAATCAGGTAGCTAGTAGAAAACTTTATAAGAAGAAATAAAGCATGGGAAGGTGATTGAGAGTGATGGGGTGACAGAGCTGAATGAATTAACGAGTAGATTCGGAACCAGGCCTGGCAATGATATCTAGGTCCAATGACTTTCCCATGAAAGGATTCTTTCAGCAGTGAAGGAAGACAGAAGGTGGTATAAAGGCAAAGGGAAGCTGGAAGTAAAGCGAAAGGGGAATTGAGGGAGTTAGCATCGGCAGAAGGACTCGAGGACTATCCGCTGTGGCTGTGTTTGGTCTCCCATTTCCCTCTGGTGTTGAGAGGAGGGTCCCACAGATCTCCTTCACTGTGACATGCACGCATTTCCCAAACTTCCCTCCCGGACACCAAAATTTCTGTTCTCAAATGAAGAGTGTCATCATCAGCCAAGACTGTCATTCTGTCAGTGACTCAAGAAAGTCACAGTTAAAAGATATTGAAGTAAGTTGGATTCTTCAAACTTAATGTAGTCCATATCTGTATCCATAGGCAGTGTTGGTTTTTTTTTGGTTTGTTTTTGTTTTTGCTGAACTTGAAGAAGAGATAGAACTTCTAGGAGTCTCCAGAGACACTAGCTTTGAAGGGGACTTCAGATTCCCAGGAACCCAGCTCCATTTTGTCATCAGTGTTATTAAAAAATCTGCTATTGTATTCATTATGAAGACTATATGCCAGCCATGTGCCTGTAGAATTTCTCTCATGTATCTTACTAAATCTTCTTTAGAAGAAAGAAAAGTCACATTTTCTCAGTTTCTGGGACGTGGTTCAGGAGAACTAGCAGAAAACAATGATGCTTTCTGTCATAAAGAATAGAGGGGGACTTCCTTGGTGGTCCAGTGGTTAAGAATCCACCTTGCAATGCAGGGGTTGTGGTTTCAAACTCTGGTCACGGAACTAAGATCCCACATGCTGCAGAGCAACTAAGCCCAAGTGCTGAAACTACTGAGCCCAAGTGCTCGGGAGCCAGTGAGCCACAAATAGAGAGAAGCCTGCAGTGCAAAAGACCCTGCCAAGTAAAATAAGATAAATAAATAAGTATTTTTTGAAAAAGAAAAATAGATGCACATCTAGTCTAGAATTCTACTCTACAAATTCAGAAAAAGACTCCTTTTCTGTAGTTTTCAAAATGAAAATTGCTACAAGGTTTTATCTTTTTTATATTCCCGCTAATACCTGCAACTATTATATATGTATATCAGTCAGTCAGTCAGTTCAGTCACTCAGTTGTGTCCGACTCTTTGCAACCCCATGGAATGCAGCACACCAGGCCTCCCTGTCCATCACCAACTCCCGGAGCTTACTCAAACTCACATCCATTGAATCAGTGATGCCATCCAACCATCTCATCCTCTGTCAACCCCTTCTCCTCCCGCCTTCAATCTTTCCCAGCATCAGGGCCTTTTCAAATGAGTCAGATCTTTGAATCAGGTGGCCAAAGTATTGGAGCTTCAGCTTCAACATCAGTCTTTCTAATGAATACTCAGGACTGATTTTCTTTAGGATGGACTGATTGGATCCCCTTGCAGTCTAAGGGACTCTCAAGAGTCTTCTCCAACACCACAGTTCAAAAGCACCAATTCTTTGGTGCTCAGCTTTCTTTATAGTCCAACTCTTACATCCATACATGACTACTGGAAAATATATATGTATATACATACACTAAATTTAATACTCAAAAATTCCTTTATACTATACTTCATGGAAAGTTTAAGAAATTTTCCAGGAAAAATTGAACTCAGTGGATTTACTTTTAGTCTTCTTCATTTTTTTGTTAATAAAAAATTTTATTCATTTATTTATTTTTGGCTATGCTGAGTCTTCATGGCCACGCGGGGGTTTTCTCTAGTTATGGTGAATGGAGGCTACTCTCTAGTTGCAGTGTGCAGGCTTCTCACTTCAGTGGCTTCTCTTGTTGCAGAGCACAGTCTTCTAGGGTGAGCGGGCTTCAGTGGTTGTGGTGAATGGGCTCCGCATTGGGATTCTTGGGCTCTAGAGAACAGGGTCAGTAAGTTGTGGCACATGCGCTTAGTTGCTCCAAGGCAACTAAGATCTGTGATCTTCCCTGATCAGGGATTGAACCCACGTCTCCTGCATTGGCAGGTGGATTCTTTATCACTGAGCCACCAGGGACGTGCCTACCTTTAGCGTTTTTTATATACATGAAAGTGAAAGTGTTAGTTGCTCAATTGTGTCCAACTCCTTGCAAGCTCATGGATTGTAGCCTGCCAGACTCCTCTGTTCCGTGGAATTCTCCCAAATCAGGGAACGAACACAGGTCTTCTGCACTGAAAGCAGAGCCTCTACAGGCTGGGCCACCACGCATACTAGAATCTAAATTCCATGCAGAACTAGACTCACTGTATCAGAGAGTATTGGCCACCCCGATCAAAATTGGAGGGGGGGTACCAAGCTAGATGATGTGTGCCCACAGTATCATTGGTATTGATAACCAAAGACAGAAGGGGCTCAACAAGGATTTCTTATTGAACGTGGAAGATGTAGTAACCCCAGCTGTTCCTGAATAAATTACTGATCTGTGGGTCAACTGTCCCAGGACAAGACAGAGTTTTACAACTCCTTTACACTTTCTTTTGATCTGATTCTTCTTCTTCAATAAATTAGCTTACTTTTTAAAATGTTTATTTATTTGGCTGTGCTGGGATTTAGTTTCAGCTTGCAGGATCTCTAGTTGTGCATATGAGATCTAATTCCCTGACCAGGGATGGAAACCAGGCCCCCTGCTTTAGGAGAGAGGAGTCTTAGCCACTGGCCCACCAGGGAAGTCCTTTGATCTGATTCTTTATTCTTGTCCCTCATGGAGCAAATAGACTCAAGCCTAACTCTTTATCTCTAAACTAAGTTAAGAGAAGGCTTCCCTGCTGGCTCGCCTGCAATGCAAGAGATGTGGGTTCGACCCCTGGGTTGGGAAGATCCTCTGGAGAAGGAAATGGCAACCCACTCCAGTTTCTTGCCTGGGAAATCCCAAGGACAGAGGAGCCTAGCAGGCTTTGGTTCATGGAGTCACAAAGAGCTGGACACAGCTTAGCAAGTGAACAACAACAAAAGGCACTTTTTCATAAATAGTCATCAAACAAAGTGAAAGTTGCTAAGTCGAGTCCAACTCTTTGCAACCCCATGGACTATACAGTCCATGGAATTGTCCAAGCCAGAATACTGGAGTGGGTAGCCTTTCCCTTCTCCAGGGGATCTTCCCAACCCAAAAATTGAACCGGCATCTCCTGCATAGAAGGGGGATTCTTTACCAACTATCAGGGAAGCCCAACACAAATTAAGGAAAAGCACTGGTTTTAGAACTAGATCTGAATTTGTATTCCCGCCTTCACAAATCTGTAATATATAACTGTTCGTGAAATTATTTAATCTCATGGAAACTCAATTTCATTTTTTAATATCACTAATACAAAAAAAGGAGTACCTACCTTAGGGGTATGTTTCAAGAGAGAAATGAGTTATTACATGTACAGTGCCCATCACTGGAGGCCCACTCTATTTGCTCCACACACCTCCTGTGGATCCTTCAATCCCAATCGCTTAGAATAAGTAACAGCCAATCATTTCCCATAAGGAATAAGTGAAGGATATGGACTGAAGGTGCAAGAAAAGAAATTCCAGAATCTTAAAGACACATCTTAACCAAGAAAAGAACATCAAGAGGGAATTTATGGAATCTTTCTTCTAAATCTTTTAAAAATAAGCTAACACCCATCTGTCTTGAAAGGATATTATAAATCTTTCTGCTAGCTTTCTATCATGTCTCAGGGCGCTTCTCACCCTGACTCACAAAGTTGGCTACTTTTTCCTTGAAACACTTTCCTTCCAAGATACTAGGCTGTCCTGGACCCTCTCCAGTCTCTCCAGCAGGTCCTTTCCCCTAATTATGATCATACTTCTTTCTTCTCCTGCCTTCTAGATGTAGGCAAGATAGCCATCCCACCTCAGCCTGGCCCTGACACCCTCTTCCTAGGTGTCTCAATTGTCACTTCTAGTCTGATTGTCTCCAAAACTATGCCTCCAATTCTAATCTCTCTCCTGATCTCCAGCCTTTATTTCCAAAGGCCCATAGCTTCCCTCATAGCTCAATCTGGGTTTGATTCCTGGGTCAGGAAGATCCCTTGGAGAAGGAAATGGCAACCCACTCCAGTATTCTTGCCTGGAGAATCCTATGGGCAGAGGTGACTGGCAGGCTACAGTCCATGGGATCGCAAGAGTCAGGTACAACTTAGCGACTAACCCAGCAGCATAGCTGGTTCATCACTATTATTTCAAGCCCAGTTGGTCCAAATCCAAGCACACAATCTTCCCGTTTAAACCTGTTTGTCCTGCTGTCTTCCTTCTCTCCACCAATGCCATCAATATTCTTCCAGTCACCCAGGCTGCACACTTTAATATAGTTCACATATTGTTGTTGTTTTGTCACTAAGTCATGTCCAATTCTTTGTGACCCCATGAACTGTAGCCCTCCAGGTTCCTCTTCTCCATGGGATTTCCCAGCAAAGAAAGCTGGAGTGAGTTGCCATTTCCTCCTCTATTGGATCTTCCTAACCCAGAGATCGAACCCGACTCTCCTGCATTGTCAGGTGGATTCTTTACCGCTGAGCCACCAGAGAAACCCTTCATGTCTTCACAGATAGCATGTAAAGTAGGAAGGAAAGACACAAGCCTCTCACATCCAATTATCAGTAAGCCTTCCCAGTTCTATTTTTGCAAGACCTCTCGTAGCCCTCCTTCTGTTCCCACTCTCATTGCCATAATTTAATTATTTATTATACTTTCCCCTTGGATTACTATTATTCCTGGCTTTAATCTCTCTTTGCCACAATCCACCAAATGCACAGAAGGCAAGTAATCTTCTTAACCCTTGGTTCTGGTGAGATTTTTCCCTACTCTAAAGAATGTAACTTGCACCCATATGCTCTCATATGTGCCAGACAAGGATATCTGCTGTGTGGCAAGGACACCTGAAATCTTCCATCACTATATTTGCACAGTGTGACTTGAAATTCTCCCCCACCATACACAGATTTATCTAAATGATATCCAGTTTTCAAGATCCATTTTAATTGTCCCTTTGTAGTCTTTCCTGAAGTGTGTTCTTGCTATGTAGACTAGTGGTTCTCAACTGAGAGCAGAGATGGGGCATGGGGGAGGTGAGGAGAATTGCTACTGGAAGCTAATGGCATAGACCAGGGTTTCTGCCAAACATCTTACAATACACAGGACAACCCCCTAACAAAGAATCATCTGGCCCAAAGTGTCAATGATGCCAAAGCTGAGGACTGCTGCTTGTAGACCCATATCAACTTTTGTGCTCTTTTGTTGTCTGAGTCCTTCTCTAGGGCACACCATGTGAAGACAGTGAGCCATCACCTCTGTGATGGCTAATCGGCTAGCATGGCGTTAGCCCAGTGGCTACCTTTCAGACTACTCCTCAATCCCTTTCTGTTCTCTTCTGCCTCTTAAAGGTTTTTCAGATACTGTCCTCCTTCTGGGTTTTATTCTCTGTCCTCATTGCTTTTCTCATTCATTTTATTTAATTTTATTTCTCTTTTTGGCCATGCTGCACAGCCTGTAGGGTCTTAATTTCCTGACCAGGAATGGAACCCAGTGCCCCCTGCATTGGAAGCTCAGAGTCTTAACAACTGGACCATTTTTTTAACCACTGGACCTTCTTATTTTATTTTTTAAGACTCTTTTTTTAATGCAGACTTTTAAAATCTTTATCTTTATTGTGCAATATTGCTCTGTTTTATGTTTCATTTTTTTTTTTGACAGAGAGGCAAGTGGGATCTGAGCTCCCCACCCAGGAATCGAACCCTCACCCCTCCATTGGAAGGTGACATCCAAATCACTGGACCACCAGGGAAGTCCTGCTTCTCATTCATTTTAAAGATGCTCCAAGGATGAGTTCATCTGCCCTTTGACTGATACTGCTAGGTTATCTGCCAAAAGGCCACTTCTCTTCCCTTTCTTCTAACAAAAGCCTGATTTTATCTTTTTCTCTAGAGGGTGTGTGTGTGTTAGTTGCTCAGTCATGTCCGACTCTTTGTGACCCCACGGGTCCTCTGTCCATGGGGTTCTCCAGACAAGAACACTGGAGTGGGTTGTCAATTCCTTCTCTAGGGTACTGGTACATAATATGCCTAGTCTTGGGGGTAGTGAATGATAATTAATCTCAGGGAGTAATGACAATCTCATATTATTTTGCTATAGACCCACACTCTCGTGAGCTAGGGATGCCCAGGGAATCAAGTTTAACCAATGAGACTGAAGAGGAAGTTATTGGAGGGGATCCTAAGGGGCTCATCTTCTGATTGGAAAAAAAATTCAGGTAAGAAGTCCTTGCTGGTGTCATTCTGTTCTCTTCCTGTTTTAAATGCCATTTATATATGATGTTTCAGGAAGCTGCCAACGGCCATCCTGCAAGCATGAGTGACAAGCCCAAAGTCTGAAACTAATATATTGAGGATGGGAAGGCAGAGAGAGGGAGCAAGTACCTGGGCTGTGGATAACATCATTGAACCACCCTGCCAAAGGTGGAATCGCCTACCTTCAAGTTTTTGCTATATGAGATAATTACATATCTTTTTTGCTTTGCCTCTATTGGTCAAGTATTTTATTACTACTTTTGAAAGCATTTCTTGGCTTCAATAACACCTATACTTCAGTACCACCTGACTCAAGAACTCTACTCCCATTTCGGGTGTACATCCATTCCCATGTGTTTGAACCAAAGGTATCTCCTCTCCAACTCAGTAAGAAATTTTTATTTTACGTATCATGAGCTTATATTTTCTCTCAAATCCTTTTCCCAAGCACACACACGTCTTCCATATGCTGCATGCTTTGTAGGCTCCTCTTGTATTTCCTATCTCTCTGTCTTTTCTTTGAATTTTTACTTTTTGGCTGTACTGCGAGGCATGTGGGATCTCAGTTCCCCAATCAGAGACTGAACTCTCACCCCCTCCATTGGAAGCGTGGAGTCTTAGCCACTGGACCGCCAGGGAAGTCCCATTGTATTGCCTATCTTTCTTATCACAGTACTCTTTAATTAGTAACCCAAAGTCAGCTTCAGATACTGCTTTTCCTTCACTCTCTGCCAATTTAATCATTTATAATTTTATACGCTTTTCTATTTATTATTTCTCAAATTTGTCTTTTGCTCTTCATACTCTTCCAGTTTAGACTGCCTTATTTCAAACCCTCATCATCTCTTAGCTGGATATTAGCTTCTTAACTGGGTGACATTTAAATATATTAACGTATCTTGACCTTATTTTCCTTACCTGTAAAATGGGGATTAAAAACTCCATGGCTTTCACAAGGAATAAAAAAGCTGATACAAATTAGACTAGTACTTACCACATAGTAAATGTTCAATAAATATTAACTCTAATTATTACCTTTTATTTCTTCTAACTTGTTTCATTTTTAAAAAATATTCTGTGATGTGTTTTTCTATAACATAAAGTACTTTTCACTAAATCACCACTGCCCAAATACTTTCTATGGAAGGCAAACAAATTTATTGGCAGTTCTAAAGATCTTGCTTAGAGAACATCAACTTAGGTTCAAGTCATTCTTATGTCTTTACAACATATCAATTATGCCTCTTAGACAATGTTGTTTTGTATTTCTAAATCTTTGTCATATGGCACCAGAGAAGAATTTAGGGAAGGCTGATATTTTCCCTCTATGATGCAATATTCTTCTGAGTACTATATGTAATGGCCTATGTATTACAAGGTTTTCCACTCTGGCTGGAGAGAATGGCAGCTCTTCTAGGCTCGGTATGATGTTCCCTGCTTGTCCTGCCTACTCATTTCAGATGATTCTTCCCCAGCTTTGAGTAGTCTCGTAATACATGTGTAATGTTGCTGCTGCTATTGTTGTTCAGATGCTAAGTTGTGTCTGATTCTTTGCAACCCCATGGGCTGTAGCACGCCAGGCTCCTCCGTCCTCCATTATCTTACAAAGTTTGCTTGAATTCATGTCCATCGAGTCAGTGATGCTATCTAACCATCTCATCCTCTGCCACCTCTTTCTCATTTTGCCTTCAGTCTTTCCCAGCATCAAGGTCTTTTCCAATGAGTCAGCTTCCGCTTCAGCATCAGTCCCTGCACTGAATATTTAGGATTAATTTCCTTTAAGAAATTCGGGTTTGATCTCGCAATCCAGGGGACTCTTAAGAGTCTTCTCCAGGACCACAATTTGAAGGCATCAATTCTTTGATGCTCAGCTTTCTTTATGGTCCAAATCTCACATCCATGCATGACTACTGCAAAAACCATAGCTTTGACTATACAGACCTTTTTCAGTAAAGCGATGTCTCTGCTTTTCAATATGCTACCTAGTTTTGTAATAGCTTCCCTTGCAAGAACAAGCATCTTTTAATTTCATGTTTGCAGTAACTATCTGCAGTGATTTTGGAGCCCAAGAAAATAAATCTGTCACTGCTTCCACTTTTCCCCTTTCTATTTGTCATGAAGTGATGGGACCAGATGCCAAGATCTTAGTTTTTTGAATGTTGAGTTTTAAGCTAGCATTTTCACTCTCCTTTTAACTTCATCAAGAAGCTCTTTTGTTCCTCTTCATTTTCTACTATTTAAAGTGTTATCATCTGCATATCTGAGGCTGTTGATATTTCTCCTTGCAGTCTTGATACCAGCTTGTGATTTATCCAACCTAGCATTTCATATTATATACTCTGCATGTAAGTTAAATAAGCAGAGTGACAATATATACAGCCTTGTTTTACTCCTTTCCCAAGTTTGAACCAGTCAGTTGTTGCATGTCTGGTTCTAACTATTACTTCTTGAACCACATACAAGTTTCTCAGGAGACAAGTGAGGTGGTCTGGTATTCCCATCTCTTGAAGAATTTTCCACAGTTTTTCATGATTCACACACTCAACGGCTTTAGCATAGTCAACGAAGCAGATATTTTTCTGGAATTCCCTTGCTTTCTCCATGATCCAACTAATGTTGGCAATTTGATCTCTAGTTCCTCTACCTCTTCAAAACCCAACTTATACATATAGAAACTCTTGGTTCACATACTGCTGAAGCCTAGCCTGAAGGGTTTTGAGCATAATCTTGCTAGCATGTGAAATGAGTGCAATGGTACAGTAGTTTGAACATTCTTTGGCATTGCCCTTCTTTGGAATTGAAATAAAAACTGATCTTTTCCATTCCTGTGGCCACTGTGAGCTATCCAAATTTGCTGACATGTTGAGTACAGCACTTTAACAGCATCATCTTTTAAGATATGAGATATCTCAGCTGAAAATCCATCACCTTCACTAGCTTTGTTCCTATTAATACTTCCTAAGTCCCACTTGACTTCGCTTTCCAGGATGTCTAACTCTAGGTGAGTGACCACAGCATTATGGTTATCTGGGTCATTAAGACCTTTTCTGCATAGTTTTTCTATGTTTTCTTGCTACCTCTTCTTAATATCTTTTGCTTCAGTTGGGTTCTTGTGGTTTGTGTCCTTTTTCATGCCCACCTTTGCATGAAATATTCTCTTGATATCTCCAATTTTCTTGAAGAGATATTTAGTCTTTCCCATTTTAGAACATTTGCTGAACAGAGAGGAGAAACCAACTGCAGACCCACAGCATACCCTCTACCGTTCAATGCCTGAAAACCACTGCTCCATACAAATTTTCCCAGTTATTTAAGGCAGGAGGGTTAATCCAGTCCTCTTACTCCATCTTCTTCCTTTACAGAAAGAACTGGTAGTAGGGAAAAGGTAATTTAGGATTACTTATCATAAATAAGTGTTTTAGTCTTACAGCGAAGCTCATGAACACACGTAATATGACCCCTTATCATCAGACATAGTGCTTTTATTCTTTTCTGAAACTTGAGCACATTCACACGAACATAATGCAAAGTTATTGTTCATGGGCTTCTCAAGGCAAGAATGCTGAAGTCGTTTGCCAGTCCCTCTCCCTTCTCCTAAATCCTAAAGGAAATCAGTCCTCATTGGAAGGACTGATGCTGAAGCTGAAACTCCAATACTTTGGCCACATGATGCAAACAGCTTACTCGTTGGAAAAGACCCTGATGCTGAGAAAGATTGAAGGCGGGAGGAGAAGGGGACGACAGAGAATGAGATGGTTGGATGGACATGAGTTTGAGCAAGCTCTGGGAGTTGGTGATGTGTTGGGAAGCCTGGCGTCCTGCAGTCCTTGGGGCCACACAGAGTTGACATGACTGAGTGACGGAAGTGTACTGCATGCAAAATTACTGTCATTCTATCTCATATAAAAATCAGATACAAAAGTATATGTTGCTTTCCAAAATGATATTTGGTGATCAATATTTCAATATTTTATCTTACTTAGAAATTGTCCAGCTATCCAAACTCAATTTAATATTAATTTAAATGTTATGTTAACTAAGAATTTTGGATATTATGCTTAATTTAACACATTACAAAATATAACCGCTATTGATATGAAAGTTTTCTTGGTATTATAACTCAATACCGCTGATCACATTATTTTGTATTTTCAGTGGTTTTAAACATTATGTGAGAATAAAGTTAATCTATCTAATCTGTAAATAGTACAAAAATTTTAGGAAGCTTAGATTAACTATTAGAAAAGTTAATCTTGCTTTTAAAAATTAGACACTTGTGTTATACCCCACACTGATAAAACTGGAGAAAAGACATATTATTGTTTTTATTTATTTATCTTCCAGTTTTATTGAGATATAATTGATTCTATACATTTAAGGTGTACAGCATAATGATTTGACCTACATAAAAAATGAAACGATTATCATAATAAGTTTAGTGAACATCATCATGTCGTGTAGATACAAAAATAAAGATATAGGAAACAATTTTCTCCCTTGTGATGAGAACTCTTGGGATTTCCTTTCTTAAAAACTTTCGTACATAACATACAGCAGTGTTCATTACATGTATCATTATATATATTACATCCCTAATCCTTATTTATCTTATATCTGGAAGTTTGTACATTTTGACTACCTTCATCCAATTCTCCCCCTGCCCCAACCTCTGCCTCAGATACCTACAAATCTGATCTCTTTTACGGGTTTGTTTGTTTAAGTATTTGTCTATTCGGCTGTGTCAGGTCTTAGTTGCAGCATGCGGGATCTTTCGTGTGGCGCTCAGACTCTCCAGTTGTGGCTTGCGGGCTCCAAAGTGCATGGGCTTCAGTAGTTGTGGCACCGGGGCTTAGTTGCTCTGTGACATGTGGAATCCTAGTTCTCACACCAGGGACTGAACTTGTGTCCCTGCATTGCAAGACAGATTCTTAACCACTGGACCATCAGGGTTTCTATGCTTTTGTTTGTTTGCTTTTGAAGTATAACTGACCTTCAGCACTATGGTAGTTCCTGTTCACAACGTGGTGATTTGATATTTTTATACATTTCAAAGGGCTTCCCTGGTTGCTCAGCTGGTAAAAATCTGCCTGCAATGCAGGAGACCCCAGTTCCATTCCTGGGTCTGGAAGATGCCTGGAGAAGGGACAGGCTACCCACTCCAGTCTTCTTGGGCTTCCCTGGTGGCTCAGACTGTAAAGAATCTGCCTGCAATGCAGGAGCCCTGGGTTCGATCCCTGGTTGGAAAGATCCCCTGGAGGAGGGCATGGCAATCCACTACAGTATTCTTGCCTAGAGAAGCCCATGAATAGGGGAGCCTGGAGAGCACAGTCCGTGGGGTCACAAAGAATTGGACACAACTCAGCGACTAAGCGTAGCACAGCACACACATATCAAAATGGTAACATCATTAAGTCTAATTACCATGTGCCACCATGCAAAGATATTACATAGTGACTGACTATATTCCCCACCCTGTGTATTTCATACCTGTGACTCACGTATTTTGCAATTGGAAATTTGTACTTATTAATCTCACCTACCGATTTCCTCCCCGCAAAGCAATCCCCTATGGCAACCACCAGTTTTTTTCTCTGCATCTATAACTTTGTTTCTGTATTTTTATGTTTGTTCATTTGCATTATTTTTTAGGTTCCATATAAGTGAAATCATGCAGTATTTGTTTTTCTCTGTCTTATTTATTTCACTTATTTCACTTACTTATTTCGCATAATGTCTTCTAGGTCCACCCATGTTGTTGCAAATGGCAAGATTTCATTCTTTTTTTAATGGTTAATATTCCACTGTTTTATGTATAAACGATAACTTCTTTATCCATTCATTTTAATGAGCATTTAGGTTATATCCATATCTTGGCTATTGTAAATGATGTAGCAATGAACATGAGGCTGCATACATTTTTTTCAAATTAGTGTTTTTGTTTTCTTCAGATAAATACCCAGGGAGTGGGGTTGCTGGATCATATGGTACTTCTGTCTTTAATAATCGAGGAATCTCTATACTGTGTTTCAGAGAGTGGCCATATCAATTTACTTTCCCACAAGCAGTACAAAAGGATTCCCTTTTTTCCACATCCTCACCAACAATTGTTATTTGTTACCTCTTTGATAAAAGCCATTCTGACAGGCGTGAGGTGATCTCTCATTGTGGTTTTGATTTGCATTCAATGATTAGTGAGATTGTACATCCTATTGCTGCAGTCAGCCCACTGGTAAGTGATGCTAGGTCCCGGGGTGTGTAGTTGAAGGGTTCAAGGGTTCTGCCTGCTGATGGGTAGAGGCAAGCACTGGTGTCTCTGGCTGCAGAGCCCAAGGTGTCCTGGAGCTGGGGCCTTCCCTCTGATAGGTGAGGTTGGTCCCAGGCTTAGTGTATGTGGGGGCTTCCCTAGTGGCTCAGTGGTAAAGAATCCACCTGCAATGCAGGAGACTCAGGTTTGATCCCTGGGTGGCAAAGATCCCCTGAAGGAGGGCACAGCAATGCACTCCAATATTCTTGCCTAGAGAATCCCCATGGACAGAGGAGTCTGGTGGGCTGCAGTCCAAAAGTTTTCAGAGTCCAACACGACTGAAGTCACTTAGCACGTGCACACTGGTGTGTGCAGCCAGGTCCTGGGCTCTCTGGAGTAAAGGGCTGGGTTCTGGGGAAGCTATGGGTACCGGGGGTCTTAAGGGGGCCAGCCTGTTCATCCATTAACTGATGTCCCTGCCTAGCTAGTTGCATGGCCTGACATGTTCAAGTAGCGGTGTAGACAGGCTGGTGGGCAGGGCTGAGTCCCAGCGCTGATGAGCAGGGGAAGGATGCTTGCCAGCACCAGTATCCTCATGGTAGAATGACCACCCAAATAGCTGCTACTAGTGTCCTTGTTCCCCGGGTGAGCTCCAGTTGCCTCCTGCCTCTCCAGAAGGCTCCTCAAGATCAGCAGGAAGGTCTGATCGAGGTTCTTTTCAAATTGCTGCTCTGCCCTGTGTTCCAGAGCATGTGAGATTTTGTGTTCACCTTTTAAGAGTGCAGTCTCTATTTTCCACAGCCCTCTGGCTCTCCCCAAAGTAAGCCTTGCTGGCATCAAAGCCAAATGTTCTGGGGGCTCATCTTCTCACTGCAGGATGCCCAGGCTGGGGAGCCCAGTGCGGAGCTCCAACCCTTGTTCTTTGGGGAGGAACTCTGCAATTGTAATCACCCTCTTATTTGTGGATCGCCCATGCAGGGGTGTGGGTCTTTACTATGTGGCATCTTTGTGCCTCCTACCCTCTCATTATGGTTCTTTCTTTATGCTTTTAGTGGTAGATCTGTCTCTTAGTCCTCCAGTCTTTCTCGTCACTAGCTGCTTGTAAATAGTTATAATTCTGTTATACCTGTGGGAGGGGGTAAGCCTAGGGTCTTCCTACTCTGCTATTTTGGTCACAATCTCAATATTGTTATTTTTAAACCAAAATGATAAAACTAGACCTAAGGATTCACATGATGTTGTGAATTTGGCTTTTTATATCAAAATGTTTCAGAGCAGAACTTTCTATGAGTTTCTTTTTTTCCTAAGACATTGGCACTCACAGAGCACTGCATTAAAAGTTCCATTTTTTTTATTTTCAAGAAAGTTTGGGGATATTAGACATATATTAGCCCTTTCTATTCTCTGTAAACCAACAAAAACAGGTCTCAGACTTTTGAAAGACTTTATTTCCTCAGGGAAGTTTTTGGTTTACAATAAAATTGAGAAGAAGGTAGAGAGCTCTCCTTAGATCCTCTTCCCCTATGTATATATAATCTCCCCCTTATCGACATCACTTATCGGAATTGTGCTTTTTTATTTTAACAAATGATAAACCTTCATTTGGGATTCCCTTGTGGCTCAACTGATGAAGAATCTGCCTGCAATGTGGGAAACCTGGGTTTGATCCCTGGGTTGGGAAGATTCCCTGGAGCAAGGAATGGCTACCCACTCCAGTATTCTGGCCTGGAGAATTCCCTGGACTATGTAGTCCATGGGGTCGCAAAGAGTCGGATAAAACTGAGCAACTTTCACTTTCACTTTCAAACCTACATTGACACATAATAATCACCCAGTGTTCATAAGTCCATAGTTTATCCAAGGGTTCAGTTATGGTTTTATTCATTCTATCATTATTATATCACACAGAACATTGTCACTGCCCTAAAAATCATCTGTCCCCTGCTTATTCATCTCTCCCTACCTCCTCCACTTTCCTTTCCTTCTCTCCTCACCAAACTTCTGATCTCTTTATTGTCTCCATCTTCTTGCCTTTTCCCAAATGCCACAGAGTTGCAATCATTTATTCTGAAGCCTTTCAGACTGACTTCTTTCACTTAGTAATATGTATTTAAGATTTTTCTATTCTTTTCATGATTTGATAGCTCATTTGTTTTTGTGTGTGCTCAGTCATTTCTGTTGTGTCCGACTCTTTGTGACCCCACGGACTGCAGCCTGCCCACCTCCTCTATCCACGGGGATTCTCCAGGCAAGAATACTAGAGTGGGTTGCCATGCCCTCCTCTAGGGAAACTTCCCAACCCAGGGATCGAACTCAGGTCTCCTGCACTACAGGAGGATTCCTTTATCTACTGTGCCATCAGGGAAGCCCATTTATTAATTAGGTTGTTGGTTTCTATTGTTGAGTTTTACAGGTTCTCTGTGTATTTTGGATACGTCCCTTATCAAACTATGTCTTTTGCAAACATTTTCTCCCAGTCTGTGATTTGTCTTCTCATTTTCTTGACAGTGTCTTTCACAGAGCACAAGTTTTTAATTTTAATGAAGTCCAGCTTATCAATTTCTACTCTCATGGATTGTGTCTTTGGTATTGAAAAAGTCATCACCATACCGAAATATAAGTCTAACTTTTCTCCTATCTTTTCTTCTAGGAGTTTTTATAGTTTGTGTTTTGCATTCAGGTCTATGATCCATTTTGAGTTAATTTTTGTGAAAAATACAAGATCTGTGCCTAGATTCATATCGTTTGCATGTACATGCCCAGTTGTTCCGACACCGTTGTTGAAGAGACTGTCTTTGCTCCATTGCATTGCCTTTGTTCTTTTGTCGAAGATCAACTGACTGTATTTGTGGGGGTCTGTTTCTGGGCTGTCTATTCTGCTCCACTGGTCTATCCTTTTGCGAGTATCGCACTATCTTGATTACTGTAGCTTTACAGTAAGTCTTAAAGTCAGGTAGTGTTAATCCTCCATCTTCATTCTTCTCCTTCAGCGTTGCCTTGGCTATTCTAAGTCTTATGCTTCTCCATATGATCTTCAGAATCATGTTGTCAATATAAATAAAATAACTTGCTGGTATTTTGGTTAGGATTGCATCCAATCTATAGATTAGGTTGGGAAGAATTGATCTGAATTATTGAAACTTCAGATCCAGGAACATGGAATATGTCCCTATTTATTTAGTTCTTTGATTTTGTGTGTGTGTGGCTGCACCATGCAGCATGCAGGATCTTAGTCCACAAACTGGGGATTGAAACCTCATCCTCTACATTGGAAGAGCAGAGTCTTAGCCTCTAGACCACCGAGGAAATCCCTTAGTTCTTTGATTTTATTCATCAGAGTTGTATAGTCCTTCTTATACAGATCTTGTATATCTCCTGTTAGATTTACACCTAAGTACTTCATTTTGGTAGGGTGTTATTATAAATAGTATCGTGGTTTAAATTTCAAATTTAATTTGTTTATTGTTGTATATAGGAAAGCTATTGACTTTTTTTTTTTTTTAATTAACCTCATGTCCTGAAACCTTGCTAGAATATTTATTTGTTTCAGGAATTTTTGAGGGGAGAGGGTATTTTTTTTTTTATTTTCTATGTAGACGATCAGGCACCATTTTATGTCTTCCTTCCCAATCTGTATGCCTTCTATTTCCTTTTCTTGACACATTGCATTATCAAGGGCTTCCAGTAATATGTTGGAAAGGAGCGGTGAGAGGGCATTCTTGTTTTGTATCTGGGAAAGCTTTGTCAACAAAAATTCAATTAACCATCAAGCTAAGGAGAAAAAGAAAAAGGATTTTTATTCAAATCAAGCTAAGGATTATAATCCTGGACTCTGATGCTCAAAGCTCTGAGAACTGTCCTCTTGTTAGAAGTCAAAGGCACAGTTACATCCGTTTTTGAGACAGACGATAGTATATCAAAATGACGTACAGATAGTTTACCAAGGATACGTTGTTCAGATAAGCAGTACAAAGCAAGCAACAAATCACCAGGACCCTTTAACATCTGGTAAGAATACTGTTCTTCTAAGAAGTTACATTGCTAGCATCAGAAGAAAGAAAAAACATTGATCTTTATGGTTGAGTAGTCCCTCCTGACTTTGAGGAGCTCTGGTTAATGTGTAATATATATACATACGTACACTGTATATTACAGAGGAAGGAGGCCCAAGCAAACACAGAGAGGAAATTCTATGTTTAATGTTTTTCTTGTTTTGCCTAAAAATATAAATTTTATTTAATCAGATTCATGATTCTCACCATTAAGTACAATGTTATCTTGAGATATTTTGTGGATACTCTTTATCAAGTTGAGGAAAGTCACCTCTCCTCGTCTCTCCCTAGTTTACTGAGAGTTTTTTTTTTAAATCATGAATAGTTATTGAAGGTTTTCAAATATGTTTTCTGCATCTATTGGTGTGATAATGTGATTTTTATTCTTTAGTTTATTGATGTGATGGATCATATTAATTGATTTTCAAATGTTGTTTGAAACAGTCTGTTTTTATCAGGATGAATACTACTTGGTTGCAGTAAATAATTCTTTATATACTTTTTTTGGATTTGATTTTGTTGAGAGCTTTTGCATCTACTTCATGAGAGCTACTGGCCTGAAAATTTCTTTTTCTTGTAATATCTTTGGTTTTGGTATTAAGATAATACTGGCCTCACAGAAAGAGTTAGGAAGTATTCCCTCTGTTTTCACACTGAAGGAGCTTGTAGAGAATTGGTATATTTTTTTCCTTAAATGTGTGGAAGCATTAACCAACGAACCCATCTGGGTATATTGTTTTCTATTTTGAAAGGTTATTATTTATTCAGTTTCTTTAATAGATACAGACCTTTTCATATTGGTTTCTTTTTTTTTTTCCCTAGTGTGAGTTTTGGCAGATTCAGTCTTTCAAGGAATTGCTCCATACTCCTTTTTAAAGACATTATAATTTAATGTATTAGTTATTTAAAATCTAGTTTACTGGTATTTTGCGTTCTGTCAAAGGAGGTAAAATCTGTTCTCAATGACAGACACACAGGTATCAGAGAATTTATAACTTCAGTTCTCATTCACAGATCAAAAATCAGTACTGAAACACAAAAGCTCTCTGGCCATATCTTAAAGAGCTGTTCTCCTTCCCAGTGAGCACAAAATACTGCCTTGATTGACTTGTGCTCACAAATAGACAAATACAGAAGCAACAAAGCCTAATAAGCCGTATTCTTTGTCTGTCATGTTTCATCTGATGGAAGATTGGTCCTCATCATTCTCAGGGATAACCAAGGAAGCGGAAGACGGAGTCGGATTCTCAGTTACTGCAATCATTGCTGCCACCAATGAGTAAATCACCCACTAAGTGCATTCCAGGGAAGTGGCGCCTGAAAGCCCATTACACATGACTTCCTGGACCACACTGTAGGAAAAATGTGGCCCAACCACTGTTTCCTAAGGACCCAGGAATATACAGGGTGTTCCCTCACTTACGAAGCCGAGACCTGCCTCTCGGTCCAGGACCAGCTGTGTGTTGTGCCCACTCCACTGGCTCACCAGAGCCCCTTGCAGCAGGGACTCTACATTGGTAGCTCATCACTGGCCATATTCAAATATTTATACCACAGAAGTTAGTAGACGCTGAAAATCAGCCACTGTGCCACTTGATGAGCCAGTTGTTAAACATTTTTACCAGCACACCACTGTCCTTTATCCACCAGTTCCTGGACACAGGAATGGAAAGAGAAATGACCCAAATCACAAGTTAGAATGTGGGCAGATGAATCGATTTGGCCAGGAAAAGAAATAAAAGCAAATACAGAGAAGTGAAGCAAAAAAGAATCTGAGGAAGAGAGTCAGTAGAGGGAAAATTCTTTTGACACATGACTGGGCTTAAGTAGCCAGTGAGGTGCACCTCTAAGGTAGGTAGATTGGTCCCGGCAGGTGAGTCCACTTGGACATCTCAGACTTCCAAAGCATAAACTGCAAAAGCTGGTGACATGACTCCATACAAATATGCAATGAATATGTGTCAAAAATTTACTTCATTCACTCACCAGGTGTCAACATGAGAATAAAACTGACTCCGAAAAGTATAGGAGAGACAGAGTATTTGTAGTCAACGAAAGATGGGATGCAGGATAAGATGGCAAACCCAGATACAGACTGGACTTAGGGAGAGGGAAGGAGGAAAATGTTTATTGTTGCTGTTTAGCCATGAAGTCATGGCCCACTCTTTGGACTGTAGCCCATCAGGATTCTCTGTCCATGGGATTTCCCGGATAAGAATGCTGGAGCGGGTTGCCACTGCCTTTTCCTGGGGATCTTCCTGATCCCTAAAGAAGGGAAGGGATTGAACCGGAATATTCCACATCTCCTGCCTTGGCAGGCAGATTCTTTACCACTGAGCCACAAGGGAAGCCCCAATATTTATTATGACATAGACCAAAAAAAAAAAAAAGAAAGAAAAAGAAAATAATTTAAAATAATGTTACTATTAATTGGAGTGCTATGAGTAAAGATCAAGTCATAGTTATTTTTTCCTCATAGATTTATCTGGTCTCTGTCATATAGACCTCTCTTATTAAAAGTGACCAAGATTATAGTAAGATATGGAATAAGCTAGTGTTTATCAAACTTTGACCTCATAGAAAGAGTGCATGAGTTTTAGGAAAATTCATTCAAATGTAAAACATTGTCACTTCAGATGAATCCTTGACTAATTTTCTTTTTTAAAAAACATAGTTTATTTGGCTCTGCTGGGTCTTAGTTGTGGCATGTGAGATTTAGTTCCCTGACCAGGCATTGAACCCAGACCCCCTGCATTGGGAGTGAGGAGTCTTAGCCACAGGACCATCAGGAAAGTCCCAAATACTTGAGTAATTTGATTATAAACACATAATCAAATACACTGAAACTCATGACAGTTTCTGGCCACAGGATGGTCTTTAGAAAATTTAGAGGGTAATGAGGAATATGCTGCTGCTAAGTCACTTCGTCCGACTCTGTGCGACCCCATAGAATTCCAGGCAAGAATACTGGAGTGGGTTGCCATTTCCTTCTCCAATGAGGAATATATACATATATATGGAGAAGGAAAAGGCAACCCATTCCATTTCAGTATCCTCTTTTTTTAATTAATTTATTTTTTACTGAAGAATAATTGCAAAAGGTCAGTTTTCATTCCAATCCCAAAGAAAGGCAATGCCAAAGAATGCTCAAGCTATTGCACAATTGCGCTTATCTCACATGCTAGTAAAGCAATGCTCAAAATTCTCCAAGCCAGGCTTCAACAATACGTGAACTGTAAACTTTCAGATATTCAAGTTGGATGTAGAAAAGGCAGAGGAACCAGAGATCAAATTGCCAATATCTGCTGGATCATCGAAAAAGCAAGAGAGTTCCAGAAAAACATCTATTTCTGCTTTATTGACTATGCGAAAGCCTTTGACTGTGTGGATCACAATAAACTGTGGAAAATTCTTCAAGAGATGGGAATACCAGACCACCTGACCTGCCTCTTGAGAAACCTATATGCTGGTCAGGAAACAACAGTTAGAACTGGACATGGAACAACAGACTGGTTCCAAATAGGAAAAGGAGTACATCAAGGCTGTATATTGTTACCCTGCTTATTTAACTTCTATACAGAGTACATCATGAGAAATGCTGGACTGGATGAAGCACAAGCTGGAATCAAGATTGCCGGAAGAAATATCAATGACCTCAGATATGCAGATGACACCACCCTTATTGCAGAAAGTGAAGAGGAACTAAAGAGCCTCTTGATGAAAGTGAAAGAGGAGAGTTTAAAAGCTGGCTTAAACACCAACAATCACAAAAATAGATCATGGCATCTGGTCCCATCAATTCAAAGCAAATAGATGTAGAAAGAGTGGAAACAGTGGCTGACTCAATTTGGGGGCTCCAAAATCACTGCAGATGGTGACTGCAGCCATGAAATTAAAAGACGCTTGCTTCTTGGAAGAAAAGCTATGACCAACCTAGACAGCATATGAAAAAGCAGACATTACTTTGTCAACAAAGCTCCATCTAGTCAAGGCTATGATTTTTCCAATAGTCATGTATGGATGTGAGAGTTGGACTATAAAGAAAGCTGAGCACCGAAGAACTGATGCTTTTGAACTGCAGTGTTGGAGAAGACTTGCGAAAGTCCCTTGGACTGCAAGGAGATCCAACCAGTCCATCCTAAAGGAAATCAGTCCTCAATATTCGTTGGAAGGACTGATGTTGAAGCTGAAGCTCCAATCCTTTGGCCACCTGATGTGAAGAGCTGACTCATTTGAAAAGACCCTGATGCTGGGTGGGAGGAGAAGGGGACAACAGAGGATGAGATGGTTGGATGGAATCACCAACTCAAAGGGCATGAGTTTGAGTGAACTCCAGGAGTTGGTGATGGACAGGGAGGCCTGGCTTGCTACAATCCATGGGGTCCCAAAGAGTCGGATGTGATTGAGCAACTGAACTGAACTGCTTTACAGAATTTTGCCATTTTCTGTCAAACCTCAACATGAATCAACCATAGGTATGCATATATCCCCACCCTTTGAAACTCCCTCCCATCCCCCTTCTCATCCCACCCCTCTAGGTTGATATAAAGCCCCTGTTTGAATTTCCTGAGCCATACAGCAAATTCCCATTGGCTATCTATTTTACATATGGTAATGTACGTTTCCGTGTTACTCTTTCCATACATCTCACCCTCTCCTCCCCTCTCCCCATGTCCATAAGTCTATTCTCTATGTCTGTTTCTTCACTGCTGCTGCTGCTGCTGCTAAGTCACTTCAGTTGTATCTGACTCTGTGTGACCCCATAGACGGCAGCCCTGGTGCCCTGAAAACAAATTCTTCAGTACCATTTCCCTAGACTCCAAATATATGTGTTAGAATATGGTATTTATCTTTCTCTTTCTGACTCACTTCACTCATAAAAGAGGTTCTAGGTTCATCCACCTCATTAGAACTGACTCAAATGTGTTCCTTTTTATGGCTGAGTAATATTCTATTGTGTATATACCACAGCTTCTTTATCCATTCATCTGTTGGCGGATATCTAGGTTGCTTCCGTGTTCTAGCTTTTGTAAATAGTGCTTCAGTGAACAATGGGATACATGTGTCTCTTTCAATTTTGGTTTCCTCAGGGTTTATGCCTAGGAGTGGGACTGCTGGGCCTTATGGTGGTTTTATTCCTAGTCTTTTAAGGAATTTTCATACCATCTTCCATAGTGGCTGTATCAATCATTCCAGTATTCTTGCCTAGAGAATCCCATGGACAGAGGAGCCTGGGAGGCTCCAGTCCAGGGGGTCACAAAGAGTCAGATACAACTTAGTAACTGAACAACAACAACACATACACACACACATATAGAGAGAGAGTGAAGTGAGTCTGTCATGTCCAACTCTTCTGAATAAAGAAGCAAAGTGTTCTGGAAGGTTAGAAAAGAGAGCTAGTTGTTCTTTCAGTATAGGACATTTCACAGTAGACAATGTTTCATTTGTTGAAAGGAAAAGTTTTTTAGTATTTGTCTATTTATTTGGCTGCATCAGGTCTTAATTACAGCACACAGGATCTTTCTTGCAGCCTGTGGGCTCTTAATTGTGGTGTACAGGCTTCCCTAGTTACAGTGTATGCATTTCTCTCTAAGTGGTGGCAAGTGGGCTCTAGAGCACACAGGCTTAGTAGTTGTGGTGTGGCTGCCAGGGCATGTGGGATCTTAGTTGCCATTCAGGGATTGAAACTGGGTCCCCTTCATTGGAAGGCAGATTCCTAACCACTGGACTACAAGTCCTTGAAAAAATATTTGAATAACTTAATTCTGGCTAACAGTCACTGAGTACTGTCTCTGTGACTGGTACCACTGTAAGCACTGTGTATGTTTTAAGTCATGGAATGTTGATGAAACCTCTTCATATTGTTAGTATTATCACTACTGTCTTCCTGATGCTGCTGCTAAGGCACAGAGAGGTTAGGCAACTTGCCCAGGGTCACACACCTAGTAAGTAGCATAGGTGGGATTTGAAACCAGACGATCTCCTCCAGTCAGGACTTTTAACCACCGTGTTCTGCTGCCAAGGAAGGAAGGGTGTTATAGAAGGAACTGGAATCAAGTAACTCTACATGAAAGAGGTGGCCTTTCAACTAAGTCTTTCTACAAGAATGAAATCCTGTGTGAGAGTATTTTTTTTTTTTTCAGAAAAGATAGAATTATGTCCTCATCATCGTGTCCCATATCATTAATGTTTTTCACATGAGAGGGTTTATGGGAAATTTGGAAAGTAAGTGAAGAGCAAGAAAAGAGATAATAGCAATTTATTGTCACAGTTGTAGAGCTGGTAATCTCCTAGAAGGCAAGCCTGAGTTTCTATTCACTTTTTCTCTCTCAGTGCCACGAGAGAAGAAAAACTTCCATATTAGGTACACATCTGTGTCACAAAGTAGGTAACTAGAATATTCTGATCTTGAGTAATCTTTCTTTCTTTTTTGGCTAATTTTAAAAGTTGCTGCTACTGCTGCTGCTAAGTCACTTCAGTTGTGTCCGATTCTGTGCGACCCCATAGACGGCAGCCCACCAGGCTCCCCCGTCCCTGGGATTCTCCAGGCAAGAACACTGGAGTGGGTTGCCATTTCCTTCTCCAGTGCATGAAAGTGAAAAGTGAAAGCGAAGTCACTGAGTCGTGTCCAACTCTCAGCGACCCCATGGACTGCAGCACACCAGGCTCCTCCGTCCATGGGATTTTCCAGGCAAGAGTACTGGAGTGGGGTGCCATTGAAGTATAGTTAATTTACAATGTTATACTAGTTTCAGATGTATAGCAAAGTGATTCAGTTATATATAAATATACACACACAAATATATTCAGACTCTTTTTCTTTAAAGGTTATTATAGAATATTGAGCAGAATCCTCTGTGCTAACAGTAGCCCCTTGTTGGTTATCTATTTTATATATGCTATGCTATGCTAAGGTCACTTCAGCCGTGTCCGACTCTGTGCGACCCCATAGACAGCACCCCACCAGGCTCCCCCATCCCTGGGATTCTCCAGGCAAGAACACTTGCGTGGGTTGCCATTTCCTTCTCCAATGCATGAAAGTGAAAAGTGAAAGTGAAGTCTCTCAGTCATGTCCGACTCTTAGTGACCCCGTGGACTGAAGCCTATCAGGCTCCTCCATCCATGGGATTTTCCAGGCAAGAGTACTGGAGTGGGGTGCCATTGTGTGTATATTGGAGAAGGAAATGGCAACCCACTCCAGTGTTCTTGCCTGGAGAATCCCAGGGATGGGGGAGCCTGGTGGGCTGCCGTCTATGGGGTCTCACAGAGTCGGACACGACTGAAGCAACTTAGCAGCAGCAGCAGCAGTGTGTATATGTTAATCCCAAACTCCTAATTTATCCCTCCCCCAGTTCCCCTTTGGTAACCATAAGCTTATCTTCTATGTCTGTGGGTCCATTTCTGTTCTGTGTATAAATTCATTTGTATCAATTTTTTAAAAAAGATTCCTCACATAAATGACATTGTATGGTATTTGTCTTTCTCTGCTTGGATTAATTCACTGAGTATACTCATCTGCAGGTCCATCCACAAGCAACTGGAGAAGCAATCAAATGCAGCACTGTCAGATAGAACATTCTGTGATGGTGAGAATGTTCTCTATTCTGCTCCGTTCAATACAGCCACCACAGCTACATGTGGCCAAAGCTCACTTGAAATGTGGCTTGTATGCCTGAGGAATGAAATCGTAAACATTTTTATTTTAGTTAATTTAAATTTACATAATCACATATGGGCAACATAGATAGTTACAGGAGTTCAAATTTTTACAAAATCTCCCATGTGGTTCCAGATAATGGGTGGTATGTAGATTGGTCATTCAGGGTCTTAATAATTGCAGATTTTTGGGCCAATGTAGTCGTATAACAGAGAGGATCTGCTTTCAAACAGGAAGTGGCTTGCCATAGCAATTTCCTCAAGTGTAGAAAATATAAAGCTGGAATGATGTATTGGCAGTGATATTTAATTCACTTTTAATTAACATTTACCACTGGGGAAGGCAGCATTTCAGACATTATGGGTCCCCTTCGAAGACTTAGAATCAATCCCAGACCTGGAAAGATATATATTCCCAGTGATCTCAGTTGGACTATGGATTCTGAGAGAGATTAAATTGTTACGGTGTTCTGAAATAGAATAGACTGCATATAAAATGAGCTTCCCTCATAGCTCAGTCCGTAAATCATCGTCTGCAACTCATGCTGTGAAGGAAATTTCTAGGTTTGGATGTAACAGATTATTCAAGGATAGCTGAATTTCAGCTTAGTGTTCTATAATGCATTTTGACTGCCCATTGGTATTGAAAGTCCAGTATGGAAAAACTGTTTAAAAACACACCATACACACAAATTCACTTTATTTTGGAAATACTGGAAGTTGAAGAAAAGTCAAACTTTACTACTCAGAATTTCCATTGTGAATAATTTGGGTTTACTTTTTAGGCTTTTTTCCCCTTTTCCCTTTATACAGTTGAGATCATAGTATATATAATTTGCTTTTATTTACTTGAAAATTTTAAGATTATTTTTGTACTATTTCCATTTTACCAGCTTTGGGTATCCCTCGCCTTTTTAGTCATATTTGAGAGTTAACAGAAGATCAACTCCTCAGAACTCTGTGCAGCAGAAATGCTACCACAGCTTTTTGAGCTGCCAAAGAGCTTTACTAAGCCAACAAAACACTTTCTCAGCTTTGAGCTGTTGTGCAGTGAGATTCAACACAGACATTCCACTTGTCTGGATTTTCCATTTTGAGCCTCATGTATGTTAGGAAAACATGTAAGTTCTACCATCTTCTTTCTATTATTTCTTTTATTTGTAGCCATTTTTATAAAATAAGAGGTTTTCATACATGTAGGCCTTTGGTTCAACTTACAGAAAATCTGAGAGGAAGGTGTTTTAAAGTGTGGATTTTACTTTAAAAAACTTCAGTGTACTTGGCATAATATTATGTACATGCCAATTAGTTGAAGCTGTGTTTCCAGCGGTGACCAATTGCCCTGCTCTCCAATACCGTTCGGATTGATATCTAGCTCAGCACAGAGAAAGCCAGCTCTCTGCTATCCCAGCTCCTCCATCAACCTTGACAATTTAGCATATTGGATGTTAAATACAGGCTTTTATTGCAAAACTCAAGCTTGTTTAGAAAAAGGATAGGTGTTAGACACTGGTTCTCACTGGGGAAAATACATCTCTCTTAATATACATATGTGCTAAGTCACTTCAGTTGTGTCCGGGTCTTTGAGATCTTATGGACTGTAGCCTGAGAGGCTCCTTTGGCCATGGGGTTCTCCAGGCAAGAATACTGGAGTGGGTTGTCATGCCCTCCTCCAGGGGATCTTCCCAACCCAGTGCCCCCTGGGAAGCCCCACAGGCAAAATAATTTGGGGGAACTCTCTAACTCAACTTAGAGTTGAAAGTATGGTGGGTTCTCCCCAGTGACCCCTGCCTCTGTGTAATCTCTGAACTTAAGTGTGGGCCAGATTTACTGACTTGATGATAATGAATAGAATATGGCAGAAATTATGGGATATCACTGCCAAAATTAGGTTTTAAAAGACTTTGCTATTTCTTAGTCTCTGTGTGTGTGTGCAAATTCTTCATTTTCTTTCCCTCTCTGTCTTGGATTGCTTACCATGGAGGCAGCTAATCACAAGCTGTGAGGCAGTCGTGCTGAGAGGCCCATGTGGGGAGAGACTGACACCTGCCAGAAATTACAGGCGTGATTTTGGAAGTAGAAACACCAAGCTACTTAGTCCCAAATTCCTAACCCGCAGAAACTGTGGGGTAATACATGTTTATTGATCTGGGCTTCTAAATCTCAGGATGCTTTACTTCCCAGCAATAAATAATAAAGATGGATAAGAGCTAGAGAAGCTGAAAAAAGCTACTCAAGGGGTCCAATACATTTTTGGCAATTACATAGTTAACATTGGACTACCTCCATTGTGCTAAGCAGTGGTCTGCATACCGTTACATATAGCAATTCATTTAATCCTCACTTTGATCCTGATATTATCACCATTTTACAAAGAAACTACCACAGAGAGAGGTTAAGTCCAAGGAAATCTAGATCTTGAGTCCATGCTCTTAACCGCTTGGCTGTCTTGCCCTTCTGTGGTTAATTTTAGTGGGGAGAATGAAACAGGTTCAGCCAGAAGGCCAGTACAGCCAGGGGTAGAGGGAGGCGTAAGCAGAAACAAGAAGTTGGAAAGGCTCCCTGAAGTCTAACTTTGATTCTTAGTGGCTCAGATGGTAAAGAATCTGCCTGCAACGCAGGAGATGCAGGAGATGTAGGTTTGATCCTTAGGTCAGAAAGATGCACTGGAAAAGGAAATGGCAACCCACTCCAGGATTCTTGCCTGGAGAATCCCATGGACAGAGGAGCATGGTGGGCTACCGTTCATGGGGTTGCAGAGAGTCAGACCCGACTGAGGCACAAACACATGCATACTGTGTTTCTTCATCGCTTTGTGCGGGCTTTTGTGAGCAGAGGCTACTTTTCCTTGTGGTGTGCAGGCTTCTCCCTGCTTCTCTTGTTATGGAGCACGGGCTCTAGTCATAGGGCTTCAGTAGTAACAGCTCTCAGGTTCTAGAGTAGGGCTCAGTAGTGTGGCCCATGGACTTAGCTGCTCTGAGGTGTGTGTTATCTTCCCAGGCCAGGGATAAAACCCACGTTCTCTGTATTGGCAGGCATATTCTTAACCACTGCACCACGAGGGAAGTCCTAACTGACTTTATTAAGCATAGTCTATATGAGTAAAGTCACCCGCCCCTTTCTCCCACTAAGAACAACTAGCAGACTAGAAGAAAATCTGCCTGTTTTGGGAGGAAGAACATTTTCCAAGAGATGGAGAAAGTCCAAGTAATAGATAAGACAGATATGATCATCAGTGCTGTTTTGCAATAACGTCTTTTTTGGGGGACATGTCCCACTGCAGTGAAAGAGCCGACCATCAGAGAATAATTCCCTGTGATGATGTCTGCTTGCTCAAATAAGTTAACATACCCATCCCAACTGACACTCAGAAGACATAAACCCATCAACAGATTGACCAGTCTAGCCTTCCTCCAAGATAATCTTTTACTTTTATCTAGTTTGTTTCATTTTTCCTATTTCATACTCAGTGCTCCCATTTCATTTAGTTTATGTTTTCCAGTTTCATCTCTCTTTTTTTAATGTTCTTTCTCAAGCTTTTATCAAGCATAATAGAAAAGCCTTTGTATACATGTATATGAATAGTATGTATAATATGCATATTTTAGAAAATATGAATTTTGGGCGAAAAAATTTATGACCTTTTGATTCCATTTGTTTGACTTAGTATGAATAGAATGCTAGATTTCTAGTTTAAATAATAGATATGCAACCAGCAGCAAAGATTTACTGTATAGCACAGGGACCTGTGTACATGTATAACTGAATCAGCTTGCTGTGCACCAGAAATATTGTAAGTCAACTATACTTCAATAAAATAAATATATAAAGAAAAAAAATTGGAGAAAGAAAGGAAAACTATATTATTGTGATTTTTCATAAATTGAAAGTCGTAGGCTATTTTGCCTGCTTTTTCTTCTTTTTTCACAGTGACCTCCATGCACCTGTATTTGGTACTTAAAAATGAAGGGAGCAGGTCCTGGGCATCTCAGTAGAGCCTCAGACACACTACACTACACTGTACGACATGGTCCTGTCCATGCAGACGACACCAAGAGATCCTCAGTGCCTGTGCTGTGAGCATTATCTGATTGATGAAAAAGCTAAAGCCCCAGCACACTTTGGTGGTTGTTGATAAACATGCTTTGTTGAGTGTCAGGAAATGAAGCCCAGTTGAGTTGTCCCAGCAAGATAATGGTAGACAATAGGTAAACAAATTATAGGAAAAAGCTTTATTATATTTCATTTTTTAATTGAAACTCTTTATTGGCGTATAACTGCTTTACAGTGCTGTGTTGGCTTCTGCTGTGCAGTGAACTGAATCATCTGTATGTACCATATATCCCCTCATGTTGAATTTCCTTCCCATTTAGGTCACCACAGAGCACTGAGAGAGCTCCTTGTGCTATAGAGTAGGTTCTCATTATGGAAAGAATTTAAATGAAAGTGTAAGTATTGATGATTCCCTCTTATGATCTACATGGTGCTGACATCTATCATATGGGTCAAGATCATTCTACCCTTGTCATGGTTTAAAACCTAGCTGCTGATTTTCAGGAACAGAAGCTCTTGTCTGAGAAACTTCCTCCCACAGCACAACAAAGCTGAGCTTGTTGACTGAGTATGTGGAAAATGCCTAGATTTTACATGGGGTATTTGATTTATTATTCAACTCGGTGTGCTAGTTACTTCACAAATAGTTTTATGGGGAAAAAGTCATGGTGAAAAGGTGATTGCATTTTGCATGTCATAAAAATAAGAAAGTGGATGGAATATTTATGTAACACAAACTTAACACTAATTCTTACCCGCCAGGCAAGAAAAATAAAACGTGTTTGTCTTGCAAACTAAATAGAGCTCTAGTTCAAGTATTTATGATTGCACATTTGGGAGGAATGAAATTCCTCTTCCATTTAAAAAATATGAGTATGTGTTCTATTTGGTATTCTAGTATATAACGTAGAGACATGAACCATTTGAAAGTTTATTTTTGAAAGCATACCACAGGCTGATATATAAAATATAAATAACTCAGTCACTAGAGCTGTACACAGCCTCTTCTTGGAGAAAGAACCTAAACTTTGGGTTTACATAGTTACTAAAACACTCAACCACTCACTGCTACAGCCATATCCTTGACCTTGTTATTATCAATAGAGCCCTGTCATATTCCAGATTCTGGGTTCCATTCTGATTGCCATCTTCTACCCCATCTTCACCGTCTTTTTTTTTTTTTCGGTCCATCAGGATGTCCCATCCACTGACTGTATTGCTGTTGCATCATCCCGAATGCCCCCACTGATGTCCCGTGTTCTCTCCCTGCCCAGACTAAATCCCAGGTGCATTGACAGAGTCACTGCTTCACACAACTCTACCAATTCCTTCTCAATCTCACACCAAACTTGCTTGGATACGTCACAGCCCTAGTTAACTCTGATTTTCCACCTACTCTGTGTCTGCACTTACACAGCTAAAAATCATGCAACTTTGCTAGCTGGTCTCATGTGAGATTTGGGACCACGAATCTCGAGCGTCATGAGAGTCAGCATGGAAGTGTGAAAGTGAAAAGTGTTAGTCACCCAGTCTTGTTTGACTCTTTGTGACCCCATGGACTGTAGCTTGCCAGGAGCCTCTGTCCAAGTGATTCTCCAGGCAAGAAATCTGGAGTGAGTTGCCATTCCCTTCTCCAGAGGATCTTCCCGATTTAGGGATCCAACCTGGGTCTTCTTCATGCCAGGCAGATTCTTTACCATATGACTGCTGACTCTCATACTGTTATGCAATCCCACTGTGCTTCCCTATCCAGGCTTTCTCATGCTTTCTCTTAGATTCTATTATATGTTTTCCTCTCTTCGCAAACTTCCAACACTATTTCCCTTTGCAGAGACAATTGAAGCAATCAAAAGAAAATATTTACCACCTGTCCACTGTACCTATCTACCTACCTCTATGCCCAAACTCGGCATCTTCCCTGTGCTATGGACGGGCTGTCTCTGTGGCTACTAAGCCTGAGCCCTAACTAGATATTAAGCCTCCTCCTTCAACACATGGTCACCCACAGTTTCTACCATTCCCAACTCTCTCTCCTGCAACCTCAGTTTTCCTCTCTGGATCCGATTATTCCCATAAGCGTGCAAGCAAACTGTTATTTCTCCCAACTAAAAGAAACCCCAAAGCACTAAACTCCTTTGACTCATTTCTTTCTCTGCTATTGTCTATTTCTTTCCTTCCTTTCATAGGAAATTCTTTTTTTTTTAGCAGCTTCACTGAAGTTGAATTAATATACAAAAATGCAACACATGTTTAATGCACATAATTTGATGAGTTTGGACATACACATTCACCTAGGACACCATCACCATCATCAAGGCAATAATTACATCCATTACCTCCAAAAGTTTCCTTATATCTCTTTGCTTTTTTCTTTTAATGGTCAGAATACTTAACACAAGATCTACCTCTTAATAAACTTTTAAGTCCCCTTTATGGACCATAGTCTTATCGTGGTGAAGAGGCTTACAAAACTCAGTGAAGCTATAAGCCATGCTGTGCAGGGCCACCAAGACAAATGAGTCATAGTGGAGAGTTCTGACAAAACATGGTCCACTGGAGAAGGGAATGGCAAACCACTCCAGTACTCTTGCCGTGAGAAGTATGGACAGTATGAAAGGCAACAGTACGAACAGTATGAAAAGGCAAAAAGATGTGACATCAGAAGATGAGCCCCCAGGGTTGGAAGGTGTCCAATATGCTAATGGGGAAGAGCAGAGGGGAATTATTAATCGCTCCAGAGAGAATGAAGCGGCTGAGTCAAAGTGGAAATGACACTCAGTTGTGGATGTGTCTGGTGGTGACAATAAAGTCTATAAGGAACAATATTTCATAGGAACCTGGAATATTAGGTCCATGAAGCAAGATAAATTGGATGTGGTCAAGCAGGAGATGGCAAGAGTGAAATCAACATGATAGGAATTAGTGAATTGAAATGGACAGGAATGGGGGACTTTAACTCAGATGACCATTAAATCTACTATTGTGGGCAAGAATCTCTTCAAAGAAATGGACCAGCCCTCCTAGTCAACAAAAGAGTCCAAAATGCAATACTTGGGTGCAATCTTAAAAATGATAGAATGATCTTGGTTCATTTCCAAGGCAAACGATTCAACGTCACAGCAATCCAAGTCTAGGTCCCAGCTACCAATGCTGAAGAAGCTGCAGGTGAATGGTTCTATGAAGACCTACAAGACCTTCTAGAACTAACACTAAACAAGATGTTCTATTTATCATAGGGGACTGGAATGCAAAAGTAGGAAGTCAAGAGATACCTGGAGTAACAGGCAAGTTTGGCCTTGGAGTACAAAATGAAGCAGGACAAAGGCTAACAGAGTTTTGTCAAGAAAATACACTGGTCATAGCAAATACCCTCTTCCAACAACACAAGAGATGACTCGACACATGGACATTATCAAATGGTCAATACCTAAATCATATTGATTATGTTCTTTGCAGCCTAAGATGGAGAAGCCCCATACAGTCAGCAAAAACAAGACGTGGAACTGACTGTGGCTCAGATCATGAACTCCTTATTGCAAAATTCAGGTTTAAAGTAAAGAAAGTAGGGAAAACCACTAGGCAATTCAGGTATGAACTAAATCAAATCCCTTATGATTATACAGTGGAGGTGATTGATGAACACATTCAAGAATTAGACAGAGTGCCTGAGAGACTATGAACAGAGGTTCATAACTATGAACAGAGTGCCTGTACAAGAGGCAGTGACCAAAACTGTCCCAAATAAAAAGGAATTCAAGAAGGAAAAATAGTTGTCTGAGCAGCCTTTACAAATAGCTGAGGAAACAAGAAAAGCAAAGAGTAAACGAGAAAGGCAAAAAGCAAAGGAGAAAGGGAAAGATTTACCCAACCAAATGCAGAGTTCCAGAGAACAGCAAGGAGAGATAAGAAGGCCTTCTTAAAAGAACAATGCAAAGACGTAGAGGAAAACAATAGAATAGAAAAGACTAGCGATCTCTTCAAGAAAATTTGAGATATCAAGGGAACATTTCATGCAAGGATGGGCATAATGAAGGACAGAAACAGTAAGGATCCAACAGAAGCAGAAGAGATTAAGAGGAGTTGGCAAGAATAAACAGAAGAACTATACAAAAAAGTTCTTATGATCTGGATAACCACAATGGTATGGTCGCTCACCTAGAGCCAGACATTCTGGAATGTGAAGTTAAGCGGGACTTAGGAAGGATTACTACAAACAGAGCTAGTGGAAGTGATAGAATTCTAACTGAGCTATTTTCAATCTTAAAAGATGATGCTGTTAAAGTGCTGCACTCAATATGCCAGCAAATTTGGAGAACTCAGTGGTAACCTGGACTGGAAAAAGTCAGTTTTCGTTCCATTCTCAAAGAAGGGCAATGTTAAAGAATGTTCAAACTATTGAGCAGTTGTGCTCATTTCACATGTTAAAGAGGTTATGCTCAAAATCCTTCAAGCTGGGCTTCAGCAGTACATGAACCAAAAATTTCCATATGTACCAGCTGGGTTTAGCAGAGGTAGAGACATAGTAGTGTTAGCTGCTCAGTGGGGTCTGACTTTTTGAGACCCCATGGACTGAAGCCCACCAGGCTACCCTATCCATGAGATTCTCCAGGCAAGAATACTGGTGTGGGTTGCCATTCCCTTCTCCAGGGGACCCTCTAGACCCAGAGATTGAACCCTGGTCTCCTGCATTGCAAGCAGATTCTTTACCATATGAGCTACAAGGAAGCCCTTGTAGGGGAACCAGAGATCAAATTGTTAACATTCACTGGATCCTAGAGAAAGCCAGGGAATTCCAGAAAAAAAAGTTTGCTTCATTGATAATGCTAAAGTCTTTGATCCTGTAGATCACAAACTGTGGAAAATTCTTAGAGAGATGGGAATATCAGATAACCTTACCTGCCTCCTGAGAAACCTGTATGTGGGTCAAGAAGCAACAGTTTGAATCTTACATGGAACAACTGACTGGTTCAAAATTGGGAAAAGAGTACGATAAGGCTGTATACTATTACCCTGCTTATTTAACTTATATGCAGAGTGCATCACATGAAATGCTGGGCTGGATGGATCACAAGCTGGAAAAAGATTGCCAGGAGAAATATCAACAACCTCATATATGCAGATGACACTACCCTAATGGCAGAAAGTGATGAGGAACTAAAGAACCTCTTGATGAGTGTGAAAGAGGAGAGTGAAAAAGTGAAAACTCAACATTCAAAAAACAAAGATCATGGCATCTGGTCCCATAACTTCATGGCAAATTGAAGGGAAAAAGTGGAAGCAGTGACAAATTTTTTTCTTGGGCTCCAAAATCACTGCAGACGGTGACTGCAGCCATGAAATGGAAAGACGCTTGCTCCTTGGAAGGAAAGCTATGATAAACCTAGTTGTTGTTCAGTCCCTCAGTCATGTCTGATTCTGTGACCCCATGGACTGTAGCATGTCAGGCTTCCCTGTCCTTCGCCATCTCCTGGAGTTTGTCCATAGAGTTGGTGATGCCATCCAATCATCTCATTCTCTGTCATCCCCTTCTCCTCCTGCTTTCAATCTTTCCCTTCATCAGGATCTTTTCTAATAAGACAGCTTTTCATAGCAGGTAGCCTAAGTATTGGAGCTTCAGCTTCAGCATCAGCCCTTCCAATGAATATTCAGGACTGATTTTCTTTAGGATTGATTGATTTGACCCCTTTGCAGTCCAAGGGACTCTCAAGAGTCTTCTCCAACACCACAGTTCAAAAGCATCAGTTTTTTGGCACTCAGCCTTCTTTATGGTCCAACTCTCACATCCATACATGATTACTGGAAAAACCATAGCTTTGACTAGATGGACTTTTGTTGGCAAAGTAATGCCTCTGCTTTTTAATATGCTACCTAGGTTAGTCATAGCTTTTCTTTCAAGGAGCAAATGCCTTTTAATTTCATGGCTGCAATCACCATCCACAGTGATTTTGGAGCCCAGGAAAAGAAATTCTGTCACTATTTCTATTGTTTCCCATATATTTGTCATGAAATGATGGGACTGGATGCCAGGATCTTTGTTTTTTGAATATTGGGTTTTAAGCCAGCTTAAAACTCCTCTTTAACCTTCATCAAGAGGCTCTTTAGTTCCTCTTTGGCCTTTGCCATAAGGGAGGTGTCATCTGCATATCTGAAGTTATTGATATTTCTCCCAGCAATCTTGATTCCAGCTTGTGCTTCATCCAGCCTGGCAGTTCACATTATGTACCCTGCATAAAAGTTAAATAAGCAGGGTGACAATATACACCTTGACATACTCCTTTTCCCAATTGGAACCAGTCATTGTTCCATGTCCTTTTCTAACTGTTGCTTCTTGACCTGCATACAGGTTTCTCAGGAGGCAGGTAATGTGGTCTGGTATTCCCATCTCTTGAAGAATTTTCCACAGTTTGTTGTGATCCACACGGTCAAAGGTTTCTGTGTACTCAAAGAAGCAGAAGTAGATGTTTTTCTGGAACTCTCTTGCCTTTTTTTAAAAAAAATGTTTATTTATTTATCTATTTTAAAATCTTTAATTCTTACATGCATTCCCAAACATGAACCCTCTCTTGCTTTTTCTATGAGCCAATGGATGTTGTCAATTTGATCTCTGGTTCCTCTGCCTTGGCATATTAAAAAGCAAAGACATCACATTGCCAACAAAAGAAGAGTCAAAGCTATGCTTTTTCCAGTAGTCATGTACGCATGTGAGAGTTGGACCATAAAGAAGGCTGAGCACCAAAGAATTGATGCCTTTGAATTGTGGTGCTGGGAAAGATTCTTGAAAGTCCCTTGGACAGCAAGGAGATCAAATCAGTCAATCCTAAAGGAAATCCTCCCTGAATATTCATTGGAAGGACTGATGCTGAGGCTGAAGCTCCAATACTTTGGCCACCTCATGTAAAGAGCCGACTTACTGGAAAAGACTTTGGTGCTGGGAAAGACTGAGGCAAAGGGAGAAGAAGGGGACAGAGGATGAGATGGTTAGATGGCGTCACTGACTCAATGGAAATAAATCTGAGCAAACTCTGGGAGATAGTGGAGGACAGGGAAGCCTGGCATGTTGCAGTCCGTGGGGTTGCAAAGAATTGGACATGACTTAGCAACTGAAAAATAACAGCAAAACTTTAAATGTACAATATGATTTTGTTAACTATAGGCCCAATATTGTATAGCAATCACAGTTATCTCCTAGAAGCAGGGTCCAGGGTCTTCCATGATGGTCCAGTGGGACCCCATGCTTCCAAAGCGAGACACTGGTTTCATAAAATTTTCTCTTGAAAATGTCTATCTGAAAGCCTGTTCTGCCAGTTTTTCCCAGAATGCAGAGTGCCTCATTCCTGATCTCTGCCCTGAATTCCCTTCAGGGTGTGTTAAGGGTCAGTGACTGCAGTGGCTACTGTGTTCATTCCTGTAGAACCAGGTAGTTAGCAACATTCTTTAGTTTGGAAGATGAAATCACTCTTGTCCCTTATTGCTAATCCAAAGTCATTTCCTAGTCCTCATTTTACTTGACTGATCCGCACTTGATCACTGTGTCTTCCTTGGAACTTTCCCCGCCTGGCTTTGAGGAAATAGCACTTAGTGGATTTTCTTCCTTCTACCTTTCTGCTGCTCCTTTTCAGTCCCCTTTGCTGGTTCCTCCTCCTCTCATTTCCCAGAGTGATAAACATTGACATGCCATAGGGCTCAGGCCCTGGACTTCTCGTCCCCACTCGCCTTCACATTCTGGGTGAGCTCCATAGGTCCCCTGGGCTTCTATGCCACCTCTATGCTGAGGACTTCCGGAGTTATACCATCTCTAACACAAACCTCTCCCCCAATCCGGACCATACGCTCAACTGCCTATTTGACAACCTCCACTTGAATGTTTAATAGAATCTTAAACTCAGCATTCTGAAACTGAGCTCCTGATACTTACCTCTCCCTCTGAATCATCTCAATTAATGGCAGCTACATTCCTCTAGTTGCTCAGGTCAAAAACCATTTTTTTTTAAGAATGTATTTTTAAACTTTTTAACCTTTTTATTTTGTATTGGGGTATAGCTGATTAACAATACTGTGATAGTTTCAGGTGAACAGAGAAGGGACTCAGCCATACATATGCATGTATCCATTCTCTCTCAAGTCCCCCTCGCATCCAGGCTGCCATATAACATTGAGCAGAGTTCCCTCTGCGCTACAGCAGGTCCGTGGTGGGTATCCATTTTAAATATAGCTGTGTATAGACGGCAAAAGAGACACAGATATATAGAACAGACTTTTGGACTCTGTGAGAGAGGGAGAGGGTGGGATGATTTGGGAGAATGGCATTGAAACATGTAAAAAAATAAATGAATAAATAAATAAATATAGCAATGTGTACATGTCCATCCTAAACTCCCTAACTATCCCTTACCCACTGGCAACCATAAGTTCATTCTCTGAGTCTGTAAGTCTTTTCTGTTTCATAAGTTCATTTGTATCATTTATTTTTAGATTCCATATATAAGGGATGTCATAGGCTCTTTCTCCTTCTCTGTCTAGCTTACTCCACTCAGTATATCAGGTCAAAATCTTGAAGTCATTCTTGAGTTTTCTATTACCCTCATATTCCACATTCAGTCTGCCAGCATATCCTGTCTCATCTAAGAGCATCCACCTATCTATCTGTCTTCATCATCACCATCTATCCATCTATCTGTGACTTCTTATCATTATTTCTCTTCCTGGATTCTTGCTATAAACACTTAACTAATCTCTCTATTTCTACCTTTGACTCTTTCACTTGATTCATATATTCAGAGCACATATCTGCTCTCCTTGAAGTCCTCTAATGGCTTCCCATCTTGCTTGGAGTAAAAGCCAATGTTCTTCTACAACCCTGAGGTCTTACGTAACTTACTTTCCCCAGCTAGTGCTCTGACCTCATTTCCTATCTTTCTCCTCGATTCTTTTCACTCCAGCCACACCAGCTGCCTCGCGGTTACTCAAACATGAGGGCAAGTTGCACCTCAGGACTTTGCACTTGCTCTTCTCCCTGGTTGCATTTTCTCAGGTATCCCCTGGCTGGCTTCTTCACTTCCTCCAGGTCTTTATTAAAATTCACACTCAGGTAAGCGCTTCTTTGGCTGTGTGTGTGTATGCTCGGTCGGGTCTGACTGTTTGCGACCCCATGGATTATAGCCCACCAGGCAGCATGCCAGGCCTCCCTGTCCATCACCAACTCCCGGAGTTCACTCAGACTCGAGTCCATCGAGTCCGTGATGCCATCCAGCCATCTCATCCTCGGTCGTCCCCTTCTCCTCCTGCCCCCAATCCCTCCCAGCATCAGAGTCTTTTCCAATGAGTCAACTCTTCACAAGAGGTGGCCAAAGTACTGGAGTTTCAGCTTTAGCATCATTCCTTCCAAAGAAATCCCAGGGCTGATCTCCTTCAGAATGGACTGGTTGGATCTCCTTGCAGTCCAAGGGACTCTCAAGAGTCTGCTCCAACATCACAGTTCAAAAGCATCAATTCTTCGGCTCTCAGCCTTCTTCACAGTCCAACTCTCACATCCATACATGACTACTGGAAAAACCATAGCCTTGACTAGACGGACCTTAGTCGGCAAAGTAATATCTCTGCTTTTCAATATGCTATCTAGGTTGGTCATAACTTTTCTTCCAAGGAGTAAGCGTCTTTTAATTTCATGGCTGCAGTCACCATCTGCAGTGATTTTGGAGCCCCCCAACATAAAGTCTGACACTGTTTCCACTGTTTCCCCATCTATTTCCCATGGAGTGATGGGACCAGATGCCATGATCTTCGTTTTCTGAATGTTGAGCTTGAAGCCGACTTTTTTGCTCTCCTCTTTTACTTTCATCAAGAGGCTTTTGAGTTCCTCTTCACTTTCTGCCATAAGGGTGGTGTCATCTGTGTATCTGAGGTTATTGATATTTCTCCTGGCAATCTCGATTCCAGCTTGTGTTTCTTCCAGTCCAGCGTTTCTCATGATGTACTCTGCATATAAGTTAAATAAGCAGGGTGACAATATACAGCCTTGATGTACCCCTTTTCCTATTTGGAACCAGTCTGTTGTTCCATGTCCAGTTCTAACTGTTGCTTCCTGACCTGCATACAGATTTCTCAAGAGGCAGGTTAGGTGGCCTGATATTCCCATCTCTTTCAGAATTTTCCACAGTTTATTGTGATCTGCACAGTCAAAGGCTTTGGCATAGTCAATAAAGCAGAAATAGATGTGAGTCTGAGTGAACTCCGGGAGCTGGTGATGGACAGGGAGGCCTAGAGTGCTGCGATTCATGGGGTCGCAGAGTCGGACACGACTGAGTGACTGAACTGAACTGAACTGAGGCTCCTCTGTCCATGAAATACTCCAGGCAAGAATACTGGAGTGGGTTGCCATTTTCTTCTCCAGGGGATCTTCCTGACCCAGGGATTGAACTTATGTCTCTTGTGGCTCTTGAATTGGCAGGAGTATTCTTTACCACTGAGCCACCTGGGAAGCCCCACCTTCTTTGGCTGCCCTATCTACAATTGTAGTCTTCCTTCCAAACTCATTCTTCACATTCTCTTTATTTTCTTTCTTCAGCATTTATCAGTCTATAACATACTATGTGTTTTTGTCAATTATGTGAATTTTGTCTCCTTGGGTTGGAAGTAAGCTCTATGAGAGCAGGAATTTTGTCTACTCACAGTGCATCCTAGCACTAGGGTGGGCCTGATACATACTAAGTACTCAGTATCTGTTGAATGAGCACATTAATGAGGAGCTGACGAACATGATGAAGGGTTTCCCAGGTGGCGCTAGTGGTAAAGAATCTGCCTGTCAGTGCAGGAGATGCAAGGACACTGGTTTGATCCCTGGGTCGGGTAGATCCCCTGGGAAAGGAAGTGGCTACCCACTGCAGTATTCTTGCCTGGAAAATTCCATGTACATAGGAGCCTGGCATGCTACAGTCCATGGGACTGCCGAGAGTTGGGCACAACTGAGCAAGTAAGAAGCAGCAGTAGAACAAGGTGAAAATATACAGCCTTATCTGTATTTTATATACAGCTTTATCTGTATAAAGAGAAACATACACAGTATTGCTTCCTTTTATATATATTGGTGATACTTATTGTTAAATTGGTGATAATTATTGTTAAAAGCAGTTATTATTTTATTCTCAATATTCCTATATCATCAAAAGCAGAATTTGATTCTCAGACAGCAGATACAAATTTAGAATTGTGAACTGCTACAAAAAATGTATAATTTTTAACTTTAGGAAACTCCCACCACGATTTTCGAGAATTATGATATGAATATTATCACTCATGATATACTGAGTACATGAGAGAACTGTAATCACAAAATAAAACATAAAATAGGTTTATTAATGATTCCTAGGTCATTGAATTTCAACTGATTACCAGCAGAGGGTACTACTGATCCACCTTTTCTACATCTATATATATAAAGTGTTTGCTGAACTAGGAGGCAGTTTTTAATGATATAAATAATCTTACCTTATAAAACTACATTACGTGGTAATGATTCAGTCATCAAAAATAGAATAACTTGAGTTTTAAAAAATCTATTATTTTCTCTTTTAATTCTTTTATTTAAACTGATGATCTTATACATACAGTACAAAAAATATAAAGAAATAATTAAATCTCTACCCCTGTTTCTGAGTACCCAGTTTCTCTCCCAAAGGTTACCACTGTCTCTAGTTTTCTCTATATCTATGTGTACCTGTGTTTTGCTTTGGTTTCTACTTTACATATATTTTTAAGTGAGAAATAATATAAATAATGTTCTTCACATTAGGGTTGATTTATATTAATAATTTGACCACGTAATTTTGGGATTCCATATAAATCTTTGGAGAACCTCTTTTACCAGTTATATTTTATCACAAACTGTGAATAAACTGTAATTTATATAACCGGTCCTTATTGAAGGATGCAAAAGTTTTTCCACCATTTTGTCATTCCAAACAAAACTATAGTAAGTATATTTTGGGAATTTCCTGGCAGTCTAGTGGTTAAGACTCTGTGTTTCCAATGCAAGAGGCGTGGGTTCAATCTCTGGTGAGGTCCCACATACCTTGTGGAGTGGCCAATATACATATCATTTACAAAGATAAATGTTTTGTATATGTATAATGTTTAAAAGCTGAGCGCCGAAGAATTGATGCTTTTGAACTGTGGTGATGGAGAAGACTCTTGAGAGTCCCTTGGACGGCAAGGAGATCCAACCAGTCCATCCTAAAGGAGATCAGTCCTGGGTGTTCACTGGAAGGACTGATGCTGAAGCTGAAGCTCTAACACTTTGGCCACCTCATGCGAACAGTTGGCTCATTGGAAAAGACTTTGATGCTGGGAGGGATTGGGGGCAGGAGGAGAAGGGGACGGCAGAGGATGAGATGGCTGGATGGCATCACCGACTGGATGGACATGAGTTTGAGTGAACTCCGGGAGTTGGTGATGGACAGGGAGGCCTGGCATGCTGCAATTCATGGGGTCGCAAAGAGTCGGACACGACTGAGCGACTGAACTGAACTGAACTGAACTGAACGTTTAATATGGGCTTCCCTCATATATCTCAGTCGGTAAAGAATCTGCCTGCAATGCAGGAGACCTGGGTTTGATTCCTGGGTTGAAAAGATTCCCTGGGGAAGGAAATGGCAACCTACTCTAGTGTTCTTGCCTGGAAAATCTCATGGACAGAGGAGCCTGGCAGGCTATAGTCCACGGGGTCCACAAGAGTTGGACACAACTTAGTGACTAAACCAAACCAAAACAAATGTTTAATATATATGTATATATTAAGTATATGTATTAATGTATAATATATACATATATAACGGAGAAGGTAATGGCACCCCACTCCAGTGCTCTTGCCTGGAAAATCCCATGGATGGAGGAACCTGGTTGCAGTCCATAGGGTCATGAAGAGTCAGACATGACTGAGCAACTTCACTTTCACTTTTCACTTTCATGCATTGGAGAAGGAAATGGCAACCCACTCCAGGGTTCTTGCCTGGAGAATACCAGGGACGGGGGAGCCTGGTGGGCTGCCGTCTATGGGGTCGCACAGAGTCGAACATGACTGAAGTAACTTAGCAGCAGCAGCAGCAAGTGTATCTGTAGGATAACTTTCTAGAAAAACCCAGCAGACACCTCAAAAATAATGAAGGCAGAGTCCTATTTCCATCTACACCAAAATAAAGTCTAAATGTATTGAATTCTAAAAATAGTAGAAAAGAACATGAGAGAATGATTTACGAGTTTAGAGTCAGGAAGAACTTTCTGACAAAAATTCTGAAGCCATAAAGAGAAGATTGAAACCTGAGTTTAATTTTTTTTAAAAATATCTGCATGGCAAATATGTCATAAAAGAAAAATATAAATGACCCATTGTACAAATGCATTTCTAATACATAAAACACAAAGAACTAAATTTCTTCCTATGTAAAGAGCTTTTGTAAGTTGGTAAAATCAAGCCCCTGTTGAAAAACGACCAAAGAATACAAACAAATAGAATATAGAATAGAAGAATAGAAATGGAAGAATACAGAATGGAAACACAAATATTAACAGCTTTAAACACATGAAACCATATGCATAAGGACAGAAATGCAAATCAAAATGAGGAGATGCCATCTTTCACTTATCAGATTGGCAAAGATCAACACATTGTGTTGATGAAGGTGTGGGGAAGCAAGCAGGCTCACGGATTGTTGGTGACATGATAAACTGATACAGCCGCTATGGAAACCAATGTGGCAACAGCTATCAAAATTTCCAAAAGAAAGTTTGTGGAGTGTTTTGGCTTTAGGTGTTTTTTTTTTTTTTAATCAAATCTCTGTCTTTGAATTAGTCACGTGTGTATCAGTCAGGATCCCTTAAGAAACAGATGGCACATTTTTTAAAGTGGAGACAGGAAAGAATTTCAATCCTGAAGATGTGGGTAGGATTAAGGGAAATAATGAGGAGTGGGGATCACCCTATGGTGCTGGCATCCTGGATCTAGGGAACCTATCCTAGCAAGGGCTAAGGTAGGGACGTTCAGAACCAAGTGAGTACTGTCACTTTAAGAGAGGGTTGCCTGGAACTTCCTGGTGGTCCAGTGGTAAAGAATCTGAATTCCAGGGTAGGGTACACCTGTTTGATCCCTGGTCATCCCTAGCTGGGAGCCAAAATCTCATATGCTGAGGGACTACTAAGCCCAGTCAGTCTAGAGCTTGTGTGCCGTAACAAGCAAAGCCTTCAAGCTGCAACTAGAGAATGTCCCAGTGCTGCAAAGGTGCCATAGAAAAGCATGGACCACTGTCAGACAGGGCTGGCAGGGTGGGATCCAGGAGAAAAATATCCCGGGCGCTTTCTGCTCATGCCTATTTTATGCAGGTGCCTGGTACTAAGTTCAATGGGAAATCAGAGGGCAGCAAAGTCAGATTGATGCCATCCATAGAGGCCAGTCTGCTGGAACACAGAACAATAACAGGTAGGTCTTGCTTTAATTCAGGAGGGTTAACTTGGGAGGGCAATGGGTGATTGTCATTCAGCTAATACATATCTTGTAATATCTCCAGGGCCTTCATTTTAACCTGCCTCCAAAAACACATTACCAATTTTTCTTCCAAAGTATTCACTTCTGTGTTCCCTTTCTTTTAGAATGGAACCCATAAATCAGTAAAATTTCCAATTCCTTTCTGGGACAGTATCTTTATGAAAATTATCTTCCTGAAGACGCTGGCTTTGCTTAATAAAGCTTAATTAACAGAAACCAATTAAAAGACAATGGCACCTAGAACCTAAAGGCGCTACTATAAGAAATAGTGTATTTAAAAAATAGAGTACATTTTACCTACAGCAGGTTTTAACAAGTAAAATGTATGTTATGGGGACTTCCCTGGTGGTCTAGTGTTTAAGAATCTCCCTGCCAATACAGGGGACACAGGTTCAATCCCTCATCCGGAAGATCCCACATGCCATGGTACAGCTAAGCCTGTGAGCAGCAGCTACTGAAGCCCTCGGGCCCAGAGCCTGTTCTCTGCAAGAAGAGAAGCCGCCACAGTCAGAAGCCTGCACAGGGCACAATGGAGAGAAGCCCCTGCTTGCTGCAACTAGAGAAAGTCCATGTGTAGCAACAAAGGCTCAGCGCAACCAAAATTAAATAAATTAATTAAAAATAAAATTTTAAAAACGTATGTTACATTGGGCCATGCCTCTCATGAAGGAAGATTCCACTATCTGGTTTTCTTTTTTCCTTCCTTCCTTTCTTCCAACAGTGCCCCTTTTCCCCTCCAATCTACTTTTGATCAGATAAAATGAGTCCCTTAGATCAACCAGAGATTAACTCCAGAGATCCTGCTACTGGCTGATGTCTAACAACACTACAGACTGCTTTAGAGGGACTTCCCTAGCAGTCCAGTGGTTAAGGCAGTTAAGACTCTGAGCTTCCACTACAGAGGGCATGGGTTTGATCCCTGGTCATGGAACTAAGATTCCACATGCTGTGCAGGGAGGCAAAAAAAAAGTATCACTAAAAATAATTTTTTTAAAAGATTGCATTAAAGAGAAGGAGATGTTATTTAAATAGTTTTTTTTTTTTTTGCCTATTTACAACATATTTAATTTTCTTGAAATGTTATTTTGAAGAGTGGGGATGGCATTTCTTAGAGGTTCCCTAATTATAGCGAGACAGTTGCTTTCAGGTCTGGCAATATCAGGGGCCCTCTCTGGTCAACCCACCTTAAAGGGAAATGACTTAGTGAGGAGACAATACGTTTCAGTCCTAACAGTAGTTTATTCAAGAGTCAAAGCCCCATCTTGACTTTCTGTGCTTTATCCCTTTGTATTCCTTCATGTGCTAACAAAGCCTGTTTCCAGGGCTGGAGGAAACGTTTGTGCTGCGCTGTCACTTCAGTCGCGTCCGACTCTGCGACACTGCGCATTGCAGCCCGCCAGGCTCCTCTGTCCATGAACATTGGCAAGAATGTTGGAGTGTGTCGCCATGCCCTCCTCCAGGGGATTTTCCCAACTCAGGGATCGAACCCATGTCTCTTACATCTCCTGCATTAGCAAGTGAGTTCTTCACCACTAGTGCCACCTGGGAAACTCAGAGATGTTTGATTATAAGCAAATACTGTGCCATTAAAAAAAAAAAAAAGTACTTGTTTGTTTCTTTTTGGCTGCCTTGGGTCTTCATTGCTGTGCACAGCCTTTCTCTAGTTGTAGCTAGCAGGGTCTACTCTGTTGTGGTACGTGGGCTTCTCGTTGCGGTGACTTCTCTTGAAGAGCACAGGCTCTAGGGCACGAGGGCTCCAGCAGCGGCAGTTCACGGGCTCTAGAGTACAGACTCAGTGGGCTCAGTAGCCGTGGCGCACGGGCTTAGTTGCTCCAAGGCATGTGGGATCTTCCCCAACCAAGGATCAAACCCATGTCCCCTGCATTGGCAGGAGGATTCTTAACCACTGATCACCAGGGAACTTCCTATGTCATTTTATATAAGAGACTTAAGCATCCACAGATTTGGGTACCCAAGGGGGTCTTGGAACCAATCCCTCATGGATACCAAGAGGCTACTGTATTCTGTTAGGCAAACAATAATAAGTGATGGAATAAATAAGTGATAAATAATAAATAAGTGATGATAGAACACATTCATTCAATTCATTGATGAGCCACTGGAATTTTATTCAGGTTATTCCTGTATAAGTTCAGGTTGCTCGTTTCACTGCTCTGGGAAATATCTTGTATGATACATTCATTTGGAGAAGGAAAAAAGAGTTGAGTTTGCCAGACAGGCGATATAGTCTAGTGGATTCAGAATTTGAATATTATTTCTGGCTCTGCTGCTGTCTTCCTTTATGACTAGGAGGAAAATCTCTGGGTGTTGCTAGTTTCGGTATCTGGGGATTGATAAGAAGATCACAAGCAGGGATGTTATAAGAGACTTCATTTCATGGGAAATTAAACAGAGCAAGTCTAATGAGAGACATGGGTTTATTAGTTATTTCTTTCTAGTGCTATTTTGTGTTTTAAGAAGACATTTAACACCTGAATACACTGAGTTTAAATGTATCATGTGAATGTTATTTCATGTGACCCTTGAAATTAACCCAGGAGCTCATTCAGAATACTGATGCAGTTTCACAGAAGAAGAAACTGAAACACAGAAAGTTACTTTGTCTCAAAATGAGTGAGCAGGGACATCCCTGGTGGTCCAGTGGTTAAGATTTCGCCCTCTGTTGCAGGGGTACAGGTTTAACCCCTGGTGGGGGAAATAAGATCCCATATGCCTTGTGGTCAAAAGCACAAAAAGCAGACAAAAAGCCAGAAGCAATATTATAACAAATTCAATAAAGATTTTAAAAAACAACAAAAAGCAAAACCCTAATGAGCAGAAAAGCTCATTGGCCCAGGTTATTTGAATCCAGAGCCCTTATTCTTAGCTACTACAGTTCTTCCTGTCACCTGGGGACAGTGATAATGATGACCCACAGGAATAGGAGTATATATAAAAATCTTGATATACCAAAAATAGATTTTCAGAGCACCCTATGCAGGGGAGGTGGGAAGGGAGAGAAGAGGGGATGAGTAGGAAATCACCAATGCTAAGGTCTGAGAAGCATGTGATTAGGGACTGCGAGGCCTGGCTGGAGAAGCCCCGTGAGTAGTAAGCAAAACTGCCAATTTGAGAAAAAAGTGTTCCAGGTTTGATGCTTCCAGTTTTACGTTTGGAACCCAGATTTTGGTTTGTTTTTCTGTTTGTTTGTTTTGTGGTGAGTTTGTTTTGTTCTGTTTTTAAGATGCTTGTCACAGCTGAGTATCATTTCCTTGGATGGGAAATGACACTATATGAAGTTTCATTTATTTCTGAATCTGCCTGTATCCTCCCTACCTAAATTTACATTTTTTCACTACCCCAGCCCCTCCCACCTTTCTCGTGGTTCCATCAGACTGTGTATGCAGTGCTGCTAAAATAACAGGCTTAGTCTGATCACTAGGCTTTACTCAGTCTCTCCCCGCCTCACAGGTGTGTCCATGACCCTATCTTTGTATAATACTTTATTATTTAAAGTCCAGCATATGTCCCAGCTACTTTATAATGGCTTCTCAACCCACACGGAACACACCTTATCCTGACCTCCCATGAAGCTTAATGTTCCACTCATCTATTTCTTTGCTTAATTTTTGCACTCTGCTCAATTTATATGCTGTCTCCCAAACCAGATCAGATCTCATAAAAGACATGATGATTAATAGCATTGATGTCTGAGAAGCCATACAGCATTTGGCCAAATAGAAGCATATGAAATTTAGCTTAAAAAGTGACTTTTCCTAGTATGAAGATATTAACAATTCATAAGCTTGTTTTTTAGCATATATTTTATTATTATAAGCTTTGAAATAATACTCTTTTAGACTTTCATGGGCTTCACAGATTTTAAATATTTTGCAGTGTCTACTTGATATTTGTTACAATTTTAAAATGTTAAATATTTAATAATAACCATGGTATGTACTCAACAACTTGTTTTGTGCCTTCTTTTCTAAGCGGAGAGATTCATTAAGCCAAGACAGCATGGAGCTGAATAGAAGTGGCAAAGAGAAGGAAAATTGGAATTGTCAGTGGGGCTGCAGTTTGGTATTTAGTGGTATCCCATTTTAAGTGTTAGTTGCTGGCTTGAAAATTCTTCAAGAAAGTCTTTGGCCAACAAGACAATTCATTTTCAATAAAAGACTTCCTTCCTACTTCATCGATGGAATTAAGGCAATACATCATGATTGTTAGTGGTAACAAAAAAGCTGACTTTCCCTGATTAGAGAGTATATTCCAGATGATCTTTATTTTGTAGTAACACGGGATGACGTGTTAGTGAGCACACCAGCATGGCACCCATCCTCTCCCAGTGGTTGCCGCATCCTGCTATGTACCTTTCCTCACGCCTCCACGCCTGGGGGCCTGGCTGAACCCGGCAGGCAGGTGTAGCTGATGAGGGGCGCCCCTGGTCTCCAGCCTTTGTCTCTCACCTCGCTCCGTACCACTCTGAAGACGTTAGCTCCACCCACATCATCCGGTCCCCAGGGCCTCTCTCTCCATTCCGAGTTTCCAGAAGATGGTTCTTGGATGCTGGTGAAGTGAAAGTAAGGTGGTGAGTTTTCCCCAAACAAATAATTAAACTTTGGCTGATGGTGGCTCTTAGTCACTGAAGGTCAGGAAAATCTTCCTCTGAATGGGGCAAAAGCAACTCCAGCTGTTCGTACTCTGTTGTCGCCTCGTTCTAACTTTCAATTCAATGTGTCTGCTGTGAATGAGACAAACCTCCAAAATTGACATAAGGGGGTTCAGTGGAGCTCTTTGAAAGTTTGAAACACCTCTAGGAAAAAAACCCAAAACACTGAAAGAAATTGGGAGAAAAAGCTGAGTAGCTAAAAGTGATAAAGCTGGTTTCCCTTAAAATGTTACTTTGGAGATCCAAGAAGTGTTTTTTTTGAAGGCTTTTGGATAGGTTAAAGCACTGAATTGTTTCCAGTCTTGGCTATTTGGAATGTGTGTTAGGAGAATGTAATTTTGTGGTTTTGTTGACTGTAAGAATGTGGGAGCACCTGAGTTCTTGGAGTTAAGATTTACCATAGATTTTTTTCCTGGTCTCTGAGAAGAAAACCAGACTTCATATAATAAGAACTGAAACAGAAGAACACAGTTTTCAGAAGCATAATGTGTGACTGTGCTATTTCAGGAATTGTTCCAATATGAGATGTTTATAATAAGCTTGGTATGACCCAGCCGAGGAGCTTAATATAACAAGGTTAACTGAGTGGTGGGAGGAGATGGTTCCAGCTTGCAATTATTAGTAATGAAAAAGGTTTGCAGATGACAGACTCACTGCGCATTTACTAAATCTGGGACTTGTGGTTTGCAAATCATTTTGATTAACAGCTGTTACCATGTATCTGGAGAGGGCAGGAAACGTGTTGCTATTTTATCACATTAAATACTAGTCAAAGAGAGACTAAAACAGTGTAATTTGGCAAAAATAAAATTTACTGATTGAGTAGAAATCCGTGCTCTGCTCTCCCACTGGGCTGCTAAAGATGAGTTTCCCGGGGAACATCTCAGTGAACAGATGTTTCTTCTTATGCATTGATGAAGAGTTGACTGGCGTCTGATTGTTACTGAAGGACTCTTTTGGCAAAAGGAACCCCTTGTTTATCTATCTACATATGTAGATATAGTACATATATGGTTATATTTTTTACATACATTAATTAAGGGCTTTGCATTAATTAAGCCACCAAGTGGGACTCACTTGGGTGAGTCATGAAGGATTTCATAATTAAGTAACAAATGATTCTTAAGCCTACTTGATCTTAAGTTTTGAAGTTCAATGTTCAAGCAATAACTATTAATAAAGGGAGAAAAAATTTAAATGGTTGGTGAAGAAAAGATAATTACATTATCCACATAGTCTTTCTTGAGTCAGAGTTTGATTCAGAAGGCTTCTTAAAATTCTTCAAGGATGCTATTTTTGTATCTCTGTATAAATCTTAATGTCTTTCTTTGAGAAGAAATCCAACTGTTTCTTAGTTATTGAAGAATATGGATATTGAAAACACCAATTATGCTCTAATATTATAAATTACTATGGAATAGGAGATATTATCTTTATTATACATACATGGTGAATTTATTCTAATCTACTGAAGACTGCTTTAGGAAGTCCAAACAGATAGGTTAGTGTGGGACTCTGTAGTTACATCACTGTTGAAAATCCCCTTACTTTAGATAAGAAACCACATTTGTTTTATAGATGTTGCTATGCATCAGAGGCTTTTAATTATTGCTTTATAGTTTTAGATCAGAGAGATGATTGAAAAGTGTTGATTTAAGACCTTGAATAGGTACAAGGCAATTCAGGCAATAATAATAATGAGACTCATTATAGAAAGGAGGCAATGGGTCATAAGTCAAACAATAGGAGAAATAAATAAAATTAGTGAAATAACTTGTTTGGATAATCTCTAATATTATTTTATATTACATTTATCTAATGTAAACTCAGAAATATGCTGTAGGAATATATATCCGGATATAGATGTAAATATATAGATATAGGGAATGGCATCCAGTCCCATCTCTTCATGGCAAATAGATGAGAAACAATGGAAACAGTGACAGAATTTATTATTTTGGGCTCCAAAATCACTGCAGATGGTGACGGTAGCCATGAAATTAAAAGATGCTTGCTCCTTGGAAGAAAAGCTATGACCAACCTAGACAGCATATTAAAAAGCAGAGACATTACTTTGCCAACAAAGGTCCATCTAGTCAAAGCTATGGTTTTTCCAGTTGTCATGTATGGATGTGAGAGTTGGACTGTAAAGAAAGCTGAGCACTGAAGACCTGATGCTTTTGAACTGTGGTGTTGGAGAAGATTCTTGAGAGTCCCTTGGACTGCAAGGAGATCAAACCAATCAATCCTAAAGGAAATCAGTCCTGAATATTCATTAGAAGGACTGATGCTGAAGCTGAAGCTCCAATACTTTGGCCACCTGATGCAAAGAACTGATTCATTTGAAAAGACCCTGACGCTGAGAAAGATTGAAGGTGAAAGGAGAAGGGGACCACAGAGGATGAGATGGTTGGATGGTGTCACCGACGCGATGGACATGAATTTAAGTAGGCTCCGGGAGATGGTGATAGACAGGGGAGCCTGGTGTGGGCAGTCCATGGGGTCCCAAAGAGACATGACTGAGCAACTGAACTGAACTGAGGGAGTGGAAAAGGGATTTTTGAGTCCACTTCTTAATTTTCTGTTCACAACCTTAGATTTAGCAAACAATATGTATAACATTATGCATAGCACATGCCACAGAATAGATGCTCCAATTTTTCCCTATCCTTAACTCCCAAACTAGAATAACCCCTATTATATTCTCTCACAGCCCTGGCACTTTTCTTTCCTAGTATGTAATTATTTATTATTCTAGGCTTTAGGGTTGCTAGATTTAGCTAGTTAGAACTGCCAGATGCCCAGAGAAATTTGAGTTTTAGATAAACAACAGATAATTTTTCAGTATAAGTTTTTCCTGTGCAACTTTTTGACGCACACGATGTACTTATACTAAAAAAATTGGCCATTGTTTATTGGAAATTCAAATTTTATTTGGCATCCTGGGTCTTTTTTTGGCTGCATTGGATCTTAGTTGTGGAGCATGAGCTCTAGTAGTGGCATGCAAGCTTACTTGTCCTGTGGCATGTGGGATGTTAGTTCCCTGACCAGGGATCAATCCCTAGTCTCCTGCACTGGAGGGCAAATTCTTGCACGCTGGACCACCAGGGAAGTCCTGGGCATCCTAGATTTAATCTGGCAGTCTTAGTAGCTTCCTTCTTCACATGTGCATCTCTCACAGACCAAAAGTTTTAGGAGAGCAGATATTCTGTTTTGCTCATGATTGTACCCCCTGTTTCTACTAGGTTTAGCACATTTTGGGGTAGTTAATGGATATTGATTGAATGCCTAAAAGGATGAGTGGTATAGAGTACAATGAAGCTTCAGAGAATTTAAAAATTAACCAATGGAATTTCTACAGGTGTACCATTTTTACATAGTAAGTATTTAGTCAACAAAACATATAAATAAGGAAATTCTTTGTAAAAGACAGACTCCAAGCACTGGCTTCTACAAGTACAATTAACCTTCAGTTTTTAATTTTCAGTTAGTACTCTTTCAAAGACAATTATTGAAAGCAAGTCAGACTTGTATTTTTCAGTGTTATGGCAGATTGCAGTGGATCTAAAACTAAAAAAAAAAAAAAAAATTTTTTTTGGACAGGATGGACAGGAGATATTTCCATGCCATATATGGAGAAAGTGGCACAAATTTTGAAATCTTGATCATCACATCTTATTGAACTCCCACAAATGTTCTGCTCTATATTAGAAAAAGCAAAGCAAGTTAATCTTGTGAAGCTCTGTTAGCTCATGAAGAGCCTTAAGTATGCTTTTTCTAAGGTTTGGTTTAATAAGCCACGGAGCAGGGCTTGCTTAGGTGAGTCATGGAAGTTTAGGAAACAGATGGTAGGAGGAGAAAAATGCCTCAGCAAAGCAAACAGAAATGTGATGTCTTATATGCTAGGAACATTCATCTGGGCCCATCATAGATGCCCATGAGTGAAGCCTTTCACTAGGGCCTGAACAGCAACCCACACTGAGGTTCACAGATGTTCCCATGGAGACTGATGGGTCTGGGAGTCTGAGGTTCCAGCTCTAGGGCTTCTAGTAGCCCCAGGTTCAACCTGTCCCTTGATTCACTGGCTGTAGAAGAGAAAAATAGTCACAGTACATTGAGAACACTGACAGATACTTCATTGTTGTTCAGTCGCTTAGTTGGGTCTGACTCTGTGCAACCCCATGGACTGTAGCACACCAGGCTCCTCTGTCCACTTTCTCCCAGAGTTTGCTCAAATCCATGTCCACTGAGTCGGTGATGCTAGCTAATCATCTCATCCTCTGCCGTCCCCTTCTCCTTTTGCCTTCAATCTTTGCCAGTATCAGGATCTTTTTCAATGAGTCAGCTCTTCACATCAGGTGGCCTAAGTATTGGAGCTTCAGCATCAGTCCTTTCAATGAATATTCAGGGTTGATTTCCTTTAGGATTGACTGATTTAATCTCCTTTCAGTTCAAGGGATTCTCAAGAATCTTCTCCAGCATCACAGTTTGGAAGCATCAATACTTCAGTACTCAGCTTTTTTTATGGTACAAATCTCACATCCACACATGACTACTGGAAAAACCATAGCTTTGACTATATGGACATTTATTGGCCAAGTGATGTTTCTGCTTGTTTTTTTTTTTTTTTTACTTTTATTTGCATTTATTTTTTCAGCATTTATTCCCGGGCCATAAGTTTTTGTTTCTTCAGTTTCTTCTGGGATATCTTTTTCTTCTGTGCAACCTCCTCTTCTGGTTTAGGAACAATCTGTTCTTTTTCAGTAAGGATCATCTCACTGTGGCAGGGAGAGCTCATGTAGGAGTTGATCCAACCGTGAGCTCTGTAAGTCCTGCGCTGCATCTTGGGGGCTTTGTTCACTTGGATGTGCTCAATGACCAGAGAATCTACATCTAAGCCCTTACGTTCAGCATTACTCTCTGCATTTTTGAGCATGTGTAGTAAAAATTCAGCACTCTTTTTGGGCCACTGACCCTGAGTCCAGCCCCACTGTTTGGCCTGTGCACACCTGCCAACTCCACCATTGTAGCGGCGGAACGGCACACACTGCTTCTTTAACATGACGTCCTTCAGATACTTGGTGGCTTTTCGGATATGCATACCCTTTATGGCCTGGGCGGTTTCACGAGTGTTCTTAAAGTGTACACGAAGATTTGAACCTCTTGATTTGCATGCTAAAAAATACCGGAAAAAATTTTTTTGGGTTAATCTTGGTATCTGGGTGCCTCATACTCCAAAATTAGAAATGTTGCTTGCTGACTTACATTTTATGGGGTTTTCTGGGTCAAGTGAATAGCGCACCATTTTTAGGGGTCACCTCAGGCCGCTTACCAGAAAAGGAAGCTGTTTCTGCTTTTTAATACATTGTTTAGGTTTGTCATAGCTTTCCTTCCAAGGAGCAAACATCTTTTAATTTCATGGCTGCAGTCTCCATCCATAGTGATTTTGAAGCCCAAGCAAAGAGAATCACTGCTTCTCACTTCCCCCCCTTCTATTTGCCATGAGGGATGGGACCAGCGTCTATCTTAGTTTTTTGAATGGTGAGTCTTTCAGAAGGTCCTCAATCGACATGGGGAAGTCTGATGGCTCCTGCCGTGTCCCCACCACAGTCAGCTGTAGACTTGGAATGCGTTGTATTCCCAGGAAGGCTCTCTGCTGTCATTGCCATTTCTTCACTTCCAACCTCCTAGCTGAGCAAAGAGCAGCTCCCATTTGGCCAGGGCAAATTTTCCAGAAAGAGTGGTAGCTACAAGTCTTTGAGAGCCAACACTCACTACAGCTAGGGAACAAGTCCACAAGCTTTGCGGATTATCAGTGCTGCCAACAGCAATGTATTGAGTATATGAAAGAAAATCACGCCGTGGCTTTTGTATATGAGAGTTAAAAACATTTTTGAGGAGGCAGTGAGTAAACACATTTAAAACAGCCCAAGAATAGAAGGCAAAATCTAATTAAATGACAGAGTATACAGTACAATTATACATTCTTGGAGAGAACAGAAAGAAAGCTTGAGTCAAGTGCATATACACTTCCTCCAGAATTTCAATAGGAGAATGTGTTTTAGGCTTGACATTGAAAGATCAGCCTTGAATAGAAGAAAAGTAGTGGATTGCAGAGTGACAGCATAAAGATTCAAAGATGATTGTTACCTTAAATGGTGAAGGTTTCTGTTGATGGAAACGTCATCAGCTGGAACTGGTGGCTATTATCTTGAGGTACAATGAACCAGACTGAGAAGATTTGGAGCATCTTCTTCCTAGTCTTTCTAAATGCCCCTTTGTTCATTTTCTGTTAGGGGATTTTTTTAAAAAAAGAACCACAAATAGAAGCTTTTAAAAAAATTTTATTTATTTTAATTGGAGGCTAATTACTTTATAATATTTTAGTGGGTTTTGCCGTACATTGACATGAATCAGCCATGGGTGTACATGTGTTCCCTATACTGAACCCCCCTCCCACCTCCCTCCTCATCCCATCCCTCAGGGTCATCCCAGTGCACCAGCCCTGAGCGCCCTGTCTCATGCATCGAACCTGGACTGGCGATCCATTTCACATGTGGTAATATACATGTTTCAATGCTATTCTCTCAAATCATCCCACCCTCGCCTTCTCCCGCAGAGTCCAAAAGTCTGTTCTTTACATCTGTGTCTCTTTCGCCATCTCGCATATAGGGTCATTGTTACCATCTTTCTAAATTCCATATATATGTGTTAATATACTGTATTGGTGTTTTTCTTTCTGACTTACTTCACTCTGTATAGTAGGCTCCAGTTTCATCCACCTCATTAGGACACGACTGAGTGACTTCACTTTCACTTTTCACTTTCATGCATTGGAGAGGGAAATGGCAACCCACTCATCTATGGGGTCGCACAGAGTCCGACACAACTGAAGCGACTTAGCAGCAACAGCAGCAGCAGCAGAAAATAGACGTTTTTGTTAAGGTTCTAGAAATAATAATTTTCAAACTCTTTGTAACTATTCAACTATTTATAACTATTCAATTTATTGTAACTCTTTGCATAGATTAAATGTTAGCAGCTTAGGCATAATTTTGGATTTATTTCCAAGTTCTGTAGTTGCTGTCTTATAAGAAGTTGAGATCATGTTTTTTAAAGGTCATATATGCTACCGTTAAACAAAATTCTGCTGAAGTCAAGACACTCCTTGGCACAGATCTTAGAGATGTGACCACCAGCAAGTTACTTGATCTTTTTGAACCTTAATTTTATTATCTGTGAAAAGGGGGTATTTCTATGCACCTGACAGGGCTTGTGTGAAGTTTGGACATTAAATATACAAGATACATAATAAAAGAGATATTTATTAAGTTCTCAATAGATAAAATCAGAGTAGGTACTCAAATGGGAGCTTTCATATTGTCACTATCATCATGTTTGATGTATAAATGAAGAGCAATGTTGTCTACCCTCTCAAGCAAGACTGCATGGGTTCAAATGTGGACTCCAGCACTTATCTAAGGTGACTTTGGGTGTGTCCCTTAATCTCTTTGTGCCTGAAAAAGGAGATAATAGCAATACTTGCCTCATAGAGTTGTTTTAAGATGCAATGAGTTGATACATACAAAGAACTTACTACTATGCCTGGGTCATGGGAAATACTTCCTATTTGTTAGCTATTATTTCTAGAAATTTGAGTCTCAAAGTTAAACGTGGAAATCTGTTTAAAGCAATTGTTTAAATAACAAAGACCTACTGTATAGCACGGGGAACTATATTCAATGTATTGTGATAACCTATAATGGAAAAGAATCTGATAAAGAACATCTGATATATTTTAAGTTGGCCAAAAAGTTCATTTGGATTTTTCTGTAAGACGTTACAGAGACACCTGAATTAATTACTTATTTGTTTGTTTGTTTTTGGTTGTGTGGGTCTTCGTTTCTGCATGCGGGCTTTTCTCTAGTTGCTGCGAGCAGGGGCTACTCTCTGGTTCAGTGCTTGGGCTTCCCATTGGCGTGGCTGCTTCTGTTGTGGAGCACAGGCCCTAGGGTGTGTGGGCTCAGTAGCTGTGGTTCCTGGCCTCTAGAGCCCAGGCTCCATAGTTGTGGTGCACGGGCTTAGTTGCTCTGTGACATGTGGAATCTTTCCGGGCCAGGGATTGAACCTGTGTCTCCTGCAGGTGGATTCTTTATCACTGAGTCACCAGGGAAGCCACCAAACAAACTTTCTGGCCAACCCAATGTATGTATAACTGTACCACGTTGCTGTATATTTGGAACTGACACAACATTGTAAATCAACAATACTCTGTTTTTTTTTAAAGCAACTGTTTTAAAGACAGTGGTTTAAAGACATCTTGATCCCCCCAAAGTTGGTTTGGGAATAAATACCCTATTGCTCCATTATTGTTAGGACAGTGCTAACTGAAAAATGTGTCTGCATTTTGCCTGTACTTTAGCCACGTCCTCTGTCTCACTGCAGGAAAGTCAGCAATGGCCTCTGCGAAGAAGGTAGCTGAGAAGCGGCATAACCCCGTGGAAAGCATCTGTAGAAAACTGCGAGCCATCCAAAAGAGAGAAGACGTTTCTGATCCCATCCGACAGATTACCAAATACCAGTCTAGCAGTTTTGACAGCCCACAGACTAACCCCAAGAAGGATTTTGAAGGGGTACTGAAGAAAATGATGGCTGCTCACCTCCGTCTGCCCGACACGCTCTTCTTGAGTCCTGAGAAAGATGGCAGCTTCGCTTCACAGTCTCAGATAGTGTCTCCAAGAACCCCGTCCGTTTCTCATCTCAGCTCTCCTGAGAATGCAACATGCTCGCTTATGCTCACAAGTTCTGAAAATATCTCAAGGCCAAGATCACAGAGCTCCCAAAATGACACATCTCTGATACCGCAGATCATGAAAAGGGAGCTCTTTGCTAATAAGGATTTGACTAACTATTGTAGTGGAAATGATTTTAGTACCTTAGCACTTGATTTTGATTCCCCCTCTGATCAGAGCTCTACTCCTCAGGATTCCGTGGTGAAAAAATTATCTCCAAATGAAGAGGGTAAATATTCTTCTTTTAATGTTTGTTCTTCCAATAAAGCAAGGATCTAAAATGAAGTATGAAACTTGATGGAAGCATCCATCTTTTCCCTTAAAATTTTCTTTCTCTCAACAAAAATCTTATATCTGAAACATCAGTATTTTCTATGCTTTCAAATATAAACCTGATAGAAATTCTAGACTATATTTTCAATCATAATCATTTTTTTCTACTGACCTGAAAACAAACTTTCTCCTGGGCAAATTAGAATGTCATGATAGAAATACATAGATATATGGGAGTTAAAATTCATATACTTCCAACCTGCCTTACTGAAAATTAACGTTTTAACATTTTTCCCTCTTTGTGTGTGAGAGAAACATTTAAGAAAGTGTAGCGCCAATAAGGTACACCAGGAAACAATGTAAATTCTGTAGGCCAAGTTCAATGAAATTTTGGACTGCTATTTAGGGAATTGCTTACAGAATTCCATGTATGATAGGCCCTAAAAAACAATGTAAAATGATACATTTTCTCTGTAGCTAGTGTTTACTTTCCCTCTGCTGTCTTTAAAATATTCCTATTTGTGGTAACACTATTTGCTTTTTCACAGAGTGCTTTTTTTTTTTTAAACAGGTAAAGATAGCTTTATTTTCCCCAATTGCATTATATTAACTGAAACCTATCCATTCTGGCGCATGAGTTTATTCAAACATATATTCTTCATAGGACTAAACTGTCTTAATCCATTGAGCACCTCATTATATATACCACTTCCTTCACAGTGCCAGAAATTGTAAGCAATATAACTAAAGTAATATCCAGAAGTAACAACTTTTTTACTACAAATATTTGCATACATTTCCTTGTATAAATGTTCAGTTGTCATCAAAAATGCAAAATTAATTTTATCTTTCACTGTTCCAGTCATGTAATGTCAGTCGTTATTAACCCATCAAAAAATTGCACAGTGGCAGTATCTTAGAGATGAAGGTACCAGTACTGGCAAGAATAGGGATAACGCACTGTAGCCCGTTCAACTTTCTCTATCGACTCTGCCAATGAAAAGTACCTACACGCATAACGGAAAGGAATCTCAATTTCGCCTTCTCTCTCACCTCACAGAGTGCTTTTAATATCACAGGACAATAAAGCTCAGTTCCCTCTTCGTCTTCTCTCTTTTTATTCCACCTTTGTAAAACTTGAAACATGAATAATCAAAGATGCTTCCAGACCACTTTTTTCTTGATCTATTCATGTTAAGTAGCCAGTATTGTGGGCTGCTCTTTATGTGAATATTTGAAACATACCATATGTAAAAAAGTATATGTTAGTCACTCAGTCAAATCTGACTCTTTGTTAAAATTAAAAAAAAAAAAGCAACTAAGCATGTTAGCACATAAAAGCATCTGGATTTGCAAACTTTTTCTTCTGATAGGGTGGAAACAAGGAACTGATGATGGTAAGGAAGATGTAACCGCTAGCAACAGCAGGACCTATGAAGAAGAGTTGCTTAGGAGTATTTTTAATATATGTGACTCCAAACGCAGAGGTTAGTTGAAAGTTTTCTGCTCAGATTTTCACTGATACTCATTCACTCGTACTTTCTGTTGTGAGAGAAAGGGAAATGGTTATGTGTGGTGCTCTGTGTATCTGTATGTACATATGGCAGGTGCAACCTAATTTGGGAGGGGCGATGGCTGTTTAGATGTTGGTTAATTTCTTTCTACCTGCTTTATATATTTTGCCAGAGTCCTGAATGATTTTACTGAGCTTATCATCAATTTTACCAGCTGCAGTCATTGACTGGAACTATTTACATCTCACAGGTGTTGCCTCACAATAAATACAGACTTCATATACATAAACCACTGTACAAATTTAGCTCCAATTTTTAAGTCAATTTTAGATTTTCACTTCTGTTTTTCTTAGAGACATGCTTTTTTTAAAATTTCCGCAAGTAATGTTTAGCATGTCAATGGTTCATGATCACTGTAACAAAATTAATAATATGGAGAAAAGAAAGGAAAAAAGAACTCATCAGTTATCTTATTTCCCTGAGTAACCACTGTTAATGATTCATTGCATAACCTGCTCCCACAAATTCCTTGGTCAATATGGTTTCCTTTCATTTGTATTAAAACTTTTTTATTATAGAAACTTTCAAACATATACCGAAGTGGAGAGGGTATTATGACCCTTCTATATATGTCATAGATAATGATGTCTCATTTTTCCTCCACTTTCCTCTGCTCCACTCTGGATTGTTCCTGTAGTTCAGTTGCTAAGTTGTGTCCGACTCTTTGTGACCCCATGGACTGTAGCCCGCCAGGATCTTCTGTCCTCCACTATCTCCCACTAAGTCTGGATTACTTTGAGGCAAGTCTAAGACATCATATTATTTCCTCTGTAAACATTTCAGTACATTCAAAAGATAAAGACTGATTTTAGATACAGCTATACAATGTCTTTTAAAATCTTTTATTTTTAACTTATATTATTGGGGTATAGCAATGGCACCCACTCCAGTACTCTTGCCTGGAAAATCCCATGGATGGAGGAGCCTGGTGGGCTGCAGTCCATGGGGCTGCTAAGAGTCGGACATGACTGAGCTACTTCACTTTCACTTTTCACTTTCATGCATTGGAGAAGGAAATGGCCACCCCACTTCAGTGTTCTTGCTTGGAGAATCCCAGGGACCAGGGAGCCTGGTGGGCTGCCGTCTATGGGGTTGCACAGAGTCAGACACGACTGAAGCAACTTAGCAGCAGCAGTAGCAGCATTGGGATATAATTGTTTACAATATTGTGTTCATTTCTGCTGTACAGCAAAGTGAGTCAGCTATATGTATACATAGATAACCTCCCTGTGGAGTCTCCCTCCCACCCCCCAATCCCACCTCTCTAGGTCCCTGCTGAGCTCCGAGCTGAGCTCGCGTGCTATACAAAACTTCCTGTCTATTTTACAATGTCATTTTTATGACCAAAAATGTAACATAATTTTTAAATATCAAATACCTTACCAACATTCAAGTTTTCTCATTTGTATGAGAAATTTATGTTTTCTTAAATAGTTTATTTGTTTAAATCAGTATCCAAGAAAGGGTTGTTCATTGTTATTGGTTATCTGGCTTATCCCTCTGTTCCTTTTTCATTCTTTTTGTATTTTAAGTTATTTGTTAATGAAACTGGCTCTTTCATCTCCTCATTTTCTCCAATCTGAATTTTAGTGATTGTGGGGCCATAGCAACACAACCTGTTTTTTGTCCTCTACATTTAGAGGCTTGATCAGGTAAATGTTTTATATCTTTTTTTTTTTTTTTTTTGGCAAAACTCTGTATAGATGGTGTATTTTTTTTTGGCTACATCAAGTGGCAGGCATGTGGGATCTTAGTTCCTTGACCAGGGATCAAACCCTCACCTCCTGCATTAGAAGCATGGAGTTTTAACCACTGGACTGCCAGAGGAGTCACAGTATGTGTAATTTTATCAAAAGACAAAACTATTTGAGAGTGAAGGCCTAGATTTATTCTTTCATTAGATGATGTGAAGGTTAGTAGTTTATCTTTCCTTCTTACTTTATCAACTGGACTATCTATAAAGAGAAACTCTATGCTGCTTATCAGTTTTATAAGGCTGTGGCTGAGTCTTGTTTCCCAAAGGAAAGGCCAGATAAAAGTTTGATGGTGTTTCTAATTGAAAATAAACTCCAGATACTGTGTCTCTTTACCCTGAAGTACATCAGTATGTATTTCCTACAAAGAAGAACATTTGCTTGTATAGCTGCAGAACAATTATCCAAATTAGGATATTTAACATTGATATGATACTGTTATCTAATTTAAATGTCTATATTCAAATTTTGTCTATTTCCCCAATAATATTATTTATAGCTTTTTTGTTTCCTGGTCCAGGATCAAATTCAGAGCCACACACTGTGTTTAGTTTTCACATCTCTTCAGTCTCCTTTTATCTGGAGTAATTCCTCAGATTCCTTGCCTTTTATGACTTTGAAATTTATGAAGACTATATGCCAGCTACTTTGTAGAATGTCTGATATTTCCTCTTGTTTATTCAGGCCGTACATTGTAGGCACACTACAGAAATGATGTTATGCTCTTCTCAGTACAATATACCAGGATTTTTAACTTTGATCCCTTGATTAGTGTGGTGTCTGCCAAATCTCCATCTTGTAAAGTTACTATTTTCCTTTGTAATGTCTGTACAAAATGAATCAGTTGATCTAAGAAAGCAATGGAATATTTTAAGCCAAAGTGAGGACTATAATCCAGGAACAGCCTTTCAGAAAACTCGGAGAACCATTCTGTGCTCCTGTAAAGTCAGAGCACATTTTTGAGACAGAAGGCTGTACATTAAATGGTGTACATATTATTAACGGTCTACACAATCTGGATCTAAGCATATAAGGTGAGTAGTGAGTCATGGTTTATCGTAGTTCCTTGTAAGAAGGAAGGTTATCTTTTTAGGTGTTGTCTTGTTGATGCTAGGATAATGTTGCTTTTTATGGTTGAGCAGGTATTTCTGCTGACGGGGATGTTTGGTTGATGCAAAATGCAGATACACAATGCATAGTAGAGGGGAGAGGGGAGGACAAAAAGCAGAGAAAATGTTTAGTGCTTAAGTTTTCCTTGACTAGCCTTAGCAGTTTCATCTGTGGCTCAAGTGGGGAATGATCTGCTTTAGGTGGCAGAATTCGTTTCTTGCTCTTATAGGACTGAAGACTTCAGAGTCTTGCTGCTGTCAGCTAGACAAGTTCTTGCTAGTTGCACCTCTAAATATAGGGAGGCCCTAATATGGCAGATTTGATTCTTCAAAGCCGGCAAGGTAGTGACTCCAGCAAGATAACAGTTTGCAAGTGATAGTAACTAAGACGTGCCAACTCTTTGGAGACTCCATGGACTATAACCCACCAGGCTCCTCTGTCCATGGCATTCTCCACCCAAGAATACTGGAGTGGGTTGCCAGTTCCTTCTCCAGGGGATCTTCCTGACCCAGGGATTGAACCCAGGTCTCCTGCATTGGTAGGCAGATTCTTTACCACTGAGTCACCAGGGGAGCCCTAGCAAGACAGGCACTGTAATCTCATGTAAGTTAATCACACAACCATATACATGTATATCCGGTCCCCTTTGCCATATTCTACCAGTTAGAAGCAAGTCCCAGGTCATGCCCACACTCCAGGGGAGGAGACTACACTAGGGTGTAAACATTAGGAAGCAAGGATCATAAAGAGGAAGCCTGGAATCTGTCCACCTCACTGCCACAGTATGGTTGCAAAAAATGGCTTAAGACTTGTTCTTTTGGTCATTATTTTCTCCTTAAGGTATATGCAATATATTCTCTAAGTGTATATGGGAATGTTTCCAGACTTGCTTTATAATCTGCTTTTTCTTACTTAATAATCTTGAGTACTTGTCTATGTCAATAATATATATTTTCTCTGTATATTGTTCTTTAGGGGGATGTAATGTACTATATTTAAACAATATGTCTCAATTGGGTATTTTTCTTTATTATGGAAAGCACAGAAATAACCATAATAAACCATAATGAACATTCTTATAGCAAAACATTTACCTGCACTCTTAATAATATTGTTAGGATGAATGGGACTTATTTATTCCTGGTAAGCCTCTCTGCGTGGACAGGATTTAAGGAATTGTTTCCTGGAAGAAAATAAGGAAACTCCATTAAAGGGAGATGGGAGATGCATTAGAAACAGAACCTACAGGGTGTGTGTGTGTGTGTGTGTGTGTGTGTGTGTGTGTGTGTATAAAATATATAAAGAGATGTATTATAAGGAACTGGGGCTTCCCTGATGGCTCAGTGGTAAAGATCCACCTACAATGCTGGAAACACAGGAGATGTGGGTTCAGTCATTGGGAAGATCCCCTAGAGAAGGAAATGGCAAAGCCACTCCTGTATTCTTTCCTGGAAAGTTCCATGGACAGAGAAGCATGGCGGGCTACAGTCCATGTGGTTGCAGAGTCGGACACGGCTGAGCGTGCAGGCACACACACACAATTAAAAAGGAACTCGCTCACGTGATTATGGAGGCAGACATGTTCGAAGAGCTGCAGGGTGAGAAAGCAAGCTGAAGATGGAGACCCAGAGAGCTTATGACGGTTTCCTTCCAGTCAGTGTCCAAAGGCCTGAGAGCCAGAAGAAGAGCTGATATTTCTGTTCAGTCCAAAGTTAGGAAAAAGGGTAAATCTTGGTTCCAACGCAGTCATGCAGGAAGAATTCTCTCTCATTTGGGGAAGGGTCTGCCTTTTTGTTCTATTCAGGCTCACTTGCATTAAGGGACAGCAGCCTGTGTTAATCTAGCAATTTAAATCTTAGTCTATTTCAAAAACACCCTCATAGAAACAACCAGAATCATGTTGACCAAATAACTGGGCACTCCATCTCCCAGTTACGTTGACACGTTAAAGAAACATCTCAGGAGATCTTTCTGGTTTTGAGGTATAAGATCAGATTTTAGAGCTTTAGTGAAGGAAAATGAAATATAGGGTATTTTTTTTGACTTTCTAGTTATGCAAACAGGAGTAAAAATTATCTTTCTAAATAACTATTAAAATTTTATTGCCATTTCTTTCTGTCACAACCTAATGATGTTTTCCATTAAATTAATGCATTCTTTAAAGTCATTCAGTTTCCTTTACAGCTCTCTTTTCCTAATTATGTACTAAGCTTATTCTTTCATTTTTTATTAAAATAAATTTTTTTTCAAATATTAGTGTCTCTACTTACCTCCTGGGGTAAGAATCTTCACCCTATCAAACTTCTACTTCCTTTTCCTTCCCGCTTTAAGTTGCTAGCCCAAGGCTGGCCTTAGTTAAGAGTAGAAAAGATGTCTTATGCTTGAGGAAGACTGGTGTGTCAATTACTAACACAGTTTGTATGACTTTAATTTCTGAATGTGATAGTAGGGCTGATTATATCTAAGAATGACTTTTCCACCCCTCCCTCTCCACTCCAAAGAGTCAAAGTACTTACTTGAGGGTGAAAATTCCACCTAGGGCCAAGGAAACCCTGCCTTCACTGAATGCTTTTTTAAAATATTTATTTATTTTAAAATATTTGTTTATTTACTTGGCTGTGTCAGGTCTTAGTTGTGACATGCAGGATCTTCCCTGTGGCTCGTGGGCTTCTCCAGTTGCGGTGCCAGGGCTCAGTAGTTGCTGTAGCTTGAGGGCTTAGTTGTCCCACAGCATGTGGGATCTTAATTCTCTGACCAGGAATTGAACCCGAGTCCCCTGCATTGGAAGGTGGATTCTTAACCACTGGATCACAAGTGAAAGTGAAGTCGCTCAGTCATGTTCAACTCTTTGCGACCCCATGGACACAAGGGAAGTCCCCACTAAATGCTTTTTAAGGAAAGAATGGGAGAGAAAAATAAAGTGGCATTTTGACCACTTCCCACAAGTGATTATTGATTACATCTGTGTGTATGTGTGTGCATGTGTGTGTGTGTGTGTGTACACGCGCGCGCACGCGCGTTCAGTTGCTTAGTCATGCCTGACTCTTTGTGACCCCATGGACTGTAGCCCATCAGGCTCCTCTGTCCGTGGGATTTTCCAGGCAAGAATACTAGAGAGGGTTGCCATTTCCTCCTCCAGGGATCTTCCCAACCAAGGGATCGAATTCTTGTCTCTTGTGTCTTGCATTGGCAGGCAGATTCTTTACTGCACCATCTGAGAAACCTATTGATTACATAAATCTTTCCTATTTAAATCTCACAACTCTTTGTAGTAGGCATCATTTCACAGATGAGGATGCTGAGGCTCAAAGAGACTGAGTGAGTTCCCCAGAGCCACACAGCTGATACAGTCCAGAGCCAAGATGGGACCCTAGTCGGTTAGACTCCAACCTAAGGCCAGTGCTTTTTCTACTTTATGACATCAACTCAGCAGGATTGCGAGGGTTATAAGGCACATTTCCAGGACCCAAGGGACTTGAACGAGTTAAGCACCTCACTTAAAACACATAATCTTTTGCCACCTTTAAAAACTAACTTGACTTTCTTCTTCCTAAGGTTTAGTCAGAATCACCAAAATAATAGATTATCTGAGACAGACAACTAGTCAAGGTTCTGAAGATGATGGCCTTGAGGAGCTATGGATCATGCTTGATCCTGAAAAGAGAGATGTACATGTGAACCTGGAAACCTTCCAGGCCACTGTGAAGGAATGGATGATGGCTCACTGCAGAAACAAATGGTAATCATAGTCCCAGCAGGATGTGTTTTCAGGTTCTGATTTAACAATGATTGCAATGAATGTTAATCACTGTTGTTGTTTTTTTTTTGCACTGATAGGAAATACTATCTGATAGTATCTTACTATTAATCCAAGAAATGAAAATCAAGAGAACATATTTTGTGCATCAGTTTAACAAAAGTTTAGAGGAATGACTCTATCCCATGTTGTCAGGGAGGGTGGAGAAATAGGCCTTCTCCTTGTTTATAATAGTGCAAGTTGGCACAGCTTTTCAATGGCAGTTTAAGAATGTATGGCTTCCCAGGTGGCTCAGTGGTAAAGAATCTACTGACAATGCAAGAGATGCAATTTGATCCCTAGGTTGGGAAGATATCCTGGAGGAAGACAATGGCAATCCACTCCAGTATTCTTACCTGAAAAATTTCATGGACAAGAGGAGGCTAGCGGGCTGCAGTCCATGGGGTTGCAAGAGAGATAGACAGGACCGAGAGACTGAGCACAGCATGAGCATCAGAGCCTTAGAAATACGCAATGTGGTCAAATTACGTAACTTCAGGAAAGACAACTAATTGTATACTCTAATGTATATGCAGAATGTCATTTATGATTATGATAAATGTAAGCAAACCAAATATTTAATAGTAGGTGGTTGGACAAATAAATGATAATACTTCCATACTAATTAGTCACTCAAAATTATAATTAAATAAATATTTGACAGGAGAAATATTCATATGTATTTATTTTAAATAATTGGCCCTAGATCTGTATATGTAGTACACTCCCATATTTGTTGAGAAATAAAAATATGCACAGGAGAAAGTGGGAAGGAATATATTCCAAAATGATTATCTTTGCATGAAGACCTTAGCTTCTTTGTCTTATTTTCTTATGAATTTTCTACTTTTCCTAAAATATTTAGGCTTGATTGTATAGTACAGATATCAATAATCCATGGGTAAAGTGGAGTGAGGGCAAAAGAGAAAATTTATTTTTATGACAAATATAAAGGAAAAGAAAAAGAACATGGGAGATATAAATATAAAAGAACAGAAACTCAGAAATGGTGATGGGTTTGGGTCTATTAATAGGAATAGTGAGAGCGAGGACTGAGATATTCTGCTCAGTCATCTTCTGAACATCTCATGTTGAAACACAATAGGGCGTAAGTACTAGTCTAGAGGCTTTTGTAGCTGCTCCGAAGAGATTATAAGTGTTTGGCAATTGCTAAGATTAGACAGCAAAACTGAAATCATAATACAAAGACTCTTGGAAAAGAAATGGTTGAAGTGTTAATATGTTAATTTGGGGATGTCCTGGGCAGAGGCCTGTGAATAGGGTTCTCCAAATTTTAGGAGCAATATGCTCCAAACTACAATTAGTTCAAGTTCAACTTGGTTTTTCATGAGAAAGAGAAAAGAGCACCTTCAGTATGCCCCAAATTATTAGCTGTTCATGCCTTTTCCTTCCTAATTCTCTAAGGCCCAACGTCTTGCTACCTCTACAAGTGTCCGCTTAGTCCTCCAAATCATGTCAGCTTCCTAATCCACTGAGACTCCTATTGCCTAATTATAGCTATGTACATCATCACCTAGTTACTAATGCATTCATATTCTTTTCTTTATGTTAGATTAAAGTTTATAGGAGGTAGAGACAATTTGTTTCTTTTCTAAGACTCTGTTTAAGAACAGTGTTGGGCTCCAAATTGTGGCCAAATGGACAGATGGTTTTAAAATTCAGAAAGACCAACATCAATAAGAAAATACAGAACACATCTGAAAAATTGGCTAAGCTTTGGTTTGACAAGGAATTCTAGCTCACTGGTTTTGTTTTTTGGCCATAGGGAAGGAGAGAATAGTGGATCAAGCAGCAGAATGGTTGACTCTGCTTTTGAACAGGACAGTATAAAATCATGTGAAGCAAGTATGTATGTGTTTCTTTGGGATTGTTCTGCCAGTTTGTTGTGGTTTGGAGAAATGGATTTTTTTTTTTTACAAAACTCTCTTGTGTGTGTTTCAGTTAAGATGGCCACAGATATAACAAATTCTTCATCATGGAACTTCAAGGGGTTGGGTGGAGACTTGCCTAAAGGAGTCTTGTAAGCATTCTTACTTGTAATGTTTTCTCAAGTGCCTCAGCTTTTCTTATGGATTTTCTTATTTCATAGATCTATGTATTTTATTTCTGGGCTTTCCTGCTGTCTCCAACAGTAAAGAATATGCCTACAATGCAGGAGTTTAGTTCAATTCGTTTCAGTCACTCAGTCGTGTCCGACCTTTTGTGACCCCATGGACTGCAGCATGCCAGGCTTCCCTGTCCGTCACCAACTCCCAGAACTTGCCCCAAATCATATCTATTGAGTTGGTGATGCCATCCAATCATCTCATCCTCTGTTGTCCCCTTTTCCTCCTGCCTTCAATCTTTCCCAGCAGTAGGGTCTTTTCCAGTGAGTCAGTTTTTTGCATCAGGTGGCCAAAGTATTGGAGCTTCAGCATTAGTCCTTCTAATGAATATTCGGGACTGATTTCCTTTAGGATGAACTGGTTTGGTCTCCTGGCAGTCCAAGGGACTCTCAAGAGTATTCTCCAACACCACAGTTCAAAAGCATCAATTCTTTGGCACCAGCCTTCTTTATGGTCCAACTCTCACATCCATACATGACTACTGGAAAAACCATAGTTTTGACTAGACAGACCTTTGTTGGCAAAGTAACATTGGCAAAGCAATGTAGGAGACCTGGGTTCAATCCCTGGGTCTGGAAGATCTCCTGGAGAAGGGAATGGCAACCCACTCCAGTATTCTTGCCTGGAGAATTCCAGGACAGAGGAGCCTGGTGGGCTATAGTTCATGAGATCTCAAAGAGTCAGACATGACTGAGTGACTAACACTTTCAACTTTTTCATGTATTTTATTTACAGTAAAGTCACTTAGCTCTGCTTGTGTGCATGTGTGGTAGGGCTAACATAATTTATTTTTAACTCTTAGCTATTATATCACAATTGCATTAGAAGTAGTTTCACTAGGAACACAAATTGTGAAAGATTATGAAGTGTCACATAAATGAACATTTTCTCACTCATGAAAACTTAATCCTTCTTTGACTTTATGTGTTTTCCACACACGACAAGTTCCATCTTACGTAGAGTTATGATGTTGACCTTAAGCTCTTTGAGGGGTTGCTTTTTGTGTTTTTAGTTGGAGTGTAATTGCTTTAATGTTGTATTAGTTTCTATTGTACAATGAAGTGAATCAGCTATATGTATACCTATATCCGTCTCTCTTGGATGTCCCTCTCATCCCACCCATCTAGGTCATTTTAGAGCACCAAGCTGAGCTCCCTCTGCTTTATAGCAAGTTCCCACTAGCTAGCTGGAAATGGAACAACAGACTGGTTCCAAATAGGAAAAGGAGTACGTCAAGGCTGTATATTGTCACCCTGCTTATTTAACTGCTATGCAGAGTACATCATGAGAAACGCTGGACTGGAAGAAACACAAGCTGGAATCAAGATTGCGGGGAGAAATATCAAGAACCTCAGATATGCAGATGACACCACCCTTATGGCAGAAAGTGAAGAGGAGCTAAAAAGCCTCTTGATGAAAGTGAAAGAGGAGAGCAAAAAAGTTGGCTTAAAGCTCAACATTCCGAAAACGAAGATCATGGCATCTGGTCCCATCACTTCATGGGAAATAGATGGGGAAACAGTGGAAACGGTGTCAGAGTTTATTTTGGGGGGCTCCAAAATCACTGCAGATGGTGACTGCAGCCATGAAATTAAAAGACGCTTACTCCTTGGAAGGAAAGTTGTGACCAACCTAGATAGTATATTCAAAAGCAGAAACATTTACTTCGCCGACTAAGGTCCGTCTAGTCAAGGCTATGGTTTTTCCTGTGGTCATGTATGGATGTGAGAGTTGGACTGTGAAGAAGGCTGAGCGCCGAAGAATTGATGCTTTTGAACTGTGGTGTTGGAGAAGACTCTTGAGAGTCCCTTGGACTTCAAGGAGATCCAACCAGTCCATTCTGAAGGAGATCAACCCTGGGATTTCTTTGGAAGGAATGATGCTAAAGCTGAAGCTCCAGTACTTTGGCCACCTCATGTGAAGAGTTGACTCATTGGAAAAGACCCTGATGCTGGGAGGGATTGGGGGCAGGACGAGAAGGGGACGACCGAGGATGAGATGGCTGGATGGCATCACGGACTCGATGGACTTGAGTCTGAGTGAACTCCGGGAGATGGTGATGGACAGGGAGGCCTGGCGTGCTGCAATTCATGGGGTCGCAAAGAATTGGACACGACTGAGCAACTGAACTGAACTGAACTAGCTAGTATTTTACACGTGGTAGTGTATATATGTCAATCCTTATTACTTCTTCAATAGATACTTTTAGATATTAATGAGAAAAGCTGTTTTCTGCTACACATGAGTTTAGATATTAAGGAGAAGTGACTCTGTTCTTTATTTTTATTTTGAAAAAAAATTTTTGGCTGAGCCAACATGTGGCTTGTGGGATCTTAGTTCCCCGACCAGGGACTGAGCCCAAGTCTCTGCTTTGGAAGCTCAGAATTGAAGCACTGGACCTGTCCTTCCTTATTTTATCTTTGCCACTTCAGGTTTATCTGTGCAAAAAATGTGGACTAGGAACCATGTGGCCAACCTGTGCTAAACTCTAGGAAAAGATGGCAAAGAAGAGGAGGCCTGGGACTCCTTGAAAAACACAGTTCAGACTCTCAAAGGGTTTAGGATCAAATGTCAGGGCAAGTGTGACAGCTATAAATGTTAACAAGCTGTAGAAAATACTAGGAACAATGAATACTAAATTGTGAGCTAAAGGCTACAATAATAAAACTCTACGAATTGTTTCCTAGTTAAATGCCTGTGGAAACCGGCCAAGATTTCTGATTGAAAGAATCCAGTGTCAATTTATTTCAGGATTTTCCATAACCCAGGCAGAAGTAGGAACTCTTCAGTGTAGATAGAGACAGAAGTTGGGAGCAAAGTGAAGAGGAAGAAACGAAAGCTGTAAAAGTTGATTTCACAAGTGGCGGATGCTAAATATCCGGCAATTTTGGAAAAATCTTTGGTGTTGTTGTAATAAGTGCTTGAATAAATACGGTGTATGTGAACTATGTTTATGAGGATGAATGAAAATAAAGCAGGAAATCTTCTTTATTTATTTTTGGTGGTGCTGGATCTTCATCGCTGCATGTGGGTTTTTTCTAGTTGTGGCAGTTGGAGGCTATTCTTTGTTGCGGTGCACGGGAGTCTCACTGTGGTGGTTTCTTTTTTTCACACAGCAAAGGCTCTGGGCAAGTAGGCTTCAGTAGTTACAGCATAAGAACTCAGTAAGTTGTGGCACGCGAGGCCTAGACTTGGAGGGCTTTGGCAGTGGTGGCCTACAAGGCTTAGTTGCTCCGCAGCACATGGAATCTTCCCAGACCAGGTATTGAACCTGTGTCCCCTACATTGACAGACGGATTTGTAACTACTGCACCAACAGGGAAGTCCTCACAGGAATATTTAAGCTTGTTTGGGCTTAACCATAAGCCTTACTTTGACTGGAAGGGATTAGTGATGTTGAAGTTTATGCTCATTCATCCTTTTACCCACAGAGAGATACCTGATTTGATTACCTATATAGCAGACCTGCATTTCAACAAGCAGAAATTGGAAGACGAAAATAATAAATTGAAATTGGCATTAGAAAACTTGGAAGAAGCAAACAGAGAGTTATCAGAGGACTGTACTGAACTGCGCCTTCGGGTAAAAAGGTGAGCCATGGTGTGGGTACTGTGTGCTAGGAATTTTCAGTTCCATTTTTAAAAAATAAATTTGTTTTTTTGATTGATATACAAGTCACAAAGCAGAAGAGTCACCCTGTTGAGGTATACAATTAGTTTAGTGTTTTTTAGTATATTCACAAGATTATTCACATGATCTAATTCCAGTTCAGTTCAGTTCAGTCGCTCAGTTGTGTCCGACTCTTTGCAACCCCATGAATCGCAGCATGCCAGGCCTCCCTGTTCATCACCATCTCCCGGAGTTCACTCAGACTCAGGCCCATTGAGTCCGTGATGCCATCCAGCCATCTCATCTTCGGTCGTCCCCTTCTCCTCCTGCCCCAATCCCTCCCAGCATCAGAGTCTTTTCCAATGAATCAACTCTTCTCATGAGGTGGCCAAAGTACTGGAGTTTCAACTTTAGCATCATTCCTTCCAAAGAAATCCCAGGGTTGATCTCCTTCAGAATGGACTGGTTGGATCTCCTTGCAGTCCAAGGGACTCTCAAGAGTCTTCTCCAACACCACAGTTCAAAAGCATCAATTCTTCGGCACTCAGCCTTCTTCATAGTCCAACTGTCACATCCATACACGACCACAGGAAAAACCATAGCCTTGACTAGACGGACTTTAGTCAGCAAAGTAATGTCTCTGCTTTTGAATATGCTATCTAGGTTGGTCATAACTTTTCTTCCAAGGAGTAAGCGTCTTTTAATTTCATGGCTGCAATCACCATCTGCAGTGATTTTGGAGCCCCCAGAAATAAAGTCTGACACCGTTTCCACTGTTTCCCCATCTATTTCCCATGAAGTGATGGGACCGGATGCCATTATCTTCGTTTTCGGAACGTTGAGCTTTAGGCCAACTTTTTTGCTCTCCTCTTTCACTTTCATCAAGAGGCTTTTTAGTTCCTCTTCACTTTCTGCCATAAGGGTGGTGTCATCTGCATATCTGAGGTTCTTGATATTTCTCCCGGCAATCTTGATTCCAGCTTGTGTTTCTTCCAGTCCAGCATTTCTCATGATGTACTCTGCATATAAGTTAAATAAGCAGGGTGACAATATACAGCCTTGACATACTCCTTTTCCTATTTGGAACCAGTCTGTTGTTTCATGTCCAGTTTTAACTGTTGCTTCCTGACCTGCATACAGGTTTCTCAAGAGGCAGGTCAGGTGGTCTGGTATTCCCATCTCTTTCAGAATTTTCCACAGTTTATTGTGATGCACACAGTCAAAGGCTTTGGCATAGTCAATAAAGCAGAAATAGATGTTTTTCTGGAACTCTCTTGCTTTCTCCATGATCCAGCGGATGTTGGAAATTTGATCTCTGGTTCCTCTGCCTTTTCTAAAACCAGCTTGACCGTCAGGGAGTTCATGGTTCATGTATTGTTGAAGCCTGGCTTGGAGAATTTGAGCATTGCTTTACTAGCATATGAGATGAGTGCAATTGTGTGGTAGTTTGAGCATTCTTTGGCATTGCCTTTCTTTGGAATTGGAATGAAAACTGACCTTTTCCAGTCCCGTGGCCACTGCTGACTTTTCCAAATGTGCTGGCATATTAAGTGCAGCACTTTCACAGCATCATCTTTCAGGATTTGAAACAGCTCAATTGGAATTCCATCACCTCCACTAGCTTTGTTCGTAGTGATGCTTTCTAAGGCCTACTTGACTTCACATTCCAAGATGTCTGGTTCTAGATTAGTGATCACATCATCATGACTATCTGGGTCGTGAAGCTCTCTTTTGTACAGTTCTTCTGTGTATTCTTGCCACCTCTTCTTAATATCTTCTGCTTCTGTTAGGTCCATACCATTTCTGTCCTTTATCGAGCCCATCTTTGCATGAAATGTTCCCTTGGTATCTCTAATTTTCTTGAAGAGATCTCTAGTCTTTCCCAATCTGTTGTTTTCCTCTATTTCTTTGCATTGATTGCTGAAGAAGGCTTTCTTATCTCTTCTTGCTATTCTTTGGAACTCTGCATTTAAATGCCTATATCTTTCCTTTTCTCCTTTGCTTTTTGCCTCTCTTCTCTTCACAGCTATTTGTAAGGCCTCCCCAGACAGCCATTTTGCTTTTTTGCATTTCTTTTCCATGGGGATGGTCTTGATCCCTGTCTCCTGCACAATGTCACGAACTTCATTCCATAGTTCATCAGGCACTCTATCAGATCTAGGCCCTTAAATCTATTTCTCACTTCCACTGTATAATCATAAGGGACTTGATTTAGGTCATACCTGAATGGTCTAGTGGTTTTCCCTACTTTCTTCAATTTAAGTCTGAATTTGGTAATAAGGAGTTCATGATCTGAGCCACAGTCAGCCCCTGGTCTTGTTTTTGTTGACTGTATAGAGCTTCTCCATCTTTGGCTGCATAGAATATAATCAGTCTGATTTTGGTGTTGACCATCTGGTGATGTCCATGTGTAGAGTCTTCTCTTGTGTTGTTGGAAGAGGGTGTTTGCTATGACCAGTGCATTTTCTTGGCAAAACTCTATTAGTCTTTGCCCTGCTTCATTCCGCATTCCAAGGCCAAATTTGCCTGTTACTCCATGTGTTTCTTGACTTCCTACTTTTGCATTCCAGTCCCCTATAATTCCAGTTATTCACAAGTATATCCACATGATATATTCACATGATATCAGGTATATTCACGTGATCAAGACATTTTCATCACTCCAAAAAGAAATCCCATACTGATTAACAGTAGTGATTAACACTCCCCATGTCCTCCCCTCTCAGACCCTGGCAACCTCTAATCTACTTTGTATCTCTATGGATTTGTCTATTCTGAACATTTTCATATTCATGTAGTCATACAGCATGTGACTTTTGTGTCTGGTTTCTTTCATTTAGAATCACATTTTCAAAGTTCATCCATGTTGAAGCATATATTGCTATTTCATTCTTTTTTATGACTGAATAATATTCCATCGTATAAATATACCTTAGTTTGGACATTTGGGTTAGCACCACTTTTCGGCACTTAAAAAAGCTGCTGTTATGAACATTTGTGTGCAAGTTTTTATGGGGTCATGTGTTTTCTGTTTTCATGGTTATATATCTAGGAGTAAAGTTGCTATACTTTTTAAGACCTATACTTTGGTCTTCCCTGATAGTTCAGTTGGTAAAGAATCCACCTGCAATGTAGGAGACGCTGTTTCGATCCCTGGGTCAGGAAGATCTGCTGGAGAAGTGATAGGCTATCCACTCCAGTATTCTTGGGCTTCCCTTGTGGCTCAGCTGGTAAAGAATCTGCCTGTAATACAGGAGACCTGGGTTCGATCCTTGGGCTGGAAAGGTTCCCTGGAGAAGGGAAAGGCTATCCACTCCAGTATTCTGGCCTGGAGAATTCCATGGACTGTATAGTCCATGGGGGCACAAAGAGTTGGACATGACTGAGTGACTTTCACTTACAACCTCTACTTCAGGGCTACCCAGGCAGCACTGATTGCAAAGAAGTTACCTGCCAGTGCAGGAGACACAAGAGACACAGGTTCAGTTCCTGGGTCTGGAAGATGCCCTGGAAAAGGAAATGGTCACCCACTCCAGCATTCTTGCCTGGAGAATCTCATGGACAGAGGAGCCTGGCGGGGTGCAGCCCACAGGGTCACAGAGTCAGACACGACTGAAGCAACTCAGCATGCACGCATGCAACTTATACTTTGCATTTTGAGGAACTGCCACACTTTTCCAAAGTGACTTTGGAAAACAGCTTTGTTTTCCCACCAGTAAAGCAACTTTACTTTCCCATCAGCAACGTTCGTTAGTTCTTTTCTAGCAATGATGTTCTCTATGTCCTTCAAGTCTCTCTGTAAGACCAATATGCATACAGATCAAGTGTAAATCTATCCCAACATTCAGTGGTTCACTAGAACTCTTACTCTATGCAAAGTTCCATGCTAAGTATTATGAGAGATTCATTGATGAGTCAAGTTTAAAATGTGCCGTCAGTTTACCTTGTGGCCACAAGACCCTGATGCTGGGAAAGATTGAAGGCAGAAGGAGAAGAGGGCAACAGAGGATGAGATGGTTGGATAGCATCACCAATTCAATGGACATGAACGTGGGCAAATTCTGGGAGATGGTGAGGGACATGGAAGGCTGGGGTGCTGCAGTCCATGCGGTGCAAAGAGTCAGACATGATTTGGAGACTGAACAGCAACAGGGTACCTGTAGCCTAGAAGGATGATAAGAACATTCATTACCTTAGCTTAAGGTAGAAAGGGATACTGGACCTTAAGGATGTAATAGATCAAGTGCAGACTCTGGTAAAATAGATAAAGTGGGACATGCTCAAGCATCAGAAAACAAGCAACCTGGTTCTAAAAAAGTCTGTGTGTACAGGTGTCATCAGTTCAGTTCAGTCGCTCAGTCGTGTCCGACTCTTTGCGACCCCATGAATTGCAGCACACCAGGCCTTCCTGTCCATCACCAACTCCCAGAGTTCACTCAAACTCATGTCCATTGAGTCGATGATGCCATCCAGCCATCTCATCCTCTGTCATCCCCTTTTCTTCCTGCCCCCAATCCCTCCCGGCATCAGAGTCTTTTCCAATGAGTCAGCTCTTCGCATGAGGTGGCCAAAGTACTGGAGTTTCAGCTTTAGCATCAGTCCTTCCAAAGAACACCCAGGACTGAGCTCCTTTAGAATGGACTGGTTGGATCTCCTTGCAGTCCAAGGGACTCTCAAGAGTCTTCTCCAACACCACAGTTCAAAAGCATCAATTTTTCAACACTCAGCTTTCTTCACAGTCCAACTCTTACATCCATACATGACCACTGGAAAAACCATAGCCTTGACTAGACGGACCTTTGTTGGCAAAGTAATGTCTCTGCTTTTGAATATGCTGTCTAGGTTGGTCATAACTTTTCTTCCAAGGAGTAAGCGTCTTTTAATTTCATGGCTGCAATCACCATCTGCAGTGATTTTGCAGCCTCCCAACATAAAGTCTGACACTGTTTCCCCGTCTATTTCCCATGAAGTGATGGGACCAGATGCCATGATCTTTGTTTTCTGAGTGTTGAGCTTTAAGCCAACTTTTTCACTCTCCTCCTTCACTTTCATCAAGAGCCTCTTTAGTTCCTCTTCACTTTCTGCCATAAGGGTGGTGTCATCTGCATATCTGAGGTTCTTGATATTTCTCCCCGCAATCTTGATTCCAGCTTGTGCTTCATCCAGCCCAGCATTTCTCATAACGTACTCTGCATAGAAGTTAAATAAACAGGGTGGCAATATACAGCCTTGACATACTCCTTCCCCTATTTGGAACGAGTCTGTTGTTCCATGTCCAGTTCTAACTGTTGCTTCCTGACCTGCATACAGGTTTCTCAAGAGGCAGGTTAGGTGGTCTGGTATTCCCATCTCTTTCAGAATTTTCCACAGTTTATTGTGATGCACACAGTCAAAGGCTTTGGCATAGTCAATAAAGCAGAAATAGATGTTTTTCTGGAACTCTCTTGCTTTTTCCATGATCCAGCAGATGTTGGCAATTTGATCTCTGATTCCTCTGCCATTTTTAAAACCAGCTTGAACATCAGGGAGTTCACGGTTCATGTATTGCTGAAGCCTGGCTTGGAGAACTTTGAGCATTACTTGACTAGCATGTGAGATGAGTGAAGACTCTACACATGGACATCACCAGATGGTCAATACCAAAATCAGATTGATTATATTCTTTGCAGCCAAAGATGGAGAAGCTCTATACAGTCAGCAAAAATAAGACCGGGAGCTGACTGTGGCTCAGATCATGAACTTCTTATTGCCAAAATCAGACTTAAATTGAAGAAAGTAGGGAAAACCACTAGACCATTCAGGTATGACCTAAATCAAATCCCTTATGATTATACAGTGGAAGTGAGAAGTAGATTTAAGGGACTAGATCTGATAGATAGAGTGCCTAATGAACTGTGGACGGGGTATGTGACGTTGTACAGGAGGCAGGGATCAAGACCATCCCCATGAAAAGAAATGCAAAAAAGTAAAATGGCTGTCTGAGGAGGACTTTCAAATACCTGTGAAAAGAAGAGAAGTGAAAAGCAAAGGAGAAAAGGAAAGATATAAGCATTTGAATGCAGAGTTCCAAAGAATAGCAAGGAGAGATAAGAAAGCCTTCCTCTGTGATCAATGCAAAGAAATAGAGGAAAACAACAGAATGGGAAAGACTAGAGATCTCTTCATGAAAATTAGAGATACCAAGGGAACATTTCATGCAAAGATGGGCTCAATAAAGGACAGAAATGGTATGGATCTAACAGAAGCAGAAGATATTAAGAAGAGGTGGCAAGAATATACAGAAGAACTGTACAAAAAAGAGCTTTACGGCCCAGATAATCACAATGGTATGATCACTAATCTAGAGCCAGCCATCCTGGAATGTGAAGTCAAGTGGGCCTTAGAAAGCATCACTATGAACAAAGCTAGTGGAGGTGATGGAATTCCAGTTGAGCTGTTTCAAATCCTGAAAGATGATGCTGTGAAAGTGCTTCACTCAATATGCCAGCAAATTTGGAAATCTCAGCAGTGGCCACAGGACTGGAAAAGGTCAGTTTTCATTCCAATTCCGAAGAAAGGCAATGCCAAAGAATGCTCAAACTACCACACAGGTGTCATAGATGCTAAAATTCTGAACAGAAAAGTTCTCACTTAACTTGAAAACACAGAAAAGCATTCTGACCATGAACTGCTACCCTCACAACTTTTGACCATACTCCAAATCAATCTATAAAATTAAATATATATGTATATATGTTTATTTGGTTACACCAAGTCTTCATTGCAGAATGTGGGATCTTTAGTTGCAGCATGTGGGATCTGGTTCCCTGACCAGGGATCAAACCCAGGCCACCTGCATTGGGAGTGCAGAATTTTAGCTATTGGACCATCAGGGAAGTCCCCCAATCTATAACATTAAAAGAAACGCTAACCTCAAGCTCTCTCCATTCCATTGTTGGCTTATGTATTTGGAATATAATAACTCAAAGTTTCTTTAAAAAGAAAACAAGCTATGCTTTGAGTGAATGTGTGATGGTATATAATAACTGTTTGTATAATTATATTAATTGATATTATGTCTTAGTAGTAGAAGGAAAGAACTGTGTGATTTAGCCAGTGATGGATTTCAAAGGGAGTATGCTAGTCCTTGGCTTCAGGAATATGTTTGTTTCTTTCCACCCTTTATCTCCCAGTGTACTCTACCCGAGTCCCTTCCCTTTCTAAGGACTGTGGAAGATCTTGAGTAAATTTTTTTTTTTTTTTTTTTTTTACTATTGTTGGCATCTGGTTTGAATTTTCAGTGGTTTTCAACTTGGAGCTTAAAAACAGTCTGTGGCTTTAGTTAGTATCTTTGACGGTTATGTTTGAGGTTTTGCTTACTGCCTTCTTTCCCCACCCCCACAGTGCCCACCAGGCTATTATGAGAACAAACCTGTTAAAAGAAGAACTGGAGGAACTGAAAATTAGTATGAATGCTTCAGAAGAGCAGAAGACCATGATTGTAGCCCAGAACAAACAATTAGTAAGTCATCCAAGTACTTTGGAATTGGCAGATCATTTATTTAACTGAAATCCAAGATGGTTTATGTGGAGGCAAAGATCAGAAATAAGTAGGCTGATGAATGAATTGGTAACCCCTTAGAAAAGTAAAGGCAAGTAGGATAGAAAAAAAAACTGTTTTCAGCCAGGATTAAAATTCTTTACAAATGTTACATTTGCAATGGTTTGTGAAGATCTAGAATGCCTTCTGAAGTTAACAGGTGGATTTATAAATATCTGACACTGAAAGTCACATCTTCCAAAAAAAAAAAAAAATCTGTGTGTCAAACTTTCACCTTTTTCTCTGGTTTTTAAAAACATTCATTTTTTTCAGCATGTACAGATTATTAATTAGCTCCATTAATCAGTCCTTAACACTAAATATGCCCAGGCTTGTAATTTGGGGAGCAAAACATTATTTAGACTAAGTTTCAACTACCAGAGAAGTAATTATTTTCATGGAGACTGTTAAACTATTCTTTGGAGCTTCAGTAATAATCTTCAAAGTCCCTCTAGCATTATTTGAGCATTACTAACCATGGTCGGACGTAGGGGGACGGTCAGCTGAAAGTCATTCAGACTGATTTATTTTTAGGTCTGTAAGGTATCAGGAAACTTGAATTTCAGGCCTGGGTCTTTCACTCATGACCTCCTACAAGCAACACAGTTTAGCTTAGCTTTTGCCTCAACAATAAAATGTGGAGACTGCACTCACTAAGTATCAGGTGACTCTGCAAGTCTCTATGAATACATTACAGCAAGGACTCAGTCTGCGACCACTAAGGAGCTTCTATGTGGAAGTCATGTGGAGCAGTGACCAAGAGCCCACCCTTGGGAGTCAGGCTGAGAACATGCAAGCCCCGTTTCTGAGGGCTGTGTAACTTTAGGCAAACCACATAACCTTTTTTTTGTTTCTCATCTTTCCTTCTCTGTCATGGGTAGATTGAGTCAAGGAGGAGAGTGACTTCTCACTGATACCAAGAAACTGGAAGCCAAAGGCTTAACCCCATATTGAGAATATTTTCCGACTAGGCTTGTGTGCAGTATGTCAGTGCTATATTTAAGGTTGATGAAAAAATGTTGATAACTCTGGAAGTAAATATTTGTTATTTTCATAAGCTTCTCAAATACTTTAAAATTATGTTTCTCTTAATAAATCAGGAGACAGAAAACCGGGCTCTGATTCTTAAGATTCGGATTCTCCAAGAAGAGGTATGTTGAAATTGTTAAACAGATTATACAGATAAATATGGAAATCATATAATCATGGGTCCTGACCCTGGGTTCATATGAAATTCAAATCATATGAATTTCAGGCTCCTGTGGGCAAAATACTAGGTTGCTTTGTCAAATGACAAGTGAGGAAGAGTAGACAGAATTTTCCTGTTTGGACAGAAGTATATTACCTTTGTAATTCTCCATGAGGAAATAGGATTTAAGAAAATCAGACTTAAGATGAAATGAAATTAACCCATCTAAACAGTATACAAATCAAGAAGGAAAGTGTAGACATTATTTAATAATTTTCCAATATTATTCCACAAAACTAGATGGCAAAGGTCGTTGATTCTAAGACCTAGATCTTAAATTCTTTGACAGTCTGACCTTGGAAAGGCCATTTATCTTCTGAGGGATTAATAATACCTATTCCCTACAGTTACTTCAAAGGTTAAGATAATCATGTGAAGCCGTTTTGTTAACCATGATATACCTTATATATGTTAGTAAATATTAGTAAAATCTTAGAAAACTTTTATGCAATATATATTTTTAAGCAACAAAATTACATCATTGGAAGAACAGGTAGAAAAGCTATTAGTAAGTTACTATTTTGAAGAAAAATTCCCTATAGATACCTTTTGAATGTCAATCATTATGTTTAGTTTTTTGGTTGTGCTTTATATAAGTTTATTAGAGTTATTTATTAAGCTGCAATGAATGATCTGAAGAGTTATCCAATTCATGGCCTAAGTGGACATTCATAATGGATTGCAAAGGAAGAGCTAAAGATTGGAAAGAAATTTTGTATTTTATTTAGATATATTATAGCTGCCAGGCCAGGTTTCCATGAAACTAGTGCTTTTGAAGTAAGTTCCCAATGTAAGATATTTTTCTTCTCATATTTAAGATGATTGACTACCATTAAAGAATTATAGTATACCAATTTAGAATTGAGATAGAAGGAAGGAGACTTAGAACTCTTCTTCATGAGATGGCATTACAATGATTGACTTGTGTAGAAAAGGCATATAGATGTCACTGTTTGCTTTCAGTTCAGTTCAGTCGCTCAGCCGTGTCCGACTCTTTGCGACCCCATGAATCGCAGCACGCCAGGCCTCCCTGTCCATCACCAACTCCTGGAGTTCACTCAGACTCACATCCATCGAGTCCGTGATGCCATCCAGCCATCTCATCCTCTGTCGTCCCCTTCTCCTCCTGCCCCCAATGCCTCCCAGCATCAGGGTCTTTTCCAATGAGTCAACTCTTCGCATGAAGTGGCCAAAGTACTGGAGTTTCAGCTTTAGCATCATTCCTTCCAAAGAAATCCCAGGGTTGATCTCCTTTAGAATGGACTGGTTGGATCTCCTTGCAGTCCAAGGGACTCTCAAGAGTCTGCTCCAACACCACAGTTCAAAAGCGTCAATTCTTCGGTGCTCAACCTTCATTACAGTCCAACTCTTACATCCATACACAACCACAGGAAAAACCATAGCCTTGACTCGACGGACCTTAGTTGGCAGAGTAATGTCTCTGCTTTTGAATATGCTATCTAGGTTGGTCATAACTTTTCTTCCAAAGAGTAAGCGTCCTTTAATTTCATGGCTGCAGTTACTATCGGAGGTGAAAATCTGAGGCATTGTGAAGAGCACAATGGCTTGGGTAATTATTTGATGGAGAGCTTAGTCACTCAGTCGTATCCTACTCTTTGCAAACCTATGGACTATAGCCCACCTGGCTCCTCTGTCCATGGGATTTTTCAGGTGAGAATACTGGAGTAGTTTGCCATTTCCTCCTCCAGGGGATCTTCCTGACCCAGGGATCAAGCCCACATCTCCTGTGTGTTCTGCATTTGCAGGTGAATTCTTTACTCACTGGGCCATTGGGGAAGCCAAGTATTCACTTACATTTATTTACTTCTTATACCCACAATCACTGGGAGATAGACCCCACTCCAGTACTCTTGCCTGGAAAATCCCATGGACAGAGGAGCCTGGTGGGCTGCGGTCCATGGGGTCGTGAAGAGTCGGACACGACTGAAGTGACTTAGCAGCAGCAGCAGACTGTATTCTAAGTGAATATGGACTTAAGCAAAATAGCCTGTGTGAAACTAGCATGTTAGATGAGATTAGTGCCACCAAGAGAAGAACAGAAAACGGCGATTTAAACTAGGGTGGTTAGGGGACTTCCCTGGTGGTCCATTGTTTAAGACGCCACCTTTCAATGCAGGGGATGTGGGTTTGATGCCTGGTCTTAGAGCTAAAATTCCACCTGCCTTGTGGTCAAAAACACAAAAATAAAGGTTTATTTTATAAACTCTAGTTTATTGGGTGGTTAGGAAAAGTAGAACTGTGAAGTTAATTTTTGGTTAAAAACTATGAGGCTCATCTCAAAGAGCACCCATGGCAGAGGAGATAGCAAGTCCAAAGTCCTCAGGCTGTAGCCTGCCCACCATTTTTAAGGGATAACAAGATCAGTGTGGCTGGAGCAGAGGGAACAAGTACCACAAGGTGCTACAGAGAGTTGTGGGGACCTGGACCCCCAGGATCTTATAAAGGCATTGTTTGGACTCTGGTTGTTTATGCTGAGTGAGATGGGAGCTGCTGAACAGTTTTGAGCAGAGGAGTAACATCATATAATTTCAGTTTTACCAAGATTTTTCTGGCTCCTGGCTTTAGAATCAACTGTGGGTCGAGGGAAGATGTGAGGAGACCGATTAGGAGGCTCTTGTTTTAATATTAAAGCAGGCGAAAGTCAGTGAAGGCTTAGACTGAAGCAGGAATAAAGGTAGTGGATAAAGTACTCAGGTCAGCAAATGCTTTATAATATTCCCAAATATTTATTATATATCCAAGTAATGTGGAAAATTCACTTCTAATAGTTTCTATTAGGGAGTCCCTTGGACTGCACGGAGATCCAACCAGTCCATCCTAAAGGAAATCAGTCCTGAATATTGATTGGAAGGACTGATGCTGAAGCTGAAACTCCAATACTATGGCCACCTGATGCAAAGAACTGACTCGCTTGAAAAGACCCTGCTGCTGGGAAAGATTGAAGGCAGTAGGAGAAGGGGACAGCAGAGGATGAGATGGTTGGATGGCATCACCAACTCAATGGACATGAGTTTGAGTAAACTTCAGGAGTTGGTGATGGACAGGGAGGCCTGGCGTGCTGCAGTCCATGGGGTCGCAAAGAGTTGGACATGACTGAGCGACTGAACTGAACTGAATAGTTTCTAATGTCTCAGTGAAATACAGAGCAAAGTCATTGGCTGAGAGTGAGGATGTTGGAGGAGGTATTGGAAGTTCAAGGAGAGAGAAAGAATGAAATAGGCCAGGAATTGGCAAACTTTTTGTAGGACATGATAGTAAATATTTTTAAGCTTGCCTGGCTAGAAGGACTTTGTCACAACCACTTACTTCTGCCATTGCAAGGTGAAGGTGGCTAAGGACAATCTGAAAACAACAGGCTCAGTTGTGTCTTAATAAAGCTTTATTTATAAAACCAAGTAGTCAGAGGTGGTCTCTGAGAATGGATAAGGGCAGTTGGTACAGTTTGCAAATCCTTGCTTTAGACAAATGACCATTTGAATAGGTATGATATAATCACCAGAAAACCTTGAGATTAAAGCTTACAAATTTAATATGTGACCTATTGGTTTATTCGTATTTCTCTTTAACAATCGTTATCAGAAAAGGTGCTGGCATGGAGTGGATGGCAAGCTGAAATTAAGAAAATACTAAGAAATAGGGGAGAGCCAAGGGGATTGAAGGGATGTGGAAGTAAGAGATTGAAATGATTGGCCATGAAAGAATTTAAGCTGAGTCAAGAGGTGACTGAGTTCACGGGAGGGTGGTAGGGTAATGAGAAAGTAGTGGGATCATTGGCTTGCAGGCTCCAGTGGGAACTGAAGGTTTGTTGATGCACAAAGAAGTAATCTGGAAAGACAAGAAGTAATGGTTGAAGAGGGAGATGTTTTTGCAATTAAGGTAACAGAAGGGTCCCAGTTACTGTAATGACAAATCTGAAGTTATGTCTAGGGAGTTATGTCCAGGTAGAATGGAAAATAAGAAGGGATTACTGAGAATATTCCTGGATGATCACATTAAAAAGATTGTGTTATTTTTGGACAAAGTCTAAAGTTCTGTCCCTTAGTTTAAAATGGATTACGATGTCAATGATAAAAATATCACTTTCTAAAAAAGACTTTGTGATGTCCTTTTATGTTTTTTTTGGTCTAAATCTAAGAATACTATCTTACTTTACGTTAGAATGCTAAGAACATTATGGATATATATAAATTGGAAGAGAAGATTGAGGACTTGTCTAAAACTGAGAAAGAGCACCAAGTAAGCACTTCTCAAATACTGGTAAAATATTTTCTTGCATCAAATTAATATTACTTTATGAAGATGTTTGTGACTCATTGACTCAGTGACCTTTCATTATGAATTTTGAAACTTGTACTCTAGATGTCTGAGTTATATAAAAGACAGCGTCTGCTTTTTTAATGTAGCAGCTTTACTGATATATAACACATATGCCATTAAATTCACTTAGAGTATACAGGTCAGTGGTTTTTAGTATTAAATATATTCAGAGTTGTGCAACCATCACCAAAACCAATTTTAAGATACTTTTATCATCCAAAAAGAAATCCCTTTAGCAGTCATTTTCTATTCTTCCCCAACACTAGACAAACACTAATCAGCTTTCTATCTCCATAGATTTAGCTGTTCTGGACATTTCATATCAATGGGGTCATATACATTATGTTGTCTGTTGTGACTGGCTTTCTTCACTGAGACTAGTGTATTAAGAGTTCCTTTATGTCATAGCATATATCACTACTTCATTTCCTTGTATTCCTGAGTAATAGTCCATTATAGGAATATAGCACATTTTGTTCATTCATCAGTTGCTCGATATTTAAGCTGTTCCTACTTTTCTTTTTACTATAATGAGTGATGGTGCTATGAATATTCACGTATAAATTTTTGTGTGGATGTAAGTTTTAATTTCTCTTGAGCATGTATCTAAGAGTTGAATTACTGCATCATATGATAACTATGTTTAACCTTTTGAGGAACTGCCAGATTTTTTTCCAAAGTAGCTATACCATTTTCCATTTCCATTAGCTATGTATAAGGGTTCAAATTACTCCACATCCTTGCCACCATTTGCTATTATTTATATTTTTTATTATAGTGACAATTTCTAATTTAATAGTATCTAATTTTTCAAATTCTTAAGTTAGGGAAAAGTTCAGCTATTGTACCTTCTTAATGCAAAAAATGAGAGATGGGGAGAAAAGTCCATCTTGCTTTTTAATTCAACTCTATTGAATAAAGAAATTATGTCTTATAAAAATGATTTTTAAATCTATATTGATAAAAGTATCTATTTAGTGTATATTTTTGTTATATCTGCCATACTTTATTATCAAGAAACAGGTAACTATTACTAAATTCAGGAATTTGTGTCATGCTTTTTGTTATCTCTGATGGTTTATTTGAACAGTATTTTTTGCTTTAGTATATGTTTGAAATGATGATGTACTTAAAATTCATATCTGTATGTGGAATTCTCGCTTTTCCTAGCAGACACCCGATTCCATGTGTGTATGTACATATACATATATTATAGCCATTATAATGTAGACATTAAACATTGATTTTATTCTGGGAATGGCTGTTTTGGAAAACATAACTGCCATAAACTAGTGGAAAGAGCCAGAGAAGATGTGGATTCAAATCCTGTCCTCTCAACTTAAAAGCTTTATGGCAGTGCTGGTTTAGTCACTAAGTCTTGTCTAACTCTTATGACCCCATGGACTGTAGCCTGCCAGGCTCCTCTGTCCATGGGGATTCTCCAGGCACAAATACTGAAGTGGGTTGCCATTTTCTTCTCCAGGGTAAAATTTTTAACCCCAAACAATTAGTTAACTTCTTTAAATCTCAGTTTTTCCATCTATTAAATGGGTACCTCATCCACAAGTTTGTTGGAAACTCAAATGAAAGGATTATGTGAAAATACCTTGAGAACTATAAAGGAATATCAAACATGTATGATTATGATGACAGTTCTACTTCTGACTATGCTATTATTTTTCCAAGCTTTCCATTCAAACAATATACATTTTTCTCAATTACATCCTACTTAGGAGTCTATGCCAACAAGCTTGCTTTTGGTTTAAACTGATAATATCCTTAATATTCACTTTGCTAAAAGAAAGCTTGAACATTTTTACACTGTTTTTTAAAAGAGGAAGAGCCTTTTGCATGCTCATATGGAGTAGTCTGTGTTCATGTCCTAGCTAGATTTTTATTTTCATCAAAAAATGAACACACTTTATGTCCTTTTATTATGTGAAGTGTGAAACAGTGGGAAGAGCCCTTGGCTAAAGTTGGAGACTCAGATTCTAGGCTCTGTTCTGTCACTTACTAGGTGTGACATCGGGCAAGTCTCTGGATAGTGCTGAGCTTTGATTTCCTTCCTGGTAGAGAGAGGGCAATGACCTTGGCCTTGAGGGTTGTTGTGAGGCTAATGGGAAGGCTCTTTATAAAGTGAAAAATGCATGCATATAAAAAATGCTTCAGAAACATGTCTCCTGATTGTGCCATGATTTTGCGGCATTGTCTTTTGCCAAAGCAGTGTCCTAGTGGCCTTCCCTAAATGTGTTTCTTTTCAGATGCAGTTACACATATATGAAAACACTTTGCTTAATAAAGATGCAAGTTTACAGAAGGTTGGTACTATCTCTGTCCATGGAATCCTGGAGACTCCCTCCAAGTAATAGAGGAAGGCATTTGCATAACTCCACCCCTGTTAAAATATCTGATTCTAATATTCTGTCATAAGGCATTTCTTTATTTGTAAGGATAAAAATTGTTCTTCTGAGTGAAGAATATTAACTTTTCCACTGGGATATTTTAATATATCCTCTGTAAATTCTGGTGATATTCATCCCTTTATTTAACAATATTAGTATGCCAATTTACCAGTCACTGGCTAAATAGTGGTGATGAAGTGTTTTGTTTTGTTTGTCTTTTGTTTTTAATTTTTTGGCCACACCTTGGGGCACTCAGTGTCTTGGTTCTTTGACCAGGGATTGAAGCTGCACCCCTGCTCTGGAAGCATGGAGTTTTAACCATTGGACCAACCAGAAACTCCCTGTGATGATGAAGTTTTAATTTGTAACAACATTAACGAAAGTACAGTCATTCATTTCAGGGAAAAACAACATATCCCGAGTTATGTTCTACCTAGTTTGACTGATTAATTCGATAGATAAATATTACTCTATTTATATTTGTCTCTCATGATCATAGCCTATTTGGTAACAAACTTTTCTGGCTACAGGGATGCTGGTTTGGTGGCTTTAAGAGACACAGAAAGGACACAGCCTAAGTTAATAAGCTTCCACATTCAAAGACAGGAAAGGGAAGGAGGAGCAGTATTTCACATCCTTTCCCTGCAGTTTATGACATTTCAAAGGCATCCTTCACAGCTTGTGGACATTGACCAGAATACTGACTTTGGTACCAACTGTGTCTCCTCCTCATGGGCATTCTCTCTCCCCATGTAGTGACATTGTAGTGGCGATGACTGCTCACTTCCTCCATAACTTTAGTCCTTCCACCCCTCTGCTCTCCCGCCCGGCGCTTGTAAGATACTTCTCAGGCCCCAGGCACCATGCCATTCACATGTGACCTGGGACACAGCTACAGGTCAGGCACTGACTGTACCCTCTGGTCTTGGAGTGCAAAACTATGATTTTTAAAACATATGGTTTGAACTGGGTAAAATTGGATGCTTTTATAATTTATTAGTCACTTGCAGGTAAAAACTGCTTTTCTTTCCTTAAATAAGCTGTAGTAATAAAATTTTGACTTGGATTTTAAAATTGCCTTTCAGGGTATGATTTCACTGGACCAGGCCGAGATGGAACATAATAACACAGTCAGATAATAGATGCCTTGCTGCCCCTTTTGTTTTCTATAGTTTTAATCGCAAACCCAGACTAGCAGAATTTTCAAATCATGAGATTCGTAGAAGGTCTCATCACATCATTAGGCATTTATAATTCTTCTTTGACTCAGATTGCTAGTCTAGTAAATATGATTTGGTAAACTCGTACATTTATTTTCTATTAATTCTCTCTCCTACTTTTCAGAAGGATGTAAGTATAGAAGAGCTTAAGTCAACGATCCTAGAATATGGAAGCATTATTGAGGTATACCATAATAATCTCACAACTTGCATGGTGGGGATTTTAAACGGAAATGTGAATGTCCCAGGAGAGTAACATGGGCAGCCTAATGTTGTATGTGATTCCAGAACTTACGAGGGGAGAAAAACAAGCTGGCTCTAGAGTTACAGCACTTACAACAGGAATTCATGATGTAAGTACAGGGTAACCTCTCACCGACTTTCTGTCATGCGTTCCCCGCTCCACATTATGAGCGGTGTTATGAGCTGTGTGCAGTTCTTTGAACATGCCACGTTCTTTCCTGCTGTAACTTTGTGATGTTTTCTCAGCTTCTCTCCTAAGAGTGCGGATTCCTTCACACGTTTTCCGTCAACCTCCCTCACTCACCCTTACTTTTCTCATGCCTTGAGATTAAGTAATCTGAGTGCATGCATGGCATGTTGTTTTGACCTCTTTCCTGACACACTCTACCTTCTGTTATCGTTTGTTTCTGATTTTGTATAACGTGCTAGACCAGAAGTCCATAAGCAGCAAACTGAGTACAGTCAGTGGGGTAAGTGCACATACTTATATTAGCAGGGTGAAAATGAGGAAAGTACATTATCCAGGTAAAGATGGGGTGTTACTCTGCTTAGCTCCAGAGAGTTGTTTCATCAAGAATATATGGACCCAATGTGACCACATATTCTGATTTTTTATAGCAAAGCAAGGCATCTAGATTTTTAGTGAAAAAATTAAAAATTCAACTATTAGCTCCAATTCTTAAAAAGAAAGTATGGCTTACCTGTTTGCAACCACCTAGAATCAGTAGTGTGTGCAGCGCCTGGAGGGCAAAGACTACCTCTGTTCCTCTCTGTAGTCTTAAGTACCTAATGCAGTCCTTATACAGCTCACATAGTGCTTACTGTTTGGTGATAAATAAATCTTATTCTTGTGACTTAAAACATAAGGCATACCTAACCAGACCAGACTACTGTTGTTTTTTTTTTTCTTCAAGAAATGGAATGCAGTTAAATGTCAGTGGAGAGCATAAGAGTGTCGACTCTGAAGGAGTAAAATCTCTACACTGTGAACTCATTCTTGCTCAGTCTGCAGAGGTAGGTAATTATCATTAAATGGAAGCCTTTACAAAAATAATCAACATGTTCATAGCTTGCTATTAAGTAAAGGTCTGTATCTTGCTGAAAATCACCCATGACATTTTGAGAGAATCCACTGATAGTTTGTGGAACCTATGTCTAAAGTTTTTTAGCCTGGAAGAATGAATCTTTTTCAAGTTATGGCTGAAAACTACAGTGAGACTGCAGCATGGGGTGTGGAAATATGTGTTCAGTGAATCTGGACTTTAAAAATCTTTATATATGTGTATACACACGTACACCACACACACACAGACACACATACACATATATATTTGGCCACACAGCATGTGTGATCTTAGTTCCCCAAGCAGGGTTCAAACCCAAGTCCTTGGCAGTGAGAGCATGGGATCCTACCCACTGGACTGCCAGGGAATTCGCAAGAAATCTTTCCTATCTTGATATTTTTCAGGACTACCTGCAGTGATCCCCAGCCTGGGGTCTGAAAGATTGTGGTAGAGATCATGAACTATTTTTAGTATTTCTTCAAGTCCCAAAGTAAATGTATCTACCAAAAATTTACTTGTTTCATTTACATTGTTTTATGCAGAAACATGAAATTTCTTTGCTTGAGAATATAATTGTACCGACTCAAATTAACGACACTGATTATTATATTCTGAACATAAATTAGCATTTTTATATGTTTGGGGTTAATTTTAAAATAGCAAAATGAATTAGTGCCTTAAAACCTCCAGCCTGTTGGTAGTTCTTTACAACAGGGGTGGAAACAGTCAAACGCGTTCTTGTGAATGAAATGTTGAAACCTGACTCCCTAGTATATTTTCATTCCTATGTATTTTCCAGTTGTGTGCTTGGAATGCTAGGAAATGTTTTCTGGCAGATTGCTTTCTTTCACGACTTTGATGATCTTCCCATGTTGGGTAGATGATAGATTTGTCCAGAATGTCCTCCTGTTGACAGCTGTGCTATGACCTTGAAAGGAGAGAACGTCCTTGGGGCAAGTACCATTTGAATATCTCCTGCCAAGGATGCAGGGCGACATATGTTGCTTCACCTAAGGCATTCTCAGGCAGTCTTGAACATTCTGCTGAGGACTGTGCTTTCCTGACATTCTGTTGCAAAGACGCATCGTTTTCTTAGTGTGCTCTTGAAACCAAGCCAAACTGCCAGACTGAATGACATGGTGACTAACCTACCTCAGCGATGTGTTTTTATCCCCTGTCCTCTGAGGTAATAATGACGCCAAGATGCCAGCCTGTAAAGGTTTATAATTCTGAACAGGGGTTAAACAGCTGGCAGCATTCTGGTGCTGAAGTTTATCTCACTAATGGATTAGGAAGTCTTTGCCTTCTAATTGGAATCTGCAATAAGAGCCCATTCACTTTTTTCCAACTCACAGCAAGGAGGAAGTTAAATGTGTTGTTGTCATATATCTAAAGTATGAGAGGACACAGAGACTTCGAGAGTTCGAGAGAAGTATGAGAAACTTGCTTTGTGAAACATCTGACAGCATCTTCTATGAGTGGAAGAGAGACAAAGAAACCAGTCTGTTTTCAATGGGATTTGTTGAATGCACCCTCCCGTGACCAACAGTTTTCTTTTTCTGAGAATTTCTTTCCTGTTCCTTCTTTCCAGAAAATTAGAGCCATAGAAGTTTATATCATGTAAATGTAAATGTTATCTATTAGATATCTGAGTGTGCTTTAAGAATGAGTAAAGGTTAAGCTGAAGGCATCCAAGAGAGGAAATGAGCAGTTTGCGGGGGGGGGGGGGGGGGGGGTGTAGGAGTAGTTCCAGGTGGCGCTATTGGTAAAGAACCCGCCTGCCAATGCAGGTGATTTAAGAGATATGGTCTCAATCCCTGGGTCAGGAAGATCCCCTGGAGGAGGGCATGGCAACCTGCTCCAGTATTCTTGCCTGGAGAATCCCATGGATAGAGGAGCCTGGCTGGCTACAGTCCATGGGGCCATAAAGAGTCAGACACAACTGAGTGACTTAGCATGCACGCAGGAGGATTTCATAAGATAATTTAGAATGTTTGATGGAGATCATTACATTGACGCATGGGCATCATTTTCATGAAATAAAAATAATGAATATTCTTCATTGGGATGACAGGGTTGTGGACATTTTGGTACTTGTTTCAGAATAATGACACTGAGTGGCAGTGCAGTTTAATCGGCTTGTCATCTCTGGGCATGATAATGGATGAAGAAATGCTGCTGTTACTGAGAGAACTTGAGCAAAAGGGAGTGGAGTTCACAGCTACGCTTCAGAGTCTGGTATTGTATAACATCTGCTGTTTCACTGGCCAGGAAGATCTATAGATAACTGACCTACAGCCTGTTTGCTGAGCACGGGCGTATCTATGTGTTGAGAACAAAATATATCCTACTATGAAATGAAAAGATTTTTCTCAAATCTTCCTAATGTGCATCTTCTAATTCTGGGTCAATCAGGACTAACGGGCTGACCATTAGGTACAGATTGCTTGAGCTTATATTCCCTACAAGTTAATCTTTAGTATCAGAGGGCTGAAGACTATTGAACTCCTTCTAGCTAATGACTAGTACTTCTTTTTCCATTTTAATTTTTGAAAAACATTTCTTCATTTATTTTTGGGTGTTGGGTCTTAGTTGTAGCACGCAGGATCGTTTGTTGGGGCACACAGGCTTCTCTCTAGTTGTGGTACGTGGGTTCCGGAGCACATGGGCTGTGTTGTTGTGGCAAGAGGGCTCAAGCATTGTGGTGCACGTGCTTTGTTACCTTGTAGCATGTGGGATCTTAGTTCCTTGACTAGGGATTGAACCCCTGTCACCTGCATTGGAAGAAAAGTTCTTAACCACTGGATTACCAGAAAAGTCTCTCTCTATCTCGATTTTTGACTAGGAATCCTAGATGATCAGAGAAAGCTGAGAACACCATTTTCATGTAGGTATTTCCAGTTCCTTTCACAGTGTCTAGCACATTGCTGTTGTTGTTTAGTCACTAAATCATGCCTGACCCATGGCCTGCAGCATGCCAGGCTTCCCCGTCCTTCACTGTTTCCCAGAGCTTACTCAAACACATATCCATTAAGTCAGTGATGCCATCCAACCATCTGATCCTCTGTCACTCCCTTCTCCTCCTGCCTTCAATCTTTCCCAGCATCAGAGGCTTTTCCAATGAGTTGACTTTATGCAGGTGGCCAAAGGAAAGGAGCTTCAGCAGCAGTCCTTCCAATGAATATTCAGGGTTGATTTCCTTTGGGATTTACTAGTTTGATCTCCTTGCAGTCCAAGGGACTCTCAAGAGTCTTCTCCACCACCATGATTTGAAAACATCCGTTCTTTGGTGCTCAGCATTCTTTATGCTCCAACTCTCACATCTGTACAAACTGCTGGAAAAACCATAGCTTTGGTTATATGGACCTTTGTCTGCAAAGTGGTATCTCTGCTTTTTAATATGCTGTCTAGGTTCGTCGTAGCTTTTCTTCCAAGTAGCAAGCATCTTTTAATTTCATGGCTGCAGTCACTGTCTGTAGTGATTTGGAGCCCAAGAAAATAAAATCTGTCACTGCCTAGTCTAAGTAGATAATATCTAGTTTAATGAATGAAAAAATATCCATGAAAATGCTTGCTTCCTTCTATTTGAGAGGGGAATAAAATGGGTAGGTTTTGTTCTGGAAAATAGTTTTAACTGATTTATTCAGCATATGTAGAGTAGAGAGTTAGCATCTTCACATGGCAACATCCTAGGATAAAGGAAAGTCACTGGGTGGCATTAGATAACAAGGAATTCTCTCTGATGGCTTTCTAAATTGCCTATATTAAACCTTGTCTAAATTACTTCTTTTTATATGCCTTTCACTGAATTCCTATTGGAAGGTATGGAATTCTTTTTCAGCAAGAAGATGTTTCTGAAGTTGAAACACGAATTGATCATTTTCTACAGTGGGTAACTAATCCAGAGATTACTGTGAAAGAAAAGTGGGAAAACAAGCTTACTGTAAGTATTCTGAATTTTGTGATTTTCCTGGTTTATCTTCTACATTCCAAACCCAGGTAGCACTTATTATACACAGTATCATTTCTAAGATTTCATTGCAGTGTTATGCCTTCTCATTCTGACAATGTGTGTAGAGTTTGTGTCTGGGGATGTGCATGAGTTTGTGTATATCGGTGAGAGTAAGAGTGTGATATGAAAAGTGTGAGTGAGTGTAAGGATATGGAATATGCATTGGAGAGACAAAGAGTAAATAAGATGTAAATTAATAATGTATTTTATTTGAATCCTTGTGAGAACTGGCTGGTCTAAGCTTGAATTTTTCCTTGGCTTTTCAAAATTCTCTTTGATAGAATGATTATTGTGCAAAAGAATCTTATTCCTGAGACTTTGACAGTTTTATTATACCAGAAGTTAGCGGAATATCAGAATGTGGAAACATTTTAGGTAGCTATTCCCAGTTTTGTTAGAGTGGAAGCATATAAAAGGAAATCTCTTAAATTTATCCATAACTTATTATCTGTACTTCTTGACTGCCAGACAACTTCCTAACATCTATCAGCCCCCTAAGTTAAGCTAAAGCAAGAAGTAAATGTTGAAAACTCTGGAGTGTTAATATCAGCCCTTTTGTCAATCTTACCTTTTTCAAAGGTTTTTAATATGGTTTTGAATACGGTAATCAACAAATACTGATTTTACTGCATTTCCTAGTCCCGTTCTATTCTATTAATAAAGCTACTGTGATTATTGATGAAATGTCCACTTATCTTAAGAAAAAGAAAACAAAGCTCAATTTTAGGCACACCATGTGTACCCAATATGTACTTGTTAAATTGGGGTCATCAGTCCCCAGTCTCATCCATCTTTAGGCAACTGAGAATTGACATCTGTTCGATTAGCATTTTAGAGTTCAATAACAGTGAATGCTGCTGGTGTTGGAATGTCCAGAGCATGTTCTATTGCCTGTTATTTCTTTATATTTAACATTGGAACAGTGGAACTTGTTTTGTGACTCTTCTTATAGGAATTCAGATATATCATGGAGGAGAAGCTAAATCTTTGCATCTTAATGCTGAACAACTTGAGAAACCATAAAGAATCCCTTGATAAAGAGTTTGCCAAACTGATAGACATTTTGAAGAGATTCAGGCTGGAATATTTTTATTTCAGAAAAGACTTTCTTTCCAGGTGATGATCCCTTATGTATAAGAGACCCCTACTTTATATATATAACATGTTTGTAATTTGCCATGGCATTCAGTTTTTTTTTTTCAAGTTGTATACATTGATTTCAGGTGACAACTTTTCAGGGGGACCATTTTGTTTGACAATTCTGAATTGTGAAATAGTGTGAGATTGACCTATATATTCAAAATTGCAAGTAGTAAGCTTGAAATCTATGGAAACCCAAACAATGAGTTATTTTTCCTAGAGAAGGAGTTTGGAATCAGAATATAGAATTCTTTTAACGAGAAGGAGCATTAGAGATCATTCCACAAAGCTGCATAATTTTACAGAGGACTGAAGCAAAAGAATATAAAGTGAATTGATCAAGATTTGAGTTATTAATGGAAAACATATGGATAGCTCTGTAACCTCAGATATGCAGACAACTCCACCATTATGGCAGAAAGTGAGGAGGAACTAAGGAGCCTCTTGATGAAGGTGAAAGAGGAGAGTGAAAAAGCTGGCTAAAGCTCAACATTCAAAAAACTAAGGTCATGACATCTGGTCTCATCACTTCATGGCAAATAGATGGGGAAACAGAGGAAAGAGTGACAGACTTTATTTTCTTGGGCTTGAAATCCCTGCAGATGGTGACTGTAGCCGTAAAATTAAAAGACATTTGCTCTTGGAAGAAAAGCTACAACAAACCTAGAGAACGTATTAAAAAGCAGAGACATTACTTTGCCAACAAAAGTCTGTATAGTCAAAGCTATGGTTTTTCCAGGAGTCATGTACAGATGTGAGAGTTGGACCATAAAGAAGGCTGAGCACTGAAGAACTGATGCTTTTGAACTGTGGTGTTGGAAAAGACACTTGAGAGTCTCTTGGACTGCAAGGAGAACACACCAATAAATCCTAAAGGAAATCAATCTGAATATTCATTGGAAGGACTGATGCTGAAGCTGAAGCTCCAATCTTTTGGTCACCTGTTGTGAAGAGCTGACTCATTAGAAAAGACCTTGTTAAGAAAAAAAAAGAAAAGAAAAGACCCTGATGCTGGGAAAGATAGAATGCAGGAGTAGAAGGGGACAGCAGAGGATGAGATGATTGGATGGCATCACCGACTCAATGGACATGAGTGTGAGCAAGCTCCAGGAGATGGTGAAGGACGGGGAAGCCTGGCGTGCTGCAGTCCATGGGGTCACAGAGAGTCAGACATGAGTGAGTGACTGAACAACAACAACAACAAATGAACAGCTCTATTATTGGAAGGACTTGCTGCTGGATCTGTTGACTCCTATCCCACTGGGCCTTATGTTCCAACTCAGTACACAATGCTTTGCGTTGGGCCCTAGTCAATTAAATTTCAAATAAAAGAAGTCATAGGGAATAGAAGACTCTAAATATAAAATGATTTACAATCTTATCCTTCCTCTCACCTCAATTCTTATGCTTTTTGGGGAAAACTTGAAATTTGTGCACTTTGTAAACTAAACATACTAAATAAGGATAGGGATTAAATCTTTTGTTAATCACTATTTATATAGCTGCTGATACTTTACTGAGCATTCACTTAAGAAATGCTTTTTGACTGGATGAATGAATGAATGTGGATGTAGTTGAAATTAGAATAAATTAAAAGAAAAAGTCATCAAGTCACTGACTCGATGGACTTGAGTCTGAGCAAGCTCTGGGAGTTGGTGATGGACAGGGAAGCCTGGCGTGCTATAGTCTATGGGGTCACAAAGGATCAGACGTGAGAGCAACTGAACTGAAAAGAAAAAAAATGTACTTAGAGAGCATAGTTGCTTAAAAAGAATAGTAAGAAGAAACAATTTTATTCCCCCCAAATAAGGAAACTAGATATCAGAGAGAGATTAATACCAGGAGGAACTATCAAGAAGACAATCTTTTGCTTTCTCTAAGAAGCCAGGAGCCCAGACTTCCCCATAGTGGTAAAGGCGTCAGTTAAGTAGATATGCGGTTTCCTTACACAAATACCATCTCCACAAAAGGGAGCATTGAAATTCTTCTGTTTAGCAACAAAGAACTATTTTGAGAGAGGCCTGCACTAGAGTCATCTTGGAGTAAGTGAATATTCCCTATTATCCTATTATACACACAAAACAGCCCAGTTAAGTCATAGTAGGTGTGATTTGTCAAAAGCTCACTGTGTTCCATGTCGTGCTAAAAACTTGACATATGTTTATCTCCAGAGACGTCATCCTGGTGGAGTTAAGTGACAGCTGGGATCAGGCCTAGATATGGTCTACTTCAAAACCTATGTTCTTTCAACTATTAATCCCCCACCATCTAGTTGTTAAAATCTAATATAATATTAGGGTTTCTCAGGTGGCAATAGTGGTAAAGAATCTACCTGCCAATGAGGAGACTTAAGACATGCAGGTTTGATCCCTGGGTTGGGGAAGATCCCCTGGAGTAGGAAGTGGTAACCCACTCCAGTATTCTTGGCTAGAGAATCCCATGGACAGAGGAACCTGGTAGGCTACAGTCCATGGGGCTACAAAGAGTATGTAGCTGAGTATGTAGGATATGACTGAGCATAATATAATAGTATTTTGCTCAACCTAGCATTGGGCAGGAGAAGGCAATGGCAACCCACTCCAGTGTTCTTGCCTGGGAAATCCCATGGACGGAGAAGCCTGGCAGGCTATAGTCCATGGGGTCGCAAAGAGTCAGACACGACTGAGCAACTTCACTTTCACTTTTCACTTTCATGCACTGGAGAAGGAAATGGCAACCCACTCCAGTATTCTTGCCTGGGGAATCCCAGGGATGGGAGCCTGGTGGGCTGCCGTCTGTGGAGTCGCACAGAGTCGGACACGACTGACATGACTTAGCAGCAGCAGCAGCATTGGGCAAAATGATACTCATCAATGCAAAGATGGCTTAGCTCCTGCCTTCTAAACATAATTTAAAAGACACAAAACCACAAAGAGGCTACACACAAAATGATTTGGCTATAGGTCTTAACTCTGAATAAGGACATGAGTGAAGTATTTTGTGGGAGTGAGAGAGACTTCTATGTTTAGATGAAGTAGGAAATATTTATTAAAAGCAAGCTTTCAGAAGTTAATTGTTTGCTGAGGAGAAAGCTTTCATTCAGGTGCAAGATAAATAGTTCCAGTGATGAGGACTGGAAAGAGTCGAGTGAGGCAACAAGAAACAGTGAAAGAAAAAAAAAAAAACAAACAAAAAAACCCTTAGAGGGCTTGGTGAGAAAAGCATGTGATCATTTGCAAATGCTTTCGTGCATCCAAGTGCCACTTCTTTGCCTGACTTTTCCCCCCTCTAAATGCTAGGAAATTATAGAAAATAAGACGGAAATCTTTACCTCCATAAAACTCACATCTACTAAGGGACATAGATAATGAACAAACATGTAATTATGTAGTACAATTCCAGGGAGTAGTAGGTAATATGAAGAGAATTAAAGAAGGATAAGAAGACCAAAACTGACCAGGGGCATAAGGACCTAATTTTAGAAAGAATGGTCAGGAAAGGTCTGTCTGAGGAATAGTAAGTTAAGTAGATAAATGAGGTGAGAAAGTGAGATATGTGATGATTTGGGGAGTATTCTAGGCAGTGGAAATAGTGGAAAGGGCCTGGGGTTGTAATGAGCTTGGTATGTTTGAACAGCAGCAAGGGGTCAGCATGGCAGGGGTGGGGTGAGTGCTGGGGAGTGGTAGGCAATGAGGTAGGAAAAATAAACAGAGGTCAGGTCCTCAGCCTTGCAGATCACATTTAGGAACTGGGGTTTTATTTTGAGTAGATGGGAAGCCATTGAAGATTATAAGCAGAGAAATACTATGACTTGTGTTTCGGAAATTCATTCCGGCTACCAGGTAGAGAACTGTCTATAGAGGGCAAAAGCGAAAACAGACAGATGAGAAGAGCTTTTTTCAATAACAGATCACCAATTAGATATCTTGAAATCAATTTACTGGATTATGACCCTTTAAAGAAATAAACACAAAACATCAGAATACTTTGCATACAGTAAGAGTAAGTACTGTTTCATAAAATTTTTGTTTCAGCCAGGTGCATGTGTGTGTGCTTGAGTGAAATATAAAACATTTACTGAGTCATGGTCAAAAAAGCTATTGTGTTAGGTGCTAGTGTAATAGTCCAGGTGAGGGGTATAATGTGAGCCAGGGTGATAGTTGTGAAGGTGATAAGAAATGGTTGGATTTAAACTGTGTTCTAAGGATAGATCAGATCTGACATACTAGTAAATCAGATGTGGGAATGCAAGAAAGAGTCATCCTTGACTTAAGTGTTTTGGGTCTGAAAACTTTGTAAATGGGGCACTAGATGGTAAGATCTGGGGGAGACTCAGACTTGGTAAGAATAAAAAGTCAAGATTTAGCATTAGGACATGATAACAAGGAGAGTTGTTGAATTTAAATACACACACACCCAACCTCTTAACATGATAATGAAAATCTCTATGGAAAAAAAATCTTCAAAGTTTCTGCTGAATACCTTTAATTGATATTCATCTGCTAAATGATACTATCTAATTTGTTAAAGCATTTCTAAGGCTGCTGTGCTTCATATTTATAACATCAAAGTAAATAAATGTTACTGTAAATAGTACACATAAGTCATGAAAAACTTTAGTATTATTAAGTATGGATTTCTGTTGGTCTTCACATTCCTTTTACTTTCCCTAGAAAGATAATGGGATACTCTTGAGAGCTTAGACTATTCCTGGAAAAGATAAAAGTAGATAAAATTGATGTCTTAAAAAGCAGAGGAGGTGATACCAGCAAGAAGGTGGAATAGAAAGTAATGGACCCTCCTTCTCCCAATAGATACACTGACTCAGCAGTAATACATGAACAAATTCCTTTTATGAGAAGTCCAGCAACTACTTAAGAGGCTCTGGCACCCTGGGTAACCATGAAACGAGCCATATCAATGCTGGTAGGAAAATTCTCAATACCCTTTCACCATAATTCCTGCTCCTGGCATAGTGTCATATGATCAGAAGGAACCTTCCAGCTCTGAATTTCTTTCTAGATAGGGAAAGAGTTGGACTGTTGTGCCCAACATTCCAACTTTGCTGAAGACTGCCCAGAATACTAGCTTCTGTTTCATCTGTGTCAGAATGCAGACAGAACTGGGTATACTCTAGACACCTGGGGGACACTGAAAACAAAGCAAGTGGTTTGTTTTAGCACACAATGATTCATCATAGTCCCTACTCCTGGCCAGCATAGAATAAGCAGATGAAAAATTCCTGATCATAGCTTCTCCCTAGGGAAGGAAAGGGTTGGATCATACATACAACATTGTGGGTTTTCTGGGGGTTGCCTACAAGATTGCCTTCTATCATGCCTGTATCAGCAATGATGGAAATCTCATACCCTAGATACTTAGGTTCCACTAAGAACAAAACTGGTGGGTTGAGCTAACCTAAAGATTCTGAGGGAGTCCTAGAATCTCTGCTCAAAGTGACTGGTAAGGAATTTTTCCTGTAAAAGGCCAGTCTGTGGATACTGGGAGAGGTGGTTCTTTTTTCTAAAGTGAAGATACCAATACAAAGAGTCAAGAAAAATTAAGACATAGGAAAATATGTCTCAAATACAAGAACAAAATAAATTTCCCAAAACTGCACCTAATGAAACAGAGATAAAATATTTACCTCACAGAGAATTCAAAGTAACTGTCATAAAGGTATTCATTGAGGATGGGAGAGCAATGCATGAACAAAATGAGACAAAGTGAGGCTATTAACAAAACAAAAATACCAGTGACAAACAGAAATACTGGAGGAGAATACTGAAAATTTTATCAGAGGAGTTCAATAGCAGACTAGATCAAGCAGAATAAAAGATTAGTGAACTTGAAGAGAGGTCATTGGAAATTTAGTCAGAGGAGTGAAAAAAAGAAAGAGTGAAAAGACTTAATGGACATCAAGTAGACCAACATCTGTATCATGGAGTCCCAGAAGGAGGAGAGAAGAAAAGGGATAGAAAGGTTATTCAAGGAAATAATGGTTAAAAACTTCCAAAATCTGGGGAAGGACCCCAGAGGCCTAAAGGATTTCACGTAAGATGAACCCAAAGAAACCCACACTGAGACACGCTATAATCAAAGTGTTAAAATTCAAAGAGAGAATTTTGAAAGCAGCAAGAGGAAGGTTTTGTCAGATAAAAGGGAGCACTCATAAGACTATCAATGGATTTCTTGGCAGAAATCTTGCAGGTCAGAAAGGAGTGGGATGATATATTTGAAGTATTGAAAGGAAAGAACTACCAAACAAGGGCACTATACCCAGCAAAACTATCCCTCAAAAATGGTGATATGTGTTCCCATACAAACAAAAGCCAAGGGAGTTCATTACCACTAGGCTTTCATTATAAGAAATGCTAAAGGGAATTATTGAAGTTGAAATGAAATGGACTGTAGCCCATAAGGCTCCTTTTCCCTTGGAATTTTCTAGGCAGGAATACTGGAATGGGTTGCCATTTCCTTCATCAGGGGATCTTCCCAACCCAGGGATCAAACCCATGTCTCCTGCATTGTAGGCAGATTCTTTACCACTGTGCCACCTTGGAAGCCCTTAAACAGTGATTAAAAGTACACTAAAGTATAAAATTCACTAGTAATGGTAGATATATAGATACAGTCCTGCTGCTGCTGCTGCTGCTAAGTCCTAGCCTGAGCAATTAGGCAAGGAAAAGAAATGAAAGGCCTTAGCACTGGAAAGAAAGAAGTAAATCATTTCTGCAGATGACATGATCTGTATATAGAAAACCCTAAAGACTCCACAAAAAGCAGTTAGAGCTAATAAATTCAACAAAGATGCAACATACAAAATCAACATACATAAGTCAGTTGCATTTCTATACACTAATAATAAATTATCTGAAAAGGAAACTGAGAAAACAATCCTATTTAAAGTAGTATCAAAAAATTAAGATAACACTCTCAGACATAAATCACAGCAGGATCCTCTATGATCCACCTCCCAGAATTCTGGAAATAAAAGCAAAAATAAACAAATGGGATCTAATTAAAATTAAAAGATTCTGCACAACAAAGGAAAATATAAGCAAGGTGAAAAGACAGCCTTCTGAATGGGAGAAAATAATAGCAAATGAAGCAACTGACAAACAACTAATCTCAAAAATATACAAGCAACTTCTGCAGCTCAATTCCAGAAAAATAAGCCACCCAATCAAAAAATGGGCCAAAGAACTAAATAGACATTTCTCCAAAGAAGACATACGGATGGCTAACAAACACATGAAAAGATGCTCAACATCACTCATTATTAGAGAAATGCAAATCAAAACCACAATGAGGTACCACTTCACACCAGTCAGAATGGCTGCGATCCAAAAATCTGCAAGCAATAAATGCTGGAGAGGGTGTGGAGAAAAGGGAACCCTCCTACACTGTTGGTGGGAATGCAAACTAGTACAGCCACTATGGAGAACAGTGTGGAGATTCCTTAAAAAATTGCAAATAGAACTACCTTATGACCCAGCAACCCCACTTCTGGGCATACACACGGAGGAAACCAGAATTGAAAGAGACACATGTACCCCAATGTTCATCGCAGCACTGTTTATAATAGCCAGGACATGGAAACAACCTAGATGTCCATCAGCAGATGAATGGATAAGAAAGCTGTGGTACATATACACAATGGAGTATTACTCAGCCGTTAAAAAGAATTCATTTGAATCAGTTCTGATGAGATGGATGAAACTGGAGCCAATTATACAGAGTGAAGTAAGCCAGAAAGAAAAACACCAATACAGTATACTAACACATATATATGGAATTTAGGAAGATGGCAATGACGACCCTGTATGCAAGACAGGAAAAAAGACACAGATGTGTATAACGGACTTTTGGACTCAGAGGGAGAGGGAGAGGGTGGGATGATTTGGGAGAATGGGAATTCTAACATGTATACTGTCATGTAAGAATTGAATCGCCAGTCCATGTCTGACGTAGGGTGCAGCTTGCTTGGGGCTGGTGCATGGGGATGACCCAGAGAGATGTTGTGGGGAGGGAGGTGGGAGGGGGGTTCATGTTTGGGAACGCATGTAAGAATTAAAGATTTTAAAATTTTTTAAAAAAATAAATTAAGATAAGAATAAACTTTAAGGAGATAAAGATCTATACACTAAAACTATGAGACATTGCTGAAATAAAGATGTAAATTAATGGAAAGACATCTTGTGTTTATGAATTGGAAGACAATTTTGTGAAGATGTTCATACTACCTGAAGCAATCTACAGATTCAGTGCAATCTCTGTTAAAATTCAAATGGAATTTTTTATAGTAATTTGTTTTTATTCAGTCACTAAGTTGTGTCTGACTCTTTGTGACTCCATGGACTACAGCATGTCAGACTTCCCTATCCTTCACTATCTCCTGGAGTTTGCTCAAACTCATGTCAGTTCAATCAATGATGATATCTAACTCTGTCATCCTCTACTGCCCCCTTCTTTTGCCTTTAATCTTTCCGTTTCTAGCTAGTCGGCTCTTCACATCAGGTAGTCAAAGTAGGGGAGCTTTATCTTCAGCATCAGTCCTTACAATGAATACTCAGAGTTGATTTCCTTTAGGATTGACTGGTTTGATCTTGAAGTTCAAGGGACTCTCAAGAGTCTTCTTCAGCACCACAATTTGAAAACATCAGTTCTTTGGCACTAAGCCTTCTCTATGGTCCAACTCTCACATTTGTACATGACTAAGGGAAAAACCGTAGCTTTGGCTAGATGTACCCTTGTTGGCAAAGTGATGTCTCTGCTTTTTAATATGGTATCTATTTATCCTAGCTTTTCTTCCAAGGAGCAAGTGTTTTAATTTCATGGCTGCAGTCACTGTCCACAGTGACTCTGGAACCCAAGGAAATAAAATCTGTCACTGTTTCCACTTTTCCCCCTTTTATTTTCCATGAAGTGATGGGGCTGGATGCCATGGTCTTAGTTTTTTGAAAGTTGAGTTTTAAGCCAGGATTTTCAGTCTCCTCTATCACCATCATCAAAGAAAATTCCTAATATTCATATAGAACTACAAAAGACCAAAACAGTCTTGAAAAAGAACAAAGCTGTAGGTATCACACATGATGATTTCAAAATATATTACAAAGCTACAGACCAGTGAAATAGGGTAGATTGTCTAGAAATAAACCCTCACATACATAATCAACTAATCTTCAAGTAGGGTGCCAAGAATACACAATGGGAATGGATAGTCAACAAATGAAACTGGATATCCACATGTAAAAGAATAAAGATGGACCTTATCACACGTCATATAGAAAAATCAACTCAAAATGGATTGAAAAGTTAAACATAAGCTTAAAACTATAATACTTCTAGAAGAAAACTTGGGGGAAAACCTTCATGACATTGGTCTTGGCAGTACTTTCTTGGATATGCAATGAAAGGCGTAAGCAGCAAAAGGAAAAATAGGCAAGTGAGTCTACATCAGACTAAAAAGCTTCCACACATCTGAGGATATGACAGAGTGAAAAGGTAACCTATTGAATGAGAGAAAATATTTGCAGAGCATGTATTTGAAAAGGGGTCAATATTCAAAATATGGAAGGAACTCCTACAACTCAGTAACAAGAAAAACCCAGTTTAAAAATGGGCAAAAGAAGTGAATAGACCTTTTTACAAAAAAAGATATAAAATTGACCAACAAGTACAGGAAAAGATGTTCAACATCATTAGTCATCAGGGAAATGCAAATAAAAACCACAATGAGTCATTCACAATGATGAATGAATCACACCTGTTCAGAACGCTATTATATTACAAAAAAAAAAAAAATCCCAAAAGATACCAAGTGTTTGTAAGTGTATAGAGAAATTGAAACCCTTGCCTACTGTTGGTAGGAATTTAAAATGGTACAACTGCTATGGAAAGTAGTTTGGAGGTTCTCAAAAAACTTAAAAATAGAATTACCATATGATCTAGCAGTCCCACTTCTGGGTATATATCCAAAAGGATTCAAATCCAAAATCTTGAAAAGATATTTGCACACTCATAATCATTGCAGCATTAGTCATAATAGCCAAGATGTGGAAGCAATCTTAATGTTCATCTAGGATGAATAAATAAAGAAAATATGATATATACATACAATGAAATATTGTTTGCCTTTAGAAAGTTTTTGAAAACTTTTTGAGAAAAGAAGGAAATTTGCCACATATCTTAAAGATATTATGATAAGTGAAATAAACCAGTCACAGAAAGACAAATACTACAGGATTCCATTTACATGAAGTGTATAAAATAGACCTGTAGAAGCAGAGTAGAATGGTGGTTTCTAGGGGCTTGGGGAGGGGTGGGTGTAATTCAATAGATATAGTTTCAGTTGTGTACGATGAATAAGTTCCAGAGATCTTTTGTACATCATTGTGCCTATAGTTAACAACACTGTATTGTACACTTTAAGGTATATAGGGTAGATCTCAGTTTAAATGTTCTTACCACAATTAAAAAAAAAAGAAACTGCACGCAACTGCAAGAGGTTGCTGTCAGGTTGCTACATGCTATTGAACAATGCTGAATAGAATGTGTGTTTTGGTAGTTTTTTTTTGGTTAGGGTTTTGTTTGCTGGCTTACCACAATGGTAAAGCATTCTCTGAGACCATATTTGTCTCTCATATGGTCCTTCTTGTAATCAAGGCTGGATTTATGCCAATGCACAATGGGATTCTGACTATGTATGAACATTTGAGAGGCACGCAAAAAGCCTAAACCCGGCCATGTCTTCCTCACTGTTTTGAAACTCCTGAAGGATATCATTCCATTGAGCTAAGGTCCTTATTTAGGTCAAGTTGTTTCCAGAAAGTCATTGATATATTAGTACATAGCATGGTTTAAATAATCTCATTAGCTAACAGATATATTTGTATATCTTTTGAGGTTTAGGATTGGATCCAAATGAGAGTAACATTATAACACTAAGAGATTTGGGGTGAGGAAGAAAGGGAGGGGGAAGACTTCAGAAAAGAGAAGACTGCAGTGGAAAGACCAACTGCTCACTTTTATCTATTCTTGGGAACAGCCCTTCCTGTGTTCGTGCATGTATTTATACCATGATTGATAATTCTTAAGGAGAAAGGCTAATGTCAGGAAGCAAAGTGCTTATTTCTTTTGTTCCCTCTTTTTTCTTTTCCCTTCTTCCTTTTTCCTTTTTTTTTTTTTTTTGAAAAAGCTAGATGTGATATGTAAATATTGCACCTGTCACAGTGACCTCATTGTGGTGCCAGTGTAGCTAAGAACTATGAATGTAGCTTGTGGGGAACTGAATATCCCAGTGTAGAATAGGAAACTGTTTTTTATCTGTAAGTGAGGTTATTAGATTAAGTGAGCAATATAATTGCTTCAATTAAATTTCTATATTTGTGAAGCATCTATCTGTATGTAAATACTTTCACTTTCCCCTCTCATCTCTGAAGAACTGTATCAAGTTTGAACTTGTCATAACTTCTGAGGGTTAACCCTTGGTTGAAATGTCACTGACAGCTTGTGGTTGGGACTTTTTTTTTTTAACTCCAGGCAGAAACAACTAGAAACCATCACACAACTGCAAGAGGTTGCTGTCAGGCAGGAAGCCATCTTCAGGAAGCAGGTCCAAGAAGCCAGCCAGTGGTTGGAGGAGGCAGAGAAGCAGGTAGGGTGGCCTTTGACTGGCTACATTACAGGCACAGGAAGTCTCCTCAGATGTCCTTAAAACCCTGAAGTAAAAATGGAGGAGGAAGCAAAAAAACAAAGAGGAACTGCGAAGTTCAGTCCCTCTCAACTAGCAGTGAGCGGAGGAAGTGAAGGGGGAGTTGTGAGAGGCGGTGTCAACAGCCTGCTGATGAAAGAGGCAACTTTGCAGAAAGAGGCAACTTGACATATCAGGACTTTTGCCACTGTAGAAATAGCTCAGGCGTACGAAGCGCATGCAAACACAGAACTGCAGAAGTTCAGTGGAGGCTTATCGCTTCCCTGAGAAGAAAAGCACATTTTCAGTTTCGTGTGCATAATCAGAGTGAGCATTCAGTTGCTGTCTTTCCCGGCCACCCTGCTAAAATCCAGCGTTAACTGTCGGTATCCAGGTGGAGGATGGAGATGGGGCAGCCCACACTGCCAGGGAAGAAGTGAAGCCTTCACTGCATAAATTAGAGGAAGCAATTTCAGATCAACGAAATCTCCAGACTATAAATACCAAGATAGTGAACACTTGCCAGACACTTGGGCAGAAGACAAGAAAACCAAAAAGTGAGTAGCCAATATTTGTTGTGTTCGAATTTAGTCCACTCTGAGGTGAGGGGCAAAAGGGCTACAGCCATTTGTCTTGATTCCAGCTACTGTATTATTACTGAACTCATGGTGATGAAATGGCTCTAGAAGGCAGCGTTATGGGCATTCACAGAGGTCTGCCTAGTGGCTAAGAGGAAGAATTTAACCATTAGCTTTCCCTTTTTGTTGTTTATGACAAGCTAGATTTTTCCATGACTCTTATTTCTTTAAAAATTAAACAAGTAGGAGGAAGGTTCGAGAGGGAGGGGACGTATGTATACATACAGCCGATTCACATTGTTGCATGGCAGAAACTGACACAACTGTAAAGCAATTACCCTCCAATTAAAAATAAAAACTTCTCAATATCTGTAAATGTAAACATGGAAAAAAATCTTGTATGCCTGAAATAGTTGAACTTGCAAATTGTTTACATATTCTGCTCTGATTTTATTAGCCAGTTTGTACCCATCACATGGTAGAAAAGGCCTGCCTCTCTTTTTTTTTCTTTTTTTCTATTTTCTTAAAAGCAATTACTTTAGGGTTGAGCAAAAATACTTATGAATTCAATGTGTATCAAAATATATGTGTGAAAAGTCTTTAAAAATGTTAAGGTATTCTTTACATATATATATATATATATATATATATATATATTGCTTTAAAAATTAGAATATTGTAATTTTTCTGTATTACCTAAAAGTGGAGAAATGTTTACTGAGGATTTGGGTGAGAAGACAGTTGTCAAATGACAGATGTCAGATTATTTTTAAGCTTACATTATTCTAGAATTATAGTTCAATAAAAGTAAAGCATATATACGTATAAAACCACTTATCAGACAAATGCTTTTGTTCAACCAGCTTCTTGTTCTAGCTGTATAAAGGTTCCCTTTATAGAAAGTTACTGGTTTGGGTCATAACTAACTATAAGCTTAAGGTAAGCTAGAGATGGAAATTTTCAGACTTGTGTTTATTTTGGATTTATTGTACCCTTTCTGCTGTTATCTGAGAAAGCTGTTTAAGCATTTAAAGGAATTGGCTAGTTCTAAAATAGCAATGGTTGTTCAACACTTCATTATTATTATTTCTAAGCCTTGTAGCACTTGCTCATTTTCAGTAACTCTAAGTATCATTTTACTCTGTCAGACAATGTAAAGCGTGTTTAAGTTATGTAATCTATATGTTATTTTTTGTATTGCTCAGAGGGCATTGGAAAAGGTCCCCTTGTGATTAGAGCTGTTCATTTTGAGACATGAATGTGCCTTCATTAAGGCATTCCAAAGTTGGTTTATAGTTTGTTTGCTTTAGATGCTGTGCTTTGAGGTCTAATCTTTTGATCCAGTTATATTTATCCTTTGGTTAAATCACTATTATACCTCACAGTTTTGTGAAATGAAAAATGTATCCCTTCCTCTATTGGTCTGTAGTGACTTCTTGGAAAGGCCAAGTTTTATAACTTATTCCAAAATATGCATTCTTAATATTATGAACTTATTCTTGTCTTCCCAGTGTATACTCAGAGGATAGCTGGTCCAAATATCATTTAAAACAGAATACGAAAGCTGCCCTGGGTGGGATGCATGTGTTTTTGTCTGGCTGGATAAAGTAGGATGAATGCTTCCTTTCTGTCTCGAATTGCTCACTGCATATGACACAGCATTGCTGTATCAGCTCCTTCACTTGCTAGTACTTTTTGTTCCCCTAAGAAGGCATGCCTATCAAAGTTTTGTCCTGATGACCTTTTGCTTATGAAGATCTTTCTAATAATACCCTGAAAAATAAACCTTTGCAAGAAGAGGGAAATTTGGGTAGCACATATTTTCAAGAAGTCTGTAGAGAAGATTTTCCAGCTAGACTGTGAACAGATGTCAGTGAGCTAGGACAGTTATCACACAAGCACATCCTCACACATTCCACCATGACCACTACTACCACATACTGTCTGAATTCTGACTCAGACATTTGAATTCTGAGTCAGAAAACAAAACTATTTAAATACATTTTGTTCTTGTGAAACTGTCTGGTTAGCTTTATAAATTCCTTAAATGTCATGGCAGTTGCTCTCTGCTGTACCTAAGAAAGGTTCATTAGCACATTGTGTGGGGATGCCGTTGTTTAGTCCAAAATTTTAGGTTAATGACAGTGTTCTCAAATTGGAAGTAGGAAGTTGTTTATGACATTTGATGAGATGCCCTGAATTTACTGTTGACTGAGAAAATTGTTCAAGTTTTCAATTGCCACCAGGACTGGACTGATTTATGAGGTAATTAGTATACACACTTGCCCTCCTGAAATATACCATTAGAATTATTAAATGTCTTGAATGGTAGCATGCATTCTTCTGTTTTTTCGTATGTATCTCTTAAGTATCTTATTAACAAGGGCAATACTGGATGTGTAAATGAATGTTTGCTTTGAAAATGAAGTGAATAAAGCTTCTTAGATCTGGAGTATGCATACAGCATATTAGGGTGCATCTGATGTGCAGGAAACAGAGACTAAATGATCTAATCCAAGCTATCATCCCTTTATTATTCATCCATTTTTTTACCCCATCTACATAAAATCTTCAGAGTGTTGCTCATACAATAGACAGTGAAACCATAAATAATTCCTTTAGAAGGCATAAATATCTCTTTGGGGAAAGAGCCTGAGAAGCTCCTGTATATTATAATTCTGTATTTGAACATAGTATCTGACATGAACTTTAGAGTAGGCTTTCACCTAGATGAGCTCACTGGAAATTCTCTTCCAGCTTCTATACTTAGCATGGAAGGCCTGATGTATAGGGCAGATATCAGTCTTACAGCTTTGAGGTTGAATGTGATTGTGTACTGAGCAATTAAAACACAAGAGTGAAATGAGACTGGAAGGGGAATTTAGGTGATGGAGATACTCAAAGATAGGTGTTGGGATGAGGACCAAGGAGATAGCAAAATTAAAACATGGCTTGCTGGACAGTTCTGATGGGATGCAGGCCTCTATTGTCCCAGAGGAAAAAAGCATGAATGGATGAAATAATTGAGGAGAAAGTATTGCAGTGATAAAGAGCATGCTGCTGCTAAGTCACTTCAGTCGTGTGAAAATCCCGTGGACGGAGGAGCCTGGTGAGCTGCAGTCCATGGGGTCGCTAAGAGTTGGACACGACTGAGTGACTTCACTTTCGCTTTTCACTTTCATGCATTGGAGAAGGAAATGGCAACCCACTCCAGTGTTCTTGCCTGGAGAATCCCAGGGACGGCGGAGCCTGGTGGAGTTAAGTGACAGAGTCGGATAAAGAGCATAGGATTTGAAGTTGAACAAACCTGTGTTCTGATTCTAAGTCTACAAAAGACTTTATAAATTTGGGCAACTCTCTACCTCTCCGAACCTCAGTATCTTCTTCCAGAAAATGCCAGAGTTCTTAATTTATAAATGCTGTAACAAAAGCACAACAGTAGCTAGTGAGTGGTTGGCCATACTGGGTAAGGTCTGTTCTGCAGGAGTATGTTTCTGTATGTAAACTACCTCATTCACAGTTGACAAATGGGTGAAGACATGTGAGAACAATATGGACGTTTCATTCAGTTTACCTGGGCATAGAATCTGGATTGGTAGGAACAAAACTATAACCTTCAGCAGCAAAGGAAAAAACCCTCAGCTTGGCTGCTGACAGGCAGCAAGAGGCTTTCAGCTTTATTTTAAGAAAATTAAAAACAAGTGTCTGCACCTGGGCCTCCCTTGCAGAGGCGCGCTGTCCCAGCCCCGGCTGAGCTCTGCTCTGTGGCAGCCTGTATTCCCCGCCTGCATTTGTTTCAGCAGCCCCACAGTCTCCAAGTTCCACTTTCACATGCGTTTTCTCAGCACCCCAGCAGCTCTGCGCCACTTAAAGTGTGACCAGCATTTCCACTCCATTGTTTTTGTGCATTCTAGGATTCTGGAGTCAGCCTTTAGCCATTTTAAGTCATATGTCTCGGTGATCTAAGTTATCTTCCCTGGTACTAATGACAATTGTGTTCGATAGTGCTTGGGTTCCAATGTTGCATATGTTACATTTTTAGTGGTCTCTTCCTAGCCCTGTTTATCTCATGAGCTCCATTATTTTTGTTCTTGTAGTTTTTATTTATTTTAAAATTGTATTTATTTTTGCCTGCACTGGGTCTTGCTTACAGCACGAGGGCTTTCTCTGCTTGTGGTGAGCAGGGGGGCTACTCTCTAGCTGTGGTACACAGGCTGCTCATTGTGGTGGCTTCTCTTTTTTGCAGAGCATGGGCTCTAAAGCCCAAGCTTAGTGGTTGTGGCCCATGGGCTTAGTGGCTCTGTGGTATGTGGGTTGTTTCCAGACCCTGGATCCAACTTGTGTCTCCTGCATTGGCAGGCAGATTCTTAACCACTGGGCCACTAGGGAAGCCTTGTTGTAGTTTTTAAATTCTTAGTTATTGCTGAGTAATTAGTATATCATGAAACATTCAGATCTTAAGTGTACTGTGGAACCAGTTTGACAAGTGCACATGGAAACACAGAACTTCAGTAACCCCAGAAACTTCCTTTGTGTTACTTCCACTTCTACCTTCCGCACCACCAGGAGGAACCACTGATCTGATTTCTATCATCAGTGGGTTCTAGGTGGGTTCTAGAGTTTAGGCTGTTCTAGAATTGAGTTGTGTAGTATAAACATTTGTGTGCTTCTGTCTGTCTTCCCTTCAATGTGTTTATCAGTGGGATACCTTTTCATGGTTGAGTTACATTGTTTTCTAAGAACATTGCACAATATGATTATCTTTTCTCCTTTTATTGGACATCTAAATTATTTCCAGTTTTGGGTCTGTGTGTGGACCTGTGGTTTTTTTTTTTTTTAACCTAGGAGAACTATCTAGGAGCAGAGATATTAGATCATAGTATAGCTGTAACTTTAACATCTTAAGAAACTGCAAACAGTTTTCATAGTGCTCGGAGCCTTTCATGCTCCTTCCAGCAGCGTATGGGAGTTCCAGGTATTTGGTTTTAATTTGTTGGGTTGATTGGCCATTGTTGTATTTCTTCTTTGTGAGCTACCTAAATCTTTTGCCCTTTTCCAAGTTAAGTCCCGTGTCCTTCTGTTATTGAGTTGTAGAATTTCTTTTCTTTATATATTTTGAATACAAGAACTTTGACAGATATATGTGCTGTGAGTTATTTTCTTCTAGTCTGTGGTTTTCAAAGAACTTTAATATTTTTAATGCACAATTTAATAGAACACTCAGATGCTATGATGTCCATAGTCCATGAATGTCAACGCTTGTTGATAACTAACATTATCATGGCTCAGTATCATGGTCTTGATTTTCAACAGCCAATTAATTGCAATGTCTTAGTGCATAATCATTTAGAAAGTTGCTTTATTTCAGCTTCCTTCAAAGGCTGAATGTATCCAAGACAACTGGTCTCATCCTACATCACAGATGGCAACAGCAGGGGATACAGTGGCCATTGTTTTACTTGCTTCCATGTAAAACCTAAACGTCCTAGAGACATGGCAGGTTGAACTCCAAAAACATAAAGAAGAATGCAAAGATTCATGCAAATTAAGGTCATAAGCCAGCTTGTTTTGCCTTGTGAAACATATGAAAATCGTTGCTACCCATTGCACAAAACATCTGTTGAAATGAGGTTTACAGCTTGAATGTTTTGAGATTGACTGTTTCTAAAACCCAAGATTGCCTGATGGGAAAGCAGATGGGCAATTTAGACAGTCTTATACTAACTCATTATTTCTTCTGAAACACAAACTTAATTTAGAAATTCAAAGACAGTGTATTGAGATATACAACTTCAGAAGTATAATGTTGGAAAGTGGTTAAGAGAACAGAGCCTTGCTTTGAAAAACTGATTAGGACAGAGCCTTATTTCTTAATATAGTAAACACAGGGAATTTGTAAAGAAATTGAATCTATACTTGAGTTCTAAGTATTCAGAATTTATTCTTTAAAATTACTTAAATATGTTAAAATAGTTTAAAAATATATTGTCCTCCTTGTGGGCCTCATAAACACTGTCAAGCTTAGTTGAAAAATGTTAGTTTTACCAAAAAAATTCATATAAAATAAATTTTACATCGGTAATTTTCCACAAATTGGAGCTTTTCAAGCTTTTTCCCCTGGAAAATATTTATAATTAGATTTTGTACTTTTCACATGTATTAGCATTATTTTCTATGGCTCAGAATTTCTTCAGGCTACTGAGATATAAAACTGTTGGTCTTTAAAATAAGAAACACCAGATTTCTGTGTGTTTTGGACACCAGAGTATCTGCTGTTAATTTTCCTGGCTCTTAGTGACTTTTTTTTAAGTGGCAGCTATTAATATGCCTCCATCTAGCAGAGCTTCCTACCCTCATTTAATTTTTGTTTTTAATCATCTGTGGGCTGAGAAAACAGTCAAGCTTGTGAGAATTATGTATAAATTCTGAGCCCATTATCTGAGTGAAGTATAGGACTTGCCACATGAATAAAGGACATGGATATCAACATTTATTTTGGTTGTTCCAATGATTTCAGCCTATTTTCTGGTTCTTGGCTACTTTTCAAAGAGTGAAGTGAAGTGAAGTTGCTCAGTCGTGTCCAACTGTTTGCGACCCCATGGACTGTAGCCTACCGGGCTCCTCTGTCCATGGGATTTTCCAGGCAATAGTCCTGGAGTAGATTGCCATTTCCTTCTCCAGGGGATCTTCCCGACCCAGGGATCAAACCCGGATCTCCCGCATTGTAGACAGACGCTTTACCGTTTCAAAGAGTATGGATTGTCAAATAAGAAATATGTTACTATTTAACTTAAAAAGGTGTTTTTCTCACTTTCATTATTTCAGAGATGAGAATTTGAAAGTTTCTAGGAAGCATATTTTCAGTTAAGTAGAGAGACAAATATTTTTAATTTCACAAAAGAGGATAGCAAATGGAGCACTGTCCTGTGAGTCTGATCTTAGCTCCATGAATAGTCAGTTACATACTTCAATCCTCTGGACATCAGTGTCCTCATGGTCTCACACCTACTTATAGGAGTCTGGGGGTCTGTGGCTCTGTTTCCAGGGCTTCCTTTCCTTATAACTTGAGCAGAGGCTTATTAAAGAGACAACTTCCACATGAGTAGGAGTTTGGATGGAGTGACCTCTGAGGTGTATCCCCTTTTTAACATGAATACTTCTGTGAGTCACTTGTAGAAGATAATTCACTTGCATTGATCGGGTTAATTTTAAATACTCAAGGGCAATAGTAGTTTAGTTGCTCCCACCTGTCTTGTTCTGCTTTCCCAGTCTGATGAGTCTTGAGTTGAGAACATCATTCTCAAAAGCCACTGTTTTCTCTCTCCTTTCCTCAGGCCCCAGATCTAAAGCTGTTAAAAGTTTATGAAATGCATAAAGGGGGGCGGTTTCCAAATTGTCATATTAAGCTGGTTATACATTCTCTTTATAGCAACAATTCAGCCACTAAGAAAGAAGTTAATTAAAGGACAACTTCATGGCTTGCTGTTTCAGGTAAAAAACAAACAGGAAGACCCAAACCCCTGTGATATTTGTTTACTGTGGGGAAGTTGTCCAGTTGGTGTAAGATTTTGAAGCTGTTATAATATATAATAATTTTAGTCATGAAGTTAAATAACTGACTTAGAAAAAGATGCTCTGGTGAACTTTGTCCTCTCATGCATTTTTGAAAGCATTTTGCAAAACAGGAGAGAACACTCATCAGTGAGTGGTTCCTAATAACATCTTTTAGAGAGGAAGCACCTCAGAATTTACTGTGTCTATTAGAAAAGGGCGAGTTTTCTAAGCTTAGTCACCTCCCTTCTGAGACTCTTGAGTAGGCTTTGGTGGTTGTTGTCTCTTTTCTTTCCTGTTTGAACAAAGCTCTCAACTCCTTTCTGTCTGGATATCTCAGGATATCCATGGTGGAGTTAGATGTGTTTCTTTCCCTTATGACACTTGGTGAATTTCTCCTTTCTGTTCATAAATGAAGAACATAAGGAACAGTAAGATTGGCACTGGAGGGAAGGGGCTGGAGGAGGAGAGAGAAGGGTGACATTTGCATGTATTTGTTCCCAGGGCATAATGCAGGAACATCTGTTTAAGCAGAAAAAAAATTCATGTCAGAGATTAAGCTAGGCAGAGTGCCTATAAAGCCCCTTACAGGAAGTTGAACAGGAAAAATCTCCATATCTAAATGTGCTTTAATCCTCTCAAGAACACCAGTTTTCTATCATAATGTAACTGATAGATATGTATCTATCTCTTCAAGGAAAGTCACAGTTTTATTGCTATAAAATTTTCACAGACACCGTTTTCACTACTCTGAGTTATGTCTCCAACAAGCTTCTTTGGCCTCTGGCTGAAGATTTCAATGACAAAGCCATTTAGTTTCCTGTTACCAATCCTTGAATTTCATTCCTAGAATAAGTAATGGGGAAAATGCAATGAGAAGCTTACTATTATAAACTTGTTCCCTTAATGTAAAATATAAGATAAATGACTAGTCTATTTTCTCCCCCTCAGTTAACATCACATCTTTAATGTGCTCTGTATCTGTGACTCTTCCATCATCCTGTTTTTGAATATACTCTACCATTTTCTCATGACAGAACTGTTTAGATGAGGAATTTCCTCACTGTGATCCCTTGTCCTGCACAGAAAGAATTCATCAATTTCTCCAGGAACAGCTGGTAAGTTTCAGCGTTTTGAAACTATGTTAGTACCAGTTGTGAACCTACTGTGCATGTATTTGTAAGTTAGACCTCTATGCTAATTTGCTTGAGAGATTATCAGATGAAGCAAGATACCTGTGTTCTTTTCTTTATTAAGGCTTGCATGCCTGATTTTACTTTTTATTTAAGATTCATTTGTTATTTATTTTTGGCTGTGCTGGGTCTTCATTGCTGTGTGTAGGCTTTCTCTGGTTGTGGCGAGCAGGGAGCAGGTGCTGCTCTTCCCTGAGGTGTACGGGCTTCTCACTGGGGTGGCTGCCCCTGTGGCTCCCTTCAGCCTCTAGGTGCGAGGTCCTCAGTAGCATGGCTCCAAAGCTGGAGTGCTGACTCAGTAGTTGTGCATGGGCTGAGTTGCTCTGTTGCACGTGGGACCTTCCCAGATCAGGAATCGAACCTGTCTCTCCTGCTTTAGCAGTTGGAGTCTTAACCACTAGACCACCGGGGAAGCCCTATTATTATTTTTCTCTTTATTATGTGCACACACACAATTCTGATAGGCCCTAAGAAATGGTACTATTTAAAACTTTTTGATTATAGTATCATAAAGAAGAATTATATAACCACACTTGCCCCTCATATTTCTTTCCCCCAAACTTTTGTTTATATGAAAGCTTTTATTATTGGGAATTGGTGTTACCATTCTATTAAATTATTGAAGAGTAATTTTTAATAAGTATTACATCTTACTCAGAAGGTATACATCTCAATTCAGAGCATGAAAGCTTTGTTACTTTGATGTCATTTATTTTCTTCTTGATCTCTCTTGTGGGAGGACAATAATATTCTTTCTGATTCTGGAGATGAAAAGAGTAGATTATGAAATATGTTACAGCCCTTTGGAAAGCTAACAGTACTTGATTTTCTGTTCAGAAGCAGCATTGCCATAAAAGATATAGTGGTCCAGAAGCAAGAATACATCAGCTACCCTTGGCCTTCAAACACACATGCTGGTACACACCTCTGCTAGGTAAGCGTGGATGGCCCCTTTCCTATACCCTGTTAGACGCCAGTGGAGGTGGGGGTTTTTTTGAAAGGGAAAATAATCAGTTATCGGGAAGATTGGCTGCAAGAGGGAATGGCAACCCACTCCAGTATTCTTGCCTGGGAAAGCTCATGGACAGAGGAGCCTGGTGGGCTACAGTCCATGGGGTCTCAGAGAGTTGGACATGGCTTAGTGACTAAACAGCAATATATAGCAAAGATTGTTGAAAGCTTATATGTTTATCCCTGAATTCAGTCAGCCAACTTATATTTGAGCACCTACTCTGTGTAAGGTACTGTATTATATATTGATATAATAAAGAGTAATCCCTAAAATGGCTCACAGACTATGAAGGGAAGTAAGACTTGGGGTCAGAGAAGGCTCTGCAGAAGAAATGAGTGTTCAACTGGGCACCAAGAGACAAGTTGCATTTAGAAGAGCAAAAAGCATGGGAAAAAGTATTCCAATCGAGAAAATAACAGAGTTGGGGGAAAAGAAGAATGCAAAGCTGTAAGAGAAGAGTTCAAGCTGGACAAGTCACTTTGGAAATAAGAGGACTTGGGTCAGGGTACAGTAGAATGTAAGTTTGGAGCAGGTTCACGTCAATGCCAGGCTAAGGAGAATGAACCTTATCTTAGGAGATGCTCAAAACTGGGGCATCTCTCATCACAACATAGATGTGCTTTGAAAGTAAAAGTTAACTGTTGGTTCAGAAAGGATAAAAGAAATGGATGATAAAATAACTTTAAGAAGAAATAAAAAGTAAGTAGAGTGATAGGTGGATCATTTCAACTAGAAAAGGGAAAACTGCCACCACAGCTAACAAGTGACCAGTTCATGTAGGACAATAGATGAGCACTTGCTCTCTAGGGATGATGTTACCCACAGGAACTCAGTGATCATAACAAGGGCACTGAAGGAGAGCCCCCTCTGTGCCAGGCACAGGTCTCTGCTCTGACCATACCTCTTAATTCCTTTAATCCTCACTATATCCCTGTGAGGTAGATGCTACTGTAATTGCCATTTTAGAAATAAGGTAACAGGAACACTGAGTTAGGAACTTGCCTCAGGTCACGTGGCACTTCATGTGTAAGTAAACTGGGGCTCAGAGTGGGTTAGTTATTTATCTGAGATCTTCCCTGGTGGCTCAGACTACCGGTAAAGCGTCTGCCTGCAATGGGGGAGACCTGGGTTCGATTCCTGGGTCAGGAAGATCCCCTGGAGAAGGAAATGGAAATCCACTCCAGCACTCTTGCCTGGAAAATCCTATGGATGGAGGAGCCTGATAGGCTACAGTCCATGGGGTCACAAAGAGTCGGACATGACTGAGCAACTTCACTTTCGCAAAACTGTACATGGCAGAGTCAGGCTTTGAATAGAGCATTGTGATTGATTCCAAAGTCTATGTTTTTTCTATTAAATTCTGCTGCTTCTTGTACTCAGAAAAACATAACAAGACAGTTTCCACACCCAGAAAAAATTGTCATCCTATTTCCTGCACTCTCTAATGGACAGGGAAATCTGCTGTGCTGCAGTCCATACGGTCTTGTCCATAAGAGTTGGACACGACTTAGAGCTGAACAACAAAACAAAGACAATGTCGAACTATTTTCTCTTCAGCAGTTGGTAAACTGTTTCTGTAAAGAGCCAGATGGTAAATATTTGAAGTTTTGCAGGCTATATGGTTTCTGTAACAACTACTCAGCTTTGCTGTTGTAGCACACAAGCAACCAACCTTGGATGATGCTGGATGAATGGGTGTGGCTATGTCCCAATAAAACTTTATTTACAAAAACAGGTGGCTGGCTGGATTTTGCTTGTAACAGCAAGTTGTTGTTGAAACCTCTTGTTGCTTACTAGGCAAGGATTTCTCTTTCCCCTCCTCCATCCACACTCCTCCTTGAAAAAAAGAAAGGCATGAAAATTTAGGGGGTGGGGAATTATGTTAAAATATTAATAAAACTGAATTGATTTTTGCTGTCTCAGAAATGGTCTCATCTCCAAATAAGAAATTTTTGGAGAGTCCCTCCAAAGATTTTGAATTTTGTGGCATCTGCATTTGAACCATTAATTTCTATTTTTATTTTTTTTCTCTTCTAATGCAGATGCCTTGCATCTGGATAGTTTTACAGCAGTTCCAAGACTAGAACTGACACCTTTCTCATGTGTGGCCAACCTAATCCATGCTTCACATGAAAGGCCCAGATATGAAGAAATAGAGGATTGTGCTTTGGCTGTGACTGAAAGAGACAGGTAAGCTAAAAGGGCAGACTGTACTTATTCTGCTTTTCAGGGTGGGGGGGTGGCCTCTTTCCGTTGCCTACCTTTTTAATCAGTTAGATTTTCATATCCTCAGATTGTAACACCTTTATTGTGGAATTTTTATTGTGTAACTTGCCTAACTTTCTGAAAATCAATAATTTAAAACAAAGATACCTCTATAGTTTGCTCCATAGCTCTTTTGAATTTCATAATATCCATCCTAAAAGTGTAAAAGATAAGCTATTTAAAATGTTTCCCAGTTTTTAGGAATATATTCTGTACTACTAATTTAACTTATTCTGCTAGGTTTTGATCCTAATTCTGTTCCTTCACACTCCAGGTGAATAAGTCTTTGAGACTCTATCCCTGTGCCCCTCTTCCTGCACCCAAAGCTCCTCTGAGTTTACTCAGCTTTATAAGTACACAAATTGATCTTCCTTAGGAAAAGTTCAGAAAAGGCAGTGGCATTTGTGAGCGCTGTCCACTCCACTGAAATTTCCTGTCTGTACCAAGGGGTCAGGAAGCGAGACTTTGAATTGCAAATACTTCATTTTCATTTGGGGCTGGATTCTCTATGGTTATAACCTCTCTCTGATGGAACTTGGAGCTCTCTTTCATCATGTCTCACTGAAGGCATGAACTTAATTAGATATTTGGTAAAATTGGGGTGGGGAAGGAAAATGATATGATAGATTAGTATCTGCTAAAATTTGCAAGTTTTCCACTTGTAGTAAGGAACTTTACTTTGTGTTGTTAGGTGCCCTGGCCGTTCAGCTGGTCCCCACCCAGGAACAGATCTTTCAGGTTGCATCAGGATGAATAATGACCTAAGTATGGAAGTGAGTACTGGACTATATTTCAGCTTCATTTTTTAGCTCTCCCATATCCTGATCCTCTTCCATTGGTATTCTTTTTTTTTTTTTAATATTATAGACTCTTATAAGTATTATAGACTTTTTCAAGTACAAGTCTTATATCACAAAATTCAGATGCATGAGAAATGTCTGTCTGCCTTTGATACCATATAGGGAGCTTTCTACCCTCTTTTATAATATAAACTCAAGAAAATATAAACAAAAGGATATTTTCATGAAGTGTGATGAACTTTTTGTTTGAGAGGTGGAGTTCGGGACTTAAATTCTCCATTAACTGCAAGAAGTCTCAGGTCTCATTGACTCTCTGAGAATTGAGGTCAAGGCTAGATAATCTTTGAGGTGTTGTACTTTGCTGTACAAAGTAAGGCAATGCCCAAGGAGCAATCACTGCCTCAGTTAGGGGTTCATAGTACTTCTTCTGTATCCAAGAAGAGAATACTAAGTAGCTGGTGAAGTAAAAAAGTGAACGTGATGGTAACTCAGTGATGTCCAATTCTCTGTGACTCCATGGACTGTAGCCTGCCAGGTTTCTCTGTCCCTGGGATTTTCCAGGCAAGAATACTGGAGTGGGTAGCCATTTCCTTCTCCAGGGGATTTTCCCAGCCTCGAACCTGGGTCTCCTGCATTTGTAGGCAGATTCTTTACCATCTGTCACCAGGGAACCCCCAAGTCACTGAGGGCTCAGGTAAATACCCCAGGTCATGGAGATGTGTCTGAAGTACCTTTCTCCGGCAGCAGGTTGAGCCTGAGGGAACATGATCTTCTCAACCAAATGGAACAGACTGTTCTGTTTCAGAATCTGAAAATCCATTACTCTTTTTTTTAAAGATTTATTGTGATATATTTCTCATATCAAACAGTTCATCAATTAAAATTGTTCAATTAAATGTTCTTAAAAATATTCAGAGTTGTGTAACCGTCACCACAATCAACTTTTGAACATTTTGATGCTCCTAGAAGCATGACTATTAGGAGTCTATTCCTATCTCTGACCCCTACCCCGACTCCCACTCTGCCCCACTCTTGGCAGCTACTACTTTCTGCCTCTATAGATTTGCCTGTTCTGGCTATCTCATGTGAACGGAATAATACAATACTTCTTGTACTGTGACTTCTTGTGACTAGCTTCTTTCATTTAGTATAATGTTTTTAAGGCTCATCCATGTTTGTAGCATGTCATCAACACTTCCTTTTTATGACCACATATTTCACTGTATGAATATGCTATGTGTTGTTTATGCATTCACCATTGATAAGAGCTTGAGTTATTTCTACTTTTTATCATGAACAACATCACTATGAACGCTGATGTAAAACATTTTGTGTAAATATGTTTTCAGTTCTTCTGAGTATACATCTGCTGTGGCGTGTGTGCTCAGTGATTTCCGACTCTTTGCGACCCCATGGACTGTAGTCCACCAGGCTCCTCTGTCCGTGAAATTTTCCAGGCAAGAATACTGGAGTGAGTTGCCATTCCTACTCCAGGGGATCTTCCCGACCCAGGGATTCAGCCTGTGTTTCCTGCATCTCCCGCACTGACAGGCAGATTCTTTACCACTGTGCCACCTGGGGTACCCCACATATCTACAAGTGGAATTATTGCACCATAGAGGCTTCCCTGGTGGCTCAGACGGTGAAGAATCTGCCTGCAACGTGGGAGACCTGGCTTCAATCCCTGGGTTGGGAAGATCCCCTGGAGGAGAGCATGGCAACACACTCCAATATTCTTGCCTGGAGAATTCCCATGGACAGAGGAGCCTGGCGGGCTACAGTCCCTGGAATCACAGAGTCGGACACGACTGAGCGACTAAGCACAGCACAGGGTCACTCTATGTTTAACACTTTGAGGAGTTAAAATCTGCAAAGCAGATTTCCAAAGCAGCTATACCATTTTACATTCTCACCAATAGTGTATGAAGATTTCAATTTCTCTATATTCTTATCAACCCCTGTCTATCCTTTTTTCTTAGTTTACTTAGAAAATGTTTTTCTCTTATACTAGAACATAGTTGATTTAAAACATGTTAGTTTCAGGTGTACAGCAAAGTGATTCAGTTGTACATATACATGTATCTATTTTTTTTTTTGGTCTTTTTAATTATAGGTATCAGTGGATGCAAAGTTGTATCTGATTGTGGTTTTCATATGCATCTCCTTAATGACAAATGATGTTGAACATCTTCTCATGTACTCATTGGCCATATGTATATCTTCTTTAGAGATATGTCAACAGGTCTTTTTTTGCCCACTGGAAAAAAAATGAGTTTGTTTTTTAGTTGGGTTATACGAGTTGTCCTTATTCTTCCGTTTAAGTGTGTGTATCTGACATTTTCCTGTCCCTTAGTACCCCATCCTATTGAGTAGTTAAGAGAAGGAAAGAAAAAGGAAATGAATCTGTTTTGCTATTACTTAGCAGTTCTTGTAAAGTTTTAATAAAGGAGGTTGAACTTGGAAGCTTACAGGGTGTCTGGTTATTAGTAATTTCCCTTTTATCTGGTATTGATTTCACCAAGAAGGTGGAAGGAACCAACATTAGTTGTCTACCAGGTACACAACTGTAGGAAAGCATTTCTATATACTAATTTTGTCTACAACTTTGAATGGTATTCTCTGCTTCTGCCATCAAGGCAACTGAAATTCAGAGAGGTTAAATAACTTAACCAGGATCACTCAACTAGTAAGTAGGAAACCTGGGCTGCAAATTCAGGTTTGTCAAGCTTCAGAGATTAACTGCTTCTTACAACTCCTCTTATACAACATTGAATTTAGACATTTCAATCATAATTACTCATAGTTACCTTGAAAGTAGTTTTTTGGCTGAGAAACAAATGTGCTTCCTTCTGTATCAAAAAGGAGCTCCTAATCCATCCTTATTAGAATATGTGACCGAGTTATCTTGTCTTTTTATTATTTATTCTCCATCAGGTGTTAGTTGTGTTATGTGGGATCTTCACTGTGGCAAGTGGGCGTCTCTCTGATTGTGGCATGTGGGCTCAGTAATTGTGGTAGGTGGGCTTAGTTGCCCCATGGCATATGGGATCTTAGTTCCCTGACCAGGGATAGAACCTGAGGCCCCTGCATTAGGAAGCAGATTCTTAACCACAGGACTAGCAGGGAAGTCCCAGTTATTTTGTCTTGACACCCATGAAGAAATAGGAGCTAACAGAGAACATAGGTCAAATGCTCCTAGGGAAAAATAGAGATTCCCTGAGGGTTTTTCTGCTGCCTCTAAGCCATGTCTTCCATGGGCCCCAGGAACTAGCCTGTCAGGTGCACCCTGCGGCTGTTCTCAACTATTTCCACCATTTCCCTTTCCCTCTGCTTCACTGAAGAATCCTTGCAGCCTGTTCACTCCCTCATGCCTGTCCCCTGAGCAAATCCCTACCCGCTACCCTGTCATGCCCTCCCACACCCATCTTTGGAACAAATACAATGCTCTCCTTAGACAGTGCTTGTCAAAGCATTCTCATAAATAGGAATTAAAATTAAATATGAGATTAAAATTACAAAGCATATAATCCATGTTTATCCCAGTGACCCATAAATCATGTTTCCTTAACTCTTCGGCTTCAAACTTTTGAGAATTTCATCACTCTTGAGGACCTTCACAGCAAGCAACTTAGCCTGGTATTCAAGCTTTTCTCTAATCTGACTGCAGTCTTCATCTTCACCCTTTCCTCATCCCTGCCTTATAGTTGTCCCTAAATGTCAGCCGAGCCATGTGGTCTGCATTGTCGGAATATATCACACCAAGTTGTTGATGCTGTTTTCTCTGCCCCAAACACTTAACAATCCTCCGTTTATCAAATTCCATGTGACTGTCAAGGCGCATCCCAAAGACTTTTCTTGTGATAGAAATATTTGCAGTCAAGCATCTCTAGTCCTTTATCTTCTTCTTTTTTTTAAAGATTTTTTTAATGTGGAAAATTTTTAGTCTTTATTGAATTTTGTTATTTTGTCATAGTATTGCTTCTGTTTTGTGTTTTGGTTTATTTTTTTGTTTGTCTGTTTGGTCCTGAGGCATGTGGGATCTTAACTTTCCAACACCCTGCACTGGACTGCCCAAGGAAGACCTCTTTAGTCCTCCTTGAGATCGAAATCAGTATGAATTAGAAGTTGAGAGATGAGGGTTTACCCTGGTTCTCCCTCTCTGCAATTGTGGAAAAGTCTTGTCATTCAGACCTCAGTTTCTTCATTTCTCAACTATCCCACTTGGGAAAAAATAAGTTTACCCTTTTCTTTTAGACCCCAGTAACTGTGTACCTCTTGTCTATATTTTTGGTTACATTGTAGTTCTTTGTTTTCTTATGTGTTTTCCCATATCAGGTTATTAGCTTGGTATAGAATGCCTTTGGCCATTAACCAATGTCCACCTAGCATCCTGAATAGATTTGGTATATGGTAGCTATCCTATTAATATTTGGTGAATGCCTGCTTACTTCTTCATTTTTGTATCCCCTATAGGGTCTATTTAAAACATTGAGAGTGAGCACCCAGTGAACTTGTTCAACGGACAGTCTTGCCCTATTGCTTTCTGACTGGTGTTCGTGAGAACTATTTTTTATTCCTCTCCTGTATTCATAGAGATAGCTATATTCTAGCCTCTTTTGCAGAAAGCACAGCATGAGATAAGAATGAGCATCAGTATTCACTGGAGAATTTCGGGGTGAGCAGAGGACTCTAGCAAGATTAACATCTCAAAAAGAACATCTCAGTAAAATAATGTGGGGTCCAATTTGGGGCATTCTTGGGAAGAACAGAACTATTTTACTGACTCAGTGAAATCTACTTATTTGGAATATTTTAAAGAGAGAACAAAAAGAAATTATTTCCAGTCCTTGTCTTTTAGAGGCTCAGACTGAAATATTTCTGAGAGAAATTTTTACAGTACCTGGGTAGTTTTACAGTGCCAGGGTAGTTTTAGTGGGTGACAGTGTTAATGAAACAGGTTGATAATTGTTGAATCTGCAAAATAGGTACACAAGGGTGCCTGTTCTATCCTGTCTACTTTTGTATTTATTTGAAATATTCCCCAATAGTGACTTAGAATTTTTAGCCACATAGCATGCTGCTGCTGCTGCTGCTGCTAAGTCACTTCAGTCGTATCCGACTCTATGCAACCCCATAGACGGCAGCCCACCAGGCTCCCCCGTCCCTGGGATTCTCCAGGCAAGAACACTGGAGTGGGTTGCCATTTCCTTCTCCAGTGATGAAAGTGAAAAGTGAAAGTGAGTCGCTCAGTCGTGTCCAACTCTTCGAGACCCCATGGACTGCAGCCCACCAGGCTCCTCCACCCATGGGATTTTCCAGGCAAGAGTACTGGAGTGGGTTGCCATTGCCTTCTCTAAGCCACATAGCCTAGGCTTTGGAATTAAGCAGGTGTGGTTTTAAACTGGCTCTGTTACTTATTATCTGTGTGACCTTGGACAAATGGCTCAACCTCTTTCAGTTTGCTTGCGTCCCTTGTGAAACAGAGATATTAGTTTGCAGAGTTCTTCTGAGAATTCAAATACATACACATACATATATTACGCATACACACACACATATATATATCTGCACATACATATACATATATTATGTATATACACATACCTATATATATCTGCAACTGTTAAGTTCTGGTCTAACCAGTCCATGGAAACAAACCAGGTTTGTTTAGAGAAACAAACTGTTCATATTTAGAGAAAAGACAAATCTCAGTGCTCTGTCTCGTCACTTGCTGATGAAGAGGAAGCTCTCTTTGTTTCATGAGGTCAACATGAAACAAAAGAACATTTGTTTTTCCAAGAACCTATGTTGATGCCTGGGCTTCCCTGGTGGCTCAAATGGTAAAGAATCTGCCTGCAATACAAGAGACCCTGATTTGATCCCTGGTTCAGGAAGATCTCCTGGAGAAGGAAATGACAACTCACTCCAGTATTATTACCTGGAGAACTCCATGGACTGATGAGCCTGGTGGGCTACAGTCCAAGGGGTCCCAAAGAGTCGTACACGACTGAGCAACTAACCGTTTCATACTGATGCCTACCAGTATACCCCAATGTCCTTCTGACCTCACCGACCAGTGGGTCCCAGGGAAAGGGACTTCACCTCCTGAGAGATTGTTGGAGAAGGCAGATGGTTTCACCACTCCCATCCCTGCGGTCCTTTCTGTTTGCTGTCCCCATTGGCCACAGGCCCTGCCTGCTCCCCTGCTGACCTCCTCAGAACACTGTGTCTGGACTTCTGGTAATCTCCTCACCCTGGTCAGTGGGCAGAAGTCTCTTCCTTCTTGTTCCAGCACTTTAAGGATCCTACTGTAGTGTCGGGTGGACTGCTTGTGACTTAGTCATTGAAATTATCCTTTGCTTTTCAAGACAAATGGATAATGCAGCAGTGCTGCAGAACAGTATAGTCTCCCACTGAGCTGATGCTTGCTGCTCTCTCCCACAGCTAGACCTAGCAGTTTATTTAGTCCAACTTTCTCCATTCTTCCTCACTCCTGGCAATTCCTATTTCTCTCAGGCCTAAGTTGTCTCTCCTTATAATCTATCTTTCTTTCCTTATTCACTCCTCCCACCACTGAGTCTGAATAGCAACCAAAGGATTTCTGGGCCTTTGCAAAACTGCATTCATAATTAGGTACCTGTGTGTGTCCCCCAACCCTCCAAGAATTAAGATGTTCATGAAAATCCTGGGACATCCCTGGTGGTCCAGTGGTTAAGACTCCACCTTACTGCTTCAGTGGGTTGCAGGTTCAATCCCTGGTCAGGAAAGTAAAATCCTGCATGCCGTGTAGTATAACCAGAAAAATATGGGGGGAGCTTCCCGGGTGGTGCAAGTGGTAAAAAACCAGTCCATCAGTGCAGGAGATGTAAGAGATGAGGGTTTGACCCCTGGGTTGGGAAGATCCCCTGGAGGAGCCATGGCAACTCACTCCAGTATTCTTGCCTGGAGAATCCCATGGACAGAGGAGCCTGGTGGGCTACAGTCCATAGGGTCTCAAAGAGTCAGACATGACTGCAGAGACTTAGCACCATGAAATGAAACTGATTCTCCCCTCTACCTACCTGAGTCTTAGATTTTATCTCAACAAGACTCTTTATAACATATTAAAGTACCTGGTTCATAGTAAACACTCGGGAAATAGCAACTGTAACTGTCACCCAAAATCAGGATTATCAATAGCATGAAGCTCAGAGGATATAGGTTAAAGGAAATGAAGATGAATTTTTGTTTGCCATTTGACTGGTAAAAAAAAGTATACAGTAAATATTAAGTGTTTTGCTATCCCTTTGAGATCTCCTTCATGTAATTACATGTTTTTGCCTCAGATGTACTGTCACTAGAAAAGGGTGATTTATGAGGCAAAGTACAGAATCCATTTAAAAATATCTCAGATTTTCTGGCCATTGTCTGTCCTGTTCTCTCAAGCTGTGTGTGGGTGCAGCTTTAATAACCTTGGAGAATAAATAAATTGCCAGTTGCAAAATTGGAACATGTAAAAGTTGGCTGATAACTATATTACAAATGAACCTCGAAGTGGTGGGTGTGTCCTGTAGGTCTGAAGGTGTGGTGTCCTTTTAGTTAGAAACTGGAAAAAAAAAAAAAAGCTTGTGAAGAAATTTAGTTTTATTTAGGTTACAGCAGAAGGCAATGGCAACGCACTCCAGTACTCTTGCCTGGAAGATCCCATGGACGGAGGAGCCTGGTGGGCTGCAGTCCATGGGGTCGCTAAGAGCTGGACAAGACCGAGCAACTTCACTTTCACTTTTCACTTTCATGCATTGGAGAAGGAAATGGCAGCCCACTCCAGGGTTCTTGCCTGGAGAATCCCAGGGACGGTGGAGCCTGGTGGGCTGCCGTCTATGGGGTTGCACCGAGACAGACACGACTGAAGCGACTTAGCAGCAGCAGCAGCAGCAGGTTACAGCAGTTATAATCTTTTGATGTTCAGTTTTACATTCTTTTCTTTCTAGAAGATTGAAACTTTGACTCCAAGTCAAGGGCTTTTTTTTTTAAGTTAGAATGAAATAAGTCTATATAGACTCCTTTTGTTCAGTTTTTTTTTCCTCACAAAATCATATTACTTTACTTGAGTAGTGTCAATTGTCTAAAATGGATCTCAAAGTAAAAGTTACACTGGTAACACAAATGTTTCTTAGCGGAAGGGATTTTGATCATAAAAATCTATGGGTAAAATAGCATTTCATCTAAAAGAGTAACCCTGGAAGATTATGTAGGCCTAGTAATTGCCCTTACTGATACTGATAGTGCTTCCCTGGTGGCTCAGATGGTAAAGAACCTGCCTGCAATGAAGGAGACTGGAGATTGATCCGTGGGTTGGGAAGATCCCTGGAGAAGGGAATGGCTAGCCTCTCCAGTATTCTTGCCTGGAGAATTCCATGGGCAGAGGAGCCTGGTGGGCTACAGTCCATGGGGTGGCAAAGAGTTGGACACGATTGAGCAACTAACACTTTCACTTCACTTTCAATATCTTAGAAGCTATTTCTTCATACTTTCTGACTGAATATTAATGCTGCTGTATGTATGTGAGAAAGCTGAAGTGAGAGGGGGAATGTGTGTGTATGTGTCTTGCATTTGCTGACCCAGTCTGTGGGAGAATATCTCGCTTTGTTCCGTAAGTACGTTGGCTACCCCACCCTTACCCGACATTAGACTTTTACTGTCAAAAGCAAATGAGCTGCACCACAGATTTTCATGTAAATGTTATGCAGGTTCCTATTTGAATGGCTTGAACAGGAAGAACATGCTTCCTGCTCTAGGCTGTCAGCATGTGTTAGACTCATTGATGTGAGCCAATCTTGTGCTGTAAGTAAGTCTCTCTCTTCTGAGCTTTCTCTTTCTTGCACGTAGTCAGTTTCTCGATTTTCCTTGGTTTTAAGATATATCCAGTAAATTATCTTTTTTTATAATCTGTCTAGATCCTGCAGTTGTTGTGTGTGTTAGGTTCTCCTGTGGGCTCAGGAAACTGGTTTGAATAGGGGCACCTTTTGAAACTGGGAGAAAAGAGCATAATTGTAGAAAGTGTTTGCTGAGTTATTTTTCACCCCCCGTTTCACACACACACACACCCTGAGGGGCTATATCTCCAACTTTCATTAACTATAACTCTAAATTTGGAAAAATAAAAATCTTCTTTGGTTTGGCTCTTCTTCTAAGGAGGAAAAAAATGTTAGCTGAATATATGAAAATCTAGGATTGAGGTATGTTGTGTATTAGATTTTTTTTTTGATCAGTGAGATTTATAATGATTCATGAATTGGGACTAATATCTAGTAATATCCAATATCTTTGCAACAGAACAATGTAGTAATATATGGCTACTAAATACATAATGTTTATCCAAAATCACAGAATTGTTACTTACTTAATCAATAAATATTTTATGTTTACCAGTTTCACATAAAAATTAGGATAAAAGAAGGGCTTTACACAGAGCATTATGACAGATGAGACTCATTTTAACATAATGTATTTTTGCTGTACTTATTATTTTGATTTTAAATAATTAGAATTTTTAGGAAAACAATTTATAGAAATAATGTTTTCTCTTTCCTTTAATATTGGAAATCAGTTTAATTCAATAGAAAATAGCTACATTCGCTTTCACACCTCTTAACTTCAAATATAAAGTTTCATGCCTGATTGGTATAAAAAGGAATTTTTCCTGACAAACTTAGGTTTTTAGTTAGTGCAGTATAATTATGGCATATATTATTGTTATTTATAACACAGTAATAAGTGCTATTTCAGGTCACATATAATAATAGATTTCTATGTTATGAAGTGTTAAATGGGCCTGATTTTTATTATTATTATTATTAAGGACTCAATGCTCATTGATTTTTATGGAGGATACTTAATGAAACTGAAGAATGTTTAAATTTTTCCTATTTTACAGCTTCATTTTCTTACATATGTGTTGGTAGATAGTTAAATAAGCATATAATAATTACTAGTACAATATATTTAAATATCTCAAGGACAGAGCCAATATCATTTAACTACCAGTGGTATATAAGGTACAATTTCTCTTCAAAATTTAATGCACATATTTTCCTACTCTGTTCTGTGCATGCTTTCCTCTGTGCAATGCTGTTTATAATTTATGAAGTATTTGTTCTGCATATTTGTCTTTTTGACTGGCCTATGAGTTCCTCTGGGACAAGGACTGTGTTTCTGGTCTCTTTCAGGCTTTCAGTTTTGTGCCAGAAACAACGAAAGGCTGTTTCTGGCACAAACTAGGCCTTTGTTGAAAGTTATTGAATTAAACTGGTGCCACAAGGGACTTCAGTCACATAAAGTCTGATGCAAAGATGTTTAAAGCAGGGACAAAATGAAATAAAAGAGAAGATTGCCTAACATTTACATATACAAGTTGTTGTTATTATTGTTCAGTCACTAAGTTGTGTCCCACTCTTTGTGACCCCATGGACTGCAGCACGCCAGGCTTCCCTGTCCTTCACTATCTCCCAGAATTTGCCAAAACTCATGTCCGTTGAGTCAGTGATTTGATTCAACCATCTCATCCTCTGTCACCCCCTTCTCCCCCTGCCTTCAGTCTTTCCCAGTGTGAGGGGGTTAGGTGTAAAATCTTGCTTTGCAGATTTGATTGTGGAGTTTTCTTAACATTTGAGGTGAACATTTTGAAAGTTTATATTCAAATCATTTATCAGTCAAAGACAATCAACGGAAAGTCTTTGCCTCTCCAATAGCCTTAGGGTGTTTCAGAGACAGTTCTGTTTACAGTGAAGAGGACACTATATTTAGTCTGATTGTTCAGACAGTTTAGAGGCTGGCACTACCATTCTGAATGTTCCTGGGAAATTACTTTATTCATTGGCTTTGCTTTCCTCACCTGAAATAAGTAAATCTTTTTTTTTTAATCTCATTAAAATCTATTGCATAAGGTTGTGGAGTGAATTAAATGAGACAGTATATAAAAGGGCTTAATAAATTGTAGTGTGCTGTACAGATGTAAGCTATTGTTTATTGTATTTTTTTTGGATAACTATATATTCAGCAAACTCTTGCTAAACCTTTACCTTTCTGTGGAGTCAATCTTTTCTTGGATAGATTCTCAATATGGTATATGATATACAGCAGCCCTCTATTGAAACCTATTGTATGTTGTGACACCTAATGAGAAGTTCTATGTTTGATTATGAAAATTTAAATATCTTTATTTTTGCATTGTCTGTGCAGATTTTGGATATGTCCAAGTGATTTCAGTTTTAACTTATTAAATTCTTATTTGTTTTTCTAAATAAATAATAAAAAAATATATTTATTAGTAAAACTTTTTATTAAAGAGGAACCCGTGTTCCCACTGTATTTTTTGAAAGAGAATAAGTGAATCTAGGGCTTCCCAGGTAGCTCAGTGGTAAAGCATCTGCCTGCCAAGCAGAACATATGGGCTTGATCCCTGGGTTGGGAACATCCCCTGGAGAAGGAAATGGTTACCCACTCCAGTATTCTTGTCTGGGAAATCCCAAGGACAGAGGAGCCTGGCAGGATACAGTCCATGGGGTTGCAAAGAGTTGGACATGACTTAGCGACTAAATAACAACAGCAAAAAGTGAATTTATATTCCCACTGCTTTCTTTATTTTTTGAAAGAGAATGAGTAAACCTAATCTCCTAAAGTTCCCTCCAAACTAGGAACTTGATGGGGATTACAAAGCTCAAATGAGGCTTTCAAATACTTGCCCTGGCAGACTGGGACCACAACTTTTTTTTGGGGGGTGGGGGGACCACAATTGTGTTAAAGCTCTTTTTGAGCCCCAAGTAAGAAGAGCTGATGTAGATATAATCCCTCAGAACTGTGAGACTTGGATGAACTTTAAATGTGTTATGGATCTAGCTAGAAAATTGAGAACCATTTTTAAATCAACAGGTCAAAAGTTTTAGGTGGAGTAATAGTTCCATAAATAGAAATGTTGTTTCATGCCCACCTAGAATGCCCACCTAGTTCTGTTTAAAGAAAATTTAAGTTCATGATAGAAACTCTGTCTGCCCTTTAAGATTAGAATTTATTTTGCCCAAGATTTTATATTTTCTTTCAATATTGGACTTGCAAGTATAGTTAAAATTGGACTTTTTTTTTGAAAGTACAGCTTTGAGTAAGTATGTATATCCATCTGCCCTATAGCATCACATTCCCATATCCTCTCCAAAAGAGCAAAGCAAATATGGGTTCATTTAAAACTGTATGAAAATATTTGCTTAACACAACCTCTCTGGAATGGAAAATGTCAAATTGTTAAACTTCTCTCTCTCTCTTTTTTTTTTCCCTTAAGGAGAATGGTGTTGAATCCTTATGTTCTGAGAGCCAGGCCCAACCCAGGTTTGCCTGTTTGTTTCTGTGTGTGAATTTGGATGCATATTCCATAATTTCTAAGAGAATTCTTTGGACCCAACACTCCAAAAATACTGCTTCTACTCTTTTGACAGGGAATATTCCACCCTACCCTCTCCTGGTCACACTTCATCCACAGAGAGTACTGTAACTTCAAGTGGTAAGTAGATTAGAAAAGATATAAAAATAAGACTGTTAGTCTGTTATATCGAAAATGGATAATGAACAAGAACCTACTGGACAGTGCATGGAACTCTGCTCAATGTTTTGTGCCAGCCTGGATGGGAGCGAGGTTTTGGGGAGAATGGATACCTGTATATGTATGGCTGAGTTCCTTTGCTGTTCACCTGAAACTATCACAACATGGTTAATCGGCTATACCCCAACACAAAATGAAAAGTTTAAAGTTTGGGGGAAAAATAAATTAACTATGAGGAAACAGAAAAAAAACTCAAGGATATTCTACTAAAGTTCCCATATGCAGAAAGCTGTACTCTATTTCAATAAATGGTATATTATTTAAAACTTCCTTTAAAAAATTAGAATGTTGATATTATAACCATAAGCTTGGATATCTTGTGATCTCCTGAGGTATATACAAGTGAAAAGGACATAAGCAAATAATCTTTTGCATAGTATTCATGCTGTTGGTTTCTTCCTGTTGATAGATTCTGGATCAGAAATTTTGCATATGGCTTCTGGTGACCCTGACTGTAAACCACTCTGTGAGAAAGAGGAAGATAAAAGATCAGCTTCTACTGTGACAAAGATCCCAGGTAAGCTGTTGAAGGGTTCAAGCATAGTTTCCATTCTAAAACATGAAATGAACCTGGAAGCTAGTGGAGTAACTATCATGAGTGGCTGAGTAATATTGTCTTATAAAAGAATTTTGAAGACATAGTCTGAAGCAAAGAACTCTAACAGATGACCATGGCCTTCATATATGACAATGTGACCAACCTTTTTCCAACTCTATATTTAGAATAAAACTTACCGTGTATTTTAATGGGATTTAAATATCTCCTTATGGCCAAAATTTATTGGCCACACCTGAGTCTCAGCTGTGATGCAGTTGTGAAATCACTTACTTAGGAAATTCTCAGAATCCTCATTAGAATTTACTAGGTTAAAAGGATGGACCAGGACTTTTCTGGTGGTCCAGTGATTAAGACTCCGTGCTTACACTACAGGGGCCATGGTTCATTCCCTGGTGGGGGAATTCAGATCCTGCGTGCTATGTAGCATGGTCAAAAAATTTTTTTTAATAAAATAAAAACTGTATATTAAAAGAAAAAAGGATGGACCAATTAGTGGTGGTCCACTCAGGAGGCAGAAATTAACTAGACAATGCATTAGATCCTCCTTTTCTGCCATTTGAGTCCAAAAATAAAGTGGTTATTCTCAACCATTCCCTGTTAGGCATCACTACAGTGGATACTCTTGGGAAATGTAGGCTCCCATTTCTACCTAAAGTGTCAATTAAGGAAAATTCATTGAAAGTTAAATTGGCAATTAAATTTGAGATATAGGTGCTAAGTTAAAGGAGCTGTAAAACTGTAGAAATGGAATCCATTCCTTCATTTAACTGAAGAATATGTTTACATTCTATCTCACACCAAATAAGAAAAATTTTAAAACTACACCAGGATACCATTTTTTATCTATCACGTAGACAAAGACAGAACAGTTTGTTTGCACACTTCTGGTAAGATTGTTGGAAGAAAAAGAATTCTCATCCATTGCTGCAAGGAATGTAAATTATTATGATTACTATGGAGAGGAATTTGCCAATATCTACCCAAAATTTAAATGTATGTCAGTTCAGTTCAGTCACTCTTTACAACCCCATATACTGCAGCACGCCAGGCCTCCCTGTCCATTGCCAACTCCCAGAGTTTACTCAAACTCATATCCATTGAGTTGGTGATGCCATCCAACCATCTCATCCTCTGTCACCCCCTTCTCCTCCTGCCTTCAGTCTTTCCCAGCATCAGGGTCTTTTCAAATGAGTCAGCTCTTTGCATCAGGTGGCCAAAGTATTGGAGTTTCAGCTTCAGCATCAGCCCTTCCAATGAATATTCAGGACTGATTTCCTTTAGGATGGACTGGTTGATCTCCTTGCTGTCCAAGGGACTCTCAAGAGTCTTCTCCAATACCACAGTTCAAAAGCATCAATTCTTTGGCACTCAGCTTTCTTTATAGTCTAACTCTCATCCATACATGACTACTGAAAAAACCATAGCTTTGACTGGATGGACCTTTGTTGGCAAAGTAATGTCTCTGCTTTTTGATATGCTGTCTAGGTTGGTCATAAATGTATGTATCCCATGCTAAAATAATTGGTTTATGGGAATTTATCCTGTAGACCTAAGTACACACATACTATATGACATATATGGAAGTTTATTTACTCCAGCATTGTTTGTGATAACAAATAATGGAAACAAGTTAACTATCAGTAGAAGACTAACATATTTTGGCATGTCCAAGTAATGGAATACTAATATATATTTGTAAGACATATACACAAGGGAACTTTTTTCTTGGAAGAATATCAAAGAACTATGGTTTCTTAGGGAAAAGAGCTAGAGTGCAAAGCACTATGTATTGTATGTAAATATTTGTGAAAAAAATAGAAAAAAGTTTTTGTACATATAATACATATATAAAATATCTCTACAAAGCTAGACAGAAATTAGTAACATTGTCTATGAGTCAGGAAACTGGCTTTCTGGTGGGCATGATGTGAGAGAAAATTTTCACTGAAAAACATCTTATACTTTTGATTTATGGACCATATCAATCTACTATCAGTCTTAAAATTTTTTTAAATATAAAATTTCCATAGGGAAGATTTTTATGTCTTTGAAGATAGTGGTTACCATTTTGTTCTTATTTCCATATAAATTTTAAAAATTGAGTACATCCTTTAGTTATTCTGTTTTCTTGAAAAGAAAGAAACAAAATCTTACTATTGTTGCTGACCTTTGTGTCTGGACTGAACTAAATTCAGGACAATGGGTCATGTGAAGATGAAAATCATTATCAAGTACATTACAGTACAAATAAATACAGGGAAATTATAAAAAGGAATGGCATAAATAAAAAGTGCATCTCTTTTTCTTAGTTTGATGACATTTTACTTAGAAAGATCCTGTGTTTTTGGAAGGATATCATACTTTGTTATCAGGCCTGCATATATAATTTTTTAAAACATGTTTGTCAAGCTATTAAAAAAAAGCTAGCTACCCTGGTAAGGGAAGAGCCAGCTTAGCTGGCTCAGTGGTAAAGAATCTGCCTAGTAGTGCAGGAGATGCAGGTTCAGTCCCTGGATCAGGAAGATCCCCTGGAGAAGGACATGGCAACCCACCCCAGCAGACCGGCAGGCTACAAGCCATGGAGTAGCGAACTAGTGGGCAGGATTTAGTGACTGAGCAACAACAACTAAGTAATTGTTCATCCTTCTTTCATTCTGTTTCTGTAATTACACTAGTAATGTGTTTGATTAAAAAAGAGCATCAGCCTTAAAAAATAGTTTAAAAACCCTATTATTTGAAGGCCATACGAGTATTTGTATGGCAGAAGTATTTGTATTCGCACTTTTAATTTATGCCATTCCTTTTTGTAATTTCCTTGTATTTATTTGTACTGTAATGTACTTGATAATGATTTATACAAATATTCGTTTAAGAAATGTTACATGGCTAGCTTCTTTGGGAACACATATTAAACCCTTTCCCCTTAGGTGTCTGCCCACATTGCCGCCCTCACTATTTCTTCCTCTTTTCCTGGTAATCCTCCTCGCCCCACAATGTTTGGTGTGTTTCCTCCTTACAGGCGGAAGTCCAGCTCCTGAAAACATTGAACTGCAAGGCTCTGCGACTGAAGGAAAAAGCATGTTGATTCAGGTAATATATACGTGTTAACAAGAAAAGTAATGATACATTACAATGGTAGAACTGTCCCTTTAAGTTTGCAAAGTACTCTTAAAAGCATTATTTCAATGTATCCTTTCAAAATATTATGAGGTTCCTAGAATTTAGTTATAGCAATATTTTATAGATGAAGAAGTTGAAGCCAGAGCATCCAGGGTCATGCAGTCGAGTCAGAGGTGGGACCTCCTGACTCCACACTGGTTTTTCTTTCATTCATTCTTGCATTTGTTAACTCATTTATCCATTAAAGGTCTACTGGAAACAAGCCAAATATCTATCTCTAAAGTCCTCTTACATAAATGAATGCATTAATAAATAAGGCTAAATAAAAGTGATACCTATCTTAAAAATATTCTATAATTAAGGGAAGAAACATACAATTCCTCAGTAATTAGACTGCAGTTAAACTAACATTGATTTAGTTCAGCCTATTTGATTATAAGAAACAGAGACTCATGTAACTATTAATAATCCAGGTTGAGAGAAGGTTGTGACATGTATACATTTGAAGTAATGAGATAAAAATTTTATGCTAAAGGGAGTAGAGTAATTGGATATGTGGTTTGGAATAATTCTTTGTAATATAAATTATACCTAAAGTGTAGTGTTAGCTAGCAGACATGCCCAAAATAGTTGCCTCATTAAAAAATGGACAGAGGAAAATTGAAATCCTCTAGTCTTTCAAGTTGGAGAAGGCAATGGCACCCCACTCCAGTACTCTTGCCTGGAAAATCCCATGGATGGAGGAGCCTGGTAGGCTGCAGTCCACGGGGTCACGAAGAGTTGGACACAACTGAGCGACTTCACTTTCACTTTTCACTTTCATGCATTGGAGAAGGAAATGGCAACCCACTCCATTGCCTGGAGAATCCCAGGGACGGGGGAGCCTGGTGGGCTGCTGTCTATGGGGTTGCATAGAGTCAGACATGACTGAAGGGACAGGAGCAGTAGCAGCAGCAGCAGCAGCAGCAGTCTTTCATAGTAGTCTTTTGAGAAATCATTTTTTTTCTCATTTCAAAAAGGAAAAAAAAAACTTAAATAATGGATTAGAAAATGTAGTAATGGAAGTAGGGGACTGGTTAGAATGCTATTGGAATAATTCAGGCAAGATATGAAGATAGTATGAATTTAGTGATAATGAAGAAAATGAGACTTATTTAAGAGATATTTACAGAATAACATTCACAGTACATAGTGACTGGTAATCAGGGGCCTGGGAAAAGGTAAATACTCAGGTTTACAGCTTAACCTACAGAATGAGTAGAACAACAGGAGGATAGGAAAGAGTAAGAAGAATTTGTGGGGTAAATTTAATTAATTTGAGATAAGTCAAGTTTCAGGTTGATATGTGATATCATCAACACCCTGTAAGGAGATTTTATAGATAAGCTATATTCATAAACTCATCAATAGGACTCTGGGGACAGAGACATATTTGTGAGTTACCAGCAAAAAAACCAAGCATGTGGATGAGATTTCCCCAGAAAGGAGAGCAGGCAGAGAGAGAGAACAGAGGATAATGGACTCTTGATGATTCCAATGTCAAATAAGAAGAGGCCAGTGGCAAAGGAGATGGAGAAGGAACTATTGCAATGATTGGGGGACATCAGGAAAGGGAAGCCAAGGACTGAAAACCTTCAAGGAGGGGATTCTAGATCATTTTAGATGCTACAGTGAGCTTAAGTAAGATACTGACTGAAAATTATTCATTGGGTTTGGCAGTAGGGAGGTCGCTGATAACTGGGGAGGGCACGTTCCTAGGAGTGTTGGGTGCAGGGGCAGAGTAGTTCACAGACCACAAATGGGAAATGAAGAACTGGAACAACTCTGCTACAGTGTCCAACAGTGGCCAACTCTTCCCAGAAGAAGCATAGCCAGGAAGCACAGAAGAAGAGGAAAATGACATGACCGGAAGACATCATAGAATTAAGAGAGGATTAAACAAAATTAAGATTGTGTAAATATTGATACAAATGATCCAGTATTTTACCTGCATTATTGCATTTGTTATATTTTATCAAAATCTTAGTTTCAGTTGTCCAAAAATGATATGATGTGGTATCCAGGGCCCTACGAAGGAAATCTGTCTTGGCCAAAATAAGGAAATATGGAAAAATTTTGAGAATGTTAAATAATAATTATCTGAAAATAATTGTAACCTATAGCTTCTCTTTTAGATTTCCCCAGGCAGTAGAGTACAACTCCTGTTATGGTGATTCTTATTGTGTAGATGCCTTTGTAGGACAGTTGGTCAGTGACCGTAGAGTATATTCAGATGGAGTAAAAGCCAAACATAGCACAATATATATTTTTTGAAGTATAATTGCTTTACAATGTTCTATTAGTTTCTGCTGTACAATAAAATGAATCAGCTGTGTACATACATAGATCCCTTCCCTCTTAGACCTCCCTCCCACTCCTTCCCCTCCCACCTCCTAGGTCATCACAGAGCACTGAGTTAAGCTCCGTGTATTATACAGCAGATTCCTTCCACTGGCTATCTGTTTTACACATGGTACTGCATATATGTCAGTCCTAATCTCCCAAGTCGTCCCACTCTCCCCATCTACCCCTGTACCACATGTCCGTTCCCTACATCTGAGTCTCCTTTTAGCAGTTATTTTGTCAAAATTTCCCCAACAACCCATTTGGAATGCTGCGTGTGAAAGTCCTAGATTACCACCCTCTTTTCATTCATTCAGTCCCGCCTCTCCCTCAAGCTCCAACTTGTTCTTTGCCTGCGGAGACATTCCATGCTTCTCAAGCCATACGTCTCTCTCCTCCCTTTGCAAAGCATATATTTGTATCTCATTTGGCAGGCACTTAATCCTAGTCTTCTTTGTGGTAATTGGTATCCCATTTGCAGCTTTTCAGGTATTTCTGGTTTTTTTATGCCTCAACTAGACTGGAACCCCCCTTGGAGCCAGTCCTCTTTTCTTAATCCCTAACACAGTTCATGGCATACTTTGTTTTTGAACAGGGTAGGGCAGGAGAGGACAGGAAGCCAAGAAATGATTGGATACGAAGGACTTCCACTCTATGTACAGCAATAAAATCTCCTTATGTTTTTAGGAAGCCAAAAAGGAACCAGAAACAATAGATGAGCACAGAAAAGAATGTGCTGCAGGAGGTAAGGAATGTTCTCTTCCAACCCTGCGTATTAACTTTCATTCCCTGCTGGTAGGTTTTACGGGAGAGACCTTTTTCAGTAAAGAAATGGCAAGCCAACTCTTTGTGACCCTGTGGACTATAGCCTACCAGGCTCCCCTGTCCATGGGATTCTTCAGACAAGAATACTGGAGTGGGTTGCCATTTTCTTCTCCAGGGGACCTTCCTGACCCAGGGACTGAACCTGAGTCTCCTGCATTGCAGGCAGATTCTTTACCATCTGAGCCACCTGGGAAGCCCCCTATAACTCTGCATCTGTAGATAAGACCAGCCAAATACAACTAATTTTGATTCAATTTGTATCGTTTTCAGAATGCCATATTTACATTGCATTGCCTGTTAAGCCTAAAGGTCTGGTAATAACTAGTACCCTATTGTGAACTAAAAGCTGTGCCAATGTTGGGACTTCCCTGAAGATCAGTGGCCAGAACTCCACACTCCCAGTGCAGTGGGCCTGGGTTCAATTCCTGGTCAGGGAACTAGATCCCACATGGCACAGCTAAGAGTTTACATGCCTCAGCTAAACATACTGCATGCCTTAGGGAAGATCGCAGATCCTGTGTGCTGCCACTAATACACCATGTAGCCAAATAAATAAATATTTTAGAAGTGCCAATGTTAGTAGTGAATTCTCAGCAGCTCTAATCTAAGATCTTTTTTATTGTCCCATCTAAAAGCAAATAAGCCAGTATTTAAAGAATGAGTTTTCATTTGCTCCTCTCCCCATCTTCCTGTTAGGATGGAACAGTGGATAGAGTTCCACCTTTGGAAATCAAACACTATGCTCAGTCACTCTTACTTGCTGTGACTTTGGAAAGTTGTTTAACCTGAGTCTTAATTTCCTCATTTGCAAAGTGGAAATGATGAGTAAAAAACAATGTGGTGGTGATTTAGTCGCTCAGTCGTGTCTGACTCTTGCGACCCCATGGACTGTAGACCCCCAGGCTCCTCTGTCCATGGGATTCTCCAGGCAAGAATACTGGAGTAGGGTGCCATTTCCTTGGTAGCTCAGCTGGTAAAGAATCTGCCTGCAGTGCAGGAGACCCCTGTTTGATTCCTGGGTCAGGAAGATCCTCTTTAGAAGAGAGAGGCTACCCACTCCAGTATTTTTGGGCTTCCCTGGTGGCTCAGCTGGTAAAGAATCTGCCTGCAATGTGGCAGACCTGGGTTCAATCCCTGGGTTGAGAAGTTACCCTGGAAAAGGGAATAACTACCCACTCCAGTATCCTGGCATGAGAATTCCATGGACAGTATAGTCCATGGGGTCACAAAGAGTTGGACATGACTGAGCGACTTCCACTTTCAAAAATCAATGTACCCTTTATGAATAGACTGTGCTAAGTACTAGGCAGATTTCCTTATGTGCATAGTTCCATTCAGTTCTCCCCAATGCCTGTTTGAAATAGGTAAGCTGTGATTCAGTTTCATAGCATATAAACTGTAGGTAAGAAGAGAACCTACCACAGAAGGCTGGCTGTGAGGATTGAGTAAATGATGTAAAAAGCACTTAGAAAAGTGCCTGATGAAAGTTCTCATAAAAACTACTATAGAAAAATCATCCTTATTTTGTGGATGGTTTGATGAAGTTGTGACTACTTGTTCCAAGTAACTTAGTTATAAGGATCAAAGTGTTGACTGAAAAAAAAAAAAGCACAACGTAAACTTTGAGAATTACATTTTTTCTGGTAGATTTATTAAGGACTTAAGCCTGGGATATAGCTTCTCAGCTCTGAGGAACTGCTCCAAAGAGGTAAAGGAAGAGACAGGATATATAGGAGTTTTGCCAAAAAGCAAAACAACAAAAAACCACCAGGCCATCCAACATCGAAGACTACTGCTAATTGTAAAAAACCCCAGACATCTCAAGTTAATGAATTTAGCACTTTTCTGTGCATGGGAAGATACAAGAGTCTGGACTTATTACAATCATTTCTTTGTTATGCACCTTAACTGTCTAGGGCCAATATCCTGCTTTTCTCCATCTTAAATCCCCGATGGCTTGATGGCAACAACATCTTTTGTTTACTGAAATGACATGACATTCTTTGTCCACAAAAGCTAGAATTTAAACTAGGATTTTTCAACTCTAAATCTAACGCTGTTAATAACTAATATTGTGTTCTTTGCAAAATAGTGAAAAGTATCATTAATATGCGTAAAGAGTCTTATTCTGGGATTGGCCTGTAGTCAACCTGTGGGAAATGATTGGGATGTCATATTTATACTGGCTACCTTATGCGAAGAGCTGACTCATTGGAAAACACATGATGCTGGGAAAGATTGAAGGAAAGAGGAGAACGGGGTGACAGAGGTTGAGATGGTGAGATAACATCATTGACTCAGTGGACATGAGTTTGAGAAAACTCAAGGAGATAGTGAAGGATAGGGAAGCCTGGAGTGCTGCAGTCCATGGGGTTGCAACGAGTCAGACATGACTCAGCCACTGAACAACAACAATCATGTTTATTCTTACTGTTATTGTTACTATTATTATTATTATACTATTAATATTATTACTACTACTAGAATCATTACTCTTCTTGTTGTTGCTGCTTTTAAACCCTTGATATGTAGGAGGACCAGGGTACCAGAGGAAGGTATGCATTTAACCATGGAATCAAATTAAATAAACATTCAAATACAGAAAGAACAAACTGGGCTGTCCCTTGACTCTGAGACATCTTCAGGTTTCAAAGACTATTCACATGCTGAAATGTGAGCCAGTAATTTTAGCATCATCATAATCCCCAAAGCATAACATAGCACAACATTATCTTATATTAATATTTAAGCAGATGTATTATTAGCTGAGAGACATCCCAGGTGGCTCACTGGTAAAGGATCCGCCTGCCAATGCAGGAGACAAAGGTTCAGTTCCTGGGTTGGCGAGATCCCCTGGAAGAGGAAACGTCTACCCACTCCAGTGTTCTTGCCTGGAGAATCCCATGGACAAAGAAGCCTGGTGGGCTGCAGTCCATGGGATCACAAAGAGTCAGATATGACTGAGCATGCACACATGCATTTTTAGCTAGCAAGCTTCTCAGACATATGTCAATGAAATGCCTTTGTTTATTGGAGCAAGGACATAGCAACATTTGGTTGAATGTGCCCTTAGCTATTAATCCTTTTTAACCAAATACTGTTCTGTCATCTTTAATAGGTGCTGCTCTTTCCTCTGTTCCTGTGAAGTCAGTTAACTTTAGACAAAGTGACAAGTAAGTTCTTCCTCTTATAGCACGCTCACATTTTTTGTTTCTGTTGAACTATGTTTGACTAAGTTCTTTCTCTTATTCTGTAGCACTTCTGCTAATGAGAAGGAGGTAGAGGTAAGTTTCATGCAAATTTTTTTTTCTTTAATAAAAAAAGTGTTTCAGAATCACTTGCCTACAGTCCCTGTATGCTTTGCTTTTGCATAAACTGTCCTACGTGTGTTGTCTTTTGGCTTGGCCATGACAAAGTACAGGTAAAGCTCATGCATGCTAGCATTATGTCACTGGGAGGAGAAAGATATGCTTCAGTGTAATTTGGTATTAAGCTAACATATTTGACTATATCCAACGTTCTCCCCTCTCCTTCACATTATTTTGACAATAGGCCGAATTTCTCAGATTATCTTTGGGATTTAAATGTGACTGGTTCACCTTGGAGAAAAGAGTGAAGCTTGAAGAAAGATCCCGTGACTTGGCTGAAGAAAATTTGAAGAAAGAAATCACTAACTGTTTAAAACTGTTAGAGGTAAGAACCCTAACATTTGGGAACTATAGGTTTGTTATATCATTAATATAGTTTTCAAAACTTCATGAGTTTGTTTGTATAACTAAAACTGTCACCAGGTACCAAACCCTGTCTGACTCAAATGTGAATTAAATAGGAGGTAAGAAGTCACAATCAAGCTAAGATAAAAGGTTCACCAATAGAAGGGTGTAAGCAGTAAGACAAAGTAAAACAAATGTGTTTAAAGCAGTTATGTGAATCTTCTGCCATCTCTCTAGATCTTCAAATAGATTTCAGGTAGAAGAATAAGCAGAAAACAATTTTAAGCTTCAAAGAAGATAATCCAAAGGACATTTCCATTGAATTAACTGAGAAAAGAGGATGGTGACTGATTTCAGTCTTGTTAGATAATGGGCAGACCCTTCTGGAAGGTACACAGAAATGTAATAGCTACTATTCTCCTATTTTGTGAAGTCACCATACATAACAGATGGGTTGGAAAATTAAAATGGCTAGTTTTTGAAAAAGAAAAGTAAAGAAACCATGTTCTGTTTTTATTGTGGTTTAAAAAACACATAATGTAAAATTTACCATAATAACAATTTTAAGTGTACGTTAGTAGTGTTGAGTATATTCACATTGTTATGAAACAGAGCTTCAGAACTTTCTTATCTTGCTTACTGAAACTCTATGTCCCTTAAACTACTTCCCCATTCTCCTTCTCTCAGCCCCTGGTAATCACCATCCTATTTTCTGTTTCTGTGAATTTGACTACTTTAGATAGCTTATGTAAGTGGAATCATACAGTATTTGTCTTTTTGTAACTGGCTTATTTTTCTTAACTTAATGTCCTCAGAGTTCATCCATGTTGTAGCATGTGGCAGGATTTCCTTCCTTTAAAACTGAATAAAATATTCCATTGTATGCACAGACCACATTTTGTTTATCCATTTGTTTATTGATGGACCTTTGAGTTGATTCCACCTCTTGACTGTTGTGAACATTGAACATTTTTGCTATGAATATTGGTGTGCAAATATCTCTTCAAGACCCTGCTTTCAATTCCTTTAGAAATATGCCCAGATGTTGGATTGCTGGATCATATCAAGTTCCATTTCTTAAGTTTTTGAGGCGCCAACATACTGTTTTGCACAGCGGTTCCACCATTTTATAGTCCTACTAACAATGTACCAAGGTTCCAATTTCTCTATATCTTGGCCAACGTGTTATTTTCTGATTTCTGATAGTAGCTGTTCTAATAGGTACAAGATGATATCTCATTGTGGTTTTGACTTGCATTTCTGATGATTAGTATTTGAAGCATCTTTCATATGCTTACAGGCCATTTGTGTATCATCTTTGGAGCATGTCTGTTCAAGTCCTTTGCCAAAATTAAAGTAATAGATATGATTTGCAAATATTTTCTCCCATTTCGTGGGTTGCCTCTTCATTCTGTTGATTATGTCCTTTGATGCACAAAAGTTTGTAAGTTTGATGTAGTGCTCTTTGTCTACTTTTGCTTTTGTTGTCCATGCTTTTGGCATCATATTCAAGAAATCATTGCCAACTCCATTGTCAGGAAGCTTTTCCTCTATGGTTTTCTTCTAGAGCTATTTTCTGGCGCTATATAGTTTGGGGTCTTCAATCCATTTTGGATTGATTTTTTTATATAGTGTAAAATAAGAGTCCAATTTTACTGTTTTGCAGTTTTCCAGCATCATTTATTAAAGAGACTATTCTTTCTCCATTTTGTAGTCTTGGCACCCTTGTCAAAGATCATTTGACCATATGACCATTTGACCATGTGTAGGTTTATTTCTGGGCTTGCTATTCTGTTCTATTTGTCTGTCTTTATGCCAATACCATACTGTTTCGGTTACTGTAGCTTTGTAATGTACTTTGAAACCAAGACCTGGGGTACCTTTAGCTTTGTACTTTTGTTTTCAAAATTGTTTTGCTCTTCAGAGTCCTTTGAGATGCCATATGAATTTCAGGATGAGTTTTTCTGTTTCTGCCAAAAAAAAAAAAAATCCACTGGGATTTTGATAGAGATTATATTGATTTGTTAATTGATTTGACTAGTATGGACAGTGAGACAAACGGCTTTCCATTAGGAAAGCCTTAGGAAAGCCATCATCTTAGATCAATGGCACAGGTTTAAGATAAATATTCACAAGGCAATACAGGCCTACTTACCTAACCAGCTGAGGCTCACCTTGTCATCAATGGAACAGCAAATATAGTGGTCAGAGTCAAATATAATTTGAGTATATTTTCACTACTTTTCTTTAAAATTCAAACTGTGTTCTTCATATAGTGCATTTATTTATAGGAATAATTTCTTTACCACTGCCAATTAATTATATCCCATCCCATTAATTGTAGAAGAAAGATATAAACACACATGAAGGGGTGGCAAATTTGGGAATTTGAAGTGGAGGAGATCAAAATTGTATAACAGATTTTATGAACACCTCCATAGGTCTACTTGATAGCCAACAAAGATCGTAATATTTCAGTAGCATTATTTGTCTTTACTGCTGCTTTTCACCTTCTGCAGAGATAATAGAGTCACCTGAATTTACAACATAGTCAGCATTTAGAATCACTTGCTGAATTCTTGGGTTTGATACTTTCTAATACGTTACTTTCTGTGCAGTCTCTAACATCTCTTTGTGAAGATGACAGCCAGGCCCAGGAAATCATTAAGAAGCTGGAGAAGAGTATAACGTTCCTCAGCCAGTGTACAACACGAGTGGCCAGTAGGGCTGAGATGTTGGGAGCCATTAATCAGGTAACTTGTCTCCATTTCTCTAGTTACAATGAAATTACTGAAAGGATTTATTATCTGTAACATTATGGATTGTATTTCTAGGAAAGTACTCTATTTGATCATTTCAGAATATTTTTGGTATTTTGTGCTTTTAAACAATGCAGCAATAAAGATCCTTGTTTATGGATCTTCTCATTCTTATTCAGAGAGAAGTAGATTTCTTTTTTTTCAAAATTTCTTTGTGGGAAATTCTGGGAAAGATTTTAAATTTTTGAATCTATACCTAAACAGATGTGTTATATTCATCTCTCTAAATAATGTCTACACTATCACTTAGTGATTTATTTACAGTTTCAGATATTTTTTTGTTTCTTACTATGAAGATGAATATTTAGTTCTTTTATCAATCTCTCCTTCCTCACACCTAAAGCGTCTCTCACTTTATTGTTGATCTCTCTTCTTTCCTGACCAAGCTTAAATTCCATGGTCAAACACTATATTCACTCTCTTTCATGAACTCTCAACACTTTTACCTCTCTCATTTTATTCATTTAGAAAATCTACAGTCTTGTTTAATACACTTCTTTTCCTGCTCATGCCTGCATAGCTGGAAAACCTCACACCCTTATGCTGACTGCTTTCTCTTGAAATTCATCACAAATCTTAAGTGGTCCTTGGGATTCCCATCATTCACCCTGTTTCTCTTCTATATATCAATTTCATACTTTCCCTTTCCCCTGAAATCCCCATCCTGTCCTCTCCTATCTTCTCTGCCAAATGATGACTTTGCTTCCTAATTCAATAGGAAATTTGAGACAGTCAGAAGGGATCTACCAAAAGCTTTGAACCTACAAGCATCTAAACACTCAACATTGCCTTCCTTCCTAGTACCAAAGATGAGTTTTCTCTGCTATCCAAGGCTAACCATCCCACCTCTATGCAAGAGCCCGTTCCTTTCAGTTTGCTCAGACTCTGGGCCACAATTCTCCCTGCAGTCTTTCCTCTCCAGTTTTCCCCCACTCTATTGAATCATTCTCATCAGCACACAAATACTTAAATACTTAAATACTTTAAGACAGGAAAAATAATACAAGTTCAGTTCAGTAAGCAAACACAAAAAATCTTTCATTCTTTGTCCTTTGGTTACCACCCTGTTTCTCTGTTCCCATTTTTAGCAAATTTCCCCAATAGAACTGAACTCACTGTTTCTAATTTCTCTCCTCCCGTCATCTCTGAAATTTACTCTAGTCAGCCTTAACCTACTCTTTTTTCTTAACCTGTCTGCTATATTCAACATGGCTAAGCTCTTCCTCCTCCTGGAAACACTCTTAACATTTGGCTTCCAGGTACCACAATCCCCTGGTTTTTTCTCTACATCATGAATCATCATGGACCTTTCTAGGCTCATTAATCTTGATGGACCCCACGGCTTTACCTTTACACGTCTGGTCTCCATCATCACTCAGTCCCGGTACTATCCCATCTAGTCAACTGCTGCTGCTGCTGCTGCTACTAAGTCACTTCAGTCGTGTCCGACTCTGTGCAACCCCAGAGATGGCAGCCCACCAGGTTCCCCCGTCCCTGGGATTCTCCAGGCAAGAACACTGGAGTGGGTTGCCATTTCCTTCTCCAGTGCATCAAAGTGAAAAGTGAAAGTGAAGTCGCTCAGTCATGTCCAACTCTTCACAACCCCATGGACTGCAGCCTACCAGGCTCCTCTGTCCATGGGATCTTCCAGGCGAGAGTACTGGAGTGGGATGCCATCTAGTCAATTGATGACTCCCCAATTCACACACTTATCTTAAACATCTGCCATGAGTTTTAGACTAGAATCTGCTACTGTTGACATAGCACTTCCACTTGGAAGTTTGATAGATAACTTAAACTTAACATGTCCAAAAAGAAACTGCTGATGGAAGGGAAGAAAATATTTGAAGATCATATATCTAATAAGGATCTAGTTTCCAGAATATGGGCTTCCCTGATAGCTCAGATCGTAAAGATCTGCCTGCAAAGCAGAAGACCCTGGTTCAGTTCCTAGGTCAGGAAGATCTTCTGGAGAAGGGATAAGCTACCCACTCCAGTATTCTTGGGCTTCCCTTTGGCTCAGCTGGTAAAGAATCCACCTGCAATGAGGGAGATCTGGGTTCAATCCCCAGGTTGGGAAGATACCCTGGAGAAGGGAAAGTCTATTCATGCCAGTATTCTGGCCTGGAAAATTCCATGAACAGAAGAGCCTGGTAGGCTACAATCCATGGGGATGCAAAGAGTTGTACATGACTGAGAATGAGCATACATACACATACATCCAGAATATGTAAAGAATGCTCGCAACTTAACAGAAAGATAAGCAATCCAATAAAAAATGCAAAGACTTGAATAGACATTTCCCTAAAGAAATTATACAAATGGCCATTAATCACATGAGAAGATGCTTAATTGTTAGCAAATTGAAAATCAAAGCCATTTTGATACACCACTTCACACCCACTGCTGCTGCTGCTGCTAAGTCACTTCAGTCATGTCCAGCTCTGTGTGACCCCAGAGACGGCAGCCCACCAGGCTCCCCCGTCCCTGGGATTCTCCAGGCAAGAACACTGGAGTGGGTTGCTATTTCCTTCTCCAGTGCATGAAAGTGAAAAGTGAAAGTGAAGTCGCTCAGTCGTGTCCGACTCCTAGCAACCCCATGGACTGCAGCCTACCAGGCTCCTCCATCCCTGGGATTTGCCAGGCAAGAGTACTGGAGTGGGCTGCAAGGATAAAGAAAGGAAGGAAGAAGGAAAATAACTAGTGTTGACAAGGATGTGGGGAAATTACAATATTATTTTTTTATTGGAGAAAAATTGCTTTACAATGTTGTGTTGGTTTCTGCAGTATTATTGTTGCATTATTAATATAATATTTAGCCACTAAAAGGAATGAAGTGCTGATACATGCTACAGTGTAGCTGAATCTGGTAAATTTTATGCTATAGATGCTAGACACAAAGGTCACATGTTGTGTGATTGTGTTTATATATAGTATCTAGAGTGAATAAATCTTTAGGGAAATGTAGAAGATTGGTGTTTGCTAGCTTCTAGGGTAAGGAGGTGAGTAGGAAGTAACTGCTTCGTAAGTATGGGGTTTTATTTTGGGATGATGAAAATGGGGACTAGGTAGAAATGGTATTGTGAATGTACTGCTGCTGCTGCTAAGTCACTTCAATTGTGGCCAACTCTGTGCAACCCCATAGACGGCAGCCCAGCAGGCTCCCTCATCCCTGGGATTCTCCAGGCAAGAACACTGGAGTGGTTGCCATTTCCTTTTCCAATGCATGAAAGTGAAAAGTGAAAGTGAAGTCACTCAGTCATGCCCGACTCTTAGCGACCCCATAGACTGCAGCCTACCAGGCTCCTCCGTCCATGGGATTTTCCAGGCAAGGGTACTGGAGTGGGGTGCCATACTAAATGTCACCAAATTGTTCACTTTAAAATATTGAATTTTATATTGTAAATTATACACTAGTATAAAAAAAGAAAAAATACAATAAATATATATTTTGTCAGGTTCCAGTTCAAATAAAACTGTAAATAGATGTTTTTGAGACAGGGAAATTTGAATATGAATTAGATGATATTAAGGTGTTTCTGTTTATGTTGTTAGAAGTGATCATGGTATTATTATTTAAGGAAATATACTCCCATTTTTCAGATACTTATTAAAATGTTTAAGAGTTAAATAATATGATGTCTGTCACCTGTACTTTAAAAAATAGCATTCAAACTTTGAGATGAAACTTACATGCCAAAATGTTGACAGTTCTTGAAACTGATTGATGGATGTATGTGGATCTATTATGTATTTTTTGTGTCTGTGGAAATTATCATAATATAAACAATTTTAATTTTTAAAAGGAGATAAATGATATTAGATCTATATTATCAGTAAAAATTATTATGCCCATGTAAGTTCTATTCATAGCAGATACAAGTAGTCTTTTATGATTTTTCCTTCTTTGCACAATGTTTATGTTCTTTTTGGAGTTAATAATTTTACTTTGCCATGATTGTTATGCTTAGTTGTCTGTTTACTTATCTCTAATTTATTCTTAACCTCTCAGTAGAGTCTAGATTTCACAATAGATACACATTCATCAGATAGTCTGTCAATTTTTTCTTTGAGTTGTTGCTTCCAGGGACTTTTGACCTGTCAGTCTCAACTGGCGTGTGTGTGTGTGTGTGTGTGTGTGTGTGTGTGTGTGTGTGTGTGTGCGCGTGTGCGCGCTTGCTCAGTTGTGTACGACTCTTTGCGACCCTGTGGACTGCAGCCCACCACACTCCTCTGTCCATGGGATTTTCCTGCTGAGAACACTGGAGTGGGTTGCCATTTCCTACTCCAGGGAATCTCCCTGATCCCAGGGATGAAACCTGCATCTCTTGTATCTCCTGCATTGGCAGGCAGATTCTTTACCACTATGCCATGTGGGAAGCAAATTCTTAAATGAAGACTTCTTTCACTTCTCTTTTGAGTTAAACTCCATTTCCTGAACCCATGCCTTCTTCTTTGTTGGTTTATTTTTCTTTATTTTGATGGAACATCTCACCCAGTAACTTTCCAAGAAAAAGAATGCCTGGGAGGTAAACTTTTTGAGATGTTATATAACTGAAAATTCAAGTATCCATTCTTACGCATCTTTACACTAGCTGGGTAAAGGATTTTAGGTTAGAAATCATTTCCTTTAGAATTTTTCTTGCACTGCCTCCTTTTCTTCTTAGCTTCTGGTGTTGGTATCAAATTTTGATGCCATTCTGACTCTTGAGCTTTTATTTATAACATATTTTTACTTTCTAGAAGCTTTTAGAATATTCTCTTACCTCTACTGTCCTTCCCTGGCATGGGTTTATTTTCAGCCACTATTTTAGGTCCTGAGTGGACATAAATTGACAAGTTATGCCTTGAGTTCAGAGATTTTCTTGAACTATTTCCTTTTCTACACCTTGTGAACTGTTTCTACATCTTCTATACTTGCATTCCTGTTTTTTGGCTGTGGGATCTCCTGAACTGGTCCTTTCTCTTCTCTTTTCTACCTTTTAGTCTTTTTGCTCTAGTTTCAGAGAAGTTTCCTCAACTTTATCTTGAGACTCTTCTCTTCAGTTATGTATTTTTGTTATATTTCTAACTTCCAGGCTTTTAAAATTCTCAGATCCTAACTTTTTTTTAATCTTTAGAGAAGAAGATGCACTTTTATATTCTCTATTCTATTCTGCCCTGTGCTTCTTTTTTTAAAATATAAATTTATTTATTTTTATTGGAGGCTAATTACTGTACAATATTGTATTGGTTTTGCCATACATCAACATGAATCCACCACAGGTATACATGCGTTCCCCATCCTGAACCCCCTTCCCTCCTCCCTCCCTGTACCATCCCTCTGGGTCATCCCAGTGCACCAGCCCACGTTTTTATATCTTGTTCCTATTTCACAAATGTAATGCTTATTCTTCTCTGAAGATATTGATAGCTTCCTTGAAGTTTTCATTTTTCTGTAGTTTATTTCTTTCAGCTTGTTTTTTCCCCCTGTATTTTTATTTTCTTTTCTGAGGTTAGAGGCTTGCCTCTGACTAGTGATGATCCATTAACTAGTCCCATTAACTGATTGAGAACTCGGGATGTGTTAGGCGGGGAAGCTTTTTCCTGGTTCTGAGGTTCACACAAGCTAGGAGGTTTCACCAGCATCCTCTTAATGCCAATAGTTTTAAGACTTTCATCCTGCAGTGTTAAGATTCCTCAAAGAAAATTTCAACTGCCTATCTTGAGAGTATAATCCTGGCTACCAGTGTTTGGTAGTTAGAAGAAGAATAAGGCTTTGTATCTTAATATTCAGCATGTATCAGCAACAGCCACGGAAGTGGAAAAGGTCAATTTTTGTTCCAATCCCAAAGAAGGGCGATGCCAAATAATGTCCAAACTATTGTACAGTTGTGCTCCTTTCACATGCTAATAAGATTATGCTCAAAATCCTTCAAATTCAGTTTCAGCAGTATGTGAATGAGAACTTCCAATTGTACAAGCTGGGTTAGAAAAGGCAGAGGAACCAGAGATCAAATTGCTGACATTCACTGGATCATGCAGAAAGTAAGGGAATTTAATAAAGGCACCTACTTCTGCTTCACTGACTATGCTAAAGCCTTTGACTGTGTGGATCACAACAAACTGTGGAAAATTCTTAAAGACATGGAAGTACCAGATCACCTTATCTGTCTCCTGAGAAACCTGTATGTAGGTCAAGAAGTGGCAGTTGGAACTGGACATGGAGCAGCTGACTTGTTCAAAATTAGGAAAGCCTATTGTCACCCTGCTTATTTAACTTATATGCAGAGTACATCAAGTGAAGTTGCTGGGCTGGATGAGTCAAGCTGGAATCAAGATTGCCAGGAGAAATATCAACAACCTCAGCTATGCAGATGATACCACTCTAATGGCAGAAAGTGAAGAAGAACTAAGGAGATTCTTGATGAGGGTGAAAGAGGAGAGTGAAAAGGCTCACTTGAAACTCAACCCCAAAAAAACTAAAATTATGACATCTGGTCCCGTCACTTCATAGCAAATAGATGGGGAAAAAGTGGAAGCAGAGATAGAATTTATTTTCCTAGGCTTCAAAATCACTGCCGACAGTGACTGTAGCCATGAAATTAAGACACTTGCCCATTGGAAGGAAAGCTATGACAAACTCAGATAGTATATAAAAAAGCAGACATCCCTTTGGTGACCAAGGTCTGTATAGTCAAAGCTATGGTTTTTCCAGTAGTCACGTGTGAATGTGAGAGCTGGACCATAAATAAGGCTGAGTGCCAGAGAATTGATGCTTTCAAACTGTGGTGCTGAAGAAGACTCTTGAGAGTCCCTTGGACAGCAAGGAGGTCAACCAGGCAATCCTAAAGGAAATCAACCCTGAATATTCATTGGAAGGACTGATGCTGAAGCTCCAATACTTTGGCCACCTGATGCAAAGCTAACTCATTGGAAAAGACCTGGATGATGGCAAAGATTGAGGGCAGGAGGAGGAGGAGGCAACAGAGGATGAGATGGTTAGATAGCATCACCAACTCAGTGGACGTGAATTTGAGCAAACTCTGGGAGATAGTAGACAGAGGAACCTGGCATGCTGCAGTCCATGGAGTCATAAAGAGTCAGACATGACTTAGGGACTGACCAACAACAGACTTTTGCTTAAATCTATTTTTTTCTGTAGGATCCATTCACCATCAACTGTTACTGCTCAATCCACAGACCCTCTGTTCAAATCTCTCCAGATATCCACCATTTTTAGCCTTTCCCCAAAATGGTAGAGGGGCTCAGCTGACCTGAGTAACAGAGGGGATCTGTGGATCTAATTGCTTTTTATACAGATTTTCAACTCTGTGTGTGTTTTACCTCCAAGCTTAATTCCAGACATACCATTAATTCTTGGGCATTTGTGGATTTCTGTGATTCAACCCAGGTTTCTTCCAGACTTTTCTTACTTTTTTGTTTTTTAAGGTTTAGCTTTTCAGGTCTTTGTCATTTACCACTAGTCTGTCTACTTGGCAAGTGTTCAGAATTTGGTTGCTATTCTATCCTCTTCGATTCTGATTACCCTTGTATGCCTGCCTGCTAAGTTGCTCAGTCATGTCCAACTCTTTGCAACCCTATGGAATGTGGCCCACCAGGTTCCCCTGTCCAAGGGATTCTCTAGGCAAGAATACTGGAGTGGGTTGTTGTGCCCTCCTCCAGGGCACCTTCCTGACCCAGGGTCTCTTTATGTTTCATGCATTGGCAGGTAGGTTCTTTACCACTAGCAACACCTGGGAAGCCTTTACCCTTTTACATCCATGCCTTTAAAACATAACAACAAAAAAACTTTCATCATCACTTTAGTGGGAGTTATGTCTGGGATGAAGACAAGAGCATGTATCTTTTAACTGGGTATTAAGGATAGTATTTTCTATGTAAATTTGTTCTTTTTTTTTTTTTTTCCTGCTAGGAAAGCCGGGTTAGTAAAGCAGTTGAAGTGATGATTCAGCATGTAGAAAATCTGAAGAGGATGTATGCCAAAGAGCATGCTGAATTAGAAGAACTGAAACAGGTTCTTTTGCAAAATGAAAGGTCTTTTAACCCTCTTGAAGATGAAGGTAATAAAAGTTTAAGATAATAGTTACATTTTTCTAACATTCTCCTCTTTCATTCTCTCTTACTAATTCTTATTATACACTGTCTTTAGTACAACACCCTTTATGTTAAGGTTGTTTTAGACGAATATAAAAAGGATATAATATATAAAATAATATAAGAAGTAACTCATGCCTGTTATTTATATAGCCCAAAGTAAGATGTCAGCATACAAATTAGGAGACAAGTATTTTATGGTAGACACCAAAAATTCATTAAATTGTTGATATGAGAGAGTATATTTAATCCAACTCATTGAGTTGACCCCAGTGTTGTCCTACTTAGGAACTGGCTCTCTCCATGCATAAAACAAGGCCCCATAGTATAAATGAACCACTTTCATCAACAGTGGTTTTGTATCCCTCGAAGAAGGAATGACCATGGCAGAATGGTGTCTTGGTGAGTGTCTTGGGAAATAGACTACTGAGAACATGCAAAGTGTCTCAACAGAAGGCCTATATATACCTTGTAATAATTTTATTTTAAATAGATAATATAAATGTTCATAAGCAGAATATTCATTTTAATGATATGTTCTCTGTCTTGTAAAAGTAATAATGTTTGGTGATCTTCTGATCTGTAATTTTGGGCTCATTTCTTCAGCATACATTCATTTTGTGCCCTATCTGTCCCAGACAGGCATTGTGGCAGTGACACAGAGGACTGTATTTCATTGGTTCAGATATTGTTTAGAATCACCAAATAAATGACAACTAGATATTTGCATTGTTCAGTAGTCGCTAGGTTCCTAAATAGTTTCCGACTATTACTTTTCTTTATAAGGAATTAAGACCATTATGTTCAATTGCATATGTTAATTCAAAAAATATGCAAATGTGTTTTCCCTTTCAGATGACTGCCAAACTAAAAAACGTTCATCTTCTGTAAACTCGAAGGTAATTACCAATTCACTTAACAAATGTCTATCAAATGTTACAGATGAGATGATTTAAAAATATTTTTGAAGTAACATGGCTTTAAATGTAAATCATAAAGCAACAATGATTTTAAGCCCTATATGTTATACGCAGTGTGCGTTTATGTATATGCTTTTATACTTCTTACAATAATTGTATGTAACAAGGCTTCCCAGGTGGTGCACTTGGTAATGAACCCACCTGCCAGTGCAGGAGACTCAAGAGACACCAGTTCCATCCCTGAAAGATCCCCTGGAGTAAGAAAGTGGCAGCCCACTCCAGTATTCTTGCCTAGAAAATTCCATGGACAGAGGAGCCTGGTGGGCTACAGTCCATAAGGTCACAAAGAGTGGGACACGACTGAGCATGCACACGCACTAAGTTTGCCTGCAGTGAGAAGAAAGTCAGTGTAACAACAGTTTCTCTTTCATGTGAAACCAGAATTGGGAATAAGCAGTCTAAAAGCGGCTGAGCAGCTTCACAAAATGTTTAGGGCCCAGTCTCCTTCCCTCTTACTGAATCATCACCCTCAGAGCTTTGCTTCCACCTCATCGTCTAAGATAGCTTTGTCAGTTCTGAGTACCAAGTCCTGGTCATTACTCAATATATTGTGCCATATTCCAAGAAAAAAGAATAAGGGAAACAGGGGTTCTCTCTCTCTCTAAAGACACTCCCTAGAAGTCCCAGATAACATTTCTCTTTTCATTTTTGCTTGGAAACAAGATGACAACAGAGCTTTTATTCTGGAGACTCTATGTGCAACTGAAAATCAAGAGGTCCGTTACTAAAAAAAGGAGGAGGGAGGGTTGGAAAATGGGATATTGAAAGTCAACCAGCAGTTTTTGTCAGTTTAAAAATCAGGATTTCACAGAATTTTTGAGCAAGTGAGTTTAAAAATCACTCCATCTAAATTGATCTTTTGCACAGATGAACCAAAGCACTTTCACAGAAATTATTTGTTTAGTTATGATCCTGTAGTGATAGAACCATGATTAGAACCCAGATTCCTGGACCACAGTTTAATTTGCTTGATGTTCAGCTAACCTATAAAATTAAATTAGGGATGATAGTTTGAGAAAAGAATTCACATAAAAATTCTCATTTATTTCCTACATTTACCATATTTTTATTTCCTGTAGTCCCACTTATTTCAACTTTAAGAGTCACAAAATATGACATAACATTTTCCTATGTAAATCTCAAGGCTAAGGTATAAACAACATCCATTCATTAAAATGTCATACTTATCCTTATATGTGTTAGATGGAAAAAAATGAAACCATGAAAAAAGAAAGCTCTTAAATAGATGCATATTTATCTCCTCTTGATTTGGGGAAATTTTTCAAAGCATAAAAGAAATGGCAGCAAAAGTGAGGAAAAGATGAAAAGATTTGGCTGCATTAACTACAAAAATGGTTTTTGCCAAGAAGTATCTTTAGCAAAATTAATATGAGCAAAAATCATAAACAGGTGGTTCTCAGATCAGATACATAGTTATTCAACATAGAAAAATGGTGTTCAGTGTTACTATAAACCTAAACAGAAAACCTTGTATTCCTTACTTGATTGGCAAAAATTATCCAGTGTTGGAGAAGGTGGAATATAAACTGGCAGAATATTTCTGGAAGGAAATTTGGCCATAACAAAAACCTTGAAAATATGTCTCCTGTTTAACTCAGCAATGGTCAGTGTACACACAAGAATATCCATCAGTGTTTCATACAAAGATAAAATATTTAGAGTTTTCTAAATGTACATTTCCTCCCTTTGGGTAGCCATCTTCTCTTCGAAGAGTGACCATTGCCTCTTTGCCCAGAAATATTGGAAATGCGGGAATGGTAAGCAAATTCCTAAGTGTTCTTAGAAGCAAATTAATTTTCATATCACAAAAGTACCTACCAACTTCACTAAATTTGTATTTTATTATTTCCTTAATGTCTGAACTTTAAAGTTGGCTGGGATGGAAAATAATGAGCGATTTAGTAGGAGGTCAAGCAGTTGGTAAGTATAATTTTATGATGCATCTTTGGGAACCTTATTATTTTACAATTTGGGTAAAGTAAATGTTTGAAATAAGCAATATAGTAACATTTGTTTTGTATGGAGTATATGCAGAAGTTATAAAAATTGGCATATGATCGTGAAATTGTTTTCATGAGTTAAGCATTACATGAATATGCTAAAGAAAAAATAAGAACATATTGCTTCTGTATTGATTTAAGTAGTGGGAAATAAATTGGTAATGGCTACACAAGTATTTGATTTGATAAGTGGCTATAATCATCTTTATTTAGGCGTATTTTGGGGTCAAAGCAGAGTGAACACCGCCCCTCATTACATCGATTTATTAGCACCTATTCCTGGGCAGATGCTGAAGAAGAAAAGTGTGAACTAAAGTAGGTGAAGCTTGATGTGTTTATTAACCTGACATGACTGGGGAATAAATAGGGCGTCACTTTTATTCTGTGGAGTTCACTGCTGCAGCATCAAAAAAGACCATTCATTGTATAAGACACTTATGAAAATAAAGCACTATGTAAATGTTACTTATGAGTACAGTCACTCAGTACTGCAAGGTGTGAGGTCTTAAGTTAGAAAAGAACCTTAAGTTAGAAATTTGCCAAATTTGTGAAGATAACCTTTTTCCTGTATAGGTATATCGTCATCAGGGGGAAAGGTTCGTAAGAGAGCCACAGAAATAAAATGTTCATCAACTTAGATGAATTATATACAACATGTGTGTGTGTGTACATATAGACATATCTGTATATGTTTATATATATCCTATAGGCACATATGTAATATATGTGCCTTACATATACATCTGTCTTCTCTTTAGGTAAATGAAGAGTAGGAAAAACAAAACTCTATATTGCTATCTTTATATTTGGCAAGTGAAACAAATAAAACATACTTCTGTAGTGAAAGGTAGAAGGTAAGAGGGAGGGACATGAAGAAACGCTGCCTCTAAAATCCTTGGTGACATTTGATCTCAGTTTCCTCATCTGTAGAGATCTTAATGAAATGATTTTATGTTGACTATATACACGTTCCTTGCATGCCTATTATCTTAGGCACACTACGCTCAAGCTTAGAAGATGAAAAAGACATCGTTCCTACCCTCAAAGCCTTTTTTCTCCCTTAAATAATTGTGGAAGCCTAATTGCATGGACTGAATTCCCTTTTATTAAAGATTTAGAGTTAACATAATAGATATTTTCTGATCTGGGTTTTAAAAAATTCAAGAGTTTCCTTGAAAAAAATTATCTATTAAAAAATTTTTGTTTGTATGGCATGATTTCTACTGAGAAGTTTTTGCAAACAAAAGACTGAAACCTTGAGAATCCTATAGGAAATCTGGGTTGGGGGTCTTGTGTTCTTTAAAACCAAATTAAAATCTACCACAGGCATTCCCTATAAATGTTTGACTGAAAAACAAAAACTTTGACATGCAGTTCATTTTGGCCACTGTGGGGGATTATGAACTTGGGATTCCAAAATTCAAATCTAACTAGGGACTCATGAGTGGTCATGAAACATGGAACATGAACAATGAAACAGTTAAGTTTTTTTCAGGCAAAGGATTCCTCTTTAAATAATATGATTTCAATACTGTCAACCCAATTGCAACTTCCCAGTTCACTGAATACTATTGATTTTAAGTAGTTTTATACCAAACCTATCTTCATAAACACTTTTTAAATTATGAAGGTTTTTTAAAGAAAGAAGAAATGACACTTTATAATGCTATTCCAGTTTAGTGTTGCTGAAAAACCAACAAAATTAATTTTAATTATCCACATTCTACTTAATATAGAATGTTAAAAAAATGTGGTAAAAGAATACTTACTGAGAAAAATTTTACTGTATGTTGAATGAAAAATTCACAGAAGAAGAAATAATGGCATCCACATTTGTTTTTTTAAGGTGTAGTTACTTATACACACACATACACACACACACATGCATGTACATGCAAAGATGGAAAATCACAGTAATAACACTGGTTAATTATAAGTGGTGAGAACTAACTTACACATGTTCTTTGTAAATCTCCCCTTTTTATTTGTTCTTTGGCTAGCACCCGAACTTTCTACAACAAACATTTGTTATTTTCCTAAATACAAAGTTACTTTAAAAAATTAAATTCCTATAAATGATTAAAAATATAAAGGTGGTGATTTGACTTTTAGAATTAGCTATTTATCAAATTTTTCTAAAGCAAGATAAATATCTGCAAGCTTCCTTACAAAATACAGTAAAACTTAGCAATATTTTATAAATAATTATAGAACATTATCCATACTTTAATACTTAGAAACAATACTTATTTACAGAACTAAAGATGACTTAGAACCACCAGAAGAAGAAACAGTAGAAAAGACAAGAAAGCCAAGTCTTTCTGAAAAGAAAACTAATCCATCAAAATGGAATGTGTCTTCAATGTAAGTTACTTACTTGCTAAATAATATCATTTTGGTGGAATGGGGAAAGGTAAGGCAGGGTTAGAAGTATTAATCTTTTTTATTATTTTTGCCTTTTAAAAATGTATTTATTTTTGGTTGCACTGGGTCTTCACTGCTGTGTGCAGGCTTTCTCTAGTTGTGGCGGTTGGGGCCACTTTTCATTGCACCGCACGGGCTTCTCATTCCAGTGCTTCTCTTGCTGTGGAACACGGCCTCTAGGCACACAGACTTCAGCAGCTGAGGCTCGTGGGCTCTAGAGCGCAGGCGCAGCAGGTGTGGTGCTTAGTTGCTTTGGCACATGGGATTTTCCTGGACCAGAGGATCGAATCCGTGTCCCCTGCATTGGCAGGTGGATTCTTTACCACTTTGCCACCAGGGAAGTCTAGGAGCATTAATCTTAATCAAATTACTTTACTAAAAGATCTTGGAAAATGTTAAATTTAAGATGAATAATAACAAACTCCATATGGTCTATAAGAATTATTCCTGAACCTATGAGCTACAGGAGGCAAGGGAGTTCACAGTGTAAAGAACTTGGCCTTGGGACCAGATGACCGAATTAGCTCCCTAACTAGCTGTGTGACCTAGGCAAGTTCATCCGTTTTTGACCATCAATTTCTTCATCTATAAAGTAGGAGATAATAGTACTTATGTCATTGTTTCGCTATCATGATGAAATGAATTAGCACATGTAAAATGCTTAGTACAGTACCTAACACACAGTTAACTATTTTCAAAGACTTATATGATGCTGTAATGAGCTTTTTTGGTGGATGCTTCTAAAAGGAAGAGTTTACATTTCAGTACACCAAAAGTCCAGGGTATGATGAGGAATAAGTGACAGGCTTATAAGTACATACACATAAATCGTGCTCAACCCAATAAATAACATTGTTGTTTCTACCATAGGAATATAAATTGCCTTACCTTAAAGAATGAAATTAGTACTCAAATATACTTGTTAGGAGTTAAATAATGCCTAAATCATATAATTTTCAGATTTTTCTCTTAGCACCTCATTTCTTCAATTCTAAAAACTTACAAGGGATAGCAGGGAAGCAGATAGTGGCCAAGCCCAAGACGACAGATGACACTGTGTGGCTTATTACAAGGAGGTGTCAACAGATGACACTGTGTGGCTTATTACAAGGAGGTGTCAGTGGGAAAGAATATACTTGCCAATGCAGGAGACGTGGATTCGATCACTGCGTCAGGAAGATCCCCTGGAGTGGGAAATGGCAACCCACTCTAGTATTCTTGCCTGGGGAATCCCATGGACAAAGGAGCCTGGTGGGCTATTGTCTGTGGGTTGCAGAGAGTCAGAAATGACTGAGTACACGTGTACACTGGTGGAATTATGTAGGGCAGATACGCGACTTGATTATTGTTGGCAAAAGAAATGTTTCTAGTATACAGACAATTGTGATTACTGCATACTGATATGTGTTTTTGTTGTAGTTACGATACATTAGCTTCCTGGGCAACAAACCTCAAGACTTCCATCCGAGAGGCCAACAAGATGCTCTGGCTTTCTGTGGCATTCATTGTACTATTTGCAGCGTTGATGAGCTTCTTCACAGGCCGATTTTTCCAGAAGTCCGTGGACGCTGCCCCCACACAGGATACGGACCCCTGGATGTCTCTAGAACACATCTTGTGGCCATTCACCAGACTGCGACACAACGGGCCACCACCCGTGTGACTGCAGCACATCCTAATGTGTGTATCTTGATTTTTAAAGTTTCAGTATCTGAACTTTGTACATTAGTAACTTTTAGCTGGGAAATTATAGAATGGAACCAGAGGTTCTCAGAATGACTGTAAGATATTTTATATTCCCTCTTTTTGTGATTACCTTCCTAACTAAAATGCAGTGGGGAGGAAGCCTGCTTATATGATTTTTTTAATGAGCTTTCTGAGGAGGAGATATTATTGTTTGTTAAAATTTATTGAAATAAAGAACCATTCAAATCTATGAACAGTGAACATTGGAAGTCTCAGTAGGCCAAGAGAAAAAAAAAAACCTAATTCTTAAAAAATAAAATTTGAGTATAAAATGCTGATTAGATCATCTGAACAGCCCGTTTGAAATATATTCACTCATTACACTTTATTGAAGAAATACCTGAGGTTTCTCCAAGTTGTTTGATTCTTCATACTGGATAAAATCTATCCCTGGGGATTTAAGAAAAGCTGAGTAACCTAGTTGAGAGTAGCATGTGGCACACAGAGTCAACAAACTGGCAGCTGGGACGCCTAACTGCCCTCATTGCTTCCTGAGAAGCAAAATCCTTAACCATGTGATACAAAGTGGAATGAAATTCAGTTTCTTCTTTAAGGACTTCAGAAAATGCATCACTGGATTCATTGATCTTGAGACTTTGTGCCCTGTCACCACTGAACATTAAAAGGGTCCAGTTAGGATTCTGAGTGGGTTCTTCTTTAAGAAGGTGTTCCCTCACCTAAAAAAAAAAAAAAACAAACCAGAGAAATCTGTTAATAGTTCCTCTTTTATTAGGTATTTTGACAGTTGAGTATGTTACTTCGTTTGTTGTTGTTCAGTGGCTAAGTCATGTCCAACTATTCATAACCCAATAACTCCAGCACACCAGGCTTCCCTGTCCTTCTCTGTCTCCTGGAGCTTGCTCAAACTCATGTCCACTGAGTCAGTAATAGCATCCAAGCATCTCATCCTCTATCACTCCCTTCTCCTTCTGCTCTCAATCTTTCCCAGCATCACGGTCTTTTCCAATGAGTCAGCTCTTCGCATCAAGTGACCAAAGTTTTTCCATATGATGGAAAAACAATGATGTGAACAATTTTTTTGGCCAACCCAATATTTGAAGGGCTTGAGTTCCCCAAATTGCTAAGATAAAAAGAAACATTCTTAATGTCCCATTTTTTTAAAAAAGCATGAAACTGTTTATATCTTAGTGTTTAAGGAGTTTATCAAAATATATTAAGTCTTTAAAAAATATTTATTGAATGCCTTCAAGTGACAAGTATTGTTTCAGGTCCTGGAGATATAACAACAACAAAACAAAATTAAAAATAACCAAACATATTAATAAATAACAATCATAAAAATAAAACCTTGTCTTCGAGGAGCTTGTATTGATAAATAAATGTGGTAGCTCATTTATGCTAACATATTCATCAGTCAGCTTGCAGAATTTGACAACTTCTTTAGCAGGCAGTAGGAAATGTCCCCAGAAGGTTACTCTCCGAGGAGAGAGTTCATGAATCATAGACATATTCACATGAAAGGCTTACATTTGTTCTTCAGTTGATGTAAAGAGGTCTCTAGCCTAAAATCAAGAGCATTTGATACCATAATGGACAACGAAGGCATGACCTTTACATGGTTTGGTTTTATATTTTTGGCAAAATGAAAGAAAATGAAGTTTGCCAACTCCATTTTGAATCTTTTTACCTTTTTAAAAGGAGAAAACATGGTCTACATTCATTTAGCTTTTGAGTACTTTATCTTCTTTTGGAAGACAAAAGTTTAAGGGGTTTTGCATACTATACCTGAAATATAGCTTTCTTAGAATCACATGCTGTATTCCACTTACTCCAACAAAATGCAAAAGCAGAACTTAACAGGGCCATTTGCCGATATGCTTTCACTTCTACCAAAGGATGCTGTCAGTAGAGAAACAAATAGAGTTGATCACAGAGCCTCTCAAGTCTCCCTTCCATCCTTGACCTCCTACAGTCTAGTCTGTTCTCAACCCAGATCCATTTAAAATGTAAGTCAAGTGAGATAAGTCAGAGAGAGATAAATATCATATATCACTTATCAACAGAATCTTAAAAAATGGTACAAATGAACTAATTTATAAAACAGAAATAGAGTCACAGATATAGAAAACAAACTTACGGTTACCAACGTGGAGAGGAAGGGGAGGGATGAATTGGGAGGTTGGGACTGACATATACACACTACTACATATAAAATAGTCCATGGAATTCTCTGGGCCAGAATACTGGAGTAGGTTGCCATTTCCTTCTCCAGGGGATCTTTCCAACCCAGGGATTGAACCCAGGTCTCCCACATTGCAGCCAGATTCTATACCAGCTGAGCCACAGGGAAAGCCACAATGGGATTCCCTGGTGGCTCAGATGATAAAGCATCAGCCTGCAAAGCGGGAGACCTGGGTTCGATCTCTGGGTTGGGAAGATCCCCTGGAGAAGGAAATGGCAACCCACTCCAGTACTCTTGCCTAGAAAATTCCATGGATGGAGGAGCCTGGTGGGCTACAGTCCATGGAGTCGCAAAGAGTCGGACACGACTGAGCGACTTCACTTTCATATATAAAATAGACAACTAATAAAGACCTGATATATAGCACAGGGAATTCTACACAATGCTGTGCAATGACCTATATGGGAAAGAATCTGAAAAGAGTGGGTTTATGTATATGTATGTATAACCGACTCACTACTATACAACAGAAACTAACACAACATTGTATATCAACTATATTACAATTAAAAAAATTTTTAAAGAAAAAAAATAAAAATCAAACATAAAAAATAATTTAAGTCAGACTCATGACTTCACAAAATGGGGCAATGGCTTCCCCTTTCAGAGCAGAACCCAGAGTCCTAACAGTGCTCCACGGGGCCTCTGTGCTATTACAGCCCCCATTGTTCAGTCTCTCAGTTGTGTCCAGCTCTTTGCAACACCATCAACTGCAGTATGCCAGGCTCCCCTGTCCTTCACCATCTCCTGGAGCTTGCTCAAACTCATGTCCACTAAGTTGATGATGCCATCCAACCATCTCATCCTCTGTTGTCCCCTTCTCTTCCTGCCCTCAATCTTTCTTAGCATCAGGGTCTTTTCCAATTAGTTGGCTATTTACATCCCCCATACACACCCTTATCTCTCTACTTCATCCCCTATTCTTCTCCCTTTGCTCTGGGTGCTCCAGCCTCCTTGCTGTTCCATTCTTCTTGCTGTTCCTCCCATCCTCAGATACATCAGGCCACACCTTCTGGACTCTTTCCCTCCAGCCCCCTTCCACTGTTCTCTCCAGCTGATAACCTTCCAGAAATGGCAACTTGGCTAAATTCCCCACCTTGAAGCTTTCCTCAATTGACCCCTCACCCCCTATACCATATTTGATATTGTACCTTTTCTTTCTTTCACTTGATTTATTATGTTTGTTGTTGATGTTTGCCTCCCTCTATTCTAGAATGTAAGCTCCACAAGGGCAGAGACCTTTGTTTCATTCACTAATGTTTCCTATGCATCTAAAACAGTATCTGGAATATAAGTGTTCAGAAAAAAATTCTTGAATATTTTGAATACAATATTCTGAAAAGATGACTAGTATATGATGTTCAGCATTTGTAGAGTAACTGGCAACTTGAGTTACTAAAACTGAAGTGGGATTTTTTTCCACTATGCATATATGTATACACTCTTATAATGTGATTATCTCCAGTATGTGTCTACCCGTATTGTCATTTTCTGGTATATTTTAAGCTTGTTCTTCTTTTTTTTTTTTGATGTGCATTCTTTTATTTATTAAGCTTGTTCTTGAGTTTAGAATTCTTCTGCCCAAAACATCTTTCATGATTAGAAGTCCCTTGCTTCCCTGGTGGCTCAGACAGTAAAGTGTCTGCCTACAATGTGGGAGACCCGGGTTCGATCCCTGGGTTGGGAAGACCCTCTGGAGAAGGAAATGGCAACCCACTCGAGTACTCTTGCCTGGAAAATCCCATGGACGGAGGAGCCTGGTAGGCTACAATCTATGGGGTCACAAAGAGTTGGACACAACTGAGCGACTTCACCTCACCTCACCTGTCTTCATTTATGTATCATGAATGTTTGGCAAATATCTACTGTATTCTGGGAATAGGGTTGGTGCTAGAAGAATCAAAGTTGATTAAGGAATGGTCACCACTCTCAAGGAGCTCAGAGTTTAACATGGAAGGATCTCATTTAACTCAACTTATGAGTTACATGAAGCAATATGCAGACAGGAAGACTCTGTGAAGTAGGAGGAAGTGGGTTTTAATGATCAGTGGTCCTTGTATGTATTTAATTTCACCTGAGTTATCACATTTGGGAAACTGCTGAGTCATTTACTCTTTTCAGAAATCTTCCATATATGCACTCTGGAAGAAGAAAGAAAGCGGACAAAATGGGTTGCTGCCCAGACTACCTCTGCACTAAACTGACCATCTGTGGTTGTGCTCCATGTGTCAATATGAAGATTGTTCTATAGAATATTAAATTTGGGAGAACCCTAGATTTCTCAGGTTAGTTCAGTCACTCAGTCATGCCCGACTCTTTGTGACCCCAGGGACTGCAGCACACCAGGCTTCCTTGTCCATCACCTATTCGCGGAGCTTGCTCAAACTCATGTCCATCGAGTTGGTGATGCCATCCAACCATCTATCCTCTGTGGTCACCTTCTCCTCCTGCCTTCAATCTTCCCCAGCATCAGGGTGTTTTCAAATGAGTCAGTTTTTGCATCACATGGCCAAAGTATTGGAGTTTCAGCTTCAGCATCAGTCCTTCCAATGAATATTCAGGACCAATTTCCTTTAGGATGGACTGGTTGGATCTCCTTGCAGTCCAACAGACTCTCAAGAGTCTTCAACACCACAGTTCAAAAGCATCAATTCTTCGGTGCTAGGCTTTCTTTATAGTCCAACTCTCACATCCATACATGAAAAAGCCTTGACCTGATGGACCTTTGTCAGCCAAGTAATGTCTCTGCTTTTTAATATGCCATCTAGGTTGCTCACAGTTTTTCTTCCAAGGGGTAAGCATCTTTTAATTTCATGGCTGCAGTCACCACCTGCAGTGATTTTCAAGCCCAAGAAAAGAAAGTCTCTCACTGTTTCCTTTGTTTTCCCATCTATTTGCCATGAAGTGATGGGACTGGTTGCCATGATCTTAATCTTTTGAATGTTGAGTTTTAAGTCAGCTTTGTCATCAGAAATCACTGGATTTCTAGTCTTGCTATTTATTCCTTCCTTTCTAACTATAATCTCATATAAGTGAATATAGAAAATTCATTGGTGTACCTTAAGATTTACATAAAATGTAATACTTGCTAACATTCTAAACGTCCATCACATTAAATTTGGAAGGATTCATTCTTACCTTATAGTTTATAACAACATAAAGATGAGAGTGTCCAGTAGGGAAGATATTCAATCCAGCCTTCTTCAAAGCAATAATGAAAGAAACAGGAGTCATCCACTTTTCTTCCAAAATAGTGGAATGATTTTTGTTATTTACTTTGATTGAAGCTAACATACAGAGGTTTTCCTAGTTTCAATAAGAAAAAAGCTTTTATATAAGTAAGTTAAAGCAATTATTACCTCATTATAATTCCAGGTCCAGCTGTTAGGTTCTTTATACACAACTATGGTTTTTCTAGTAGTCATGTACAGATGTGAGAGTGGGACCACAAAGAAGGCTGAGCGCTGAAGAATTGATGCTTTTCAACTATGGTGTTGGAGAATATTCTTGAGAGTCTCTTGGACAGCACAGAGATCAAACCAGTCAATCCTAAAGGAAATCAACCCTGAATATTCATTGGAAGGACTGAAGCTGAAGCTCCAGTACTTTGGCCACTCGACGTGAAGGGCCAAGTCACTGGAAAAGATTGAGGGCAGGAGAAGAAGGGGGAGACAGAGGATGAGATAGTTGAATGGCATCACCGACTCAATATATATGAGTTTGAGCAAACTCCAGGAGATAGTGAAGGACAGGTTCTTGGGGTTGCAAAGAGTTGGACACAACTTAGCAATTGAACAATAGCAACTATTTTTTTTTTTTTAGAAAATCCTGTATTATCCTATATTAGAATGCAGGACAGACATATTTTAGGCTTGATCCAAAAGGTCCACCTCAAAGTTTCCATATTACCTTAATCAGTTTATCAACTCTTCTCAGGCTCATCTGAGCAATCCAAGGATCTCTTTGGTCGCCTACTTTATAACTCATGATCTAAGAATACTGCATGTGCTCCTGTTGAAGAGCTATTTGACAGCAGCCATGTTGCAACTTTTAAAGATCATAATTTTTTACATGTATACAATTTTAACATAATGCAAAATTATTATCCAGTTTTAAAGTTAGAAAAGTGGTAATCTGAAGGTGCATAGAGTTCACATCTCTCCTCTGACCTTAAAAACCAAGTCTGATGATCTAGCTTTCCTGCCACGTTCATAAAGAATTTCAGGTTATATCTTTTTTTTTAAAAAAAATCTTTTTTAAAACAACTTTCATGAGGTATATTTTATATATCATAAAATTCACCCATTTCAAGTGCACAGTTCAGTGATTTTTTTTTTTTTGGTAACTTTGTTGACTGGTACAACTATCACCATAAATCAGTTTTAGAGCATTTTCATCCCGTCAGTGAAATCCCTTATGCTTATTTATATCCATTCCCCACTTCAGCCTCAGGCAACCACTAAATCTACTTATTGTGTCTTTAAATTTCAGACTCTGTAATTCCTTTTTTTTAAATTATGAAAGTATAATAACATATTTAGAGGAGATTTGGAAAATACAGAACAAAGTTATATATTCTCCTACTATATGTCAGTCATTTTTTAAAGTAGATAAATTAAGATTTTTAGTTGGAATTTCAATATCAAACTCTTAAAAATTAATAGAATAGACAGAAAAGTAGAAAGATATAGTAGGCCTGAAAGGCACCATGAACCAATTCAACATAATTAAGTTATACAGTTTTCACACAATGCTGCTGCTGCTGCTAAGTCGCTTCAGTTGTGTCTGACTCTGTGCGACCCCATAGACGGCAGCCCACTAGGCTCCTCTGTCCCTGGGATTCTCCCAGCAAGAATACTGGAGTGGGTTGCCATTTCCTTCAATAGTAGGATACAAATTCTATTCAAGTTCCCATAGACTACTAGAAGACACTGCAACATAACCAGGAACATAAAATAAGGTACAAAAATTTTGTGGTCTACAGGTATTGAAATCATAGAGTCAGACTCTGTAGCAACGGAGTTACTCAAAAGGGATTTCAAATGGCTGGGTGCTGTCTTCCTGTGATAAGATCAGGAAGCCTCTTTAGAGTGGACCAAAAACTTTGAAAGTCATACTGCAACCATACTTAGAGTTTCACCAATTGCTCTATTCCTAGTAACTTTAGGGCACAAACTTATACTTTACTTTTACATGTTATTTCCTATATACTCAATATTTTGTTTAGAAACTACAGCTCAAGGTATATTTTCAATGTATTTATAAAGGATATATTTCAATATGTAAATCATCAGTGATTGACTGTTTTGACACACACTCTTATAGTCATCAAAGAGATTTAGCTCTTTGGTATGACTTGCTATAACAGCGGTTTACCTTAATTTGTATTTGAAGTTCAGTAAATACTGTAGTCACAGTCAGAAGTACTTTATTCACATCAAGTGGTCTTAGCTCCCATGACTGGTATGGCATATTAATATGGGCATCTTGAATTAAAGTAACAGGACAAAAAGTTTCCAGGTTGAATGTAATAAGTCTCTCTTCCGGTTTGTAAGACACATTGCTGATGCCATCAGTTTTCCAGTGTTTACCTTTATAATTAGGATTAATCAGACATTAGTTCCATTTTTTCCTCTGCAAAAATAAGATGAATGAAACTACTCCACTAACTTCAATATGTATAAATTGATTTTTCACACTGAGAATAGGATCACAACAACAAACCATCTTCACTGGAGTTTCTTCCTGTCTACAGGATCAAGCCCAGATTCCTCAGCATGGTCACAAGACTTTCAGAATGAAGCTCTCACTCTCATTTCTGGCTTCCTTCTTTGCTACTTCTCAGACTTCTTTCCAATCACACTTTTCTTTTCTTCCCCAACAACATCATATACCTGTAAGCCTCTGCACATGCAGTTCTTTCTTCCTAGAGAACATTTCCATCCTCTTTTAGAGAACCTCTCTTCATCTTTCTTTTTAAAGAACTTTAAAATTCTCCTATCTTACGTATACAATTATTTTAGTCAATTTACCCAGTTTTGCAATCATCACCATCATTCAGTTTTAGAATATTATTATCCTCCCAATAAGATCTCTCATGTCCATTTATAGTTAATTCCCATTTGCATCACCAGCCCCAAGAAACTATTAATATACTTAAAGATTTGCCTTTTCTTAATTTTCATTAACCACCATCATATAATAAGTGGTCTTTTGTGTCTCTTACAACTCAATAATAAAACACAACACAACTTAAAAATGGGCAAAAGATTTGAATAAACATTTCATCAAAGAAGCTACATGAAAGTATAGTAAATACATAAAAAAAGATGCTCAACATTACCACTCACTAGGGAAATACAAATTAAAACTATGAAAAAACATTTCACGCCCACCAAGGTGGCTCTAATTCAAAAAAAAACGTAATAACAAATGGTGACAAGAATATGGAGAAATGGGGGACCTTGTGTTGTGGTTATAGCTCTTTTGAAAAACAGCTTGGCAGTTTTTAAACAGTTGAACATCAATTTACGCTTCAACCCAGAAATTCCACTCCTACCAATATACCTAAGAGGAATGAGGACTTATACCCACACAGAACATACTGCATCAATGGTCTCTTAGTCCCTTAAGGACCTGCTCAATATTCTAGCCTAGGAGAAGCCGTCCTTAACACTCCAGATGGGGCCCAGTCACTGTTCTGCTCCGTAGAACGTTCATCTATTCTACAGCCCCTTACTACTCTGGCCCCTTGTGTATGATAGCTTTCCCTGTCTGCCTCTCCTACAACTTTGAAAATTCCTGGAAGAAGGAACTGTGTCTCATTTCTCTCTTTCTCATTGTTTAGCATTTAATGAAATGAATGAATCATTCTTTTCCTAGAACACCCTCTTCATTTCCACTTGGCTTTCTTGTCTTCTCACATGAAAGGTTCCACTGGCTATTTTTGACTTAATTTTTTTTTTAATTTTGGCATGTATTTATTTGAAAATTTACTGGAGAAAAGAAAGAAAACACTTTTAGGCATTAATTTTAAAGCAATCAATAAAAAGTAGATAGGAATATATAATATTGTCCCTATGCACTTAAACTCTCCTCCTATTGAGGCCATCCTCCTAATGAGAATTATCTTGGATAATGAATAAAGTAATAAATAATAAAGTAATTCCCAACCTCAGCTGTCATTCCCAGCTCGCTCTAGTTTTCATCTCCATACACCTACTTTTTTAAAAAAACTTTAAAAAAAATTGGTGTATAGCTGCTTTACAATGTTATATTAGTTCTATTTTTGACTCTTGAATTCAATATAATAAATAATTATATTAGAAAACTAAGTTATATATAGTTCCTCTTTCTGTTTTTACATTTACAAAATAATCTTAATTTGTAACCATAAAAATTGTTGTTTAGTCGCTAAGTCATGTCTAACTCTTGGTTGACCCCATGGACTGTAGCCTGCCAGGTTCCTCTGTCTGTGGGGTTCTTCTCGCAAGAATACTGGAGTGGGTTGCCATTTCCTTCTCCAGGGCATCTTCCTGTACCAGAGATTGAAACCCAGTCTTCTGCATCAGCAGGTGGATTCTTTACCAGTGAGTCACCAGGGAAACCATGGAGTTGTAGATTCAGTTCAGTTCAGTTGCTCAGTCGTGTCCGACTCTTTGCGACCCCATGAATCGCAGCACGCCAGGCCTCCCTGTCCATCACCAACTCCCGGAGTTCACTCAGACGTCCATCGAGTCCGTGATGCCATCCAGCCATCTCATCCTCTGTCATCCCCTTCTCCTCCTGCCCCGAATCCCCCCCAGCATCAGAGTCTTTTCCAATGAGTCAACTCTTCACATGAGGTGGCCAAAGTATTGGAGTTTCAGCTTTAGCATCATTCCTTCCAAAGAACACCCAGGCTGATCTCCTTCAGAATGGATTGGTTGGATCTTCTTGCAGTCCAAGTGACTCTCAAGAGTCTTCTCCAGCACCACAGTTCAAAAGCATCAATTCTTTGGTGCTCAGCCTTCTTCACACTCCAACTCTCACATCCATACATGACCACAGGAAAAACCATAGCCTTGACTAGATGGACCTTAGTCGGCAAAGGAATGTCTCTGCTTTTGAATATGCTATCTAGGTTGGTTGATAACTTTTCTTCCAAGGAGTAAGCGTCTTTTAATTTCATGGTTGCAATCACCATCTTCAGTGATTTTGGAGCCCCCCAAAATAAAGTCTGACACTGTTTCCACTGTTTCCCCATCTATTTCCCATGAAGTGATGGGACCAGATGCCATGATCTTCGTTTTCTGAATGTTGAGCTTTAAGCCAAATTTTTCACTCTCTTCTTTCACTTTCATCAAGAGATTACTGCCATATAATTACTGCAGTTAGAGTCAAATTTTACTTGTTGTATTTCCCTGAATCATGTGGGATAACTGATCTTGTCTAATTCTAATTTTAATTTGATAAGTAAATATTTAGGAATGTTACCATTAAAGGAAAGGAAATGTGAAACCTCTAAAGTAACATGAAAGGAAAAAGTTACCCAATGTTCATTTTGATATATTTTATGGTTTAATGTATTGATAGAAATATACTGTTTCTAAAACATAAACTGTCTCTACACTAAACATCTTGTGGTTATGTCTGTATAAGCAACAATGTAGTGTGTTGTAGCAACCATAAAAAAATTTAAAGTACAAAATAGTCTCTAAATTCTCTGCTCCCATAACTAAAGTAATAGCTCTGTGCTTTAGTTATCTTATTATCTAGACCTGTTATCTTGTATGCAAACCTTTTCACAAATAAATAAATGGATGTAGGGTAACTCACCTACATTAAAAACAAAGCTATTCAACTTTCATCTAAGAGTCTCCAGATTTGAATACATTAATTCACAAGACCAAGACCATTCAAAGTTTAGCCTGCCAACCCCAAATCAGGTATTTGTTAATAACTGGTGAATGATTAACTTGTATTTGTTAACACTTCTGATTTATTGATATTTAACAATTTGAATAAGCAATAATTGCCCATGGTTCAATAGTTAAAAGTTATAGAGGCATATAGTGGTTGGTTTTCCTCTTTCTCGCGTTCCCCATTTGCCCACTCCCCATCCTCAGTTGTTGTTTAGTTGCTAAGTCGTGTCCAACTCTGCAAACCTATGGACTACAGCCTGCCAGGCTCCTCTGTCCATGGGATTTCCTAGGCAAGAGCACTGGAGTGGGTTGCCATTTCTTTCTCCAGGAGATCTTCCCATCCTAGGGACTGAATCTGTGTCTCCTGCTTGGCAGGCGGGTTCTTTACCACTGAAGCCACCTGGGAAGACACCCATCCTCAGTACCTGGTTGTAATAAGCTTTGCAATTTATAAATCATTAACATTAAAATAATCAAATTTTAATCACCCCAATCTGAATTATTTGGCCATTTCAAGAGAGAGTAGGCTTTTCGTTTGTTTTTTATTTGCTATACTATTTGATATTTTTATTCATTTCCTTCTTTTTAAAAACACCCTATTCATTTCCATAAAAAGGAAACAAAGACCCTAGAATTGGCACAGAAATATGTATGATTAGAAACTCAGTTTACATTCTCCATTTCCTATTTTGATTTAAGGATTTATATTATTATACCTCTTTTCATTACATAATTATCAAAGCTGGTTAAGGCATCATTGTACCTTCAGCATCCCACCTTGCAACCATAGGATTCTCGAAGAAGATTACATTCTCATGAACTTCAAGCGTGACCTCTATGGGTGGAAAAGCATTTTCTGCTTCAAGGTCTTCTGCAGTTTCTGGAGGATATGTATATTTCTGTAATCCCTCTTTGAGTATCTTTTAAAAATGACCAAGATAATACTAAGTTAGAAGCTGACTGGTAACAGTTTATGATGCAGAGTTATGCAGAGTAAGCTATATATGTTAAATAAACACCGCAGTTTGGTCACATTTCACTATAGACTGACTAAAAAAATGTCACAACAAAATTAAAGATAATGATTGAGGGGAAAAAAAATCACTACATTTGAATGTAATTCAGAACCCTCCTATAGACCAGATTCTAGGCTGGCTGGGACTTAACTATTCATTTTATTTCTCCAATAATTCTATGAGATATGTATTGAACAGAGAAGATAACTGGGACTTAGAAAAATCAATTAATGTGCCAAAGATTACAAAATGACTTCAAGAAGGCACTGGAAGCCAAAAGTATTGGATTGGCCAAAAAGTTCATTTGGGTTTTCCCCTAACATCTTATAGAAAGATCTGAACAACAAAATCCTATAGAAAGATTTTGACCAACCCAGCAGATCTATAGGACCCCAAATCCCATGTTCCAGTAACTTGGTTAGGGTGTGTGGGTGAAGACAGAAAGAAGAATAAGGAACCTTTTGAGAAGTGTGGAAATAAATGAGTGAAATTAAAAATCATCATGTTGCACACCTTAAACTTACGCAGTGTTAATATCAATTACATCTTAAAAAAGCAGGGGGGTAGTGAAGGGGAGAAAGTAAATTAAGCCGAGAGCAGATGTCTGTGGGATAAAGATTTGTCTATTATCAGAATTTAGCAGAGATGGATCTAGGAAAGGGAAGAAGATTACAAATGTTACAAAACAGAGGAAAAAACTGGACAGGGAAAAATTCTAGAGGAAGTGTGAGATTATTTAAAAGGGACTTAGAAAATGAGGAAGGTCTCTTCGTCGCAGGAGAGAAAAATAAGTGTGATAGAGAACACTCTGGGCTCAAATAGAGCACCTAAAATAGTATCAGGATACCAGGACAAAATTCAGGAACACCAGATCTTTGCATGCATCCTTGAAATTCCCAGTTCAGGCTTAGACCTTCCTATGGATAAAGAGTTTTGAAAGTCTATCTCCACTAAAGGGTGTCTTTCTGGACTCCACTCTGCCCTTCAGGTATTTCTGAGGTAAGGAAGGCTGATTCAAATAGATTCTTCAAAGTGGCTGCATGCTAAGTCGCTTCAGTTATTTCTGACTCTTTGCGACCCTATGGACTGTAGCCTGCCAGGCTCCTCTGTCCATGGGATATCCCAGGCAAGGATACTGGACTGTGTTGACATGCCCTTTTCCAGGGAATCTTCCTGACCCAGGGAATCTTCCTGACCCAGGGATCGAACCCGTGTCTCCTGAGTTTCCTGCATTGATGGCAAATTCTTTATTGCTGAGCCCCTGGGGAAGCCCCTCAGAGGGGCTACAAACCAAATTATCTCTCCAGGGTCAACCTAATAACTATATTCTCATTTATAAGAAGGAGAAAGGAACAGCAATATTATCCCTAAGAGGGTAAAAATTAGTTTAGAGGGGTCATGAAAAAATTGTACTCTTTTAGGTATAAAACACAAATACACATACAGCACGTATGTAGATATACAGTATACATGTGGTATTAATATTTTATGGGGAACAGTTAGGAAAAAAGTCTACAAAGGCTGTTTGGAGGGGTGATAATGAAAAAAAAAAGATAAATACTACACTAATTCAAGAATGCCTATGCATAAAGAAGTTATGGCTTCTTCTAGGCTCCTCTGTCCATGGAGTTCTCCAGGCAAGAATACTGGAGTGGGTAGCCATTCCTTTCTCCAGGGGATTTTCCTGACTCAGAGATTGAACCCAGGTCTCCTGCACTGCAAGCAGATTCTTTACCATAACGGGGTATTATCTGGGGTGTTGGCCACTAAACCTTAAGTCAAGTCAATACTAGTGCAAATGTTACTACTTACTGAAACAAGAGCGCGAACTCCTTGAAAAATGATTGACAACTGCTGCCATCAGTATCCTTGTTACTCAGTGTGTGCTATCTGTCATCAATACCATTGGCATTGCCCACATCAGTGCTCTGCAAACTTTCATGCGCAGTTACTATGCAGATTCGGTGGACCTGAGGTAAAGTCCCAAATGATGCGTTGCTAACAAGTTCTCAGGTGATACAGATGCCGCAGGTTCATGGATCACACTTGTATATCAAGAATACAGACCAGTGGTTCTCAAACTTTGGGGTGTGTCTTTGCTAAAACACAGACTGCTGAGCCTTACCTCAAAACTTTCTGATTCAGTAGGACTGAGGTGGGGGCAATGGATTTGCATTTGTAGCAAATTCTCAGATGATGCCAAATGATGTTGATGCTTCCGGTTGAGGGACCACATGCTGGGAACCACTGATTTAGACTAGAATCCACAAACTATGGTCCCTGGAAAATCCAGCCCGCACTAGTTTTTGTAAAATAAGTTCAACTGGAACACAGCCATGTCCATTCATTTACCAATGGCTATTTTAATGTTACAGTGGCAGGGTTGAGGAGTTGCAACAGAGCTGGTATGGATCACAAAGCTAAAAATATTTACCACCTGGCCCTTTACAGAAAAAATTTGATGACCTCTGAAAATGACTGTCATTATTAAGGCCAAATTGGCATAATATAAACAGTGTTACAGGTTTACAATTAAGTTAACATGTATGAATTCTAGTTTTAAAATCCGTTATTATTTTAGATTCCTCTCCTTTAGTATCTGATTTTGATTCATAAATTCAAGACAGCTTAAAATTACATTTTCCGCATTTATGCTTGTTTAATAGGGTTAAATCATTTTAGGGTTAAATAGATGTTAAATCATTTCAGATAAAGTTAAAGCATGAGAAATTATTTTATCCATAAATTTTGATTCAAGAATCAACCTACTTCCACAATCATCCAGCCCTTCATTGGTTTACACTGTGGAGGAAGCTCCAAAATATCCAAGTGGTACACTCCACCCAGGGTTGTGAATTGGCATAAATCAACCTCATTTTCTTCAAGGAAATTGGGCTTTTCACAGGCATTCTCTAACAGCAACTCCTGTGCTGAAATTAATCAGATTGATTGAGTTTCTAAATAGATCACAACATTTCTGTATTTTCTTAGTAGGGAAATGAAAGCATTCTAATACTGGTAAAGACAATGTTTATTTAGCAACTACACATTTTCAGAATGTGGTTAATTCAAAATCATTCACTTGAAGGTGGGGACAGGCATGCATAATGTTAGGGGCAGGGGAGGGCTCCATTTATATTTTTCATAGGTAAGTTATCTCATAAGGATTACAGAAAAGTTATAATGACATAAACCTAGTTGACTATTGACACAAAAGTGCGTTGGAAAAAGTGAAGTGGACAAGAAGTCTGTTATAAAGACTATGCTAAGAACTGTATAAAAAATACATTCCTAAGGAGCTTCTGGGAAAGAAGCAAAATGATAAAGTTAATGAAAAAGATTACATAAATCTCAAACTAGAAGTTCTGCAAATTAGACATCACTATCATCTTGACATTTAAAAACTGTATCCAATTGTTACTTGCCAGGACAAGACTAAATACAAAAGGGTAAAGAAATTTCTAACTTCATGTGTGTGCTTATGAATGTTCAAGGCAATATTGCTTATAATAATAAAAAAATTAGAAATAACCTTATTTAAGTCCTTACTAATAGATAATAATGTCCCATAGCATTACATAGATACTTTAAAAAGTAAGGTTACCAATGTGTTCTGACTTAGAATAATGTTGAATATTATTCATTTAAGTAGAATATGTATTGCATTTTATGTGTGTATGTACAATAACAAATATTGTTAGGTGAAAAAAAAGTAACTTTCAATAAGAATATTCATATAATATGACCCGATGGTTTTATTAAAATCAAAAAGAGAGAGACAGAGTACAACAAATTCAAAAGAACTGTTAACACTGGTTATCTCAGTAGAGAGATGAGGAAGAATTTTCACTATAAATATACTTCTGCAACATCTGAGTTGATTTTCTAATATCCTTGCGTTTCCTTTGTAAGCAGAAAATCCTAGTCAAGTTAAATTCTAAAAATGTGATTTAGAAGAATACCTGCTAAAACTGTTTCACTTATTAATTTCATCTCCATTTCATATTTTGTGGTTTCAGGTTCTTCCTGGACAGGACACTACAGAGAACACAAGGACAGATGGGGGTGATTGTCAGTGTCTGCTGCAGCCCAGATTCACCTTCTTCCTATTCTAGTTCCCACTAGGTTTCTGCTACCTTAATTCCAGGACCCCAGATGGACACTTGCTCTGGTCTAATACTTTAAAAATTAATTTAAATGAGAGCATATCTCCACAAAACCTCTCAAGGCCAGGAGCTAGTTGCTCAGATTCTCTGTGGAAAACCCCCAAGCACAAAACAGAGGGACTAAGAATCCATGCAAGCTATACAAATATTATTTATATTGGCATTTTGGTTTTAGCCAAGTTTTTTATTTTGCTTGATTTTGGCAATAAACTCTCTGAGTAATTCCAAAGCCTGTTTTTGGGTAAGCCTCTCAAGAAAATTAAAGATGCCATGCCCTAAAGTAATGTAGAAGATATTATTATATCCTGGTATAGCAAAACAGAATACTACTGTACAAAAAGAGGACAGAAGAGTTTAAATATGTCATGTGGCACAGTGGTAAAGAATTTGCCAGCCAATGCAGGAGATGTGGGTTTGATCCCTAGGTCAGGACGATCCCCTGGAGTAAGAAATGGCAACTTACTCCAATATTCCTGCCGGAAAATTCCATGGACAGAGGATCCTGGCAGGCTACAGTCCATGGGGTCGCAAAGAATCAGACATGACTGAGTGACTGAGCTCACACGCACGCCATTAACTTACCTTTGTGAACTTAAGCAAGTCATTTAAGCATTACTGAGTCACAAAGCCCTGATCTAACAAATGGTTTGGTATGCATCTGTGCACTAGACATATAATAGCTCTTGTAAACAATCCTAAGCTATTATCTTCATTTTACATTAAGGGAACTGAAGCTTATGGAGATAACTGGTCTAAGGGTCCAATAAAACAATAAAAGTAAAGAATATTGTACACTGTAATCTACTAGATAACTGCAGTGCTACTATAAAACTTTAGCATGTGTGTGCTAATATTTGCAAATAGGAAGGATTATATCCAGAAAAATTCATTTGCCCTTAAACACCACCTGCCCTTTTGTACAGCAATAGAAGAACCTTATACCAGAATCCTAGTCAGAAGCTTAACATCAGTTAATCCCACCATGCTGCTCATCCTCATCCACCGTACAAAGCCAAGTCCTTCTTAGTAGATGATCTTTCTTCTTACTCTCATCACTGTATTTTTTGTATCTTCCTCTTGACCAGTTTTAATACCATGCATTCTCTGCCAACCTTTTCATCAAGCCTCTGACACTTCTCACTTACTAACTCATTCATTCAATGGAGCTTTTATGAGTGCCTGAATTGTACAGGCATCACTAGATACTAGGAGTGAAAAGAAAGAGAAAGCCAAGATCCTTGCTTTAGGAGCTGCCAGTGTATTAGGGGAGCAGGTCAACAAAGTGGGTGCTATAGTGCACAAAGGGGTCCACAAGAGAAACGCAAAGGAAGAGTGGTTAATTCTGTGGGAAAACAGTCTGTGGTGGTAAAGTGTGAACTAAACCTTGAAAGATAATTAGGTCTTCTCAAAAATGGCGGGAGAGAATTCCAGGTGTGAGTGAAGGTGGAAAGGTATGGAGCAAAACAGAGGGTTCCAAACACCCCCAAGTGGTCAGGGACGGTTGGAATGAGTCAGGCTAGGAGGGTAAAGATTTTAAGCTGGAGAGAGGCAAGGTCCAACTTGTGGAGAGCATTGGATGCCGCTCTAAAGATTAGATTTTCTTCTATGGGTAGAAGAGAGCCCCCGAAAGACTTACTAGGAAAGTAACACGAAGAAATGCATTTGGAAAGGGTTTTTTTTTTTTGGTGGCCAGATGATGATGTATTGCTTAGTAAAGAGTAGGGAATCCAGGGACTTTCTTGTTGGTCCAGTGGTTGAGAGTCTGTCTTGCATTGCAGGGAACATGGGTTTGATCCCTGGTCAGGGAACTAGGATCTCCTATGATGCAGAGAAACTAAGCCCATATGCTGTGGCTACTGAGATCCTGTGCTCTGGAGCCCGTGCCACAGCTAGACGGGCCGAGCACTGCAACAAAAGATCCCATGTGACGCAACTAAGACCTGATACAGCTAAATAAGTAAATAAAATAAAACAAAGAACTATTCAGAATAGGAAATCCAAGGTAAGAGGATCAGGGCACAAGTCAAGATAGATGCAATCAAGGTCATCAGAAGGAGCTTAGATGAGAGATGATAAGGAAGTAAATCAACATAGCTTGGATGGAAAATGGATATAGAAGACTGATTTTCAAATGCTTGGCTTAGGTAATAAGATAGACGGTGGTAACAATTATTAAGAAAAGGAAGAATTGGTTTAGGGGGACAAAAAGTAGTAAATATGATTGTGGATATGTTGAATTTGAGATGCCCATGGGACATCTAAGTGGCCTTTGATATTTTCTACCATTAAAAAGCCAGCTGCATTTCTTTCTTACAGGAAGGATTCTCTCTGACAACAGTATCAAAAGATATCAACCAACAAGGGAGTCAAGCTTTCCAATTCACAGTGTCAAACATTTGAGAATTCTTCAGCATGTAGATCAGAATGGTTTTCTACCTTGCACGGAGACCAAAGAATTTAGACCTTCTCAACAGAAATTTGATAAACATAGTACTTCAATATGCAACAACAGGAATTTATCCATATCTCTATCATCACATGATAGAACAATCTTGTATTTAGCTCAAAATATTGCCCTATAATTCACAATTTTTATAATTTTATGTATTCTTTAGCTTAATTGACTCTTTTTTGAAGCTAGACTTCTAGAGAATGGAAGCAATGGGTCAATTTACACTCTGGTGCAAGCTCCTGAATCTTGATAACTATTCTAGAATGTTTTCCTGTCATCACAGCTAGAACATACTCCTGCACAAAAAGTAAACTCCAAACCACATTTATTGATCCTATAATCCTTCAGCGTTTTACACTTTCTAAAGCTCCTTCTGTTTCTTGGCAATGAAGCTGGAAAAAATGCTTCTTTCTTCATAGTATCCTCATGTTTATATCTGCTAAAGAAAAGTACTCTTTCAATCTAACTGCTTCAGAAAATTTTCCACATACTTTTTTCTTATAGCTAAATTTTAATAAGTAGTGTTTTGTTAAGTCTTAACAATTACCAAAGTGGAGCTTTTCTTTGAATTACACTAAATTTATAATAAATCTATTTTTAAAATAACATTTTAAAAACTGCATGGAAATGTGGACAGAATATGAAGCAGAGAAGGTAAAGTATAACTAACATCTTGGTTCAACTGGTTTATGAATTGGCTTCTCACATGGAAGAACTTCAAAGAACACTAGCAAAGTATTTTTCATTGCAACTTGATCATTGTGCAGTTACTGTAATGTGGAAATTATTTTAATATGTATGTAACTTGAACATGATATAAAAACATAACTTGGATCATGAATAAGATCATGAAAGCTGACTAGAAATTCCAGAAATAGATCTCAGGAGCCACTTGGGAATGTAACATATGGCATTTCAGATCAATAGGAAAAACCTAGGTTTATATAGTTAAGTGTTTTGAGAGAGCTCACTAAGATTTGAAATAAAATAAATTTAGATTCTCCCCTAATTTACACATTTAGAAAAGACAGAGGAACCAGAGATCAAATTGCCAACATCTGTTGGATCATAGAAAAAGCAAGAGAATTCCAGAAAAACATCTACTGCTGCTTTATTGATTACGCCAAAGCCTTTGACTGTGTGGATCACAACAAACTGTGGAAAATTCTTAAAGAGATGGGAATACCAGACCACCTTATCTGCCTCCTGAGAAATCTGTAGGCAGGTCAAGAAGCAAGTTAGAACTGGACATGGAACAACAGACTTCCAAACTGGGAAAGGAGTACGTCAAGGCTATATATTGTCACCCTGGCTTATTTAACTTATATGCAGAGTACATCAGGCAAAATGTTGGACTGGATGAAGCACAAGCTGGAATCAAGATTTCCAGGAGAAATAGCAATAACCTCAGATACACAGATAACACCACCATTATGGCAGAAAGTGAAGAGGAACTGAAGAGCTTATTGATGAAAGTGAAAGAGGAGAGTGAAAAAGCTGGCTTAAAACTAAAAAAAAAAACAAAAAAAAACAAAAAAAAACACCCAAAACTAAGATCATGACATCTGGTCCCATCTGCTACTGCTGCTAGGTTGCTTCAGTCATGTCCGACTCTGTGCAACCCCAGAGATGACAGCCCACCAGGCTCCCCCGTCCCTGGGATTCTCCAGGCAAGAACACCGAAGTGGGTTGCCATTTCCTTCTCCATCTGGTCCCATCACTCCATGGAAAATAGATGAGGAAACAATGGAAACAGTGAGAGACGTTATTTTGGGGGGCTCCAAAATGACTGCAGATGGTGACTGCAGCCATGAAATTAAAAGACGCTTACTCCTTGGAAGAAAAGCTATGAGCAACCTAGACAGCATATGAAAAAGCAGAGACATGACTTTTCCAACAAAGGTCCGTCCAGTCAAAGCTATGGTTTTTCCAGTAGTCATGTATGGATGTGAGAACTGGACTATAAAGAAAGCTGAGCACCAAAGAGCTGATGCTTTTGAACTGTGGTGTTGGAGAAGACTCTTGAGAGTCCCTTGGACTGCAAGAAGATCAAACCAGTCAATCCTAAAGGAAATCAACCCTGAATATTCATTGGAAGGACTGATGTTGAAGCTGAAACTCCAATACTTTGGCCACCTGATGCAAAGAACTGACTCACTGGAAAAGACCCTGATGCTGGGAAAGATTGAAAGCAGGAGGAGAAGGGGACAACAGAGGATAAGATGGTTGGATGGCATCACCAGCTCTATGGACATGAGTTTGAGCAAGCTCTGGGAGTTGGTGATGGACAGGGAAGCCTGGTGTGCTACAGCCTGTGGGGTCACAAAGAGTCAGACACAACTGAGTGACTGAACTGAACTGAACTACTTTATACTAAGTTCCAGATAGATAAAAGATCTAAATGTGAAAAGATAACTAAACCAATCAAAAGCCACAAAAATATGAAAATATATGAAGAGAACAAAGGAGATTTGATGTCAACAATTATCAGAGAAAGAAATCTTGATATTGTTGCTGTTGTCCATTGAGTGGTAATGCCATCCAGCCATCTCATCCTCTGTTGTCCCCTTCTCCTCCTGCCTTCAGTCTTTCCCAGCATCAGGGTCTTTTCTTCTGAGTTGGTTCTTCATATCATGTGGCCAAAGTATTAGAGCTTCAGCTTCAGCATCAGTCCTTTCAATGAATATTCAGGGTTGATTTCCTTTAGGATCAACTGTTTTCATCTTCCAAGGGATTCTCAAGAGTCCCCTTCAATACCACAGTTCAAAAGCTTGTGCTACTGGACATCTGCAAAATGTCAGTACTGGATACCATATATGTTTGATAGAATGTCTTGAGGTTTATTTCCCATCAACAGAAAATCTGTACAAAAGAAATTCAATTTTTTCATCCAAACGTAATTTACAGTTTCAGAATAAAGTGTTGGAACTGACTCTTGGTAAAGAAGTGAAGATGAATTTTGAAAATACAATACCTTATGGTTCATTTTGGATAAAAGATAAGAATGGTTATCCCGAGTGTGCTGAAGTCTCATTCACTCCTGTGGCTTTAATACCACCTATAAGCTGGTGGTTCCCAAACCCATGCTAGAGATGTTCTTCAGGCCACATACACGTAGTTGCTCAGCCCTGGAAGTCTCCACACACACATATGATGGGAAGAACTTTTTCCTTAGAACCCCAGGTTCACATTTGCCTACTTGGTATTTCCATTTGTGTGTCCTAAACTTACCATGCCCCTCCAAAAATCCTCTGGTTTCACTGTCACTCTCAACCAGCTCAGCCCACTCCTGTCCACCGCAGTCAACTGTTTAGTTTTCCCAAATTAAAATTCAGTAGGAGTGTTTATTTTACCTCCAACATATCCCAAACATTTCCACCCTTCCACGTCTTACTACCACCTTTGTCCAAACCACCTCGACTTCTCATGCTTCTCGTACTACTGAACTTGGTACCATGTTTCTAGGGCTTTCCAGATGGCGCAGTTGGTAAGTGAGTGTTTGTCACTCAGTCGTGTCCAACTATGTGTGACCCCATGGACTATAGCCTGCCAAGACCACCAAGGCGCCACTGTCCATGGAATTTTCCAGGCAAGAATACTTGAGTGGGTTGCCATTTCCTTCGCCAGGGGATCTTCCCAACCCAGGGATTGAACCTGTATCTCTTGAGTCTCCTGCACTGGCGGGTTCTTTACCAACGGCCAGCCTTCCTTGGTGACGCCGGCGGTAAAGAATCTGCCTGCTAGGCAGGAGGCCCTACAGCCCCTGGTGCCGCAAAGAGTCGGACAGGACTGAGACTGTGCGCACATGCACGCACCATGCTTCCACTTTAGTGAAAGAAAGTGAAGCCGCTCAGCCGCGCCCGACTCTTTGCGACCCCGCGGACCGCAGCCTGCACCAGGCTCCTCCGTCCATGGGATTTTCTAGGCAAGAGTACTGGAGTGGGTTGCCATTGCCTTCTCCAGGGAATCTTCCCAACCCAGGGATCGAACCCAGGTCTCCTGCATTGTAGACAGACGCTTTACCATCTGAGCCACCTTCCACTCTAGGCCCTCACAATTTGTTCTCTGCACAGTGGTCAGAGTAACCTTTCTATGTCATGAACTATGCCACCCCCCCTACTTAAATAGCCCTCTAACGGCATCTTGTTGAATCTACAGTAAATCTTAACTTCTCCCTCTGGCCTGCAAAGCCCTGGTTCACCTGGCTTCTGCTTTCCTCTCTGACACCATCACATACCTCCTTCTTTCTTGTTCACTCTACATCAGTCCACTGGCCTTCATCCTGGTCCTCACTTCTATCATTATATAGCTGATTCCCTTTGGTCATTTGGGTCTCAGCTTAAATAAGAACTAATCACACAAGCCATCTGTAACCATCCAATCTAGCTACTATCAGTGACTCCTACCATACCATCCTGTTTAATTCTGCATATGGCATTTATTAACATCAGCTGTCTCCAGTTTTTTATGACCTGTTGGTTTCTCCTGACTTGCAAGTATTATAAATTATGAGAGTAGGAATCTCAATTGTCCTTCACCACTGTCCCCTGAGGGCCAGATAGTGCCAACATATATAAGCAGGCATTCAAAAAAATATTTGCTGAGTGAGTAAAGAAATAAGAACAAGGTCCAAGGTATGACCAGGTAAATGGGTGGTCCAAGTAAATTTGTGGGAAGCTGAAGGTTGTTGAATGTTAAAAGGTAGGTTTTTTCATGTGGGCTATTCTTGCAGACTCTAAATCTATCCATGATGATGCCAAGAAGTCCTCAAATCTCTAAGGCTATTTCTCCATACTTTTTTCTCGGAGCAGAATAATTTCCTTTCCATCTAAACTCCTCCATAGCTATCAAGAGATTTAGCTCAAATGCTATCTCATCAGAGAAGACTTCCAATCTGTTCAATTCTGTTGTTTTGTTTTTTGGATTCATTTCTCTCTCTTAACGCCTATGCCTAATCTCTTCATTACATATATCAGAATATAGGGTAACTATTACACTTCTCCTCCTCAATCAAATTTCATACAGAAGATAATTAGTAAATTTTATGTTTCATATATATGTTTACAAATTATACATACTCATATTTATATTAAATATATGTGTGTGTGCTCAGTCACTTGGTCATCTCCAACTTTGTGCGGCCCCATGAACTGCCAGACTGCCAGGCTCCTCTGTCCATGGAATTATCCAGGCAAGAAAACTGGAGTGGGTTGCCATTCCCTTCTCCAGGGGATCTTCCCAACGCAGAGATCGAACCTGGGTCTCTTGCATCTTCTGCACTGGCAGGCGGATTCTTTACCACTAGCGCCACCTGGGAAGCCCATATCAGATATATACAATAGATATATACTCACATTTATGTTAAATCTGTTTAGAGTATCTTAAAGACAAAGGCTATCCTTCTAAAAATAATTTTATTTTATCCACTTATTGTTTGGTTGCATTTGGTCTTCACTGTTGCATGAGAGGGCTACTCTATAGCGTGCGGGGCCTTAGCTACCCTGCGGTATGTGGAATCTTCCCAGACCAGGGATCAAACCCATGTCGCCTGCACTGGTAAGCGGATTCTTAACCACTGCACCACTAGGGCAGTCCAAAGGCTGTTCTTAACTTGAACTTTAAAATTTTCAAAGGTTCATATATTATTGTGCATGTCCCTTAGATCACCAAAATATTTCTGAAGATAATTATTATTTTTATTTAAAAAGCAATATTTCTCATATTGTGCTACACTTGTAGTCCCTAGTGGCTCACACGGTAAAGCGTCTGCCTGCAATGCAGGAGACCCGGGTTCGATTCCTGGGTCGGGAAGATCCCCTGGAGAAGGAAATGGCAATCTATTCCAACACACTTGCGTGGAAAATCCCATGGACGGTGGAGCCTGATAGGCTACAGTCTATGGGGTCACAAAAAGTCGGACACGACTGAGCGACTTCACTTTCACTTTAAATTGTGCTATTCTAAAATTTTTCTAAGATATCTTCATTGGGAAGACAGCATTAGCCAATACTGACAATATTATTGTGTTAGTATTATTGCTGCTGCTACTGCTAAGTCGCCTCAATCGTGTCTGACTCTGTGCGACCCCATAGACAGCAGCCCACGAGGCTCCCCTGTCCCTGCGATTCTCCAGGCAAGAACACTGGAGTGGGTTGCCACTTCCTTCTCCAATGCATGAAAGTATGAAAGTGAAAAGTGAAAGTGAAGACGCTCAGTCGTATCCGACTCTTAGCGACCCCATGCACTGCAGCCCACAGGCTCCTCCGTCCGTGGGATTTTCCAGGCAAGAGTACTGGTGTGTGTTGCCATTGCCTTGCTGCTGCTACTGCTGCTAAGACGCTTCAGTCGTGTCCGACTCTGTGCGACCCCATACACGGCAGCCCACCAGGCTCCCCCGTCCCTGGGATTCTCTAGGCAAGAACACTGGAGTGGGTTGCCATATCCTTCTCCAATGCATGAAAGTGAAAAGTGCAAGTGAAGTCGCTCAGTCGTGTCCGACTCCCAGCGACCCCCGTGGACTGTAGCCCACCAGGCTCCTCCATCCATGGGATTTTCCAGGCAAGTGTACTGGAGTGGGGTACCATTGCATATGTAAATAAACTGAAATGTGGTATTCAGAGCCCTCTAGTGGCATAATTCTTAATAGACCCATTGAAAAGGAAGACATAATTTGGACCATCTTCTAAATCTAAGAGATTTAATTTTTAAATTAACAAAGTACTAAATACTTGGTATTTATAATCATATCATGTATCAAGCATAATTCAGGTATTTGGGGCCATAAATTCCTACATCACTATACTAAAATTTGCCTTGCAATCGGCCTCCAAATTTGTTAAAAAGATATAGCATTTACTTATTAGCATTGCTTTATTAAAAAGAAATGTAGTCATACAGTAAAATATGCCAACCTAAAATTATAAAAATAAGTAACTTATCCTAAAGAAAAAGTTTTAAAAATAGAGAATTCTCTTCCTTTAAAGACAAACACAGTAAGTCTGCCTACTGATCCTACAGCTCAGTTCAGTTCAGTCGCTCAGTCGTGTTCGACTCTTTGCAACTCCATGAATCACAGCATGCCAGGCCTCCCTGTCCATCACCAACTCCTGGAGTTCACTCAGACTCACTTCCATCGAGTCTGTGCTTCCATCCAGCCATCTCATCCTCTGTCATCCCCTTCTCCTCCTGCCCCCAATCCCTCCCAGCATCAAAGTCTTTTCCAATGAGTCAACTCTTCGCATGAAGTGGCCAGAGTATTGGAGTTTCAGCTTTAACATCAGTCCTTCCAAAGAACACCCAGGGCTGATGTCCTTTAGAATGGACTGGTTGGATTTCCTTGCAATCCAAGGGACTCTCAAGAGTCTTCTCCAACACCACAGTTCAAAAGCATCAATTCTTCAGCACTCAGCTTTCTTCTCAGTCCAACCCTCACATCCATACATGACTACTGGAAAAACCATAGCCTTGACTAGATGGACCTTTGTTGGCAAAGTAAATGTCTCTGCTTTTGAATATGCTATCTAGGCTAGTCATAACTTTTCTTCCAAGGAGTAAGCGTCTTTTAATTTCATGGCTGCACTCACCATCTGCAGTGATTTTGGAGCCCCCCAAAATAAAGTATGACACTGTTTCCACTGTTTGCCCATCTATTTCCCATGAAGAAATGGGACTAGATGCCATGATCTTAGTTTTCTGAATGTTGAGCTTTAAGCCAGCTTTTTCACTCTCGTCTTTCACTTTCATCAAGAGGCTTTTTAGTTCCTCTTCACTTTCTGCCATACAGGTAGTCCCTAATTTACATACATTCACACAAACACATGTACACATACACACACAAGTTGAAGTTTCATGAATTTATATGTCAGCTTTTAAATTTTATAATATATTTTGCCACACCAAGAAAACAGTGTTATGAGTGAATTTAGGGTTAGGATGGTTTCTATGTTGCTGTGAGTATAAAGGAACATGAACCTTACCACCATCCATAAATACTGCTTCACATTCTGAGTTCCAGCTGGATTGCAAGAAGCACATTTCTGAGGCTGCTGTGAAGTTAGAAGTGAAAGTTTCCTGTCACCACATGTACATATACCAGATCACTCCAGGGGTCACAACTGCGGAGGAGAGGGTCCCAAGAATTCCCGGTGATAAGCTTGTAGATTCCCTAAAGTAGCGCAAATGGTTCCAGCACAGCCAACTGTAACAGAGTCTTACTTAAGCGCCTCCAAAACACAGAACAATCGTAAGGTGGGTTCCAGCTGACTTCTTTCATATGGCAAGTGTTCTTACACAAGTTGTTCACAACAAACCAAGCTAGGGCCTACTTTTAATCACTTAACCACCCATATTCGCTTACTCCTTCATCCATTCAACAAACATTTAGGAACTTCCCTGGGGGTCCTTCTCATATTCTTCATGGGCTTCTCAAGGCAAGAACACTGAAGTGGTTTGCCATTCCCTTCTCCAGTGGACCGCATTTTGTCAGAACTGTCTACCACGACCTGTCTTGGGTGGCCCTGCACAGCATAGCTCATGGATTCGAGCAAACTCCGGGAAGTAATGAAGGACAGGGAAATCTAGCATGCTGCAGTCCACAGGGTTGCAAGGAGCCAGATACAACATAGTTATTGACAACAACAACTGGCAGTCCAGTGGTTGAGACTTCGCCTGACAATGCAGGGGGTGCAAGTTTGACCCCTGGTCAGACAGCTAAGACCCCACATGATTCGAGGCCAAAAAGCAAAACATAAAAAATAGAAGCAATATTGTTACAAATTCAATAAAGACTTTAAAACTGGTCCACATTACAATTGTACTCATCTCACATGCTAGTAAAGTAATGTTCAAAATTCTCCAAGCCAAGCTTCAGCAATATGTGAACCGTGAAATCCAGATGTTCAAGCTGGTTTTAGAAAAGGCAGAGGAACCAGAAATCAAATTGCCAACATCTGCTGGATCATGGAAAAAGCAAGAGAGTTCCAGAAAAACATCGATTTCTGCTTTATTGACTATGCCAAAGCGTTTGACTGTGTGGATGACAAAAGACTGTGGAAAATTCTGAAAGAAATGGGAATACCAGACCACTTTACCTGCCTCTTGAGAAATCTGTTTGCAGGTCAGGAAACAACAGTTAGAACTGGACATGGAACAACAGACTGGTTCCAAATAGGAAAAGGAATACATCAAGGCTGTATATTGTCACCCTGCTTATTTAACTTATATGCAGAGTACATCACGCAAAATGTTGGACTGGAGGAAGCACAAGCTGGAATCAATACTGCCGAGAGAAATATCAATAACCTCAGATATGCAGATGACATCACCCTTATGGGAGAAAGTGAAGAAGAACTAAAGAGCCTCTTGATGAAAGTGAAAGAAGAGAGTGAAAAAGTTGGCTTAAAGCTCAACATTCAGAAAACTAAGATCATGGCATCCAGTCCCATCACTTCATGGCAAATAGATGGGGAAACAGTGGCTGACTTTATTTTTCTGGGCTCCAAAGTCACTGCAGATGGTGACTGCAGCCAAGAAATTAAAAGACCCTTGTTCCTTGGAAGAAAAACAACGACCAACCTAGACAGCATATGAAAAAGCAGAGATTACTTTGTCAACAAAGGTCCTTCTAGTCAAGGCTATGGTTTTTCCAGTAGTCATGTATGGATGTGAGAGTTAGACTATAAAGAAAGCTGAGCACCAAAGAACTGATGCTTTTGAACTGTGGTGTTGGAGAAGATGCTTGAGAATCCCTTGGACTTTAAGGAGATCCTACCTAAAGGAGATCAGTTCTGGGTGTTCATTGGAAGGACTGATGTTGAAGCTGAAACTCCAATACTTTGGCCACCTCATGCAAAGAACTGACTCACTGTAAAAGACCCTGATGCTGGGAATGATTGAAGGTGAGGGAGAAGGGGACGACAGAGGATGAGATGGTTGGATGGCATCACCGACTCAATGGACATGAGTTGGGTAAACTCCCAAAGTTGGTGATGGACAGCGAGGCCTGGCGTGCTTCAGTCCATGGGGTCGCAAAGAGTCAGACACGACTGAGCAACTGAACTGAAGAAAATCTTAAAAAAAAATAATTATTGATTCCTATCACGTACTAGGGCCTGTGTTTACTGAAAATGTGAAGTGTATCAAGATATTCTTATCCTTAAGATCATAACTTTGTGTTTAAGTTAACAATTCTAATCATTAAACAGAAGGATAGGAGCACAGTAGAAAGGCATCTAATTTAGCCTCACAATAAGCAGAGAACCTTGTGGATGTAAGATTGAAGGTAATGGAATGAAATTTATATTTTAAAGCTGGACAAGAAAATGTAAGCATAGCATATTCCCTGCCTGCACTGGCCCTCCCTACTGTACAATGGGCATATAAATTAGCCAGACCTCCTGAAACATGGGAATGCTTACCACAAACATCAGCGTTTTTACCCTTTCTTCTGAGGTCGGTAAGGTAAGTTATTGAAGGTTAGCATTCTTTCCCAACTATGTACGGGGTCATGGTGCTTTACTGCTCACTTTGCACATACTTACCCAGATTACGTATCTTTGGTGAACTTTATGTAAAATGTCAGTGTATTATTTTGATGTACGATCCTTTGCCTCGAAAATGTAGGTGACTATGCCTTGACTTCTAACAAGTGGAACAGTTTTCAGAGCTTCTGAGACTCTGTCTCCCAGGTTGTAATGATCAAACTGGCTCAAATAAAATTCTTTTTTTTCTTAACTCAATCATTAACTGAATTTTTATCAACAAATGTAAATCTTAAAAGACAAGTAGATGTTAGGCAAAGTGGATGAGGTTGATGGGAGGAAGGGAATTTCACAAGGGCAGAATAGCAAGTGGAGTATCATGAACAGAGGCTTATCGTGAATTTTCCATTTCTAAAGCCAAAAACAGAAAAGGAAGTATTGAGTTGGCCAAAACAGTTTGTTTGGGATTTTCCATATGATGTTACTGAAAAATCCAAATGAACGTTTTGGCCAACCCAATATGTTGTTTCATTTTTTATTAGGGAAGGAATGTGTGTTCAGTACTTATTTATTGAAAAGTCAAACAATACATAAGTATAAAGAGAATAAAAAATAACTGATAGTAACACCATCCTGGGCTTCCCAGGTGACGCAGTGCTAAAGGATCCGCCTGCCAGTGCAGGAGCTGCAAGAGACATGGTTTCAACCCCTGGGTCAGGAAGACCCCCTGGAGGAGGAAATGGCAATCCATTCCAGTATTCTGGCCTGGAAAATTCCTTGGATAGAGGAGCATGGCAGTCTATAGTCCATGGAGCCAAAAAGAGTCAGACGTAACTGAGCGACTAAGCACAACACACCATCCCAACTTTCTCATGCTCCCTCTCCTCCTGACCCCAAGAGAGCCTCTGTTTAGTTAAGCAGGCTGTCAGATTTTGCTCGATGATTTCACAAATAAGAATTTTTTCCCTGGCTCAGACAATAAAGAATCCACCTGGGTTCAATCCCTGGGTTAGGAAGATCCCCTGGAGGAGGGCATGGCAACCCACTCCAGTATGCTTACCTGGAGAACCTCTGTGGACAGAGGAGCCTGGTGGGCTACAGTCCATGGGGTTACAAAGTATTGGACACGACTGAGCAACTAAGCACAGCATAGGACATTGCAAATATAGTTTCATTCTTCAAAAAAAAATCTTAACAAAGCATCTTACGTATTTTTCCATATAAAAGTTATAGGTTCTAGTCCAAGATGGCAACGTAGGAGGATCCGGAAGCCATCTCCTCCCACAGACACACTGAATCCACAGCTGCACATGGAAAATTTTCTCTTAGAAAGAACAAAACAAAACACCCAAAAGCTAACTGAGTAACTCCTACACATTGTGCAAGTGGGAAAACGTCCATACTGAAGTGGGTAGCTGAGGCTGGGACATAATCTCACCATAAACCCAGCCCTGTGCAGCAATCCACGATCAGGAGGGAACTCACAAGCAAGAGGGGGAACAGAGAATTTGAATACCACATCAGGCCTCAGCTTTTAACACCTGCACCTGAGACACTAGCCCCTTAAATATCTAGCTTTGAAAGCCGATAGGACTTACTTCCACCAGGACCATAAGGCTATGTGAACTGAGAAGCAGTTATTAAAGAGCCCCCTGCACAGACTCACCTGCCCCAGGGCCCAGAGCAAAGGGGGCCAGCTGAAAAGCAACCTGATTTTCTGTGGAAGAGGCTTATCTGATTATTTTAAAGTGTAGGCCTGAGGGGCAGGCATGTACTATACCACAAACCTAGGGAACTTCTGCGGAGAAGGCAATGGCAACCCAGTCCAGTACTCTTGCCTGGAAAATCCCACGGGCAGAGGAGCCTGGTGGGCTGTAGTCCATGGGGTCGTGAAGAGTCAGACACGACTGAGCGACTTCACTTTCACTTTTCACTTTTCTTTGGAGAAGGAAATGGCAACCCACTCCAGTGTTCTTGCCTGGAGAATCCCAGGGACGGAAGAGCCTGGTGGGCTGCCGTCTATGGGGTCACACAGAGTCAGACACGACTGAAGCAACTTAGCAGCAGCAGCAGCAGGGAACTTATGAATTACACTTCCAAGGCCAGTGGCTACCATATCTTTGTGCTTTCCTTTTATTTTGCTCAAAGATTGCCAGTATCTCCCCCAAAGGAGCTTGTATCACTGAGGGGCTAACCCTAGGTCTCCTGGCTCTGGTGGCTGGTGGGGCTCACATGCACAGTTCCCACTAGATTGAAACAAACAAAAAAAGAGTTCTTAACTGGTAGACTACCACCCCTAGGGCACAGCAGAGAGGACAGGCCCAGAAGCTCAGTGTGAAACAGTCCTAATGGTTTATCAGCTATGATGGTTTATGGCTTAAGGGGTGGGCTTCCAACTGAACACACATCTGACAGCCCACTATAATCCTCCCTAGAGACTTTGGAAGGCAGGCACAATCAGTTTTGAGCACCAGTATTTCTCAGGGGAAGCTTGTTCATGTATCTGGCACCCTGGTTTTTACATCTGGTATACAGGTGACTCAGTGGTAAAGAATCAACCTGCCAAACAAGAGATATATGTTCAATTCATGGGTCGGGAAGATCCCCTGGAGAAGAAAATGGTAACCTACTTCTGTATTCTTGCCTGGAAAACCCCACGGACAGAGGAGCCTAGTGGGCTACACATGGGGTCACAAAGAATTGGACGTGACTTAGCTACTAAATAACACCACCACCACCACCCTGGTTTTTATGGCTGCTACCCAGGGAGTGACCTTTGAGTGCTTGGTTCTGGTGGCCAGTAGGGCATGTATTCACTAGTTCAACAGGATGGTAGCAAGGAAAGAAGTAGCTTTTAACTATGACCTCAAGGCTCAGCTCAGAGGGAGTAGAAAATTCCAAAAGACCATCTCTCAGTGTACTCCTGAGGGAGGACAAATATAAGCATATTTGTATATTTTTAAAGTTGTTGCTTGGCAATTCCCTGTTGGTCCAGTAGTTAGGACTCTATACTTTCACTACTGAGGGCACGGATTCAATCCCCAGTCAGGGAACTGAGATGCTGCAAGCCATGAAGCTCAACCAAAAACAAAGAAAAAAAGGTCTGGCTTCAGCCTGGACCTAGGCGCTGACTGAGCTCCTTCCTTTTCGGACACTGACAGCTCTTGGCACACCCTCAACTACTGAGAGTCACTAAAAATAAAGTAGGCGCTTGTACAATCACAAAGAATTGAGAGAAAACCAAAGCAGTGTTGAAGGATAAATTTCATCTCCTACACAAGGCTTCTCCTTCAACATTAGGAGAGATGGCTGTTTTATCTAACCAATATGGAGAGTCAAGGAAAGTGAAAAAACAGAGGAATATATTCCAAACAAAAGAAAAACATAAAACCTCAGAAAAAGACTTTAATGATTTACCTGCCTAAAGACTCAGATGAAAGATCATAGAGATGCTCACTGAGCCTAGGAGAAGAATAAAGGGACATACTGAAAATTTTAACAAACAGAAAATATAAGAAAGTACCACATAGAAGCCATGCAGCTGAAGAATACAATAACTGAACTGAAAAAATACAATAGAGAGATTCAGCAGCATACTAGATAAAGGAGGAGAAAAGGATCAGAAAATCCACAGACAAGGCAGTAGAACTCACCCAAGCAAAAAGAAAACAGAATGAGAAAAAGTAAAGATAGCTTGAGAGACTTATGGAACAACATCAAGCAGAGCAACATTTGCATTATAGGGGTCCCAGATGGACAGGAGAGAGAGAAGGGCCAGAAAACTTATTTGAAGACGTAATAGATGAAAACGTCCCAACCTGGGGGATAAAACAGACAGCCAGAACCAGGAAGCCCAGAGAGTTCCAAGAAAAGATAAATTCAAAGAAGCTCACACCAAGATATATTATAACTAAAGCACCAAAAGTTAAAGACAGGGAAGAATCTTAAAAGCAGTAAGATAAAACTTATTACATACAAAAAGTAAAAACCTGAAGTGAAGTCGCTCAGTCATGTCTGACTCTTACAAAGGAGCTTCCATAAGACTATAAGCATAGTTTCCAGCAGAAAATCTGTAGGCCAGAAGAGAGTGGAATAATATATTCAAAGAGCTATTAACAAAAGAAAAAAAAGGAAGAATACTCTACCCAGCAACATTTTCATTCAGAACAGATGAAGAGTCTTCCAGACAAGCAAAAACTGAAAAAGTTCATTGCCACTAGATCAGCCTTACAAGAAATGTTAAAGGTATTGCTTTAAGCTGAAATGAAAGGGCGTTAGTTAGCAACAGGAAAACATGGAAATATAAATCTCATTGGTAAAGAAAAATATATAGTAAAATTCAGAATAATATAAAAATGGTGGGTTAATCATTTATAAAGCTAGTATGAATGTTAAAAGACAAAGTAGTAAAATAAACATAGCTGTAATAATTTAGAGACACACAAAATAAAAATATGTAAATTATGACATCAAAAACATAAAATGTAGCAGTGGGGAGTAAAAATGTGGAACTTCAGAATGCATTCAAATTTAAGTTGTTACCAATTTAAAATACATTGCTATAAATAAAAGTTGCTTTATGTAAGTCTCATGGTAACCATAAAGCAAAAATCTACTGTAAATACACAAAAGATAAAGATAAAAGAATCTAAGCATACCAGTCTAGAAAACCATTAAATTGCAAAGAAAGAGAAGAAGAAAAGAAGAAAGGAACAGAGGAATTACAAAATAACCAGAAAACAATTACCATGATAGCAATAAGTATATACTTATTAATAATTATCTTAAATGTACATAGGATAAATTTTCCAGTCATCACAAGATTGTAGAGTGGCTGAATGGATAAAAACACAAGACCCAGCAATGTGCTGCCTATAAGAAACTCACTTTACATATGAAGACATACATTGATTGAAAGTGAAAGGATGAAAAGAAATATTCTAGAAACCAAAAGAAACCTCGGCAGCTATACTTTTATCAGCAAAAATAGGTTTTAAGACAAAGAGTGTAGTAAAAGACAAAGAAGGTCATTACATAATGATAAAGGAGTCAATCTAATAAAATACAGCATTTGTAAATATTTACAAACCCCAACATAAGAGAACCTTATATATGTATATATATACATATACATATCAAATTAGACATAAAGGGAGAAATAGAAAGCAATACAATAATATTAATAGTAAGAGCCTTTAATATCCTAATTTTATCAATGGATAGATCATCCAGACAAAAACCAATAAGGAAACATTGGCCTTAAACAACACATTAGACAAGACAGACTTAACAGACATAAACAGAATATCCCACCCAAAAGGATCAGAATACATGTTCTTAAGTATACAAGGAACATTTTCCAGGATAGATCATTTGTTACATCACAGAATAAATCTTAATAAACCTTATGCAGACTGAACTCATATCAAGCATATCTGATGACAATGGTAGGAAACTAGAAATCAATTACAAGAAAAAACCTAGAAAATTCACAAATACGTGTAGATTAAACAACATGCTACTGAATAACCAATGAGTCAAAGAAGAAATTTAAAAAATGTCTTGAGACAAATGAAAATGGATATAGAATACACCAAAACTTACGGGATAAGGTGAAAGCAGTTGTAAGACAGAATTTCACAGCACTAAATGCCTACATCAAGAAACAAAAAAGATCTCAGGATAAACAACTAACATTAAACCTCAAGAAATTAGAAAAAAAAAAGAAGCCCAAAATTAATAGAAAGAAATAACAAAGATAGGAGCAGAAATAAATGAAAGAGACTAAAAGGACAATGAAAAGATCAATAAAACTAAGGTCCCTTTTTTTTTTGCAAAGATAAACAAAATTGACAAAGCTTTAGGTAGATTTACAAAGAAAAACCCTAAACCTCCCTCCTAACCCTATCTCCTAAACCCTAGCTCATACCTGTACCCTTACCTATACAATAAAACCTAACTTAACCTTAACCAAAAGCCATAAAATCATATATCATATAATCATATACCTATAGTTATAAACCATAAACATAAACCTAATCATAACCAGAAATTGAAACGAAAACGATAGTACATACATTGTAACAAGAAACTGAAATCAGAGCCATAAACCATAGTTTATAACCAGAAACAATATATTATAACCAGAAACCATAACCATAAGCCATCAACCATAATAATAAACTATAACTACAATTAAAATATAAACCAAAAATGATAAACCATGTACCATAATCATAAACTCTAACCTTAATCTAGCCCTAAGTCAGTTCCCATACCACTCTTCAGCCCTAATCTTAGTCCTCTAAATCACCAACTTCAATCTAATCAAATCATACAAAGACATCACAGAAAGAAAACTATATACTAACATTCCTTCTAAACAAAGATATAAGAATCCTTCACAAAATAATAGCAATATGAAACCAATAGCATATTGTAAAGATTGTGTATCATAAGCAAGTGTCTCAATACCAGAAACTCCAGGTATATTCAGCCAAGCAATGTAATAAATTATTAAATGAAATCCAAGCTATGTAATACAAGACAATTATATCATGATCATATAACTTGATGCAGAAAAAGCTTTAAACAAATACTAGTGTTATTTCATCATATAAGCACTAACAAAAAGAAGGAGGAAAAGGAGATTCATTCAATATGATACAAAACATTAGGAAAAAACACATAGCAAACATCATGCTCAATGCTGAGGACAGAAAGGTTTACCTCTGAATTCAGTACCAGATTAAGATCCTGACTTTATCCATTGTTACAATATTGTACTGAAAGTTCTAACCAGGGCAATGAAGACAGACATAAAAGGCGTCCACATATGAAAGGAGAGGTAAAGCCATATCTTTTCACAGGCAGTGACAGTATCTTATATATATAACTTCCCAAAGAATCAACAAAAAATCACTTGAGCTAGTCAACTAATTCAGAAAAGTTACAAGACAAAATATCAATACACAAAAAACTATTTGTATATACTAGCAATAAATATTCTCAAAAGGAATTTAAGACAATTCCACTTTAAATAATGCCAACACCAGTAAAATACTTGGGAAAAGATTGAATCAATCAAGGTGCAAGACTTCTACACTGAAAATCACAAATCATGTCTGAAAGAAATGAAAAAAAACCTAAATGATGTGAAGACATCCCATAGTGATGGAAAGACTTAATATTGTTAAGATGGTAATGTTACATGATGCAATCTACAGATTCAATGTGATTCCTATTAAAATTCCCAAAGGCTTTTGGGGAGAAAAACACAAGTTTATCCTAACATTCATATGAAATTTCGAGGGACTCCAAAGAGCAAAAACAATCTTGGAAGTCAAAGTTGGAGGCTCACTCTTCCCAATTTCACATCTTAGTACAAAGCAACAGTGAATAAAACATTGTGATATTCGCATATAGATATAGATCAATGGAATTGAATGGAGAGCTAAAAAAAATTTTGTTGTTGTCCAGTCGACACGTTCATATATAGTCACTGATTTTTGATAAGGGTGGAAAATAATAAATTGGGGAGAGAATGATTTTATCAACAGATGGTGCTAGGCAACTGACTGACTATGCACACAGGGATGAAACTGAACTCTCATACCACAAACAAAAATTAACTCAAAATAAATAAAAAGCTTAGTCAGTTCTCCATATCTGTGGGTTCTGCATCCACAAATTCAACTCACTGTGGATCAAAAATATTCCAAAAAATAATTCAAGAAGGCTCCAAAATGAAAAACTTGAATTTGCCTTGCTGACAACTATTTACATAGCATTTATATTGTATTAGGTATTGGAAGTAATCAAGAGATGATTTAAAGTATAAGGGATTCTGTGTGTAAGATATATGCAAATATTAAGCTAATTTATATAAGGAACTTGACCATCTGCAAATTTTGGTATCCACAGAGCAGTCCTGGAACCATTCCTCCATGGAATGACTGTATAAATTCAAGAAGGAAAAATGATGATAAATCTTCATGACCTTGGATTTAGCAATGGTTTCTGTGATTTCACAACAGGGTACAAACAAATGAAAGAAAAAATAGATAAATTAGATTTCCTCAAAATTAAAAACTTTTATGCCTCAAAAGACATTATCCAGAAAGTACGAAGACAGCACACAGAACGGAAGAAAATATTTACACATTACACATTTGATAAGAGTCTGTTATTCAGAATACATCAAGAACTTTTACAACTCATCAACAAAAAGACAAAGAAACTAATTTTTTAAATGGACAAAAGGCCTGCATAGACCCTTCTCCAGATGAGATAAACAAATGGTCCACAAGCACATGAAAAGATGTCAAATATTTTGCTAAGCAAAATAGTGTAAATGATGTGAGGCCATGCACAGTTTTTAGGGTGGTGGTGATTGTGTGCCTTAGTCACCAACTTGTGTTTGACTCTTAGAATCACACAGACTCTAACCTGCCAGACTCCTCTGTCCATGGGATTTCGCAGGCAAGAATACTGGAGTGCGTTGCCATTTGCTTCTCCAGGGAATCTTTCCAACCCAGCAATCAAACCCAGGTCTCCTGTACTGCAAGCAGATTCTTCACCGTCTGAGCCATCAGGGAAGCCCCTACAAAACGTTAAGGTGTTTGAAAGAGGAGAGCTACAATGACAAGCACCATATAGCTAATGGAGCAGTATCTGATGAGTGATTTCTTTAAGTCTGTTCGGTGCAAACAGATTGAGCTGGTTATATTTATTCCTCATAAGGATAATAGAAGGAATGGATCCACTGTATACAGTTTAAGGTGTTTAGGATTGTTGTGGTTCGTGTATACCCTAGCCAGCCAGTTTGAGCAGTACAACTATAAGAACTACAAATCCATCAATGAGAATTCTACAAGCCCCTTTGGCAGTCACAAGGTGTAATCTGTAGAGGGGCATTTTTACTGTAAAAGCTATTATGCATGCTGATCAGATGAAAATATTGGATCAAGAGTTAGATATTGTTTGGGCTCAGTATTGCATTATTAAAAAGTTTAGTGAACCTATAATATTTTGGATATACACTAGAAGTGGAAGAGATCCTACTAAGGTGTTTGAAAAAAGTAAATTCCTGCACTGAGTTATTTTATTTGGTTTCCTCAGTGTGCTTAGTAGCTCAGTCATGTCTGACTCTTTGTGACCCCATGGACGCCAGGCTCCTCTGATCATGGGGATTCTCCAGACAAGAATACTGGAGTGGGTTGCCATTCCTTTCTTTAGGGGATCTTCCCAACCCAAGGACTGAACCCAGATCTCGCATTGCAGGAGGTTTCTTTGCCATCTGAACCACCAGGATAGAAATAGTAATTAATGTTGGAACTAGTGTTGTTTTGAATAAGAATGGAATGGAATCAATAGAAAATAGAAAATAAAATAGAAAAGAATCAATTCCATACCAGTGAAAGTGCTAATTAGAAATATCTGTAACATAAATAATGTAGTGATATATAGAGGTAGTGCTTTGAGCTAGTGATTCTTTGGATAGGTGGAATTGCCTGGCTATGGGTATGAGTGGTAAGAGTTACGTTGTTAGAGTTAGTAAAGGTGCTGCTAGAGAGCCACAGAAGATTAATAAAAAGTTAAGGCTGTTGTCATTAAATTGGTTAAGAAGGACTAAGCTAATAAAACTAGTAAACAGAAAGTGGTAGTGTTAATTCAAATTATATTATTTCTTCATATTAGTGGTATTAATAGGTATAATAACGAATTTTTAAATTGGAGGTTGAGGTTTTGTATGTAGTCAGTGTAATAGGTGTTTGATACCATTACTAGCAGGGATAATCCTAGTACAGCTTCGCAGTCTGTAAAAACTGATAAGATGACGGGTATTATGCTAGCTAGAGTTAAACGGGTGTTTAGAATTTATTAGAGTTGCCATAATAAATAATGACATTATTCCCTCCAGAAATAGTAGGGAGGATATTACACAGGATTGGTATATTAAGACCCCCTAGCGTTAGTTGCTTCAGTCGTGTCCTACTCTTTGCTACCTGCCTGTAGCCCACCAGGCTCCTCTGTCCATAGTATTTCCCAGGCAAGAACACTGGAGTTGGTTGCCATTCCTTTCTCCAGGGTATCTTCCTGACCCAGGGATCAAATCCATGTCTCCTGCTTGGCAGGCAGATGTTTTACCGTCTGAGCCATCAGGGAAGCCCCCAGGGGAAACTGTAAATACTAGAGTAATATTTATGTAGACTACAGGAACTTGATAATTATGAATTTAATCATAATTTAATGAGTGAAAAAATAAAAACTTGCTTTAATTTAAACTAATTATCATATTTGGTCCACTCTAACCCCTTTTAAGTCCACCTGTAGGCTAAATTTACTGCTAGTGGTGAAATTAGGATTAGTCCTATGAGTATTGCTATTAGATTATCTGTTTGGGATGCTCAGGGGAGGGGCAGAATTTCTAGGTCATACAGAGAAGAAACATAATGGTCGCTATGAAAAATTTGAAGGAAAAGCTGTAGGCATGCGTATCCTATAATGTCAAATCTGCATTTGTAAGGACTTGATTTTTCCATGTGTTTAGTTGAGGAAGTTAGCGATAAATACAAGAGAGCTTTTCTGAATGATGTCTCTTTGTCACTAACACATTGCTAAAATGTTGGTTAATAAGTCCAAGTATAAAAAGAATGTTGAGTCTAAACAGAAGTGTATGACTAGACCAGATAGTTCAAGAGGGGCTAAGAGAGCTCTTGTAAAAGGCCAGGGGCTGGGGTTTATCATTTGGAATGCACAGGTTTGATGGGTTACCATGTGTCATTGTGTAAGCAGAGGCTTATAAGCAGGGGGCTGACATAAGCTTGAATAATTGCGTTGTGCTGTGTGTGCTCAGGCACGTTTGACTCTTTGTGACCTTCCAGAATGTGGCCCACCAGGATCTTCTGTCCACGGGGTTTTTTGGGCAAGAATACCAGAGTGAGCTGTTTTTTCCCCCTCCAGGGATCTTCTCTACCCAGGAATCGAACCCTCGTCACCTGTGTCTCCCGCATTGCAGGTGGATTCTTTACCTGCTGAGGCATCGGGGAAGCCAAAACAGCTACTGCAAATTCAAGGATAGTGAGTAGAAAGAGAATAACACATGCAATGAAGGCTGTGTTAGGAATAACACTTATTAGGGCCAGCGTTGCCCCTCTAATTAAATAAATTAATAGTTTATGCTGGATCATATGGTAGCAAGTAACTACCATAAGATCCAGCAATTCTATTTCAGGGCATTTATCTGAAGAAAACAAAAGTACTAACTCAAAAAGAGGTATGCACCTCTATGTACATCGAAGCACTATTCACAACAGCCAAGACACAGAAGCCATGTAACAGTTCATCAGTGGATGAATGGATAAAGAAAATGTGATACATAGCGACAACAGAATAATCAGTTCAGTTCAGTTCAGTCGCTCAGTCGTGTCCGACTCTTTGCGACCCCATGAATTGCAGCACGCCAGGCCTCCCTGTCCATCACCAACTCCTGGAGTTCACTCAGACTCACGTCCATGGAGTCAGTAATACCATCCAGCCATCTCATCCTCTGTCGTCCCCTTCTCCTCCTGCCCCCAATCCCTCCCAGCATCAGAGTCTTTTCCAATGAGTCAACTCTTCGCATGAGGTGGCCAAAGTACTGGAGTTTCAGCTTTAGCATCATTCCTTCCAAAGAAATCCCAGGGCTGATCTCCTTCAGAATGGACTGGTTGGATCTCCTTGCAGTCCAAGGGACTCTCAAGAGTCTTCTCCAACACCACAGTTCAAAAGCATCAATTCTTCGGCGCTCAGCTTTCTTCACAGTCCAACTCTCACATCCATACATGACCACAGGAAAAACCATAGCCTTGACTAGATGGACCTTTGTTGGAAAAGTCATGTCTCTGCTTTTGAATATGCTATCTAGGTTGGTCATAACTTTCCTTCCAAGGAGTAAGCGTCTTTTAATTTCATGGCTGCACTCACCATCTGCAGTGATTTTGGAGCCCAAAATATAAAGCCTGACACTGTTTCCACTGTTTCCCCATCTATTTCCCATGAAGTGATGGGACCAGATGCCATGATCTTCGTTTTCTGAATGTTGAGATTTAAGCCAACTTTTTCACTCTCCACTTTCATCAAGAGGCTTTTCAGTTCCTCTTCACTTTCTGACATAAGGGTGGTATCATCTGCATATCCGAGGTTCTTGATATTTTTCCCGGCAATCTTGATTCCAGCTTGTGCTGCCTCCAGCCCAGCATTTCTCATGATGTACTCTGCACAGAAGTTAAATAAGCAGGGTGACAATATACAGCCTTGACGTACTCCTTTTCCTATTTGGAACCAGTCTTTTGTTCCATGTCCAGTTCTGACTGTTGCTTCCTGATCTTAATATTCAGCCATAAAAAATGAGGAAACCTTGCCACTGGAGACAACAAGGGGGACTTGAGGGCCTTATGTTAAGTGAAATCAGTCAGAGAAAGACAAATACCATATGGTCTCACTTTTTTGTGGAATATAAATAAAGAAAGAATTTAAATACAGAGAACAGATTGGTGGTTGCCAGAGGTTGAGGGTGGAGGTGGACAAATGGGTGAAGGTGGCCAAAGGTATGAACCTCCAGTTACAGAGAAATAAATTCTTGACTTGAAATACACAACATGGTGACTGTAGTTAATAATACTGTATCGTATATTTGAAAGTTTATAAGAGAGATCTTAAAAGTTCTCAGCACAAGGAAAGAATTATAGCTATGTATGGAGATGAATGCTAACTAGACTTGTGGAGATTATTCACAGTACATAGAAATATCAAATCTTTGTGCTGTATACCTGAAACTAACATAATGCCATATGTCAAGCACATTGCAAGAGTTTTTTAAAGTATATAAAATCTGTATCATTTTGAATGGCTACTACTTGACAATATTTTATAATTAATCTGTGGATTAATTTCTAATATAAAAAATTAATTTCTAATTTCTAATATAAAAACATTGTAACATTTTTATTTAGTTGTCTTATGATTTTATAATAATAAATCACTGAAAGGTACATTTACATAGTGCCAAATTTCCCTGAAGATTGTACAAATTTTCACTTTTAATAACAGTACATGAAAACGACTACAACCTCTCACACTCAGTGTGATATGAAGTGATATAATGTCAGTTCTAATTTGTTTACTTATTTGGTTATCTTTTCATATCTTTATTGACCAGTTGCATTTCTCTTATTGATCTGCTCAAGTCTTTTGCCTAATTTATTTTTTTTTCTTTTTTCTTTTTTTTTTTAATTTTTTTATTTTTTTTAAAATTTTAAAATCTTTAATTCTTACATGCGTTCCCAAACATGAACCCCCCTCCCACCTCCCTCCCCACAACATCTCTCTGGGTCATCCCCATGCACCTGCCCCAAGCAAGCTGCACCCTACGTCAGACATGGACTGGCGATTCAATTCTTACATGACAGTATACATGTTAGAATTCCCATTCTCCCAAATCATCCCACCCTCTCCCTCTCCCTCTGAGTCCAAAAGTCCGTTATACACATCCGTGTCTTTTTTCCTGTCTTGCATACAGGGTCGTCATTGCCATCTTCCTAAATTCCATATATATGTGTTAGTATACTGTATTGGTGTTTTTCTTTCTGGCTTACTTCACTCTGTATAATTGGCTCCAGTTTCATCCATCTCATCAGAACTGATTCAAATGAATTCTTTTTAACGGCTGAGTAATACTCCATTGTGTATATGTACCACAGCTTTCTTATCCATTCATCTGCTGATGGACATCTAGGTTGTTTCCATGTCCTGGCTATTATAAACAGTGCTGCGATGAACATTGGGGTACATGTGTCTCTTTCAATTCTGGTTTCCTCCGTGTGTATGCCCAGCAGTGGGATTGCTGGGTCATAAGGTAGTTCTATTTGCAATTTTTTAAGGAATCTCCACACTGTTCTCCATAGTGGCTGTACTAGTTTGCATTCCCACCAACAGTGTAGGAGGGTTCCCTTTTCTCCACACCCTCTCCAGCATTTATTGCTTGCAGATTTTTGGATCGCAGCCATTCTGACTGGTGTGAAGTGGTACCTCATTGTGGTTTTGATTTGCATTTCTCTAATAATGAGTGATGTTGAGCATCTTTTCATGTGTTTGTTAGCCATCCATATGTCTTCTTTGGAGAAATGTCTATTTAGTTCTTTGGCCCATTTTTTGATTGGGTCGTTTATTTTTCTGGAATTGAGCTGCAGAAGTTGCTTGTATATTTTTGAGATTAGTTGTTTGTCAGTTGTTTCATTTGCTATTATTTTCTCCCATTCAGAAGGCTGTCTTTTCACCTTGCTTATATTTTCCTTTGTTGTACAGAAGCTTTTAATTTTAATTAGATCCCATTTGTTTATTTTTGCTTTTATTTCCAGAATTCTGGGAGGTGGATCATAGAGGATCCTGCTGTGATTTATGTCTGAGAGTGTTTTGCCTATGTTCTCCTCTTTTTGCCTAATTTATATTAGGAACTTGTCTTACCAATTTGTACAAGTTCTTTATATTAGGATACTAACCATTTGTTTGATATGTTTAAATATTTTTCCCAGTCCATTGTCTTTCAGCATTGTTTATAGTGAGGTTTATTTGACACAAATGTTTGAACCCATAATCTCCTTTCTTTGCAAGGTTTTGGTTTTGATGCAATAATAAGGGAGGGAGATCTTAGGACTTGCATGGGGTCCAGTGGTGAAAAATCGTCTACCAATGCAGAGGACACCAGTTCGATTCCTGGTCTGGGAAGATTTCACGTGTAGCTGAGTAACAAAGCCTGCGTGCCACAACTATTGAGCATGGCCTAGAGCCCATGTTCCACAACTAGAGAAGCCGCTGCAGTGAGAAGCCCACCCACCACAACGAAGAATAGTTCCCGTTCTTTGCAAGTAGAGAAACCTATGCATAGCAATGAAGACCCAGCGCAACCAAAAAAACATAATGATAATTTTTTTTTAAAGATCTTTTTTTGTTTTTGTTCAGTTGCTCAGTCATGTCCAACTCTTTGCAACCCCGTGGACTACAGCATGCCAGGCTTCCCTGTCCTTCACTATCTCCTGGAGCTTGCTCAAACTCATGTCCATTTAGTCGATGATGCCATCCAACCATCTCATCCTCTGTCATCCCCTTTTCTTCCTGCCTTAAATCTTTCCCAGCAACAGGGTCTTTTCAAATGAGTCACCTCTTCATATCAGGTGACCAAAGCATCAGAGCTTCATCTTCAGTATCAATCTTTCCAATGAATATTCAGGACTGATTTCCTTTAGGATTGATTGGTTTGATCTCCCTGCAGTCCAACGGACTCTCAAGAGTCTTCTCCAACACCACAGTTCTTTTCAGTAAATATGATAAAATAACTTCCCTACATTCTCTTCAAATACTTTTTATTATTTTATGAGTTTTGATTAGTTTGTTTTTATATTTAAACCTTTGATCTGTTATTTTTTTTAGTCTGTAGAGTGAAGTACGGTAGGAAATATATTTTATTTCATATCTTAGCTAGCTGTCTCTGAGACAATTATTATATTAAACTCAACCTTTCCCTTCTCAAGTTCTATAAATTATTTTACATAGATATTGGATCTCCTACTTCTTTCCACCACTTATTTTACTCACTCCTATAAATTCCATCAAGTTATCTTTATCCCCTTCTTTTGAGCTGCTGATTTTTTTTATAAATCCAGTGATTTTTGCCCCTTGCAGGCAACTTACACTTAACAAAAAGTGCTCAGGAAATGTATTCTGTTCAGAATCAGTGGCAAGTGGAGGCCCAGCTGATGATTGCTTCCACCTGCTCTCTTTCCTTTCCTAGCCAGCTGAGCAGGGCAAATGGCTCTGACCTGGAGGATTTTTCACTCTATGCAGGTTACTGCTGCCCCCCTTAACTCCCCTCCAAAATCTTCCTTCAGCACAGGAGATGGCTTTTCCCCTGCCTTGGTACACTTAAGCATGACTATAGGATTTTTCTGCTTCTGTGGAAATCACACATACTTCAGCACTGTTCATATTAACTTTACATAATGCTGTGGGGCATTTGGAAGAATGATAGAGCACATGGACATAAACATGAGTATCTACACACACGCCTGTGTGGTATGATGAGAGGATTGGTTGCCCAAAACAGGGGTGCTCACTAAAGTAATGTTAGTGTCATCTTCTAGGCAATCTTCTCTTTTTTCAACTGCCTGATTACAAAGTTCTGCCAGCCAGGTTCTTCCACCTACCACTCACACAATTCTCAGTCGTGCTTCCAGACTGTGGTGAAGTTTCATAAGGTTAAACTAATTGTCTGATCATTACTCTTGGTTCCCTAGACTAATTATTTGAGAAGAACTTCATTCACTATGCTTTAAAATATGCATTACCATCGAGTAGAATGCTTTTCCTTAGTGTACTTCTGTGGTATTATCAACAGTAGCATTGGTACATCCCCAGGAGGAGGTCATGGCAACCCACTCCAGTATTCTTGCCTTGAGAATCTCCATGGCCAGGGCAGGCCACTGTCATGGGGTCGCAAAGAATTGGACATGACTGAGTGACTAAGCACAGCACAGCACAGCATTGGTATACCTTTAGTCATTTTTATGCCTTTAGTCATTTAATGAGACCTTTAGTCTCATTATAGATTGAAGAGGTTCAGTTCAGTTGCTCAGTCGTGTCCAACTCTGCAACCCCATGAACCGCAGCATGCCAGGCCTCCCTGTCCATCACCAACTCCTGGAGTTTACCCAAACTCATGTCCATTGAGTCAGTGATGCCATCAAACCATCCTATCCTCTGTTGTCCCCTTTTCCTCCTGCTCTCAATCTTTCCCAGCATCAGGGTCTTTTCCAATGAGTCAGCTCTTCCCATCAGGTGGCCAAAATATCGGAGTTTCAGCTTCAACATCAGTCCTTCCAATGAACACCCAGGACTGATCTCCTTTAGGATGGACTGGCTGGATCTCCTTGCAGTCCAAGGGACTCTCAAGAGTCTTCTCCAACACCACAGTTCAAAAGCATCAGTTCTTCAGCGCTCAGCTTTCTTTAGTCCAACTCTCACATCCATACATGACTACTGGAAAAACCACAGCCTTGACTAGATGGACCTTTGGTGACAAAGCAATGTCTCTGCTTTTTAATATGCTGTCTAGGTTGGTCATAACTTTCTTTCCAAGGAGTAAGCATCTTTTAATTTCATGGCTGCAAGCACCATCTGCAGCGATTTTTGAGCCCATAAAAATAAACTCAGCCACTGTTTCCACTGTTTCCCCATCTATTTGCCATGAAGAGTTTCAATAAAACATTAAAGAATAACAGAAAAAAAAAAGATTTAGTTAAACACATTGGAAGGGCCTGTTAATGGAGGAAAACTTAGTTTGGTAACTTGGAGCTCAGTGAGTGAGAGTAAGGGAAATGACTTCTTGCTCTAATAGATGACAGATTTTGAGAAAAATAGAAAACTACACTATTTGGTATTACAGTGAATTCATGTGCTGATATCTTTAATGTGAAACTATTTTAAGTAGTTTTAGACCTAGAACTATAATAAGTCCTCACTTATATAAGGTGCTTCCACTGAGACATACATGCATAGGAAGAACTGCTAAAGCCATCTAAATTCAAGTAATATTTCAAATTATATCTTTTCTAAATCATTTCACAACTTTAATAATATGCAATTTTGGGGTAAACTGCTGATGAGTTTTTTATAAAATATGATCAAGGAATTTGAGGAGCAGAAGTTATTCAAAATTCAATTTTTATCAGATCAAGACCAAACATTTTTAGATAACATCTTTTCATATAAACAAATTTGATACCTTTTTATTTGTTGTTTTCATGAATGTCTAATCACAAATCTTGCAAAATCTTATTTTAAGTGTACAGGTCTCCATTTTGTTTCTTACTGCATATTTAAATAATGTGACATCCAGGGCCCATTTACTCATTCTTTATTTTTCCCTCCTTAGAACTCAGTGCATTACATCCACTCATGTCTTCTTAACTAAAGCAAGTCACATGGTCATGATCACCCCTAATTTTAAGGGAGAGAGGAGTATAATCTTCCTACATGTCCAGGAAAGGGAAGAAAACTGGAAATATTGTTGAAATCTAGTAAAGCTACCAAGCTGAGAGGAAAAATAATTTTTTTCTTTAATTTTAAAAGCTACCAGATTGCTCAAAAAACATTTCTTTAAGAGTGACAACTTTTAAAGAAGAACAAATCACTTAATTTCCAACCTCTCTGAAGTATCAGTTATATATAGGTTTCCAGATTCTCTTCCTTTTATGCCTTTTTGATTTTTTCATCATTGTAATCACACTCTGAATACCATTCTTTGTACTGACCATTGTGTCTTATATCCATCTTTTACATTGCCGTAGAATCATTACAATTTTTGATTCTGGTGTAATCAAATAGCATTTTTTCAATTAAATGTGTTCTTAGAATACCTAATAATACTTATTCTGATTTCTAATTCATATTCAAATTAACTCTTAACCCTACCTGTGTTTAAAGAAAACAAACCAATAAACCAATACAATATTTTAAGCACTTACAGGAAAACCTGGTCCTCCCTAAAATAAAATTGCCCATGGCCAAACAGAAAGCTGCTCAGTTCTGAGAAAGTTCTATTAAATGCTAGAGAGACCATTTATTTTACCATAATAGGTAAGTGGCTTGAAAATCCTGGAAACAGAATGAAGAGAGCAGAAACCAATTACCAAAATATGATTATTATAACATATTATTGGGCTTTCCAGGTGGCACTAGTGGTAAGGAGTCCACCAGCCAATGTAGGAGACAGAGGAGACTCAGGTTCTATCCGTGGGTCAGGAAGTTCCTCTGGGTAGGAAATAGCTACCCATTCCAGTATTCTTGCCTGGGAAATCCATGGCAGAGAAGACTGGCCAGCTACAGTCCATGGGGCCACAGAGAGTCAGACAGAATGAGTGAGTGAGCACATAGCACCTAACGTATTATTATATATAAAGATGTCAGTTTTTAAAAGAGAAGTACAACGGTTTTAAAAAATTAGTTTTTACTTCATTAAATTCTTTCTTACAAAACCAAAACCTGAAGAAGTAACTAATCCTTCAGTTTGTGAAAGTATTTATCACTAGTTCCCTTAAGTGAATTTGAAATATAATAAATACCCACAAATTAAATTGCTTCAAAGCTTTTGCAGAATGAACCTAAAATAAAAATGAGCAATTTATGTGCTCAACTTTAGGATGTGGAAGCCACAAGCTCAACTATAAATAGTGACTATGATATAGAAGGCAAGGGGAAAAAAATCCACATTCAACACGGAGCCATTGATTAGAAAGTGGCTTTCAGTTTCTAGCTGTTTAGGAAACAATCTTGAGAATGCATCAAGAGAATCTAATAACATCCGTTACATGAAGAAAAAAATGTACATTTAAAGTGTCCTACCATTTGTTCTTCGACATCACCTTGTCCCTCAGCTTTTGTTTCTTCCTCATGAACTGAGTTAGACTCATTTTCTTGTTGTTTTTTCTCTTCTTGGAGATCTTTGCTGACTGCTGTTTGCACACTCTTAACTTCTTCTTTGACGAAGTCAGTTATTATGGGAATGTTTTCTTGTGATGGTGTTAGAACAGGGCTCAGGGGTGTGACATGATCGTAGTGAGTATGCAGGAGGCGTAGAGCAATGTCAGATGTTGCTAATATCCTTGGGATTTCAAATCCAGTTTGTGTCTCAGAGAATCTGATACTTCTGTGCCTGTTAATCAATTTAACAAAAAAGATGAGGCTCTATGAAGTTCTCTGTCCGCTGTGAATTTATACCTAAGCATCATTTCCTCTTTAATTTCACCAGAGTTTGGAGTACTTGTGGATACCCTTAACTTGCTTTCTTTGCAAGCATTTAGACCAGGTTGCTGCTGTTACAGTCTCAAAACTGTCTCTTGGGATCCATGGCTCCATACTCTTCTCTGTCTCTGGGAGTTCTTTCTCTGGTTCCTTTGTACAGCCGCCTTCCTAACCATGACTGAGCGACTGAACTGATCTGAACTTCCTAACCATCCCTTAAATGCTGATGTCACTCAGCTTTCCAGCCTGAGTCCTTTTATCTCCTTCTACATATTCTCCCTGGATATTATTTCTATGACTTCAATGAGCTCTTCAATGTGTCCTAGGGGAAGAATCATCCCTGAATGAACTATAAAAGGTTAAAAAAACTCCCTTACATATGTGTGCGCATATGTAATAAAGTTCATAAGATTGATATCTAAAAAGTTAAGAACTACTGATCTGTATGCTAATAACTTCCCCAAACATGTCTCCAAAACTTGGGCTTCCCTAGTGTCTCAGTGGTAAAGAATCTGTCTGCCAGTGCAGGACATGCAGGTTTGATCCCTGAGTCAAGAAGATCCCCTGTAGAAGGAAATGGAAACACGTTCCAGTCATTTTGCCTGGGAAATCCCATGGACAGAGGAGCCTGGCAGGCTACAATCCATGGGGTCACAAAAGAGTTGGATACAACTTAGCGACTAAACAACAACAACAATGCTAATAATGCCTCCAAATATGTTTCCAACTCACATTTCTCTCAATGCCTTCAGACAGTTATACTTTGATGTCTCATAGTCTCATAGGTAACTTCAAATTCAACAAGTCCCACACTGAACTTACCATCCCAACCACCCTCTTCATCACCATCAAAGTAAAACAAAAGTTGTTCTGCCACCACTGTTCCTTATCTTAGTAAAAGAATACCATCTAATTCTCTTCCTAAACCTGGGTAGTTAATACAAAGCTGTTCGTTTTACTTTTATTCTTTTAAAGTTATACAGATTATTTTCCGCCAGAGGGCGGTCCACTGGTTAGGACGCCATGTTTTCACAGCCATGGCTGTGGGTTCAGTTCCTGGTTGGGGAAATAAGATTCTGCAAGCTGCACAGTGTGACCAAAAATAAATGAATAAAAAATTTAATTAAAATTTAAACCACAGAGTATTTTGTAGCAAATAGAACTTGGAAAATATTTTGTTCCTTCCTTTTACTAAATATCAAAAATAAAGTCAATTTTTCCCATTGTTGTTGACTAGTCTTTTTAGAACTGGGACTAGAAATCTAGACCTCCTAACTTTTTTATTCTGATAATTTTTCTCTAAAACTCACTGTGCCATATTAACTCAACTATTTTGAAACATTTGAGTAAAACAGCAGCCAAGTGATTATGAATTTGTCATTATCTCTATTATTCCTCAGAATGATATTACTTTGTTGAAAATATCATTTAAATATCTGAAAAGTAATAAATATGAAATTATTTTTGAAAGTATTATTTTTAAATTTTAAATATATATTTTTAAATTTTTACAATGTTGTGTTGGCTTCTGCCATATAACAACACAAATCAGCCATAATTATGCATACATACCCGGTTCCCTTGTGTCTCAGCTGGTAAAGAATCTGCCTGCAATGCGGGAGACCTGGGTTTGATCCCTGGGTAAGGAAGATTCCCCTGGAGAAGGGAAAGGCTACCCACTCCAGTATTCTGGCCTGGAGAATTCCATGCACTTTATACTCCATGGGGTCACAAAGAGTCAGACACAACTGAGTGACTTTCTCTTTCACTCTCCCTCCCTAGCCTCTCTCCCCTTTCCCTATCCCATCCCTCTAGGTCATCACGGAGCACCAGACTGGGCTCCCTGTTGCTACGCAGCAACTTCTCACCAACTATCCACCTTACACCTGATAGTGTATATATGTTGATGCTACTTTCACAGTTCATACAAAATAAATTTTTTAAAAGCTTCAGACTGTCCCATAGGAAGCACCTGTCACTTCTGCTTTTTGGTGGGGAGGGAGGCTGAGTGAGTGAAAAAAAGAGGAAGACCCCAATATCTAGTCAGTGTATATTTATACTAGACATCCTGTTATGTATGACCTTTACATGTATTAACATTTAATCTTCAGCCCAATCCTATTAAGTGATAAAAATAATTTCACTGTTGATATACTGAGACCTTACAAGGCTAAGTAACTTGCCTAAGATAAACAACAGGTCTCAGAATTAAACCCTAACTGGCTGAGTTCCTAAGATGAGTTTTTATAAGTATGCCATGCTGTAATGCAACAGGCATCTGCTTGGTCATGTGACTCTAATGTCTTCAGACCTATGGCATCACCCATGGCAATACCTTGGATTCTTCTTGAGGTTTGCCCATATATAGAGAGTAACATTTTCATCTCGAATGACTTTTTCCATATTTCCACTGTCCAGATCTGCTAAAGTACTAGCTTGCTGTAAGAAAAAAAGAAAACATTATTAAGATTAGAGGCCTCATAAATTACACAATTTAGGTAAGTTATTTCATCAGTTAGCTGTTGGATTCCCTTCAATACTTAAAAAAGTAATTTTGGTAAAAATAAGGTTCAATAAAAATAACAAAGAATTGTTTTAAATAATTCTCTAAATGATACAAATGTATTTACTCACTTAAATGTGTTCCCGCTTTTCTACTCAGTTTCTCTTAAGGTGTCTAAGGATGGTTGTTGCTCCTATATTCCCAGGTAGCTCTTGTAGATTGCTTTTAGATTACCCTTTTCAATTTTAACATTATCACAACTTCTCATTTTAACTATAAATCCTAATCTTAACTTTATCCTTACCCTATGCTACTGCAAAAGTTAGCCTATTCCTGAACACACCAAGTTTACAGAACAAAATATCCCTATGAGTTCTGTATTTTACTAGTCTAATACTCGATAATCAACATACCATTTAAGGATATTCTTTAGAATTCTTTAATAAAGACTAAAATAAATTCATGCCTCTTGCTTAAGACATTAGTTCTTTAAAAGGACTTTAAGTCAATACGTATTCAGCTCCTATAACGTAAAAACTTAAAAGTACTAGGAATTGAATTTACTGCTATTTGTTTTAAAAGTAATTGTTCTGTGACGTCCCTGGCAGTGGTTAGGACTTCACTGAAGAGGGGTACAGGTTCAATCCCTGGTGGGAAAACTAAGATCCCACAAGTCACTCAGTGCGGCATAAGTAACAAAACTGTTGTAGAACTGTTCCGCATTGTGTGAATTTATCCAGCTGTCCCCTCACAGCTTTACTTATTCCTCTATCTTCTTTATTTTTTGTACACTGGAAGTTAGGTCAAGGTAGGTTTCATCAGATTAGATGAATGATTTTCTGCAAGAAGGCACCTTATGGGAAGTTGTGTTCTTAACATCGCATCCTATCAGGAGGCATATGATGTCCTACTGTTAACAATGTGGACTTGATCACTGAGTTCAGGTGGTGACTACCCATATCTTCCCATTGCAAAGTACATTTATCCTAGTCAGTAAGTAATCTGTGGTCAAATACTTTGGCATTATGAGAATGACATGCTCCTAAACTTTTCACCTAATTACTGAGGTAGCGGTTAATTATCTTTATCAGTTATTACACTGGAGATTGAAAAGTGGTGATTATCTTACTGACCATTCCTTCCACCTTCATCAGATGGTATTCTATAAAGAATTGTTCTCTCTACCCCACCTCACTTTCCCTCTTCCTTTCTGGGGTATCACTGTAGACTCATGAATTTTTATTTTAATCAACATGCTTTAATAAATTATAGTCATTGTTCTTTCCGATATTCAAATTATCTCCAACTTGACCACTGGAGCTTTTTTAAGCTAGTTTTGTCCCTTTACCTATGACTCCATTAGTCTTTGAACATTTACTTGCTTTCTAGCACAAGATAATGCAAAAACTCATCTTGCAATAACAATCTCATCTTTCAAATTCCCTGCCCCAAGCTTGAATCAGCTATTTACCCCAATTAGAACTTATTCCTTTTCATGGAATAAAGAGAAATCTGGTTCATACTGATATTTCCATTATAAATTTAACACTACAGTGTTTTTTCTAATCTTCTCTTCTATATAACATATCTTTTTTTCTCTTAAAATAAAAATCTTAATCAGTAATAATTATAACACATTTCCTTACTAGCTTTTTCTTGCAATATAAATAAGATAGTTGCAAAATTTTAATATGAATATTACAGCTAAAAATAACTTAACAATAATAAGCCTTCTTTACAGTTCTTTTTGTAATTAGAACACATTTTACCACGTCTATAAAGGTTACTGTGTTCTAGACCAGAAGAGAAAAGAAACCAAGACACAAAATAGCCAAAAGCAAGGTAGGATCTTATACTGTTTCCTGATTTAAAAAAACAAAGGCAAACAAAAACTATAGGAGGTATTCATCGAATATTAGGGAAAATTTAAATATGGACTGGATATTAGAATATATTATGGAATTATTATTAACTTTCATAGATATAATAATAATGGCCCTATAATTAGTTGAACATTACCATTCGTGCTAAGATATTTGGTAAAAATAGAGTGACTACCAATAATTGTAATCTTGTGTAAACTGATTCATCTAGAGTGAATATCTAACACACAAGGTTTTGTGAATTTATTTCCATAATAGTCCTAGTAAACTTTAGCAAGTATAAGAGAAAATATCTAGAATTTAGCTATATTGATAATGTTTTATTTCTTTAAAAATAAAATATTCAGTTGATAAATACATTGTGCCTTAAATTATTCTGACTTTTCCTCAACCTTTTAAATCTTCAAAAAAATGATGTTGGATTTTAAAAGTTATATAATACAAAATCATAACACAAAAGATATTAATAACATATAAAGCAAGACATCACACTTACTCTGAGAAGTATTTCTGTGGCTCTGTTAAACTTAAGATGAAGGAGCTCCTGCAGTTCTAGAATTGATCCTTGGTACTGGATTATATTTTTCCTTTGCAAATCATATGGTGGAGTTTCCAATAAAATTAACTTCAATTTCTCAATTAACTATAAAGTTAAAGTAAAAATACAAAGCAAAAATTTACCATAAAAGTAATCTTCTGATAAACAAAGGAAAAAGTGAAATAAAGGATGTTTTACCATTTTTGAGTTAAGGAACATATCACCAGTAAAACATATAAAAATAGTTTCCTGTATTTATTCTGTTAGAAAAGGTCATGGGGAAATAAAATATTTCCTCCTAAAACTCCACTATGAGAATCCTCAACTATGTGTAACAGCTGTCCTCAGCAAGCTGATAGAGGAGGCTCATTACCCAAGACTGTGGAACAATAGAAACAATAACAATATGGTAACAATGAGAAGAGTGAGCAGAAATGGAAGAGGAGAATCACTAATATCTACTGAATACTTACTGTGTGCCAAGACCTCTGTTCCAAATGCTTTATATGTTTTAATCCATTTAATTTTCATCATAAGTCTATGGGTAGATACTGTTTATTGTGCCTATTTTGTAGATGAGGAAACTGAAGCAACCTAGTTCCACCAGTGAGGAGCTTAGAAGATGCCACTCCATCCTATCAAGTGAAAGGCTGAACAGACTCAAAAAACCAACAACTTCTTTATGGATCACAAAGCAGGAGGAGGGGTAAAGGAAGCATTTTGAAATACACAAGAGCACTCTGTTCTTCTTAACAAGGCTTGATCTCAAGGAAAATTAAGAGCAAGTTTGACCTGCTGGAATTTTTTTTCAATTAATTTAATTGGAGGTTAATTACTTTACAATATTGTGGTGGTTTTTGCCACACATTGACATGAGTCAGCCAGGGATGTACATGTGTCCCACCATCCCTCTCCACCCCATCCCTCTGGGTTGTCCCAGAGCACCAGCTTTGGATGCCTGCTTCATGCATTGAATTTGCACTGGTCATCTATTTTATATATGGTAATATACATGTTTCAATGCTATTCTCTCATATTATCCCACTCTTGACTTCTCCTACATAGTTCGAGAGTCTGTTCTTTACTTCTGTATCTCTTTTGCTGTCTTGCATATAGGGTCATTGTTACAGTCTTTCTAAATTCCACATACATGCATTAATATACTGTATTGGTATTTCTCTTTCTGGCTTACTTCACTGTGTATAATAGGCTCCAGTTTTGGAACTGACTCAAATGTTTTCTTTTTTATAGCTGAGTAATATTCCATCAGAATGCAAAAGTAGGAAGTCAAGAAACACCTGGAGTAATAGGCAAATTTGGCCTTGGAATACAGAATGAAGCAGGGCAAAGACTAATAGAATTTTGCCAAGAAAATGCACTGGTCATAGCAAACACCCTCTTCCAACAACACAAGAGAAGACTCTGCACATGGACATCACCAGATGGTCAACACCGAAATCAGATTGATTATACTGATTATATTCTTTGCAGCCAAAGATGGAGAAGCTCTATACAGTCAGCAAAAACAAGACCAGGAGCTGACTGTGGCTCAGATCATGAACTCCTTATTACAAAATTCAGACTTGAATTGAAGAAAGTAGGGAAAACCACTAGACCATTCAGGTATGACCTAAATCAAATCCCTTATGATTATACAGTGCAAGTGAGAAATAGATTTAAGGGACTAGATCTGATAGACAGAGTGCCTGATTAACTACGGACTGAGGTTCGTGACATTGTACAGAGGACAGGGATCAAGACCATCCCCATGGAAAAGAAATGCAAAAAAAGCAAAATGGCTGTCTGAGGAGGCCTTACAAATAGCTGTGAAAAGAAGAGAGGTGAAAAGCAAAGGAGAAAAGGAAAGATATAAGCATCTGAATGCCGAGTTCCAAAGAATAGCAAGAAGAGATAAGAAAGCCTTCTTCTGTGATCAGTACAAAGAAATAGAGGAAAACAACAGAATGGGAAAGACTAGAGATCTCTTCAAGAAAATCAGAGATACCAAGGGCACATTTCATGCAAAGATGGGATTGGTAAAGGACAGAAATGGTATGGACCTAACAGAAGCAGAAGATATTAAGAACAGGTGGCAAGAATACACAGAAGAACTGTACAAAAAAGATCTTCATGACCCAGATATTCACGATGGTGTGATCATTCACCTAGAGCCAGACATCCTGGAATGTGAAGTCAAGTGGGCCTTAGAAAGCATCACTACGAACAAAGCTAGTAGAGGTGAAGGAATTCCAGTTGAGCTATTTCAAATCCTGAAAGACGATGCTGTGAAAGTGCTTCACTCAATATGCCAGCAAATTTGGAAAACTCAGCAGTGGCCACAGGACTGGAAAAGGTCAGTTTTCATTCCAATCCCAAAGAAAGGCAATGCCAAAGAATGCTCAAACTACTGCACAATTGCACTCATCTCACACGCTAGTAAAGTAATGGTCAAAATTCTCCAAGCCAGGCTTCAGCAATACATGAAGCGTGAAATTCCAGATGTCCAAGCTGGTTTTAGAAAAGGCAGAGGAACCAGATATCAAATTGCCAACATCCACTGGATCATGGAAAAGGCAAGAGAGTTCCAGAAAAACATTGATTTCTGCTTTATTGACTACTCTAAAGCCTTTGACTGTGTGGATCACAATAAACTGTGGGAAATTCTGAGAGAGATGGGAATACCAGACCACCTGACCTGCCTCTTGAGAAACCTGTATGCAGGTCAGGAAGCAACAGTTAGACCTGGACATGGAACAACAGACTGGTTCCAAATAGGAAAAGGAGTATGTCAGGGTAGTACATTGTCACCCTGCTTATTTAACTTATATGCAGAGTACATCATGAGAAACACTGGACTGGAAGAAGCACAAGCTGGAATCAAGATTGCTGGGAGAAATATCAATCACCTCAGATATGTAGATGACACCACCCTTATGGCAGAAAATGAAGAGGAACTAAAAAGCCTCTTGATGAAAGTGAAAGACGAGAGTGAAAAAGTTGGCTTAAAGCTCAACATTCAGAAAACGAAGATCATGGCATCTGGTCCCATCACTTCATGGGAAATAGATGGGGAAACAGTGGAAACAGTGTCAGGCTTTATTTTTTAGGCTCCAAAATCACTGCAGATGGTGACTGCAGCCATGAAATTAAAAGACGCTTACTCCTTGGAAGGAAAGTTATGACCAACCTAGATAGCATATTCAAAAGCAGAGACTTTTCCAACAAAGGTCCATCTAGTCAAGGCTATGGTTTTTCCTCTGGTCATGTATGGATGTGAGAGTTGCACTGTGAAAAAGGCTGAGCACCAAAGAATTGATGCTTTTGAACTGTGGTGTTGGAGAAGACTCTTGAGAGTCCCTTGGACTGCAAGGAGATCCAACCAGTCCATTCTGAAGATCAGCCCTGGGATTTCTTTGGAAGGAATGATGCTAAAGCTGAGACTCCAGTACTTTGGCCACCTCGTGCGAAGAGTTGACTCATTGGAAAAGACTCTGGTGCTGGGAGGGATTGGGGGCAGGAGAAGAAGGGAACGACAGAGGATGAGATGGCTGGATGGCATCACTGACTCAATGGACGTGAGTCTGAGTGAACTCTGGGAGTTGGTGATGGACAGGGAGGCCTGGCATGCTGTGATTCACCAGGTCGCAAAGAGTTGGACAGGACTGAGCGACTGAACTGAATATTCCATTGTGTATATGTACCACAACTTCCTTATCCATTCATCTGCTAATGGATATCTAGGTTGCTTCCATGTCCTAGCTATTATAAATAGTACTGCAATGAACACTGGGGTACATGTGTCTCTTTCAATTCTGGTTTCCTTGGTGTATATGCCAGCAGTGGGACTGCTGGGTCATATGGCAGTTCTATTTCCAGTTTTTTAAGGAATCTCCACACTGTTCTCCATTGTGGCTGTACTAGTCTGCATTCCCACCAACAGTGTAAGAGGGTTCTCTTTTCTCCACACCCTCTCCAGTTTTATCGTTTGTAGACTTTTTGATGGCAGCCATTCTGACCGGCGTGAGATGGTACCTCATTGTGGTTTTGATTTGCATTTCTCTGATAATGAGCGATGTTGAGCATCTTTTCAAGTGTTTGTTAGCCACCTGTATGTCTTCTATGGAGAAATGTCTGTTTAGTTCTTTGGCGCATTTTTTGATCAGGTTGTTTATTTTTCTGGTATTGAGCTGCATGAATTGCTTATATATTTTGGAGATTAATTCTTTGTCAGTTGCTTCATTTGCTATTATTTTCTCTCATTCTGAAGGCTGCCTTTTCACCTCGCTTATAGTTTCCTCTGTTGTGCAAAAGCTTTTAGGTTTAATTAGGTCTCATTTGTTTATTTTTGTTTTTATTTCCATTCCTCTGGGAGGTAGATCATTGAGGATCTTGCTGTGATTTATGTGAAAGAGTGTTCTACCTACGTTTTCCTCTAAGAGTTTTATGGTTCCTGGTCTTACATTTAGACCTTTAATCCATTTTGAGTTTACTTTTGTATATGGTGTTAGAAAGCGTTCTAGTTTCATTCTTTTACAGGTGGTTGACCAGTTTTCCCAGCACTACTTGTTATTTGAAATTGTCTTTTCTCCATTGTATATTTTTGCCCCCTTTGTCAAAGATAAGGTGTCCAAAGGGGCATGGATTTATCTCTGGGCTTTCTATTTTGTCCCACTGATCTATATTTCTGTCTTTGTGCCAGTATCATACTGTCTTGATGATTGTAGCTTTGTAGTATAGTCTGAAGTCAGGCAAGTTGATTCCTCCAGTTCCACTCTTCTTTCTCAAGATTGCTTTGGTTGTTCGAGGTTTTCCGTGTTTCCATATGAATTTTGAAACTACTTGTTTTAGTTCTGTGAAAAATACCATTGGTAGCTTGATAGGGATTGTACTGAATCTATAGTTTGCTTTGGGTAGTACACTCATTTTCACTATATTGATTCTTCCAATCCACAAACATGGTACTTTTCTCCATCTATTTGTGTCATCTTTGATTTCTTTCATCAGTGTTTTATAGTTTTCTATATATAGGTCTTCTGTTTCTTTAGGTAAATTTATTTCTAAGTAGTTTATTCTTTTCACTGCAAAAGTGAGTGGGATTGTTTCCTTAATTTCTGTTTTCTCATTAGTAGTGTATAGGAATGCAAGGGATTTCTGTGTATTAATTTCATATCCTGCAACTTTACTATAGTCATTGATTAGCTTCAGTAATTTTCTGGTGGTATCTTTACGTTTTTTTATATAGAGGATCCTGTCATTTGCAAACAGAGTTTTACTTCTTTTCCAATCTGGATTCCTTTTAGTTCTTTTTCTTCTCCGACTGCTGTGGCTAGGACTTCCAAAACTATGTTGAATAGTAGTGACGAGTGTGGGCACCCTTGTCTTGTTCCTGATTTTAGAGGAAATGCTTTCAATTTTTTGCAATTGAGGATAATGTTTGTTGTGGGTTTGTCGTATATGGCTCTTATTATGTTGAGGTATGTTCCTTCAGTGCCTGCTTTCTGGAGAGTTTTGATCATAAATGAGTGTTGAATTTTGCCAAAGGCTTTCTCTGCATCTATTAAGATAATCATATGGTTTTTATCTTTCAATTTGTTAATGTGGTGTACCACATTGATTGATTTGTGAATATTGAAGAATCCTTGCATCACTGGGGTAAAGCCCACTTGGTCATGATGTATGATCTTTTTAGTATGTTGTTGGATTCTGTTTCCTAGAATTTCGTTGAGGATTTTTGCATCTGTGTTCATCAGTGATACTGGTCTGTAGTTTACCTTTTTTGTGGCATCTTTGTCTGGTTTTGGTATTAGGGTGATGGTGGCCTCATAGAATGAGTTTGGGAGTTTGCCTTCCTCTGCAATTTTCTGGAAGAGTTTGAGTAGAATAGGTGTTAGCTCCTCTCTGAATTTTTGGTAGAATTCACCTGTGAAGCCATCTGGTCCCGGGCTTTTGTTTGTTGGAAGATTTTTGATTATAGTTTCAATTTCCTTGTTTGTGATGTGTCTGTTAAGATTTTCTATTTCTTCCTGGTTCAGTTTTGGAAGGTTATGCTTTTCTAAGAATTTGTCCATTTCTTCCAAATTGTCCATTTTATTGGCATATAATTGCTCATAGTAGTCTCTTACTATCTTTCATATTTCTGTGTTGTCATTTCTCCATTTTGATTTCTAACTTTATTGATTTGATTCTTCTCCCTTTTTTTTCTCTATTTCTGCTCTGATTTTTCAGAGCCTAACTCACCCAGGAGAAAGGAAAAATCCAAATCCAACTGGCTTTAGTCATTCCCTCTCACCTAAGAAAGGACAGGAAAAGTTAAAAACACTTGTGGATTCATTGTCCAGAGACATAGGATTACTTAAAGACTGAGACCTAATCACAAGACTACAGGACTCTTCCTTCACACCTCACTACCACATTACACAAGGCTTATTTACAACAGTTCTTTTACCCAGTCCATCATATCTGGCTATCAAGAAAAAAGTACAAGGTATACCAAATGGCAAAAATCACAAATTGAAAAGACAAAGCAAGCATCAGAACCATACATGGTAGAACCAGACAGACATGGTAGGATATGAAGATTAGAATAGGAATTTAAAACACCTGTGATTAATGTGCTATAGGTTCTAATGGATAAAGTAGATAGCATGCAAGAATTAGATGGGTGATGTAAAATTGAAAGATGGAAATCCCAAGAAAGAACCAAAAAGAAATGCTAGAGGCCATTTCATCAGAAACAAAGAATACCTTTGATGGGCTTATTCCTCAACTGGACACAGCTGAGGAAGGTATCTCTGAGAGTATTTATCAAGAGAATCCTCGAAAACCAAAAAGCAAAGAGAACAAAGACTGAAAAAAGCCAGTACAGAATAACCAAGGAGTTTGGAACAACTTAAAATAAATGTGGCACACACATAATGGAAATACAAGGAGGAAAAGAAGGAAAGAAACAGAAGAAATATTTGAAATAAAAATGGCTGAGAATTTCCCTCAAACTAATGTCAGACACCAAACCACAGATTGAGGAATCTCAGAGAATAACAATAAGATAAATGCCCCAGAAACCTGTTTATGCATATCATTTTCAAAGGACAGAAAATAAAAAATAAAGAAAAATTCCTGAAAGCAGCCCAAGGGAAAAAACACCTTACCTTTAGAAAAACAAAGTTAAGAATTATATCCAACTTCTCAGAAATCATACAACCAAGTGGAGAGACATTCAGTGTTGGGAAAAATTAAGGCACAATATGATCAAGGAACAACAAATAAATAGCAGAATGTAATTTTTTTCCTACAGAAGACAGCAACCAGCTTTATTTTAGGAAATAATCACATGCAATGGAATAGGATTTTTTACTGTAATCAGAATGACCTTTTGATGTGCCGTGAAGCATGAAAGCAATGACTGAGTAAACTCAGCTGAAAAGCAGTACAGCATATAAAGAATAAAAGAGTAGAATTTAATTTTGAAAAGTGACATAGATAATATATAGAAAATTTCTAAAGTAAGAGAAAGAGCATAGTCGTGCTGGGTAGTGTGGGCTCAAGCCAGAAACCTGGGCTTCGTCCTCACCCTCTTACCAGTGGCATGATCTGGGACAAGTTATTTAACATCTGAGTCTCGCTTTCTTCATTTGAAAAATGGGGATGATGGTGCCTACCACACAGGGTTATTGGAGTTACTTCACAGCAGCAACATGAGTAACCTAAACCAGCCTGAGAATGTCTGCCATAGCAAGGCTTACATAGGAATTTGCCATACAAATAAATTTGATAATTTGGAACTTGATGTTTACTGTGGGATAGTGCTCAGTTGCATCCTACTCTTTGCACCCCATGGACTGTAGCAAACTCTGAGTTTGCTCCCCAGCAGGCCCCTCTGTCCATGGTTTTCCAGGCAAGAATATTGGAGTGGGTTTCCATTTCCTACTCCAGGGCATCTTCCTGACCCAGGGATCAAACCCACATCTCTTGAGTCTCCTGCATTGGCAGGTGGATTCTTTACCACTGAGCCACTTGGGAAGCCCTACCATGGGATTACTGCTATCCAGTTCTTTCCGTTCATCTTGTGACTTCTGCTGTTATTGATTACTCTCCTTGTCTGTCTCCTGTTTTATTTTACTTATCCTTTTCTCATCTTCCCTACTATTTATTATTTCTGCCTCTATACCCCACATTTGTAACAGGAAGATGTCATACCCAGCTCATCACTGGTGAACTCTAGTACTACTTCCTGCTGCCTCTGCTAGTTAAAGAGCAGCAGATTCCTGGACCAGCATCACATCATGGCAGTCTCAGTCGGAAGAGAGGATATGAAAGAACACTCTGTGAGGACTCTGTTAGCAGCCAAACCCCTCATGGGAGGCTCTTTGGAATCTTTGGAAAGTCAGAGTAAGGCTCATCTAAGGTCTCGTAGGGGACCATAAGCAAGTCACTATCTGTTTCTTCATGTGTAAAATGAATCTCATAAGCTTGTTTTCCAGATTAAATTAGGCAAACATATTATGACCTTAACAGTCTGGAGTAATTCCACTCTATAGGCACATGGAGAAGCAAACCACAGTGATAAGAACTGCAACATGGTAAGGAAATGAAACAAAAAGCATTAGAGAATAAAAGGACCAAGAGGAGTGAATTCTTTGTGTTGGTGTTGTTCAGTTGCTAAGTCATGTTCAACTCTTTGTGACTCCATGGACTGCAGCATGCCAGGCTCCTCAGTCCTTCACTATCTCCCAGAGTTTGCTCAAGTGCGTGTCCATTGAGTCAGTGAAACTACCTAACCATTTCATCCTCTGCCATCCTCTTCTCTTTTTGCCTTTAATCTTTCCTAGCATCAAGTTCTTTCCCAATGAGTCAGCTCTTCGTATCAGATAGCCAGTTTCCATTGCTACATTGGTGTATCTAAGTGTGGATTCCATTCTGTTTATCCTAACTTGGGATTTGTTGGGTTTCTGAGGATTCTGGGAAATTGTCAGCCTAATGAATATTGTCTCTTCCTTATTCTACATCTCCTTCTGGCACTCCTTGTCAATATACCTTTAGTCCTTTTTGTTCCATCATACATGTCTGTTAACTACTCCTTGATAATTTTTCATCTCTTCACTGTGCTGTATTCTGATAAATTCTTCCAATCTAACTACTGACTCACTCATTACTAAGAATTCTTGGTAGAGACATTATTGTTTTGCCTTCATCAAGCTAAATAGGAGCCAATCAAGTGCATATCATCACCCTTCACAGTGTAGGTTTTCATCTATTATCCACATTACCTTTCTGAGGCTCTCAGCCATAAAAGGGTCTCTGATATCACTTGCTACCTTGCTTGTACCTTAGGCTTGCCTCCTGATGCTCCTTTAAACCAATGATAAGCCACGAAAGATGAACACATGGACACTTTCTAGGAAGCCACTGACTTTGACACTTGTCCACTTTTCTGAATTGTCTTATGGACTCCAAGATTTTTCCTTTACTTTCCTTTGAGCTAGGCAACGGATTTAAATGTCACAACTTTTTTTCCTGGCATTTTTAAGTGCATGGTAAGTGGTAGTGCCTCAGGTTAACCTATCCATCCTATTTGTAGAAATAGAAAGTAGGATATTCTTATTCATCTTTGTACTTACAGTGCTTAAAAGAGGTGCTTGGCTTATAGTTAACATTAAAAAAAATATGTGTAATGAATCACTGAAAAGTGGATAATTCTGGCTGAAGATAAAATCATACACTTTTACACTTATCTACATAAATGGGTGCAACTTGATTTTTTTCTGGGATTGGATACACTTACAGTTAATGTTACAGTTTTGGACTTCCCTGGTAGCTCAGATGGTAAAGCGTCTGCCTACAACTCGGGAGACCTGGGTTCTATCCCTGGGTTGGGGAGACCCCCTGGAGAAGGAAATGGCAACCCAATCCAGTACTCTTGCCTGGAAAATCCCATGGATGGAGGAGCGTGGTAGGCTATAGTCCGTGGGGTCACAAACAGTTGGATACAACTGAGCGACATCACTTTCACATTCACATTTCACAGTTAATGTTTCAGATTTGTTAGGCTGATCTTACCTAAGCTGGTGAGAGGTTTTTAGGAGTGGTAAAAATAAAAAATAAAATAAAAACACGAGCAAATATTTTTCTTCCTAACCAAGAAAGAAGTAGTGTTACAAACTGACAAATGCAATAATTTTTTCTATTTTTGGAGTCAATATCAGACTATTTATAACTTAAAATCACAGAATAATGCTTAAATACTTACATTTAGCACTAGTTTACTCTCCTCAATCACTTCCTCTAAAGTCTCATTGGTTTCCTCTTTCCACAAGGTAATAAAAGTATTAATTTCTTGGGCTATTGAAGGATCAGGACTCCCATCACATTGAATGTAGTGTTTCCACTGTGGAACAGAAATGCTTGCAAGTTCTCACTGATGAAAATTCCACCAAAGATTAAATTACTTCTTTTTCGAGGTATGAACTCTTATAACCTAGTTTTCCAATTCAGGCGAAAACATATTACGATTTTAGTTACTTGCAGATGTCTCTAAAATACCCAAATATCTCTGCATCAATATAACTTATAAGCTTCAATAACTCAAATAAATAGAAATTATATCTATTGTCACATTTTACTTTTAAAACAGTGTTTATGAGATAATTTTGTTTTGCTTTCCTTGCTAATCATATAGCTCCTGTCTTTACACAAGTTTAACATTTGGGTTAATTTATATTTCTCAAATTATTACTAACTATTAATCGTCATGTCATTTTCATATGTCATTCATTCACTGTGTAGTCTATGCAAACTCTACATTTGTAATCGTATTGTTTGTGTGTGTGTGTATGTGTGTGTGACACTTGTTCAGTCATGTACGACTCTTTGCGACCCCATGGACTGAAGCTCACCAGACTCCTCTGTCTGTGGAATTCTTCAGGCAAAAATACTGGAGTGGGTTGCCATTTCCTTTTCCAAGGGATCTTTCTGACCCAGGGATTGAACCTGGGTCTCCCACATTGCAGGCAGATTCTTTACCATCTGAACCACCAGAGAAGCCCAATCATATTGTGATTACAATTTTTTTTGCTTTAAGTTATACTATAATCTTTGCCATATTATTACAGTTTTTCCTTTTTAACCACGGATATTGTTTCCAAAGCTGCACTGTTTTGAACAACACTTGACTGCCTCAGGGTCAAACTTTTTATATTTTAATTTAGGATAACTTCCTCAGTATAAATTCCCCAAAATTAAATCAGAGTCAAAGGATATAAAAATGTCAAGGATCTTATTGACAAATAGATTTCTTAAAAGCTATATGAATTTAATTTGCTACAAGCAAATGAGAGGGATCTGTCAGATTAAATTTTTTATAGATACATTTAAAGTTTCCTGTTATTAAGATGGATATTGGATTATAACTCCCTCTTATGGTATAAAAGTGTTAGCTAATGAAATAAAATCAGTCCTACCTGTGAAAGAAATCTATTATCTCGTTTCAATTTCTCTGCTTCAGGAAAACATGCTTCTAATAAATAAAGTTCTTCAAGCTCTTCATTTCTCCTTTCTAGATCCTGTTTCATGAGGATAGATACATTGATCTTTTTTTAATTTCAGCTTTGTATTTTGTAAGTAGCATCTAAAATTTACTGGATAAATATTTAATTTCAAGATGAATACTACAATTTGTTTAAATGTAACTGATATTTCATGATTGGGATAATCACAATGGTGTGATCACTCATCTAGAGCCAGACATCCTGGAATGTGAAGTCAAGTAGGCCTTAGAAACCAGCACTATGAACAAAGCTAGTGGAGGTGATGGAATTCCAGTTGAGCTATTTCAAATCTTGAAAGATGATGCTGTGAAAGTGCTGCACTCAATATGCCAGCAAACTTGGAAAACTCAGCAGTGGCCACAGGACTGGAAAAGGTCAGTTTTCATTCCAATCCCAAAGAAAGGCAATGCCAAAGAATGCTCAAACTACTGCACAATTGCACTCATCTCACACGCTAGTAAAGTAATGGTCAAAATTCTCCAAGCCAGGCTTAAGCAATATGTGAACTGTGAACTTCCTGGTGTTCAAGCTGGTTTTAGAAAAGGCAGAGGAGGGATTATGGAAAAAGCAAGAGAGTTCCAGAAAAACATCGATTTCTGCTTTATTGACTATGCCAAAGCCTTTGACTGTGTGGATCACAATAAACTGTGGGAAATTCTGAAAGAGAGGGGAATACCAGACCACCTGACCTGCCTCTTGAGAAATCTGTATGCAGGCCAGGAAGCAACAGTTAGACCTGGACATGGAACAACAGACTGGTTCCAAATGGGAAAAGCAGTAGGTCAAGGCTGTATATTGTCACCCTGCTTATATGCAGAGTACATCATGAGAAACGCTGGACTGGAAGAAGCACAAGCTTGAATCAAGATTGCCGGGAGAAATATCAATCACCTCAGATATGTAGATGACACCACCCTTATGGCAGAAAGTGAAGAGGAACTAAAGAGCCTCTTGATGAAAGTAAAAGAGGAGAGTGAAAAAGTTGGCTTAAAGCTCAACATTCAGAAAACGATAATCATGGCATCCGGTCCCATCATTTCATGGGAAATAGATGGGGAAACAGTGGAAACAGTGTCAGACTTTATTTTTGGGGCTCCCAAATCACTGCAGATGGTGACTGCAGCCATGAAATTAAAAGACACTTACTCCTTGGAAGGAAAGTTATGACCAACCTAGATAGCATATTCAAAAGCAGAGACATGACTTTGCCGACTAAGGTCTTCCTAGTCAAGGCTATGGTTTTTCCAGTAGTTATGTATGGATGTGAGAGTTGCACTGTGAAGAAGGCTGAGCACCAAAGAATTGATGCTTCTGAACTGTGGTGTTGGAGAAGACTCTTGAGAGTCCCTTGGACTGCAAGGAGATCCAACCAGTCCATTCTGAAGGAGATCAGCCCTGGGATTTCTTTGGAAGGAATGATGCTAAAGCTGAAACTCCAGTACTTTGGCCACCTGATGCGAAGAGTTGACTCATTGGAAAAGACTTTGATGCTGGGAGGGATTGGCGGCAGGAGGAGAAGGGGACGACAGAGGAGGAGATGGCTGGATGGCATCACTGACTCTATGGACGTGAGTCTGAGTGAACTCTGGGAGTTGGTGATGGACAGGGAGGCCTGGAGTGCTGCGATTCATGGGGTCACAAAGAGTCGGACACAACTGAGTGACTGAACTGAACTGATATTTCTAAAAGGTTTCATCTGAAACAGTGGTATATATAGCGTGATATGCAGCCTCCAGGTGGATTCTCCAAATTCCTTCGGGATCAGTGAGGTCAAATCTATTTTAATGACAAAACTACGACTTTATTTGCGCTTTTTGCAGGGTACACATTTGCAAGATGGTGTAAAATTGCTGGCGCCTTTGTTCAAATCAAGGCAAAAGCTTTATTAGTGGTCATATTCTTCAGGAGAGAGGGGTGATAAGTAGCCAGGTTCACATAAGAATGACCTGATGAAGAAGTAAACATTATTAATTGTATTAAATATAAAAACTTAAGTATATGTCCTTCGATATTCTGTGTGGTAAGATGGGAAGAATGCATAGAGCACTTTTGCTGCATATCAAAGAACAATGCTATCTTGAGAAATAAACATCTGTGCAACTGTTTGAGTACTTTGGCAGACCTTCTGTCAGAAATGAATGAACTGACCATGTCACTTTCAGGAAACACTGCTGCCCTTGATAAAATTCAAGCTTTCAGATAAAAGTTTGAATTTTAGAAAACCTGTATCCACTACTAGGGAGCCTGACAGTTTCCCGATCCTTAAAACCTTTTCCTGTTTGGCTGGAGTTGACACTAATGCATGTGATCTTTTTGATAATGAATTATAAGAATACATCAACATTTGGAAGCAAATAATTCAGTGAACCATTTTTTCCCAAGCTATCAAGTCATGATGTTGCAAAATCATGTGTCAATAAAAGATTTATTCAGAGTATAAAAATAGATCAACATTTTAGTGTAACAGAGTACATAAAGTTCATTTATTTGGTTTCAGATTCCACATTAAGATGCTACCACCTATTGAGTTTCAGTGTAGTATCAAGGCAAGAATCCACAATCATCTGAAAGGCTGTTACAATATTTTTCCTTTTTCCAACTATCTATATGAGGCCAAATTTTCTTTCTTTATATCTACTTCAATTGAAACAACACACACTGTAACAGATGGAATAATGAAGTAAGGAGGAGATCCAGGAGGGCTTCCCAGGTGGCACTAGTGGCAAAGAACCTGCCTGCCCATGAAGGTTAGAAGTAAGGAATTCAGGTTAGATCCCTGTGTTGGGAAGATCTCTTGGAGGAAGGCATGGCAACCCACTCCAGTATTCTTGCCTAGAGAAATCTCATGGACAGAGGAGTCTGGCAGGCTGCAGTCCATAGGGTCGCAGAGTCGGACACGACTGAAGTGACTCAGCATACATATGAGATCCAGTTGTCTTTTGTTAAGTCAGACATTAAAGAGCTTTAAGAGATAAAAACAATGCCACTCATTTCCCTAATTTAAATATACATTTATGTGGTAACGGATGTTAACTAGATTTATTGTGGGATCATTTCATAATACATGCAACTATTGAATCATTATGTCATACATTTGAAACTAATATAATTTTATAACTCAATAAATACTGCAATTGTTTTTTTTCTTTAAGTATGTTTAATGTGTTTACTTCTTAATTTATGTTTACATTTAACAATGTCTAATCTCTATTAATACAATAAATATCTTGAAATTTGTTTTAATTTCTAATATGATAAATATTTATACATATAAACTGTCTAAACAAAAACTTCTTGGGGATCTTCACTTTTTAATAGTAATGAGGCTTTGTCCTGAGATTAAAAGGTCTCAGAACTACTGATTCAATAATGAAGAAATCTGGTGAAAAAGAGAAGTGAAATTTTAAAAGGTGAGGTAGAATTTGAACATTTTTTGGTTCCTATATTTAATTATCCATAAGATAGATTGAGAATAATAACTTAATGGTTATAAGCATGAGCTCTGAAGCAAGACTACTTCTATCTAAGTCTTGGCTATGAAATTTATTAGCTGTTTAATCTGTCCATATTCCCCAATTTCCTCATCTGTGAAATGTGGGTAATAATTTACCCACCATAACTTTATGGTAGGATCAAATGAGTTAAATCAGTTCATACAGGCCTAAATATTATGGGTATCTATGGAAGAGGATGATATGAAATAGCCAAATAGATCTGATTGCTGTTGTTTTAGTTTCTAAGTCATGTCTGACTTTTTGTAACCCAGTGGACTGTAGCCCACCAGGCTACTCTGTTCATGGGATCTCCCAGGCAAAAATACCAGAGTGGGTCGCATTTCCTTCTCTAAAATAGATCTGATAGCCACATTGTTTGTCTTCAGTAATAATATCATTAATGTTTACTTACTTTTGCTTCAAGTTTTTGCAATTTTTCATTCTCAATTCGTTGTATTTCAAGTCTTTCCATTTCTTCTTTTTCATATTTCACACGTGCTTCTTCTAAAGAACAACAGCAAGAAAATTTTTTAGTCTGTTTTTAAGCACTTAAAGTGACTGCAAATACTTAAGATATAGTGGTGGTAGAATATTAGATTTAAGTCACAGCCTTTATCATGTGGTAGAAATAAAACTGTCAGATTTCTTTCAAAAAAAACCACGACTCTCAAAATTTCTGGCCCACAATTATATTTCTCTTCTCCAAAAAGTTTATGGCAATCTAATAATGATTTTAATAAATGAAAGTGACAGATCTATCATGGGTAATTAAGAAGAAATAAAATCTTCAGATTTCCATAATGTCGTGACATCCACACCATCAGAAGTAACTACCTAAATTTTCTTTTGCTTTCACTGTTAAAAAATAAACCATGAAATATACGTTAAAGAATAAGAGTTTAACCCAAAATAAAAAACATTCCCCAAGCAGTAGGTCATGATACTGTATTCTTATCATAAGTCACCTAAAGGATTTATATGATTATTAATAAAAAATCAACTTGGGAACTAATGTGCTGGTGGTGCTCAGTTGCTAAGTCATGTCTGACTCTTTGCGATCTCATGGACTGTAACCCTGCCAGGCGCCTCTGTCCATGGGATTTTCCAGGCAAAAATACTGGAGTGGGTTGCCATTTCTTCCTCCAGGGGATCTCAAACCTGCATCTCCTGCATTGGTAGGCAGATTCCTTACCACTGAACCACCTGGGAAGCTAAGGACAGACATTTAAAACCCAGTATGAATCAACAGATGTTCTTCATGTTAAAAGCTACAACTATCTGAACTATTCAGATTCTTAAAGTCACTTTTAAGTATTTTAAATAACCAAATTTTTATTAATTTCTACCTGACATTTTTTAACAAATGAAAATCCTCTTTAAATTTGACAAATAGATATTATTACACTGTAAGAACTTAGGCTGCTCTATGTGTTTCTTGCTAGTATATATTTCCCATATTTAATTTAAGAATTCTTACTGCACAATCAGCACCAAAGCTCTCAATTTAATCAGTAAGTAATGATATAAACACTTTAAGATAGGATTGCCATATTTAGCAAATAAAAATATAGGATGCTCAAATGAATTTGAATTTCAGATAAGTAATGGAATTTTTTTGTTTGTTTCAGTTCAGTTCAGTTCAGTCACTCAGTTGTGTCTGACTCTTTGCGACCCCATGAATCGCAGCACGCCAGGCCTCCCTGTCCATCACCAACTCCCGGAGTTCACTCAGACTCACATCCATCGAGTCCGTGATGCCATCCAGCCATCTCATCCTCGGTCGTCTCCTTCTCCTCCTGCCCCCAATCCCTCCCAGCACCAGAGTCTTTTCCAATGAGTCAACTCTTCGCATCAAGTGGCCAAAGTACTGGAGTTTCAGCTTTAGCATCATTCCTTCCAAAGAAATCCCAGGGCTGATCTCCTTCAGAATGGACTGGTTGGATCTCCTTGCAGTCCAAGGGACTCTCAAGAGTCAAGTATATACTAAATATTGCATGGGTAAATTATCCCAAATTATCCATTGTTTATCTGAAATTCAAATTTAACTGGGCATCCTGTATTTTATCTGGCAACTCTCCTTCAAGATATCTGATTCAAATGTATTCTTTTTAATGGCTGAGCATAGAACAGTCTTTTGGACTGTGGGAGAGGGCAAGGTTGGGATGATTTGGGAGAATGGCATTGAAACATGTATAATATCATGTAAGAAATGACTCGCCAGTCTAGGTTCGATGCAGGAAACAGGATGCTTGGGGCTGGTGCACTGGGATGACCCAGAGAGATGGTACGAGGAGGGAGGTGGGAGGGGGGTTCAGGATTGGGAACATGTGTACACCCGTGGCGGATTCATGTTGATATATGGCAAAACCAATACAATATTGTTAAGTAAAAAACTAAAATAAAATCTGAAAAAAAACATTAAATTCAAAAAATTAAAAATTTTGAAAATTGTCTTTAAAAAGTATTGATTGGATGACAGAAATGCCAACCTATGGTTAGCATTACCTGCATATGAAAATAGTTACCACTGTGTGTCTTATACCTTCCTCTTTTTGTCGTTTCTCTTCTTCCTCTTGCATCTGCTTCAACCGGTCAGCTTTGGTGATTTTCTTTTTCTTACTGCCAGACTTAATAAAGGTCACAACTTTTAAAAAGGTTATTAACATGTATACAAACTACTTAAAAGCACTTTTACTTCCATGAATCTAGTCCTCTATTTATTCAAATAAGACTGCCTATTAAGTGCAAAGCCTTGACTCAGGGCCTTAAGGACAAAATACAGAAACAGTAGGAAAATTAGCATATAAATTATTTAAAGGCAAAATTGACATTGACAAGTATATACCATTTAATTCTATCATTCCCAGGTTTCACATCTTTTAAGTGGTGTTAAATAAAATCTCACTTCATTTTTATAAGGATTAAAATAAAATATATGTAAAAATATATTTAACACTGCCACATGTCTATAAAAATTAACTTTTTTATGACTAACAGGTATAAATAGTTATTTTGCAAGTCTGGAGTAAGGAGAAATTATTTCCAAAAGCTACAGTCAAGTAAAATCTGTATAGAACAGCTAGCTTGTAAGTCTGTGCCCCAAGGATTTTAATACTTAGATATCAAGGGAAGATACCCGTAGGAACGGAAATGCAGGCATAAGCTATAGAGTTGGGAGAGGACTGGAATGGCCCTGGGAAAAGACCCCAAGAAGGGGAAACAATGGACTCCAGAATGGATAAGGCAGCCAAGGCCTAGGCCATGGACACTGGACATTATTCTAAAAGAACTGGGAACTCCCGAGAAGTTTTTGAGAAGACCTGTGGCTATTATCTTGAAAACTAACCTGGTATGGGGGGGGGGGATAATTATAAAAATACCATCATTTTTGTGACTATTAACACCTTATAAAGTCATGATACTGGAAATGCAGATGGAGGATGGATCCAATAAATATTGTATAAGCTAACTTATTTGATAATGCTTAAAGCTGGAGGCAAGAAGAGGAAAGGAGTCAGAAAAGAGTCAGAAAGGAAGAACGATAGTCCAGAGGATGCAAATTAGAAAGAGGAACTGTTTAGATAAATTTATATATAATTAGTATAAAATGCTGGTGGAGCTTCCAGGCAAGGCTTGCAGGCATTGAAATGGAAGAACTGAGGTGCAGCAAAGAGATTAGGATTACAGAATACAGATTTGAGAACTACCTTGGTGATGACCCCCACCCCTCCATTTTCCCTACAGGAGAGTATAGAAAGAGAAGAGCACTGTCTAAATTTAGAAATGAATTGTGTGGCTAATCCTTGGGATATACAGACTCTTGGATGACCATCGTCTCTTTTTGGCTCACCTACTGCAGAATGCACCATTGGAATCTGCAACCCACTAGCCCTGTCACTTTTCCACCATTCATCAATCCCCTCTTCCCATACTGTCACTTCTTACCCCAGTTAGATTTCACAGTTCATCACCATTATCACTAACATATATCTCCACCTCCCCTATGTTCCTCTCCCTCTGAGAAGTTCAGCTGGAAATTTTCTAGTTCTAGTTAAACTCAATTCTTCATTTATTCTGTGCTAGCCATAGGGGCAGCTGAACCTTATCAGAGAAAGATACATGAGTTCAAATTTGTGAGCACAAATTTTAAACAGGCTCTAAGCAACATCCAGTATACCTCATGCGAAGAGGTGACTCATTGGAAAAGACCCTGATGCTGGGAGGGATTGGGGGCAGGAGGAAAAGGGGACGACAGAAGATGAGATGGCTGGATGGCATCACCGACTCGATGCACACGAGTTTGGGTGAACTCCGGGAGTTGGTGATGGACAGGGAGGCCTGGCATGCTGTGATTCCTGGGGTCACAAAGAGTCGGACACGACTGAGCAACTGAACTGAACTGATTTCATTCTCCTCACTCTTCAAACTTCCAAAATCCTCTTCTCTTTCCTACTCTCAAGTGTTGACCTTACCTCTGAACATCACTAGAAACTTTAAGAATGTTAGTTGCTCAGTCGTGTCTGACTCTTTGCTACCCTATGGACAGCAGCCCACCAGGCTCCTCTGTTCATGGAATTCTCCAGGCCAGATTACTGGAGTGCCCTTCTCCAGGGGATATTCCCAACCCAGAGATTGAATCTGGGTTTCCTACATTGCAGGTAGATTCTTTACCATCTGAGCCACCTGGGAAGCCCAACTTTAAGAATACACACCAAATCTTTGAACCTACCTCTATCTCTGCCTTCCTTCCTGTTATCCATGGATGGACTGTATGTACCTTTTGCTACTGAAGGCTGCATCTCCCACTTTGACACTGAATACCCCTTACTATCTATTTAAGATTTGGCTCCTGTAATTAACACCTCTCAATCTTGTCCGCCTCTTTGCAACACCATGGACTATATAATCCATGGAATTCTCCAGGCCAGAATATTGGAGTGGGTAGCCTTTCCCTTCTCCAGGGCATCTTCCCAACACAGGGATCAAACCCAGGTCTCCCACAATGCAGGCGGATTCTTTACCAGCTAAGCCACCAGGGAAGCCCCAATTAACACCTCTAGTTATTCACAGATTTCTCCTTCCCTTTTACTTCCTACTCTCTCTTTTGCTCCAATGAAGTGAAGTGAAGTCGCTCAGTCGTGTCTGACTCTTTGCGACCCCATGGACTGCAGCCTACCAGGCTCCTCTGTCCATGGGATTTTCCAGGCAATAGTCCTGGAGTGGATTGCCATTTCCTTCTCCAGTGGATCTTCTGTTACCTTTTCTATCAGACTGCCTAAAAGGAGTTGCCCACTGCTTCTACGTCCCCATTTTCTGCATGCTCCATTCCAATCAGGCTTTCATTTCTGTTGTACCATTTAAACCTCTCGTCATGGAAGCTTAAGATGGTCATGTTTCCAGTGGCAATGGCCACTTTTCAGCCCTCATTTTGTCATCATCATTTGACAACGTTTTCTTTCTCCATCTTGAAATATTTTCTTCATTAGGCCATCAGATTGATACTGATTTTGCTTCCTCCCCCTCTTCTTAGACTTCTTTTCTGGCTTCTCCTCCTCAGATGTAGTTGATCAGTAACTTTTAAAATTATTTGTTCATATCCCTAAAAGAAGTTTGAAAAGCTACGTACCCATTCAGACATTTTTAAGCTGACACTAAAAACTTTTAACTACAAGTCTAAATATGCAAAAGAAAACTATAACATCACTCTTTTAAATATTATATCCATCATTATTTAAAATATACCCAATAGATCTACATAATATAGTGATTTAATGGCCAATTTCAATTAAAAATATGAATAAGCTTTTTTTAAAATAAAAGTTTTCTAATCCTTTTTTCTTTGATTTCATATTTCCATTCCACTCACCTCACAGAATCTTACCCTACTGTAATACACTTGAAAAACTTTTGCTGATTTTCTTATCATAAATAGGATATGGAAATATTATAAAAATATGTATGAAAATTTTAATTTCCTTGACTCTAAGTTTCTAAGCAATATAAATTTTGCTCTGGATTGAGTTAATTTTTTAATTATTTTGGTGTACAATTGAGTAAAGCAACATTTTATATTACAAATTTTGGTAAGTAAATATTAAAACATAAACAGTAAAATTTTACTAGATATGCAGCTTTTGATGAGACAATTGGGTTTTTTCTTTTCCCTGATTAGTTCATGATCCAAGGATAAATGTTAGCTATTGATGAAGAAAATAAAGATTCAGATAGATTCTATTTTAATTTTTACAGATACAGAAAATGGGAAATCTAGTTTATATTAAAAAGCAAATGAAATAGGCTACAGCTATATCATGCAATTTTTCAAATTCTTTCCACAACAAGATGCCAAAAATTATATTGACTTGCCAAAAAAATTACTTCTATAATAATCACTAATTTTTGTGATGATGTTCTTATTTTCCTTAGAAGTATTACTACATATGTATATATTCCTAAATATAGTTTTCTTACTTTTAAATTTTACATAAATCAAATTCTATTTTATAAATACAACTGTAATTTATTAACTTACTGTCATTAAGTATACGTAACAAAAAATAACCATTTTAACAATTTTTTAGTGTGCACGTCAGTGGCATTAAATACATTCACACTGCTGTACAACGCTCACCACCATTCACCTCCAGAACTTTTTCATCATCCCAAACTAAACTCTGTATCCTTAAAACATTGACTCCTACTCCCTCTCTCTGCCTACAACCCACCCTCTATCGATCACCATCCTACTTTCTGTATTTATGAGCTTAATTACTCTAGATATTTTCTATAAGTAGAATAATACAATATTTATCCTTCTGTGTGATTTACTTCTTTAGATACAAATTGTGGTTTGAAAGATTCATCCAAGGGGGGCTATAGCTGCAGCTGTGTATTTTCATTGCTGAATAGTAACTCATTATTTATCCATTTTTCTACTGATTGATACTGGATGGTTTCTAGTTTGTCACTATCACGAATAGTGCTGCTATAAACTTTTAAGTGTATGTATTGTGGTGTCCACACAGGAGTTTCTCTAGTGTATACACCTAGAGGTAAAACTAGTGGGTATGCGTATTTTCAATGTAGTTGAAATTGAATTTTCCAGAGTAATTATTCCAATTTACACTCCCATAATCATTATCCTGGTCAATATTTGTTAATGTCAGTATTTTGCTTCTCTGGCAGTTTTTTGCTTAAAATACAGATAATGCTTATCAGCCTAAGGAAGTGCCCTATACCCTATTAAGGTACAGTAATTGAATTTCTAACTCAATCTAATTTTATTAACTTAATTTCTTATATTAAACCAATTCTGTCTCCCTGAGATAAGCTGAATTGGGTCATGATTTTTTATCATTCTATATACTTCCAGTTGAGCATACTAATATTTTGTCAGTAAGAAATTTTGCACTTATGTTCGTGAAATGAATTTCAATTTTCCTTTCTCATACTATTCCCACGTTACCCAGGTAACTTAAAATGAAAGAGGAATGTTTCCTCTTTTTCCATGCTCTAGAATAGTTCATAACAAAATAAAATAATTAATCTTTGAATGAAGAACAAGCTATCAAAGACTTACAGACCTAGGATTTTCTTTCTGGGAAAATCTGAAGCCACTAATATAATTTCTTACATGATTATAGAACTTTCAGGTTTTCTACTTCTTCATGAAACAGCTTAAGAATTTTTTTTCTATTTGTCTAATTCATCTAAATTTTCTAATTTATTGGCATATAAAGCTCTTCAAATTATGTCATTTATTGTTAAACTCATGTCTCTCTTTTCATTTCTAAAACAGGCATACTCTGGAGATATTGCAAGTTTGGTTTCAGACCACCACAGTAAAGTGACTATTGCAATATTCTAAGTCACAAATATTCGGGTTTTCCAGTGCATATAAAAGTTATGTTTACACCATACTGTAGTCTATTAGGTGCACAATTGCATTGTCTTAGAAAAGGTATGCACCTTAACTTAAAAATACTTCATTGCTAAAAAAATGCGGACCATCATCCTAGTACGTGATAGGAATCAATAATGTATTTTTTTAAAGATTTTTAAGATTTTCTTCTGTTCAGTCACTCAGTTGTGTCCAACTCTTTGAGACCCCATGAACCGCAGCACACCAGCCCTCCTTGTCCATCACCAACTCCTGGAGTCCACCCAAACCCATGTCCAATGAGTCAGTGATGCCATCCAACCATCTCACCCTCTGTCATCCCCTTCTGCCCTCAATCTTTCCCAGCAACAAGGTCTTTCCAAATAGTCAGCTCTCTGCATCAGGTGGCCAAAGTATTGGAGTTTCAGCTTCAACATCAGTCCTTCCAATGAATACCCAGGACTGATCTCCTTTAGGATGGACTGGCTGGATCTCCTTGCAGTCCAAGGGACTCTCAAGTCTTCTCCAACACCACAGTTCAAAAGCATCAATTCTTTGGTACTCAGCTTCCTTCAGAGTCCAACTCTCACATCCATACATGACCACTGGAAAAACCATAGCCTTGACTAGATGGACCTTTGTTGGCAAAGTGATGTCTCTGCTTTTTAATATGCTAAGTTGGTCATAACTTTCCTTCCAAGGAGTAAGCGTCTTTTAATTTCATGGCTGCAGTCACCATCTGCAGTGATTTTGGAGCCCAAAAAAATTAAGTCTGACACTATTTCCCCATCTATTTGCCATGAAGTGATGGGACTGGATGCCATGATCTTCGTTTTCTGAATGTTGAGCTTTAAGCCAACTTTTTCACTCTCCTCTTTCACTTTCAAGAGCTTTTTAGCTCCTCTTCACTTTCTGCCATAAAGGTGGTGTCATCTGCATATCTGAGGTTATTGATATTTCTCCCAGCAATCTTGATTCCAGCTGGTGCTTCCTCCAGCCCAGCGTTTCTCATGATGTACTCTGCATATAAGTTAAATAAGCAGGGTGACAATACACAGCCTTTAGCAAGTCATAATCATTCTGCTGGTGGGGGATTTGAAATATTGCAATTACCAAAATGTGACACAGAGACATGAAGTGAGCAAATGCTGTTGGAAAAAATGGCACCAATAGACTTGCTTGACACAGGCTGCCACAAACCTTCAATTTGTAAAAAATGCGGAATCTGTGAAGTGCAATAAAGCATGATAAAATAAGAAATGCCTGTATTGATTATATATGCCATTTGTTCTTGATAAAATTTACCAGAGAATTGATAATTTTATCAATATTTTCAAAGAAATAAATTGTAGCCTGTTTATTCATTCAATTATTGTAAGAAATACTGAGAATCTAGCATGTGGTAGGCATTTGAAATATATCTATAAACAGACAAAATTCCTTGTAATTATGTACTTATGAGCTTACATTCAAATGGGGAGAGAAAGACAAAAATAACCAAAAATTTTTAAATAATTAAAAAATCTGAATTATAGTTGATTCACAATATTAATACATTTCAGGTGTACAACATAGTGATTCACAATTTTTAAAGCTTATACACCATTGATAATTATTATAAAATACAGGCTATATTCCCTGTACTCTACAATGTATCACTGTGGTACAATAAACAAAATTATAAAGTAATTTGTAAAATATCTTAGAGGATGAAAAGTGGTATGGAGGAAAGCAAGGTGACTCCAGACTGTAGGGGTCCCTCAAAAAAGACAAACTACAATTTTAAATGGAGTGTTTAGAGTGGGCCTCAAGCAGAAGATAACATTTGAGTGAAGACTTGAAGAATATGAGATTATAAATCCTCCCTATTGTATGTTTTCTATTTTATTAATTTTTATATTTGTCTTATTTCCTTCCTTCTTACTTTGCGTTTTAGTCTTTTTCTTGCTTCTTGAAAAGAATGCTTAGTTTCATTAATTTTTCATCTTCTAAAGTAAGGATATAGGGTGTCATATTTCCTTCTAAGTACCTTTAGACACATTCACAAATTTTGAAGTAATTTTCTTATTATTGAGTTAAAATTATTTTATATTTCCACTATATTTTCTTGACCCATGTCAGAATTTTTTAAAATTCCTAGCATATCATGTCTTTCTGTTCGTACTTATTTTATTTTTAAGCTTAATTTCATTAAGGTTATAATACATGCTCTGAATTGTTTCAATTCTTTGAATTTTGAGAAGTTTTATGCTACAGAACACGGTCAGTTTTGGTAAAAAAAAAAAAAAATGTGTCCCTAAAATTCTCTAGTTATTGGCTGCAATGTTATAAATGTCTTATTCACTAGATTTATTTATCATGTTGCTCTAATCTTCTAAATCCTTACTTTTTTTTTTAATGCTTGTTCTATCAGTTAATTAAAGAAGAAATCTTGCATTATGATTTTAAGCTTGTCTATTTCTCCTGATAGCTCTCTGAATTAATGCGTTGTATATTTCAAAGCTTCACAATTAGGTATATACAAATTTAAAATTATATTTTCTTGGCTAACCAAATTTTTATCATTATAAAATGACCCTCTTTAATTCTAGAAGTGTTTTTAGTCTTAAAGTCTATCATGTCTAATATTAATATACTGGCTTTTGTTTTTCTCGTATTTGCATAGCATGTCTTTTCCCATCACCTTACTTCCAACCTTTCTGTACTTTTATTCTTAAGATAGTGTTTGTAAAAAGATTATGACTGGATTTAATTTTTTTCTCCTTTTGCATTCTTTCTTGGTATCTTCAATTGATTATTTCTTTGTTAGTGTACTACTCTCCCTCTACTCGTTTGGAAGTTATCTATGTACTGTATATCATTGTATTGCCTATCTTAGAAAGTCAACCTATATATCTAATATATATATGTATATGTGTGTGTGTATATATATATGTATATTTATCATACTACCAAACAGTACAAGGACTTTAGAACATCTTAAATAATCCTTCCTCAACCCAAATACTGTTGTCATATATCTTTTAATAATAGTTTTACTGAGATAAAACTTATATGCCATTCATTTCACCCATTTAAAGTAGACAGTTTAATGGTTTTTAGCACATTCAAAGTTGTGCAACCACCACCATAATCAATTTTGGAACATATTCATCACTTCCCCCAAAGAAACCCCCATATATATTCACAGCTCCCCCCCCACACACATTTCCTCACAACACCCCAGATCTATGATACCACCAGTTACTTTCTCTATATTTCATGTAACTGGAATCATACAATGTATGGTCTTCTGTAATCAGCTTTATTCACTCAGAACATTTTCAAGCTTCTTCCATGCTACGTGTATCAGCATGTACCATAAAACTTCTGTTTTATGGCTGAAAAATATTCCGTGGTATTACAAGATGGATATACACATTTTGTTTATTTCTCAACTGATGACTATTATGGGTTGTTTGTTGTCATGTATTTCAGTTTATTTTTTAAATCCACATGTCATTATTAGGATTACTGTTTTATACCTTACATATATAATCTGGTTTGCAGGTGGAAAACACAATTTTTGCATGAGAAAATGCTTTTTATTTTGGCTTCACTGCTCTATGACTTTCAGGATCTTAGTTCTTCCCCAACCAGGGATCGAACCCAGGCCCATGTTGGTGAAAGCAGAGTGTCCCAACTACTGGACTATCAGAAAATTCCCTGAGAAAACATTTTTATTTCACCTTTGTTTTGAAAGGTGATACAGAATTCTAACTTGTCAGTTATTTACTTTCAGCACACTGAAGACATCACTCCACTTTTTTTGGCTTCCATTGTGGCTGTTAAGACCAGAAATTCAACATTTAACCACTTCTACAAAAAAAAGTTGGCTTAAAACTCAACATTCAGAAAACTAAGATCATGGCATCTGGTCCCATCACTTTATAGGAAGTAGATGGGGAAACAGTGGAAACACTGAGATACTTTATTTTTTTGGCCTCCAAAATCACTGTAGATGGTGACTGCAGCCATGAAATTAAAAGACGCTTGCTCCTTGGAAGGAAAGTTAGGACCAACCTAGATAGCATATTAAAAAGCAGAGACATTACTTTGCCAACAAAGGTCTGACTAGTCAAAGCTATGATTTTTTCAGTAGTTATGCATGGATGTGAGAGTTGGGCTGTTAAGAAAGCTGAGTGCCAAAGAATTGATGCTTTTGAACTGTGGTGTTGGAGAAGACTCCTGAGAGTCCCTTGGACTGCAAGGATATCCAGAAATCAGTCCTGAATATCCATTGGAAGGACTGATGCTGAAGCTGAAACTCCAACGCGTTAGCCACCTGATACGAAGAACTGACTCATTTGAAAAGACCCTGATGCTGGCAAAGATTGAAAGCAGAAGGAGAAGGGGATGACAGAGGATGAGATGGTTGGATGGCATCACCGACGCAATGGACATGAGTTTGAGTAGGTTCCGGGAGTTGGTAACTGGAGTGCTGCAGTCCATGGGGTTTCAAAGAGTTGGACACGACTGAGCAACTGAACTGAACTGCAAATGCTCTCATGAAAAAGAGTTTTAGTGCTTCTTTGGTTCCTACCTTAATTTAGGTTTTTGCCTGATAATTTCTTACTGTCTTATCAGCTCTTAGGTGCTTTTAAGATGATAGTTTTGATCTATACATATATATTTTAGTCAGCATTATTAATTGTTTCCAGCAGAAAGGTTGATCTAAAATGTCTTAAGGCCAGTATGACTGGAAATGGGAAAGTCAAAATAATGTTTTTGAAAAAAATTTATCTTACCAGTTGTCTTGATTTTAAATTGATCAAAACTGTAAATTTAAAACTGTAGATTTTGCTCTTTCAGAGTATTAAAACAGGTCTATTTCTCTAATTAACAAAACCCAGCCTTCAAAGTTAAACCAACTAGCCATATCATACTTACTTTATATCAGGGACAGTTTGAGTTCATTTTTCTCTACAAATAAATGTGTTAATATGCATCATCATGATAAGCTCTTTTTTAATTACAAGCCAGGTATGAGTCAATTCCATTTCCTCACACATTGTTTTAAAAGATGCAATTATTTAATGTCTTGAACTTAACACCATTTATATTTTAGGGTCAACACTGAATGTTCGATAGAAGCTAGGACTCAAATTTTAAGCAACCAAGGCCTCTTTGTGAATATGGTGCTCCTAAATTAAAATAGGATATACACAGAGAAATGAGTGATAGGGTCCCTTTTTATCTCATTCTTTATACTTCCATGCCTACGGGTACTTGGTTATCAGTCTCAAAGTATTCAAGTAAAATCAATTCAAATTAAAGTATTTGGAGTTAATCTGTACATTCATTAATCTATAAGGGAGTTTTTCCTTATAATCTAATCAATGTCTTCTCCTACTTCATGAAGTACAATGGTTTCTGAAGAAAACATATTGATTAAAAGCAGTGATGGGTCTTTTAACAGTGCACCAGGAGTTATAACCTTTATGTTAGTCTTATACAATTTCCTAGTTTTTGCAGTGAATAACACTAATTTAAATTATATGAAGTTTCAAAGGCAACTTTAAGGTCTATGTAAAAATATTAAGCTAATTTATATTTTTATTGATACTTTTCATCTTTCTTCATTAAAAAATTAATATTATCACTTTTCAAGCTTGAATATTTTATCAATAGATTACACTGTGAGAGGATTTTCTTTGCATCATCATTTGGTAATAAAAAGCAATGCCACTAAAGAAAAATTAATACCAGCTCCACCACTCCACACTACAATATATAGGACATTCAGAATATGTCAATATTTCAAAGGCCACATTTCACCACTTACTTGTAAGACAGATAAAAGCAAGAAGTCTTTGGTGCCTTGATTAAACAATGCTTTGCCAATATCAGTGTTTTGAACTGTCCTATAGTTTCATAGTCAAGGACCTAGGGCAATGAAGCTTGTAAGACTCAGAATGGATGAGACACATGACTTTGTTTTCTTTTTTTTTTTTTTTTTTATGCCTTTGTTTTCTAAAGCAGAAGGAGAGATGCAATGGCCAAAGGACAGGACTTAAAGACACCTCCTAACTGGTACTCTTACTTCTACTCTTGCTTCCTTACAGTGCATTTTCCAGTAACCATTTAAAGATGTAAATCAGATCATGTGACTCTTCTGTGTACAACTCTCCCACACTCAGAATAAAATCCAGGCATTTCACCATAGCCAACGTGACTATGAATTGGCTCCTACTTCTCTCCCCCAATCCTTCGGCTCACCCCTCCACCCTCACCATGCTCCACTTCATGTTTTATCTTTTATTTTCTATTTTGCTCACTTAGATTCTAACCACCAAGGTCAGTCCCAACTATGGGTCTTTGCAATAGTTTCTCCTGCCTAGAATGTCATTTCAATCAGGTCTCTTCTCAAACTTTAGTTCTTTACTCAACCTATACGACATAGCATCACCATTACACCGTACCCTACATTTCTCACTGACTCCTTTCTTGGTTTCTGTACCTTCCAAGCAATCTAAAATTATACTTTTTTCTTCACCTCCCCTCCCCAGACAGAATGCAAGCATCATGAAATTAAATTGCTCTCTTCGAGGATATCTGCACCTTCATGTGCAGTGAGATGTCATTCACAAGTCGAGACTGAAAACAACCTCAGTGCTGTCAATCTACAGATGAAGGGATAAAGAAAATGTGATGTGTGATGTGTGTGTATGTATGTGTGTGTTCTCAACACATGTGTACTCATACAAAGTGGTAATTATGTGAAGTGATGGATGTATTAAGTAATCTTATATTGGTAATCATTTCATAATATTTACATACATATGTCAAGTCATTACATTGTATACTTTGAAATTTACATGATGTTATATGTCAATTATATCTTAATAAAGCTTGGAAAAAAAGAATGTAAGTTTCAAGAGGACAGGGACCCTTAGTCTTGCTGCTGTACTCTTAACTACCTAGAACACTGCAAAATCGGTGAAGCAACTATTTTTTCATATGTTTGCAAGGTCTTATATACAAGAGTCGTCATTTCTACCTTGTATGTGGTAGCAAAAAATAGGAACAATATAAAAATCATAGACATACTTCTGTGAAATGTGATACAGCTGTGAAAAGAAGTGATGCAATCTCAATGTGCTGAAACAAAAAAAGTTCCCCAGGATATATTTACTCCATAGAATCTATGATGCCATCGAATGTGAGATGTACCTTTAAATTATTATAAATTATTATAAACTGGTATAAGTTATTATACCAAAAAAGGAAATAGATTACATTCTCAAGATACAAATATAAAAGAAGATGCCTGTATACAGCTGGATATTAGGTAAACATAAATGAACCCACGATACAGAAAGACATAGCAAGGAAACTTGCATCTATCGATCCTGAAAATGAATAGAAATAAAGAAAAAAAAAATCTCTCAAAATTTAAACCATAAGCCAGTTCATGAGTCTGACTCATACCATTAGTGTGGTCCAAAAACCCTCAAGAAGAGAATTTAAAGTAGTACTGGGTTGGTAGTAAGCCCATGTGACTGACAGAAGCAAACACCTCTGGAGGAAAAAGACGCCAATCCAGAACTACAATGATTGGAAGCTATTAGCAACCATAAGATATATCTCAGTTTCAGTCACGTTAAAATGTAAAATGTAAAAAGATGAGTATCCTAGAATTCATAAAATATGACATCATTAAGTGAAAACTTTTCAGATTTCAAACAATGCCTCTAAGATTTCATGATCTAAAGCCAAAAATGAAATGTCCACACAAACTAATAAACCACTGTAAACCCACATATAAATGATTGTAGTCCTCCAGAATACTCCCCATAAGAATGTGTTTTATAAATGTTGCTCAGTTATATCCACAGTCCCTAACACAGTATCAGGTTGGTAGGGGGTTCAAGTGACTGAGAAAAGCAAAAACTGATGGCACTCAACAGTATTTTTTGAAAAAATGTTTAACCGTATAAATACCAAAGACACATTTATATAAGCATTTCTTCTTAAATAATCATAGGCCCGGGTGTTTGTAAGTAATGGTAGGGTAAATGGGTTATTATATACTTATTCAACAAATATTCAGTGAATTTCTACTATGTGCTAGACTAAACACTATGGATCCAAAAATAAATAAAACATGTTCTTGACCTTGAGCAGCTCACAATGAAAAATTATTACAATAAAATGACAGGTATTACAATCAAGGTATGTACAAATTCACGTGCTATCAGAACATAGTACAATTGATTTCACAAGAGAAAATGATAGGAAATTAACAGAGTGGTGACTCTTCAGATATGACTTAAATCTGGCATTCCAAATCGAAATCCCATTGGGACCAGAGAGGTAAATAATGAAAGAGATTTGGTCATAGTCTGGACTACAGCAAAAGAGGAAGCATTTCCAAAATGGGGTAGCTGTCACTTGTCTAGCCAATTGTTCCCTTATGGGAACAGTGTTATCAGGTTGCCAATTTTTTAAGAATAGAAATCACATTTTTGCATGGTAATCCTTTGGCAACTGATTAAAAAAAGAACTTTTAGGTTAAATGAACTATGTATATGTTTGCCAGTAAGAGACTATAATCTCTGCTTTAAAGTATACATCTACTCAGTGAAGAGAGAAAAAGTTACTTGAGACATCCTTTAAGGAAGGGAAATTTTAACAAAGCACAGAAAAATTCAGTACATCTCACCATGCAACCCATTTAGAAACATATTATCTTAGGGTTCACTTTTAAGTCACAGAAGGTTTTGGACCTACATTTTTATGAGTTTATCTGAAATGAAGAAAAGCTTAATCCAAAATTTTCTAGAGCACAAACAATAAAATACTTTCAATCTAGACACAAGTAAAAATTAAAGGCTATCTTAAAAAAGTCTTTGTGAAATTAGAACCATTTTTCTACATCAAATTTGAAATATATCCTATTATTGTAAAGGGTTATTCAATGATTTAAATAGCATTAATGTCTAAAAACTAAGCTTAGTATAAACTCTTTAAACTATAATACAACTACCAGAAAATGTTTTAAAAATTCGATTTGTACAATGTCAGCTCTTTAAAACTATTTTGAGAAATAATTTCTACCTACCTTTTTTGCTTTGGGAGCCTAAAAGTTGGAAAAACAAAAGAATTGATAAATTTAAAAAATAATTCATACATTTTAAACAAAAATATCATGATTACCTAACATGTTAAAATTAAGAGAAGCTAGGTAAAAAAGACAAGGGAACTTTCTGTACCCTCTTTGCAAATTCTCTTTAAATCTAAAATTACCTCAAAAGGTTTTCTTAGGAAAGAATTCAGACAGAACTACAAGTCTAGAAAACGCTATGATAGTTCACCCACTGAAGCATCTTTTGTAAGCAAATTTTAAACTTTCTTATGACAATCAATGATCCGTGTTTAATGAAATATCTGATTATGAAACAGAATACCAGTCAAGAAAGCACTGATTTAAAGGGTTCTAAAGAACAAGGGATCATTGACTAAGTATTGGTATTAACGTCAAGCCTAAAAGTGTGGGAATGATTTCACATCACAGAGAAACAGTCATTCTATCAAGTTAGATTGTTGATTTTACAGAAAAAAAAAAAAAAAAAAGAATCAGTAATTTAAAGCAGGCAAAGCTATGGCAAAGTGATTCTATTCAGCAATGTGTCCTAAAGCAGAGGTATGCTTTTTTAGATCTTAGAAAGTACAGTATTTCAATAAATATTTACAAGTATTTTTTAGTAACACTACTTGTAATTTCCTGATTTGGCCCTTGTGTTCACTAGATTTCTGGTAAGGAATTTGTAGGGGATCATGTGACTGTAAGATGATATACTTTCTACATTTGAAGACTAGTATAAGAGAAGTTATTGGTTCAAGTCATAAGGTTATCACTATATAAAATATAAATGTTAGCACTGACATCAAGCAGTAGATTATATGTTCTTGTAAAGTGCATATATCTCACTAATTCATTCAACAGGTATTTATTAATGATTTACACACAAAGTTCTCTGAGATACTAGAGATGACATAAATAAGAATGGTGACTTGACTCTCACAACTTTTACAAAGGTGTTTTATTTTTAACCATACTTGCTATCATTAATAGTTAACATACTTCCATCTTAAAATAAATTCTATACAGCAGAATATATAAACAGCAATGGCCCTGTTCCCAAGAAGCCACATTTTAAAGGTGGGCAAACTGTCATCTCTCATTAATGCTTTTAATGTGAGGCAGGTTTGGGATAAGTACATACAATCAAGTGAAAGTCGCTCAGTCGTGTCCGACTCTTTGCAATCCCATGGACTATACAGTCCGTAGAATTCTCCAGGGAAAGGTAACCTTTCTCTTCTCCAGGGGATTTTCCCAACCCAGGGATCGAACCCAGGTCTCCCACATTGCAGGGAGACTCTTTACCAGCTGAGCCACAGGGGAAGCCCAAGAATACTGGAGTGGATAACCTATACCTTTTCCAGTGGATTTTCCCAACCTAGGAATCAAACCAGGGTCTCCTGCATTGCAGGCAGATTCTTTACCAGCTGAGCTATCAGGGAAACCACATATACTCATTCTTCCTGCAAATCATAAGAGCATCAAGTAGTAGAGTAGTTCTCAGCATAAGCATCACCTGGGATGCCTGTTAAAAATGCATATTCCTGGGCTAAAAGTATACACACTCACTTCTCTCTCCCCATTGTAATTCAGTTCATGGTATGGGTTGACTTGTGTTCCCTCAAAATTCATACATTAAAGTCCCATCTCACAGTGTCTCCAAATGTTTCCTTGTTTGGAAAGAGGGTCCTTGTCGATGTAATTAAATTGAGGTCACACTGGAATAGGCTGGACCTCTGATTCAATAAGACTGGAAACCTTGTAAAAAGGGGGAACTGTGGACACAGAGACACACACACTCAGACAACACCAAAGAATGGGATAATGCTGCCACAAGACAAAAAGTAGCAGAAGCTAGCACCAGCAGGGTGAGAACAGCCTTGACAACACCTTAATCTAAGACTTCTAGACTCTGAAACTATGAAACAATAAATTTCTATTGGTGAAGCCAGTTAGTCTGTGGTATGTTGTTACTTGGCAGTCCTAGGAAACTAATACTTAGATCTGGAGTCCAGTCTGTTCCTGGAAGCTGCATTTGAACTGGTATTCAAGGCTTGCGTGCGTGCTAGGCCACTTCAGTAGTGTCCAGCTCTTGTAACCCCATAAGCTGTAACCCGCCAGACCTCTCTGTCCTTGGGATTCTCCAGGCAGGAATACTGAAGTGGGTTGCCATGCCCTCCTCCAGGGGATCCTTCCCACCCAGGAATGGAACCTGTGGTTCTTATGTCTCCTGCACTGGCAGGCAAGTTCTTTACCGCTAGAGCCACCTGGCAAGTCCATTCCAGGCTCACTCCAATTGTCCAGAAACCACATTTTGAGAAAGACTGCCAAAGGGATCTAAAAACAATAAACTTGTGTACTGGTTGGAAAATAAATAGGTGCCTATTGTTCCCTTTTCAGCAGCTTTAAGTCAGTTTAAAATCCATTTACTTTCTGTTCTCCCTGACAAAAATGCTCTCCACACCCTGTTTCTTCTCATTACTTCTGGTAAATTCATCATACTTTAAAACACAGCTTGAAAAGCACTGCTCTGCTCTTCCTGTTCCCCTTTCCTCTCCCGCCCTAATTTTAACATTCCCATCTTTGTGTTACTCCATCGTAGTCACTTCAATGATTATAGTTATAAAACTGTATTGTAATTAATTTGCTAAGTCTGTCTTCCATACCAGGGAGAGATTGTAATTATCACCTTTGTGTACTTCGTTTCAGTCTAGTGCCAAGCACAAAGAGTATGCTCCATATTTTCCCTTAATTAATGAATTAAATAATTAACTAATTACGCTTTCCACTTCCATCTGGTTTTAATCACTGAAGAAGATGGAAATCACGTTTAAGAAAATGGGAAAGGAGAACATGTTATAGCTACATGTTGGTCTGTGTTCCTGGAGAAGACTCGACAGCTGAAGAGTGCAGAAAAAAAAAACCAGACGCTCTATCGTACTTAAACACCAGGCAGGTTGCATACTCTGAATCACAAAACAATTCAAATTTCCACAAAAAACCACATAAAATAAATTTTCAAAGCAGAGTAAACTGCTGCTGTTGCTGCTAAGTCACTTCAGTGTGTCTGACTCTGTGCGACCCCATAGATGGCAGCCCACCAGGCTCCCCTGTCCCTGGGATTCTCCAGGCAAGAACACTGGAGTGGGTTGCCATTTCCTTCTCCAATGCATGCAGGTGAAAAGTGAAAGCAAAGTCGTGCCTGACTCTTAGCGACCCCATGGACTGAGGCCTACCAGGCTTCTCCGTCCATGGGATTTTCCAGGCAAGAGTACTGGAGTGGGGTGCCATTGCCTTCTCCGAGAGTAAACTGCAGCAGCTTTCAGTTAATTGCTGAGGCGGAAAAAGCAAACCAAACAAAACTATGCATTTCCACCAAGCTTCAATTTAAAAAAAAAAAGAAATTTCACAGGAATGTCTATCACTACTAGGAGTAACTAAATTGAGACGAATATTTGAATTTAGCAGCAGCTGGAGATTAAAACATCATCTGATCTGATTAACACACCACAAACTGGCCATTCCCCGTTTGCAGAAACAGGTCTGGACTCTCTCTCCGGTCCATCAGACCCCGAATGGAAGGCCATACTTCAGGAGAGGTCCATCCCCGCTAAGGTTATGGGGTCTTTCCTAAACCGACTCGTTCTCCTCTAATAAAATATGACAGGCCCTTGCCACATCATTTAACACAGCGCAGGAGCATCAATGATCGCCCCTTGACCCTGCTCCCCTACGTTTCCTGCTCACCATGTTGAAGCATACACGACATCGGTAGTCGGCCAAGTGTGATCTCTGGGCTGCGTGGACAAACGCTCCCGCGTTGTCAGGACGACAAGCCCCGCCCACTGGCGCCCCAGGGCCGCTGCGGAGAGCCCCGCGTCTGGGTTCGCGCAGTCGCGCTGGGGTTTTTCCGGGCGGTGTCCTACCCACTTCCCTGATAGGTTGCTCCGCCCCACTACAGCCTGCCGCCCGCCTTGGTCGACAGCCTCCGGCGTTGGAGCTGAGGGTTGCGTTTACGGCTGCGGCGTGCCGGAAAGTGCGTGAGTGCCGCGCCGGGGCGTCTTATTTTGTTTTCCGGATGCTTGAGTCTGGAGGCGGTATCCTCTGGGAGAGGACCAGCAGGTGGAGGAAAAGGGCTTATGTGCGTCTTCCGACGTTGACGGCCCCTCTCCCTGTTTCCCTAGGTTTGCTGGGGCGAATCTTTCTTTGCGGATTTCGAGAAAGAAGGGGGCCGCCGACTACGCGACTGGGTCAAGTGGCTGACGACGGGTCGGCTTCCTGGGCCGCCACCGCTTAGACCAGCGTGGGGCTGGGCTCAATTGGCAGTTTAGAAAAAGAGGTAAATAAATTGGCTCCTGGAGGGTTGTTTATTTTTAAATGACCTTCAGATTATTCTCCTTGCACCTGTTTGTTTATTTCCTGAGCCATCAAGGTATATGCTGTTTTGGGGGTTTGTATTTTGTTTTTTTAAGAGGCGCTCTAAGCAAGAACTGGAACTAATTTGAAGCAGTTCCTGGGTAACATTCCTACTGGTGGAGGTCTCAGAGACCCAGCAAGACGCGCTAAATTCTGTGCCCAGAGTCAAGGTCACAGTGTACTAACCGGTAGCACAACCCTTCGAATGTCATGCCAACATGAAGAAACTCTGGCAGCTTAGACCAACAGGAAAACTAGAAGAAATTAAGAGACTGAGACATTAACCTTCCAAAGCGTATCTGAATTCCGTATGAATTTAGATCTAAACCCCGTTTAGGCTTAAACCCTTTTAGCCTGACAAGACGTGAAATGCTTTAAAATTCTTGCCACCATTTCTCATCTCTGATTGTAATTTTATGTCCACACAACCCAGTCTCTCTTGAAATTTCATTGACCAAAGGTATTATTAAGTATTTCTGACTGAGCTAGTCGTTATAGGTTAAAGTTATTCTCCCACAGAAATCCAGATTGCTTCATAGGTATGACATTTCACCTTCACATCCCTGGTAGCAAGATTAAAAACGTCTTAATGTCGACTTGATATACAGTTCCGAAGCTGGTATGGAACTAAGCTTTTACGTTTTTTAGTCAAACTAATGTGTATGATTTCAGAACTTCAGTCAGCTCTGATGGGAGTAAGGAAGTGTGAATGGTAATCACAAATAATTTTGATATCGTGGGATTTCAGGGGAGAGACTTGCTCCAGTTCTCCTTCCACCAAATTCCCCCCAGGGAGGAGGATTTGCTATGGATGTGTTAGAACATGCTGGACTGTGTTCTAGGGGACTGCTCTGCTATGAGATTATACCAGTGGGCTTACTTAGTTCTCTACTAGTCTTACAACCTGCAAGAATAAGAAGACCCATTTCCTCTGTTCACTTTTACCTCCAGACAGGTGCAGTTCCTAGCCCCTCTGAATGTACATGACCATCTTCCAACTCACTTTTATAATCTGGCTTCTAGGTAGGCCTCAACCAAGCAACATACCAACTTTGGGGGCAAAATCTCTTGCCACCTGCCTCTCAGATTACATATCCTTTGGTGGCAAGTGTGTTGTGATAAATTTTAGTGTGAAGCTTTTTGGGCTTAACTACTTTGGGGAAATGTGCTCCATCTGAGTCAAATCTGAACTTCATGGGGAAGAGTGGTCAGTAATAGCTTTGGGCACCATGATGTTGTTGTTTGGTCACTAAGTCATGTCTTACTCTTTCGCAACCCCATGGACTGTAGCCCCCCACGCTCCTTTGTCCCTGGGATTTCCCAGACGAGAATACTGAAGTTGGGTACCATTGCTTTCTCACTTAACCTGATACTGGAGTTGGTTAAGTCTTGGCCCACAAGTCACTGGGAAAGAGCTATCAATGTGGATTGTATGCCCACCTCCATCCAGGTTTCTTAGAATGATAGGGAACTTCTCACAGTTCCTAACTCTCATTTGGCTCTTTATAAAAACAGTAACTTCCATGACTTTATGCAGGGTTAAGGAGCAGCCCCAGGTCCCTGCTGCATTTAAATTGTTCACCAGTTCACCCAAGGAAACTTGTTTCTCCTAAAGGCTATAGTAAACTTAAATGCCTGAAGGTCAGTATGCAGTAATAAAACATTTCCTTAACTCATAAAAATTAATATATCAAGGAATGGGACAAAGTTATCTTGGTCACAGCAGCTACTTTTTTGCCTGGCAGGTCCTTTTCTATGCATAATTTGTTAAAAAAAAAACCAGCTAAAGATAATTTAAGCCACATTTCTAAAAGCTTTTACAAATTATGAATTAAATAGAGCTATGCTCTTTGCCAGGAATTAAACAGGCTGTAATTTCTGATTTGAAATTACATCTAATGTAGATTTAATTTACAATTATTTTAAAAGCAGAAGGTTCTTCCTTAAGTGTCATTTTCAGTAAGATTAAAACACACAAAAAATGGCTCTCAGAAAAAAAGTTTTAAAAATGGAATTAGTTGTTGCTGTACCTGGTTAGATAGACCCATCTAATTTCACTCCTGAAAGCACTAAATCTTTAGTAAGCCATTTAAAAAGTAAATTAGACTAATAGAGGAGATGACAACAGTAAAACTTTGGAAGCTACAAGACAGATGACTGTCACCTAGCACACTTGCAAAGCCCAATTTATACTGCATAATTCTCAAAAAGGCCCTGCAACAGGGCCATTGGAGTTGGAAATGAAGAATGAAGTAAATCAAAGAGGATGAAGTGAAAGCTATTTGAGAAACACCTCTAAGTGCATGCCTCACTCTCAGAAGACTAGAGGTTTATTTCTGGACAGAATCAGTAATCTATGGTGTGGAGGTGTCCTCAGTGCGAATCACACTGGGAGCAGGTTAGGTGCATTTGAGTACACATGATGCTGAATGCAAGGCCCTGAGTTGTTTTCCACTTCTTAATTTAGTAAATCCTCAGAAGATTGGAAGACTCTTAACTGGGGAATCTGACCAGCCCCGGAGGAACAGACTAAGATGATAACATCAGAGGTTCCCCAATAAAGGGCCCAATTAGATCACCCTCAGTGAAGCCCTGGAGAAGACAATGGCAATCCGCTCCAGTACTCTTGCCTGGAAAATCCCATGGATGGAGGAGCCTGGTAGGCTGCAGTCCATGGGGTCGCTAAAAGTCGGACACGGCTGAGCGACTTCACTTTGACTTTTCACTTTCATGCATCGGAGAAGGAAGTGGCAACCCACTCCAGTGTTCTTGCCTGGAGAATCCCAGGGACAGGGGAGCCTGGTGGGCTGCTGTCTATGGGGGTCACACACAGTCGGACACGACTGAAGCGACTTAGCAGCAGCAGTAGCAGTGAAGCCCCAAAGTCTCTAAGCTGCAACCTCTAAGCAGATCTTCTCAAGGTTTTTTTTTTTTTTTTTTTTTGAAAAAGGACTACCATTTATGTAGGAAAGTTCAAGTGATAACACAAAAGCAGAAAAATAGCACTTTGGAGGAAAACAAGAAAGTTAATATTAATGAACTCTGATGTTCTGATACGTTGTATACTTGTCACTGTGAACTCATAAATCACTAGTAAATAGGGGATGCAGACAATTATTAACATGTAAGCAGTGTTGGCTCCTATATATTTTTTTTCCCTAAGAAATAAAAGCCACAGAAGCAGATCTATAAGCTTCAGCAAGAAAAGGTCTTCACTTAGTTGCTATACTGGCAGCAGAAGCCTTTCAAGTATATTTGTAAAAAAAAAAAAAAAAGGGCTTCCTCCCAGAGAGGTATACAACTGTTGACCTGGTTACAGGTTGAATCCCCTACTGACCAGCCTTGTGGTTTAGATGTCTACTTTCACGTGCACTTCAGTATCTCCCAGCCCTACTCTTAGCATTCTGCCAGCATGTCTACACTACTTTTAAACAGTTTTACTAATGTGTAATTGACCCACAAAAGCTACACTTGTTAAGTATAAATACAATTTGATAAATTTGACTCATACCTACACCTATGAAACCTCACAAGCATGATGATAAAACCATCATCCCCAGGGATTTCCTCCTGTCTCCTGTGATCCCTTCCTGGTCTCCAGCCCTCTACCCCTACTCGTAAACTTCATCTATCTCTGTGGTATCCTCCACCAATGCTGAGAGCAATCTGAGTGGCTCAGATCAGCTCTCCAGGTACCAATTTGTTTTAATTGGTGCTCTGTTTACAGCTGCAGAGGATTTGAGTGGTATGTCTCAAACTCCCCCCACCCCCACAAGCTCTGTTACTTTTAATGTTTTTGCAAGATGAAAGGTTTTTCTGGATGGCATATACTTATGTCTCACAGTACCTCCCACAAAATGCTAACTTCAAAGGAAAAAAAAGTAACTGTGGAGAGTCCTGACAAACACCACCTCAACCAAGTGATCAAAACTAATCTCAGCCATAATGGAACAGACTAGAATTGTGTCCACATAATAGAATACAATGCAATAAAGCATGTCTAATGTTTCTGCCCAAACTATGTAAGCTGAATCTAGCCATAAATTAACATCAAAACAAGACATATTTCTACAAAATTAATGGCCTGTGATCCTCACAGATGTCAAGTTTATGAAAATCAAGGAAACTCAAAGGAATTTTTTCAGATTGAAGGCTAGAGACATGGAAATTAAATGCAATGTGTAATCAGTGTAGATTGGATTCTTTCGCTACAAAGGGCAAAACTCGGGGTTGTGGATTCAATGGTAGTAATATAGCAGTGCTTGTTAATTTCCTGATTCTGATGGTGGTTTTGTGCTGTAAGAAAACGTCCTTGTTCATAGAAAGTACCTCAAACTGTTGTCCAGTATGGTAGCAACTAAGCCACTGGTACTTATAAACATGTCTGGCATAACACTTCTTAAAATATTTTGGATAAAAATGATACATTATTAAAATAGTTAGAGCTGTTTTATTTTTTAATAAGGACTATCAAAAGTAAAGTTACATGGGTGGCCTGCACTGTCTTTCTTTTGGATGGCACTGCAAAGTATTCAGGCTGATTTGGTATCATGTTAGCAACTTATCCTCAAATAGTTCAGGGAAAAAAGTTATTAGTACTGAGTTGCAGCTTTTCTGAAAGATTGAATGAAATTATTTTAAAATAAAAATTTGTTAATGAGGGATATAAAACGGTATGTTATTTTAGATTAATGGGCAAATGGGCATTATGAAATTTTAAGGTTATAAATGGCATTGACATTCGTTTGGGGCCTATCACAAACTAAATGTTTATCATGTATGAATTTTAGGAGTTAACCCCCACAACCATCACAAGTATTGGGAATTATTTTCTATGTTTAGGCTGTGACGGTGCCTCTCACTAGCAGCACAAGGACACATGAAGATTAAGCTTATCTATCCCACTGGATGTTGCCTGCTCCTCACGTACCTCCCTTATGGGTTCTTCACTTGGTCTCTTCATCACCGATCCTCCTGCCCATTTGCCATTAGCTGTGAACCTGCCTGACTCTCACACCTGTTTGTCCTACTCTTTAGCCTTTCTTAGGAGGGCACGCTTGATTTGGTCAGGCCTCTTCCCAGTGTCCTGCAAACAGTTCGAGACTTGCCTTGAGAGCAGGGCAGACAGTTCCCCCTCTTGACAAGAAAAGAGGCTCGGAAAGATTAAGCAACCTGTACAACACTCAGCTGGGATTCCAAATCTACTTCTAATTCATTCCGCTCTGTAAGAGGAGGTCCACCTGCTTATCTAGCTATGATGATCTGCTTTCTCTTTGTTCTGTTTCCTTCATAGAGCTTACCACAATTCATAATGTCCCTCAGGAGAGGCTAATTCTGTGATAGCAGCTATCTTACCTGACACGTTCACAGCTGCATCTCACGGCCTGGAACATAAAAGTGCACAGTCAACTTTTATTGAATGGCAAAAAAAAAAGGGTACCAGTTTACCAGTGGGTAAAATCTTTTTCAAGACTACAATGCAGTTATTTGTAAAAATTTTTCTTTTTCTTTAGGTATATTACATATAAAAGTGGATATTTTCCATGATAAATGAAAATGGCCAATTCTTTAAGAGGAGAAGTATTGAATCTTTATAAGAATGTAAGTAAGTATATTGCCAGTTTTGTAAATGTTATATGACATAGGTTGTTTAGAAATACATAATCTTTTTTTTTAAGCTGCTGTATCTTGGACGAGACTATCCAAAAGGAGCAGACTATTTCAAAAGGCGTCTGAAGAATGTTTTCCTTAAAAACAAAGATGTGAAGGACCCAGAGAAGATCAAAGAACTTATTGAACGGGGCAAATTTGTAATGAAAGAACTAGAAGCATTATACTTCCTTAGGAAATACAGAGCTATGAAACAACGCTATTATTCAGATACCAACAAAACTAAATGATCAGTATTACTATCATTTGACTGAAGATCAGTGCCAGCTGTTTATGTACCAGCTATGACAAAAATAACTTTGAAGTGTCAAGATATACATTGTGTTAAAAATACCTGAGCCGCCTTACTAAACTAAAACAGGTTTCAACTTCTATTGCTTTATCAGCAACCTTTATGCTCTATTTTTATATAACTAATGTTAAATGTCAATTTTATAGTAATTTAGCTATATAATGTTGCCAACTACTTATTAAAAATTGATGAGCACCCAATTTTGAATGAAATATAATGTACTTAAGTTTTAATGAAAAATTTGCCAATTATTCTTAGCCCATTTCTGCATTTTACTGAGAAGCGAATGCCGTTTAATGTACACTTAAGCAGAATAATTTCTTGCAAGTTTATTTCCCTTAACTTTTAAAGGAGCTCATTTTTTACCCCATTTGAAATGTTAACAGCACATATCCAGTGTTCACTGCAAAACAAGTAGCATCTGGTAATGATTTAAGTGCAGTTAGTAGAACTAATATGTATAGAGTTAAGAACCTGAAACAGCCTACCAGTGACTGGCATTACATAATATGCCTATTTAATTATTTATTTCCAGTATTAATTTTGCAATTGGATGCCTTTGGGCCTTAAATCACCTGTTGTATACCAATTACCTTCTTCAATAAAAAGTAATGATTTATGTTATTCTATTCTTTTGTCATAAAGGCAGATTTGGTTTGCATCCACTTCTAAATGAGTTAATATAGGACCTAAACCTAACATGGTTTTAAGCAAACACTTAAACTCTTACACAATGTTCGCAGCACCTTACACAAATAAAAAACATCTAGCTCATAAGCTAAAGAAAAGATATACTAATATACTATAGCGTCTGTTGCTTATAAACTATCCTGTATCATTTGTGGGGATAATGTTTCAAATTTCCCTGGCAATCCAGTGGTTAGGAGTTGGCACTGTCACTGCTGTGGACCCAGGTCGGGGTCAAGGAACTAAGATCCCACAAGTCGTGCAGCACAGCCAAAAAAAAAAAAGTACACACTATGATAGTCACCATAACTATTTTTATTACATTACAATAATTAGGAGCAGTACAGTTCATGACAAAAATATTACAAATTTCAGATCACTTCACAGCACATACTCCTATAAACATTTAAAAGTTAATTTTAATTAAAAGAGTGGTCATTTTAAATTTAATGTTTGATATGACCAACATTCCTAGGTCAGCGCAACCGAACGATGGAAAACAACTGGATCACACTGCATATGTCCCACAAAAAGAAAGCACAATGTACAAAATGTGCATGTTTCAGTTTACACTATACAAAAATAGTTAAAATACATTCCAGGTAAACATGTTACATTAAGAAAGAGTACTAGTAAGAAATTGGCACTCAAAGGAAAACTGCAAAAGTATTTTCAACATGAAAACACAAGACAGTGGAATTGGAAACTTTTGAATAGAACATTACATAACCCATTTAGCTCTACAGGGAAGGGGACCGTCTATAATTGACATTTCTGCAGGTAATAACTTTTTTTCATAAATTCATCTAAAATTGCCTATTATCACCCCAAACAGGCACTTAAAACTATTGAAACAAGTATTACTAGTTATGACTCATCTTTAGGAACTGATGTGAATATATCTCTAGAAAGAAAGAAATTTCATTTTCTGAAGGAATTTACAGCTACCAGTTATATGCTGTTCAATTTCTCAATGCAGATTTCATGCTACCCAATATCAACAACAAAGTTATTAAATATAAATTCAGCTTTAAAGTTACTAATGGGTTGTTAAAAATCATTAATACAAAATAATAAATTACTACTTTTTGACAGATGGAAAGGGCAGGTAGATTTTACTGCCTACAAAGAAACCTAAATGTGTACATGTTTAGGAAAAATGGTTAAAAAAAAAATCACTGGAATACAAATGAGATGAACTTGTGCAAACTGCAACTTAACATGCCTCACAAAGTTTCCATATATTTTAGGACAAAATTGTGCAATGGTGGCCAAGATTTTGATAACCTATAAAAGTTAGATTCTAGTTCCTATGCAGTGTGACTCAGTTAAAATAGAGCCTAGAATTCCTAAGTGGAGATACTCAAATTTTACTACATACTTCTGCTACATTCTTCCACAATCGTTAATGTCTAAAACTATGTAATTTAGCAATTTTTTTCAACTTCAACAAGGATTTTTATCTTTAAGGCTGTAATTAGATAACATTTATGTTATTTCTAGGATTATCTCTCCCCTTTTAAAATCTCTACAAAAACAAACATTTTATTAAACCATTCAAAATTCACATAATAAAGGATAATTACCACTGCCATAAAAAAGTTGCCCAGCTACATCAAAAATTCAAGAGTCCTAAAAATCATCTCAGTTATACACTGCAATTCCTGAAGTATGGCCATTTCTTTCTCTTGTTTAGAAACAAGAGGAGGTACTAAAGCAAGTCTTAACTCCCTACCTAATGTTCCAAAAGCCTGTAGTTTAATATAGCATCTCAGAAACCGTATTGATTTTTACATAGAAGTTTCCTTTTCTGTGAATTAGCTCAGGCATCTGTTTATTTTTACCCAGAAGAAACAACTTTTAGAATTCAATGTTTCATTTTTAACATCTATTATAATTATACAAAGAGACCATACTACACACAGGGGGATTTTAACATTATCTGACATACAACTTAATTTGTACTGTAATTGTCTCAATAGAATCACATAATTATGCCAAATTTAAAAAAATAATCAAATTTACTCCTTTAAAACATTGAAGTAAACTGATTTAATTAAAAAAGAGCTTGACTAAACAGCTACATTGGAATAAGAGCAAAACAATTATTTTAGAACTGGAAGAAACTAAGCTTAGAGACCAAATCATTTTTTTGCAGAATTACAATATGCATTATGTTGTATCTGGGTCATGTGTCATATATGCCTCACTGATATATAGACCCTCTATAATATAAACACTACTTAAGGACAGGCCTTATGTCCCGTGTTTGGGTACTCTTAATATCCCCAGTGCCTTGGGCAGTGCCTGGCATCTAGCAGGCACTCAAATATTTGCTGAATAAATAACTTCTGCTAAAGAAGACAGACATGAATTAAATTTGAAAGTATCTTTCACGGTAAGATTTTAGTTTTTAAAACAATGGAATGTATCACTATTAGCAGACTAGTCCTAGTAAATTACATAAGGAATTCTCTCAGCACTACTTTTATTAAATTCTCCTTTCACGGGATAGGGTTCTAACTATTCATAGCAGGTATGAAAACTCCTACTTTATCACTGATGGACCAGGCAGCAAAGAGATGATGTTCAGAGGATCAAAATTAAATTGCTACAGCCACAACCTGAAAATTAGCTATTAGGTCAAATCCCATTATAGTTTCTGTTAGATTATGTTAAGCCTGAGGAATTTTACAATATAGGACATTTTTATATGATTTGATGGGAGGCCATCATGGAGATATCCAAAGCAGCAATAAATCTTGAGATCAGAGAAATGAGAAATATTATAAGAAAAAACATCAAGTCATGGGACATAGAGAAGGGTAAGGTAGGCAGGCAAGACAACACTAATATGGAAAAAGTCCTGGAAGCAGAGAATGATATTTAAAAATAAACTTCACCTCTTGCACAATTTTGCCTAAGACTGGCACTGAAGATGATAACACAGGTAAAAAGTTACAGATGGTGCTGAGACTGACAAATAGGTATATCCTTATGTAAACTGAATGTAAATCACATAGTTATAAAGCTAGATACAGCCTTTGAGATGACTTCTTTAAAAATGAAGAAATGGCTAGTAAGTGATTTGTCCAAAATCAAAGACACATAACTTAGAATCTAAGTCAACTTCCTCCTTCTCCAGTGATACTTTCACCTCAACACACTATCTCAGTTCAAATATTTTAAAATAAGTTAACATTTTAAATTCATTCAAAGAATCATTTTGTTAGCATTACTTTATCTACTGTATAAGCATTAGATATTCTTAATAATGGGCCAGACTGTACTGAAGTGTTTACGAAATGTTACTTTAGCCAGCGTTAAAGAGAACTAGCCAATACTCAAGATTTTGACATTTTTTCATCTCAACGTTTAAAAAAAACTAAAATCTTGCCACCTCACCTAAAATCTCATTTAAAATAATGTGGGGTTTTTTTTAAGTTGTTTTTTTGGGGTTTTTTGTTTTAAAAAAGTGATGTTCCTGAGCAGGACTACGACATAATGAGAATGTACCTTGCTGAGCTATTCAATCTCTCTGCAAGTCCCTGTTTTTGACCAACCAAGGCATGGCAACAATGGAAGACCACAGGGATGCAGTCCACACTGTGAAACTCTCCATGTAGCTTAAAGGTTCACACAAGGCCCAGCTTTGCCACCCTGGTCTCTGTAACACCTGCCAAGCTAACTGGCCCAAATAATCTTTTACATCACTACCAGTAGAATTTAAACTACTTTCAAAGATTGAAGTTCAAGAAAAAGATTTATACTAAGAAAGAGCAATCTGACACAGGGAGACTGTATGTAATTCCTATGAGAATTCTTTGTACATGTTAAAATTTTTTAATTATTACAAAAATTTAAAGCATGTAAATATAGTCCCAAAATGCTTGTTCTAATCCTCAATACCTACTGGGTCTGCCTTAACATAAAAAGCTATTCAGAGCATTATAAGAATTTACCTAATGTGGAAAGTAAGTGGCCTTTTAATATTTTCAATTGCCTTATATTTTTTTCCATTTTTTCCCTTTTTATAGAAAAAATATAGTATTTTGGGGAACGTGACCATTTGACAAATAGCAGTGGAAAGAAGAAAACCTTTGTGAACAGTGTAACTTTACATTCATTAAGGGTAACTGAAACTATAGGACAATGATACCTACAAGATGAAACTACAGGAAGCCCATAAATTCATGTTCCCTTGATGTTTCAGTAAAACCAATCATGAAATCTCAACTGAAGTTATAATTAGTAATTAATCCATGTGTGTGACTAGATAAAACAATACAATAGGGATGATTTGAAAGCCTCATTAATTTGTTTCACACTAAAGTTCACAATTGATAAGAAAAATAGGAAGTAATCAACTGCATGCACCAAAAACCCCAAGACGGAAATCTCAGGTGTTCAGTTTCTTTTTCACAGGCATTGCTAGTTCAAATCCAAAACGCAGGGAATACTGGCACTTGGAGGAAAAAAGTTTCCACTGTCATTTAAAAATAGGCATTCAAGATAAAAGCTAACAGTATGGATGGAGCAGAAAGAAACTCAGATAATGCTAAAACAAATGCTAATAATTTAGTGTAATATACAAAAATTACCACTTTTACTTAAGTATGCCTTAAGAAAAAAGTACAAATTGTATTTACATAATTATACACTTTGTCTTTGACTTCTTTTTCTTCTTTTTACCATCTTTGCTCATCTTTTCTTTATGTTTTCGAATTTCTCGAACTAATGTATAGAAGGCATCGTCAACACCCTGAAACATATAACAAGTATTAAAACGTGAATATATATGATAGTTTGAGGTATACAGAAAACAGAAAGGATGTATTACTAGTGGAAATACTGAGAAAGAATAAGAATACTTAACATTTCTCTTTAGACATATATATATCAGATTTTTCAGGATTCCTAAGTGTCTTCAAGGATATTTTGGTAACATTATAGGAACACTGATTTTCACAAAAGGCAACGAAATCAATGGCAAAGAATCCTACATACACTTAGGTATTAACACATGACTTCCTGAGAACTTAATTTGCTACCAGTTTTTCCATACTGGCATATCTCTGTCACCAAAATCCAAATGTATTTGTGTATATATGTGAATATATATTTATACTTAATTATCCCTGAGTTTCTAGACATTTGATATAAGCCATGCCAGTATATACTACTTTTATAATTATTTCACTATATTTGAGCTCTGGTTCAATATTATTTAAATCCATTTAGATTTAAATAATTATCATGAAGTATAGAGTATCAGAATATATTACTTTCGGTTTTATTAAGGCATTAGTTTCAATTCACATACTTGTGAGAAGAAAATTTAAAATGACCACAAGACACGCTACTCTGAAAAATGTAATGCTTCTATTGGAGAAATGAGCTAGATCATTTAAATGGTGGTGAAGTCCACTGATTTGGAGATGTTTCATTATACTTTTAATATCTGTTTAGCATATGAAGTATTCAGAAGTTTGTCATATAAAGTCAGATGCTGTTATCTTCAAAGAAATTGCCATTTGGTCATTTTGGTAATCTTGTTTTGATCAAAGTAAGGTACCCAAATCACTGATGGCTGAAAGTGATTTTGAGTCAAAATAATTTTCACCCTAGTCATTCATACAGAACATGAAAAATACCACTCAAACTGGTAATAGGACAGCTGATTTTAACCCTGCAATCCTGAATGGTACAAGATCTACACCTAAGTCTATTCTTACCCTACCTCTATTAAAAGCAAATTAAACATACAAGCAAAATAAAAATTAAAGAAAAAACACGATCTTGTATTTTAAATATGTATTTTAAAATCTGTTCAACTGAAGAGTACTGTGCTGTGCTTAGTCACTCAGTCGGGTCTTGACTGCAACCCCATGAACTGTAGCCCGCCAGGCTCCTCCTCTGTCATGGGGATTCTCCAGGCAAGAATACTGAAGTGGGTTGCCATGCCCTCCTTCAGGGGATCTTCCTTATCTAGGGATTGAACCCAGGTCTGCTGCATTGCGGGTGGATTCTTTACTGTCTGAGCAACCAGGGAAGCCCAAAAATACTGTAGTTGGGTAAGCTATCCCTTCTCCAGGGCATCTTCCTGATTCAAGAATCAAACCAGGGTCTCCTGCATTGCAGGTGGATTCTTTACCAGCTGAGCTACCAGGGAAGCCCCAGTAACTGTCATCAAATGCCTGTTAACTTGATGATGTTTTCAAACCTAGACACTAGAGGGAGTCTCAGGAACAAATACACAACAAAGTTGTATAAATCAAGCCACTTCAAGAACAACAAAAACTGGCTTTTTACTCATTTTAACCACTTCTGTCGAATATGAACAGAAACACATTCATTATTTTATCTTGAAAATAACTGAAAATTTAACAGATAATTCTCTTGTATGCATTACTAAGATCTTCTACAATTAATATTTCAATACCTAAATTAATTCTGGGCATTTCCATGCAAGTTACATTTAACTGATTTTCACATTTTATCTAAAATTTATAAAAGTATTACCAATGTTTTTAAAGAATTAAACAGAGTGGGAATGAAAGGCTTGCTCACATTTAAACAGTAGTAGTGGTATAAAACCCAGCATTATTGATTTGAACACTAGTGAGCAGAAGTTCCCAGTGAAGCCCCCGAACTTCACTTGATGTTCCTCACTTACTGATACCATTACTGATACAATCTATGCTTCTGCTTCACCCACAGGAGAGAGGAAAAGTAGGTGGACAGTTCATCAGCAACACAATCAAGGCTTCATTTATATAAACCTTCATGTTAACACATAAAGAGCAAAAAACTTCCAATGACACAATAAAGAATAATTATTTTCTTATAAACAATACCAACCCTGACTAATTTATAAATATAAACTATTAGAACGGGATGGAATCTTAAGAGAGGATCTATTCTAACTCCCTCACCTTTCACAAATTCCCTTCGATCACACATCCTTATGTAGTCTACTTCAACAGTTTTTATAATGAAGAAAAACATCAATGTGTTCAAGTAGACAAAATGAAAAACCATGAGACAGATACAGAGGAGACACACCCTAAGGTGAAAACAATATATAATCATTTAGGAGACAATAAAGGGAGAATTTGATTACATTACTTTCTTCTAAGATTCTGACAAATAGTTTATATTGGACTGAACTCTCCTTTCTATATAATCTTATTAATTTTAATGATTAGTAAAATATTAAAATTGATCAAAACAGGGCAATGGATGCCTTTTTTTCACGTGGGAACTAATCATTCTCATATACATGTAAAGAAGACAAAACAGGATACCACTAGGGTTATTTTGTTCAAACCCATCATTTTAGGACTAAGAAAAACTAATTTGCATATATTTATCACTGTCAAATTAACTTTGTAAAAATATCTTTATTTAAAAAATTTAGGTATTACCAAGTACAATTTTTTCCTTATATAAAATGCTATTCATGATCACTGAAAAAGATTCATCATGCCCAACAATTTGACATTTACACTACAGTCACTGAAATAGCACAAATTTGAGATTTTAGAAAAGTATACACTGTCATCTGTTTCAAATAAAAACTGAATCATAAAGCTTATTTTATTCTAAATAGTTCCACTTTAAAAATCATCTAATAATAACAGAGCAGGAAGAAAAAAGACTAGCACTTAACTCTGGTCATAAATGCTGTTATTTCAGAAGTTTCACTTTTCAGATTGCATCCCAATGCTGGGTTTTATAACTTCTAAATTAAATATTATTTTGTACAGTGATGCTCAAAAAATATTAAGAGTTCATAAATCAATAAAAATTAATGCCAGTCATTAATTTTGCTTTGTTTCTTCATCTGAGTTTAGTTCATAACATACCACATATCATCTTTGGAACTTAATCTGCTATTCCGAAGTATATTTTTGGAGATACATTATTTCAGACCTTCGAGTCATACAAAGAACACCAACCTTTAGTTTAATCAGCACAGTAAATGATATCCTCCAATTTTATTTCATGTTCTCCCAGAACATTATATATTGCAAATAATATGCATCAAAACCTTAAGCTTTGGCGTGAACTTTATGGCATCTATTGAGGGAAATATTTTCTAAGGAAAACCAAGTTTAATATGGGTTGGTCTAGAAAGGAAATTGAGAAATTCCACTCAATAAATCCAGCTGGGCAGCTCCTGTGTGCCAGGAACCTCATTAGGCCACAGACATACAAAGATTAGAAATATGAGATTCTAGCTCTCTAAAATTCTTACTGTATAGGAATCAAACATAGGTTATGTCACTTTAACACAGAAAGTGTGTAACAGTTAAGAGCAATAAACTGGGAATACACAAGAAGGGCATTATGCCCAATCTACTGGTGGTTTAAAGAAGATTCTTAGAGAACAGATTAGACAAGCATGAAAGTGTGTTAACTAGTAAAACTAGGGGGTAAGAACAGTAGCATTCCAAACAAGAGCAACAGCCAATACTTAAGGGAAGGTAAGAAATAACATAGTGCTGATTTACAAGAGGACAAAAAAAGTTCAGTCAAGGAGTTTTTTAGAGATAAAACCAAAGGTGAGAGGGGAAGGAAGGTGTTAAGGAGCCATATATATTCTATGAAACCTTCTAGGTATATCTCTCTGGTTGCACTGTGAATGAAGGCAGCAAAAGGTAAACCAAGTAAGAGGTTTCAACAATCCCAGCAAGAAATGATAGAAGTCTGAACTAATGATGTGATGAAGTTAGAATGTGGGCTTCCCTAGTGGCTGAATGGTAAAGAATCTGCCTGCCAGTGCTGGAAATGGAGGTTTGATCCCTGATTCAGAAGATTCAACATGTCCTGGAGCAACTAAGCCCGTGGTGCCACAGCTATCGAGCCTGTGCTCTAGAGCCCAACAGTGGCAACTACTGAGCCCACGTGCATTAAGTACTGAAGCCCATGTGCCCTAGAGCCCATGCTCTGCAACAAGAGAAGCGACAACAATGAGAAGCCCATGCACTGCGACTGGACAGTAGCCCCTGCTCACTGCAAATAGAGAAAAGCCTGTGTGCAGCAATGAAGACCCAGCACAGCCAAAAATAAATAAATGTAAAAAAAAGCTAGAGGGTAACATCATAACAGAAATTTGTGGTTGCCTCCAAATGGATATGAAAAGTAGGGAGTCATCCCAAGACTCCCAGGTTTCTCACTTGGGTAAAGAAGTGATGCTGATGTCACTACATTAAGAGAGCAGAGACAGAATAAGTACCTGCCTGTGGAATGTCCAAAAGAAAACATACTCTGTAAGAGTGATCCTTTCCCACCTTCTGGGCCATTCAACTCTGCTATATGATACAGCATATTTTGTCTCTCAAGACCCTGACAGATGTAGAACAGTCTATAGCCATCAAAATCTGCCTCAATTATAATTAATACCCATTAGATTAAAAAAAAATGGATTGACTGTGGAAGCAAACTACATGTTTATTTTTGTAATACTTCAAATTAGAATCCCACACCAAGGTAGATCTCATGTGGTTGCTACTTTGTTAGCTATGAAAAACATATGCTTTCTGCCAAAATTAATATGCTGAACTTACCAGATTACATAACAATGCATTTTTTAATTTTCACACAGCCAGGAGTCTTTTCTTCTTTGCTGATTTTTTTCAATCTGTATTGTCGGATCTCTCTCACCAATGTATAAAAAGCATCCTCCACTCTCTGCATTGTAAAACACAACTTCTTTAAAGTCTGTTTCATTGGTAATAGTAATTTATTGGGATAGCCATGTGCAAGAAATTTGAAAGTTTGAGCTTTACTTGAGCATTTTCTTTTTTCAAACAGACATCAGACTGTTTGAATAGAACTGGGGATTCAGTATTAAAATAGGGCATAAACTGTGATTTGTTCTTTGAAGTCAAGTTTTGTTTTGTAATGGGATAAGAATTTTTTTTTTAATTTGGAAGTACATGTGTTATTAGTACCTGTATATCAATTAATGCAATCATTTTAGTTTGTTAGTCACAGAATTAATCAAAGTCTAAACTGAAGTTAGATTTAAATTATTTCTCTGACTTAGGGAAAACAAGTTATTTTTGTACCACTGATCCCCACCCCTGCTCTGAGTCAGGAGTGAGGAGAAAAATGGTACCAAAGGGATAGTCAGACCTTTGTTTAAACACACACACACAAACATGCACACAACACCTCAAAATATAGCTGGGTCAAGAGACTGGAATCACAAGTTCTATCTTCAGTTGCAACTGTCCAGCCAATTTCTAGAGCCCACAAATGGAACCGAGACTGGGACTTTTGTGGATCAAGAACTGCACTATTTAAATAAAAATGCTAAATGAGGGCTATTTACCATAAAATGAAAATATTTTTAATTGTTTAAAAAATACAAAATAGTAGCAATATAATTTTGTATCCGTACTACAAGTCTTAAAAAATAATTTTTAGAACAATACCCAATGTCCTGGCTTTATATCTTCTAATTTACACACTCCGAAGGAGCCAAGGGGACTTCTTCTGCTTAAGGCTATGGTGAGAAAGCTACGACAACAAACACAATCATATATGCCCACAGGGAGATGTTTTATGTCTTTTCTAGTCTAGAAAATTAGACAGTAGCCAAGAGGACAAAATGTTTAGATTAACTGTACTGTTAGTTTGTCCAGAAGAATGTAACCACCAAAGTAGAAGCTTACATCTAAAAAAAGAAATATTAATTTCTTAAAAGTATTAAGAATACTTAAAAGTATTTTCTTAAAATATTAAAAATATCTTAAAATTTTCTTTAAAGTATATTCTCAAAAATATTAAGAATATTAAGAATAAAAAGAAATACTAACACAAACATTAACCTACATAGGGCTTCCCAGGCGGCACTAATGGTAATGGTAAAGAATCCATTTACCAATGCAGGAGACGTAAGAGACACGGGTTCAATCCCTGGGCCCTGGGAAGATCCCCTGGAGAAGGAATGGCAACCCACTCCAGTTTTCTGGCCTGGAGAATCCCATGGACAGAGGACCCTGGCAGGCTACAGTCCATGGGGTCTCAAAGAGTCAGATATGACTGATGTGACTTAAGCACACATTAATTTACATGTGGTACAAATTAACTTAAAAGACATATGTTCCATTCTTCTAAAAGAAAGATGTGCTTTTAAAATGTTGGTGGTTTATTTTACCATATATATTTTTTTAACTTAATCTGTTCTTTCAATTTTAAGATACAATTACTCACTATGGGAAGTGGCATATTTAAGTCTCTGCAATTGGTAACACCAGTCTTTCTATAAACCAAATGTGACAAAATGGACCCAGCACCTAAAAAGCTAATTTGTACCAAAAATATGATTTGCAGTATTAAATTCAGTCAAGCACAGAGAATCAGCCATTTAAGTATTAACTTAAGTAAACCAACAGCTAAAGTTTAACCTTAGCATACATACATCATCACACATCCACTGCTTACATCAGTTAAGGAAAAGAAAAGGGGCATCTCAATTTTTATAGCAATATTAATGCTTACAAATCTTTAGAATGTATTAATAACTGCTTCAGTGGAACTCAGTAATTTATCTTTGAAGTAAAACTTTAATTTAAAATTCATAAAATTAAGTTTTAGTTAAGTAGGGATTTAAATAATGTTAATTATATATTAAAATGTACCTCTGAAGTTATTGTATCAACTTGTGATATAAAAATCTGTATACTTTTAATGAAATCAATTTAATCAACTAGGTAACTAAGCCAACTACAAAATAAAAATTCCAACTATTTTCTGATATCATTAAATATGTTGGTACTTTAAACAAGACAGCCACATGTACCCATATATAAAATTTTTAATATTTTGTATTTATCACTACTGTCTAAGAGGAGAGGGTCTGTTTTTAAGAAATTACTATTCTCATTATTATATAAATAATTAAGGTATCAAAAGAGCTTTAGTAATACATATAAAATATAAAACCTGTGCTGACACTTAAGATATCTGCACAAATGATTCTCTTTTCAATTTGAAAATTAATGCAAGAAATTTCAAATATATGTATATATAAATAAAACAAACCAAGTAAAGCTCATATTTTTAAGAATAAAAACTCTCATTCCTGTTTAAAAAAGAATGTATAAGGTCAATGTAGAAGTACTGAAATATTCTATGATGGAGGGAAAAAACGGGGTTTTGTTGCTCTACTAATTTAGCAGAAGCAAATTTTGATTGTAATTTATTTCTAAAACTAGTTTGAAAGTGTCTGCTTTTTAAGTATGCACATCCCATCACCAATATCAGAATATATGATTTTTGTTTCCAGCAATGCAGAGAGAGAGTTGGAAGCCAATAATTAAAAAGAACTATACTACCCGCCACCAAGAATTCAGTATCAGGACCTCAGAGGCTAAGATAATTAACACCACCAAGAAATAGTTATTCCAGAATGACTTTTTCATTTCTCATCTTTACTAATAGAAAATTTAAATTAGATTTTAAAGAATCTGTTATTTACCATATTTTCTCAGACTTAATTACTTATTTCTTGATAATAAATGCTTTAAAGTCATACTGACATGAAAAGAACATTACTGATCCTTGTATGTACCTTAAACCACTGGCACAAAACACTGGTTTCATATTCCAGAATTTGTAGGTAATTTTAAAAGATTAAGCACAGCCAAAACAGATGTTTAATACCTACTATGGCTAGTTGCTAAGGTCTTAACCGGCATACAATGATTTATTCTTGAGACTATGGCTTGTTGCCACAAAATACTCATCTTCAGATCTTACTGATTAAACAACTGAGACACAAGTGCGTATTGTAGGAGCAAAAGTGCATGTATCTATGTATGTAAATTTGAAATAAGTTTTTAAAGATATATTTGTACATTTTCTTAAATCAAGAGATTTGACATTACTTTCAGCTCAGTCATTATCTGAAAACATACTGTGGAGACTATGGAAATACAGCACTTCCATACCGGAGAAAGAACTGTTAACCACATCATTCTGTATCCTGATGCCTGTAAAGCTTTCACTAACCAATTCAATTTTAAACAAGTACTTGTTCCAGTTGAACAGTTTACTACCTGCCAAAACTCTTTCAATGAAATAACACTTCAAATACCTGAACTGTAGACAGATGCAAGAATACTAGCCTTCCTGTGCTGTTGTTCAGTCATTAAGTTCTGTCCAATTCTTTGCAACCCCATGGACTGCAGCACACCAGGCTCCACTGCCCTTCACTATCTCCTGGAGTTTGCTCAAGTTCATGTCCATTGAGTCAGTGATGCCATCCAACCATCTCATCCTCTGCCACCCCTCTTCTAGCCTTCTTGGGGGACAGCAATGGGAGGAACAAGATGTATTCTAAAAAGTAACTCTGCATCACTGAATTGGAAAGAAACCTTGCTGAACGATAACCTACCTCAGGAACTACTGAGCTGCTTCGGAGGCTATGCTATGCATTGGTGCACAGCAGGTCCTCGGTTAATTGTTTTATCTAGTTTTAAAAAGCCTCTTGATGAAAGTGAAAGTGGAAAGTGAAAAAGTTGGCTTAAAGCTCAACATTCAGAAAACGAAGATCATGGCATCTGGTCCCATCACTTCATGGGAAACAGTGGAAACAATGTCAGACTTTATTTTGGGGGGCTCCAAAATCACTGCAGATGGTGACTGCAGCCATGAAATTAAAAGACGCTTACTCCTTGGAAGAAAAGTTATGACCAACCTAGACAGTATATTCATATTCAAAAGCAGAGACATTACTTTGCCGACTAAGGTCCATCTAGTCAAGGCTATGGTTTTTCCAGTAGTCATGTATGGATGTGAGAGTTGGAGTGTGAAGAAGGCTGAGCGCCTAAGAATTGATGCTTTTGAACTGTGGTGTTGGAGAAGACTCTTGAGAGTCCCTTGGACTGCAAGGAGATCCAACCAGTCCATTCTGAAGGAGATCAGCCCTGGGATTTCTTTGGAAGGAATGATGCTGAAGCTGAAACTCCAGTACTTTGGCCACCTCATGCAAAGAGTTGACTCACTGGAAAAGACTCTGATGCTGGGAGGGGCTGGGGACAGGAGGAGAAGGGGACAACAGAGGATGAGATGGCTGGATGGTATCACTGACTCTATGGACGTGAGTCTGAGTGAACTCCGGGAGATGGTGATGGACAGGGAGGCCTGGCGTGCTGCGATTCATGGGGTCACGAAGAGTCGGACACGACTGAGTGACTGAACTGAACTGAACTCATAAAAAGCAAAGTTCAAAATATCAATCTTTTGTACACAACCCCAACTACTGCTAAACAGAGAAATGTGGCACATAAGAATGTTTTTTGTTTGGTTTGCTTTGTTAAAACAGTTTGATCATAAGCTTTCTTTAACAGAGGTCTCCCAACAACTAAATTTATGTATCTAGAAATTAACAACAACAAAACAGAAAATTAATATTTTTAATTAAAAAAAATTTTTTTAATTTTAAACATTTTTAACTTCATAAAACAAAATTTCACATTATGCTCAAATTGAGACCTCCAGAAAGCAAAAAAGCTGAATCAGAAGTAACAGATACTCAGAATTCTGCTTTTATCATCCATTTTCCTGAATGCTCCCCACTTTTGATTTTAGCAGACTGGAAAACACACTGCTGATTACCATGGTGTCAACAATTTGGTTTCAACAGCCTTTGTGAACACTGCCATGCACTGCCCAAAGAGGCCAGAAAAATGTCATCTAGACAGCAGACTTTATTATACACTTGGAACACAGGGACCCGACGCAGCCTAACTGCAGAAACAAAAACTTCTTTGGCCTTTCAGATGTGGACTAAAATGACAGCTGAAAACTATAATTTTATAAGAATATAATAGAATTGTATCTTAGCCATAAAAATGGGCTTTTTAAAATAAGAAACTAATTAAGTTGGTAAAATATATAGTCTGCAACCCTTACCTTAAAAATACTAGAGTAAAACTCCTACTTCTCTTTCATAGAATATATAAATTTTACTTTAAAATTACTAATGTTAGCCTATAAAATTTAAGTTGAAAGTCTGACCTAACTTCTCATGTCTGGTCAAAGAATACAGTTCCCTAGATAACCAACAATCAGCACAGTACAACCCACAAGCCCAATGCAGCCACAGCCTATATTTTTGTACTGCCCACAAGCTGACTGATTTTTGCATTTTTAAAGAGCTGTAAGAAAAAAAAAAAAAAAGCAACAGATATCACTTGGGGCCCAAAAGCCTAAAGTATTTATCATCTGACCCTCTGCAGAAAAAGCTTGCCAGCCCCTGACTTTTATCTATAAAAGTTCTAAATGCATGTCCTGTTCCTACTAACTTGAATACAACTTTCTCTTGTTTTGTGTTTTAAGTTCATGCTCAAGACCAAAACAGGGCATTAAACAAGTAGCTGCTGATAAACTACAATGAGGATATGCATATTCATTTTGCTCAAATAATAAATAAGTAATAGGAGATGAATATCAAAATGTTCTGCAGAAAATAGGGCTTCAAATTTTCAAAAAACTGGAGATGTAAATTAAAATTTATAAAAATTAACATATTTCATTTTCTCAATTACTTGGAATAGTTAATTCAAGTCTTCTAAGAGCATGCAAATATCAAATTAATTTCAACAGAAAGAAATGAATTAACTTTTGAGAGACAAATCAACAAGTCCACATAATACAGAAATCAAAGATCAGAAACTAAATATCGAAGTTGTAGTTTAGCACCATAAATTACATAACCAGATCAATAAAACAGGATATAAATATAAGAAAAGCTGAGGGCTAGAAGGTTAAGGAATAAAGTACAAGTATTTCTTTGTAATATATCACTGTATATTTTAATTCGATGATCCATAAAAGTGTCTACAAAACAAATTCAGGTTAATCCACATACCTAATTACCTTCCCTACCCCTCCCTCCACAAAAAACAGTATAAAACCTAAAAATCTATTTTAAAAGGAAACCAGGTAGTTTTCCGATTAGTTATGAATGCTGTGGTGTATTAAAGTATTAATGTCAAACACTAAGAATCAATATTACTTCTGAGGTAGTAACCATACAACAAGGAAAGACACAACTATTTTAGGCTCTTTTATCAAATAAGAGTGGAGGGTAACACTGCAGAAGTAACAGGACTTCTTTTTCTGTGCTTTATTACCTTTCCACTCCAGATGTGGTCCATGTACCAAAGTCAGCATCACTTGAGAGCTTGTTAAAAATGCAGAATCACAGCTTCCAACCTAGACCCTAATTCTAATTCAGAATTAGAATCTGGATTTGAATAAGAAGCCCACTTGATTCTTATGCATATTAAAGTATGAGAAGTACAGCTTTATTTGCAGCCCTTTACAACATCAGGCAAAGTCTCTTATTAGGCTTTTTTCTTTCCTTTGTACAATGGAAACTAATATGTCTCCCAATCTAAAATATTTATTTTTAAAGTTATAAATAATATAAGTTAATAAAATGTTAATGGTAAAATCTAGGTAGCAGGTTTGCAAATGCTTTCAGTAAAAATCCTTCAATTTTATATCTGAAAAATGTTCATATGAATCCTTCAATTTTATATCTGAAAAATGTTCATATGAAAGTGGGAGAAAAAGTTACAATGTTATAATCATGCTTTCTGAGTACTTCCTAACCGAAATCCAGGATTCTAGTCAGAGACGACCAGTACAAAGATGATAAAAATCAAACCTCTTCCTAGTCTTTGGGACTTGGGAATGCTATGAATAAAATCTTAATTCTTCCAAAGTAAAATGAAGTAATGTATATACCAAGTATTTCTATAACTTATAAATCAGGTTTTAGAATGAGATAACCGGTATTACGGTTAAAAACTACAGTAATTCAGCTTTTAATTCCAAATGAAGACTTAAAATAGAATTTTTTTTTTCACTGTGTACCAAATTTGTACAACTAGAAAGTGGTACATATAATCTTCCACCAGGTAAGCAGACATATATATACTAGCTGAGTAATGGTTTACTTTTAAAATTTTTATCCCTTTACAAAATTCAGTGAAAGATCTAGAAGATGTTTTTATAAGTTTAACCATGTAATGAGTTTTCATCAATTTTCTTAACTTCTAGCATGATAAAGTTAAATTCCATGAGACTGGTTTTCCGGGCCATAACCAAACAAGGCCCCAAACATGTTCACCTTGTATGGAACATACCAGTATTCCATCATAACATTATATATTCCTTTCTAGGAATTTATTTATTCTATATGTTAAACTCTTATTTCACACAAAGAGGTTAAATCATATCAATTAATTTTACCTAGGGAAAAAGTTACTTTTAAAATAAAGATAATTTTTGAAACAAAATTCAGAATCAATCTGGTGGTGGTGGTGTTTTTTTTTCAGAACAACACAGTAAATGAATAACTGAGAATTTCTATTTGCTTTCTAAATATTCTCCTGCCTTAATAAAAACTTCCCTGAAAAACAAATATATCCTTTGAAAGAATATTCTAGCAAAGTAAAATTCTCCAAACACATAACATTTAATCTAGAAACATATGACATAATATTCTTAAAAGCACTTCAAAAATAGGAAACTCAAAATTTGTCTCCCTTTTAATTTTAAAAATAAAACAGTAAAAAAAAAAAAAAATTCCCACATTTCTTGAATCCTAACTATAAGATGTGCTGAACTGTTCAATGTGGAAAGAAACCAAAGCCAAAAATAACACATGGACACTGCAATGAGGACTGCCCTCTCATATCCTTTAGAGAACATTTACCAAGTAAATATTGTTTTACTTCCTACTTTAGTATAATGGAAAAAAAATCAACAGTTATGCTATCAGGTATGTCCATTTATTAATGCTCACGCCTTCCTGCTCCCAAAATCACATTATTGGAATATATATTAGTAAACTGTGATTAATGATTAAAATCACTTGATATAGTTTGAGAGGACAGATTTGTTATTACAGTTTTACTTACCTGTCTTGTCTTTGCTGATGTTTCAATAAAAGGAATTCCATAACTTCTTGCTAAGTCCTGAGCCTGTTTTGTGTCTACTGTTCTAGAAGGCAAATCACATTTATTTCCTACTAGAACCATAGGTACATCTTCAGAGTCTTTAACTCTTTTTATTTGTTCTCTGGGGAGGAAAAAAAAAAAGTTATAGCACAGGAATTAGTAACAAAAATCTTTCAGAAACTATTCACAACTTTGTCTCATAAAATAAAGGTTGTTAATGTAATTCCTAGTTCCCATCACACCAGATTTTCCTTTCTCTTCCTTCTGCTTATTTTTCTCTATTCTAAACAGAGAGAACTTCTATGCCTTTTAAAAGATCAAATATCCAGAAATATAATAGTACTACAGTCTAACAGGTTCATATGCAGATAGGTCACAATGATAAAACAGAAATAATGAAAAATTCTAGGCCAAAAAAGTGCTATGCCTAATTTTTAAAATTATAATCTTAAAAACACATACTGTATATGTTGTTAAATATACATGTATAGAATGGTTTTAATGTTTTTATGAAAACATGATTTACAACATTAACATATTTTTAACTTTCCATTCTTAAAAAAGAGCACCAAGTGGAAAGATTTTATTTCTATGTGAACAATTATTTTAATAAAAGTAATCAATTTTATACAAATTCACCAAGATTCTTTAAAAACTGTATTAACACTTCTGTCTTTTAACTTCAGAGTTGTGTTTTTTCCTTAATTATCTAAAGCCAATATTTATTTGATTCCAAGAAATGCCACACTAAATGGACTTATTTTTTAAGGCTATTCAAGTGGTGCCATCTCAATTATCTTTTCACATTTTTGTTCATGGTTTTCATTTTTATGATGGATCTAGCATAAAGCTTTGTTTCTCCAGTACAGAGTGGTTAAGAGCACAGTTTTAGAGTCAAACAGGCCTGCTTTTCAATTCTAGCATCGCTAGAATCAAATCTTGTGTGATCTGGAACAAGCTGCTCAACTGCTCAACCCATAAGATTTCATTTGCAAAACAGGGATATTACCTACCTCACAAAAATTATTTTATATTAGATAATTTGTGCATAGCAGTTAGCAAAGACTCAATGAACGGAGATACAATTACTCCTCAATGTCAATTTAGTTTATTCAACTTAAACCCACCTATAATGGTGAATATCTTCAAATGATTTAGTATTATTTATGGCAAATACACAAAGAAAGCCCTCCCCAGTCCTCATGTACTGGTCCCTCATTGCACTGTACTCCTCTTGACCTGCTGTGTCGAGAATATCCAAGAGACAGGTTTCTCCATCAATTACTACTTGTTTCCTGTAGGAATCCTGAGAAGGGAGAAACACAGTCTGGGTTAACATGGTGCACCTTTTGCTTCTAAAAAGGTGTTAAGACACAACTCACAAACAAAAACCAATCCAATTCAAAACTGGGCAAATTGAATAGACAGGTTTCTAAAGAAAATACACAAATGGCCAATAAGTACATGAAAAGATGTTCAACCTCATTCAGGAAATGCAAATCAAAACACAATGAGCCACCACTTCACTCCCATTAGAGTGGCTATTAAAAAAAAAAAAAGTAATATAATAAGTGCTAGTAAGGATGCAGAGAAACTCAATCCATCAATTCCATTCCTAGGTATGTTAACAAAAGAACTGAAAGCAGAAACTCAAATACTTGTATGCCAATGGTCAAAGCATTACTTACAATAGCTAAAATGTAGAAACAACTCACGTTTGTTGGATAAAATGAATGGATAAATAAAATGTGTGTGACGGCATGACTGTACACACACACACACACACACACTGAGTGGAATATTATTCAGCCATAAAAAGAAATGCATTTCTGATATTTGCTATACAACACGGATGAACCTTGAAAACATTATGCTAAATGAAGTCTGACACAATAAGACAAACATTCTATGATTCCATTTATATTGAGATACCTAGAAAAGGTCAAGTCACACAGACAAAAAGTAGGAAAGAGGTTACCTGGGGCTGAGGAGACAGGAATTGGAGAGTTATTATTTAATGGGCACAGAGTTTCAGTTTGGGATGAGGAAAAAATTCTGGAAACAGAGCTAATGGTTGTCCAATGTTGTGAATTTAACTTATTGTCACTCAACTGTACACTTAAAATTATGGCAATGATAAATTTTATGTGTATCTTACCACGGTTTTAAAAGTATTTTTTTTAAAAAAAGATGTTACAAGAAGATTCAACAATGCAAGTGCACAGACTGAGAACAGAAAGACCCAAAATTCTCTGTAAAGAAAAATAATTATTACAAAATGGGATAGCTCTATCAACTCTTACTATTCTGGATGATTTAGGTGGCAAGAAAAACCAAGCAACTTACAAGTAATTGTCATGCAATTATTTTACCTATGGTCAAGGGAATTCATAAGAGAATGGTCAATACTGAGAATTTTCATACCCTTCATAGTCCATTTCTACAGTCCTGGGAACAATATTTAACAGTCAGATAGATACTATGAAACTGCTAAAGAGAATGATTGTTCTGTCTGCAAATTCTGTGAGATCCCTAGTGAAAAAGAGAGGGAGTAGAGAAGAAAAGAGAAAGAGTTGGATACCTTAGAGACACTGCAACTCAAACAGGGAGTAAAGAAAAGAGGGTGAGTAACATAACAGACTCTTGAAATGAATTTGACTTTCCTCTGACTTTTGATTAGTCTGTGTGTATCTACTCAGTCACTCAGTCGTGTCCAACTCTTTGTGACCCCATGGACTGTAGCCTGACAGACCTCCCCTATCTATGGGATTTCCCAGGCAAGAATACTGGAGTGGGTTACCAGTCTCTTCTCCAGAGGATCTTCCCAACTCAGGGATCAAATCCACATATCCTGCATTGGTAAGCAGATTCTTTACCACTGAGCCACCTGGGAACCTTTTGATTAATCCTCATGCCTAAAAGATTTCACACACTGTCTGCCAAAATAGACTTCAAAAAATAAGGGAAAGAGCTGGTGTAAGGTGAGGTCACGGAAGCAGAGGTAGGGCTAATAATGGGTATAAAGTATAAGCCTAAGGACACTGTTTCTTCTTGTTCCACCTTTAGTTCATGAATTACTTTACAAACCAATCTATCATTTAAAAAGTGGTCATTAAAAATTATGGTTTTGGTAAAATGTCTGAAAAAATGTTCACAGTATACAAAGTATTCTAAGATACACGTGACATGTTCCCAGTATCTCTACACATCTGTATAAATGTATCTATATATACATTAAAAAACTCATGGTGGTAGGTATATTAATGTTAACAAAGAGTATGTCTCTGATGGAAAGAATTAAGAAATAACTGATTACTTATCTTTTTTGGTAACAAATATTATTTTTAATGTATTTCTTTCTTTGCCTCTTAATTTTAAAAAGCATGAAAGATTACCATATTAGACTATGATCTTGTGCTTATCTTTTAAAGTAAACCGCATTTTCCAAATGTCTATAATAAAAAGCTGTTGATCTCACTAGTCAGAAAAAAAGGATGAATATTTAATTTTCCAAACAAGAAGCTCTTGACCAAAGATTTGAACATTTGGTTGACATTTTATTTTAGCCTAAAAGAGTTGGACACAACTTAGTGATTAAACACCAAAAAAAAAAAAAAAATCCCTTAACCACTTGAAAGAACTCCTGTATATCATAAATTATTTAATAAAAACCAGTGTTTTTGAGGTATAATCAAAGAACAGGAATTGAGAGCAAAGTACAGCGTATTCAAGTCAATCCATTCATTACCCAAGTGTGGCTACTGAGCACGTAAAACAGACCAAAGACTTTTCCTTATAGTCTTTACTTGCCAAAACTAGCACAAGTTAACCTTATGGTTAATAGTTTCTTTAGTCTTTGAAATTTCCTATCAACAATGAATTAAAGACTGTTGTTTCTGGAGCCATACAGATCTATACCTAAGGCATGGCTGGAGGATCACTCACATGTGACGACAGATACTGCCTCTAAAACAAACACCTCAGTAAATTCCCATTTACAAAATTTTCAAACACTCTGTGTCTCAAAAAGTATGTAATGTAAAATAGCCGCAGCTTCTGCATGTATTTCATAGCATGTTCCCAGGATGAACACTCCATCAAAGAGACTGGGAAACTGGGAAAGCAGTTTCTGTTCATTCCTATTATCTTTTCCCTTCTAAGCCCTAAAGATACTGACAGCAAGGTTCTGACTCACATTCTGCTATTGAAAAAAAAATAATCTACAACCTGCCTATAAACAATGAGGTGGAATCTGCTGATTACAAAGAATAGATTTAGGTTAAAAACACCCACTTGGGCCACCTCATGCAAAGAGTTGACTCACTGGAAAAGACTCTGATGCTGGGAGGGATGGCGGCAGGAGGAGAAGGGGACGACAGAGGATGAGATGGTTGGATGGCATCACCGACTCAATGGACGTGAGTCTGAGCGAACTCCGGGAGTTTGTGATGGACAGGGAGGCCTGGTGTGCTGCAATTCATGAGGCTGCAAAGAGTCAGACACGACTGAGCGACTGAACTGAACTGAAAAACTTAAACCAGTATTTCCGAAGTTAATTTTAACTAGGGTCATCCTTAGAAGCGTAACTAGTCACTGAGCTATATAAAAAGGCAATACAACTTGGTAAAAACTTAAGAACAAAAGTGTTACATGGTGAGATGTGATCTGAAAAGAACTGACAGGTTTTAAGACAAAGCAGACAGCAAGCACAACAAAAATGACACGTGAATACTAGAGCGTTTGTTTCAGCTTCAGGGCAGCCATAGAAAAAAAGTATATGGAGGTAAGAAAAAATGTATGTATCAACAGTGACACTTTCCCAAGATGAAAAGCCTAAATAAGCAAACTACTGCCCACAGGCCAAATCCTGCTCACTTGTTTTTGTGTGGCCTATGAGCCAAGAATAGTTTTTGGGTTTCTAAATGATTGTTAAAAAAAAAAAAGATTATGTGACAAAGAATCAAATGATGCTTAACAGAAGTTTGCCAACCCCGCTCTAAGCTAATAAAATGCCTTATCACAAATCTAAAGTACTCTTAACATATATTACTCCTTTTATTTGTAAAAAACAAATCATCACTGAGAAAATACAAGTTATAAAGCATAGCCAGTTTAAAACCACATAAATTCCACAATGAAACTAGTTAAAGATAAAGCAAGAAAAGGAATAAGACTCTACATTTTTAATTAGTGTTATTCCCAGAATAATACTAACAATATAGAATAAACTTTTAGGTCAGGTACATATGTTACTAACATCATCTAGAAACTAGGATAAAACAAAGTCACTTAAAAACTAAACTCAACACAAGAAAATAATAAATGAGGGAAAGTTATTCCATAATTTCCCCTTATTCCCAGCTAAAGTACTACTTTTTTAATTTAAAAAAGAAAAACTTTTCTAAATGAAATATACTACGCTGGCAAAAGTTAAACACAGACTGAAGCCAAACATTTCTGGTGATAACAGTTAACAGGTACAGCCCTTTGGGAAAGCAAGTATAGTACTTATCAAGAGCCACACAAATGTTCATAGCCTTTGACACAGTAATGCTACTTATGGTAAAGGATGCTAAGAAAATACGGTTTACTTTCAAAAAACTATAGTTAAGAAATATACTTAACATTTTACCACAGAGCACAAAATTACAGACTTTTAATACCCACAATCTTATGCCACTTATCTATTTTCAAAATATACTCCAAATCCAAGCACTCACCACCATCACCCTGGCCCAATGTGCTTATGTCTCATGCAATCTCCTACAATTGCTTCCTAGCAGTTGTTGCTAGTCCTACAATATATCTTCTAACAGCAGCTGGTGATCATATTATAATTTGCAACTATGTACTTATGTGTAATTATTCAAGTCGACATCCCCTACTTGGATTTAAACTCCAGGATGGTTCAGCTTGCACCTGTTTTATTCACTATTATGTACCCTGTGTGTCAGTCTTAAACACAGTAGGTATTCAGTAGTTGAACAATAAACCGTTCCACTGTAAACATATGCAGGCACTATAAAAGTCTTATAAAAATAAAAACAGCTATAAGAATCAACCTCCCTGACTTCAAACTATACTACGACAGTATGGTACTGGCACAAAAAAATTAATATGGACCAACAGAACAAGATAGAAAGTCCAAAGATAAACCCACGCATATATGGACACCTTTTCTTTGACAAAGGAGGCAAGAATATACAACGGAGAAAAGACAGTGTCTTCAATAAGTGGTGCAATAAGCTGTCCTGGAAAAACTGGACACCTACATGTAAAAGAATGAAATTAAGAACACTCCCTAACACCATATACAAAAATAAACTCAAAACAGATTAAATACTTAAATGTAAGGCCAAAAACTATAAGGCTCTTAGAGGAAAACACAGACAGTACACTCTTTGATATAAATTGCAGGAAGATTCTCTTTAACACACATCCTAGATTAATGGAAATAAAAACAAAAATAAACAAATAGGACCCAGTAAAACTTAAAAGTTTCTGCACAGCAAAGAAAACTATAAACAAGATGAAGACAATTCTCAAAATGGGAGAAAATAACTGCAAACATAGTAACCAACAGAGAATTAATCTCCAAAATATATAAGCAACTCATACAGCTTAAAAAAAATGAACCCAATCAAAACATGCGCAAAGACCTAAACAGACATTTCTCCAAAGAAGACATACAGACAGCCAATAAACACCAAAAAAGATGCTCAACACTGCTCATTATTCAGTTCAGTGGCTCAGTCCCGTCCAACTCTTTCCAGCCCCATGGACTGCAGCATGCCAGGCTTTCATGTCCACCATCAATTCCCAGAGTTTACTCAAATTCATGTCCATTGAGTCCCTGATGCCATCCAACCGTCTCTTCCTCTGTCTTCCCTTTCTCCTCCTGCCTTCAAGCTTTCCCAGCATCATGGTCTTTTCCAATGAGCTAGTTTTTTGCATCAGGTGGCCAAAGTATTGGAGCTTCAGCATCAGTCCTTCCAATGAACATTCAGGACTGATTTCCTTTAGAATTGACTGGTTTGATCTCCTTGCTGTCCAAGGCACTCTCAACAGTCTTCTCTAATACCACAGATCAAAAGCTCACTATCAGAGAAATGCAAATCAAAACTGCAAACTTCACACCAGTCAGAATGGCCATCATCAAAAAATTTACAAACAATAAATGCTGGAGAAGATGTGGAGATAAGGGAATCCTCATGCATACTTGTTAGAAATGTAAACTGATATAGTCACTGCCGAGAACAGTATGGAAATTCCTTAAAAAACTAGGAATAAATCTACCATATGACCCCACAATCCCACTACTGGGCATATACCCTGAAAAAACCGTAATTATAAAAGACATATGTATCCTAATGTTCACTGCAGCAATATTTACAATAGCCAGGACTTGGAAGCAACCTAGATATCCATCAACAGATAAATGCATAAAGATGTGGTACATATATACAATGAAATATTACTCAGCCATAAAAAGGAACAAATTTGAGTCAGTAACCTAGAACCTCTTATACAGAGTGAAATAAATCAGAAAGAGAAAAACAATTATTACATATTAATGCACATATATATGGAATCTAGAATAGTAGTACTGATGACGCTAATAGAGAACAGGCTTGTGGATACACGGACACAGTCAGGAAAGGTGAGAGTAGGGCGAATCGAGAACGTAGCACTGACATACATACACTATCACATATAAAATAGACAGTGGAAGTTGCTATTTAACACAGGGAGCTCAGCCTGGCGCTTTACATTACTTTGCCGACTAAGGTCCGCCTAGTCAAGGCTATGGTTTTTCCTGTGGTCATGTATGGATGTGAGACTTGGACTGTGAAGAAGGCTGAGCACCGAAGAATTGATGCGTTTGAACTGTGGTGTTGGAGAAGACTCTTGAGGGTCCCTTGGACTGCAAGGAGATCCAACCAGTCCATTCTGAAGGAGATCAGCCCTGAGATTTCTTTGGAAGAAATGATACCAAAGCTGAAGCTAGCTCCAGTACTTTGGCCACCTCATGCGAAGAGTTGACTCACTGGAAAAGACCCTGATGCTGGGAGGGATTGGGGGCAGGAGGAGAAGGGGACGACAGAGGATGAGATGGCTGGATGGCATCACCGACTCAATGGACGTTGAGTCTGAGCGAACTCCGGGAGTTGGTGATGGACAGGGAGGCCTGGCGTGCTGCGATTCATGGGGTCGCAAAGAGTGGAAAATGACTGAGCGACTGAACTGAACTGAAAGGAGAAGGGTGGGGGGAGGGGAGGGGGCTCAAGAGGGCGGGGTTATATATTAATATACAATTATGACTGATTCACATTGTTGTATGGCAGAAATCAACACAATAATATAAAGCAATTTTCCATTAATTAAAAAATAATAATAATTAACAGGGTGTACCCATCTCATTACCACTCACTCAACAATAGGTCTTACATTATTATTTTTCTCAGTTTGTTAGACCAAAAACCCTATTGTTTTAGAATCTCTTTGAGGACTAGTAATGTTACATAGTTTTTCTTTGTCATATTTATTCCCATAACCTGTGTCCTTTGCCCTTTGGGGATTTTTGTCTTTTTTGTACACAATGACCCAAAGAAAGGCATGACCAACCTAGATAGCATATTCAAGAGCAGACATGACTTTTCCAACAAAGGTCCATCTAGTCAAGGCTATGGTTTTTCCAGTGGTCATGTATGGATGTGAGAGTTGGACTGTGAAGAAGGCTGAGCGCCGAAGAATTGATGCTTTTGAACTGTGGTGTTGGAGAAGATTCTTGAGAGTCTCCTGGACTGCAAGGAGATCCAACCAGTCCATCCTAAAGGAGATCAGCCCTGGGTGTTCTTTGGAAGGAATGATGCTGAGGCTGAAACTCCAGTACTTTGGCCATCTCATGCGAAGAGTTGACTCATTGGAAAAGACTCTGATCCTGGGAGGGATTGGGGGCAGGAGGGAAAGGGGACGACAGAGGATGAGATGGCTGGACGGCATCACCGACTCGTTGGACATGAGTTTGAGTGAACTCTGGGAGTTGATGATGGACAGGGAGGCCTGGCGTGCTGCGATTCATGGTGTCGCAAAGAGTCAGACACGACCGAGCAACTGAACTGAACTGAAAGAAATGCAATGCCAAAGAATGCTCAAACTACTGCACAATCGCACTCATCTCACACGCTAGCAAAGTAATGCTCAAAATTCTCCAAGCCAGGCTTCATGAACTTCCAGATGTTCAAACTGGTTTTAGAAAAGGCAGAGGAACCAGAAATCAAATTGCCAACATCCACTGGATCATGGAAAAGCAAGAGAGTTCCAGAAAAACATTGATTTCTGCTTTATTGACTATGCCAAAGCCTTTGACTGTGTGGATCACAAGAAACTGTGGAAAACTCTGAAAGAGATGGGAATACCAGACCACCTGACCTGCCTCTTGAGAAACCTATATGCAGGTCAGGAAGCAACAGTTAGAACTGGACATGGAACAACAGACTGATTGCAAATAGGAAGAGGAGTACGTCAAGGCTGTATATTTACATCCTGCTTATTTAATTTCTATGCAGAGTACATCATGAGAAACGCTGGGCTGGAAGAAGCACAAGCTGGAATCAAGATTGCCGGGAGAAATATCAATCACCTCAGATATGCAGATGACACCACCCTTATGGCAGAAAGTAAAGAGGAACTAAAGGGCCTCTTGATGAAAAGTGAAGGAGGAGAGTGAAAAAATTAGCTTAAAGCTCAACATTCAGAAAACGAAGATCACGGCATCTGGTTCCATCACTTCATGTGAAATAGATGGGGAAACAGTGGAAACAGTGGCTGACTTTATTTTTCTGGGCTCCAAAATCACTCGAGATGGTGACTGCACCCATGAAATTAAACAACGCTTACTTCTTGGAAGGAATGTTATGACCAACCTAGACAGCATATTAAAAAGCAGAGGCATTTCTTTGCCAACAAAGGTCCGTCTAGTCAAGGCTATGGTTTTTCCAGTAGTCATGTATGGATGTGAGAGTCAGACTATAAAGAAAGCTGAGCGCAGAAGAATTGATGCTTTTGAACTGTGGTGTTGGAGAAGACTCTTGAGTCCCTTGGACTGCAGGGAGATCCAACCAGTCCATCCTAAAGATCAGTCCTGAGTGCTCATTGGAAGGACTGATGCTGAAGCTGAAACTCCAATACTTTCGCCACCTGCTGCGAAGAGCTGTCTCATTTGAAAAGACCCTGATGCTGGGAAAGATTGGGGGCAGGAGGAGAAGGGGACAACAGAGGATGAGATGGTTGGATGGCATCACTGACTCCATGGATGTAAGTTTGGGTGAACTCCAGGAGTTGGTGGACAGGGAGGCCTGGCATGCTGCAGTTCATGGTCACAAAGAGTCGGACACGACTGAGTGACTGAACTGAACCAACTGAAGTTTTTTAAAGTGTCTTCCAACTTATTAAAGTGCCTTCAAGTGTTGTTTTATGTGTAGAAACTGATATGTAGACCCAACAGAGGAATTTGAAAGTCAGGAATAAATCTTTCAAGAATGAGATAAATTCACTATCAGGACCTCATCTTGTCATTTTTCTATTATAATTAACAGTAATCAAGTTATTCAGTATGTTCATCTTCTAACATATTCAGCTGAGTTTTCCACTAAGGCAGTTAACCCTGTCATGAGAAGACATCTTACAGTAAACACAAAATCTAAAGAAATCATTAACTTTTACTAAGAGTAATCATACTACTATTAATAGTAATTATGACAGCCAAGGCTTACTGAATCCTTATTTATATGTAGGATACTGTGATAAGCATATTACAAGCCTTATCCCATTTAATCTCCATCTTCATGCTGCTGATTCCATCAGATGCTCTTGTAAATATGAACAGGGCTGCTGGAAATGTCAGCTAATGTATCCTTTGAGGATTTACTTTTGAAATGTTTGTGAGATTTTCTTATTGTGCTACCGTAAGACGGACGTGAGTCTGAGTGAACTCTGGGAGATGGTGATGAACAGGGAGGCCTGGCGTGCTGCGATTCACGGGGTCGCAAAGAGTCGGACACAACCGAGCAACTGAACTGAACTGAACTGAAGAATTTTCATGCACAGCTCTATAACACCAACAGAAAAAATTGAGAGACTTTTACTCTTTCAATGCTCAAGTATTCTGTTACCCTTCTAAAAGATTCCATCATAGAATGATGGATGTGTAAGAACATACATGAACCCAGAACCCAGGTCTCCCAGATTGCAGGTAGATTCTTTACCAGCTGAGCCACAAGGGAAGCCCAAGAATACTGCAGTGGGTAGCCTATCCAGTGGATCTTCCTGACCCAGAAATCAAAGCAGGGTCTCCTTCACTGCAGGTGGATTCGTTTCCAACTGAGCTATCAGGGAAGTGTATTCCATACACTGGTTATAAATCATCAAAAGTGGTTGTACACAGCTAGTTCTCAAAGACAGCTAGAAACATACAATAGCCTGGTATGTTAGAATTACAATACAGAAACAAAGAATTTGGGACATACCAACACAGGCTTATTTTTTAGTTCATTCCCACCTGCTGCTGCTGCTGCTGCTGCTGCTAAGTCACTTCAGTCGTGTCCAACTCTGTGCGACCCCATAGACGGTAGCCCACCAGGCTCCGCCATCCCTGGGATTCTCCAGGCAAGAACACTGGAGTGGGTTGCCATTTCCTTCTCCAATGCATGAAAGTGAAAAGTGGAAGTGAAGTCGCTCAGACCTACCTACTCCTTCCTCCCTTGCATCATAGGAACACTTACTAAAAATCTACTAGGTATCATACTGAGCCAGGCATTAATAAAGTTTCTAACCTCAAAGAACTAGGTCTGGTGAAAGAGCTATGAATGTAAACACATGATTACAACTCAATGAAATAGATGCAAAACGCCTTATGTAGAACAAGATGGCAAATAAAAGAAGAGATCCACTTTGCTTATATGAATTAAGAAAGACAGGAGGACCACTCCAGGCAGAAAGGCGCAGAGATTGCACAGAAACATGAAGGGGCATGCTCAGTACATGGAACCAAGAAGTCCCTCTAGGAGACTATAGGCAATTAGAAGTGAAACTGCACCATCAAGCAGAGGTCAGGTTATGGAGGGTCTAATAAGCCATATTAAGAAGTTTTGAACTTCACTGTATACTAAGTCATGAAAAGGTTTTTAAGTAGGGGGAGGATCAGATTGACATGATTCACTATTATTATGGTTCACAGCATTATTATGGCAAATTATAGAAAGAGCCCAGACTAGAGGCTGAAAGATGAGTTTCAGAAGCTTTTACAAGAACCTGAAGTAAGGCAGCAACAGTAGTAAGATGGAGAAGATTAAACAGTTTTAATAAATATTTAACGGGTGAAACGGACAGAAAAACCTTCATATATCCCTTACAGCAATGTTTACAGCACTGTCATTCAAAATAGCCCAAAAGAGGAAACTATCCAAATGCCCATCAACTGATGACTACATAAAGAAATATTCATACACGAGAATATTATTCAGCCATAAAGAGGAATGAAGTATCGAACCATGACAACATAGATGAACCTTGAAAAATTATCCTACATGAAGGAAACCAGACACAAAAGGCCCCATATTGCATGATTTCAATTAAATGAAATATTCAGAATAGGCAAATCCACAGAGACAGAAAATGGATTAATAGTTGCCAGGGGCTGACTGGAGGAGGGTTTGGGTCATAACTGCTAATTGGTATAGACTTAAATAGGGTGATGGCGATAGTTGCGTAACTTTGTGAATATACTAAAAACCACTGAACTGTACATTTTAAGAGGGTGAATTTTATGTTATGTGAATTATATTTCCATTGTTTTAAATGGCACAGCTGACTGTTTAGAGATGAGCACTTAAGAGGAAGGGGAAAGGAAAAGATGGGTTCAATCTGAGGCATGTTGAATTTCATACGTTTGTAGGTTGCTCTGGTGCTATGACCTGCAGGCAGCTTTGACACACAGGTCTGATGCTCAGGGCCAAAGTCATCCAAACTAGAGATATACTCCTGAACCTTGCATATGTGGCGGCTGCAGAACTCCACTTACTTGTGGTGTGCCTGCGTTCAGTCGCTTAGTCATGTCCGACTCTTTGTGACCCTTTGAACTGTAGCCCATGAGGCTCCTCTGTCCATGGGATTTCCCATGCAAGAATACTGGAGTAGGTTGCCATTTCCTTCTCCAGGGTTATCTTCCTGACCCAGGGATCAAACCCACATCTCCTGTGTCTTCTGCACTGCAGGCAATCTTCTTTACCCACTGAGCCATCAGGGAAGGCCACTTGTGGTGTGTGAGTATGCACAAACTACTTAATCTCTAGTGTTCTCTAAGCTCTCATTCCTTTAGCTATAAAAGTGGGTAAATAATAATACACAGGACTTTGTATACAGGTTAGAATTAAAGACCACGAAAATTCCTTTATAAATTGAAAAGTCCTATAAAAAGCTAACTGAACATCTACACCTGGACTACTTTTCCCAAAACCACTCACTGTATTTCAAAATAAATATAGTGGAGCTAGATAAGATCCAGGGAAAAAGAGCTAAAACTGTGAGGTTTATGGAGGATTTCTGTATTGATTAGGGAGCAAGGGTGTTAAAAGAGCTTGTTCTCACAGCAGAATTCTGATTAAGACATTCATTAAAAGTAAGAAAAAGAAAACAAAGACTTCTTTCAAATAATGGATATTTGAAATTATAAAAACCCATCGACTCTTAGCTTAGGACTAGAGAATAAAATGGGTACTATGCCCAAGAGATAAAACTAGTTCAAAAATCTGAATAAACTCAAGGAAAATTTGAATGACAAAATTTTGAAAATAAGGATATTATAAGCCTGTACCTGTAACCTGTTGAAGTCATGTGGCCTTCTCCCACAAATTATCACTTGATGCCAAGGTCAGAATGGCTCCATCACGGATCCAATCTTAATAATTACAGAATGCCAATATAATTTTCATATATTCAATTATGTACCTCTCAGCTATTCTTTAATTGGCCTAATACCAATTTCTTTGTATATTTTCATCTCTAATACATCTGTATTATTCAACTCCTCAAGGTTTTAAAAGGGGGAAGAAAATAAATATGAAGTAATCTAATAGTACCTAATACTTTAGTGACTCTTCTCCCTCAAAAATGAGGACGTATTTTTCCCTCTCCAACAGTATATACTCATTTAAAAAAAAAAATACTACGGAGAGTGTGGCATATGTCCTACCATATTTTATGTACATATTCCCATACAAAGGGCTATGATACAGCTTCTCTTACATAATGAACCATTTTTCAATGTCAGTACATACGGATCTATTTAATCCCTTTCAACAACTGTGTAATATCATTTACATAAATGTACCATAACTTACTTCACCCATTCCTTACTAGTAGATGTGTAGATTATTTTCACTTTTAAAAATTGTAAACAGTGCAATAAACACTCCTGGATATACATTTAAACATTTATCCAACTGAATCTTTCAGCTAAATTTCTGTAAGTGGGATCGATTGACATGTGGTTTCCACTTTGATATGTATTGCTAAACTGATGACCTCCAGAAAAGTTTACAATAATGTATGTTCCCACTACAGCATAAAGAGTACACATTTTTCCATACCTTTCCAGGTGTGCTATCATTCCAATCTTAGCCATCATGAAAATAAAAAATGTTACTTATGGAATCCCCTGACGGTTTATTGGTTAAGACTCCACAGTGTCACTGATGAGAGCATGGGTTCAATCCCTGATTGGGGAACTAAGATACCCTAAGCTGCAGAGTGCAGGCAAAAAAAAAGGTTATTGTTTGAACTTGCATTACCATATTAATGAAGTATCCCTTAATATGGTTCTACATCACTTTTTGTGTGAGTGTGGATAGGTTGGCTATCTGTGTGCTTAGCCCCCACCCCCGCCCCCGTTTTTATCTTTTTGGATGTTTGCTTTTTTCTGATTCAGATACAGAAGAAAGTCCTGATTTGATAGATGATGCAAATAGTTTTCCCAGGTTTTCACCTGTCTTGTATTTTTGTTAAAGATGTCTTAATTTCCATGTAGCCAAACAGCTTGACTTTTTCCTAAATGGTTTAAGAATGCTTTGAAAAAGTGAAAAGAATCCCTACTTTTCTTAATGGAGAAAAATATTTAATCCCAAGTCCACAAATAGAGAAGCTAACCTAATGTTAAATAATTCAATCTGTGTTAACTGACATTATCATTTTTATTTCCACAGCTGTCTGTTTAACATTAATTAATGTTGATTAATATTCAAAATTTACATATAGTAAAGAAAGATACGGAGGAAGAATGAACTCATGATTTTCAAATAAAATCTACCTCTTAGCTCTGTCCATTGAAACGGGTCTAGAAGCAGTGACATCCCAGTAGCCACAAGCACACCCAATACCCAGGTCTTGATGTCTAAACAGCAGTCCCTATTAAAATGAATTAGGGCCCTTCGGACAAATGGCTGAGTCCAAGACAGGGACAGGCAAAGTGAACCTGGGATATACTGTGCCAGAAAGTAAGGAAGAGTTCAAAAACTGATGGCGACATGTCAGTAAGATACAGAGGCCAGCTTAAAAGCAATTTCATTGGTCATCAAAAATAAATGTGAGCATAAAATCAGTGATTACAGGAATAGACTTTAAAACATCAAATAAAAAAAGAACCTGTGGGTCACTACTGATACAAATAAATACAAACCAATCAAATAAAGAGAGGGGAGAGGAAAGAGAGAACCCTTACTTAATGGTAGCTGTCAACTAATAATTGTAGAAATAATGACACAGTCAGATTACCCACCATTTTGCCGTCAAGATGGTGGTAGTTTAACATGGTGAGAATTATCAGTGGATGCTACAACCCACTGGGTACAAGTTTGTTGGAGAACAAGATATTTACAGTCTCAAAGCATCTCCCCACAGAGTACCTATTATAAAGAATTAAAGATACCTTCACAGAGATAAAACTGATAGATATGAGATAGCTATGACATTAGTCACTAACCAGTGTTAACATAACACCATTAATAATGCAACAAGCCAGCATACTGTGCCTCCTGATGTGATACCCCAAGGAGGGTATGACATCACTTTCAGAGTATTTCTACCAAAAATGTTCAATCTGAACCTGACCATAGGGAAACCATCAGACAAAACTAAATGAGAAGATGTTGCACAAAACAACTGGCCTGAATTCTTCAAAATGTGCCACTGTCATGAATGACTAAGAAAAGCTGGGAAACTTCTAGACTGTGAGATGCGACAGTTAATTTGTGATCCTGAGATCGGGGGAAAAAAACTGCTAAAAGCACATTCTGGAAACTGATAAAATTTAGACTTTTTATCAGTGTTGAACTTCCTATATTTTGTCATTGTGCTGGAGCTATACAAGAAATTATACTTGCTGTTAGAGGACAGTCAGCAAGCTTGTTCCAAAAAGGACTAGACAGTAATTGGTCTCTTGCAACCACTCAACTCTGCCACTGTAGTGCAAAAGCTGCACTACAAGCAGCTATGCCCCAATAAAACTTGACAAAAACAGAAACAAGCTTTACTGGGCCAATAGGCAGGTCGTAGTTTGCAGACCCCTGTATCCAGAGGAAAAGGGTCCCAACATAAGCAACTTATTTTCAAAGAATTCAACAAACATAAATAATATGTATTCAAGTATGTATGTGTACATGCAACTTACTTTCAAAGAATTCAGCAAACATAAATAATATGTATTCAAGTATGTGTGTGCACATAGGCCTTCCCAGGTAGCATTAGTGGTAAAGAACCTGCCTGCCAATGCAGGAGACATAAGAGAGCAGGTTCGGTCCCTGAGCTGGGAAGATCCCCTGGAGGGGAACGTGCAACACGCTCCAGTATTCTTGCCTGGAGGACCCCATGGACAGAGGAGCCTGGTGGGCTACAGTCCATGGAGTCGCAAACAGTTGGATACGACTGAAGTAACTCAGCACTTATGGGTGCTCATAGAGAGGTGTACACACATAAAGCAAGTATGTGTAGTTTAAAGGTAAGAGGCATTCACTGTACAATTCTTTTTTTAACTACCTTTCCATGGGTTTCAGTTCAGTCAGTTCAGTTGCTCAGTCGTGTCCAACTCTTTGCGACCTCATGAATCACAGCACGCCAGGCCACCCTATCACCAACTCCCGGAGTTTCACTCAAACTCACGTCCACCGAGTCGGTGACGCCATCCAGCCATCTCATCCTCTGTCGTCCCCTTTTCCTCCTGCCCCCAGTCCCTCCCAGGATCAGAGTCTTTTCCAATGAGTCAACTCTTCGCATGTTGAAATGTTCCAAATAGAAAGTTCATAAATTACCTAAGGTAAGCACTGTATCCCTATTTAATCCTCTCAAATATTTTACTTTTACTACCCATTTTTAATTTTATTATATTAAGATCACAATAATATAACTGTTCCATAAACCTAGGTACTATGAGATAATATAATTAAGATATAAGAAATCTATTGCCCTCCTAAAGCATAAAGCCTCTAAGTTACATTAATTAGGATTAGTGTCTATAAACAGTAGATCTGCTTCCAAATATATCCAAGACTAATAAGCTCCACAACGGCAACGAACTGGTGGTCCCTTTTGTTTCTCAATGTATTTGTAGACCTTAGGAAGGCTGCATGATACTGAGTAGGCACTGAATAACATTTATGGAATTAAGAAATTAATTACATGGTGAACCAGAATCTTATGAGATGCCAAACCATAAAAAGTTTTCCTTTTATTTCCATTGCTAACTTTCATTTGAATGTTTTTAAAGCTTTGTATTTATAAAAACTCCCAAGTTAGAATAAAACATGCCCAATAATTTTTAACATTCAGGTCTCAATAAATAGTTATTATTAAATAAATATTCTTAAGTTGACCTAAATACAGTACCTGAATTTTGTGTTAGTTTATTCTAAAAACAAATTAACACAATAAGGTACTCTCAATTATTCTACAGTCCTATAAAACTGCACATAATGTTATCTTTCAGCTTTCCGCTTTTGAATAGGCCATTCCTAACACCCCACGAAATTCATCACTAAGCTTTGAACTCCGTGAGGTATCTCCTGTGTGCACCGAAAGAAACTCATAGACCTAAAGTGCCACTTCTTGTCCCCTCGGACAAAGCAGCCTCAATCAATGTTAACAAGGGCACCGCCCTGTTTTCTTCACACTGCCGCTTTTCCACTCTTAGTTAAAAATATTCACCCACATATTTATTTACGCCTAACTAGTCCAGAGTCGGACACGACCGAAGCGACTTAGCAGCAGCAGCAGCAGCAGCAGCAGCAGCTAGTCCATACAGTAATCTTAATACTAGCAGAGAAAAACAGACACTTTAGATTGTTAAAACATTATATAAAATAAGACTTTTAAGTAAAATTTATAGTTATAAATTGTTCATACCCACAGGTTAATTAGAAAAAACATCCAAACTTAGGATTTCAATTTTTATTATAAAAGCAAGTAAGTTGACCAGTAGAGGGCACTCAGTTGAAAGGGGGGGGTGGTTGAAGAGAGGCCACAGCCTTGAAGAGAAAGAAAGGCATTTACAAAACTGCTGTGTACCTTGTTTTAAAAACAACAGAATGTTTCTACAGAACTCCAGAGTAAGCTAATATACTGCTAGTTTAGAAAATGAAAGGTTTCCATTTATACTATGTTAAAAGAAAAAAAATCTAACATAAACCACTCTCATAGACTTGAATTTCACAACTTACAGAATGTTTAAATCTGTATGTAATGCATATTAGGGTCTCAGCCTGGGCACCACTGACATCTAGGGCCATATCATTTTGGGGGGGGGGCTGTCCCATGCACTACAGGGAGATTAACAGAACCCTCGACCTGTATCCACTATAGATGCCAGTAGCAGTCCCCGTCCTCAGGTTTTGACAACCAAAATTGTCTCCAGATGATTGACAAATGTCCCCTGAGGGGCAAAGTCACCACCCATTCCTCCTTAGTAACTACTGATACATGTGTTTTGTTTTTTTTTAACAAAAAAGAAAGGAATGAAAGAAAAAAGAAAATTAACAGCTTGTATCATTAAACAGTGCTTTTCTTAAATTCCTCTTTAATACTGATTTAATTCTCTAAAGTTTAAATACCTTAATCAGCAAGTAAATTACACAATTAACATGGAAATTTTTTTTTCAAAGAGAAACTGATACATCTTGGCGAATAAGCAGCCCAGAGCGCTAAAGATGGAACCAATCAATCCAATTACAAATCCATTCTTCCTTACTGAGGAAAGAACTGTTTCATCAGAGACTGAATTATAAATATCACATTAACAGAAGCATGCAGATGTCAATGAATTGGAGCCCAGGAGAAAATACTTCTTATATCTATTTTTATATTATATCCAGTAGATACTTGTTATATATTTGCTAACTGACCACCTGATCCTTCCAATCTCTACTTCCATTTTCCCGCTTCCACCAAATTTTACCTTAGAAAACACATTTCAGAGAATGTATTTTTATAATAACCATGACCTCCAAACTATAGAAGTACATATTATTTCTAGTCTAGTACCGTATTTGAGGACTGAGTGTTTAATAATCCTGCACCGCTAAAAAGGTCTTTCGTTCTCTCTCAGAACTCGTAGATGAGCTTCATAAAAGATAAAGATAAAATCTTCTCAGCATAGAAGTAAAGGTGATTATCATGCAGATATAAGCATGCTCCATCTATGCATCATACCCAATTCTGTATCAATCTCTGCCATTAGGATGCCATCAGATAGTATGCTGAGCTCAAATTTTGATATACTGGGAAATCCGAATCAGCCTCCAATATTTAATATTTTCTTACCTTGAAGGGCAGTTTTTTCATTTTTAAAAAGCTATAAAAGGGAACAGTGGAAATTCCGCTTAACTTGATCTCAGGAAACTTAAAATTCTATCACTTACTAGCTAAGTATCCTTAAGCAAGTTACAACCTCTCAGAGACCATTGTTATCAATAAAACGAAACTATGACCACCTTTCTTACAGTATAAATCTCTGAAAATTCTAAACAACTAGAAAATAAGGCATTACTTAATTAGAAATTTTTCTCTAAACTTCTTTCCCATTAAGGGAGAAAAACTGATGAGAATTCCAAATGTGCCAAATCTATGTCCTTTCTTATTTTTTCTGACCTACACTGTCCACCAATCAAAAACTTTAGCAGTAGTGATGCTCACTATTCTTCAACTTTTTATAAAAATGTCACGTATTTTTGTTTATTAAAATAAACAACTGGATTCTCCTGCTTTTCTTCTAGTTGAACTACACCAAGAATTTAATGTGTCAGTTCCCTCAAAGACTCACTGTCACTTGGGAGATAAGAGACAATCTCCGAAACCTTTTCCCAGGTGACTACTCTAGTGACAGACGTCAGTTTCAAAGTTCACAGGTAATCAATGGTTCCCTGGGTCAAGTCTTCTGATTTGGCAGAAATCGTATCAGAGTTAATGGGTTTGAATTTATAAGCTTTTTCTTTCCCCCAAATAAAGGATAGCCTTTTAGCTTTATTTAAAATTTATATTACACTTAGAACAATTTTGACCAAAAGGTTTCCTAAGCTTTTTTTTTTAATCACGTTCTTAATATATCATTCTTGACCTCTGATAGGAAACAGAGCATAATGGAATTCCTCAGATTTTCAGAGAAGATGGGCACTTCTGCTACAATCATATTCCAGAATCCCAGGAAAACCACCGTGCTTTGCTTAACTTAAATTCTATTAAAACTCCTTTTTACTTCCAATTTAAATGGTGGAGTATGCTGGCTTTAGGAACAGGTGAACTATTTAATCCTCCTCAAAGTAAAAAATAAACCCATCAGCACTGAACTGACTTGCCAAGAGGAAATACAGAATGACTCTTACATAGGTGGGCCACTTAAGTTAGACTCTCCTTTTTACTAATGCAAAATTATTAAACCTGGAAGCCATGTAAAAGTTGATTCTATGTTTAACTCAGATCTTTGCCAATAAGGGTGTTTTTCTTCATCTTCTTTCCTGCAGTAGCAAAAATATTTGACATTTCCTTATGAACAGTTATCTACTCAATCCTCAAAATGCTACACTGCACAGACATCTTCCTATGGCCAACAATGTTCTCAGAAACTACCTGAGTGCAGTCAAGGTGGTTTGTGTGTGTGTGTGTTTTTTTTTTTTTTAAGACATTACACACATAATACCTAACAGGGCATTTTGACCTGTTCTAGACTATACAGCTTGGGACTCTGAGACAGTTCTGGGAAATTTTTCAGAGCTGATTAAAAATCTGGCAATATCAGACCTAGAATAAAAGTTAAAGGATTAGGATTGCTTAACCTGGAATAAAGAAGTCTAAGAAATAATCTGACAACATAAATCTATTTCAAAAATGAGCTGGTACTAGGTTAAACTTAACAGGAAGATTCAGACTATGCAAGAAATATGCTAATAAGTACATTCTGGAAATTAGTTAAGAAGGACAGTTATGTGCCAGTCTCTCCTGCAGGTCTTTGGGATTAAATAAATCCTTATCTGCTTCCAATCATCTGAGTACAGTTCTGCCAGAAGGCAGTGGGGAATACTACCTGCCCTCTCAAGCTCTCTGCCAGGCCTTTATTCTATCATTTTGCTGTTAGCCATCCATTGGTTCATTTTCATAAAACTGAGGAAGTCTGAAAATTACTAATTAATCAATTTGTAATTAAAAAAACCAATTCTAACACTGGCTTGAATAAATTGAAAAAGGGCCGAAAAGCAAAGGTAAGGATTGGTGGTGGTACCCTTATATATCAGCTGATATACATATCCACAGAAGCAAAGAATGAGCTTTCTAAAATGCATCAGGTAGCTGTAGGTTCTCCACTACTTCAACGTGAAAAGAAAATATGAAAATACTACTAAACAAATGCTTTTAATCATCAAGTGATTATGCATCACCAGTGTCAACTTCTACATGTGATATCAAAATACCAAAAAAAAAAAAAAAACCAAAACCCCATAAAAACAAAAGCCACCTTTTTAAAAATGACTATTAGATATGTCTCATCGTACAGACAAGAGGTAAACTCACATTTTCATCCTCTGAGAAAACTGTGCAATACACTTCCAATCAAAATACACATACACTAAGACAGAGTGAACGTCACAGGATTACTATCCTGAGAGAAGATGGGCTGGGCTCTCGTATCTGTGGTTACTTATAACATCAAAGTAAAGCTGTGAAACCCAAGTACATTTCAGTTAATGTAATAAAAGTATGATTAGTATAACTGCCTTATAATGAGTAGTCAGAGAAAATGATCAGAGAAACCATTTTTTGTACCCAAAGGATGGGCCTGCACAAGTCAATATGCATAATATTAAAATAAGATTTACCTCTATCGTAGGATCATATTCATCCACAAAGTGATTCTGAATTAGCTGTATCGTCAAGGCACTCTTGCCTACGCCACCAGCTCCAACTACCACAAGTTTATATTCAGTCATTTTCAGCAGGCCTTATAATAAAAATAACGAAAATGTGACTAAGTTAGAACATGTGCCGCACATGAGGTTAATGTAACCCAAATGCTCTATCAATACACAAATTCACCTTTATATGGAAAACTATTTTCAAAATACTTCACAAAATTCAAGGAAACACCAGTTGACTACAGATGTGTATTGCAGTGAACTGTAGTTTGTTTACAGACTCCTTCATCAGCATTTGAGAACACTGCATTCAGAGCGCACAGTTCTTTTACCTTCAACTCAGGTTGCTCTATCTAAAGAGCCAGCAGTCTGCTGTTCCGCAGCAGTTAATGGCTCTCGGAGGAGCAAGCCATGACTTCGCTCAGGACAAGTGTTGAGTGCGCTGCTCTATGTCCTGTGGACCCACGGCACAGAACTTGTTGACAGCTACCACCACAGTATTCCTCACTGATGTGGGCCCCTAAGAGTTACAAGTGGATATGCTGAGTGTCTCTGTTGGAGCCGACAGCTATAGAAAACTTTTTAAAAGCATCATCATGGTCGTTCTCCAGGACAGTTAGCAAGAATCAAATTGGGGTGGCAGGAGGACTGTCAAAGCTAGACACTATGCTGGGAAAATAAAAACTGAGACGCCAAACAGATGAGGACAATATCTGGTGACATTGTAATCTGTAAATTATCTGCTGGGGAAAATAATGGTGTAAAAAATAAGAGAACTTTGAGAATTGTGAACTATTCAGCATAGATCATCTGATCATCAATCACAATATATGCTATTACTAGTGCTAAAGCACTTTGCACAGAAAATAGAATTAAATAATATTTAAAGAAAAGCATGCTTTTAATGAGACAATTTCTAAAAGATGTTAGTTATATCACAGTAACCCACATGACTTTTACTCTCTGCTTGTCATATATCAACTCCCAACAGCAGCGATAAATATCAACAACAGGTAAGGTTTAACAGCACCAACACAGACAATATTTTTTTAGTTAGTTTCAAACTCTTTGAAATGAATGTATCTACTTTAACCTCCTTTCCCTCAATAACTAGATTACTACAAATTTAAGTCGTGAACTGGTAGTCAATGTCCAAGAATGTACTACACGGTAAGTAGTTCCAGATTAATGAAAGTGCAGATATACTATACAACATTATACACATGCAGCATGCCATTTACTGAAGACCAAGAATCTTCCCAGTAGGCACCCCACCACCCCACCACATCCTTGCTCTGGCTCTACTTCCTGAACCCATTCCCAAAGAGCAGACAGGCCCAGCAACTGCTGTATCACAGTTCCTCATGGGCCTGCTCTGTGCCACCGAGGCTTGTTTAGGGCCACTGCCAACATGCATTATGTCCTGTTTTGCTCCCTCTTTTCATTCCTAATATTGGCATTAGCAAATGTGATAGGTGAGGATAATCACACCAAAACGTATCCTCTAAGTTCCCTGCCACCCCACCCCTCCAATAAAATCTGGATAGCCTAGAAGAGTAGTTCTTAAAACGTGGTATAGGAACCCACCAGGGTTCCTAAGACTTTTGGAGAGGGTCCAAGAGGTAAAACCTGGTTTGATGATAATGGTATGAGGTGATTTACCCTTCCCACTCTTATTCTTTCATAAGTATATACAGTAGAATTTTCCAGACCTGTGATCACAATACATTGACTATAGAAGCAGCTATGAGGATCCAGCTATCTTCTACGAAGCCATACAATTAGAGAGATTAGTGAAAGTGTGAAACAATGCCACTCTTCTCGCTAACTGCTGCATTTGTTTTGGAAAACAGTTACTTTTCATTAAATATTCTATTTCTGTTACCAAGTAAAGGGCTAATTATTTCTTTTTTAAATGAATTAATATTGTTTAATTCTCCATTCTAATTTCTGTTGTGGCAATACTGACACACTCCACATTGGGATCTTCAGTAATTTTGAAGAGTCCTTATGGCCAGTAAGTGAGCTAGTCTAGAGGAGACTGTGGACAAATACTGGATTAGTGCTTAGCTTGCAGATACACATGTGAATTCTCAACACCACACACTTTCTGGTCTACTTTTTTATGCAGTGGTTATTTCTGAAAAAAATCTTTCACTTGGATTTCAAAAATCAAGTTTCTTTAATCCACTAGAGAGAAATGGGTTGCCATGGAGAATCACAGGCCAAAGGAGTTCTCCGTGTCCAAAGCTACATAAGCTAGTAAGGGGTGGAACTGGGACCAGAACTGAGCATTTCATTCAGGCAAAAAATATTCATTTTTTTGACCATTAAAAAAAATGAATTATCACTTCATCTACTGTCTCTTAAAACCAGGAATGCCTGTGGACGGATACAGTCTAAGGTAAACAGTACTGCTATCAACCATTTTTGACGTCTCTAGTCCACTACACGTTCGAGTCAGCATTTTGGACCTTAGTCACCTAAGAATGACATCACTCATAAGGTTGATTCTGAGATGATGACTATGAACAGAATTTTTTCCCTTTGTAATTTCTTTTGAACAATTTTTTCTTTCATTACAAATGTAACATGTATAGTAAGTAAAAACCAGAAAATGCTTTTTTGTTCTTAACCACTCGTTTTGGTGGATGTCAAGATTTAAGAAGGCCAGTTTAGGACTTCACCTGCACCACTGCACATGCCTCAGAGTATTTCAGGCACTTGGCTGGCAGATTGCTACAATTAACTTCTCTTGTAGGTCGCTTTTGGAAAAAAAAAAAAAAAAAAAAAAAGGCCTGGGAACCGTTTAGGAGTACTGTAATAACTCCTGGGCTGGGGGTCCAATTTGTACGCATAAGGGTAATACAGAAGGCATGGGGGAAAGGAAAACAGGCAAATTAAACTTCACGGGCAATTTTAACTACCGCTGTTCACACTCAACTAGCAGGGAAAGAGCCCTGCTGCTGCCGTTCGGGTTAACTTGACAAAGCAAAACAGACCTTCTGGGATTAACTTTTTCCTTTACACGAAGTCCAGGCTTTACGTTGCAGGGTGTTGGCCACCTGTTCTTTCACCACCATCTCTACCTCCACCACCTCCTTTGTGGCCACAGCAATGTCACAGCCCATACGGGGGGGGAGGGGAGCCGTCAGGAACTCGGCTGCAGATGCATTTTTTCCAAACACAATAACCTCCATCAGTGGTCTCTAAGCACTTTCCCCTGCGCTTCCAAAAGGCGACCTCGCCTCTTACTCATCTATCCGCCCTACACACTGAAAAAGGACCACAAGCCGTCCAGTCTGCGCTTGGGGGAGAAGTTTATACCTTCGTCCCAGAGATGAGAGATGCAGCAGAGAAGGCAGCAACCGAGGCAGCCCAGTACTAGGAAGGGAAGAAGAGGTGCGGGAGCGGAGAGGAGGGTGAGGGAAGGACGGCGAGGGGGAGGGGAGGCCGGAGCGCCGCGGGAGTAACCTCCACCGCACCCGACCGCCCAGAGGGGCGGCCTGCCCGGCCCGCGAGTTTCTCCCCGGCCGCCTCCAGCCGCGGCTCTCGGGAGGAGGAAGGAAGGGGTTCCCCGTCCAGGAAGCAGCCCCAGCGGCGGCCGCCTCCAGCCTCACCCTCCTCAGCCCCGCACCGCCCATTCCTCATTCCCCGCGTCGCCGCGTCTCCCCCTGCAGACCGCCCCCCCAACCGGCCCCGTCCGCCCGGCGGCCCGCCCGCCCAGGCCCCGCACCCGCGCCCCCTTCCCGCCCCTCCAGGGACCCCTAATTCATTCACTCGCCGCCGGCCCCGCCCGGCGCCGGCGAGGAGGGTCGGGACCCCGGCAGGAGCCGCGAGGGGTGGTCCGCTCTGTACCTCTCTCCCGCACCTGGGAGCCGCCGAGCCTCTGGCCCCCGCCGCTGCCTTCAGTGCCTGCGCCGCGCTCGCTCCCAGTCCGAAATGGCGGGGGCCGGGAGTACTGGCCGAACCGCCGCCGCCACCGAAGCCGCCGCCGCCACCGCCGCCGCCGCTGTGCCTCCGCCGCCGCGGCCGCCGCCTAGGAAAATCGAGCTCCGAGCGCACCGATGAGTTCGGGGCCGGGCGGCCGCAGAGGGCAGACCTATCGATGCGCTCGGCGCTCGATTCCTCTCCAGACGGGAGTGCGGCTGAGGGCGATGTGGGAAGAGGGAAGAGCGAGCCTGCTAGCGCCGCCGGGAAGAGGGAGGGGGGGCCGGCCCGGGCCGGGGAGGGGGCGGACCAGGCCGGCGGAGGAGGGGCGGGGGCCGGCGCGGCGGAGGAAGCGGGCGGCTGGGGCCGTGGAGGGTGGGGACGCGCGGCCGGCGTAGTGGCAGAGGGGTTGGCTCTGGGAGGTGCCTCGGCGCGCGCGGATGGGGGCGCAGGCGGATCCACGCGGGGCCCGCCCCCAGGCTCCAGCCGCAGGGCAGGCCAAGAGCCGCAGCCTCGGACCCCGGCCGGCGCGGGCTCGGTACCCCGGCGATGCCGAGGCCAGCGCCGCCCTGCTGTCGGGGCCACACGGGGGAGCTGCGAAAATCCCGCCACCCATGGGGTCGGCCTGCACTTGGGTACATTCATTTACAATCATTTATTGCAAGTGAATAAACATGCAGTCACCCAAAGTAGGAGGCAACTTGGGGGACCTCGGAAGAGACCTGGCCGCCAGTTCCCTGGCCCGGAGCTTTCTGAGCACACCTGGATGATTACCAGTCTCCACAATCGAGGGCTGAGAGCTAGCCCCAAGCCCAGACAAACGCGACAAAATCTTTCACCACTAATTAAGCGGGGGGCGGGGGGGTGGGGGGAGCGGAGGATCTGTTGTTTTCTGTTGTTATTTTTATGTATATTTCGAAGCCATCGCGGGTCACTCAAAACGGCGACCTCAGATATACCTATGGCACCTGACAGTACAAGCAGACGACAGACTATTTTTAAATAGAAGTGCCCTTAATAGTCTAGACTTGAGGAGAATCATTCAAACATTAATTATAAGACAGATTAATCAGTTAACGTTCGGGGAGTTAGCACGTTAAACAATGAAACAATTAAACATAACTCTAGTATGCCCAGAGTCTGCGTTGATAAACTATCTATAAAGGTTTGGGGGAGTATTTTTTAAAAATTGAGGCCTGGCAGACCGGGCGCTTATACCTAGTAGGACCACCCATCTGAGTCTCTGCTCATAGCTCTGTCCTTCTAATCCGCATCATAAAACACCGAATAGTTATTTTAAAGCCCAACTAGTATGTCTGTTAACCTAGGCCTTACACCCGCTGCCCCCTTTTCCTCCTTCCCCTTACGTGGGCTGTACTCTGCCAGGCTGTTTCCTGCCTCTTGTCTCCTGGCACCTGGCACCAGGTGGAAGAGGCAGAAGAGAGGAGACAGGAAACGGGGCAGGGAAAAGAATATGCCTGCCCTAGTTCAGGTAGATACTAAATGCACATATCATCCTTCTTAATCATCACAACAACCTCATGAAGTCAGATGCTTTTCTCTAGTTTACAGAGGAGGAAACAAATTTAGATAGGTTACAAATTGGGTCCAAGTTCACACAGCTGAAAGGAAGTATCTTTCATGTCAGATCATGTTCTGCTCAGAGTGGCTGCCGTCCTGCTTAACATAGAACAAGCATCTTCTCCACATCCTCCATGGCCTTAAATTATTTGACACCCTACTCCCTTTCCTTTCTGAGCTCTTATCCGATATATAATCTGTCTTCCTCACTTCCAAAGATACATGCTGATTCCTAGCTGTTTTTTTGAAAATGCGGGCAGGCTTTTTCAGGGAATTTGCACTTTTGCTGCCTCTTTATCTTGAACACACTGCGTGGTGGCTCAGCTGGTAAAGAATCCGCTTGCAATGCGGGAAATCTGGGTTTGATCCCTGGGTTGGGAAGATCCCCTGGAGAAGGGCATGACAATCCACTCCAGTAGGACAGAGGAGCCTGGAGCTACAATCCATGGGGCCACAAAGAGCCAGACGCGATTGAGCAACTAAGCACAATACAATATATCCAAAAAGCCTTCTTTGACACTTGTAAATCTTTGTTCAAATGTCTTGAATGAATTTCCCAAAAGGTCATCTGGTATTGCATCTCTGTTAAGTATTAGTCGCTCAGTCATGTCCGACTCTTTGGGACCCCATGGACTGTAGCCGAACACATTCCTCTGAACGTGGAATTCTCCAGGCAGGAACACTAGAGTGGGTAGCCATTCCCTTCCTTCTCTAGGGGATCTTTCCAACCCAGGGATCAAACACAGGTCTCCTGCATTGCAAGCAGATTCTTTACCGTCTGAGCCACCAAGGAACCAGAGCATTTACCACTTTTTCTAACACAACATTGGAGAAGGCAATGGCACCCCACTCCAGTACTCTTGCCTAGAAAATTCCATGGATGGAGGAGCCTGGATGGCTGCAGTCCATGGGGTCGCTAAGAGTCGGACACGACTAAGCGAATTCCCTTTCACTTTTCACTTTCATGCATTGGAGAAGGAAATGGCAACCCACTCCAGTGTTCTTGCCTAGAGAATCCCAGGGACGGGGGAGCCTGGTGGGCTGCCGTCTATGGGGTCGCACAGAGTTGGACACGACTGAAGAGACTTAGCAGCAGCAGCAGCAACACAACATACAATTTATTTTGTTTTCTTGTCTGTCTCCTATCAGAATATAAGCTCCATAAGGGTTGGGATTTTTGTCTGCTTTACTTACCACTACAAAAACAATAGACACTCAATAAGTGCATGGAATGTTGAATGACTGATGTTACCTTACTTCTGAACTGTGTGAATCTAATCCTTCTTTAGATAGAATACCTCAAAGTCTCTGTAGTCTTAACAAAATCTGCTTTTAAACTTACCCACATCACCTTCTGATATACCACACCCTGGAGATTCTAAAAGGCAATGGCACCACACTCCAGTACTCTTGCCTGGGAAATCCCATGGACGGAGGAGCCTGGTAGGCTGCAGTCCACAGTGTCGAGAAGAGTCAGACAAGACTGAGAGACTTCACTTTCACTTTTCACTTTCATGCATTGGAGAAGGCAATGGCAACCCACTCCATTGTTCTTGCCTGGAGAATCCCAGGGACAGGGGAGCCTGGTGCGCTGCCGTCTATGGGGTCGCACAGAGTTGGACACGACTGACTCGACTTAGCAGGAGCAGCACATGATGGACACAGTGAGTTTTTGTTACTGAATGAGTTTGCACTTATTTCTAAGTTGCTTTGTAGTCACCCTTCAATGTAAATCACAGATTTATTTTGTCCAATTTCAAATACATGATAAGCTCTTGTTTTCTCTGACAGCTGCTAACACAGTGTTCTCCCTATAGCTGGTGCTCCGTAAATCTTAAAAGGACTATAATATAGAAGAGGGGAAAGCTTTATATAGCACTTCTATGCTGACTATGAAAATTCTGGCATGAGCAGAAATGTAATCCATTACATGTCTCAGTCATCATCTAGGCTGGGGACAGACCTGCATCCCACTGTTCTCTGCACCCCACACCCCTGCCTCACCTCACACATTTCCATCTATCGTAATGTGAGTATATGCACAGCTAGCCTTTCTACCATTGGTCCTAAGCAGCCACCTCCTCCCCAACAAGCTTTTCTTGACCCTGGACTTAAAGTGTGCTTCTTAAGTCCCTTCAGTCGTATCCAACTCTTTTTGACCCTCTGGACTATAGCTTGCCAGGCTCCTCTGTCCATGGGATTCTCCAGGCAAGAATACTGGAGTGGGTTGCCATGCCCTCCTCCGGGGATCTTTCTGATGCAGGGATCGAACCTGCATCTTTTCTGTCTCCTGCATTGGTGGGTGGGTTCTTTACCACTAGCGCCACCTGGGAAGCTCAGACTTAGAGCTGCTGCTGCTACTAAGTCACTTCAGTCATGTCCGACTCCGTGTGACCCCATAGACAGCAGCCCACCAGGCTCCTCCGTCCCTGGGATTCTCTAGGCAAGAACACTGGAGTGGGTTGCCATTTCCTTCTCCAATGTGTGAAAGTGAAAAGTGAAATTGAAGTCACTCAGCCCTGTCCAACTGAGAGCAGTGGGTCTTAAAGGTAAGCATTTCATGAATCACCAGGCATATTTACAAAAATGCAAGTTCCTAGGCCCCTGATCCAGATATCCCATTCAGTTGGTCTAAGATGAACCAGAAATCTTCATTTCTGAAAGTTGAGAAACTCTGACTAGAAATATTCAGATTCCTCTCTCCTTGGCAGTTGCACTTTCTGCTAGCTTTCTTTGCCTGAGTTGCATAGTCTCCCTGACTTTGCCTTTCTTCCCACTCCCCCACCCCCACCACCTCCCCAAGGACAAGCACACAGACCCACACTGATAATGATGCGGCAAGAAAAAGGGGATGACAAAAAGTATTAATATAAACTTTGGTGCTGTCAGACTTGCTCTAAGAGGTAACTGAAGTTTCTAGCTTCTACTATTATACACTCCTGGGCAGGCAGCCACCTACACGTGTACACACACTCACATCATTTTGCTCTTAATGAGGATCATGGGCTTCCCTGGTGGCTCAGGGGTAAAGAATCCGCCTGCCAATGCAAAAGATATGGGTTTGATCCCTGTGTTGTGAAGATCCCCTGGAGAAGGAAATGGAAACCCACTCCAGTATTCTTGCCTGGGAAATACTATGAACAGAGGAGCCCAGTGGGCTGTAGACCCTGAGGTCACAAGAGCTGGACACAACTTAGTGACTAAACACCACCACCCAATGAAGATCATACTTACCCTTTCCTTCATGGGGTACTACTCCCTGACAGAATCAAAAGCTAAAGCAACAGGGACACCCTTGTGTTAGTTGGGCTGTTATGGGATGTAAAATGCCAGGGCATGTCCACAATACTGCAAATGCTGAGGGTTTATTTAAAGAAAATTAGGAAACTTTAGAAAATCGTATCATATCATCAGCCAGAACTCCCATTTGTTCCAGAAATCAACTGCAGCTCTTGTGATCCAAAATAGGCTCTGTTTGCTTGCTCAGCCCCTCTTTAACAAGCATCTATTGCCTGTACTCTAGTAATTTTGCCATTCTCTCAAATCCACATCCCCCTTCTTCTTTTTCATAGTCTCAGCCTGTACTGCCATCTCTGCTTCTGGTGACCACTCCCTGTGACTTGTGTTTAAAACATCCCAAGAGAGAGGATCTGAATGTATCTGTCATTCATTATTCATTAGGATGGGCTTTATGGGACATAGTTTTCCTGATGGGCTACCTGATTGGTGACTTGCTCTTCTTTATGCCTGCTTAGAGACCACTGCCTTTGTTTGAGTGCCAATCCTGGGTCCAGACGTCTAGTGGTGGCCAAGCAGCAGGACATGGAGCAGGGAAAGTTAAGCAAGAGGAGCCACCTATGGCTGTTTACATGGACCCTCCATCAGTTTTCTCAGATGAATAGCTGAATAGGTGCTATTTAGATAGGTTTTTAAAATTAATTAATTAATTTTTGGCTGCTCTGGATCTTTGTTTGCTTTGCACGGGCTTTCTTCAGTTGTGGCAAGTGGGGACTACTCTTTGTTGCAGTGCGCAGACTTCTCATTGCAGTGGACTCTCTGGTTACGGAGCAGAGGCTCTGCGTGCACGGGCTTCAGGAGTTGCAGCACGCAGGCTCGATAGTTACTGCTCATGGCTCTAGAGTGTGAGCCCAGCAGTTGTGCCACACGGGCTTAGTTGCTCCGGGGTATGTGGAGTCTTCCTGGACCAGGGATCAAACCCATGTCCCCTGCATTGGCAGGCAGATCCCTAACTACTAAATTACCGGGGAAGTCCTGAATGGGTGCTATTTATTTCCCTTACCCAGCACATAGTCTCCTCTGGACACTTATTTCAGCAGACTTTGTGTCCCTTTTTGGCATATCTGTTTTCTCCACTAGGTTGTTAATTTCTTAAAGTCCTTGCCCCATTTCACTCTGTATCCTCATTGTTACACCTCTATGTAGTGAATGAAGTTATAACAAAACGCCTGCCTTGTCTCTGCATAGTCACTTCATCTCCTCTAGTTAACTTCTCAGACCATTTCTTTTTTTTTTTTTTTCTGTTTGTTTGGCTGCACCCGGTCTTAGCTGCAGTACGTGGAATCTTAGTTGCAGTACGTGGAATCTTAGTTGCTGCATACAGGATCTTTGCTTGTGGCACATAAACTCTCTAGTTGTGGCACGCAGTCTCAGTAGTTGCAACTCGTGGACTTAGTTGCTCTGAGGCATGTGGGACCTTGGTTCCCTGACCAAGGATTAAATCTGAGTCTCCCTCACTGCAAGGTGGATTCTTAACCACTGGACCACCAGGGAAGTCCCTCTCAGATCATTTCTAAATGAATGTCCAGTCATCTTCTTGGATGCCTGTCAAAACCCAAATTCCCCATCTTATTTCCCCAAGCTACTTCCCTCTCCTTGTTTTTCCCTCACACTTGATCACTGTCATGATCCTTCAAAACACTGAGATTTGAAAATTTAATGTTTACCCCTCTCTGCTTGCAAGCTCCTTTTAATGATACTGCCTAGTCTTTTCTCATCTCTGCCTCATCTACATTCCTTCCTTCACACCTATGTTTCTAGAACAGCTTCCTTACCTCCTGGCTTTCTTCTTTTTCATTCAGGTCACATGGTATTGCCAAGTGAATCTTCCTTACACATGTCTTTCATCGTCATCAAACGTATATTCTGTACCGACTCCATAGAGGCTGCACTCATACAGATTATATATTTTAAAAGTGTAAAGAGTTACAAGCTAAGTTCCTAATGAGTACGTAAAGACTGATCATTACGTTAGAAAATTAGAGAGGGGAAATGATCACTGGCCCCAGTTAAGCCTTCACAAAGACTGACTCTTGCTTATAAATCCTTATTAACTCTATATCCAGTTGCAGCAAGTCCAAATCTTTGGCTCCCAGCTTATGATAGGACTCATGGTCCGGCACCATCCTGCCCTGAGATTTTGTCCCCTGCCTTTTCCCTAAGATGCCTTCTTTTCCTCAAAAAAAAGAAAACCCTCCCTTCTGTGCCGCAAAGCTAGGATATTATGTCTTTGCTCCTTTCACCAGGCATCTTTTTGCCTCTCTCTTTGCTAAAATTCTCTTTCTTTCAAGATCTAGCACAAGTCCTTCCTCCTATTTGAAAGCTTCCTTAAGTATGCCATCTCTTTTTGATCTCTCTCTTTATTATGTCATATGAGTTAATCATGTCTTCCCAAGTAAATTCTAAAATCCCAGAGGCGAGAAGCTCTTAGGTGTGTGACCCCACCCACCCAGACAAGCCTAGTTTACTGCAATTACTCAATACCCACACAATACATATAACACTCTTATCAGCAAGGTAAACATGATGAAAGCAATGTTTGAGAAAGATTAGAATGGCAGCTAAAGGCAGAAAAGATTGGAAGGAAAAAAGACCTCAGGTAAGGTGTTCTGTGGATCATGTAACAGTACGGTGTTAAGTCCCTTCACTCATGTCTGATTCTTTGTGACCCCATGGACCACAGCCCGCCCAGCTTTTCTGTCCGTGGGATTCTCCAGGCAAGAATACTGCAATGGGTTGCCATTTCCTCCTTCAGGGGGTCTTCTCCACCCAGGGATGGAACCCAAGTCTGTTGTGTCTCCTGCATTGGCAGACGGGTTCTTTCCCACTAGAGAAGTTGCTCAGTCGTGTCCGACTCTTTGCGACCCCATGCGCTGTAGCCTACCAAGCTCCTCTGTCCATGGGATTTTCCAGGCAAGAGTACTGGAGTGGATTGCCATTTCCTTCTTTACCACTAGCACTGGCTGAATTTCCAGTCTTATGAACTAGAACAAATTGGTGAATCTCTGGGAGTTTCATGTTTAGGAATGGGATGGTGACATAAGGGTTACTGTTTGTTGAGCTCCGATGAGCCGGACAAGTTTTATACACTCGTGTAAACAAACAGCACATCAGTCTCCTATCTGTTCGCTTCTCCTGTTTCTCACTGTGACCACTGTTCTCCAAGCCACCATCCATCATCCATTTCCCAGGGGACAGTCAACTGCTAACAGGTCTCCTGGCTGCTATTGTTGCTCCTCTGCAATCAAGTCCCATAACAGAGCAGCCAGACTAATTCTTTTCAAAATGCAAACTGAATCGTGTGACCAGCTCAAGCTCTCATTGCACTCAGAGTAAAATTCAAGCTCCTTCAAGCTATTTCATGGGGTTATTTTTGTTCAGTTGCTAAGTCATGTCTGACTCTTTGCAACCCCATGGACTGCAGCATGCCAGCCTCCCTTGTCCTTCACTAACTCCCGGAGCTTGCTCAAATTCTGGTCCATTGAGTTGGTGAGGCCATTCAACCCTCTCATCCTCTGCTGCCCTGAAGTGAAGAGCCTAAGCCACTCCATTTTGTAAAAATTCCCGGAAAAGAGCTTTTTGGAAATCCCCTGACCTCACCCCACCACCTGCGAGCCAATCAGATCCCAGATCAGGATCTCCTGACTTTACCTTCAGGACTTATGACCTGCCCGGGAAATTCGAATTAAGCCCGGGAAATGGGAATCAATCAGAACCCGTGGCCAGCCTGGGAAATGAAAACCAATCAGAACCCAACACCTGACCCTTCCACAGAAGGTAACCAATTAGACGTCTCCCAACCCGGAAACTCCCGTTTTTTGAATTTTTCACGCGCGAATACCCTATATAAGCAATGTAACCCAGAGTTGGGGCTCCTCTCCTTAGCCACTGCGTCGGTAACGGTGGGAGCCCCAGCTCCAGCTTGGTAATAAAGACTTCCTTGCTTTTGCATCGGATACTGGCTCCCTGGTGGTCATTGGGAGATTTCGAGTCTTGGGCATAACAGTAGTTTCTACCTTTTTCAGATCATACCACTCACGACCCTTCCCCTCACTAGGCTTCAACTACACTGCTGCTGCTGCTGCTGCTAAGTCGCTTCAGTCGTGTCCGACCCTGTACGACCCCATAGACGGCAGCCCACCAGGCTCCCCCATCCCTGGTATTCTCCAGGCAAGAACACTGGAGTGGGTTGCCATTTCCTTCTCCAATGCATGAAAGTGAAAAGTCAAAGTGAAGTCGCTCAGTCGTGTCCAACTCTTAGCGACCCCATGGACTGCAGCCTACCAGGCTCCTCCATCCATGGGATTTAGCCACTTCTTTCTTCCTAATTCTCTCCCTGAGGCCTCATACCTGCATTTTCCTGCCAGAGAGCCTCAGCCTGCCTTCTGGTGTCAGCTTAACATTAGCACTTCAGTGAGAGATTTCCCCACACCTTGCTCAATCAGCACCCCTTCACCCTGTTCCCTTACTTTTGCCCTTCAACTAATCCCTGTCTAACACCACGCTTTGCTTAACACTCATATCTGAAATTATCTCCGTCATTTGTTTGCTTGTCTCTTCCTCCCCTGAAATATAAATTTCATGAGCCATAGACCCCTGAATCCTCAGTGCCCAGAGAGAACTTAGCGCATAGTAGTCACATCATAAAGATTTGCTGTTAGGTTGCTCTAAAGAAAATACAAGAACTAATAATAATACACTCTCAGTAAAATCTTTGCAAGTTAATTTCAGTCTCTTGCTTTTGACTCTGTCTACCTAAGGCAATAGGACTTCACTGAAAGCTTGTTTTGTTTCTAAGAAAACCAGAAATTGGGTGTATTCTTTAAAAGAGGGGCTCATTGGATGACTTATTGACAACAAGCTTGATTTCCTAGATTCTCTCTTCCTTAATCACAGTTATTAGATAAGTTGTAAGTTGTAAACTCTGTACATTCGACAGAGCTTTACTTTGCGCATCAGTTGAACATTTTGGAGTCTAGGGGCATTAACCCTTTGGGACCAGGTGTCTAATTTAGTATCCATATGTCCTCAGATGATAGAAGCAAGACATTTTTGAGGGGGGGAGCTAAATTCTTCTAGTCTCTGTGGAAGGTTATATAACCATGTTTTTAAAAGTAGGGAGAGAAGTAACATTGTTTTAACATGTTTGCAAATCTCTTAAAGGCCTGGCTTTACAGAAGCTAGATTTTTCATATCTGCTTTAGACAGATTCTCTGTTTAGACATCACACATAGCATCTAAAAAACTCCACCTATACACTCAAAAGAGAAATGAAAGTGAAAAAAGAAAACAACATTTTGGTGTTACTATGAATATAGATTTGACCTTGAGGAACACCTAAAAATGTCTTCAAATCTCCAGGGGTACCTGAACCATATACTCTGAGAACTACCATTTGAAAGAACTGCTAAATTTTTACTGGTAAACCAGAATCAAATTTAATAGAGACAAAAGCCATGGTTAACTTTTCTAAAGTTATTCTTTTACTTCTTGGAACAGGCTCTCTGAATCCCTTTTAAAAGGCATCGGACCTCCCTGGCAGTCAGTGGTTAAGACTCTGAGCTTCCAATGCAAGGGGCAGGTGTTTGATCCCTGGTCGGGAACTAAGATCCCACATGGCAGGCAACAGTCGAAAAAAAAAAGAAAAAGAAAAGAAGGCTTCCATTGGCAATGGAGTGTAGGAGAAATTATCACTAAGGTAATATGCACAGGTAAAACAGAAGCCCCGAATAATGTACTTCCCTGTGATAATTGCAAACTCTTGTTTTTAGGTCAGTTTTGTGTTCCACAGGATTTTGAAGCACTTTATAAACAACAATTAATTAAACTTCGTAGGACACCAAAGGAATTATTTCCAAATATAATTTTTGTGTATTTGGCAGACAGTTTAACTGACAAAGAGAGTTTCAGTGCTTCCCTGGCTTGAAGGAAAGTTGTGAGCAAAAACAAAGAATTTATCATCAATTTATTGTGACTATAAACACACTATATATTCTCCAGATTGTTTTAATTTATGAGGTTTGTCAGGAGTATGGATAATGTTGTTAAAATGAAAATTTCTGCTCTCAGTGTCTCAGTGTCTCTTTCCCCCTTCTTTCTTCCTTTCTTTCTTCTTCTTTCTCTCTCTCTCTCTCTCCTTCTCTTCCTTCCTTATTTCCCTATTTTGCTCCTTCCTCCTTCCCTTTTTCCCTCTTGCTTCCTTCTTTTCTTCTTTCCTTCCTTTCATATTTTTTGAAAAAATACCCAAACTATGAAACTCCTCAGATATTAAATCTTAGCCTAGCTCCATAAAATACTCTGACCTTCCAAAGTCATCAATTAAGTGTCAAATTCATGTTATATTCTACCCACTGATGTTCAAGTCAGTTGCAAGCTTGTCACTCCTCTATGCTAAACCTCCAGTAGCTTCTCAAGTCATTCAAAGGCAGCCCCCTCAGCATGCCCCACGAGAGACCCCCTTACCTTCCTAGAGGCATGTCCTTCTCCTCTTTTGTTGCCTCACTGGCCTCCTCTCATTCCTTCGACATATCGGCAAGTGCTCACCTCATGGTTTTTGCACTTGCTGTTTCTACCACCTCAGAGGCTCCTGCCCTCTGATCACCCCATGACCCATTCCCTTGTCTCCTTTAGGTCTTTGCTGAAATGCCACTTCCTCAGCAACGTTCCTGACCACCTATTTTAAAACTGCAACTTCTACTCCAGAACTGTCTCTCTTCTCTTTAGCTACTCTTTTTTTCTCCATAGAACTTATCACCATCTGTCTGCCTTCCCTCAGCTAGAAACCAAGCTATACATGAACTAGGATTTGTGTCTGTTCTATTCAATGCTGAATTCTCACCACTAGAACATGCAGGAGACACTCAAGAAATACCTGCTGAGTAAAACAACAAAAAGAACTTAGACACGTGTCATAATAGCAAGAAGGGGACAAATCACAAAAATATGCTAAAATATAATAAATATTTATTTCCAGAAAACCATCCTAAAATCAGCTATTACCTCAAGAAACAAGGACTAATGGACATTCTACTGAATTATTTCTGGCTTAACAATGTTATACAGCTTATATCGTTTTCTAAAAGGTAAAAAACCCAAATGAGTTGTTTAATAGATAAAATCATGAGAGGTATGCTAATTCTCCTCATGATTTTAGATGAGAGAAGGTACTCTGCCTTTGAACATAATTGAATGTTTCTTGTTTTCTCTTTATGATTTAGAATACCTATTAGCCTAAATTCAATGTCATGAAAATAAATCAAAATGAACCAATAACCAATCGGATTTTCTAAGTGAAAATTTGTTGTGATTTATATAAAAATCATATATATATATAAATCAAAGAACAAATTCTACACAAGTGTATGTAATTGTTGATAGAGTTTGAAAAATGAAAGCTCAGAAAGCAGAGCTAAAAATGAAGAAAATGTGAGAATCTATGTTTCATTAAGCCTTCCTCTTGGTTTGGAGTAAAGAGCCTGCCTGCAATGGAGGAGACCTGGATTTGATCCCAGGGTTGGGAAGATCCCCTGGAGACGGGAATGGCAACCCACTCCAGTATTCTTGCCTGGAGAATTCCATGGACAGAGGAGCCTGGTGGAGAATAATCCATGAAGTCACAAAGAGTTGGATATGACTGAGCGACTAACACTTTCACTTTCATATCTAGTTAAGACTGGGAAGGGACTTTCCTAGTGGTCCAGTGGTTGAAATCCGCCTTCCAATACAGGAGATTCAGGGTTGATCCCTGGTGGGGGAACTAAGACCCCCACATGCCTCAGGGCAGCTGAGCCCATACACCACAACTATTGATCCCATGTGCTGTAGAGTCTGTGCTCTACATCTTGAGAAGCCCATAGATTCAGCACAGCCAAAAAATTTTTTTTAATGAAAAGATTGAAAAGATGAGAGAGAGACTGGGAAGATACACGCATCCGGATGGTGGGGGAGTGTTATGTGTGTACTTTTACCACACTGAGTAATGCTTGCTGGTGAGGGCGTCATCAAGGCTAGGAGCTGTCAACTAAGCAAGGTGTTGAGATGATTTAGTTGTGAAAATATCTATAAGTCATTTGTAACTGATATTAAAAGATTTCATACTTGAGCTGGCTTTAAGAAATTTAAGTCATGTTCAGAGTCATCTTGAGCACATGCTTCTCAAGCTGACTTGAATTCTCATGTGCTTTCTTGAGTAGGAGTTGCAGCTAGTTCCCATGGGAGTCTATGATGAATGTGATTGTCTTCAATCGTTTGCATCTCAGAGAGAAAAGACTGAGAATCATTGGTCTGGTTCTTTTTCTAAGAAAAAAGGAAAAATCCTGCAAAATAAAGAAAAAGAAGGAAGAAAATTTTTGATGCCGTTATCAATACAGAGTCGGGTCGTCTTTTTCAAATATTTCTCGAGTAGAACATTTGAAAACCATTCATTGGGAGCTTGCTTTCAGATGGTCAGAGGCAGGCTGCTGGGATGCATGTTACGTTCACAGGGTGAAACATGAGTATATAAAATCCAAAAATCCTAAAATGTGTAATATTATGCATTGAGACATTAACATAAAGCTCAATATCCAAAGGTAGATTGCTTTCAGTTTTCTTTTAAATCTAAAGATTCATAGAGCAGCTGAGAAAAAAAGCACTACTTTGTAACAAGAATTTGGGGTTGGTTAGGTTTCAGTAACATCTCTACCCAAAACAGTAAACAGTGTGTGGATTGGTTTTTATTTTTCCTTATGTGCTGTTGAAGAAACAAGCTGTTGTGGAATTTTGCATCTAGTATGCAATCCTATTTCTATAAATTAAAGAAAGATGTGTAGTATTGCTGTGGTCCTGACTTACCATAAAGAGCTGTAATAAATAAATAATGAGGAATGCAGTGTTCTTGTCTGGAGAATCCCAGGGATGAGGGAGCCTGGTGGGCTGCCGTCTATGGGGTCCCACAGAGTCGGACACGACTGAAGTGACTTAGCAGCAGCAGCAGCATATAAATGCAAGACACTTACACAATTAGTAAATAATAACACTGTAAAGTACATAGTTTTACAGTGAGGATAATCCACATTACCTCTCACCTGGGCTTTTGCCCCTCTCTCCTCCCACTATTTTTCCCTCTTTAAATCCACTTTCATATGCTATTATCAGATTAATCCTCTTGAGGCACAATGCTGACATCTCTCCCTAGTTTAGAAATCATAGGGAATTCCCTGGTGGTCTAGCAGTTAGGACACCAAGCTTGCATTGCAGGGGGCCCTGGTTTGATCACTGATTGGGGGACTAAACTGAGAGGCACAGCCAAAAGAATAAAAGTCGTATCGCCTGTAACACAGATAGCTGCAGAACAAAGTTCAACTCTGAATTTACTTTTCCAGTCTCATTTCCCACTAGCATCCTCCTTCAGGTACCTTACTTTACGCTAAACTTCATTACTTCCCTACTTTTCCTGCCTCTAAGAATCTGCTGCCTGAAATTCTTGTTTTCATGTTTGAATCCTCCCTAATCCTCAAACATTAGCAAAAGCAGGTGTGACACCTATGTTTTTGTTTTATGAGAAGGTGAAAACAGTAGGCTCTCCATATGCATGAGTTCTGCATCCACAGACTTAAATAACCCGGGATTGAAAATATTCAGAAAAAAAAAAATTCAGAAAGTTCCCCAAAGCAAAACTTGAATTCATCACATACCCAGCAACTATTTGCATAGCATTTACATTGCATTAGATATTATCAGTAATCGAGAGATGATTTAAAGTATATGGGAGAATATGTGTAAGTTATAAGCAAATACTATGCCCTTTTATACAAAAGACTCAAGCTTTCTCAGATTTTGTTATCTTCAGGGGCCTTGGAACCAATTTCCCAGAGTTGCTGAGGGACTATTGTACCTTCAAACAGTACAGCTCTTTAACTGCTATTTTCCTACTGCCCTCTTCAAAGTGGGCTTCCCTGGTGGCTCAGTGGTAAAGAATCCACCTGCCAACACAGAAGATGAAGCTTTGATCCTGGTTTGGGAAGATCCCCTGGAAAAGGAAATGGCAGCCCCCTCCAGTAGTCTTGCGTGGGAAATCCCATGGACAGAGGAGCCTAGTGGGCTCAAAAAGTCAGACACAACAGTGTCTAAACAACAACCTCTCCAATGTATTTTCATCTTGCCCTTAACAACTTTCATGACAACATAATAACTTAAAAACAGTTTAAAAGTCCCACTTTTAGAGACTGTTTGGAGGAGCCATCCCTCTCATTCCCAACTAGGCACCTTCTGACTTCAAGTCTCTGCTCAGATGATACAATCTTCACAAAAGCTCGTCTCTGATTCACTTAGCAAAAAGTAATTTCCACTCTCCTCAGCTCTCACTACTATATCCACCTTTTTTTTTTTTTTAACTTTTTGTCCATGCTACTCAGGATCTTATTTCCCTGATCCAGAATAAAACCTGCACGCCTTGCAGTGGAAGAGTGGAATCTTAACCACTGGACCACCAGCAAAGTCCCACACTGCATCCACTTCTTTTATTCATTGTCTGTGGGGCCTTCTAGGTGTCCTGTGCCAGAAACTACAAGGTGAGAATGATCCTGCTCCTATGTGTTTCACTGAACCCTCCTATGGTTTTTTTTTGTGTTAGAGTTTTTTCAGTGTTCAAGGAATAAGCACACCCAGTGGAAAAGTGAAAGGTGAGTCTCAGTCGTGTCTGACTCTTGGCCACCCCATCAACTGTAGCCCGGTAGGCTCCTCTGTCCTTGGGATTCTCCAGGCAAGAATACTGGAATGGGTAGCCATTTTCATCTCCAGGGGATCTTCCCAACCCAAGGATCAAATCCAGGTCTTCCACATTGCAGGCAGATTTTTAACCAGCTGAGCCACCAGAGAAGCTGCAGGCAATCCCCTAATTGATAGAAATATATTATGAAGCTCTGTAGAGAAGTAAGAGCAAGAACCACAGTCTCTAAAGTCAAATCACTGGGGAGTCTAAATCCAGGACATAGCAGTGCTCTGGACTCTGCAGGCTCAAAAGAAACTCTAGCCATATGCTCAGCTAGCCATCCCCATTCGAACTCAAGTAGCACATCACTGCTTGCTCCTTATTCTTCTTTTCTGTCGTCACAGTGACAGTAAGCATCTATCTCTACTTCTTCAACTTCAGTAGTGTTAACTTTTGGAAGGTGAACTTTGTCAGACTGTCTGGTGAGGGACTCATCAATTTCAGACTCCTGTCTTGGGCAGAGCTTGTGCCCCAGACAGCCTCTGGGATTTTGGTATTGGTTTCAGATCCAATCTTCGAAGCATATTGGGATGCAACATGTATATAATAAGTAACAATTTTTAGCTGTTTTTCTTTGAAGTTGGCTATGAATCTATCAGACAATCAAAGCTTCACACCAGACATACCTTGATTATATAGCTGGTTGTAATGATTCATATCTCCTAGTTGGATTGCAACCTTCTTGAAGACATAATTGTGTTCCATTCATTTTTGGATCCTCCATAAAGACTAGTTTTAGTACCTGGCACAGATACTGCATAAATATATGCAGATATGTGCCAAGATTACACCCCAAGTGTAAATCCTATACCTCCTGAGAAAATGCTAAGAAGTCCAACCTGGCCCTGGTTATTCTCTAAGGTGGCTGTGTATCACCCTTGTTCTCAGCAGCCATCACGCTGAAATAGAATTTCATTGCTTTTATATATGGTTGTATCCAGAAGAAGGGTGCAAAGTCAAAGGTGGGGGTGGAGGTGCAGGTCGATTGCCAGTTTGCCTTTTTCTCCACTGTGGTATGTTATAAACAGTTTCATAAGGTTTCACGAGAGCCTGGGGCCTCTGTATACATTATGAAATGCTGAACTAATTGCCAGTTGATGTTTTAAACGTAGTAGAAACAAATTTTAGGGTAGGAGAAAGAATGTGAAACAAACTTTAGATCCCCAAACCACATTTCTAGTCCAGTTCTGATTTGGCAGCCATCCAGAGGGGCCACATTAAGATACAGATGACATTCTAAAAACAGAGACTTACTGGTACATTTCCTGTGATATATATTTTTCTCTCTGAGTAATTTGTTGTTTCTCCTTCTTCTTTGTATCTTCTAGATTGTATTTCTAGTAGTGGTCCCATATTTACATAAAACAAAACATTTTTACTTTTTTGTCTTTAACACTACTCTCCTAGAAACTTTTTATCACTAGGTTCTGTTTCACATTCACTTCCCAAGATTTCTGTTTCTCTAACTTTCATGCATTGGAGAAGGAAATGGCAACCCACTCCAGTACTTTTGCCTGGAGAATCCCAGGGACGGCGGAGCCTGGTGGGCTGGGGTTTATGGGATCGCACAGAGTCGGCCACGACAGAAGCGACTTAGCAGCAGCAGCAGCAACACAAATTATCTGTAACTGTACTTTGTCATAAATATTTTTGATGTGTATATTTCTTTTAGTAATGATCTTTCCTGGAAAGAATACCAAATAAAATAAGTCCATAAAAAATGTAAAATGCCTAGGTAACATCTCATTTGACTTTCAAATTGCTTATCAAATATGAATGCTTTCACCCCAAAAGAGAATAATTTATTCTTATGCTTTTCCTGCATGATTACCTCAGCGTTTGAAAAGAGAAGCACAAAAATCATTTTGTAAGGCATTTAGTTGGAAATTTTTTCCTTAGAAACGTTGCTACTTGAACTGAAAGAATGAGAGGAGTGAATGTTACATGCATAGGAAGATAGCTATTATGAATGCATGAAACAGCACCAACTCTGTTTAGAGAATAATTCTAAAGCATTAATGAATTAAACAAATGAATATTTCAACTTTCTACTGGAAAAAAGAACAGGATGAGTTCTTTAGACGATTTTATCTCAATATATGATCCATCAGTTTTAATCTCTTGAGTTGACTTGGGAAATTATATATGTAGTTTCCATATTAAATGCTTTGTTACCCAGGAAATGCAGGCTTTTGTGGCACAGCTCTTAATATTATACATAATGTATGACCAACATCAGCTTCAATTTATATTCAGCAAGTCTTCTTTGCAAAGCATCCGGACCATTAGTAGAGACAAACGTGTTTACCCAAAACTTTACACACCACTCTGCATTTGCCATAATGAAAACGTTAATAGTCCAAATGGCATTCTATTTTATCACTAAATGTTCTCGTTGTCTATTATTTACAAATGAAGCTATGTCGATCACGTACATAAACTGATAACATCAACACACAGAGCGCCCTTCAAGAATCTCAATATAATACACCATCTGTGCATTGTTCCTGCAGGAATCTGTGAGTGCTAACAATATGTTTAGAGTCAGAGGTACTCTTGTAGTTGAAAATCTCTGTTGGAGAATCCTTTTCTGTGTTTACTTGGGAACAAGGACCCATAATGTTATGTTCAACAACATAATCTGGTTTCATTCAGGAGATAATTTCCTTTCCTAAAAGAATGTTTTTTTTTTCCTTCTTTTAGGCCTAAACCAAGGGACTTTCAAGATAGAATGTAAATTATTTTATAACAGCATAAAATAGAAACACAGCAATTGGGCCTAAGCTTCCAGATTCTTTCTCATATACTTGGAGTAGAATGATGCAATGAAAGACACTGACTACTTTGCTTTTAATTTCTAGTTTGTTCTCTTTTTTAAAATTTATTTCTTTACTTATTTTTGGCTGCACTGGGTCTTTGTTGCTGCACCTGGCCTTTCTCTAGTTGCGGCGAGCTGGGGCTTCTCCTCCTTTCGGGTCCAAGCGTCTCACTGTAGTAGCTTCTCTTGTTGCAGAGCATGGGCTCTCGGGTTCGAGGGTTCAGTAGTTGTGGCCTCTGGGCTTAGTTGCTCCTGGGCATGTGGGATCTTTCCAGAGCGAGGTTTGAACCCATGTCTCCTACACTGGCAGGTGAATTTTTAACCACAGGACCACCAAAGAAGACCCTCTAGTTTATTCTTTGATGAGAAAATTTCCCTCTAAGTATTTAAAGCACTTTTTAGAAATTAGGGCCTCCTAGTAGCTCAGTACAGATGTGAGAGCTGGACCGTAAAGAAGGTTGAGCGCCAAAGAATTGATGCTTTTGAATTGCAGTGCTGCAGAAGACTCTTGAAAGTTCCTTGGACTGCAAGGAGATCAAACCAGTCAATCTTAAAAGAAAATCAACCCTAAATACTCTTTGGAAGGACTGATGCTGAAGCTCCAATACTTCGGCTGCCTGCTGTGAACAGCTAACTCATTGGAAGAAACCCTGATGCTGGGAAAGACTGAGGGCAGAAGGAGAAGAGGGCAACAGAGGATGAGATGGTTAGATGACATCACCAGTTCAATGGACATGAAATTGGTCAAACTCTGGGAGATTGTGAAGGACAGGGAAGCCTGGTGTACTACAGTCCATGGGGTGGCAAAGAATCAGACATGACTAAACAGTAACTCAGTAATTCACAGACCCCTCTCCCTCTGGTTTTATTGTTCTATGGGCCTATCTGCTATTTTTCCTCTTCTCCTTTTCAACTTCACTTTAGTACTTGATCAGAAGGCACAACGCCTATAGCAGAAGTAAAAAGGAATGTTGTATTAAAATTATTTACAAAAATTTATATTTGGACTCTAATGATAGACAGTAAAATGGAAATCGGTATGTTAAAGGAATACCCAACCATGCATGAGTGCTAAGTTGCTTCAGTACCTCTGTCCATGGAATTCTCCATGAAAGAATACCGGAGTGGATTGCCATGCCATCCTCCAGGGGATCTTCCTGACCCAGGGATCAAACCTGCATCTCTATATCTCCTGCATTGACAGGTGGGTTCTTTATCACTAGAGCCACCTGGGAAGCCCACCCAACCATGAAGAATAATTAAAATTATAACTACACCTATTAAGAATTAAAAATATGACTCAGTTCAACACATTTTGTCTCTTGACCAGAACCGTTTGGCTAGGAGACAGAAATATTTGCCTTAGAACCCTTCCAGCCTTATTACACACTGGGGAAAACTGGGGAGACCAAATTCTTTCGTCTCCAGCCACTTTTAATCACCTCCAGCCTGAGTTTTGTACCTTTGTTCTCACTGTGTCCATCTCTATAGGAGCACTTATTATTGTACCATTTTTGTTTCTTGTTCACTAGAGTGTAAGCTTCTTGAGGTCAAGAGTCATGTCTTATTCATTCATACATCCAACAAATATCCATCAAATATCTACTATATACCAGTTATTATTTAAGGCACTGAGGATACAGCAGTACAAAAATAAAGCAGAACAAAGACACCTCCCTGCCCTTGTGTAGTTCACAGTCTAAGAAGTTCGGGGATGTATTGTGTTGCCTTTCTCAGACTTCCCTGCCTATGTGTTTTCCACGCTTATGTCTCTTATCCTTTCAATGTCTTCATTCAATGCCCATGTTGCAACTTAACCTTGCTCAGTGTCTGGTATTCAATAAATATTTGTTGAATTGAACAATTGTTTCTCTATGTTCAAGGAAGCCATGGCTTGTGGCATTTCTAAATTAGAAAAACATTAATACATTGCTGTGGGGCCCATTCTAAGGTGACGTGGGAGCTGAAACGAGAGAAAGATGTGTGGAGAAGACTCAGGTTTGCAGAACCAAAGGAATGGCCCAGGTCACTGGCCCAAGGCCTGGGCCGGTACAAGATGGGCTTGGGATCTTAGCTGAGCAGGGATGAAGATGGCTGAAAACATAAAAAAGAAATTTGAGAGGTACCATAAAACCCCCTTTCACCACCTTAGAGGTAAGACTTAAAGAACTGAGCAGAAACCAATGGCCTGTTTAAAACTGGGGAGGTCACCCCAATAGATACAAATTTTCTTTTGGAATCCTGTCCTGCTAGGATGACATTTTCTGGCTGGGAATGGAAATAAAGGGAAAACCGAGGTAAAGATAGACCATGGACAATGAAGCTTTCTTTAACAATAAGGGGCAGAGTCTATTCTAAAGATAAATCAAAAGATGGATGAGGGTGAGAAAACTCTACAGTGGGGCAACAGACATGATTAAGATTGAAAATAGCCTATAGGCCATTGGGTGGCCCCACGGACTCTAGAGATAGCAGCTCTAATATCCAGTGTAGGTCTTCTGTAGTCTTTCCTGTTAACTGCAGACCTCAGTAAAACTTTGTTCAGTGTTTGAAATATGTTCTAAACATGTAATAAGGTTCATATTTAGCATAGTTACACTAGCAAAAAATGGATGCTAGGAGATTGTTAATATAGAACATAGTATAGCCACTTAAGAATGTCATATTGCCACTAAGAATGGTGGTATAGAATTATTTATTATGATTTATTACCAAAATATTACTAAATGAAAATCAGTTTACTTCAGTTCAGTTCAATCCCTGGGTCGGGAAGATCCCCTGGAGAAGGAAATGGCAACCCACTCCGGTATTCTCGCCTGGAGAATCCCATGGACTGAGGAGCCTGGTGGACTACAGTCCACAGGGTCGCCAAGAGTCAGACACTACAGTCCACAGGGTCACCAGGAGTTGGACACAACTGAGGGACTTCACTTTTGCTTTCGCCTTCACTTTCAGTTCAGTTGCTCAGTCATGTCCGACTTTTGGCGACCCCATGAACCACGGTATGCCAGGCCTCCCTGTCCATCACCAACTCCCGGAGTTTATCCAAACTCATGTCCATTGAGTTGGTGATGCCATCCAGCCATCTCATCCTCTGTTGTCCCCTTCTTCTCCCTTCAATCTTTCCCAGCATTAGGGTCTTTTAAAATCAGTCAGCTCTTTGCATCAGGTAGCCAAAGTACTGGAGTTTCAGCTTCAGCATCAGTCCTTCCAAAGAACAGCCAGGACTGATCTCCTTTAGAATGGACTGGTTGGATCTCCTTGCAGTCCAAGGGACTCTCAAGAGTCTTCTCCAACACCACAGTTCGAAAGCATCAATTCTTCAGTGCTCAGCTTTCTTTATAGTCCAACCCTCACATCCATGCATGACTACTGAAAAAACCATTGCCTTGACTAGACAGACCTTTGTTGATAAAGTAATGTCTCTGCTTTTTAATATGCTGTCTAGGTTGGTCATAACTTTTCTTCCAGGAGGTAAGCGTCTTTTAATTTCATGGCTGCAATCACCATCTGCAGTGATTTTGGAGCCCAGAAAAATAAAGTCAGCCACTGTTTCCACTGTTTCCCTGTCTATTTGCCAGAAGTGATGGGACCAGATGCATGATCTTCATTTTCTGAATGTTGAGCTTTAAGACAACTTTTTCACTCTCCTCTTTCACTTTCATCAAGAAGTAGATTATAAAATTACAGGATCCTGTTTTTGTAATAAGAAATTAATATTTACATATGTATTCAGAAGTCTACCCAGTAAACTATTCATGGTAAAAAAAATATTGGGTGGTGAAGTTTAAAGTTTTTAATTATTCAAAAATTTTACTGTTAAGTTTGTTACTTGTAAAATAATACATAACCTTTAAAAAGAGAAATAAAGAAGCAGAAAAACTAAGAACTGCTCTTGCAAATGCTATGCAATCTTTACAACTGCCAAATGGAAGGTTTTCTTACCTGTATCCATTTTTTCCCAGAGTGATTAGGAGATGAAATGCTTGAAACAAAACATGCTTGATATAGATATGTACTGAGCACCTACTCAGTACCAGTGCTGTATCATTGCTCAAGGCACTCCAGTGAGCAGATCAGACGTGGCTCGCATTCTTATGGAATGGGAAACGTGAGTTGCTACTGCTGCTGCTAAGTCGTTTCAGTCGTGTCCGACTCTGTGCGACCCCATAGACGGCAGCCCACCAAGCTCCCCTGTCCCTGGGATTCTCCAGGCAAGCGCACTGGAGTGGGTTGCCATTTCCTTCTCCAATGCATGAAAGTGAAAAGTGAAAGTGAAGTCTCTCAGTCATGTCCGACTCTTCACAACCCCATGGACGGCAGCCTACCAGGCTCCTCCATCCATGGGATTTTCCAGGCAAGAGTACTGGAGTGGGATGCCATTGCCTTCTCTGAACGTAAGAGTAGAGCCATGCTAACCATTTGCCACTGACCGATCACAGTGGAGGACAAAGCCTGGCCTAGCCACCAGGCAGAAGTGGGTTCTGCCGTTTTACCTGTGAAGACCCTAAGTGAAAAACTCAGTTACTCTTGCCACGGTCTCAGGGCATCCATGGTACACAATCTCCAACCTACTGTCTTGAGACAGGCTCCTTGGCTTTCCTTGCCTGGACTCCAACAGGCTCTTTTTAGTTGTCACATCCCCTTTAATAGAGTTTTTCTTCTCTTCCTAAGGCTGAAAGACTTTCCACCTTATTACTTTCCTTAAATGAGCTTTTATTCATTTAATGGAGCAATTTTTAAGTGGTGTCAATTAGAAAGTATGGCTAGAAAGTGGGGAGAATTTTAAAGCAGGTAGGTAGGTGTGTGTGTGTGTATGTAAGAGAGACTGGGGGTGCATCTTCAGAGATCCTCAGATTCCCTCTCATCCTAAGGAACTTACTAAAGCAATAAGTCCCTGTGCTGTTTGCTGATTGAAGACCTTAATGAAAACAATGCTTGACAAGATGTTTGATGAATTAGTGGTATCTATTCATTGCATTCCAAGAGGCCACCAAGGAAAAGGGGGCATGTATTAATTCATTCAATTCATATTTAATGTGTATTGTTTTATGCCAGGCACTGGAGTGAAAGGCAATGAGAAAAGAGTGAATAAGACAGGCAACTCTTCTATTCTTAAGAAGAGTATGACCCAACAGCAAAACAAAGACCCCACCCATCCACATAATGCTTTCCGTCTTATTATAAATTCCATACGCAAGCACTAGGAAAGCAGCAAACCATAGGCTCCTCGCATTAAAGTCAAGACAGGTCTGAGCTTATTCTCAGGTCTAGTGATTTTTTTTCAAAGTTTATGTTTTAGAAATTTACTTTTTAAATCAATGTTTTCTTCTGAAGGTTTCCATTAACAAAAGAAATGTTTTAATATGCTTTTCAAAATAAGCTTCACATTTCAAAAATTTTAGATTTACATAAAAAATATGAAGATGGTACAGTCCAGTGATTTTTAAACCTGTGAGTCTCAGTTTTTTAATCTGTAAAGTAGGAAATATAGAGTGGCTTTCATAGGTTTTTTTATAAGAATTAAAAATAATATTTATAAAACATCTCACACTGATAGATGTTTGATAAATTCTAGCTTTTATTATTGGAGAAGGCAATGGCACCCCACTCCAGCACTCTTGCCTGGAAAATCCCACGGACGGAGGAGCCTGGTGGGCTGCAGTCCATGGGGTCGCTAAGAGTTGGACACGACTGAGCGACTTCACTTTGACTTTTCACTTTCATGCGTTGGAGAAGGAAATGGCAACCCACTCCAGTGTTCTTGCCTGGAGAATCCCAGGGATGAGGGAGCCTGGTGGGCTGCCTTCTATGGGGTCGCACAGAATCAGACAGGACTGAGGTGACTTAGCAGCAGCAGCAGCAGCTTTTATTATAGCCCTCCAGCCTCATTTTTGGGTTCATGTAAAGGCTAATATCCCAGAAGAAGAGGATATATGTATAACATATAGAGGATTCACGTTGCTGTACAGCAGAAACTAGCACAACATTTTAAAGGAATTATACTCTATTAAAAAGGGTAACAAAAATCTTAGCAATTAAAAAATAAACGCTAATGTCATTTCTGAACTTACAGGCAAGTCATTTATGGCTTTTCAATCTCTGTGTCATCTGTCCAAGGGATACTTCCAGAACGACCTGAGCACACTCTGTTCAAGGTCAAAGTCATGCTGGTGTTGAAAAAAGAAAAGTCTTACTCTAGGAATTCTTGACTATGTAACCGTTAAATCAAGGCCACTCTTTTAGACGATTGACATACTTACTAGGCTGGAAGGATCTAGAGTTACAATCCTTCATACTTTTCGGCATGCCTTTTCCACAGCCAGCTGAATTCAGCCAGAAATGAGTAAGATCAAATTACTCACTACTGGTGAGAGTGGCCAACCAGCCAATTGGAAAAAAAGAGAAATTTGCAAGGGAGCTTCAGACAGTGACGCTTCAGACAGTGCTGGTAAAATGTACATGATTACATCACAATGTGTGTGTGTGTTTTAATCTATCTTCACTGGCTTTTGTAAAAACCTCTCTCTCTTTTTGAAGACAAATGCTGAGATTCATTGCTAATGGGGGGATAGTAAGGATTATTGTTATAGAGAACATTTTTTCAACACTACCAATATGCCAGGCACCTTGCTCAGGGCTGTATGTGTATTTTCTCATCAAATCCTCACTGCAAATCAGTGAGGCAGGCACTGTTACTCTATCCAATCTACAGAGGTGGGAAATGACATTGAATTTGATTCCAGAGCTTGTGCTTTTAACCCCCAGATGGTACAGTTATAACATTTTATTCAACAAATAATTTGAGCACCTGCTCTGCTGAGTATTATGCTGGTTCTGGGGATAATACCGAACAAGACAAACATGGACCCTACCCTCATACAATGCACAGTGCAGTCAGAGCTATCCATTTTGAAGGGATTTCAATAAAGTTTGATGATAATTATAATGAGAGCAGCATAGGGTACCAAGGGAATAGAGCCAAAGTATAATTTCATACCCGCTGATCTTTCCAGAGTTCTGAGACTGCATGCGTTCTGCAGAGAAATTTAGATCATTGATTACATGTCATTCAGTTCACAAATCTGTAATTCTTTATCATCTCACTGGTTCTTTTTTCTTTTCTCTCTCTCTTTGTTCTTCTTCCCTCACCCTTTACCCTTTCTTTACCCTTCCCTTTATTCTTTGTTTTCTTTCTTTCTTTTTTAACATCTAGGTTAAGAATATGTTTGGCTTCTCCCCTGTTGCCTTAGTTTTCTGGAATTCAAATTACTGTAGTTTTGTTCATCACTGGAAGAAAAGAGATCTTTCAGATATTACTTTTTCCCTGTTATACAAAGGAAGGAAAAATATTTGGTAAGGTTTGAAGGCCAAGTTCTAAGACCCTTTTAAAAAATCGTCTAACTCAACTCTTTTCTGAAAAGGCACTATCACCATCCAAAAAAAACCTCTTAGTTAAAATACTCATTGAATTTTTAAACATCAATCAAGTCCTATTGGATAATACTGAGTTACGTAGACTGAGTTAGAAATATGTATATTACATTTCCCTTGAGGACATTTGAATGTTAAAAAGAGAAATTCTTCTAGAAAATCATTTTGTTTTTGCCAAGCCAATAATATTTGAAAAATAATTTGAAATATTTTGTGAAACCTCATATCTCAAGAGATTCATCCATCTCTTCCAAATTGTTAGAACATGTGTTTTATTTCCACACCTAAACTTATCCAAATTGGGTACTCTCCTAGAATTAAAAAAATCTTTGAAGGACAGGGGAGAAAAAAAAGCTGCTGCTGCTGCTAAGTCGCTTCAGTCATGTCCGACTCTCTGCGACCCCACAGATGGCAGCCCACCAGGCTCCTCCATCCCTGGGATTCTCCAGGCAAGAGCACTGGAGTGGGTTGCCATTTCCTTCTTCAATGCATGCACGCATGCTAAGTCGCTTCAGTTGTGTCTGACTCTGTGCGACCCCATGGACAGCTACCAAGCTACAAATTCAAAGCAACTGCAACACTTGGATTTGAGTATTAGTCTGAAGTTTTTGCTTGAAGAATCTCTTTTAAAATAATAATAGCCAAGCTATATGAAGCTCCTGTTACATTCCAGGCACTGTGCAAGTTTTCAATGTTGTGTTAATTAGATTTTTTATGGTGGCAAAAAAGGAGAAATGGTCACTTGGCTCAATTAAATAGGTTTATTTAGAAGGATGGTGTCTCTGGTGGCTTAGTCAGTAAAGAATGCTTCTGCCAATGAAGGAGACGAATTTGGTCCCTGGGTTGAAAAGATCCCCTGGAGAAGGAAATGACAACCCACTCCAGTATTCTTGCCTGGGAAATCCCATGTACAGAGGAGCCTGGTGGGACACAGTCCATGGGGTCACAGAGTCTGACATGACTTAGCCACTAAACACACCACCATCATTTAAAAGGATACAACATGGGGAAGTAGAAAAGATGGATAAGGTTCTCATTGCAGGCTCATGGAAAACTAGATTCTTGTTCTAGGCACTCTGCAACAACTGAGTAAAAGCTCTAGTCTAGCCATATAAGCTCCCCTTTGGTGACCTCACAGGAACTCTTGGCTTGCTGCCATGCACATGACTCAGCTCCTCTGGCTGTGTCTCTCCACCTGCTTATTTTTCCAACTATTGCTATTGACTCCATGCTGCTCACTTTCTTTCTGCCTCGTGGCTTTGCTTACTCATGGCTTCTATTTCCTGTCACCCCTCTCCTCACTTCTGCATTTACCCAAGGCTGACCCTCCCTGGATGTTTCATACTAAAACTCTGCCAGAGAGAAGAAACGGCATGCCTCTTATGCCAGGCTTCATCACCGGTCACCAGTCTCCAAGCTTTGTCAATCTCTGTCTCATGGGCAGAGTTACATGGCAAAAACACAAGGCTAACACAGCTGAGAAATCTGTATGCAGATCAGGAAGCAACAGTTAAAACTGGACATGAAACAACAGACTGGTTCCAAATAGGAAAAGGAGTACATCAAGGCTGCATATTGTCACCCTGCTTATTTAACTTCTATGCAGAGTACATCATGAGAAACGCTGGGCTGGAAGAAGCACAAGCTGGAATCAAGATTGCCGGGAGAAATATCAATCACCTCAGATATGCAGATGACACCACCCTTATGGCAGAAAGTAAAGAGGAACTAAAAAGCCTCTTGATGAAAGTGAAAGAGGAGAGCAAAAAAGTTGGCTTAAAGCTCAACATTCAGAAAACGAAGATCATGGCATCTGGTCCCATCACTTCATGGCAAATAGATGGGGAAACAGTGGAAACAGTGTCAGACTTCATTTTTCTGGGCTCCAAAATCACTGCAGATGGAGACTGCAGCCATGAAATTAAAAGACGCTTACTCCTTGGAAGGAAAGTTATGACCAACCTAGACAGCATATTCAAAAGCAGAGACATGACTTTGCCTGGTCTGTCTAGTGAAGGCTATGGTTTTTCATGTGTGGATGTGAGAGTTGGACTATAAAGAAAGCTGAGCGCCGAAGAATTGATGAGTTTGAACTGTGGTGTTGGAGAAGACTCTTGAGAGTCCCTCCGACAGCAAGCAGATCCAACCAGTCCATCCTAAAGATCAGTCCTGAGTGTTCATTGGAGGGACTGATGCTGAAGCTGAAACTCCAATACTCTGGCCACCTGATGTGAAGAGCTGACTGATTTGAAAAGACCCTAATGCTGGGAAAGATTGAAGACGGGAGGAAAAGGGGACAACAGAGGATAAGATGGTTGGATGGCATCACCAACTCAATGGACATGAGTTTGGGTAAATTCCAGGAGTTGGTGATGGACAGGGAGGCCTGGCATGCTGCAGTCCATGGGGCCACAAACAGTCAGACACAACTGATTGACTGAACTGAACACAGCTAAATAGAACTTCTCACAAAGAGCTACGCGAATGATTTTCAGGAGAGAAGAGTAAAACTAGCTAGGTGCCTTAAAAGACCTGTGCATGTGTTATTAACTTTGAAGCTAAACAGATGCTATTTATATACCAAGTAGAATTTATCAATATCATTGTGTCTACCTTGTATAACAACATATAGAGTGTGTGTGTGCTTAGTTGGTCCAACTCTTTGGGACCTCATAGACTGTAGCCCAGCAGACTCCTCTGCCCATAGGATTCTCAGGCAAGAGTACTGGAGTGGGTTGCCATTTCCTTCTCCAGGAGATCTTGCTGACCCAGGGATCAAACCCAGGTCTCCTGTATTGCAGGCGGATTCTTTACCGACTGGGCCACCAGGTAAGCCCAGTATGATTTACTCTGGCTTGTCAAATATTCTTATTAGTAGAAAAGGTTTTGGCACCCTAAATGAGGATTGTTGGTATTAAAAAAAAAAAAAAAAGCTAGACTAGGAAGCTATAATGGTGGGCCAGTGGTTAAGAATCTGCCTTCCAAATGCAGGGACATGGGTTTGATCCCTGGTCAGGGAACTAAGATCTCACGTGCTTCTGGGTAACTAAGTTTGAGTGCCACAAGTAGAGAGCCCACACAGCACAACTAGAGAAGCCTTCTTGCTGCAACAAAGACCCAGCACAGCCAAAATTAAAAATAAAAACAAACAAACAAACAAAGGCATAACGCATAACCCAGTACTTTTCAGCTGGGGATGTTCCAGGGCAGTGAAAGACAGAGACAGGAAGAGAAGTGAAGCAGCAAACAAAACCAGCTGCCAACCCAAACACCCAGGAATTTATCTGTTTTCTATTTTTCACATGCACAGAAGCTTTTGCCTTAAGATTCTACAGCTTAAAACAAAGTCTGAAAGCTATCCTAAGAGATCTGTGTCAAATCCCAGTTCCTCCTCATTCTTGTTATGTCAAAATGCATAAGTTAATTACCTTTTTTTGCCTTTCTTTCTTTGTTTTGAAAATGGAGAGAATGGTACCTCTTTCATAGGTTTGATGTGCTGATCTAGTAAGATACAATGTATAATGAATGCACCAGGGTCCTTGTAATTAAATAAATGTTTGTTCCATGTCAGATACTGAATAGTATAACTCTACTGGTCATGACTTAATTTTTTTATTACTGGTTTAGAGAAAGATTTTTCAGCAGCTTCATGAATAAAATGCTGACTGAGTTATAGTCAGTGTTTGCTATAGAAACATTATATTGTACTATAGATACCAAACTATACTGTTACTGTGAAAATCCAGCCTTTCAGACGTTTTTCATTGTACAGTCAAGGAAATAGGAAGAACATAAAGAAGGGGCATTACCTCATTGGGTTATTCACACATATTATTTAATATGTAATTCAATTTTAATTTAAATCACAATTCCTTGAAAATACTGTGCTTTTCAAAGATAAGGTATTGTCATTTTTATAATTATGACTCATTCCTGGCTTCTAGGTACTTTTTCTTAACAGCATTCTAGAACATTAATTTTACCTTATTAATAACGCTTCTTTTTTTCAAAAATCTTTCCAATACTGAGATCATTATACAAAACACAACCTCAGGTATCGGGAACACTAAAATCTATTGCTTTACATGTACCAGTGTGGGTTATTTTTCTGGCATGCCAGTTTACCAGACAGATAATTGAAAACTCAATATTCAGTGAATTTCCCAATTTTACTGTGTGGATCACAATAAACTGTGGAAAATTCTGAAAGAGTTGGGAATACCAGACCACCTGACCTGCCTCTTGAGAAACCTTTATGCCAGTCAGGAAGCAACAGTTAGAACTGGACATGGAACCACAGACTGATTCCTAATAGGAAAAGGAGTACATCAAGGCTGTATATTGTCACCCTGGCTTATTTAACTTCTATGCAGAGTACATCATGAGAAACGCTGGGCTGGAAGAAGCACAAGCTGGAATCAAGATTGCTGGCAGAAATACCAAGAACCTCAGATATGCAGATGGCACCACCCTTATGGCAAAAGTGAAGAGGAAGTCAAAAGCCTCTTGATGAAAGTGAAAGAGGAGAGCAAAAAATTGGCTTAAAGCTCAACATTCAGAGAAGGAAGATCATGGCATCTGGTCCCATCACTTCATGGGAAATAGGTGGGGAAACAGTGGAAACAGTGTCAGACTTTATTTTTGGGGGCTCCAAAATCACTGCATATGGTGATTGCAGCCATGAAATTAAAAGATGCTTACTCCTTGGAAGAAAAGTTATGACCAACCTAGACATTACTTTGCCAACAAAGATCCGTCTAGTCCAGGTTATGGTTTTTCCAGTAGTCATGTATGGATGTGAGAGTTGGACTGTGAAGAAAGCTAAGCACCAAAGAATTGATGCTTTTGAACTGTAGTGTCGGAGAAGACTCTTGAGAGTCCCTTGGACTGCAAGGAGATCCAACCAGTCCATTCTAAAGGAGATCAGCCCTGGATGTTCTTTGGAAGGCATGTTGCTAAAGCTGAAACTCCAGTACTTTGGCCACCTCATGCGAAGAGTTGACTCATTGGAAAATACTCTGATACTGGGAGGGATTGGGGACAGGAGGAGAAGGGGATGACAGAGGATGAGATGGCTGGATGGCATCATGGACTCGATGGACATGAGTTTGATTGAATTCCAGGAGATGATGATGGACAGGGAGGCCTGGTGTGCTGCGATTCATGGGGTCACAAACAGTCGGACACAACTGAGCGACTGAACTGAATTGAACTGAACTGTACTAGGATTGTACATGTTCAGGGCACTTATTTGACATATGAGAGAAATAAGTACAGAGAATGTATGTCAAATCACACCATAAATAGTGCTGGGACCACAAAAATACATGGCTTTTTTGGCATGCAAACCTCTGCCTCATGTTGAGACCAACAGAACAAGCACCTACATCCATTTGCTGAGTTATCATTTGAGGGTGAAGCTGAACTGAATTCCAACAAAAAGGCACGTAATAATTATCAAAACTAGAAACATGGAAAATGAAGGCAGGAAAAAAAGTAAATACTTAATGCTATTTAACAAACTTAAAAATACCACATCAAAAAATAACTTTGTGTATTATACTACATCTAACTAAAATCTAATATTCTAGTAGAGAAGCCAATTAGAAAATCCAATGTTAGAGTCCTCCTTAGATTATATTAACAGTAGTTCTCAATTACTCATTTGTCTGAGGAAAAGTCTTACCTTTATTATATTGACCAGTGGGAAAAATGTGTTTAAATATCTCCAAGAAGTTAATATTTACTCTTCTATGAGCAACAGCAAGTGAGATTTGATATGTTTAAGTAAGAGTCAACCTAGAATCTTATTTAAACTAACAGATTATTCTTTGTCATGAAATGGAATTCAAATGAGTTGATTTGCTATTTTTCTTCTATGTTGAGATAGTAGCTTCTATTATGATTGATGCTAATGCAAGTTAAGTGTGCAAAGCAGACAGAATAGGAATACTGGGTATCAGCCAACGTAGGCTCCGACCATCTCTCTGAGAAAGAACTATATTTTGTAGGAAGCTTCTCACTTCTTTCCAATATTCCTTCAAAGCTGCATGAGTTATCTGTTTTGATATAGATAATATATTTGCCTGGGCTAACAAATTATCTCCAACCAGATACTTGAAATGATAAATATTCATTATCTCTTATAGTTTCTAAAGGCTAGGATTTAAGGGGCTTTGGCAGGTGGCTTTCAGTCAGGTTTCTCATGCAGTCACTGGGAGGCTTTTCTGGGGCTGGAGAATCTGGTTCCAAAGGTGGCTTCCTTATATGGTGACAAATTGGTCCTGGCTGTTGGCAAGTTGCTCTAGTTCTTCTCAATGTATGTCTCCTCTTGAGACTGCTTGAGCATCCTTACAACATGGCAGCTGGCGCCTCCTCTGCAATCAATGGGTGAGATGAAAATAGAAGCCTTAATAGTTTCTGTGAAGCTCCAAAGTCACAGACCGTCACGTTCATTGTGCTTTATCGATCACTTTCCTATTCAGTCTATGAGGATACTACACAAAGGTGTGACTGCCAGAGTCGGTGGTCTTTGGCAACGGTCTTGTAGGCTGACTACCAAAAGGATAATGTATTAGCCAGGGCATGTTTGGCTCTCAAGTGACAGAAACACCACTCAAATTCACTTAGACAAAGGGAAATTTATTGCCTTGTCTAACTGGATTGTCATTAAGGATAGGATATACATCTGTGCCTTAGATATTAACGAAACCAGATACACAAAAACTCTGAAAACTCTCTGTCCATCCCATTAATCTGTTCCTCTTTGCATATCAGTGATATGCTCTCAAACCAGTCACGTGGTCAGGCACACTCTTTCTCCTTCACTTTCTTCAGTGAAGAACAGCTCTGTCTTCTAAATCCTGGGGTGGTTGTTGTTATTCTGTGGCTCAGGCATGTCCGACTCTGAAACACCATGGATTGCAGCACTTCAGGTTTCCCTGTCCTTCACCGTCTCCTGGAGCTTGGGGAAAAACTATTATCACATCATCATTTTTGTGGTTATTAGTTTGGGTACTACAGTTGACCGTTACTACGAGAACCATCATGATGAAGCTCAAGGCAGACAAACTTCTAAAGTGGTGCTTGTCCCAGAAGAGAAGAACTGGGGACAACCAAACAATAGTGGTCTACAAAACTTAAATATCTTAAGTAATTTAAGATAACTTTTTAAAAACTAGTACACTTTGAATAGACAACTGCCTGTCCTCACTGCCAACATTTCCTTTCTCTTGCCTTCATCAGTACATTTAAAAACATTTTTGGCTATCAAGGGCAATATTTGTTAAAGAAGAAAACTTTTTAAAGCTCTTTATCAAAGGTGTGCTTTGCTTTAAACGTTACAGATGAAGTGAAGTGAAGTGAAGTGAAGTTGCTCAGTTGTGTCCGACTCTTTGTGACCCTATGGACTGTAGCCTATAAAGCTCCTCTGTGCATGGAATTTTCCAGGCAAGAGTACAGGAGTGGGTTGCCATTTATGCACTGTTTTAATTTCATACTGTGTATTTGCAAACTGTTCAAATGAATCATGAGGGTGCTGAATAATGTGAAGCTAATAAAAGATCATTACAATGGCAGAATGGACAAGTAGAATATTTGAAATCTGGAATGAGACAAAATTTGATGAAAATGCTAAGGGCATGAAAATTGATTCTCTATTTGTCTACCTACATATATGTAATATTCAGAAAAATAAGATATTGTATTTATATACATGTGTACATATATAATATATAATAAAATAAAGTTATATAATAATATATATTATATATTATATAATAATTTATATGCAGTTATATTATATATAACTTTATATAATATTATATTATGATGTTAATATTATAATGTAATTATAATATTCAGTTCAGTTTAGTTCAGTCGCTCAGTCATGTCCGACTCTTTGCAACCCCATGAATCGCAGCATGCCAGGCCTCCCTGTCTGTCACCAACTCCCGGAGTTCACTCAGACTCACGTCCGTCGAGTCAGTGATACCATCTAGCCATCCCATCCTCTGTCGTCCCCTTCTCCTCCTGCCCCCAATCCCTCCCAGCATCAGAGTCTTTTCCAATGAGTCAGTTCTTTGCATGAGGTGGTCAAAGTATGGGAGTTTCAGCTTTGGCTTCATTCCTTCCAAAGAAATCCCAGGACTGATCTCCTTCAGAATGGACTGGTTGGATCTCCTTGCAGTCCAAGGGACTCTCAAGAGTCTTCTCCAACACCGCAGTTCAAAAGCATCAATTCTTCGGCACTCAGCTTTCTTCACAGTCCAACTCTCACATCCATACATGACCACAGGAAAAACCATAGCCTTGGCTAGACGGATCTTTGTTGGCAAAGTAATGTCTCTCCTTTTCAATATGCTATCTAGGTTGGTCATAACTTTCCTTCCAAGGAGTAAGCGTCTTTTAAAATTTCATGGCTGCAATCACCATCTGCAGTGATTTTGGAGCTGAAAAAAATAAAGTCTGACACTGTTTCCACTGCTTCCCCATCTATTTCCCATGAAGTGATGGGACCAGATGCCATGATCTCATAATATTACATAATATTATTAATTAATCATATAATTATGTTATTGTTGATTATGTATTTGTATGGCCAGAAAGTCCTCTTGGGTTTTTATATGTTATAGAAATTAATTAATTAATTTAATTGGAGGCTAATTACTTTACAGTTTTGCGGTGGTTTTGCCATACATTGATATGAATTAGCCACGGGTGTACATGTGTCCCCCTATCCTGAACTTTTTGGCCAACCCAAGAACTATATTATTACTACTAATAATATAACACATGTATATGTGCATATATACACGAAAGTGTATTCAGAATAGGAGAATAAGGGAAAGATATACTCACTGTGGACAATATATGGTAAAATACTAATGAACAAAAAAATGCAGAACTCTTCAAATCTGCCTTCTTTTTCTAAGTAGAGAGAACACTGAACTTCCATCTGGAAAGTATAGATCAATCACTGCTAAAGAGTACCTGAAGCTAGAGATAGATAAGAGATTAACAAGAAAGCCCCTCATTACTTTAATGAATTTAATACTCTGAGCCAGCCAAAGACTTATTAAGTTACAATATTACTACTTGTGCTTGAGGACTCCATTTCAGCCACCTTCGAGAAATCATGAGGTTCTTCAAGACTGTGCTGACCAGCTGTTATTACTAAGTCGAACCGAAAAGTATTCCCCTTGTGGATGTGAATAAACCAAACAGAGGTGCTTTCAAAAAGTAATCTTAATAAATCATCTTATCTGTCTAGTAATAACAAGGGCCATATGCTTCTGAAGTGTGGCTTGGAGAGGTGCAGTACAGCCCCAGGGTTGGAGTCAATCCATACACGTTATCCAGAGATCAGCTAGCGTCATTGACATTCATAGAAGCTGAGCAAGAAATCCCAGAGAGAACCTGAGGTCGTTTATTTGAGCCAGTTTACCACATCCTTCCTTCTGGAACCCTCAGAGATGACTTTCTCACAGATCCTACGAACATTTTAAAAAACTGTTTCGACGATAGGACAGCTGTAGGACAAATTAAAATAGAAATATAACACATCCACAAATGTGAGTCCCATATGCAATTTTAAATATAGTAGCTACATTTAAAAAGTAAAAAGAAATATGTGAAAGTAATTTTACAATATATTTTATTTAATCCTGTATAGCAAAAATGTTATACTCTCAAAATATAGGCAGTAGAAAAAAATTACTCTGATACACTTAAATTTTTTTTTGTACTAAGTCTGAAGCACAATGCATGTTTTAAACTTACAGTACATCTGGACTAGTCACCAAATGCTCAATAGCCACGTATCGCTGGTGGCTGCTGTAATATTTGACAGCACAGGTCTAGTTTAGAATTGTGGACAGTGGTCCTTAAATCATCGTTATTTCTCTTTTTCTTAAATAAAGTTTTATTTTTTATTTATGGTTGCACTGGGTCTTTGTTGCTGCACATGGGCTTTCTCTAGTTGTGGTGAGTGGGGGCTACTCTTCTGGTTGCAGCGTGCAGGTTTCTCATTGTAGCGGTTTCTTCTCTTGTTGTGGCTCCTAGACTCTAGAGAATGGGCTCAGTAGTTGTAGCGCTTGGACTTAGTTGCCCCGCATTATGTGGAATCTTACTGGACCAGGGATTGAACGAACCTGTGTCCCCTGCAGTAGCAGATAGATTCTTTGAACCACCAGGGAAGTCCCAGTGTTGTTCTTCCTTTCCAGGAGGATCTGAAGACTTATGAAGATACCTCTTTGACAATGTAAATGGATTTTCAAAGCCCCCTTCACACTTCTTTAGCTTTTTTGCATACCTTGTTTCACATGTGTTCGTTTCTTTCACTTAACTTGCTAATGCTAAAAGTGGGGGCCAATTCAATGCCTTTTCTATACCTTTCTCCATGAACAAATTTGTTTTAGAAAGACTATGAGGGCAGGACATATCTGAGTTCAAATCACATTTGTGCCTTTATGACTATCGCAGAGGCTTCCAGTTGTCCCTAATATCTGTCTTCCCCTCTGTAGATGTAGAAAACTTGACTGGGCACAAAGCCACTTAGAAAAAGAACTACATTTCCAGCATAACTTGCAGCAAGATATGGCTACATGCCTAAGTTCTGACCAAGAGGGTATAAACAGAAAGGTCAAGGGGAAACTTCTGGGAATCTTTCTAAAGAGCAGCATGGATGCACTTTTTGACCTCTTTTTCCTTCCTCCTGCTTAGGACACATATGCAACCATCTTGGACTATAAAGTCAAGTCCATGCATGACTTGAAACATCTTATCAGCTCAAAGACTCTAACACAAGAGGGAAATAAACTTCTATATCTGCCACTGCAGTTTTGGATTTTCTGTAACTTGAAGCAAAACTAATACAACCATCTTGGGTAAAGATTTAACCTCTAACGTTATGAGAAAAGTGACAGTGGGAATTTGATATATGACTCCGGGAGCTCAAATCGGTGCTCTGTGACAACCTAGAGGGGTGTGATGGCATGGAAGGTGGGAGGGAGGGCCACCAGGGAGGGGACATATGCATGTTGATGTATGGCAGAAACCAACACAATATTGTAAAGCAATTATCCTCCAATTAAAAACAAATAAATTACAAAAAAAACGAAAGGTGACGAACATGTCTGTTCTAATGCTTAGTACAAAGTAAGTACTTTACGCTGTTAGATTTTTTTTTTAAGTATACTAAATTACAAATGTACTAAACTCTGTAAGTTTCTAAATAAATGCTTTTGTTATTTTTCCAACTCAGCTTCCTGGCTTCTTTCTGAACTAACTTGTAGATGATAGATACAAAGATCTTCATTGCATTTGCATTTCTCTCCAGAAAATTGCCTGACTGCCAGTTTAGTCATGCTCATGAATGCCTGATGGCTCAGAAAAGCCTCTGCAAGAACCTCTCAAATAAATATTTAGAAAGGCATTATGAGAGCACTTAGCAGTGCTATTCTAGTATTTCTAAAGCAACAAGATACCAAGACCATGAGGCCCTTCCTTCACTTTGAGTCGCACCTCTCAACCAAGCAGATATATTTACCTTGTTATTATTTTTAATAGGAAGAATCATTAAAGCATTCTTTTAACAGGTTTCTCACTTTCCAGGAGACTGAGAAGCACAGGGAACACTCAATGTTCTATCAGCTGTTTTTCAGGTTCTTTTTTTTGGTCGTGGAACAATATGTGAAGAATTTCAAGGAACTTCACTTTTTAAAAACAAAACCTTAAATGAAAACAGTTGATATCAGGAAGTATTTATTGCATAATGCCTAATTAAAGGTAACTGCCAACAAAGATTAACTTTCTAGAGGATGACGTGTTTAAACTGTATATGGCACTTTTTTGTGTGTACATTGTCATTTACTATCCTCTCAAAGAATGGGTAAAAATGAAAAAAGAGTGAGAGTATGTAAAAAAGACAGAAGTTAACCCAAAAGAACCCAAGGACCAAAACTGGAGCAACAAAATATAGTATTGGCTTATAACTCAAGAAATAACTGGAGAAGGGAATGGCAACCCACTCCAGTATTCTTGCCTGGAGAATTCCATGGACAGAGGAGCCTGGCGGGCTACAGTCCATGGGGTTGCAAAGAGTCAGACATGACTGAGCACATACACTAACACAGTTTCAAGAACAGTTCACACTGATTTGAATAAATGAATAAAGAAACTGGGATTAAGGGGCAAATTTTCTTATAAGAAAGCACTTCTGCTCCTGGAAGTGGAACTTAGTTCCCTGCTTCTTGGGTATGGACTGGACACAGTGACTTGCTGTAAAGTGTGGAAAGAAACAAAACAAACCAATTTTTGTTTTGTTGGGTCCTGGCACCCAGCACCTTAACAAAGTGATCAAGGTTAATATTGTCAGTAATAAGTCATGTGGATATCATGACGCAAGAACAGTGTCAATTCACCTCTGTGGAATTATTTCCCAAATCCATGCCTGCGTGCATGCTAAATCGCTTTAGTCATGTCCAACTTTGGGTGACACTATGGACTGTAGCCTGCCAAGCTCCTCTGTCCATGAGATCCTCCAGGCGAGAAAACTAGAGTGGGTTTCCATGCCCTCCTCCAGGGCATCTTCCCAACTCAGAGACTGAACCATCTCTTACGTCTCCTGCATTGGCAGGTGGGTTCTTTACCACTAGTGCTACCTGGAAGCCCTCCTAAATCCATAATCCCAGTCTAATCATGAGAATAGTCAGACTAACCTATGAAATGCCTGACCATAACTCTTCAAAGTGTTCAAGATCGTGAAAAATGAGGAAAGACCAGGGCACAGTTGAGATAGAAGGAGACTAAGAAGATAGGACATCTGATGTCTTGTTTATCCTGGGTTAGGTCCTGGAATAGAGCAAGGACTAATGGGAAAAAAAAAAAAAAACTGGCAAAATCAGGTAGTCTGTAGTTGAGTTAATAGTTTGGATGAATGTAGCATAGTTACAAAAGATGTTATCACTAGGAGAATGTTAAACGTACATTTGTAAAAAGCCTACTGGGTGACAGCACTATACTAAATTATAAATGTAGTGCATATATATAATATTCATATTATGCATAGTTCCTCAAGAGCTATTAAAAGAAATATGATTGCCCTTAGGTAATTAAACTATAAAAATGAGTCAGAGCAAAAAAATAAAAAAGAAAATCACCTTTAAATGATGCCTGTCCTCTAAATAATGCTGAATGTATACTCAGGCACTATTCTAACTTTGCATATATATATATATATATCACATTATTTAATCTTCCAGAAACCCCATGAACTAGATATTATTACTATTCATATTTTCTAACTTTCTAAAAAACATTTGGCTGCACTGGGTTTTTGTTGCAGCACGTGGGCTTTCTGTTGCCATGCGTGGGCTTCTCTTGTGGCACATAACCTCTGGAGCGCAGGGGCTCAGTAATTGCAGCATAAGGGCTTAGCTGCCTTGCAGCATGTGGCATCTAAGTTATCTGACCAGACATCAAACCTGTGTCCCCTGCATTAGAAGGTGATATCTTAACACCAGAGCCATCAGGGAAGTCCCCTCTAACTTTTTAAAGTTTGAAATTATTATAAATTCCAGGAAAGCTTCCAAGAAATATATATTCATCTTTTTAAGAAAATTTTTGCAATTTTTGGTTAGAACTTGACAAGGATCTTATTCCTAAATTCTTTTTCTTTCGCTTTCTCCCTTGTGGTTGGGTTATTTCCATTTGCATGCAAACATGTCTTAATATCATCTGTGTTAGAAAATAAATGATTAAGACAAATCTTTTACTTCCTCCTTAGCTGTTACACATTTCTTTGATCGCCTTCAGGACAAAACTTTTGAAGTTGTCCATGTTACCTGTCTCCTTTCTTCCCTTGAATTCGCTCCTCAACCCACTATCATCAGGCTATGTGAATATGACTCAACTGACATGGATTTTATGATTAAATAATTTTATTTTGCAAGGTTCTTACATGCCAGCTTTCCACTCGTCATTTAGTTGGATCTCTTACTTGTACTCACTGTTGGAACATTTCCTTCTCTGGGCTTCCTTGACATCACAAACTTCTGATTCTATCCTATCACAGTAGTTCCTCATTCCCAATCTCCATTGTTCCTCAGTCCTCTTCCCTGCCCTCCCCCCACCCCATCTCTCTGATGATCTCTAGATCCATGGCCTTGGATGCCTGCCATATGCTTATGACTCCCAAGTACATCCAGTTCTGACCTTTCCTCTCAGTTCCAGACTCATACATCCAATTGTCTACATGACATCTCTTCCTGGATAGCATCTCAAACTCAACATTTCCACAAGAGAATGGGAATGCTTAGTCGTGTCCTGCTATTTGTGGCTCCATGGACTGTAGCCCACCAGGCTCCTCTGCCCATGGGATTTCCCAGGTAAGAATACTGGAGTTAGCGCCATTTCCTCCTCCAGTGGGTCTTCCCAAGCCAGGGATCCAACCCGCTTCTCTTGCATCTCCCGCCTTGGCAGGCGGATTCTTTACTATTAGCATCACCTGGGAAGCCCTCTAACTACTGATTTCTGGCCTCTCCCCACTCCTACTCACTCTATCCAAATGTGGTCTTTCTCCCCATCTCAATGGCCCCACGACACACTCAGTCCAGAACAAGGGGCACTCATCCTCAATCCAGTCCTCTTGATGTCTCAGAGTCACCATACACAAGACCTGTTTGTGACATCTCCAATAGAACTCAAAGATGGTGCCTCTCCTTTGATTCCACTGAGGAACTCCAGTCAAAATTTCACTTATGTCTCACCAAGTCCCTGCAGCAGTCTCCCTGTTCTCAGGGCTTCACCATTCCTGTCACCCAGCTGTGTCTACCTGCCACTCAAGATTTCCACAAACTGTACTCCATGTAGACTTCTCATCTTCCTAACTTTCTTTTCCAAATAAAATAAAACCATTCACCCTCCTAAGGTCCATAGACCTACATTGCTTGACTTCTGCCGACCTCTATAACCTTGTCTCCTACCACTCTCCCCTTTATGTGTTTCTTCCTGCCATATCCCTCTGCCTAGAATATTTTCCCTCTGACTTCTCTGACAGGATAACACCTACGCATTTTCTCAAGCCTCAGCCCTGTGAAACTTTCCCAGACACCCTTCTCTGGTAGATTTGCTTAATTGCCCAATAATTGTCCCTTCTTTGGTCTAAACTTGATTTTACCTTAGGGCTTTTGCATTTCCTGTTCCTTCTGCCTGAAAGGCTCTTCCCCCTAGAAGTCCTACGGATGTTCCATTTTATCACTTATTTCTCAGTTCAAAATGTCGCTTCCTCTGAGTCCTTCCCTGACCACCTGATGAAAAGTAGTTGCATTGTATTCTTCTGTTCCCTGTCCCTTCCCTTGGTTTTATTGTTTATATGTCACTCAGCACGGCAACCCACTCTAGTGTTCTTGCCTGGAGAATCCCAAGGACGGCAGAGCCTGGTGGCCTGCTGTCTATAGGGTCGCACAGAGTCAGACACGACTGAAATGACTTAGCAGCAGCAGCAGCAGCATTATTTGTAATTATTTTATTCATTTATCTGTGTACATGTTTCTTTTCTGTATTCTTCCACCAAGATGTCTGCTCTGGTGAAGAGTTGACACACAGTTAACGAGTTTCATGGATAAAAATTTAAGGATAGTTTATTATGTGCCAGTTACTACATGAGGTGAGGGGGAATAACTCTGAATAAAATATTGCTCCCTGCTCATGACCTTTCAGTCTAGAAAAGGAAGAATGATATGTAACCAAAAGCAATCATCAGTTTAGTTCAGTCGCTCAGTCGTATCCGGCTCTTTGCGACCCCATGAACCGCAGCACGCCAGGCCTCCCTGTCCATCACCAACTCCCGGAGTTCACTCAGACTCATGTCCATCGAGTCCGTGATGCCATCCAGCCATGTCATCCTCGGTCGTCCCCTTCTCCTCCTGCCCCCAATCCCTCCCAGCATCAGAGTCTTTTCCAATGAGTCAACTCTTCGCACGAGGTGGCCAAAGTACTGGAGTTTCAGCTTTAGCATCGTTCCTTCCAAAGAAATCCCAGGGCTGATCTCCTTCAGAATGGACTGGTTGGATCTCCTTGCAGTCCAAGGGACTCTCAAGCGTCTTCTCCACCACCACAGTTCAAAAGCATCAATTCTTCGGCTCTCAGCCTTCTTCACACTCCAACTCTCACATCCATACATGACCACTGGAAAAGCCATAGCCTTGACTAGGCGGATCTTTGTTGGCAAAGTAATATCTCTGCTTTTGAATATGCTGTCTAGGTTGGTCATAACTTTTCTTCCAAGGAGTAAGCGTCTTTTAATTTCATGGCTGCAGTCACCATCTGCAGTGATTTTGGAGCCCCCCAAAATAAAGTCTGACATTACCATATAATAAGTTACATTGAAGTATGCAAAACTAGCTGTGGAGTGCAAAAGAAGAAATAAGCAATTAATGCTATCACCACAGAGGGCTGACTAAGAAGATTTAACAGAAGCGCAATTTGAACTGAGTCCTGAAAAATGAATAATAGTCACCTTTTAGTGAAGACATAAAAAGTATATTTCAGGCAGGGGGGTTAACTTACAAAAAAGAATGGAGAAAAAGAAAAAAAATTTAAAGGACAAGACACAAAATTGATCTATAGCTCAACGTCATCCAAATTATAATTCCAGAAGGATATTCTGTAGAACTCAACGAGCTGATTCCAAAACATATATGGAAACACAAAGGGCCTAGAATGCAAGACATATGGAAAAAAATTGAAGCATTTATATAATACTGCATGATTTCAAGACTTACTGTAAAGTTACAATAATAAATAAATTATAGTACTAGCATAAATATCAGCAAAGATCAATAGAACAGAATTGAGAGCCTCCAAATAAATCCTCACTTAGATGTCTGTTTGATTTTCGACAAAATACCAAAGCAATCTTATGGGAAAAAGACATTTTTTTTGACAAATGGTTCTTAAATAACTACATATCAATATGGAAAAAATGAATCTCAACGTCCATCTCACACTGTATACAAAAAAATAAATCAAGTTAGATTATGGATCTAAACATGAAAGGTAAAACCATAAAAGCTTTCAAAGAAAAAACAAGATAGGGAAGAGAAAAATGTTTCTTAGGATATGGCAAGCAATAACCATGAAGGAGAAACTCGATAAACAAGATTTCATGAAATTTAAACCTTCTGATTATTTAAAAATACCATTAAGAAAATAAATAGGTAAGCCACAGCCTAGAGAAACATTTTTAAAACTTACATCTGACAAAAGACTGGTAAGCAGGCTATATGAAAAACTCCTACGACTTAGTAATAAAAAGACAAAGATTTGAACAGATGCATCACAAAAGGAAGTGTGCAAGTGTACAATAAGCACATGAAAAAAGGCTCAATATCATCATTCGCTAGGGAAATGCAAATTAAACCACAATGAGATGTCACTACACACCCACCAGAATGGCTAAAATTAAAAAGACTGACAACACCAAATGTTGATGGGTGTGTGGAGCAATCACAACTCTCATACATTGGCAGAGAAGTGTAACATTGTACAACTACTTTGGAAAAGATTTGACTATTACTTATAAAGTTAAATGTATAATTACCATATGACCCAGTAATTCCACTAATTTTTACACAAAAGAAATGAAAACATATGTTTAAAGAAAGACTTGTATAGGAACATTCATAGTAGCTTTATTTGTAATAGACAAAACGAGAAAACAGCCCAGATGTCTGTCAATAAAAGAATGGATAATCATGTGATACATACATACTAAGGAACACTATTCAGCAGTAAAAAAGGAATCAACTGCTGATATACTTGGATACACTCAAAAACAGTACACTGGATGAGACAAGAGTATATTCTGCGTAATTCCATTTATAGGCAATTCTCTGACGGTAAGGACAAATCTCATCTCTGGTGGAAAAAATGTAAGCAGTAGAAGGCTGGGGCTGGAATTAACTGGGAACTAAGGCCTGAAGGAAGTTCTTGGAGTGATGATATAGTGAGATATCTCAATAGGGATTTATATTACACAACGTTAGTCAAAATTCAGTGAATGGCACACTTAATATTCACACATTTTACTGCATGTAAATTTTACTTCAGTAGGAAAATAAGAGGTCATAAACAAGTACTGATCTCTGGTGACTGAAAAGGCATGCAGTGTTTAGGGTGAAGACTACAGGTGACTATAATTTACTTTGATGGGTAAAGGGGTAAAGAGATGAGTAGATATATAAAAAAGAAGTACAATAAAACATTAATAATAAAGTCTAGATAGTGAGCATATGGGTGCTCACTGTAAAAGTCTTCAAACTCTTAAGCTTGAAAATATTACAAATGAAATATTGGGGAAAGGCAGGAAGATACTAAGGATATGGGGAATCCCAGACTATATTCAACAGCTGGAATGAGGGGTAGTTAGCAAAAGATGGTACAGAAAACACAAGAGTAGTGTAATTGTGACACCATTTCATGCCACGCTAAGGAGCTTGCATTCTATCCTGCGCCGTAATATTGCTCAATTGTTTCTGTACTCTCAAAGTTAGTATCTTTAGCTATGCCCTCATTAACCTTCATCTAGGATTTTGCAATGTATTTGTTTAGTTGAATTGTGTCTAATTGAATGTTAAGAAAGATGCACTTATATTCCCTGTGAGTTTCCATAATTTTTCCTGTTTCAATATCATTCAATGCTGAGATTTTTGTGTATATTCAGAAATTACTGTTTGAGTACATTTTCAGTTGCCAGTAATTTCTAAACTGTATTTTCTGTTTCTAGCCCTGAGTGCCTTTGTTTGAATTTTTCCCCAAATGAGCAAGTTTTACAAATGAACAATGAGAAACGAATTATCTTTGTTTTTCTCAGTATAAAGTATTCAAGTCAATGTTGAATATAAAGTATCGTAGTAAACACCAGGGGGTTGCATAAATTGTCTAATTGTAAAAATAGCCTCTGCCTCCAAGGTCTTGACAGTCAAAATTCCTATATTTTGTGAAACACAAAATCTTTAAAATGCATGCTTTGTTAGTTGGACAGGCATATATTTGTCAGATTCTGTGAGTCTTCCCGTTTCATTATTCTATTCACATTTGATAATGAGATAACTATTTGCAAAGGTGTAATGGTAGATGATATCATCAGTTTGAGCATGTTAAGTATTTTTACCATCTTTGGAGATAAGCAGCAGAGACTGAGAGCCTTATATTACCCAACAGCTTCCTCCCAAATGTAAACTCACCTCCACAAGATGTTTTTAAGAAAACGATTTTTTTTTTTTCAACTGTGCCATGGAATCCTAGCTCCTGGCCAGAGATTAAACCCCAGGATACAGCAGTGAAAGTGCTGAGTCCTAACCAGTGGACTGCCAGGGAAGTCCTGAAAATAGTTCTCTTTTTTAAAAAACAGATTTAATTAATTTATTTGGCTGCACCAAGTCTTAGTTGTGGCATGCAGGATCTTTAGTTGCAGCAAGTGGGATCTAGTTCTCTGACCAGGCATGGAACCTGGGCCCTGCATTGGGAGCACAGAGTCTTAGCCATTAGACCCCCAGGGAGGTCCCCTCAAAATAATTCTTAAAACACCATATTATTTATGTGCCAGATCTGAAGAAAGTGGGCTTAAAATTTTTTTTCTTTCTTACTTCTTTCAGAGTCTGTTTATATTTGGATGATTTTAAAAAATATGAGTATCCCTCAAGAGATTAAATCTAAACCTACTGAGCAAAACATCTATTTGTTCTTGAGAATCCTTTCAGTTTTTGCCACGCTTTGCATTCTTAGAATTTTGCTTAGTGCCTGGTATAAAATATATGGGCTTTCCAAGTGGCTCAGTGGTAAGGAATCTGCCTGCCAATGCAGGAGATGCAGGTTCGATCCCTAGGTGGGAAAGATCCCCTGGAGGAGGAAATGGTGACCCACTCCAGTATTCTTGCTTGAGAAATCCCATGGACAGAGAAACCTGGCGGGCTACAGTTAAAAAGTCAGATACAACTTAGCAACTTAACAACAGTAGTATAAAATATATAGACAGTAAATACTACTTGGAAAGATAAATGAATAAATAACAGCTGTGATACTAGAATATTAGAAAATGCAACTAATGACTATGAATCTAAATATTAAATTAAACAGCATAAAATCTCCTCTCAGCACTAAATCACAAAATATTAGGTACCCATGCATGTATCAAATTACCTTTTCATGAAATTACAAGACATGCATAGTGTTTTGTCTGTGAAACCATTATTGCAAAAATTAGTTTTATACTAGCTTCAGTTGGAAAAAGGAAGCATGAGGTCCAGTTAGTATACTCAATACTTCTATCAATAGACTGTTTCTATTATCAGGTAATTGGTAAATAGAAAATCTCTATGACAAGTATCTCTATGACTGGTGTACAATGATAATGGATGTTAACATCAAAGACAAATTTAAATCCAGAGTTGAATTCTAGGCAAAAGTTTAACACTCATGAATTTTGTACTTGGAGGTCTCCCCCGTGAGTCTTTCCTTCTCTTTCACTTCATAGAATCATGCATCCTTTAACTTTAGCAGATAGGTGAGTGTGCTCAGTTGCTCAGTCATGTCCCACCTGGCTGCTCTGTCCATGGGACTCTGTAGGCAAGAATATTGGAGTGGGTAGCCATTCCTTTCACCAGGGGATCTTCCCAATCCAGGAATCGAACCCAGGTCTCCTGCATTGCAGGTAGATTCTTTACCATCTGAATCACCAGGGAAACCCTACCTAGCAGATACTGGTTACATAATCAGTAACCAATTTCCTTGAATTTTCTGCCTATTAGAGTTCCACTTTTTTAGGTCTCTACCCTGGTGGCTCAGAGGCTAAAGCATCTGTCTGCAGTGCGGGAGACCTGGGTTCAATCCCTGGGTCAGGAAGATCCCCTGGAGAAGGAAATGGCAACCCACTCCAGTATTCTTGCCTGGAGAATCCCATGGGCGGAGGAGCCTGGTGGGCTACAGTCCATGGGGTCGCAAAGAGTCGGACACGACTGAGTGACTTCACTTTCACTTTCACTTTCCTCTTCCATGGTGCTACATTGCTTCAAGAGGTAGTGGTTCTACCTCTAGCTTAAGGAGCTAAATTCTGATTGATCCAAGGCAGTCATGGCATTCTCTTTCTCCTGACTGGAGATTTGATTTGTGACTAGAGATTTGATTTGTGCACCCATTTGTGACATAATTTTGACCAATACAGCATACTAGGGAAGTTTGTCTGGGGGGCTTCAGGAAAACGTTTGGCCATCCTACAATGACACAAGGAGAGACTGCCATCTTCCTTTAGATATTGTTGTTGTGACCTGGAATTGTCACAGCTGTTGGCTCAGACTGTAAAGAATCTGTCTGCAATGCTGAAGACCCGGATTCAGTTTCTGGGTTAGGAAGATCTCCTGGAGAAGGGAATGGCTACCCACTCCAGTATTCTTGCCTGGAGAATTCCATGGACAGGAGCCTGGTGGGCTACAGTCTACGGGGTCACGAAGAGTCAGACTAACACACACTATGCCCACACACAAGTTGCAGGTGAAGCCAACACACAGAGAAAGGCAAAGGCAAGAGATTACAGAGAAGTGAAGCTGAACTCTGTGTTTGTAGACTACCTGACTTTAAGATCAATTTTTCTGTAAAAGTAGTTTTACCAGTAACCTTGCTTCTGAGTACTGGATGTTCCCATGTTTTCCTTCGGTGTCACAAAGCCCTTCAATAGAAAGAATCCAGTCTACTTTCTACAGTGTTCCTCCTTCCCTATCTCACCACTTCTTCTAGTTCATTATTCATTAAAACTTTCATTATCTGACTGCCTTTATTTTCAGCTGGATTCCAAGGGAAAATCCATCTGATGCTAATATTCACTAGAATGTTTCCGGGAGATAACCAACCAGGTACTGAATGGTATTAAGTTGAGAATGACTGGGCCCCTTGGAGTGTCCCATATTCTCAATGCAGAACTTGTCAGCTGAAATAAAACTTGGATTGATCCAAGATTAGAAATCTGACAAAATGAAGAGTATTTCAGGCAATGTGGGGTGATATCTAAAGTTAGCTATTAACTCATTCTTCCTGAGGCTATCAACTTATTTATAATTCCATAAAACCATATCAACTCATTTATAATTTTATGTGGATTTTATTAACTCTAAATCTTGGAAAGCTGATCATCTATGAATGATATACAGATATTTGACTTACATTCTCAACCTGGTCTGGAAGATGAGAATTTAATATGTATGTGCTTAATAATTAATATAAAACCTTTCCTTAAAGTCTTTCTGTTAGGGCAAAAATATGCAAAATCAATTACATTAGAAGGGAAGAAAATTATTTTCTTAAAAGGAATGCCTTAGCATATCATTTTGTATAGTTCACCCTAAGGGTGGATTGTGAAGAGTAAGGCTTATTGATGGTGTGTGATTTTTTTACTCTCAAGATGGCCTGTAAATCTAAACGATTTCATTCAAATGAGGCTAGATAGCCCCATGGTCACATGATGGACTCTCAAACATAATTGGCGCCACTTAATAGAATGGTGGTTAGTACTGCAGTCTGAGAAAGGAGAACATGTGACTAAGGATCAATTTCACCTCATCACAACTGACCGATTTTTTTTTTTTTTTCAAATCAGATTCTTCAGGGGATGCTTTGAAAACCTCAGGTCAAGTGACAGAGAAGCTGAGAAATGCTTGTATGAGCATTTATGATGAAAGGATGAAAGGAGCTATTTTAAAAGTTGATTAAAAAAGAAAAGGCTGATCCTTTCATCATGGGATATTCCAGGCATCTGCTATGAGTGAAGGCAAATAGGAAATTTTTTTTTTTCAGACCCAACTGTGGTAGGTCTACTACTCCACCAGGGATAGAGAGCCATGAAAATGGGATTATTAGTCACTATGTACCAGCATTTGACATAGTAACTGGTACAGAGGAAATGTCCAGTTGTCACTTACTGGAAAAGTGTTAAGTGTTAGTCACTCAGTTGTGTGCGACTCTTTGTGACCCCATGGACTGTAGCCCACCAGACTCATGGAATTCTCCAGGCAAGAATACTGGAGTGGGTAGTCATTCCCTTCTCCAGGGGATCTTTCTGACCCAGGGATCAAACCCAGGTTTCCCACATTGGGGGCAGATTCTTTGCCATCTGAGCTACCAGGGAAGCCCTGCTTTTTATTAGGCTCTGATAAATAAATGTATATAGTACTATTCAGGGACTAGGTACTATTCAGATACAATGATAAATAAAATAGGGCTTCTGTTCTTGGAAGAAAGACTAAAGAGTTTCAAAACAATAATCAAGACAGGAACCAAGTCACTTTGGGGGCCCAAAGCAGAAAGAAAGTAAATGCCTGGGGGAGCTTGAAGCTTCTCCATAAAGTCTAACAGTGTTACTGTCAATGTGCACTTACTGAATGCCTACTGTGGGCCAGTGGAAAGACATGGGATGCTTACACAGGCATAAGAAGGCTGGGTTGGGACAATGGCCAAAGGTTCAGTGTAATTGTAGCTTAGCCTATCTCTGGAATCCATGGGGATGTGGAGGAAAGGACCGGTGGCAGGAGAATAAAGGTAGAAGCTGGAATGAGCCATCAGGATTTCAAGGAGAGGGACGGACACAATTAAATCCTGTTTTGGAAAGTGTTTCACATGAAGAATGAATTAGTGGAGAGAGAGATTAAAAGCAGAAGAGCCAGTTAGGAGGTCTTTTTAATAACTCCTAGGAGGGAACTAAAATCATTGCCAGCGAGAAAGAAAAAAATACAGAATCCAGAACTTTTAAAATAAAATGACAGAAGTACTATCAGGAGGACCAGGTGAATGATTATTTGTGGAGGGAGAAAGGGGATTGTTGAGGATTATTCCTAGGAGATACATAAATGATTTCTTCCCATAAAAACTCCTGTCTTTATGGATGTCCCTAAATCACCAAAGAGAGAACAGCATAATGAAAGCAGTACTTTATTAATAATTTATTAATAATAATAGGTAACAGATTGCAGACATGGTAGGGTACTGAGAACAGAAGAAAAGATCCTCATTAAGCTCACAAAGTGAATAGTATTAAACACAACATTCCCTGAAATTCAGCACTATTTATTATTATTAACTTTACCGTAGATGTTATCAATAGTAATAAATAGTAATTGTTTAAAATAAACCTCAACTGTACACAAGTAACTGGAAGAAACATAATGATTTAAATTATGCCTCTAGGTCTTCAATTAGAATTTTTCTCCTTGATTTTCAACTCTTGCCTTGAGTTTTCTGACTTAATCTTCACATATTTGGCCCCAAAGTCATATCAATGAGCATTACTAGTCATGTTTAAAAAGAAAAGGAAATAGCTAAGTCATCTGTTTTCACTTTTGATGCTGCATAGGTCTAGACAGGATGAATTTGTTTTAACAGAGTTTTGGGCTAGTAGACCATTCTGCCCTTGGAAATGTGATTTTTCAGTTGAGAATATGGTATTCTAGTATTGTCAGTGTTAAGAATGACTCAAGTTCTTTATAACTATTCGCCTATTGATATTAATAGAAACAACAATAGTATAAACATATGGTATGTTATAGTTTTAAAATGACTTTACATTTCTTATTTAACTTAGACATTTGATGTAGATAGGGAAGATAAAATTAGGTTCTTTAAAATGAAATTTAAAAGACGCTTGCTCCTTGGAAGAAAAGCTATCACAAACCTAGGCTGAGTATTCAAAAGCAGAGACATTACTTTGCCAACAAAGTTCCATGCAGTCAAAGCTATGGTTTTTCCAGTAGTCAGGTACAGATGTGAGAGTTGGACCATAAAGAAGGCTGCGTGCTCAAGAATTGATGCTTTTGAACTGTGATGCTGCAAAAGACTCTTCAGAGTCCTTTAAACAGCAAGGAGAGCCAACAAGTCAATCATAAAGGAAATCAACCCTGAATATTCATTGGAAAGATTGATGCTGAAGCTGAAGCTCCAATATTTTGGTCACCTGATGTGAAGAGCTGACTCATTGGAAAAGATCCCGATGCTGGAAAAGACTGAGGGCAGGAGGAGAAGGGGGTGACTGAGGATGAGATGGCTGGATGGCATCACTGAGTCAATGGACATGAGTTTGAGTGAACTCTGGAAGATTGTGAAGGACAGGGAAGCCTGGTGTGCTGCAGTCCATGGGGTCTCAAAAATTCAGACACAACTTTGTGACTGAGCAACAATAGTGTTTCCAGCTGTGGTTTACTCATTCTCATTGCAATGAAATATTTTCACTGAATAAGTATCCCACAACTTATTTATCCATTTACTGTTGATGGAAATTTGGATTGTTTTCAGGTTTTTGGCTAATGCAAATAATGCTTCTATGAACTTTCTTGAATATGTGTCCAGAAGTGCACATGTACACAGGTTAGGGTAAATGTATCTGGTAGTGAAATTGTTTAGTCACAAAATATGTACTCACTTGTTTAGCCACTAAGTCATGTCCAACTCCTTTGCAACCTCATGAACTATAGCCTGCCAGGCTTCTCTGTCCATGAGATTTCCCAGGCAAAAACACTGGAGTGACTTGCCATTTCCTTCCCAACCCAGGAATTGAACCTGTGTCTCCTGCATTAGCAGAGGGATGCTTTACCACTGAGCCACCAGGGAAGCCTGATGTACTTCTTCAGTTCAGTCGCTCAGTCGTGTCCAACTCTTTGCGACCCCATGAATCGCAGCACGCCAGGCCTCCCTGTCCATCATCAACTCCCGGAGTTCACTCAGCCTCATGTCCATCGAGTCAGTGATGTCATCCAGCCATCTCGTCCTCTGTTGTCCCCTTTTCCTCCTGCCCCCAATCCCTCCCAGCATCAGAGTCTTTTCCAATCAGTCAACTCTTCGTATGAGGTGGCCAAAGTACTGGAGTTTCAGCTTTAGCATCATTCCTTCCAAAGAAATCCCAGGACTGATCTCCTTCAGAATGGACTGGTTGGATCTCCTGTACATGTTAGATAATGCCAAATCATTTTTCGTTCGATTATACCAACTTATACCTCTGTCAACAGCATATAAATGTTCTTGTTTTCCTTACTATTCACTATCACATTGCTATGGTTGGTCTTTAATTTTGCCCTTTTTTATGGGTGTGTAGAACTATCTCACTCTAATTTGCATTTCTTTGATTATTAGCAATGGAATTGAACACTATTTCCATTGTGTTTATTGCTATTTGGATATCTTTGCTTGTGAAGTGTCTGTTGAAATTCCATGTCCATTTTTTTCTTGGATTATCTTTCTTATTGATTTGGTAGGTGTTCTTAATGTATTTTGGATATGTTATTTGCCATTTATTTACATCACAGCTTGTTCTTTCCTGGGTTTTGGCTCCTTTTTTTACTTTCTTCTTGATGTTTTCTGATAAAAAGTCCTTACTTTTAATGTAGTCTAATGTATCAGTGTCTCCCTTTATGGCTATTGATTTTGTTTTGTTTGTTTTATAAGAGCTCTTTACCTACCTCCAAAAACATGAAGCATTTGTAGATAAAGAAATGGAGATGTAGAAAGATGGGGTGGTCTGCCAAACTTGAATTCAGATATTCTGATATCAAATTCTGCTTAATCTCCATTACAATGATGCTAATATCAATCTTTAAATTAATAATGTTTCATTTTAGAAAAATATTTATTTATTTAGCTGCATTGGGTCTTAGGTGTGGCATGCAGAATCTTAGTCGCATCACGAGGGATCTTTCTTTCATTGCAGTGCACAGACTCTCTGGTTGTGGTGAATGGGCTCAGTACTTGAGACTTGTGGGCTCTCTACTTGTGGCAAATACCCATTTCTAAATGCAAAATTACTTGTATTTATTTTAGGCACAGATCTTTCCTCATTGCATAAGACAGTATAACATTTCACGAGTATGGAAGAGCAGTGATGGTACTTAGGGATAAAAATCCATCAAGCTCCCACTAGTCCCTCCACGCCCTCAGCCAGGAGTGGGAGGATATTTTTCAAACATTTCTGACTGTGATGCTTATAGAGCATTTTTTCAGCTGATTAAAATTCCCATACTTCTTCTAGACCCATACGTCCTCTGTCCTACACATCCAAGACCAGGTAAAATACAGTGTAATAGGAGACTTAAGTTTGTAAAGAGTATATACACTAAGCCAATAAACTGGCTCAAAAATTTTGGAGTAGCGAAGGTTATTGAACATTATAGAGAAGGATATATTATATATATATATATTATATAAAGCAGTACCCCAGTGTGTTCCCAGTTGAATATGACTCTGCCTAAGTTTCCATAGGGATGTACAGATACATATGATATCATCTGTGCTAACAAAGATTCCACCAGATTTGAGAAGCATCCAGAGTTCCTTGTTAATACTCTGGCAACTTCCCCCAAACTTCTAAAAACTCTAGTCGCATTCCTGCTTGCTCACTGGGAGCAGGTGACTGATACAAATCAACTCCATTACATCTCTAACATACAACAGTGTTAATTATATTTGTCATGCTGTACATTACCTCTCTGGGCTGCTCAGGTGGTGCTAGTGGTAAAGAACCCATCTGCCAACGCAAGTAGACGTGACACAGCTTCGAGCCCTGGGTCTGGAAGATCCTCTGGGAGGAGGACACTGCAACCCACTCCAGTATTCTTGCCTAGAGAATCCCATGGACAGAGGAGCCTGGTGGGCTACAGTCCATAGGGTCACACAGAGTTGGACAGGGCTGAAGTGACAGAACGCATGCACGTTACATCTCTAGTACTTATTTATCTTATAACTGGAAGTTTGTACCTTCTGATTGCCTTCATCTAATTCCACCTTTTCTCACCCCCCACCTCTGGTAACTACAAATTGGATCTCTTTTTCGATGACATTGCTTGCTTGTTTGTTTTTGAAATATAATTGACCTATAACACTATTTAGTTCCTGGTACATACACGGCGATTCAGTATTTCTGTACATTTCAAAATGATCACCATGGTAAGCCTAGTTGTCATCTGCCACCATACAAAGATATTACATGATTGACTATATTCCTCACACCATACATTTTATACCTGTGACTCCTTTAATTTGCTTTTTAAAATTTTTATTTTTTTCTGATTCATTTATTTTGTAACTGAAAATGTGTACCTCTTGACCACCCTCATCTATTTCTCTCCCCTCACCATCTTCCCCTCTGAAAAGTGAAAGAGCTAGTTGCTCAGTCATGTCTGATTCTTTGCAACCCCATGCACTGTAGCCCCCCAGGCTTCTCTGTCTGTGGAATTCTCTAGGCGAGAATACTGGGGTGGGTAGCCATTCCCTTCTCCAGGGTTCTTCCCCACCCAGGCATTGAACCTGAATCTCCTGGATTGCAGGTAGATTCTTTACCATCTAAGCCACCAGAGTAGCCCATCTTCCCCTCTGGCAACAATCTATTTCCTCTCTGTATCTATAACTTTGTTTCTGTTATGTGTGTGCAATTGTTTTGTTTTTTAAGTTTCACATATAGGTGAAAGCATACAGTAGTTATCTTTCTCTGTCTGACATTTCATTTAGCATAATAACCTCTGCTGCTGCTGCTAAGTCGCTTCAGTTGCGTCCGACTCTTTGCAACCCCGTAGACAGCAGCCCACCAGGCTCCTCCGTCCCTGGGATTCTCTAGGCAAGAACACTGGAGTGGGTTGCCATTTCCTTCTCCTAATACCCTCTGAGTGAATGAGTGAGTAAAGTTGCTCAGTTGTGTCTGACTCTCTGGGAGTCCATGGACTGTAACATACCAGGCTTCTCTGTCCATGGGATTTTCCAGGTAAGTGTACTGGCATGGGTTCCCATTTCCTTCTCCAGAGGATCTCCCTGACTCAGGGATCAAACCCGGGCCTCCCACATTGCAGGCAGACGCTTTGCCATCTGAGCCACCAGGGATTGTAGCAAATGGCAAGATTACATTCTTTTCAATGGCTGAGTAATACTTCATGATAAGTTTATGGGTGTGTGTGTGTGTGTGTGTATATATATATATATATATATATATATATGTATTACATCTTCATCATCCATTTATCTATTGATGGGTGCTTATGTCACTTTCACATCTTGGCTGTTGTAAATAATGCTGCAATGAACATATGGATGCATGTATTTTTCTCAAATAACTGACTTTGTTTTCTTCAAGTGAGCACTCAGAAATGGAATTGCTGGATTGTACCATAGTTCTATTAAATTTTTCAAGAAACTTCATACTATCCTTCAGTGTTTGCACCAATTTACATTTCCATCAAGGGGGCATAGGTTTCCATTTTCTTCATATGCTCACCAGCATTTGTGCTTCTTCCAGCCCAGAGTTTCTCGTGATGTAATGCATATAAGTTAAATAAGCAGGGTGACAATATACAGCCTTGACGTACCCCTTTTCCTATTTGGAACCAGTCTGTTGTTCCATGTCCAGATCTAACTGTTGCTTCCTGACCTGCATTTAGGTTTCTCAAGAGGCAGGTCAGGTGGTCTGGTATTGCCATCTCTCTCAGAATTTTCCGCAGTTTATTGTGATCCGCACAGTCAAAGGCTTTGGCATAGTCAATAAAGCAGAAATAGATGTGTTTTTTTTTTTTAACTCTCTTGCCTTTTCCATGATCCAGCAGATGTTGGCAATTTGATTTCTGGTTCCTCTGCCTTTTTTAAAACCAGTTTGAACATCTGGAAGTTCACGGTTCACGTATTGCTGAAGCCTGGCTTGGAGAGTTTTGAGCATTACTTTACTAGCTTGTGAGATGAGTGCAATTGTGCGGTAGTTTAGTACATAAAAAACAAACACAAAAAATAAAGAAAACATTTTTAATCTTGCAATGAAAAGTGAAAATCTGTTACTAAGTTAGGTCTGACTCTTTTGTGACCCCATGGCCTACAGCCTGCAAGGTCCATGGGATTTCCCAGGCAACAATACTGGAGTGAGTTGCCATTTCCTTCTCCAAGGGGTTTTCTCGACCTAGAGATTGAACCCATGTCTCCCACTTTGCAGGTGGGAACAATTCTTTACCGCTAAGCCACCAATCTTATAGTGTACTACCCTGAAAAGTACAGTAGTGCCAGCTACATCTCTGCTGCTTTTATACTTGCCTTTGGACATCCTGGGCTTGAAATAAAGGTACTGTATTACTGTACTCTACACAGCACTGTACAGTAAAGTACACAAAAGGGCCACCACTTGTAAAGGATGCATGCATGTGACAATGTATTTTAGACATGTGAACTAATTTATGTGATTAGACACGTGAAGGCGTACTTGCATCTTCGAAAGTTCAAAAATTTATGGTTTTGTATGTGGGGGAGTTACTGTACACCTCTCACTCTTTTAAAAATAATTTTATTATTTATGTGTCTAGTTTTGGCTGTGCTGGGTGTCCACTGCTGCATGGACATTCTCTAGCTGCAGTGAGCCGGGCTTCTCCTAACAGTGGCTTCTCTTGTGGAGCGGGGGCTCTAGGGTGTGGGGGTTTCGGTAGTTGTGTCACGTGGGCTCAGTAGTTGCAGCCCCTGGGCTCTAGAGCTCAGGCTCAATAGTGGTGGCGTTCAGGTTAGTTGCTCTGCGGAATGTGGGATCTCTTGCATTGGCAGGCAGATTCTTTGCCACTGAGCCACAAGAAGTAGGGAAGCTCCTACCTCTCACACTTTTATCACCATCCCTAAGAGAAAAGGGCTCAGAAAGATTCTGCTCATCTGGGAAAAATTCCTAAACAAGTGTCTTTTATTGAGATCTCAGTCGACCTTACTACCAGGACCATCAGTTCTATTTCCTTGCATCCACTGGATCTCTCAGGACCCAACCACTAGCTATCCTGCCCTTATTTATTAGGGCATGCTGTGTGCTTCTGCTGGGGTAGACTTTCTTTCTTCTACAAAGTGTTCTCTTCAGCCGGTTAGATTTCCCAGAGCAAGACATGTCACCCTATTTGCTGTTTGGTTTACCCACTCACAAAGAAATCTGACCTTTAGAAATTTTGGTTAATCAAGTAAGAGAATGACTTCTTAGAGTTAAGATTTTAAAGTCCCCTTTCCCTGGGTATGTTTCTTTCTGATTTGAAGCTGTTCATGGACTTCTTTGCTCTTCTGTTCCCCAGAAATCAGAAAGATTGTTTGGAGAAGGTTACCATTAATGCCTAGCTTTCAGGTCCCCTGCCCCATGTGATCTCTTACTCTGCTGGTGAAAAACAAGTTGAGCTCCTTATTGTCTTGAATGGTCATTTTCCTTTACCTTTTGAAGTGGAATGTTTGCAAGAAGCAAGTTTCACCACTAGTCTACAACTCCTGCATGTTGGCTGGTAATCCCTTCCACTCTTGAATAGATTCCCCAAAGCTTCTATTAAATTGAGTTTCTATTATCCACACCAGGCATTTTCTTCCCTCCTCTGTTGGAAGATTGGAAGAGGACAAACTAATCTACCATCTTATCTCTCAACTGGGCTTCACAGGTGCTATTAGTGGTGAAGGATCCACTTGCCAATGCAGGAGACATAAGAGACAGGGTTCAGTCCCTGGGTAGGGAAGATCCCCTGGAGGAGGGCACGGCAATTCACTCCAGTATTCTTGCCTGGAGAATCCCATAGGCAGAGGAGCCTGGTAGGCTACAGCCCACAAAGTCGCAAAGAGTCAGACACCGCTGAAGCGACTTAGCACGCAGCATGCATGCATCTCTCAACTAGTGTCCAACCAAAAGTCCCTGACATTAGCAGATGTGCTGAAAATGAGCTGGGATTTTGGTAAGCTATAAGTCTCTCTATTTGCATTCCTCTTGGATTTCTTGGCTCCACACTTCTGTGCCTTATTATCTATCAGTGTGTGACAATTCATCCTCAAATTTAGCACTTAAAACAGCAAACAGCATTATCTCACATAGTTCTGAGGGTCAGGAATCTGGATTGAGTTAGCTGGGTTGTTCTGGCTCAAGCTTTTGCATGAGGTTGCAGTCTGATAATGGTTAAGGCTTCAGTCTCTGAAGTCTTAACTGGGGCTGAGGAATTTGCTTTCAAGCCCATTCATGGTTGTTGACAGGTAGCTTTATTTCCATACCACACTGGCCTTTCTGTTGGGCTACTCATGATGTGACTTCTTCCAGAGAAAGTGATACATGAATAAAGATAGATAGAAAGGTAGGTGTATGAATAGATGGATAGATAATCTCCCAAGATGAAAGCAGACTTAAAAAAATTTGTTTTTAATTTTATTTATTTGGCTGTACCAAGTCTTAGTTGTAGCATGCAAGATCTAGCTCCCTGACCAGGGGTCAAATATGGGACCCCTGGATTGGGAGCATGAAGTCTTAGCCACAGGACAACCAAGGAAGTCCCTGAAATCTTTTTATAAGCTAATCTCAGAAGGGACATGCCATCACTTTTTACAGAATGCTATTGGTCACAAAGCCTATTTTGGTGTAATATAAGAGGGAACTATACAAAGGTATGAATACCAGGAAGTGGGGTTCATAGGGGGCAATCTTAGAGGTTCCTACCATTATTAAGATCATGGCATCTGGTCCCATCACTTCATAGCAAATAGATGGGAAAACAATGGAAACAGTGACAGACTTTATTTTTTGGGGCTCCGAAATCACTTCAGATGGTGACTGCAGCCACGAAATTAAAAGACTCTTGCTCCTTGGAAGAAGAGCTATGACCAACCTAGACAGCATAATACAAAGCAGAGACATTACTTTGCCAACAAATGTCTGTCTAGTCAAAGTTATGGTTTTTGCAGTAGTCATGTATGGATGTGAGAGTTGGACTATAAAGAAAGCTTTTTTTGATGCTTTTGAAGTGTGGTGTTGGAGAAGACTCTTGAGAGTCTCTTGGACAGCAAGGAGATCCAACCAGTCAATCCTAAAGGAAATCAGTCCTGAATATTCATTGGAAGGACTGATGCTAAAGCTGAAACTCCAATATTTTGGCCACCTGATGCGAACAGCCAACTCATACATTTACCCTTGATGCTGGGAAAGATTGAAGGCGGGAGAAGGGGACGACAGAGGATGAGATGGTTGGATGGCATCACTGACTCGATGGACATGAGTCTGAGTAAGCTCTGGGAGTTGGTGATGGGCAGGGAAGCCCAGTGTGCTGCAGTCCATGGGGTCGCAAAGAGTCGGACACTACTGAGTGATTGAACTGACTGACCATATGCCAGCCACCCTTCTCTACTGACAGCATCCTTGGAAGTCTTGCTGAAAGGGCCAGGCCCCCTGACCCCACGATCTCTGTATTGGTTAGTCCCTCAGTGTTTTTTCTAACAGCTCTCTCCTCTTCCCATTACAATGGCCTTTTCCTTAGCAGCAAATATCTGCCCTTTGGCAACATGCAGTCCAGTATTATGGTAGACTTTTCTAACTTCTTTTTCCTAAATGTCTACATTTAGCCTTAAGTTAAGGCTTACTCAAATGCAAAGATGCTTGCATTTTTGCCCCCAGCTCGTCCCCCAATTTTCAGTTATGTCTGCGAAACCTCATTAGTTTATGGAAACATCTCATTCACAACAGGGCTAAATGCTCCAATCGTACCTGCTAGGTAAAATCTCTTTCCTTAAACTGGTAAAACTCACTGAGGGTTGGTACAGAGCATTATTGCAGTGGGTCATTAAGTTCCTCTGTTCCCTCTTGGAAGTCTCTTACTGATATTTGTTTTTTGTTACCATCCTAGTGTAAAAGCCTTGGAGCATCATCTTCAAAATTCTCACCCTTTCCTACTCTTTATCATCTTTAACAGGTCTAACAAATCTGTAACTGTCAAACAAAATTTTCCTAAAAGTCTGAGCCATTACGTAGAAAGTGAACACTTAAAGTAAAAAAAACTTAGAAAATCTAGCCTACAAAGTAGTTTAGAGAATTTCACTTGTCCATCACTATGAAGTGCCAGTCCACTCATCCTTAGCCTCCTTCATGCATCCACAGGGAAAAGGCTTCTGTTAATCCCAGCTAGTAGGACCTATTTTTGACACCTGGAATTTTTTTTTTTTTTTTTTTTTTTACCATCTAGCCAGAATGGAGATAGAACTCTTTTCTCCTACCTACCTAGAGGTTACCTCTATTTTTTCTGCTTCAGGAATTTTCTCTTCGTGAAAATTCTCCAACCCTTAAGGAGAAAGAATCCTTCCAAATCTAAAAAATTATCCCTCTGTCCTTGTCAGGCTTAACATAACCATTTCTCAACAAGTGCAATAGCCTGAAATTCACATAAGTGTTGCAGAAATTTAAAGTTGTTTTCTTACAACTCCTACCATGATCAATTATTTTAATTATTGATGTGATTTCAGCTCAATTCAACTGGTGCTGAGAGAATAATTCCCAGAGGAAATTAGAACATGGCTAAAACAAACGCTTTGATAGAAGTCTTATTTCATATAGTTTCTCCTACAAAGAAAGGCATTCAACTTAACGTGTGTATGTGTGTGCTCAATCACTCAGCTATGTCCGACTCTTTGTGATCCCTTGGACAGTAGCCTGTCAGGCTCCTCTGCCCATGGTATTTTCCAGACAAGAATACTGGAGTGAATTGCCATTCCCTTCTCCAGGGGATATTCCTGACCCATGGATCAAACCTCATCTCCTGCATGGCAGGTGGGATTCTTTACCACTGCACCACCTTGGAGGCCCTTATTTAACATGACATCCTTTCAAAAGTGACGTATGGATTCCAAATTAATTTCCAATCGCATGGTTTTACTCTGGCTTATTTCCCTGGTTTGCAATAGGTATTAAAATGTATCTAGGTATTAAAAAGGGCTGAAGGTGTTGGAGGATAGGCTGTAATCACAGAGTCCCTCTTGCTATGAAGAGTCATCCACAAAATATATCTTTCCTCTGCAAAATACCTGTTGTTCAAAGTACACACATGAACTGTGTCAGGATTCTCTAGCTGGGATGGTAAGAGGATTTCCTGTCAGGTGCCTGGAGGTACTTTGAGGAATGATAAGGTTACATTCATGATCAGTAGCAAAGAGTCTATGATTGGTCACAAATTTCTGCATTGGAGTATGAATGGTTTTATGTACCCAGGTGCCATGAATACATCATGCCCATCCTAAAAACACTCTTTGGTGGGTTCTGGGTTTCTGCCACACTCTAACCATCAGCCCATTTGGCCACATATGCAAGATGCCCAGTCCCAAAGATCTTTAGGAAAATGTTTCTATGTATTCCCTCCCCCAGACCTTGGAAGGTGAACTCAAGGAGTTCTTTTGGTTGACAAGATCAACCCAAAAGAATATGTAAAACAAAATTTCTGTTTTACACTCTTTTTGGTGAAATAGGCTTTCATCAAAAGGTTTAAATCACATAGCTAAACTGAAAACCTTGAAAGAATTTATGAAATTGCTACAAATATCCAATAACACACTAAACGTGAAGCAAAGTTTATTCGTAAAGAAGCTCAGGAAGACAATAGTTGTCTCTTAAAGTAAAGGGAAAAAAAAACCTTCCTGACACGATTTTATAAAACAAATATTTTAGGCATTCATGAGAACTAGTTCTGGAGGCTTGTGTAAAGAAAAGACATATTCTTTTCCAGCACCCACATAGCTGTAGCTACCCTGTCAACAGTCTCTAGAGTTCACATAATTGGCTCCAAGATTTTCAAATACTTTAGCCAAATCCCTGGAGTAAAATATTTGCCATTTAAATGTTCTTTGCTTCTTTCAGTCATGTCTCTTTGTCAATACCTTACTTGCTTCTTTGTCTAACAATTAATCTTACTGATCTATGTAACCACCAGTTTTTTTTTTTCTCTTTGAAGATGAACACACAGTTCATATGATGAGCATATCCTAAAGGATAAAGAAGAGTTTCTGTGATTTAAGACGCTATATTGTTCTATGTTAAGGATCTTTACGATGGTATATGTATGATACAGGAAGAAAAACATCTTTCTATACATTTGAAGCTGAAAAGGAGTTAAGAGTAATTAATGATTACACCCTTTTGGTAATGAGCTAACATTTAAAGTAGTATAAATAACTTAGGCAATTTTTCAATCCCATAAGTATTTGCTAAATATCTACTCTGCGTATTGTACCAAATAATGAGACTATAAAGATTAATAAAACAGAATCTCTGCCTTGAAAAATGTACAACCTCATGAAAAAGATACACAAGTGTAATTTCTTATTTTTCTGTAATAATTGAGTAATATTGGATTATGACTAAATGGGCATACTCTCATCCACAAAGAAGCATGGTTTTAGATCTTTTAAAAATAGAAGTTAAAAAATAATCTCTTCTATAAAGCTAAAGTAGAAATGGAAAAGGATTGAGGCATTTATATTTTGTATAACAGCAGTCAAATTTTATATATTTCACAGTATATGAAACATCACTCTGTTGGGTTATTCTGATCCCACATAAAGAAATTGAATCTCGTAAATGTTATTATATTCCTAGAAAGCCACATAGCTAGTAAGAGTTAGAACCAGGACTCAACCTCAATATTTGTACTCCAAGTTCAGATATGCCATATATGAAAGTCATTTTCCTCTATATCCATAAAGGACTTCCCTGGTGGCTCAGACGGAAAATCGTCTGCCTACAATGTTGGAGACCCGGGTTCAATTCCTGAGTTGGGAAGATCCCCTGGAAAAGGAAATGGCAACCCACTCCAGTATTCTTGCCTGGAAATCCAAGCATCTTTGATGCCCAGGACAGCCCCACATACAATTCAGTAACTCCATTTCCTAAATTTTTTCATGCTTTTTCCTGAGAAAGAGAAATGACTCTGTAAAGTAACTACACAAGCTTGCTGCTGCTGCTAAGTCGCTTCAGTTGTGTCCGACTCTGTGCGACCCCATAGATGGCAGCCCACCAGGCTCCGCCACCCGTGGGATTCTCTAGGCAAGAACACTGGAGTGGGTTGCCGTTTTCTTCTCCAATACGTGAAAGTGAAGTCGCTCAATCGTGTCCGACTCTTAGTGACCCCATGGACTGCCGCCCGCCAAGCTCCTCTGTCCATGGGATTTTCCAGGCAAGAGAACTTACCCAGCTTTTAAACACTACAAGTGGTTACTGGTGGGAGCTGTGTAATCTGCTCTGAAGGTATCTAAGAACACCACTAATTCTCAGATGCTCAGGAAAATTTCTTAATATAGTTCTGCCTGAAGGTTGAAGAATAGGCCCAGTAACTTCAAAATCCTTATAGTAACATGATTTAGGGAAAGGGCAATAAAAACTTTTTATCCTAAGTAGAAACAAAACATTGAATGTCTAGGTTGCTGGTCAATAATGAACAGGATGAACTTTACTTTGTGTAACCTTGTAAAATAGAGGCATTTATCTCAAACTTTTTTTCTGCTATTATTAAATTCTAGAGCTGGAGACCTGTGACAAATAACCCAGACCTTTCTATATTGCAGCAGCCAACTTTCCCCTAAGGAAAATAGCTTTAAGCTTTGAAGACAAAAAGAAAAAGTGATCAGGTATGAAATTTTCACTAACATTTCTTACCAACTGGAATATATAGCTAACCTACTATATTTAGAATCTGTGCAAGACACTAGGGGAATCCAGAGAAGGATAAGACACTACGCTTGTAATTGAGCCAAGTGTAGCAATTTTATTGGGATCAACTTTGATTCGCCAAATGGCAACGAATCTGCATGATGCTTTTGCAGTTCTAATTAAAACTCCCCAGAGTCCTTTCTTTAAGTCTCAGCCCTAATTCATTTCCAGACAGCCCTGCAGTTTTGAGGCGATTTGTATAGCTTCTGTGAAAAACATGGAGAGAACTCTGAGCAATCAGATGTCTTGTATAAATGCAATTCATAGATTAAATTAGAGAAAAAAGTACCAAAAGAACACTGAGAAAGGAACCATGAAATGGTCCTAAACAGTACAATGTTCATAACACATATGGGTGCTTAGTTGCTCAGTTGTGTCCAACTTTGTGACCCTGTGGATTGTAGTCTGCCATATTCCTCTGCCCATGGGGTTCTTCAGGCAGAATACTGGAGTGGGTTGCCATTTCCTTCTCCAGAGCTTCTTCTCAACCCAGGGATCAAACCCGGGTTTTGATCCTGCACTGCAGACAGATTCTTTACAGTCTGAGCCACCAGGAAACCCCGTAACACATATGCACACTTGATAAATATTCATAGATTAAATAAAGGTGTTCTGTCAGATACTAATGGAGGTGACCAAGGTAAGGAAAGCATGTTTCTTTCTCTCTGGAGGTTCATCTCTCATGGGGGACAGGGACACACAATGTGTTAACAAGATGGACTTGCTGTGTGAGAGTCCTGAACTGATCCCAGCTTGCAGTTCTGACCCACAGCAGAGGTCATGGTCAACACTGCATTAATAGCGGTCCTGAGTCTCTGAACTTTGCTCAACATCATTCCTGATCTGCTCATCTAACGACTGTCAGCCTTGAACCTCCTCACACATCAATGCATTTCATTCCTGACCTGTCTGGCATTACATGCTGGTACTGTCTGTTGGTGTCTAGCTTCACTTGGACTGATAACCTTAGCTGGAATTGCTGACCTTGGCACTGCCCCAGCAAATGTTTAGGAGACAGCATGGTGATTATTTAAGAGGGCAGACTCTTGGACTTCCTTGATGGTACAGTAGGTAATAATCTACCTGCCATTGCTGAGAATGTGGGTTCGATCCCTGGTCCAGAAAGATTCTGCATGCTGTGGAGCAACTGAGCGTGTGTGCCACAACTCATGCCCCAGAGCCCTGTGCTCTGAAACAACAGAAGCCGTTGCAATGAGATGACTGCACACCAGAACTAGAGAGAAACCCCCCAGGTTAATGACAATTAGAGAAAGCCTGAATCCAGCAACAAAGACCCAGCACAGCCAAAAAGAAAATTAATTAATTAATTATTTTTAAAAAAGAAAGAAGAGAGCACAGACTCAACTTTCTGGGGCCATCTGTATTGGAAGCTTGGCTCTGCTATTTATTAGTTCTTTGACCTTGGGCTCATAAGTATTTTTTTTTAAGATTTTTTTTGATGTGGACAATTTTTAGAGTCCTTATTGAATTTGTACACCATTGCTTCTGTTTTATGTTTTGTTTTTTGGCCAAGAGGCATGTGGGATCTTAGTTTCCTGACCAGGGATCAAACTGACACCCTTTACATTGAAAGACAAAATCTCAACCACTGGACAGCCAGGGAAGTCCGAACTGATTTTTTTTTTATGCCTTGGTTTCTTAATCCTTTGAATCAGGATTTTAATAGTACCTAACTCACAGGGTCCTTAGAACTAGATGAGTTAATACTTCCAAAATTATGTTTCTGGAACATAATTTCTGTGTTAAATAAAGGTTACCTCCTTGTGGTTTCCTCTCAGGACCATTTCACCAAAGCAGACAACAGGTTGCACGATTCTATGGCCTAATTGGGTCCTAGGACATGCTAGCTGACAAAGACCATGGAGTGAGTGAAGGTAAGGAGATGGAGGAAGAAAGGATGTCCAATTAAGAGTCCAGTGTGGCTAAGGCAGAGGGCTCAGGGGCTGCAGATGTAGTACTGATTTTAGAAGGCTGAAAAGGACCTGTTTTTGAAGTAACTCAAATACCAAAATTTGGAGTTTCTAATCTATTCTGTTTGCTATGACCAGTGCGTTCTCTTGGCGAAACTCTATTAGCCTTTGCCCTGCTTCATTCCGTACTTCAAAGCCAAATCTGCCTGTTACTCCAAGGTGTTTCTTGACTTCCTACATTTGCATTCCAGTCCCCGATAATGAAAAGGACATCTTTTGTGGGTGTTAGTTCTAAAAGGTCTTGTAGGTCTTCATAGAACCATTCAACTTCAGCTTCAGTGTTGCTGGTTGGGGCATAGACTTAGATTACCGTGATATTGAATGGTTTGCCTTGGAAACGAACAGAGATCATTCTGTCATTTTTGAGATTGCATCCAAGTACGGCATTTAGGACTCTCATTGACTATAATGGCTACTCCATTTCTTCTAAGGGATTCCTCCCCACAGTAGTAGATATCATGGTCATCTGAGTTAAATTCCCCCCTTTCCAATCCATTTTAGTTTGCTGATCCCTAGAATGTCAATGTTCACTCCTGCCATCTCCTATTGGACCACTTCCAATTTGCCTTCATTCATGGACCTAATATTCCAGGTTCCTATGCAATATTGCTCTTTATAGCATCAGACCTTGCTTCTATCACCAGTCACATCCATAACTGGGTATTGTTTTTACTTTGGCTCCATCCCTTCATTCTTTCTGGAGTTATTTCTCCACTGATCTCCAGTAGCATATTGGGCACCTACCAACCTGAGGAGTTCCTCTTTCAGTGTCCCATCTTTCTGCCTTTTCCTACTGTCCATGGAGTTCTCGAGGCAAGAATACTGAAGTGGTTTGCTATTCCCTTCTCCAGTAGACCACATTCTGTCAGACCTCTCCACCATGACCTGCCCATCTTGGGTGGCCCCACACGGCATGGTTTAGTTTCATTGAGTTAGACAAGGCTGTGGTCCGTGTGATCAGATCGGCTAGTTGTCTGTGATTGTGGTTTCAGTCTGTCTGCCTTCTGATGCCCTCTCTCAGTGACTACCATCTTACTTGGGTTTCTCTAACCTTGGATGTGGGGTATCTCTTCACTGCTGCTCCAGCAAAGCAGAGCCGCTGCTCCTTACCTTGGATATGGGGTAACTCCTCTCCGCCACTGCTCCTGACCTTGCATGTGGGGTAACTCCTCTCGGCCACTCCTGCACCACGGAGCAGCTGAGACTTTACACATGGACATCACCAGATGGCCAATGCTGAAATCAGATTGATTATATTCTTTGCAGCCAAAAATGGAGAAGCTCTATACAGTCAGCAAAAACAAGACCAGGAGCTGACTGTGGCTCAGATCATGAATGCCTTATTGCCAAATTCAGAATTAAATTGAAGAAAGTAGGGAAAACCACTAGACCATTCAGGTATGATCTAAATCAAATCCCTTATGATTATACAGTGCAAGTGAGAAATAGATTAAAGGGACTAGATCTGATAGACAGAGTGCCTGATGAACTATGGATGGAGGTTTGTGACACTGTACAGGAGACAGAGATCAAGACCATCCCCAAGAAAAAGAAATGCAAAAAGGCAAAATGGCTGTCTGAGGAGGCCTTACAAATAGCTGTGAAAAGAAGAGAAGCAAAAAGCAAAGGAGAAAAGGAAAGATATAAGCATCTGAATGCAGAGTTCCAAAGAATAGCAAGAAGAGATAAGAAAGGCTTCCTCAGCGATCAATGCAAAGAAATAGAGGAAAACAACAGAATGGGAAAGACTAGAGATCTCTTTAAGAAAGTCGGAGATACCAAGGGAACATTTCATGTGAAGATGGGCTCGATAAGGACAGAAATGGTATGGACCTAACAGAAGCAGAAGATATGAAGAAGAGGTGGCAAGAATACACAGAAGAATCGTACAAAAAAGAGCTTCACTCACCTAGAGTCCGACGTCCTGGAATGTGAAGTCAAGTGGGCCTTAGAAAGCATCACTATGAACAAAGCTAGTGGAGGTGATGGAATTCCAGTGGAGCTATTTCAAATCCTGAAAGATGATGCTGTGAAAGTGCTGCACTCAATCTGCCAGCAAATTTGGAACACTCAGCAGTGGCCACAGGACTGCAAAAGTTCAGTTTTCATTCCAATCCCTAAGAAAGGCAATGCCAAAGAATGCTCAAACTACCGCACAATTGCACTCAGCTCACATGCTAGTAAAGTAATGCTCAAAATTCTCCAAGCCAGGCTTTAGCAATACATGAACTGTGAACATCCAGATGTTCAAGGTGGTTTCAGAAAAGGCAGAGGAAGGAGAGATCAAATTGCCAACATCCGCTGGATCATGGAGAAAGCAACAGAGTTCCAGAAAAACATCTATTTCTGCTTTATTGACTATGCCAAAGCCTTTGACTGTGTGAATCATAATAAACTGTGGAAAATTCTTCATGGGATAGGAATACCAGACCAGTTGACCTGCCTCTTGAGAAAATCTGTATGCAGGTCAGGAAGCAGCAGTTAGATCTGAACATGGAAAAACAGACTGGTTCCAAATAGGAAAAGGAGTATGTCAAAGCTGTATATTGTCACCCTGCTTATATAACTTCTATGCAGAGTACATCATGAGAAACGCTGGGCTGGAAGAAGCACAAGCTGGAATCAAGTTTGGCAGGAGAAATATCAATAACCTTAGATATGCAGATGACACCACCCTTATGGCAGAAAGTGAAGAGGAACTAAAAAGCCTCTTGAAGAAAGTGTAAGAGGAGAGTGAAAAACTTGGCTTAAATCTCAACATTCAGAAAACGAAGATCATGGCATCTGGTCCCATCACTTCATGGCAAATAGATAAGGAAACAGTGGCAACAGTGGCTGACTATTTTTCTGGGCTCCAGAATCACGGCAGATGGTGATTGCAGCCATGAAATTAAAAGACATTTACTCTTTGGAAGGAAAGTTATGACCAACCTAGATAGCATATTAAAAAGCAGAGACATTACTTTGTCAACAAAGGTCAGCCTAGTCAAGGCCATGGTTTTTCCAGTATTCATGCATGGATGTGAGAGTTGGACTATAAAGAAAGCTGAGCACTGAAGAATTGATGCTTTTGAACTGTAGTGTTGGAGAAGACTCTTGAGAGTCCCTCAGACCTCAAGGAGATCCAACCAGTCCATCCTAAAGGAGATCAGTCCTAGGTGTTCATTGGAAGGACGGATGTTGAAGTTGAAACTCCAGTACTTTGGCCACCTGATGCGAAGAGCAGACTCATTGAAAAGACCCTGATGCTGGGAGGGATTGGGGGCAGGAGGAGAAGGGGATGACAGAGGATGAGATGGCTGGGTGGCATCACCAACTCAATGGACATGAGTTTGGGTGAACTCTGGGAGTTGGTGATGGACAGGGAGGCCTGGCGCGCTGGTTCATAGGGTTGCGAAGAGTCGGACACGACTGAGGGATTAAACTGAACTGAATTGAATCTATTCTGTAAACCGTGTGTCATCACAAAATTACCTTGGTATCTAGAAAGAACCATAGTGGTAGTGAGAAGGAGGATGGAAAGGAGACTGGGGGGTTGTTTGAGCAAGAAAATATTTTTCATAAAGTTGTAAGGATCTGGGAAAGTGATGCGACTCAACACTAAGGTGGTGACCAGGTCAGTGACATTGAGAATGAAAGTGCTCAGAGAAGAAACGATATTTGGAAGGAAAACTATAAAAACAAAATGAAGAAAAACTATTTGCATGCCTGTTATAAGTGAGGCATGTTCAAGGTGGTTTGTAAAACATCTCATTTGATTGGTGCAAGGTGTGCATGCTAAGTCACTTTAGTTGTATCTGACTCTTTGTGACCCCATGGACAATGTCCTCCCAGGCTCCTCTGTTCATAGGATTTCCCAGGTAAGAATACTGGAGTATGTTGCTGTGCCCTCCTCCAGGGGATCTTCCTCCTCCAGGGGATCTTCCTCCTCCAGGGGTGCAATGTGTAGGTTGGGTAAATACAGATTCTTGATTAATTCAGATGAAGAAACTCAGGGAGATTAAGCTGTTAGCCTCAGGTCACAGTTCAATGTGGAAGAAGAGAAATTCAACTCGACCCAGTTTGATTCCTAAGACTTCCCCCCCCCGCCCCCCACTGATTAAGTTCATGGAGGAAATGAGAGAAAAGGAGTTGAATATGCTTGCAAATGCTCCTGATGGCTGGAAATGCATTAACTGAGGTGAGCAAGTTTCAGAGATGGGATGATTCCTTAAGCTTTGATTTTAAAATTTAAATTGTTTTGGAGTGTAGAGGTCTGTTGCAGACAATTGGGAATTCAGGTGCTGAAACAGGAGAGGTCAGCATTGAAAGCATAGCTTTTGAAATCATTTTCCAAAAGGTGAAAGAGTTGAGATAAGCTCTCCAAAAGAGAGCACAAAAGAGTAAGATAAATGAGGGTCATGAAAGACCCTTGGTGGCAATTCATTTAATGAGTAGAAGAGAAGGAAAAGCCTGGGAAGTGAGGTGAAAGGTCAGATGAAGGAGTCCAAGACCTCAAGGAACAGAATTTCAGCAGAAAGTAGATGGTCAAGCGTGTCAGATGTTGCTGATATCAAGACAGGGTAAGAAAACAGGAAAGGCCAGTGGATTTGGAAGCCACCGAGCCCTTTGGGAGAACCATCTCAGGAGAGTGGAAAGAGCAAACCCAGGTTTGAAAGTGAAGGGTTGGTAATGAAGAAAAGCAGGTGGGACATTAGGACAGGGATGGGGAAAATAGAACAAGTTTATTGGTTGAGGAGAAGTCAAGCAGCAAAAGTGATTGGTGGGACTTCACTGATGGAGAACAAAGCCCTAGAGAAGATGGGAGAGGATGAGATTGGGTGTGGGTGAGGAGTCTTCCCTGGATGGAAAGTAAACCCCTTTCTCTTGAGAGATCCAAAGTAATTCACGGTGAAGGGCAGGATGTGAAGGAAGCCCGGGTTGCCTGATCTCTGCTTCTTCAATAAAGTAGACGCAAATAATAATCTGCTGAAGTTGAACAGCTTGTGGGCACACTGAGAGGACAGGAAAAGAAAGAGTAATCCAAGCCCTGCTGTTTCACCAGCCACAGTTCTTTTAAGCAATCCATTGTGTGTGTGTGTGTGCGTGTGTTAGTGCTCATATGTGTCTGACTCTTCGTGACCCCATTGATGGTAGCATGCCAGGCTCCTCAGTCTATGGAATTCTCCAGGCAAGAATACTGGAGTGGGTGACCATTCCCTTCTCCAGGGAACCTTCCTGACTCAGAGACTGAACCTGGGTCTCCTGCATTGTGGGCTGATTCTTTACCATTTGAGCCACCAGGGAAGTGGGAAGATCCCACTGTAAACATTGTGTTTCTCTTTTCTGCTTTTTGTTGGCTTGTTTTTGGTTGCTCTTTATTGGTATCTGCAAACAGCAGGTTTCCAGCTCTTTAAAGTGTTCTAATTTTCTCCTAGGACTTATGAAATGTATCTAACATTCTTCAAAAAAAGTGAAAATTTCAAAAGAAGACACAATTGTAGCAAAACAGTAAATAAATAAATAAATAAGACATAATGACAACTCTTGCCATAAAACTACTGAAATTAACCCCAATGAGATTTTTTTTTTTTTTTGGTGAATTCCTGAAAGTGATAGTTAAATCATTTACCTAAGCTTTGTGTTAGATGACCAGCATAAAAGGCATTTTACTTTAAATGATTGTTCCTCACATTGCATCTGCCCCATTTCAAGACGAGAACATCTAGTATAGCGTAAGTAACAACATGGCTGTTGATAACAATAATAGAAACATTCCCAGTTCTCCCAAACTGTGGGTCAGAGATTGAACTTCAAAGGCAAGAAAATGAACTTTATGTGGAGTGGGATGAATTTCAGCCCACTGCCTGCAAAGAGCTCCCCACTTTTCCATTTTTCTAGAGAGATGATTGGTGTGATGAGAAGTCTCAGGATTTTCCTGCATGTAGGGAAAGAGCTGGTATGCAGCTGCTCTGGTTCAATTCTCATGGCTCTCTGAGGAACACAGAAAGGAGCAGGCTCCACGAGCTGTCTCAGCCAAAAATCTCAGGAGAAAATCTGAGAGGAGGATGGTGAAATTAAAGCCTTCCTGTGCGGCGCATTTGCAATGTGGCTGAAAGAACTGTTCTGAATATCACTTTTCTTTGTTACAACACGTTTCATCTAAGGAGCTCTGACATCTCTGGCCTCCAGAGAATTCTCACTATGTGGATGAGCACAGTAGCAAGCACAAGGCAGAAAAATCATCCAGGTAGTCTTTCAGTTTGCTTAGTAAAGGCAGTGTGTTGAATCACATCTTACATTTGGCCTCTTCAAAATGTTTTCCCTTAAGGAATTATTTCCCCAGATGTCACGGACTGTTTACGAGGTGACAGGCTCTATGTTATGTATTTGCGTGTGTATGTTCAGTTGCTTCGGTCGTGTCCGACTCTGTGTGGCCCTGTGGGCCTGCCAGTCTCCTCTGTCCGTGGGATTCTCCAGGCACGAATACTAGGCTGGGTTGCCTGCCCCCCTCCAGGGGATCCTCCCCACCCAGGGATCGAACGCGTGTCTCTTAGGTCTACTTGCATGGGCAGGTGGGTTCTTTACCAAGAGCACCAGCTGGAAAGCCCATGTTGTGTATCTATTAATACATAAGTTACCTTGTTTAATATTATCAACAATGCTGAAAGGTAGCTTTTCTTGCCTCTGTTTTATAAATGAAGACACCAACTGTCTGGAAAATAGGTAACTTCCCCAAGATCATTCAGCTAGAAAAATGCCGAAGTGAATTTTGAGTATAGATTGTATGGACACAAAGCCCATGGTCTTTACACTGTGGTGGTGGTGGTGGTTTAGTCGCTTTAAGTCATGTCCGACTCTTGTGATGCCGTGGACTATAGCCTGCCAGGCTCCTCTGTGCATGGGATTCTCCAGGCAAGAATGCAGTAGTGGGTTGCCATTTCCTTCTCCAGGGATCTTCCCCACCCAAGAATCATACCTGGGTCTTCTGCGTTGCTTTACACTGTAGGAAGCTACTTCTCCATGGATCCCTACTCTCACTCACACATATACTATCCCCTTCTCTCCCTCTCCACCAGAGGTAGTTTCATTTTCTGCTTTTGTTTAAAATTTTTTGCTTTTCAGTAAATTTATGCTTAAAAACTATACTGAAGAATAGAGTTCCACAATTTGATTTCTGAAAAGTAATCAACCAGTATTACAGTGTTCTTTTTCTATTAAATTTTATGGGTCAAAATATATATGTAATAATGTACTTGGAGAAAAATTAGAAAATATATAAACATTTATAATTTAGGATCCACTAAGACCTGGTTTCAAACCAGGTTTCAAAATATTCAGCCAAAATTTACTATGTGGCTTTAGTTTCTGACTTAACCTTGGTTTTTGAAAGTCAAAATTCCTGATTCCATAATGTAGCATCAGTAACACAAACAAAATATGTTATTCAGATTAATATTAGTGTCTGAATATTCAGTTTCAAATATAAGTGATTATAATGTTTATGTATTATTTATCTTAAAGAAGCAATCTAGAAATAAAATATTATGATGAAATTTATAATATATGTATTTATGGAACTATTACAATTCTTTTAATATAAATGTTCTAGAAAGTCTTTAGAATAAAAGTCCACTCATGTGCCTTTTTCAGAGTTTGTCAATTGAAGCATAAATGCATTCTGAGAATCAAATGATATAGTAATTAATGTTTGTAAATTTATGAATTTTATATACCAAAAATGCCCCTCAATTATTAAGAACTTTTAAATAGTTAAAGATTGAGAGTTATTATGAATATGGATCTGTAATCCCTTGTCCCAAGTTTCTTATGGAATTCAGAAATATTACGATTTGAGGAAGGTAACTCATTACATGCACCGTATTTATCACCTCTTCCAGAGGGTGAAAATGGGGGAAAGAAAATAATGAAACATGCTACTGCCTAGTAAGATGTGTATGAATATTTCTACAAAGCTTCACATCAGATCAGGCAAATTTTGCAGCCAAATGAGTTATGAAAATATTTTCACTTCTCAGAGCTTTGGATATTTAAATTCCAGATAAAGGATTGTGGACTATTTAAACAGAGACATTAGCAAGAGAGCTAACAAAAAAAACACGAATGTTGTACTAACAAATGTTCAGATATGCCAAAGTGCTAACTTTAGATAGAAAAGTAGATATTGTTAACATACCATAATGCTAATCTGAATAGAGTTGTTTTGTGAATTGGGATTCATGACATTAAATAAAATCCATCTTTTAAGTTTTCATATTTAAATCCATTTTAGGTCTTTTTTTTTTTTTTTTCAAAAAAGGTCTCTATTTGGGATTTCTTTGTACCTTGTGAAGATGAATTAAAATAATTCAACATTATCATATATAAATTCCATATGGATAAAATTTCTAAAAGCATATACCCTACATTTATGATGAAGATAACATTCATGAACAAAATAATATTAGAAAAAGATTTGCTACTCAAAACATATCCTGTACTAGCTTCAAATTTCAAAACCATAGACTTTGTAAGAATGCTTTAATAAGATACTTTCTTATGGTTCTGAGTTCGTGGATTCAAAAAAATGTAAGCAAAAGGCTAGTTACAATGACTGGTATAGTTTGCCAACGATGTAAAGATTAAGGATTTTTCAAACTTAACCACACCATGAATCCTAGGTACAAATTTCCTCCAGAAAACATGTTACTGAAAAGCATTTTCTGCTTTGCACAAAAAAAGTGAATGATGTTTTTTTAAATGAGGTATCTCTCCAATAACACAACTGTAGGCTATAGAACAATCTAATAGCTGATGGTGCTAAGCAATGATTGTTCCTGAGCTGTAATATAAAACTTTAACAATCTGTCTAACTTTTATATTTAAAATTATAATCATAAAAATGTTTTTTAAAATATCACTTCAGAGTTATTTTTGTATCCCAGAAGTTGATTCTATAATGGTGATATTAAGCTTCAGCCCCACCACAAATATTTTAATACATGGCCACTTGTGTGTATTTGGCAATTTATATATATTTGATACATATGTGTGTGTATGTTAGTTGCTCAGTCATGTCTGACCCTTGTGAACATGGGGATTCTCCAGGCAAGAATACTGGAGTGGGTTGCCATTTCCTTCTCCAGGGGATCTTCACAACCCAGTGATCAAACTCAGGTCTATTTGGTTTATATAATTATTATTACTTTATAAACAGAATCATAATGTGCATACTGACTAAATCATTCTTTTATTAACAGATTGATTACCTTTGCTCCCTAGTTCATCTGTCAAAAGTAATTTTCAAATTTGAACTATAAACAACTGTATAGTGAGAAATTTTGATAGGTTGTTATTGACAAAAAATCATCTATTTATCAAACTCCTATTACATGTCACATATCAATCTAGGTAACAAACCAAAAACTCTGTCAGAAAGGTGGTTTAATTTTATTCCAGTTTCACAGATGAGAAATTGAGGTTCAGAGAGATTTAAATGTTGACTTTGAACCCAATTGTTTTTTACTTCAGCTTTACAGTTCTTTTTGCCATGTCAGCATTGTTTTTCAAAATTGAGTAAAGAGGAAGAATCCTGAAGACCTGAAGTGTTGACTTACATTATTTTTATTATAATATAATTTTAAAACATATACATAAGACAAGGCAATGGCACCCCACTCCAGCACTCTTGCCTGGAAAATCCCATGGGTGGAGGAGCCTGGTAGGCTGCAGTCCATGGGGTCGCCAAGAGTCAGGCACGACTGAGTGACTTCACTTTCACTTTTCACTTTCATGCATTGGAGAAGGAAATGGCAACCCACTCCAGTGTTCTTGCCTGGAGAATCCCAGGGACGGGGGAGCCTGGTGGGCTGCTGTCTATGGGGTCGCACAGAGTTGGACACGACTGAAGTGACTTAGCAGCAGGCAAAACTCATAATTATTGTGACCCTCATATGACAATAAACCAAACCAAATTTATAAATCAGAGTCAGGTAAAATCAACACATTATAAATCCACAACATTAACATAATGGTGGGTGTTGTTTTGCTGAAACTAAATTGCCACTGTTTCATTAAATAGTGGGGAGATAGATGTTTGTGGATTTTATTCTGCTTGTCTACGTGATTCCTTTGCTTCCCCATTTGATGAATCATTTGATGCACCGCCATTAGCATTGCCGTTATTTTTTCTTTTTGATACTTGACTATCACTTATTTTACTAGTAATTTTATTTCCTTTTTTCCCAGTGCACTTTAAAGTTATGTTTATTCTATATTGTAGTGTATGGCTGGTGACTTGATGGCAGGCAACGTTCATTGTTTACAGAAATGACAGGCTACATTTTTCGTCTGCAAATCTCTTCATTTTGGGCCTCAGTTCTCATTCATAAAAGGAGAGTGAGACTAATTTATTCTTGTTTCCTTCAGGCAATGACAATCTATGATGTCACCAGTTGCCTTTTTTTTCTTTTTTCCCTTTAAAAAAATTATTTTAATTGAAGAATGATTACTTTACAATATTGTGATGGGTTTTGCCATACATCAACATGAATTGGCCACAGGTATAGATGTTACCCTCCATCCTGAACCGCATCCCTCTGGGTTGTCCCAGAGCACTGGCTTTGGGTGCCTTGTTTCATGCATTGAACTTGCACTGGTGACCTATTTTACATATGGTAACATACATTCTTCAATGTATATTGAAATGTTCTTTCAAATCATCCCACCCTTGCCTTCTCCTGGTAAGTCCAAAAGTTTCCTTTGCTGCCCTGCATGTAGGATTGTTGGTACCATCTTTCTAAATTCCATATATATGCATTAATATACAGTATTTGTCTTTCTCTTTCTGACTTTCTTTACTCTGTATAATAGGCTCCAGCTTCATCTGCCTCATTAGAACTGATTCAAATGTGCTTCTATTTTACAAGTAATTTTAATAATGTCCTGTAAAATACAATTGTGAGAAAATATTTTTGTTTTATAATTTTAAATATACTAATGTTAATAAGCTATCATAAGTTGGAATGTATATATAGAGGTACAATACATACAGTAGAATCCTGCTCTGGAATAATAAGTTATCAACCAGAGCCGTTTCTCTTAACTTCAAGGCTGTACACCATGCTCAGTATAATGACTCAATTTTTCTACCACTTTCCCTATTGAAACCAGTGGGAAATCATTGTTTGTGTAAAATAGCATGATTTTACCTCGCCTGTGCTTCACACAATCATAAACAGAAATGCAAATAGAATACTGAAATCACACGACCCTACTCAGATATAATACAGTCATTCTGATTATTCAAAAGATACTTGTTGAAAATTGTAAAGCAATTTCCCACCAATTGAAAAAATAGTGGGCCAAAAATTAAGTATATATTTAATAAATAAATTATCTAAATGGCTAAAAACTAAAAAATAAGAGTCATTATAACATTGCTTATATATATGCATATGCGTACATATATGTATATATATATATGTTTTAATTGTTTTGGATAGCAGAAGCACAAATTTTTTAAAAAAATTATCTTTGAACTTCCAGAACTCCTAAGGAGAGAAATATGGACATAAACATAGGAACATTTGATGCTAGTAAGTATACTGTAAAAACAAACAAAAACCCCCAAAACAAACATAAACAACCAAAAACTCCTTTCTATAGTTGAGCATGTTTGGGGAACTCATTACTGTATTAAAAGTTCTGAAAAATTCTCATTAATTTTGTTTCACTCAGTTCAAGTTAGAATGCATTTTGGTAAATGCCACTCTAAACAACAATATATAGGGTACTAGAACCTGTAAAGATGGAGAAGATCTCACAATTTCAAAGACTGATCATCTCAAAATATTGACTGATAAATCATTTTTAACTCTTCCTTTTTTTTTCATGGCTGAGTCTTCAAAGGCCTATAGAAATCAGCTATCTGTTTGTACCACGTTAAAGTAAAAAGTGAAATGAAAGTGTTAGTCACTCAGTTTGTGTCCAACTCTTTGTGACCCCAAGGACTGGGGCCCACCAGGCTCCTCTATGCATGGGATTTCCAAGGCAAGAATACTGGAGTGTGTTGCCGTTTCCTTCTCCAGGGGATCTTTCTGACTCAAGGATTGAACCCAGGTCTCCTGCATTGCAGGCAGATTCTTTGCCATCTGAGCCACCAGGGAAGCCCTGGAATACCATATTAAGCACCTGTTACCATTTTAAGCACCTAGTAATAATATCTGGATTTCACATTTATTTTAGAGAGAAAAATTATATTTTTCATTGTGAATGTGGCCCTAATGCCTAGTGCAAGTCTTACCTGTGGTAAACATTCACTAAATGTGTGATAGTTGACTGTTGCAATTTCTCTAAGCCCCAGTTGTAATTCAGGCGTAATTTTTGTTGAGAATAACCAAGACCATAGGGACTAAAGTATATGAGCGCAAATGACAAAGCCACGGTACTGGCAGGAAATTCTAGCCCTGTTCTTACTGAATACATATGTATAGAATTCATGGTATATGCATGAATAAGATATACAAGACATTTTAATTTATGAGTACAATAAACAGGATTGGAAAGAACATGGGATGTATTTTTAGTCTGTGTTTTCCCTTCTTAAGAGACTGGATGGTTTGATGCTTCATGTTTTCAAAGAGATGTTTTCATTTCCTTTGAGATTTTTATGAGTTCTTTTCATTTGGGAAAAACTGCTGCCTCCTGTGACACATAGGTCTGTAGAAGCTGCTTGTGGATTTTGGCCCTGGGGATGTAGGCGTTATTGTGTATTTCTACGATAATTTTTCAGGGATATGTAACTTGCTTATAAAAATATGCCTGTGGGCTGAATCTTGGCAGTTAGCATTTTAGTAAGAGAATATATTTAGTAATATCTGAATGTCTAAACAAGTAACACATAGGTAAGCTATTTTAAAAAACTGGGTGATGAAAAAACGGTGGTTGTTATTGCCACCTTTTGAATGTGTTTGGTTATAGCTAAATATCAACTTTCAAATTTATTTTTTAAAAAACATTTGAGAAGCAAGGATTTGAGTTAGCACTACATTGGCTCACTTCATCATGAAAAACAAATAACTCAAGCCCTTCATTTGGAAAATTGGTGACACTTAGCTAGACCCTAAGTCAATATTAATTCATATTGACTTAGGTTCTCAGGTTCAAACTTTGAAGGACAGCAACGACTTGGGATTCTCATTATAACTTCCCTTATTCTTCTTTAGTTCAGTTAGTTTAATAAGTATATATAGAGAGTATTTAGCATTCCTAGCTTTGTCCTGAAAGTCTACAGTGCAGGACATAAGAACCGGAGGGCATTAGCTTTGTTTAACAGGTGACTGTAACTTAAGGAGAAGATGAAACAAATACAAGTAAACCGTATTGCAATGTAAGTCCTTTGTTCGGAGGTATTGCCATTAATAGTTTATGGAAAGGGAGACAAATGAACTAATTAACCAACAAATTGAAAAAGCCAAATGAATAAATAATAAGCATATTTGGAAGATGGGTTAGTGTGGTAAAAGCTTTATGCTTTGAATCCGAACTCTATACTGCTACCTTATCTCTTTTAGCCTTAATGCTTTCTTTTGTAAAACCAGGATAATTAGAGCTAATTTGCAGGATTATATATATAAAATTATATAATTTTCATGACCAAGTCTTTATTGGAGTTTCATGGCTAGCAAGTACTATGAATAGTTCTCAATAAGGGAAGGGTTAGGTAGTACAAGGCAGCCAAGAAACACCGTATCCTTTAGTGGTAAAATCCACATATGCAGTAGACTGCAGACAAGGGAAGGAAAGCTTGGCTTCAGGAAGAGAAGCCTTTCTTGGCTGTCACTTAAGACCTGGATGCTAAAGTCACATGGTGTCACCAAGCCAAATTTGGGTCTCATGGCCTGCCGCACAGCAAAGCCAGTCTAATGATACTGAGTTGTGGTGAAGGAAAGTACGATGTTTATTTGCAGGGCACCAAGCAAGGGGAATGGCCAGCTTCTGCTCAAAAGACCTGAACTCCCTGATGGCTTTCAAGGAAGGGTTTTTAAACAATGTTTGGGGTGAGGGCTGCAGTTTGTGGACTTTCTTCTGATTGGTTGGTGGTGAGGTAACAGGATGATGTTTCTAGAATCTTAATCATTAACCTTCTGGCTCTGACCAGTCTGGGGTTTGTGTGCTTGCGGTCAGCATGCAGTCACCATCCTCTACCTGGGTGAGAGTCAGTTTCTTCTGCAGAACAGTTCAGAGATACACATCAGATTACTATGCACATCCCTTGGAGAGGAAGTAGGACCCTGTTTTAATGCTGAACTATTGCTTAAACTGTCTTACTTGAACTGCTTTTCCTTTGTTTCTACATTCCCTCACTTCTCTAATTAATAACTTGAGTCTACTCTTTGAAACTCAGGACAGGCCTAGTAGACAAAAGCCTTTTTCTACAAACAAGAAACAGGGAACCTAGAGGTGTTTTTGTACCCAATAAAGCCCCACAAGGTCTTGCCTTGTTTCAATCCCCTTTTTCTTTGATATTCCTCAGTCTTGAGGGGAACAGTGGCAGGACAAGAAATGGAATAAAATTCAGGGCAGAAGTTGAGCAAAAGTCCTCCTAAGTTTTAGGGGGACTTAACTTCAGTGGGAGGATTGTAAATTAAAAATCTCTGCATTTTCATGGTCAATAGTATTTATAGTCATTGTTCTTAACACTGCATTTCAGTTGTATGTGGTTACTATGACTATTATTTTCTTTTGTCCAGAACTTGAGAAAGAGCTGACAGGAGACCTATTGCAAAACTAAGGAAGGAAAAGAATCAGACTATGGAAAAACTCATCTGTTATTGGCCATATTTTCATGTTTTGGAAAATATACTGGTTTATCATTCAGTCACACATTAAGTTCAGCACTAGGCTTGGTGCTTTTGCAGACATGATCTCATTTTATCCTGACAACAATGTTGGGAAGGGTGCATGATTATCCTCGTTTTAACTGTAATAAAATAGGCTCAGAGAGACTAGTGGATTAGAAGATGGGTGTTGTTTGCTTTTAACCACAGTATTGTACATCTCATACTTGTCCATATCCATATCATATACTGCAGTGATTTTTTTTTGTTCCATTCTTAAATAGCCAATGGGTAACTGAAGGAAGGACACAGAGGGTGGGGGAGTCAAAGTGTGGAGGGCCATCAAGAGCTATTGGGGTGGAGACGGGGGGAGAGCAAGTAAACTGGGGCTGAATGGGCCTGGGTAGAGAGGAGACCATCAGACATAGTCTAAGATGATGGTCCAAGGTGCTATGAATTCACCAATCTTGAGGTTCTCAGTGAGACCCCAGAAACATATTTCCTACTTCCTCATTTGCCTACAACATTTCACAACTTGATGGGGGAGTGCATAATTGGATATTGTACTGATTTCTATAATATTCTTTGATATTTGTTTTTGAAATAAGCTGAAACTCCATCTTCTCTAGCAAACATTTCAGGACTGCTGCCAAGGATGTGAGTACTCCCAGCAACTCCACTCAGGATGTGCAATCAGTTGCTCAGTTGTGTCTGACTCTTTCTGACGCTATGAACTGTAGCCCTCCGGGCTCCTCTGTCCTTGGGATTCTCCAGGCAAGAATACAGGAGTGGGTAGCCATTTCCTACTCCAGGGAATCTTCCCAACCCAGGGATTAAATTGTAGACAGTAGATAACTCCTATGACTCCTTCCCACTTGTCACTCTTCTTCTTCAGGCCCTGCTGACTATTCTGTTTATTCATAGTACATCTTACCCCTTTATTCAACATTGACAATGACATTGTCTACACCTCTTTTACAGTCCACATCATGTTTTCTGGCTACCTGTCTGCCTCATCTTGGAAAACAGAATTTCCTCACTATCTACTGGAAGACTTGGGAAAGAGCTTGAATTTGCAAACCTGTGAGAATTTCTGTTTCAAGGAGGGAGGCAGTGCTCTCAGGAGAGAAACTGGCCTGTCACTGAAGCTTTGGGGTAGTTTCTGGACTCCTCCTTTTGCTCTCTGAGTTTCCAGGTTCACTCTTGTGTGGTAGAGGTGAAGTTTTCTATGACAGTGAATTTCAGCCCAGCAGAGCCCCTGTTTCCAAAGGCTGTGGGGTGACACTGCTGCGAAAAGTCTAAGTCCCTGCCCCTGGCCAACGAGAACATTTAGACACCTGGTGAAAAAGGGGGAAAGCAGATTGTAGAATTCTTTAAGCATAATTTAAAAACCTATTTTACTTTATTACAGAAGGAATCTGGGGCTTCCCAGGTGGCTCAGTGGTAAAGAATCTCCTTGCCAATGCCAGAAATGCAGTTTCAATCTCTGAGTCGGGAAGATTCCATGGAGAAAGACATGGCAACCCACTCCAGTATTCTTGCCTGGAGAGTCCCATGGACAGAGATGCCTGAGGAGCTACAGTCCATGAAGTAGCAAAGAGTCAGGCACAGCTTAGTGACTAAACACCAACAAAAGGAATCCATGTTTAATGAACAAACTTTGGAAAATGTTTATATGGTAAATTGATAACAAAGGCAGAAGCATCTCTCAGTTGGTTTGGAGAAATTCCCACATACTCTGCTCCAGTTAGAGGACAGATGTGACAAGTGGAAGCTCTTTTTCTCAGAACTCCATCTGGCAGAGGAGTGGCTGATCTAGAATTTTACAGAGAGGTCCAAGGGCCATGTACTATTATTATAGAGAGAGGATTAAAGCTGTGAACATGCATAGCACTTGACAGGAGATGTAGAATACTTTAATTATTCAGTTTAAAGAACGGCACATGGAGATGTATTGGGATATCGAAGTCTACCAAGTCATATTCCTGGTGTCAAAATAGCTGCGAGGAGGATTCAAGAGATTATCCAGTTATATATTCAGTTAACAAGCATTTATTGAACACCTTCTATATTCAATGCCATTCAGTTCAGTTCAGTCGCTCAGTTGTGTCCAACTCTTCGCGACCCCATGAATCGCAGCACGCCAGGCCTCCCTGTCCATCACCAACTCCTGGAGTTCACTCAAACTCATGTCCATTGAGTCAGTGATGCCATCCAGCCATCTCATCCTCTGTCGTCCCCTTCTCCTCCTGCCCCCAACCCCTCCCAGCATCAGAGTCTTTTCCAATGAGTCAATTCTTCACATGAGGTAGCCAAAGTATTGTAGTTTCAGCTTCAGCATCATTCCTTCCAAAGAACACCCAGGGTTGATCTCCTTTAGAATGGACTGGTTGAATCTCCTTGCAGTCCAAGGGAATCTCAAGAGTCTTCTCCAACACCACAGTTCAAAAGCATCAATTCTTCGGTGCCCAGCTCACAGTCCAAATCTCACATCCATACATGATCACAGGAAAAACCATAGCCTTGACTAGACAGACCTTTGTTGGCAAAGTAATCTGCTTTTCAATATGCTATCTAGGTTGGTCATAACTTTCCTTCCAAGGAGTAAGCGTCTTTTAATTTCATGGCTGCAGTCACCATCTGCAGTGATTTGGGAGCCCAAAAAAATAAAGTCTGACACTGTTTCCACTTTTTCCCCATCTATTTCCCATGAAGTGATGGGACCAGATGCCATGATCTTCGTTTTCTGAATGTTGAGCTTTAAGCCAACTTTTTCACTCTCCTCTTTCACTTTCATCAAGAGGCTCTTTAGTTCCTCTTCACTTTCTGCCATAAGGGTGGTGTCATCTGCATATCTGAGGTCCTTGATATTTCTCCTGGAAATCTTGATTCCAGCTTGTACTTCTTCCAGGCCAGCGTTTCTCATGATGTACTCTGCATATAAGTTAAATAAGCAGGGTGACAATATGCAGCCTTGACGTACTCCTTTTCCTATTTGGAACCAGTCTGTTGTTCCGTGTCCAGTTCTAACTGTTGCTTCCTGACCTGCATATAGGTTTCTCAGAGGCAGGTTAGGTGGTCTGGTATTCCCATCTCTTTCAGAATTTTCCACAATTTTCCATTGTGTGATCCACACAGTCAAAGGCTTTGGCATAGTCAATAAAGCAGAAATTGATGTTTTTCTGGAACTCTCTTGCTTTTTCCATGATCCAGCAGATGTTGGCAATTTGATCTCTGGTTCCTCTGCCTTTTCTGAAACCATCTTGAACATCTGAAAGTTCACAGTTCATGTATTGCTGAAGCCTGGCTTGGAGGATTTTGAGCATTACTTTACTAGCACATGAGATGAGTACATTTGTGCGGTAGTTTGAGCATTCGTTGGCATTGCCTTTCTTTGGGATTGGAATGAAAACTGTCCTTTTCCAGTCCTGTGGCCACTGCTGAGTGTTCCAAATTTGCTGGCAGATTGAGTGCAGCACTTTCACAGCATCATCTTTCAGGATTTGAAATCGCTCCACTGGAATTCCATCACCTCCACTAGCTTTGTTTGTAGTGACGCTTTCGAAGGCCCACTTGACTTCACATTCCAGGATGTCTGGCTCTAGGTGAGTGATCACACCATCGTGATTATCTGGATTGTGTAGCTCTTTTTTGCACAGTTCTGTGTATTCTTGCCACCTCTTTTTAATATCTTCTGCTTCTGTTAGGTTCATACCATTTCTGTCCTTTATTGAGCCCATCTTTGCATGAAATGTTCCCTTGGTATCTAATTTTCTTGAAGAGATCTCTAGTCTTTCCTATTCTGTTGTTTTCCTCTATTTGTTTGCATTGATTGCTGAGGAACACTTTCTTATCTCTTCTTGCTATTCTTTGGAACTCTGCATTCAGATGCTTATATCTTTCCTTTTCTCCTTTGCTTTTCACTTCTCTTCTTTTCACAGCTATTTGTAAGGCCTCCCCAGAGAGCCATTTTGCCTTTTTGCATTTCTTTTTCTTGGGGATGGTCTTGATCCCTGTCTCCTGTACAATGTCACGAACCTCTGTCCATAGTTCATCAGGCACTCTATCTATCAGAGCTAGTCCCTTTAATCTATTTCTCACTTGCACTGTATAATCATAAGGGATTTGATTTAAGTCATACCTGAATGGTCTAGTGGTTTTCCCTATTTTCTTCAATTTAAGTCTGAATTTGGCAATAAGGCATTCATGATCTGAGCTGCAGTCAGCTCCTGGTCTTGTTTTTGCTGACTGTATAGAACTTCTCCATTTTTGGCTGCAAAGAATATAATCAGTCTGATTTTGGCGTTGACCATCTGGCAATGTCCATGAGTAGAGTCCTCTCTTGTATTGGAAGAGTGTTGTCATGACCAGTGCACTCTCTTGGCAAAACTCTATTAGCCTTTGCCCTGCTTCATTCCATACTCCAAGGCCAAATTTGCCTGTTACTCCAGGTGTTTCTTGACTTCCTACATCTGCATTCCAGTCCCCGATAATGAAAAGGACATCTTTTTTGGGTGTTAGTTTTAAAAGGTCTTGTAGGTCTTCATAGAACCATTCAACTTCAGCTTCTTCATCATTACTGGTTGGGGCATAGACTTGGATTACTGTGATATTGAATGGTTTGCATTGGAAACGAACAGAGATCATTCTGTCATTTTTGAGATTGCATCCAAGTACTGCATTTCGGACTCTTTTGTTGACCACGATGGCTACTCCATTTCAATGCCCTTAGGTAGGTTCTAAATGAAAAGAGAGACGAGAAAAATGAACAAACTTTGGTTCCTGCCTTTATAGGATTTTTAAATAACAAAAAAGATTTTGTTTGACATTTAGGTCATTTTCTACTAAAAATAATACTGTGATGAAATCCTTGTGGTTAAATTCTTTTGCACATCTATAAATATTTCCTTGGAATGCATTTTTAGAAAGGGATTTGTAAGGTGTCATTTTGATGATTTTAGAACTTATGATAAAATAACCAGACAAGCCCATGAGACTTAGATAGAATTTAATGGATTGTTATTTTAATATCTAAAAGAGTTGGGTGGCTCCAAAACTTTAAAAATATATAAAAAGAATACGAGTTTTTGACTCCAAAGAGCTTTAAATATATTGAAAGTAAAACAAATACAACATCAAATGAGGCAGTTTCAAGAGTGGGCGTCACAAACCTAATGGGACTTGAAAATCAGGGATAAAATGATTCAAGTCTAAGGTCCTTGGCTAAGTGGCCATCTTTTGTTTTAAATGATGAACTCTCTGTTAGAGCTATAAATAGGGCTCAGTATGCCAGATGCCCCTCTAGTGTTACAAACAAGGATCCAGTGTTGCCTCAGCCTGTACCATCTGGTCCTTATGAAGCTCTGGCAAGCTGAAAAGACAATGTAAAAATTTCATGGGGAGGTAACCATCCAAACTGTGAAAGATGATATAATTACTTTCTTGGTGGTTAAGCATGTTTCAATTCCAAGAAGATTTAGAGTTTTTCATGGTTTGAACATATTTTGTGTTAGGAAATCTGTCTGTACTTAGTATTTTTGGTAGATTCAAAGTTTGGAATTTGTCTATCAGAGTTAGCAGATCAGTTTTTTGGTTACCACTTTAAACCCCCAGTACATAATGGATTTAGACTTGTGATTTAAGTTGAAATATTATTGAGGTGATACACATGTTAGAATAGTTAAGAGGTCCCAAAGTTCTTTGTACTTAAGAGTTTATTTTTATTAGATTTATGATTCCTTTGGTACCGGGAAGACTTTGTTTGTTAAATCAGGAAATTATTTTAAAAAAAACCCCTGTTTTTTAAACTTGTAAATAGAATTTAAGATGCTCAAAGAAGTTCCTTTAACTGTAAATGAGATCAGACATTGAGTGATGGCCCTCAAATGTGACTGAAAATATTTACTAGAGAGAGTACTATTTGTAAACTGAATTTAACACCTTCATTTTAAAAACCACTCTTTATCTGTGTCTTTTTTGCTGTCTTGATGTGTATAACGGACTTTTGGACTCAGAGGGAGAGGGAGAGGGTGAGATGATTTGGGAGAATGGCATTCTAACATGTATACTATCATGTAAGAATCGAATCGCCAGTCTATGTCTGACGCAGGATACAGCATGCTTGGGGCTGGTGCATGGGGATGACCCAGAGAGATGTTATGGGGAGGGAGGTGGGAGGGGGGTTCATGTTTGGGAACACATGTAAGAATTAAGGATTTTAAAATTAAAAAAAAAAAACCAATAAAAACTACTCTTTATAAATGTGTAGTTTTAGTTTAAATATTCTGAATAATTCTTTTTTTTATACACACAAAACCCTTCCTTAAGATAAATTTTTTTAATGTGAGTTTTAACACAAGATTAATATAATTGCATGAGTATAGAACTTTGATAGCTACTGGGTTGTCTGTGTCTCAAATTTCAAACTTTTTATTCCTGATTGAATTATTTCTGTGATACACTTATAAGCTGATTGGCTTATTAGAGTTTTAAGTAAAAGGAAAATAAATTATTAAAAGATTCAAGTGAGGATATAAATACATGTTTTGAATTCAGAGATTTGATTGGAAAGTTTTCATGCTATTAGAAAGAATAGAAAGAATTGAGATAATTTTATGAAAAATCCCTCAAAACTAATTAAAAATTTGTGAAATAGGCCCCCCTAGAAGAAGTTTTAACCACCTGAAATATTTAAACTAGAGAAAAACGAGGGAAAGTGTCTCAAAAAATTTAACTGACTAAATTTGGCTTATAAATACTGATTGGAGTACTTAAACTCCCCTTTCTCACACTCCCCTGCCCCACATTAAAGCAAATAGAGCTAATTTTTTATTCTTCACCTAGCATATTAAGTACAGAATTTGAGGATCTCTGAATATAAAAAGAGATATTCTGTGAATTATATACTAAACAGATATTTTCTTTCCATTAGAGACAGTGGAAAGAAAGAATAAGCTTAAACTGCAGCAAGATTATAGGTGGACACTGTGAAAAGTTTTAGGTCTCAAGTGAAAGTGAAAGTGTTAGTCTGATTATTTGAGACCCCCAAAGACTGTAGCCCACGAGGTTCCTCTGTCCATGGAATTCTCCAGGCAAGAATACTGGGGTGGGTTGCCATTTCCATCTCCAGGGGATATGCCCAACCCAGGGATTGAGCCAAGGTCCCCTACATTGCAGGCAGATTCTTTACCATGGGAACCACAAGGGAAACCTTAGCTCTCAAATGGTGTTAGGCAAATAATGTACTATCTTTTTTTTTTTTTTTTTTTGCAGGGAAAAGGAACTAAAATACATAGAGACCTTTCTTTCTCAGTTAGTAGAGACAATCATAAAAAGATGCTGAGAAAACTTACAGAGTAAAGGCAAAAGGAAAGGAAAGGAGAATCTGTAGCCCCTGGGCATAGTCAAGTCCTATGCAAAATTTGAGAGGACAGATTTGGCCATTCAGTTCTTTCTACTTCCCCCCTCACATTCAGGTCCCAGGAAACTAGCTCCTAAGGACTCTTACTTTCATAATCCCTCTTCTGACCACATGGTCTTAATCTAACCAACTTTGTCCCCATCCTTCAGGGCTTGTTTTTGATTAGATAAAAACCCTGCTTATTAAGGTGTTAATGGGTACCCCTAGGCTAAAGTTATCCTTGTCCAAATAGCACATTTACTTTGTAATCAGCTTCTCCTGAGTATTTATAACTTTCTCAAAGCAATGACTTTAGCAACAGAATTCTCTGGAACTTTGTTAAATCTTCGTGGGTAAAGCAGATTTGAGGAGATCTGAATACTCCATGTATATTCATTCATTCAACAAATAATTATTAAGCACTTCCTATATTCTATATAGCTTGCTGCTGCTGCTGCTGCTAAGGCACTTTAGTCATGTCAGACTCTGCGCAACCCCATAGATGGCAGCCCACCAGGCTTTGCCGTCCCTGGGATTCTCCAGGCAAGAACACTGGAGTGGGTTGCCATTTCCTTCTCCAATACATGAAAGTGAAAAGTGAAAGTGAAGTCACTCAGTTGTGTCCGACTCTTAGCGACCCCATGGACTGCAGCCTACCAGGCTCCTCTGTCCATGGGATTTTCCAGGCAAGAGTCCTGGAGTGGGGTGCCATTGCCTTCTCCGCTATATAGGTTAGATAATGATAAAGCAAGAAGGAAGGGTAGAAAGTGCTAGTAACATTGGGGTGTCAGGTAGGGGCAAACTTCCATTTTAAATATTTATTTATTTGTTTGGTCTTGCTGGGTCTTAGCTGTGGCACGCAGGCTCTAGGGTTGCAGCACACAGACTCTCTAGTTGTGGCATGCGGAGCTCCGGAGCTCACTAGCTGTGCTAAGCAGGCTTAGTTGCTCTACAGCACGTGAGATTTTAGTTTCTCAATCAGGCATCAAACCCATGTCCCTTGCATTGCAAGGCAGATCCTCAACCACTGGCTAACAGGGAAGTCCCTGAATTTCAATATTAGATGGCAAGTTCTTACTGAGGTGATACTCATGTATAGACCTGAGGGTAATAAGGGAGCAAGCCATTGGGATATCTAGGGAAAAAATATCCCAAATAGAAAACTGCAAGCACAAGCGTCCTGAGGCAGGAGCTGCCAGGTGTGCTAAAGAACAGCAAGAAAGGACATGTGATTGTAACAAAGAGGGCAAAGGTGAGGGCAAGAGAAGATGAGTTCAGAGACATAAAAGAGTGCCAGTTAGGAATGGCCATACGTGCTGACTTGCCACTGACAGAGAAGGAGCTGTGGGAGGAGCTGACGTGTGGAAATGTCCAGTAATTAGTTTGTCTGAATCCAGAACTCAAGAGAGGTCCAAGCTGGGGCTATAATTTTGGGATATATACTTAGCCAAGTTATTTATAAATGTGCAGTATATATACAAGGGGTTTCCTTTGTAGGTCAGTTGGTCAAGAATCTGCCTAAACAAGAATGCAGGAGACCTGGGTTCAATTCCCAGGTCAGGAAGATTCCCTGGAGAAGGAAATGGCAACCCACTCCAGTATTCTTGCCTGAAGAATCCCATGCACAGAGGAGCCTGGCAGGCTACAGTCCACGGGGTGGCAAGAGTCAGACATGACTTAGTGACCAAACCACCACCACCAGTATACATACAAACAATATATACATACATAAAGAATATATATATAAAATTGTAAGAACTGAGCCCTGGGGGGTACACCAGCATTTTCCTGTGACCCAAACAGGGCAGGTCGATCTCAAAGATGAGTGACTTGTCTATTCTCCACTAGCAACATCACCCACAAGGCTTAAACTATCCTAGTTCCATCCCAATTAATGCAGAAGACACGTAGGAATACACTCAACAATACTGTATGCATTTATTACAGTAGATGCTGTGACATGTGTTTACTCTTCAGGGAGCAGTGTTTTGATTTATTTTGTTTGCTCTAGACAGTTTCCAGTACTTTTCAGGATTGAGCACAGTCATGCTCTGAACATCTTCCAATTCAGCTATTTTCCACTCCTTGAAAGGTTACAAATAATGATATCAATTTCCTTACCCATGAAGTAGGAATTTAACAGCTACTTCACAAGATTATCCTGATCAAATAAAGAAATAAAAGACTGCATTTAGCACAGCATCCGGGGGCATGGTATAAAACCCACAAATGTGTATTAGTTTATTTCTTTTGACAGATATAGTCCAGAAAACATTTTGGTTTTGCTTTTTTAAAAAAATAAAATTAAACTATAGTTGATTGATAGTATTGCTTCAGTTTCAGGTGTACAGAAAAGTGATCCAGTTAAACATACACACACACATATATATACACACATGCATATATGAAAAAGTATATATATATGCTTTTTCAGATTCTGTTCTATTATAGGTTATTATATGATCACTGCAGATGGTGACTCCAGCCATGAAATTAAAAGACGCTTACTCCTTGGAAGAAAAGTTATGACCAACCTAGATAGTATATTCAAAAGCAGAGACATTACTTTGCCGACTAAAGTCTGTCTAGTCAAGGCTATGGTTTTTCCTGTGGTCATGTGTGGATGTGAGAGTTGGACTGTGAAGAAGGCTGAACACTGAAGAATTGATGCTTTTGAACTGTGGTGTTGGAGAAGACTCTTGAGGGTCCCTTGGACTGCAAGGAGATCCAACCAGTCCATTCTGAAGGAGATCAACCCTGGGATTTCTTTGGAGGGAATGATGCTAAAGCTGAAGCTCCAGTACTTCGGACACCTCATGCGAAGAGTTGACTCGTTGGAAAAGACTCTGATGCTGGGAGAGATTGGCGGCAGGAGGAGAAGGGGATGACCCAGGATGAGATGGCTGGATGGCATCACGGACTCGATGGACGTGAGTCTGAGTGAACTCCGGGGGATGGTGATGGACAGGGAGGCCTGGCGTGCTGCGATTCATGGGGTCGCAGAGTCGGACACGACTGAGCGACTGAACTGAACTGAATGTTGTTGTTGTATAACTGCTAAATCATGGCCCACCAGGCTCCCCTGTCCGTGGAATTTTGCAGGCAAGAATACTGGAGTGGTTGCCATTTCCTTCTCCAGGGAATCTTCCCTACCCAGGGACTGAACCCACATCTCCTGCAATGCAGGTGAATACTTTACCACTGAGCCACCTAGGAAGCCCCATATAGTTCTCTATAGCTATACAGTAAATCTTTGGTTTTTTTTTTTTATGCGTAGTGCTGTGTATCTGTTAATTTCATACTCCTATATTATTCACCCACCTTTCCCTTTGGCTCAGAGGTTAAAGCAACTGCCTGCAATGCGGGAGACCTGGGTTTGATCCCTGGGTCAGGAAGATCCCTTGGAGAAGGAAATGGCAACCCACTCCACTATTCTTGCCTGAAGAATCCCATGGACCTAGGAGCCTGGTGAGCTTCATTCCATGGGGTTGCAAAGAGTCTGACGTGACTGAGCGACTTCACTTTCACTTTCTTTATTTCCCTTGAAGACATTTTTAAAAAATCCATTGGACCAGAGTGTAAAGATATGTTCCAGAATATCACCTAATGGTATATACAATTATTAAAAAAAAAAGAGAATGTACAAGGAACTTCCAAGATTATCTTGGAATTGTATGAAAATATTAAATGCATAATCTTCTTCCCCTTTGTACTGTAATGATTTAATGCTTTGTACCATTAAAACAGATCATTATACCACTTAAATTGTGTTAGCAATCCTGTTAGCTGTTTGTGTTAATACTGCAGTTAATAAAAATCTAGGCTTTTAGAAGAAAGAGAACTTTTCTAACATGGTGCTTCATTATACCTGTAATATAGCACTGCTGACCCAGTGGTCATTAGATTATATACTAATGGATGTCCATGTGTTCCTTTAACTACTATTATTTTAAGGATTTAACATGTCCTGGGCAGTGTTCTAGCCATTGGAAATTTGTTGGTGAATAAAATGCCATCTGTGCCCTGAAAAAATTAATGTATGGTGAGAGTGAAGAATAGAGTATGTCAAATTTTACAGTAGGAATAAGTTCAATGCACTATGAGAGAACAAGAACACCATGATTTTCCCCCACATCTGCCATAACTCATTGAAGACTTAATTTATTGGAGGTCTGGCTTCAGATGTCACAATTCTACTTTACCAGTAACAGATAATTTCAAATATAGCTTTGAAATGGAATAGCTCATTAGTATCTTTAAATCTTCCTTTTTCCTTTCTACAATGAGAAGTGTGAATCTGAATGCCTGATTTTAACCCAAGCTTGGCCAGCTGAAAAAATGATAGACATTACAGTTATTTTGTAAGTCGAGTCTGAATCACTGTTTTAATGAGTAAATTATCTTTCTGCAGATCTTTTGGTAAAGATGCCAGAGTATAAATGTCTTGGCTAAAGAACACCAGCCTTACTTTCCTCCAGGGAAATCAGATTTCATGAAAGTATTTTGATTTTCTTCCAGGAAAATCAAATTTAAATCAAATGTAAATCAGATTGACATTCAGTGGCTCTTGAAAACAACATCTCTAACTGGACTTAGTTTCTGTGTATGATAAACTCTTAAGCCATTTCACAGTGATTAGTTTTCATTTGAGTTTCAAGGTAGATTACCAGCCTTCCTCCACACTTATTGAGTGCTTACAGGTCTGGGTTCTCTGGGGTGAGAATATGATAATATTCACCTCATAGCCCCACGTTTCCTTGTGGACATTGGGAATTCTCTTTGATCCATTTTCAACCACAGTGGTCTCTGTGATCTTTGTTCACGGAGGTTTAACATGTGATGCTCACTAAGGCGAGAGAAAGGCAGTAATTAAAATTCAGCAGTACTCTGAGCCACCTAGAAATGATCCATACTTAGTGGGAAGCAACCTTATGCAAAATATTCAAAATTCCTTGCTTATTCACTAATTCATAATTTCAAAAACATCTCTGAAAAAGCTGACAGTTTCTACTTTTGAAAACATTAAGTAATTCAATAAGGTTGAATTAGGGGCAAAATTCTGAGGGAAAATAGTCATGGCTTTAAATTTTTTTCTTGTTTTTTTTTTTTTTTTAAATTTAAGAGTATAGTCTCCATTTTAGTGGGAAAGAATTATTACAATATTTGCCAAAAATAAAAAAAATGCCTTTTTCAAAGCTAGGCTTAGACTGTGAGTAATAATTTATCTTGCATATTTTCCAAAGAAAAATACTATTCTAACAGTCAAATTCCTACCCTTCTTGCCTCTTCCAGCATCAGTGTGTGCATATACAGATTTGCATTTTGAAGTGGATTTGAGATTAGTAGAGAATTATGCTTATAATTTTGTTAATAAAGATAAAGCACATCCTAATTAGGTTAATGAGTGAAGTCCTTAGATTCCTGGACTTAATAAATAAGCTGTATTGTATATGTTTCTTTACATCTTTCTCTCTTTTACTGTCAGTTACTAGAGATCAGGGTTTGAGGTTGTGAAGTATACTAGACTTGACACAAGATGGAAGCTGAATGAATAGTTCCCGAACTGGACTCCCAAATAAGCCCTAAAGCAAGTAGACTAGGGATAAGTAAGAATAGAATTAAACATTAAAAATAAACTTAGAACTCTGTTCATGTATTTCTTCAAGATATTGATAAGCCCCAGCACTCTCTATAGGATTACTAAAGTACTAGTAGGTAAGAGGTAACGTGGACCTCCAGGACAGTAATACATTTTATGAGCAAATCAGTCTGAAAGTAGATTTCCTTTTCTTTGCTGTCTTTTCTTGGTGGTTGTTATTTCTAGTATCTGCAATGAAACGAACTGAACTGCTACATCCAACAATTTTCAGTGCTTGTTGTCTATTTAAAGCCATATATAGCAACATTCCTAGAGCAGTGGAGTCTAATAATGGTTTTGTTCTTTCCTCTCTCAACAGCTGTGTGTGTGTGTGTGCTTTTCCACATCATTACTTATCTATTTAATAGGGGAAAATTCTGAGAAAAATTACTGAAAGACTGAATTTTGCCTGCTGTGACAAACTACAAAATCTGAAAACAAAAATATATCCGTTTCAGCAACTCATCTCTTGCCTCACTTTCTGACACTGGATCTATCTGCAAAATTTAAAGGTTTTAACTTAAAAGTTGTCTTTCCCTAAAAATATATAATGTGAAAAGAAAGTATAAAAAGGCCATATAATTAGTGCAAAGCCTTTTTGTTTGTATCAGGTTTCTGGGGTCCACATGAATGTGTATGAGCTAACATCATTCAGAATATCTTCCTCTAAAATACTGGGCTCAGTCTATCTTCTTTGACCAGAGCATAAACCTGGTATGAGGAGGAAAAGTCCTTATAAAACAGCTCCTTTCCAGGTTTCCCTGGTAGCTCAATGGTTAAGAATCTGCCTGCCAATGCAAGAGATGCGAGTTCAGTCTTTGATCCTCGAAGATCCCACATGCTACAGAGCAACTAAGCCTGTGCATCACAGCAGCTAAAGAGTGGTCCCTGCTCACTGCATCTGGAGAAAAGCCTGTGCAGGCAAAGACCCAGCACAGCCAGAAATAAATTAAAAAAATTATTTTAAAAAAATGTTTAAAAGAGCTCCTTTCCAGATGTTTTCCTTTCGCTGATGTATTAAGCCCATTAACTATTTACTGAGTGCTCAGAAGTATCCCTGCACTGCGCTGCTGTGCTTAGTTACTCAGTTGTTTATGACTCTTTGCGACCTCATGGAGTGTAGCCCACCAGGTTCCTCTGTCCATGGGGATTCTCCAGGCAAGAATACTGGACTGGGTTGCTATGCCCTCCTCCAGGGGATCTTCCCAACTCAGGCGTCGAACCCAGGTCTCCCACATTGCAGGCAGATTCTTTACCATCTGAGCAACCAAGGAAGCTCATGCCTGCACTAGGAGGATACAAAGATGGCAAAAGCTAGATCCTTCTCCTTGGAGCATTGGAAGGGTTACTGTGAGATGTATCCAGAGTATCTTTTCAGCTGGGTCTGGGAAGTGGAGGTGGAGATGGTGTGTGGGGGAAGCTGGGAAGACGAGAGTAAATAGCACTTGGATTCCTGAAGAAGGAATGTGGTCTTGTTCTTTCAGATTTTAGATGGCTGCTCCTCAAACTGTTATGTATGTACTCACCCAGGGCCATCTGGGGCTTTAGGATAAACATAGTGCAGCTCCCTCAAGTACCAATTAACCCTGAAGATTTGGGGAGGGAAAACCACCATTTTTATATAAAAATAAGCATGTATATATTGTGAAGTAGAAAGCAAAACTTTCTGTTTGGCACAATGGCTTAGGGCTTTGACTTAGAGTCTCAGATTTGCTTTCCTTCCATCTCTGCTGCCATGATGTGTCCTTTGTAATATCTGAGAAGTACTGGGCAGGCATTTTGCTGAGCTGACATAGAGCCTGGCCCTGAGTGTGGTCAGCCCATCCTCATCAAGAGGCTTGTAGCTTCAGACTGGCTCCCCTCTCCCTACAAAAAGAAAAACCACCTGTCCATATTAGGTTTGCGGCTTCTCTAGTGGCTCAGTGGTAAAGAATCCACTTGCCAGTGCTGGAGATACAGGTTCGATCCCTGCATTGGGAAGATCCCCTGGAGAAGGAAGTGGCAACCCACTCCAGTATTCTTGCCTGGTAAATCTCATGAACAGAGGAGCCAGCAGATTATAGTTCTCCAGGTCCCAAGAGTCAGACACGACTTACCAACTAAACAACAACAGTGTTAGGTTCATTTCACCTTCCTCCCTTCTCAGGTTTGTGTTAAGCAGGTATTCAATATTTAAGCGAAAGGATAATAATTATAGTACCATTTATTAAGACTACTATGTGCCTTGCACTTGCTTAGCTGGCATAGAGATGGCTAAGCATATATACTATGACAATTTCTTGTCACAGTATATGAAAATTTATGACAAATTGACATAGCATAGCAATTTACTTTTGATTTCTTTTAAATTTTATTTTTGCTGTGTTGGGTCTTTCTTGCTGCTTGGGCTTTCTCCTGGTTCCGGCAAGCAGGAGCTGCTCTCTAGTTGCAGGAGCTGCTCTCTAGTTGCAGGAGTTGCTCTCTAGTTGCAGGAGCTGCTCTCTAGATGCAGGAGCTGCTCTCTAGTTGCAGGAGCTGCTCTCTAGTTGCAGTGCACAAGCTTTTCATTGCAATGGCATCTCTTGTTGCAGGAGCTGCTCTCTAGATGCAGGAGCTGCTCCCTAGTTGCAGTGCACAGGCTTTTCATTGCAGTGGCCTCTCTTGCTGCAGACCACTGGCTCCAAGTGCTTGACTTCAGGAGTTGCGGTTCCCAGACTCCAGAGCTCAGCAGTTGTAGTACACAGGCTTAGTTGCTCCACAGCATGTGGAATCTTCCCAGACCAGGGATCGAACCCATGTCATTGGCAGGCAGAGTCTTTACCACTGAGCCTTCAGGGAAGCCCCACACTATAACATCCAATCCTTATTCTCCTGCTAGAAATTATGTTTGGGGGCCGGCGTCGGGGGTTGTGAGAACGGGGAGTGCGGCCTGGCGCACGGAGAGTATCTCTGAGAGCCTTTCACAGAAGTATGTGAATCATTTATCTGGAGCTGCTGGTCAAAGAGGAAAAGAAGTAGAAGATCTATCAGCAGAACTAGACTTAGAAATGACACGAGAGGAAGAAGAAAAATGGGATGGAGATGAAAATAACCATTCACAGGTCAAAGCACAGATTAATGACGTGAGCTACCTGAATGACTTAACTCAGTCATCTGAAAGTGCTTCCCAGGATGGTGATGTCTTTACTCTAAGAACTCCATGTGGCAAGTAGAACCACTTGGCTTGAGGTATAAAGATTGTGTTAGCTTGTTGAAAACTCGGGACGCAATTCTTTCATGTGAAAGATAACTGGAAGTTTAAAAAAGCCACTGTGAACTACTTAGAGGAGAAATTAAAAAACTGGAAAATAAAGTTGGTGAGCTACATAAAGAAATGTCCAAAAGAAAAGAAGTGAACCACAGTTAGGGCATCAGAAAGTGGAGTGGCAATGAGAGCTCGGCTGCTTGAGGGGAGAATACGTCGTTGGTATTGTGGAGTGTGAAATTCATGGAAGTAATATTGACCTTAAAGCAAGAAGAAGAGAATAGAAGAAATGCTGATATGTTATATGAAAAAGTTAGGGAGCAGTTAAGAAGAAAGGAAGACCAGTAAGGACTGTGCTCCACTTGGCCTGTGCCAATGGCCATTCAGCAGTGGTAACCTTCCTCCTGGAGAGAAAATGCCTGCTGAACCTCTGTGACAATGAAAAGAGGACAGTGCTCATGAAGGCCGTAGAATGCCAAGAGGAGGAGTGTGCGACTCTTCTGCTGGAGCATGGTGCCAACCCAAATGTCATGGACATCTGTGGCAACACCGCTCTCCACTACGCTGTCTTTTTTTGCCAGAATTTATCACTCACAGCAAAGCTGCTTTCCTATAACGCCTATATAGAAGCCAGCAACAAGGATGACCTGATACCACTGTTACTTGCTATACATGAAAGGAGAGGGCAAATGGTGGAGTTTTTAGTGAAGAAAGAAGCAAATATACATGCGGTTGATAAGATGAAAAGAACAGCCCTCATGCTTGCTGTCAAGTATGACTCAGCAAATGTAGTCAGACGTCTTCAGCAAGGTGTTGACATCTTTTTTCAAGATGTTTTTGAACGGACTGCAGAAGAATATGCCGTTATTGGTGGTTTTAATATGAGATCCAACCAGTCTATCCTAAAGGAAATCAGTCCTGAATATTCACTGCAAGGACTGATGCTCAAGCTGAAGCTTCAATACTTTGGCCATCTTATGTGAAGAACCGACTCATTGGAAAATGCCTATTCTGGGAAAGTTTGAAAGCAGGAGGAGAAGGGGACAAAAGAGGATGAGATGGTTGGATGGCATCACTGACTCAATGGACATGAGTTTGTAAAACCTCCAGGAGTTGGTGATGGACAGGGAAGTCTGGCATACTTCAGACCATGGGATCGCAAAGAGTCGCACACAGCTGAGCAACTGAACTGAACTGAACTGATGTTGATATTTTCATAAAATTCGAAAAATGGTGTAGAAGCATGAAAATATATTAATAGAATCATATGAAACAGGGAAAAAAAAAGAAATTATGTTTGTTTTGCATATGAGAAAACTGAGGCCTAGGTCACACAATTCAGAAGAGTGGCATCAGAATTTGAAGTTAGGATTATCTGACCCTAAAGTCCATTTTCTAAATCCTCCCCTTTATGCAACTCAGCTTGGGGGGAAAAAAAATAATCAGACTTAGTCAACCATTTCTGGGGTCAATGAGTCCTGATGCTCAAAACATCATACTGGTACACTGTGTCCTAAACCCACAGAGACAAAGCCATGCCTACAGGTATAAGCCTGTCCACTGTGCACTCGTGGAATCTCCACCCCGGGTTGCCACACCTCTTTCAAAGCCACAGGACTCAAAACAAACACTGGGCAGGGTGGTAAAACGCAGATGCCTCAGGCTGGGGTGGAGCCCAGCTTGGCCCCAGCTTTTCAACATAAGAAGTGCATTTTGTGCACTAGCCTTACACCTGGTATATGAGAATTAAAACTAAGATAAAAAAAATTAACTCAAACAATCTCAGTGAGCACCCCTCTCAGTTTTTACCACTACTGCCTCTCCCATAAGTGGTGGTTGGAGTTTGTTTGCAGACTTATGTAAACTGACACCTAATTTCCTAGTTGATCAATGTTTTTCTTATACCCGATTGCAGAAAGCTTTTTTCTGGCAAAGCATGAGTTCACTAGAAACTTGTATATTGTTTTACAGAAACTTGCAAATCATTTTACAAAAGACATTTTCAGAATCTTTACTTGCTTTTATACATTGGGATGAAAAAACTTTAGTAGTTGAAGGGCAAGAAACATTAAATACATGGTGAGAGCCTAGTTATGGGACTTCAGTCTCTCTGAAGAGTCACGTGTGAAGTTCATTAAATGTCACCTCTGATTTAGTACTACTGGAAGGCCCATGAAGTGATATCGTTAACCAGCATACAGGAGATTCAGAAGCAGATCACAGTTTTGAGGAATACTGTCCTGGAATACTATAGACACAATCACTTTGCTTGCTTTCTAATTTTTCCAGTTTTAAGAATGTGTTATTTTGTAATCAGAACCAAACATCTAGTTTTAACAAAAAGAAAATGACTCCAGCTGCTGCCTTTGGCTATCATAAATACTTTCCCAAATTCCCAACATATCCCATGATTTCTCACTGAGTTTTAGTCCCTAAAAGACATGCAAATGGTGGGTGCATCAGTAAAGTGAACTAAAGATTACAATGAAACATTAAATTCTAATTCATTAGGATTTAAAAAACAATGCTGTAGAAATAGCTCATCAAGAACTAGGAGCAGAAGAGGGGTATGGGATTGGGAGACTGGGATTGGTGTATATATGCTATTGATACTTGGTATAAAATAGATAACTATGAGAACCTACTGTATAGCACAGAGCACTCTACTCAGTGCTCTCTGGTGACCTAAATGGGAAGGAAATCCAAAAAAAAATCGATATATATATACATGTATCTGGAGGAGGGCATGGCAACCCTCTCCAGTATTTTTTCCTGGAGAATCCCATGGACAAAGGAGCATGGCAGGCTACAGTCCATGGGGTCACAAAGAGTCGGACACAACTGAGTGTGCACGCATCCATCACTGATTCACTTGCTGTACAGTAGAAACTACCATAACATTGTAAAGCAACTACACTCCAGTACAATTTTTTTTTTTTTGAATGGGAAAAGAAGCAGGGCTGCTATGGAGCAGAACTGGAAAGGGCAAGAATGTCTGCTATGCCAGCACAGGCAACAGTCACGCCAGTGAGAGGAGGCAAAGCTGGGCCTTCACGCCTTCGCAACCCCAGCGTTCTTCTCCCAGTCTTCAGGGTTCCAGAGCTTTCGGATCTCTGCCTCCCAGGGTAAGAAAACCTGGACTAGCCTGTTGAGGTACTTTTGGAAAATACCTCATCATCCAGATACTTGCTATCTTCCCAGGATAAGAAATCCTGTCCTAAAGGGAATTGGACCAGTTTCAGGGACACCATGGAGAGAGACTCATGAGGCCAACACAGGTTCCCAGACTGAGCTGAGCAAGAGGATGCCATATTTGACAAGTACCTTGAACTGCAGACAAAATACTTTAGGCTTTTACATATAATGTTGCTTAATGTCATCCAAACCTTGCAACTACCCCACATTTTATAGATAAGGTTTAGAGTTGTTTCGTTGTTCAGTCACTCAGTCGTGTCCGACTCTTTGCGACCCCCATGGACTGCAGCACTCCAGGCTTCGCTGCCCTGCACCATCTCCCGGAGATTGCTCAAATTCATGTCCACTGGGTGGGTGATGCCATCCAACCATCTCATCCTCTGTCTCCCTCTTCTAGGCTAAGCAATTCTCCAAGTTCACTCAGCTGGTAAGTGGTAAATCCCAGTTTCAAATGAAAGTTTGTCTCTTCAAGAACAAACTTATGGTTGCCAGGGGGGAAGGGATAGTTAGGGAATTTGAGATGGACATGTACACGCTCCTATTTTTTTTTTAACTTTTTATTTTTACTTTATTTTACTTTATAATGCTGTATTGGTTTTGCCATACATTGACATGAATCCACCACGGGTGTACATGCGATCCCAAACATGAACCCCCCTCCCACCACCCTCCCCACAACATCCCTCTGGGCCATCCCCATGCACCAGCCTCAAGCATGCTGTATCCTGCATCGGACATAGACTGGTGATTTGATTCTTACATGATAGTATACATGTTTCAAGTAAGCCAGAAAGAAAAACACCAATACAGTATACTAACATATATATGGAATTTAGAAAGATGGCAATGATGACCCTGTATGCAAGACAGCAAAAAAGACACAGATGTGTATAGTGGACTTTTGGACTCAGAGGGAGAGGGAGAGGGTGGGATGATTTGGGAGAATGGCACACACCTATTTTTAAAACGGTAACCACCAAGGTCCTACTATACAACACAGGGAACTCTGCTCAATGCTTTGAGCCTGGAGGGGAGTTTGGGGGAGAATGGATCTGTGTATATGTATGGTTGAGTCCCTTTTCTGCCCACCTGAAACTATCACAACATTGTTAATCGGCTATACTCCGATATAAACTAAAAAGCTAAAAAAAAAAAAAAAGAAAGTCTGTCTGACTTTTAAGCCCAGAATACTTTCCATTCAAGAGGGTCATAGGAGGAACGCTGATCTCAAAAGGCACAAAAGATACTCTGGAGCACTGAAGGAGGCAAATGGAAAACTGGAGAAACGAAGGAATGATGATGTGTACTATGAGGCCAGCTTCAGCTTTGGTTTACTTTAGCACACATGAAGCATATTTTAAAGGAAGACTTGCATCCATAACAACTAAGAAAATACACCAAGGAAAGGAAGAAGTGTTTATGCATCTACTTTCTAAGCAGAACTATGTAATCAACAACATCAGCAGCTTAAATAAGAAAAGATGATGATAAAAGGGAACATTTGTTGTTGTTGTTGTTGTTTTTTCTTCTTTTCCTTTTTAACATCTTTTTATTTTATATTGAAGTATAACCAGTGCACTATTCTCACCTTCTAAATTTATAGATGATAAATTTGAAGCACAGGATAACTTATCAAAGTTTTCTGGCAGAAAAGTGGTGAAATAGGTTTGAAATTTCAAACCCAAGCCATGCAAGGCTAGAGGCTGTAGTCTCTAGACTCAATCACTATGTTCTACTGAACTCAATTAGATATCAACGTTATATATGGACATGTTCACTTTTTGTTTTTTACAGCAACATGGCAAGAATCATTACATACTTAGAAAAAAGAAACATTAGAAATTCTGTAATGGTCCTGACATATGGTGCAAACACGGTCTGAAGAATAGACATGACCCCACAATCACAAGCGGGAAAGCCAGTAGTCATACAGGGAGAATTAAGACTATGCTTTGATTAATTAACCAAAGTTAAATTGCCAATGAAGAGGAGATGGATATCACATGGAAGGACATAACATCTCTTTTGTAAGAACACATAATCTTTGGACTTGCCTGGTGGTACAGTGATTAAGAATCCACCTGCCAATGCAAGGGACATGGCTTCAATCCCTGTTCCAGGAAGGTCCTACATGATGCAGAGCAACTAAGCCCGGGCATGAGGGTGGGCTCTAGAGGTTGGGCTCAGTATTTGTGGCGCATGGGCATGCCGTAGGCTACCCACACTACAGTGGTCCAAAAAATAATAGACTGATAAAATATGTAGCAAGTTAAAACACTTGGTGAGTCTGTACAAAGTGTATATCAAAGTTTTCTGTACTGTTCTTGAAACTTTTTGGTAAATCCGAAATTATTTCAACATAAAAATTTTGGTTTTTGGCTGCACTGTGCCTTTTTGCTGTGCCCAGGCTGTCTCTAGTTAGGGCAAGTGGGGGCTTCGCTCTAGTTGTGGCGTGCAGGCTTCTTGCTGCCGTGGCTTCTCTTTTTGCAGAGCATGGGCTCCACAGTGTGTAGCGGTTGCAGCATACAGGCTTAGCTGCCCCCTGGCACGTGGGATTGTCCTGGACCAGGGATCAAACCTGTGTCAGTTACATTGGAAGGCAGATTCTCAATCACTGGACCACAGGGAAGTCCCCAACATAAACATTTACTTGAAAAAATGTTTCTAAGAGACATTGAGTTTATTACTTGATATAATGTAATTGATTGATATAGAATGTATTTCAAGAAAGACAATTTGGTTCAATATCTTATGCAAAGTAGGACACAGATTGCGTTACTTTACAGGTTTGAGCTGCTGTGATCGTCATCATGATTCAGTCCCAGGAATCACAATGCTGTCATTAATTGTGATCACTTGTTATTAACTAAAGAGCCTCTTGATGAGGATGAAGGAGGAGAGTGAAAGAGCCAGCTTAAAACTCAATATTAAGAAAAAAACTAAGATCATGGCATCTGGCCCCATCACTTCATGGCAAATAGAAGGGGGAAAGGGGGAAGCGGTGACAGATTTCCTCTTCTTGGGCTCTAAAATCACTGCAGATGGTGACTGCAGCCATGAAATCAGAAGACGGTTGCTTCTTGGCAGGAAAGCTATGACAAACCTAGACAGTGTGTTATAAAGCAGAGACATTACTCTGCCAACAAAGGTCCATATAGTCAAGGGTATGGTTTTCCCAGTAGTCATGTATGATTGTGAAAACTGGAGTGTAAAGAAGGCAGAGTACCAAAGAATTGATGCCTTGCAACTATGGTGGGGAGAAGACTCCTGAGAGTTTCTTCGATGGCAAGGAGATCAAACCAGTCAGTTTTAAGGGAAATAAACCCTGAATACTCATTGAAAGAAATGATAGTGAAGCTGAAGCTCCAGTATTTTGGCCACCTGATGTGAACAGCCAACTCATTGGAAAAGTCCCTGATGCTGGGAAAGATTGAGGGCAGAAGGAGAAGAGGGCAACAGAGGATGAGATGACTAAATGGCATCACTGATGCAGTTGACATGAACTTGGACAAACTTCAGGAGATGGTGAGGGACAGGGAGGCCTGGCATGGTGTAGTCCATGGGGTCGCGAAGAGTTGGATATGACTGGGCAACTGAACAAAATCTTTATCACAATTTGTGGAAGCAAGCATTTGCTACTATTGCACTTGTTACTCTAATATTTAAAAATACTTAAATATTCCCAGTTTTGATGGAGTTCTTTTTTAAAAAATAGCTATTTAGACCATGGGATAAATTACCAAGAGCTGCCCAGAATCCTTTTTTATCCTGAGGCCACATAAGACTCTTTACAGTTTGAGACAGCCACCTAATTTTTTGTGATGGTAATCATTATGGATAATACAATTTAAAAATCTTCCACCATATACAGTCAGAAATAGGGAGAAAAATCTAGTATCAAGTCACTAAGGTGCATTTAAAAAATTTTTCTTTATAACGATTCTAGTCACCTAAAACCGATCTATTGAACAGTGAGTCTATCCAAGTACTGCATAATTGAACTCAGTACTCAAACGCATCAGGCAAAACTCAATTCTACTGTAAATTCTTAGACCCTAAATCAGCTAGTTACTTCTTCCAGGACTTTGAAATTTGAATACAGCATTACCATGGCTTGTGGCTAATGCTGACAGAGGAGACAAAGAGAGTAGAAACTAGAAAAATAAGATTACTTTTTACTATAAAAGGGTGGGTGATATTAGTGATACATAATTGTAACTCTATTGCCAGAGTGCTGGCAACAGAATATTCTTTTTTTTGGGAGGGGGTGGGGGGCGGGCTGGAAACTCACAAAACAAACCCTAGTCAAGGTGTTTAGAGTGTTATTTGAGGAAGGCATGAATGGATGTGCTAATTTTATAACTAAGAAACACAAAAAACAAACCACTGTGTATATACAATGAATGAAGGAAGGCTTTATTTACAAAAACAGATGGAGCTTTGCAGAGGAGTCCAAGGGCAGTGAAGTGGCACCTCAGTTACGAAAGACTTTTGTTCTCTGTGAAGGACAGAGCAGCTCACCGGGGCCTGGATGAAGCATGTCCTCAAGACTGGCTTCCTCCCTGGCTGTCTTGCTTTACCTCACTAAGCTACCACCTGCATTTGACCGCTCAAAGGGAGAGAATGCATTGAGAAATGAACTGGAGATTCAGTTGCTTTTGTCAGTTACTTTTCTCATTTGAATGAAGACTGTGTCACTCTATTTAACACAGCCATCTCTCCTTGGTTTAGCTAGTGATTTTAGACTCCTTGGTCCCATGGTGCCATGCTGACCCTTCAAAGGGAGAGAAGAGTTTCTGGAAAGCAGTGACTACTCAGTAACCAGTATGGCTAGATTAAAGGGTCTGTGTCTCCACGTGTTGTTGTTCAGTCCCTCACTTGTGTCTGACTCTTTGCACCCCCATGGACTACAGCACACCAGGCTTTCCTGTCCTTCACTATCTCCTGGAGTTTCCTCAGACTCCTGTCCATTGAGTCGGTGATGCCATCCAACCATCTCATCCTCTGTTGTCCCTTCTCCTCCTGCCCTCAATCTTTCCCAGCATCAGGGTCTTTTCCAATAAATCAGCTCTTCATATCAGGTGGCCAAAGTATTGGTGCTTCAGCTTCAGCATCAGCCCTTCCAGTGAATATTCAGGGTGAATTTCCTTTAGGATTTACTGGTTTGATCTCCTTGCAGTCCAAGGAACTCTTAGGAGTCTTCTCCAGAATCACATACTGTTCCTAAAGGACAGTTCTATCTTGTAACCCTGAAGCTGACATCATTGGGAAATGTATCATTCTGCTAATTAACCACAATTAATTTTATGGCCCTAGTTCTGCATCCTGTTGGTTTTAATATTATTCCCAAACACAAACTTGCCTCAACTAAAGCATTACATCAAAAACATGTTGAGTGGCGTCTCCTAAAACCTCTCTCCTCTACCTGCTGACAGCTGTGTAGACAGGACTGAAGCCAGATAGCAAGCTACCTAAGGTGTCAGGGGTGAGGGGTGGAGAAGGAAGGACAGGTACCATTTAAGTTAAACACTCATTTTCCAGGCTGCATGTCAAAGGAACTCAGACACGTTCAGAAGACAGCAGGCTGCGTTGAATGAGAAAGGCAAATAGACTGAAGGGAGTCTTAATTGCCCTTTTTCCACCCATTGAAGGAGGAAGATCTATCACGAACCCCTTGAAACCTTTACCCCAGTAGAGCTCTGCCAACAATCACTTACCCAGTTTCATTGTCTTCACAGTTCTACAGTTTGCTCTTTAAGCCATAAGAACCTTCAGACCAGTGGAGTTATCCCATGACTGAATGACATAAATATAATCCAGCTAATATTTATTGAATGCCTACCATATTCCAAACTCCACGGTTCACATAATCATTTCATGTAATGCACAGAAGTCTGCAAAGTTGTTGCTGCTATAGAATATATCTATGTATGTTATATATATATACATATAAATTCATTTTTATACACTTATATATGTGTGTATACATTTAAATTTAGATGTGGAAATGGAGGTTTATGAAGGTGAAGCCACACAGGTCAAAGTTCATACTGCCAGTAGGTGGAACAGGGTTGAAGTCTGCATTTGTCCACGTTCTTCCTCACTGGTTACTGTTCTCATTATTATTTTGCTGAATAGTCAAGTAGGACAAACATAATGTTGCAAGAATTGCTGTCTTTAATTTTTGCTTTCATATTGATTTTTACCTTCTCATTTCTTTGATACTTAATGTTATATTCGTCTAAACACTGAAGACAGACATAGTCATTCTGCATTCTTTCAAATATTCATGATTGTGAATGCCACTTACACCTTTAAAATTTCAGTCTACTTCAGGGGAAAGCACTTCACTGTCAAAAGACAGTATCCCTGAAGAGCAAACAAAATCCTCACTGAGGAATTGTGGAGGAGAACAAAGATTACCTTTTGTGCCATATAAGGAATCTCAAACGAGTTGGTATTCAATAAATACTGAAGGATATACCAATTGAACTTAAATTACCATTCAACATTTCAGGCTAATTTTACATCTTAATGAAATGGATACCCTTTTCATAATGGTTGAAAGAAATGATTAAAACTGCTCCTCCTATTCTATGTTTATAAGATACTGGAACCCTTGCTCTTGCTCCCCCACCCCACAGTATATTTAAACCTTTATGCTCATTTTTGAAAAGAAAAGAAAATCAGATAAACAGTGATTTCCCCAAAGCAATACAAAGACTGCAGGTGAATTAACAGCTCCTGATTTTGTCAAGTTATGGTTTAGGTTTATGTCCCAATTTTTTATTTCAAAGAGAAATATATTTCGCTTATTCTTCACATCATAGATATAAACATATAAAGATATAAAGATATTCAAGCCCCTGGTTTAGCACAACATAAGGAGGTAGTTTGCTTTAAAAGTAGTCAAACTAGACTGGTTTCTGAGATTTCTTACAAATCTGATATTACTTCAGGAGGAGAGCATTTAATACTAAAACCAAATAAATATGTAATACAGATGAACATATTTTCAGTAATCTCAGATATGCAGATGACACCACCCTTATGGCAGAAAGTGAAGAAGAACTAAAGAGCCTCTTGATGAAAGTGAAAGAGGAGAGTGGAAAAGTTGGCTTAAAGCTCAACATTCAGAAAACGAAGATCATGGCATCTGGTCCCATCACTTCATGGCAAATAGATGGGGAAACAGTGAAAACAGTGGCTGACTATTTTTTGGGGGCTCCCAAATCACTGCAGATGGTGATTGCACCCATGAAATTAAAAGACGCGTACTCCTTGTAAGGAAAGTTATGACCAACCTAGACAGCATATTAAAAAGCAGAGATATTACTTTGCCAACAAAGGTCCGTCTAGTCAAGGCTATGGTTTTTCCAGGTCATGTATGGATGTGAAAGAAAGCTGAGCACTGAAGAATTGATGCTTTTGAACTGTGGTGTTGGAGAAAACTCTTAAGAGTCCCTTGGTCCACAAGGAGACCCGACCAGTCCATCCTAAAGGAGATCAGTCCTGAATTTTCACTGGAAGGACTGATGTGGAAGCTGAAACTCCAATACTTTGCCCACCTTATGTGAAGAACTGACTCATTTGAAAAGACCCTGATGCTGGGAAAGATTGAAGGAGGGAGGAGAAGGGGACGACAGAGGATGAGATGGTTGGATGGCATCACTGACTCAATGGACATGAATTTGAGTAAGCTCCAGGAGTTGGTGATGGACAGGGAGGCCTGGTGTGCTTCAGTCCATGGGATTGCAAAGAGTCGGACACGACTGAGGGACTGAACTGAACTGAACTGAATATCTTTTCAAAGTGTTTCCTATCTGTTATGAAATATGTGAACACTGAATATATAGAGTTGCGGTAAACACAAAAATGTGGCATCTGCTGTCATTCTCTTTTTTCAAGGTTTTTTTTTTTTAATGCGGACCGTTTTTAAAGTCTTTGTTGAATTTGTTGCAACATTGCTCGTGTTTTGTTTATTTATTTTTTGGTCACAAGGTATATGGGATCTTGACTCTCCAACCAGGGATCAAACCCATTCCCTCTACATTGGAAGGTGAAGCTTTAACCACTGAGCCACCAGGGAAGTCCCTATCTGCTGTCTTACTTTAAATGAGTTCCCCAGGGATTATGTCAGAGACAATTTATCTCCCAATTTGAAAGGTAAACTTCTTTTCCCTCACCCTAGATGTTTCTTCTAGATAGGAACTGCCCAGATCTTGAGTTCTCCACCCACCACAAGTTCTCCACGTGCCTGGCTACAGGCTCAAGGACAGGCATGAAAACCAAACTGAATAATGGTAGTACTTGCATTGTCTTTCCTGGTGGCTCAGTTGGTAAAGAGACTGCCTGCAATGAGGGGCCTGATGGGCTACAGTCCATTGGGTTGCAAAGAGTTGGATACAGCTGAGCAACTAACACACACGTGAGAATGGAGTCAACAGGCAGAGAAAAGTGAAGAGAGTTTAGAGCTAGTCATGAGCCCTGGCTCTTAGAGGCCCCCTCACACACTTGGTCCTCCAAAAGCTTGGTTATAGAAGCAAATAAATTTCCCTATTTGTTTAAGATGGATCAAATTGGGTTTCTGTCACTAATATCCATTAGCCTTGACTAATGTTTCTAGAGAAAGGGTTTGGGAGGATTCCATTTTCAGTGTTCTACATTAATTGTATTACTTAGAATTTTTTGTGGCTGCAGATGATAGAAACTCTACTTGAGCTAACATAAGTGAAGAGAATTTACTGGATCATGTTTTCAAATGTATCAAGGGTATGAGTGAAGCTGGCCTAAGGAATATCCGGAGTCAAGAATCTAAATGCCATCAAGAATCTCTCCTATTTTTTCTTTCTGAATCTCAGCTGTCTTCCTCCTTAATTATAGGCTTGCCTTTTTCACCTGTGGGGACATGGCCATTGTTGTGAGATTCTAGGCCTACCTGTTTACAATATCAGAGAACAAAGTTCTTCCTTCCCCATCTTGGGTTAGCAAAAATCTCAAGAAAGGATTCTGATTGGCCTGGTTTAGGTCACATGCCCATTCCTATACCAATTACAAGAATATATGTACTGAAAGTGAAAGTGTTAGTCACTCAGTAGTGTTGGACTCTTTGTGACCCTATGGATTGTAGCCCACCAGGCTCCTCTGTCCATGAAATTCTCCAGGCAAGAGTACTAGAGTGAGTTGCCATTTCCTTCTCCAGGGGATCTTCCAGACCCAGTGGTGGAACCTGGGTCTCCCACATTGCAAGCAGATTCTTTACCATCTGAGCCACCAGCGAAGCCTCTGTTCCCAAAGACAGATTCTTTTCCATTGGGAATGAAATTGGACCCTGGCAGTTCAAGAATCATCTGTGAATGGAAAGAGATGAAGTCTTTCTCCTCTTAACAGAAGCCAGTTACCAAAAACCCTCAGCAAGCACGTTGATTTGAGTCACAGTCTAATCTCTGAACTAATTGCTTTGGCCAGGGACTCTAGGGCAGCACAGTTAAGCAATTCCTGCAGCCCAAGAGATAGAATTGAAAAGAAAATGGCAGCTTCCATTTGGAACAACTGACAAGAGCAAGAAGACAGTGGTTTATCAGGGAGTGTGGCTTGTTTCCAGAAGAGAAGAAAGGTGGGGAGTAGATAACTGCTCATATGCCCTCAGTTAACAGTTTGATGCATACCTTCCTTTTCTCTCACGAGCAAATGTAGAAAAATAGGAAAATTCCAGTGTATCTACTCATGCTGGATGCATATCAGCACTCAAAACAAAGCGTGTCCAGAATCTACATTTCTCTGTGAGAAGGTGTCGTATTCTATACCTGCTATTAATGTGCGTGTGCTTAGTCATGCCCAGTTTTTTGCAACCCCACTGACTGTAGCTCACCAGGTTCCTTGTCCAAGGGATTCTCCATGTGAGAATACTGGAGTGGGTTGCCATTTCCACCTCCAGGGGATCTTTCTGACCCAGGGATCGAACTTGTGTCTCCCTCACTGGCAGGCAGATTCTTTGCCACTGAGCCACCTAGGAAGCCCTATGTTTGGACAGACTGTCCCTGTTTCTAATAGGAGGCATTCTGCTTTCTTTCAGGATCAGGAGAAAACCGATTTCTCTCTGAAGAATTTGGAGTTACAGGCATAACCCAGAGGACTGGGGTTGAATTCCTTGCCTAACTTTTGGCAGAGGACATCGTTCTTAAACAATGTTACAAAGATATCCTTGAGATAAAATTCTGAGATGACTCTGTCACTTCTGCCACATCCCTTAACATATGTTCCTAACATAGTTTTAGGCGAATGGCATATTCTCGATCAATAGATCATTAGCTGTCTTGGAATCTAAAATAGGTATGTATTTTCACCAGGCCTTTGCTGTTTGCTGGGGAGATTACATATTTGTGTGTATATATGTGTAATATTACATATATATTACATATATATATTACATATATACATAATATGATACACATTATATATAATATAGAAGGGATTCCCAGGTGGCTTAGTGGTAAAGAATTCACATGCCAGTGTAGGAGCTGGGAGTTCAACCCCTGATCTGGGAAGATCCCCTGGAAGAGGAAATGACAACTCACTTCAGTATGCTTGCCAAGTCCCCTGGACAGAGGAGCCTGGTGGGCTACAGCACACGGGATTGCAAAGAGTCAGAAATGACTGACCATGCACACACACATATATAATATACTATATACTATATAATGTTTATCATATTACATACTAAATATATAATGACTACAAAGAAATAGAGGAAAACAACAGAATGGGAAAGACTAGAGATCTCTTCAAGAAAATTAGAGACACCAAGGGAACATTTCCTGTGAGGATGGGCTCAATAAAGGACAGAAATGGTATGGACCTAACAGAAGCAGAAGATATTAAGAAGAGGTGGCAAGAATACACAGAAGAACTGTACAAAAAAGATCTTCATGACCCAGATATTCACGATGGTGTGATCATTCACCTAGAGCCAGACATCCTGGAATGTGAAGTCAAGTGGGCCTTAGGAAGCATCACTAGGAACAAAGCTACTGGAGGTGATGGAATTCCAGTGGAGCTATTTCAAATCCTGAAAGATGATGCTGTGAAAGTGCTGCACTCAATATGCCAGCAAATTTGGAAAACTCAGCAGTGGCCACAGGACTGAAAAAGGTCAGTTCTCATTCCAATCCCAAAGAAAGGCAATGCCAAAGAATGCTCAAACTATCGCACAATTGCACTCATCTCACATGCTAGTAAAGTAATGCTCAAAATTCTGCAAGCCAGGCTTCAGCAATATGTGAAGCGTGAACTTCCAGATGTTCAAGCTGGTTTTAGAAAAGGCAGAGGAACCAGAGATCAAATTGATAACATCCGCTGGATCATGGAGAAAGCAAAAGAGTTCCAAAAAAACATCTACTTCTGCTTTATTGACTATGCCAAAGCCTTTGACTGTATGGATCACAATAAACTGTGGAAAATTCTGAAAGAGATGGGAATACCAGGACACCTGACCTGCCTCTTGAGAAATCTGTATGCAGGTCAGGAAGCAACAGTTAGAACTGGACATGGAACCACAGACTGGTTCCAAATAGGAAAAGGAGTACGTCAAAGCTGCATATTGTCACCCTGCTTATTTAACTTCTATGCAGAGTACATCATGAGAAATGCTGGCTTGGAAGAAGCACAAGCTGGAATCAAGATTGCCGGGAGAAATATCAAGGACCTCAGATATGCAGATGACACCACCCTTATGGCAGAAAGTGAAGAGGAACTAAAAAGCCTCTTGATGAAAGTGAAAGTGGAGAGTGAAAAAGATGGCTTAAAGCTCAACATTCAGAAAATGAAGATCATGGCATCTGGTCCCATCACTTCATGGGAAATAGATGGGGAAACAGTGGAAACAGTGTCAGACTTTATTTTTCTGCACTCCAAAATCACTGCAGATGGTGACTGCAGCCATGAAATTAAAAGACACTTGCTCCTTGGAAGAAAAGTTATGACCAATCTAGACAGCATATTGAAAAGCAGAGACGTTACTTTGTCAACAAAAGTCTGTCTAGTCAAGGCTATGGTTTTTCCTGTGATCATGTATGGATGTGAGAGTTGGACTGTGAGCTGGGCACTGCAGAATTGATGCTTTTGAACTGTGGTGTTGGAGAAGACTCTTGAGACTCCCTTGGACTGCAAGGAGACCCAACCAGTCCATTCTGAAGGAGATCAGCCCTGGGCTTTCTTTGGAGGGAATGATGCTGAAGCTGAAACTCCAGTACTTTGGCTACTTCATGTGAAGAGTTGACTGATTGGAAAAGACTCTGATGTTGGGAGGGATTGAGGGCAGGAGGAGAAGGGGACGACAGAGGATGAGATGGCTGGATGGCATCATTGACTTGATGGACACAAGTCTGAGTGAACTTCGGGAGTTAGTGATGGACAGGGAGGCCTGGCGTGCTGCGATTCATGGGGTCACAAAGAGTCAGACATGTCTGAGCAACTGAACTGAACAGAACATATATATATAATGTAAAAATATTTAATGTATAATACAAATGCATTATGTTTGAAAAAAAAGTAATGCCTTTGCATTCTGATAACATTCAACAATTATCTGGAAGGCTTACAGCACAAGCTGTGTAGCCAGGTTCCAGGAGTGCTCCCAGGGATTCTCACTTCCTTGGTGTTATGCTCTCCTATAGCCTCTTCTGAAAATGAACAAGACTGCTCTTTGTGACCAATAAAAGTAAGACGCAGATAATTTTTTTTCTTTTTTTAAAAATTTGGCCATGCCACATAGCATGTGGGGTCTTATGTCACCGAGCAGGGATCAAACCCACAGCCACTACATCAGAAGCACAGAGTCTTAACCCTTGGACCACCAGGGAAGTCCTGGAGGAACAGTTTCCGAGACTAGGAGGCTCTGAAGCTATGCCCTGTTTTTCAATAATAGAAGAGATCATTCACTCTGGGAGAAGGCAAAGGTCATGTTATGGCTGTTGACCAGCTCCACGGCGAGGCCTGCATGGGGGAGAAACTAAGGCCTCCTGCCTCCAGCTGCCATCAACTTGACAATCATGGGAATGGGTCACCGTCAGCCCCAGTTGGGGCTTTTCATGAGATCAATCTCAGAGGACACCTGAGAAGCTCCTGAGAAGACTGAGCCCCAAGTGCCCAGAGAGGCCTTTTCCTAATTCCTGGTCTCTGGATAGACACTGAGAGACATAATACATGTTTATTGTTCTTTTGAGCTCCTAAATTAGGGGTGGCTATTTGTTATACAACAATAATAACTAATATGTAAACAAAAATAAATTTAACAAATATGTCTCAGTAAGTTTAAGAACAACCTCTCCTTCTGAAGTTCATTTTAAGATGTCAAAGTAGGCCACGTTACCATAAATGGACTATGTTTTCTGATTCCTTGCTCCTTCTGAGTCTATGCATAACTTTAACATGTGCATGCTCAGTTGTGTCTGACTCTGCGACCCCATGGACTGTGTAGCCCACCAGGCTCTGCTATCCATGGAATTTTCCAGGCAAGAATACTGGAGTGGGTTGCCATTTCCTTTTCCAGGGGATCTTCCCGGACCAGGGGTTGAACCCAAGTCTCCTCCATTGGCAGGCGGATTCTTTACCACTGAACCACCAGGGAAGCCATCTTTAGGACACTCTATTTCTAATAATTAAGCATTTGTCTTCCGCCAATGAGAGCTCTGTTACAGAGAGAACTACAAACTGTTTTCTTTACCAGAAGTAAAAATTCAGGCCAGGACTGAGGTCACCAGTAAAAGAATACAAAGTAACAGTTAGGCAATATCTCTCCACCCCACTGAACAGGTTTTCCTTTAAGCCCTGAACAGAACTAAACCTTAAAAAACATATTTAACAAAAGTGCTGCTGTTCATATATTTTGGAATTTTTGTTGTTTACTTTCACTAAGTAACCTGTTGAGAAAATGTGTGTTACTGAAATATTTTTAGTTATGTAAACTTTGTGTTAATTGCTAAAGGAAGGGGTTTCTGGAAACATTCAGGCTAATATTTGCTTTCCTGAGCACCAACTGTCCCTTGGTTACATGTTCAAAGGATTCAAAGAAAGAGCATTGAAGATTTCAAAGAAGGAAGCAACCATTTTTAAAAAAGAAATATTTTTAGAAAAATTCAGATTGATCTAGCTGGTCTAACCAAGGTAATAAATTATGCCAAGTTGATATTTAAAATTACAGAATTTAACATGAGTAGATATAAAAATGTGGCCTCTTTTTAGCTACAGAGCTTAAAAAAAGTCTTATCACATTAAAAATAATTGTTATTCAGAAAGTAGATTAGCCTAGGGCTGGGGGGGTGAGAGAAATGGGGAATGTATGCTAATGAGTTCAAGGTTTCTTTTCTGGGTGATGAAAATGTACTAAAATTGGATTATGGTGACGTTTGCACAGCTATGTAAATATACTAAAAATCACTGAATCACATACTAAAAATGGGTGAGTTTTGTGAAATATATCTCAAAAAGCTGCTTTTCAAAATTGTCATGGATGACCCTGAAAACATTCGGTTAAAGGATTAGCAGTGTGCAAAAAAATCACCCAAAGAATGGTTCTAGTTCAAACCTTGTTTTTGTCCTGCTTCTAAGCTGTTACATGCTCATGACCAAAGCCGAAATCAAATTTTAAGATGCCCTAGTGGTGCATCTTAAAAATTTTCTAACAAGAAATACAACCAGGAGTCTTTTTTAAGCTGAAAGTTATGCTTCACTCTGTGCTCAGACAATAAATCTGATAGACTTCGAACTTGCCGTTAGAACTGAAGACAGAATAGTTCCAGCTGTTTGTGGTAACTATCAAGGCAAATGTGAAACACAAAACTGAAACCCTGACAAGTGAAAAAGGCATGCCTTTCATAGGTATTACTGTCACCACACAAAGTATATTAGAGATTTTGCATTTCAATGATTTCAAAGGATTACTAGGAAACTGTTTTTCTATAGGTTATATATGTAATAGTGACTCCAAACAAGTCCAATTTTTTGTTCAGTTCAGTTTTTTACTTGTGACACAGTAGCAACAACAAAAAATCCTGTTAATTAGAATTTGTTGGCTGCCTGTAATATAAAAGGTTTTTGAGGGTTAGTTCTTCAGTAAAAATCCGAAGATAACTAAAGGCACCCAACTATATAACTTTACACATTTGCAAGTTAGTTAAAAGCTTCTTAAGTACTCTAGGTACAATTGTACATTTTATTTTAAAATATAAAATTTATCATGAAAACATCATATTTAAAATAAAATATAATGTATATAATGAAAGAATCGGAAAGACCAATGCTGAAGCTGGAGCTCTAATACTTTGGCCACCTGACATGAACAGCTGACTCACTGGAAAAGATCCTGATGCTGGGAAAGACTAAAGGCAAAACGAGAATGGGGAGGCAGAGGAGGAGATGGTTAGATAGCATCATCAACTCAACGGACATGAGTTTAAGCAAACTCTAAGAGATAGTGGAGGAGATAGGAGCCTGGCGTGCTGCAGCCCACTGGGTCGCAAAGAGTCAGACACGACTTAGCGACTGAAGAACAACAACGATGAAAGAAGCCAGAAACAAAAGATGCTATTGGATAATTCTATTTATATCAGGTTCTGGAAAAGCAAAAGTAGAGGAACAGAAAATAGACCAGTGCTTCCCAGGAGTTGCAGGAGGGCAGCGATTACAGAGGCACATTAGGACCTTCTGGGGGGCTGCACCCCACAGCACGTGGGATCTTAGTTCCTCGACCAGTGACGGAAGCCACATTGGAAGTATAGAGTCTTAACTATGGACTGCCTGGCAAGTCCTCCTGGGCTGAAGAAAATGTTCTGTATCATGACTATGGCTGTCATTCTTTTTAAAAAAAAATTATTTATTTACTGGCTGCACTGGGTTTTCATTGCTCCATGCAGGCTTCCTTTAGTTCCAGCGAGTGGAGGCTACTTTCTAGTTGTGGTGCACAGGCTTCTCACTGCGGTGGCCTCTCCTGTTGTGGGACACAGGCTCTAAGGCTTCTGTGCTGCAACAGGTGTAGCACCTGGGCTCAGTAGTTGTGGCACACAGGCTTAGTTGCCGCTGGGCACGTGGAATCTTCCCAGACCAGCGATCAAACCTGCGTCCCCTGAATTGGCAGGTGGCTTCCTAACCACCGGGGAAGTCCAGTTATCATTCCTTGACTTTGTGCATTGTCAAAACTCGTGAAACTGAACGTTAAAAGGGATAAATTGTAACTTGAAATCTAAGTAAATACACTATGAAATTAGACTTAACTACTTTGAAAGAAGAGTATGCTGTTAGAGCTAACTAAATGATGCTGAAAATACATTACATCAGAAGGAAAACTGAGTCTATAGGTAATGGAGGTTTTATGTTGTGTCCCAAAACTTTTTATCTTCATTGTAGAAACCTTGATGAGAATGTTTTTTAAAAGCAGTCTGGATGGAAATTTTAACTCTATAGGCTAAAATTAGTTCCTCCAATACCCATGAACAAACATTTTACAAGGTACTTAATGTTCATCACTCACTTGATTATTTATCATTTGCTGCATCCTCTTATAATTTGTATATTGCTTTTATTATCACAATTGTTTAATAGCTATAATCTATGAAAGACCTACTAATATAAGGCTTACTGAGCCATTCTCTCACTATTTTCCCTTTCTCTGTCTCTCTCTATATATGGCAATTTTTAAATTTACTTTTACTTTTTTAACCTTTTTACTTTATATTGGAGTATAGCCAATTAACAATGTTGCAGTAGTTTCAGGTGGATAGCAAAGGGACTCAGCCACACATATATAGGTATCCATTCTCTCCCAAACTCCCCTCCCATCCAGGCTGCCACAAAACGCTGAGCAGAGTTCCCTGTGCTATACACTAGGATCTTGTTGATTATCCATTTTAAATGTAGCAGAGTGTACATGTCCATCTGAAACTATCTCTTCTCCCGATTCTACTTGGCAATTTTTAAAAAGACTTTATTTCACCTAGTTCCCTTGATGCAAACACTTTTTTTTTTTTTTTTTTTTTTACTATTTTTGAGGTAGTAGATTACCTGCATTATAATTACCCTTGGTATATGTATACACCTGTGGCTATGTTAAACATCTATTATTATTACATAATATAGGAGAGATTTGAACCTGGGTTTTTTTCAGTTGGAAAACCTATCTTTTCATGTTATTTCTATTTCCTAGTATAATGTGAGTTGTTTGAAGGGAGAGGCAATGTGATATGAGTTTATTCATTTACAGTCTCTACTGTACCTACCTGAGTACAATGCACAGAGCAGATGCATGTATGTTGTTCCCCAAGAACGGAACTGACCCATTGACCATCAACACAGAGAGTGGTAGGCTAATGAATTATTAATCTTATATCAAAATCTTTTGGGAGGTGTATTTTAGAGTTACAAGGAAAGGCTTCTCCCATTCTCAATAACAAACCTGATTTATAATTCATCCTTGAAAGTGATCATCATTTTAATTTTTAAAAAACGATATTTCCACTTCTCACACAAGGCTTGGTGGTATAACTCTTTTCCATTCCAATGAATTTAAGACGCCATTTGATTGTCGTGGTGATGGCTTTTGTAGATGGGTGCTCAGCATTTTTCCATCATCTTTCCATGCACCTGCCTAGTTTGCAGAGGCAGGGAAGTCTCCCAGATTCCTTGCGCCTGGGTCCTAGAATTTTAGGATCAGCCAGAGAGGCGCACTTGTGTAAGAGCAAACCATCCTTCTGCTGCCTCTGCTTGCAAGCACTGTTCTGGAGTTGCTGGGTTTATGTGACTGCGTTAGTACAGCACCTCCACTGTTCAGTCACTAGCTTCAATGGCAGGAGGTGGAGTGTCTGTTTTCCTGATTTGGACTGCAATGAGTATGAAAGTGTTCTGAAGCCAGTAGCTCCCAATAGCTCCCTGATCATGGTAGTGGTCGTGTAGTTTGGGAGCCTATATCTTCCTGACTGAAGAAGGGCAATGGCTTTGAAACTTGTTTTTTTTCTTTAAAAAAATTTTATTTATTTGGCTGCACTGGGTTTAGTTGCGGCATGCAGGATCTAGTTCCTTGACCAGGGATCAAACCCAGGCCCCCTGCATTGGGAGCTCAGAGTCTTAGCCACTGGATCTCCAGGAAATTCATGCAAATTATCCTTAAAGCTCAATCTTGAGTCTGTTTCTTCAGCCATTTAATACTGATAATAAACGATTCCTCCTTAAACTAGCTTGAGTAGATTTTATTCTCTGCAAATGAACTCTGACCAATACAGAAATGAAATGGTTATAGTCATCTCTAGACCATAAAAATTAAATGGATGATGGCACAATACTGTCAATCAATATAATGACCAAAACAACTCCTGAGTCTAGCTATAAGGAATGGTTTCACATTGTTTAGATGGATATTATCTATTTGTAATCTAATGAACTCCAAACAGAAGGCTAGATATTGCAACATTGTCTGAAATAAGAAAGTATTAGTCAGAACCCTTAAATGTACTATATTTTCCTTTTTATAAGTGTTATTCAAAAGTGATATTAGGCATGATTATTAGAAGCAGGAGGGAGGAAAATAAGTAATTGGATCATGTGAAAAATATTTCTGAATAGAAATTTTTGAGATATGCTAATTTTATGAACAGCTACTCATTTTGTCATGAGAAGTCTTAAGCAAAGGCTGTGAGAAATCAAAGCACCCCAAAAATGAGGGCCCTCAAGAACTAATGGAAAAAGAAAGTATTTGAGAGTACTGGAGAAGGGGAGCCCTTCTTGGAAAAATTTGCTTGGGGGTCTAAAATTATACACAGAATATAAGTATAAAATTTTATTTTGAAACCATATAGTTAATTGATGCTAGACAACTTTTTGCAAGGGATTTTGAATTATTAGAAGTAAAAATGGCCTTAAAATACAGACTATGATGCTGCTGCTGCTCTATTTTAGAGCATATTTTTCTGGAAGGGTTGTTACAGCCACTATAACAACTTTCATGATGCTTTAACCTAAAATAGTTTAAAGGAAGTCTTACAGTACCACCTAGGTGTGCAGGTTATGTCATGGTGAATGTGTCAGCAGTGTGGAACTATTATTTTAAAAAAGCTGACATGATCCTACAGTATACTAACCAAAATAGGACATGTAAAACCATGAAGTAATTTTTCCCAATATATGTAGGGATGGTTAAACCCATGTTAGAAACTCGCATCCAGTCTAAGGCTTCATATTTTTTAAAAGAAAGTGGAGAAACCAGAAAGGGAACAGAGCATAGCACAGAGGCTGATTAAAGAGTTAGAAAACAGGGCATAAAAAATGGTGAGGAAAGAGAACTGGTTTTATTTATCCATAAGAAGGTTAAATGGCCTTAATATGTAACTTAGTGGGCTATGAAAATAAAATAGACAAATTACATCTAGACCTCCTAACCACCCAGACAGTAACAACATAGAATTAAATAAATAGGAACACAAAGTTTGCAACAACAATCACTTAAGCAAGAACTGGTTCTACCATTTGATTCCAAAATAGCTGGCCAGATCAGCTGAGAAAATCTCCATGATATGAAAACACCAGGAAAGTGGAACTCTAGGTGAGTGATGGAACTCCTGTGGTATCTCTGGATTACTAAATATTCAAATATTTCATTATAGGAATAAATATCCCCAACTATTATTAATTATGGAGAAAACCATGAATGAGGAGGCCAGCATACTGTACCTGTTGCGGATACTTCTAGAAGTAGAATAGCTAAATCACATAGAGATCTAGCTAGCTATATTAGCAAGTTACGGCAAGCTTTATGAATAATTGCATAGGGCCTGCTTAACATGTACTGACAGATGTGAATATCCAGTAGTAGTATTTAGACTTTAAAGCTAGGCTCCATGCCAACAGGAGAAAAGACAAATGATTGACTCTTGGGTCCCTGTCTGCTTTCGGTGAGGTATCTGCATTGCCACAACCTCAGTGTTTTAAAGAATAAAGTTGGTCATTTTAGGCTAGTTTCTAAAATAAACCCAACTAGGGGACTTCCCTGGTGGTCCAGTGGTAAATGGAATCTGCCTTGGAATGCAAGTGTTTGTGGGTTCGATCCCTGGTTGGGGGACTAAGATCCCACATGCCACGTGGTGCAACTAAGACTCAATGCAACCAAATAAACAATTAAATAAATGAAATAAATAAATATTCAAAAAAAAAAAGCTAGTCTAACATTAAAGATGGCAAAATAGCATGGGGCTGTATCAAATGCTATTATTATTTCTTTTGAAATCTTCTAAAATCTTTTTGATAATAAAATGAGAGTCTTTAGTTTTTTCCTCTGGACACCCCACCCTCAAAAAAGGCATCAGTAAGTGCCAAAATAATGTCTTAGACCCTAGACCACACTAGTGACTATGCATATCAAGAAACCCAGTGGTTCCTTATAGGATCACAATTCACGTTCTTTGAAGGAAGAGGTAAGGGGAGTTTGGAGGGCAAGAGAAGGGGAAGTAGAAAAGCGGTGTTGCTAGAGATGTTCTGGATGTTTCCAGAATTAGATAGAACCCTGATGCTTTATCCCTAGTGGCTCAGACAGTAAAGAATCTGCCTGTAATGTGGGAGGCCTAGGTTCAATCCCTAGGTCAGGAAGATCTTCCGGAGAAGGGAACAGGAACCCACTCCAGTATTCTTGCCTTGAGCATTCTACGGACAGAGGAGCCTGGTGAGCTACAGTCTGGGGGGTCACAAAGAGTCAGACATGTCTGTGGGACTAATACTTTCACTGATGCTTCAATGCTGCCCTTACAGAAGATTACAATTCCAAGTGAAAGTGTTACTAAAGATAAAAAAGAAGCATGAGGAAATGTCTTCTTAATCCAAATGAAGAAAAAGAATGCACAATTATCCAATGGTCTTGAAATATTTCCAGGATTCTGTTTGGATAAGTGGGCAAACAGAGAGTTCTATATGTTCCCTGTTGTGAAAATCTGTGACTTTTGTGGTGCCCTATAGGCCCTGCTCTGAGCAATTGGTTCTCTCTCCAACTGGAAAAGACCCTGATGCTGGGAAAGATTGAGAGCAGGAAGAGAAGGGGGCGGTAGAGGATGAGATGGTTAGATAGCATCAGCGACTCAATGGCCATGAATGTGAGCAAACTCTGGGAGGTAGTGAAGGACAGGGAAGCCTGGCGAGCTGCAGTCCACGGGCTCGCAAAGAGTTGGACATGACTGAGTTACTGAACAACAACAACCAGCTACATAGGATTCTGATAGTCAAATAGACAGCTCTGCCCCATCACAGGCCTGAGCATCAGAGATACAGATACAGAGGTTAATCTGGACGCTATAGGTCTAGCTCGGCCTTGGAGATTAGCATGGTTTCAGGGGAACCTTGTCTCCTTCTGAAACCACCAGCTAGCCAGGGTATGTAAACCTGAGATGGTGAAAGACCATCTCTCTTGCCACCAGGAGAGAGTCTTCAAGAAAATGAATCCAGAAAGTGATAAAGCCAAAAAATGGAGAATGAAAAAGAAGCCTCATAGCAAGAGACAAACCAAATCTTGGTGTTTTCATTTCAAGGGAGCCCCAGTGAGCTTCATTTTTGCTTAACCTCTGTAGACTTCCGTTCCTGTCGCTCATCACCAAGAGTCCTGACTAATACACTTCCATTTTTCAGATTGGTAAGCAAAAGCATAATAACTGTTAAAATCTAGAGCAAGCAAGATGTGAGAAAACCCGCTGAAATACTTACTTATCCATAAGCAGCTGGATATGTGGACACAATTATATCATCACAGTTTTATTTATTTGGACGTAAGCACTTTGAAGTTTGTGTGAGGTTTTGTAGTACACAGGCAAAGGGCATGGGCTTTGAGTCAGACATTCCCAAAGTTCCAGGCCCAGCTGACTTACATTGCCTGTGAGGCTTAGGTGAGAAGGGCACCCTCCCCAGATACCAGTTTTCTCAACTGTAGAAAAGGAAGGATAATCACCCCAACCACATAAAACTATTGTAAGGCTTAAATGAGATAATACATGTCATCTGTTTGCAAACTCTGTAAACCAGTAGATGGCACATGGTAAGGATTAAATAAATTCTTTCCCACCCCTCTATCCTCGCCCCCAGCCCCAGCCTTTTCTTAATAGATAGCAAACACTAACATTACAAATGAGATCCAGGGAAAGGTTAAAGTACTAGAGGAAAAAACTTTGTGCATTTCAAAGCATTGAAAGCTTCACCCTATGTTAGAAGACACTCGTTCGGAATACAAAGCTGTTCTGAACATTTATTAGAACTATTCTTCTAAAATAAATTCTACTTACTAATCCTGTATATATAGCACTATTACTATGAATGAGTATTTAACATTCAGCTTATTTTTGCCCTTAACTGTGTCTCTCCTTCCTCACCCTTTTCATCCCCACCAGCTTCCTAATTCATGTTTCAGCACCACCATCCAACCTCGTTTCAAGCCAGATAGTAGGAAGGAATCAATCTACTTCTGCTTTATCCTTTTGCCTTATTAATTTGACTGTTTATGCCCATATCTGTTTCCTCACCACCTTCTCCTTTGCTCTTCCTGCAAAATGCCAAATACAGTAAGTCACATTTCTCAGGCTTCCTTGCCAACTAGCTCCTGGTTAAGCTCGGCCAACAGAGTAAAAGGGCCAAGGGAAGGCCCTTCTTCCCTCTTTGCTTCAGGTGACTGCATCTCTTTCACGGCCCAGCTTTCCCCCTCACCGCTCTTCCCCCTCCGGCAGCCACAGCTCCTCGACTCCGGTGACAGCACCAGACCCTTTGGTCCCTCTAGTCTTAGGGGCAGTATCCCTGTTCTTCCTAATCTCGGGGTTTCCAACTGTTTCCTGTTTGTGCTTTCATGTTTCTAACACTTTTTACAATAGAGTGAAAGTGAAAGTATTAGTCACTCAGTCATATCTGATTCTCTGTGACCCTATGGACTGTAACCCACCAGGCTCCTCTGTCCATGGGATTCTCCAGGCAAGAATACTAGAGTGGGTTCCCATTCTCTTTTCCAGGGGATCTTCCTGACCTAGGGATTGAACCCCAGTCTCCTGCATTGCAGGCAGATTCTTTACTGTCTGAGCCACCAGGAAAGCCCCCTCTGTACAATAATTCCCGGTTAAATTTCTTCTATGAAACTTGCTGGCCTGAGTTTTGTTTTCCTGATCAGACACTGATGGACGGAATTTTCTCTCTCCAACTAGTGACCATGCCTTGCCAATTTTTCACTCTATTTTTCTTCATCCCTTTCCCACCATCCTAATGCAGGTATCATCTCTTACCTGGACTAATCTAGTATCTTCCATCTAGCTCCCCTTAAAGCCCTTTTCCACACTGCAGCCAGAGCAAGCTTTCTAAAACACAGTCATCTTATTGTGATCTTCTTAACTACGCTTCTTAAATCCCCCTTCGGGGCATCTTCATCTCATATAAGAGTTAAGCTTCTTAGCGTAGCTAAGAAAAACTGTGATAGACACAATTTATCACAACCTGTCTCCTTTCGCCTGCCAACTTCGTCTCTAGCTTTTCAATGTTCTAGTGACACTAACTTGCTTACAACGCTGGCTTACACACCCACTCTCACAAACATCCTGTTGTTTCTTCTCTCTGGCCTTTGTTATAGTGTTTCCTTCCTACCTACCTACTTCCGACTGACTAGTTCTCTTTCAAAACTCAGCTCAAAGATGTCTCTTCCAGAAAGCTTCTGTGAGGACCCGGGCCACACTTCCTGTGCCTACATTTAACGTATCTTTTAACACATCAACATCTCCTGTTACGAGTCTCTTTTGCCTCGGTAGAGTGCCTTCAGAGCCCCACCCTTGCCTTCTGCAGTTGTCTCTGGGTCTGTACTTCTTATCAAGAGATACTGGTTAAAGTGAACTGAACTATACCTCCTGAACCCTGGCAGCCAAATCAGGAAGCCGTTAGTTATCCCCGTTTCCTTTTCCTTTACCTCCACATCCAATTATCTAATTAGTCTGAATTTCACCTCACAAATCACTGATACCATGATCCTTCTTTCTCACTCCACAGCCTCTGCCTCAATCTTCCAAGTCACTGTGAGTTTCTTTGACCATGACCCTTATTGATGAATACATTTTGCACCATGACACAAGATATGCATTCTGCAGTTCAAGTTTAATAAAGTCTTAATAAAGTCACTTTTTTAAAACAAAATTTATTTATTTATTTGGTTGCACTCAGCCTTAGTTGCAGCACCCAAGGTCTTCCAACTTCCTCGAAACATGTGGATCTTTAGCTGTGACATACAAACTCTTAAGGGCTTCCCTGATAGCTCAGTTGGTAAAGAATGTGCCTGCAGTGTGGGAGACCTGGGTTTGATACCTGGGTTGGGAAGATCCCTGGTTTGGGAAGATCACCTGGAGAAGGGAAAGGCTACCCACTCCAGTATTCATGCCTAGAGAATTTGATGGACTGTATAGTTCATGGGGTCGCAAAGCATCTGACACAACTGAGTGACTTTCACTTTCACTTTCATGCAAACTTAGTTGCAACAGGTGGGATCTAGTTTCCTTACCAGAGATAGAACCTGGGCCCCCTGCATCGGGAGTGCAGAGTCTTGGCCGCTGGACCACCAGGGAAGTCACTGAAGTCACTTTTAAGATACAAACAATTTGCAAAATGCAATCAAGAGGAAACTTACCCAAGATTGAAATAAAATAATTAATCATTCATTTTTTTCCTCATTTTTTCCTTTTATTTTCCAGTTAATAAACCCTACATTATACTCAATGGCTTCAATTCTGTCATGCTCTGCATCTAAAACAATAGTGGCTCTGTTAAAACAAAGATACTTAAACACATTAAATTTTAAGTAAATCCACTTTGTTCATTTTGAAGACAAATCTATCATGGAGGTGAATTTATTAAAAATTCAAATTGCCTGCAAAATTTATGCATAACAAACAAGTAAATCAAATAGAGGCTTTAAGAAACGTTGATCCTTTTTACAAAAGACTCTTTAATATTTTCTTTCCCATTTAAGTCTATTTTTTCTAAATGCAGGTGTGAGTCATGAAAATCATTTTAAGATACACTCGTGGGTTGTGACCCACAATTTGAAAACCACTGTTCTAGGCTTTCATGATCACTTGCTGAACTACTGCAATTTCTTCCCAACTTGCCTCTTTGTCTCCTGTCTGGCTTCCAGGCAGTTACCTTTCTATTAATAAAAAGGACAAACCTAACTATGCCACTTCCCTTCTTAAAAAAAATATCCTGGAAGTTTGACACCATTACCTATAGACTAAAATGTTTGTTTCTTGGCTTGACATATAAAGAAGACCAGTCCCAGCTCCACTTTTCACGCTGATTTCCACGCACTGCCAACACCTTCTCCACTGCACCCTGCAGCTTTCACCTCTTCTCTTACTGATGGACATCTTCCTAGCTCCATCCTTCTATCACTGCAGTCTCCTCCACCCGACATGCACTTTACGTCCTTATGGTCTGTTCATTCTTCAAGGCCCAGGTATCAGTATTATTTCTTTATGTCTCCTTCACTTTTCCTGGGCTCCATCATCTGTGTTCCCATTTGGGAATTTGCATCATCACAGTTGCTTTTGTTGTTGTTTAGCCACTAAGTTGTGTCCAACTCTTTGTGACCCCATGGACTGTAGCCTGCCAGGCTCCTCTGTCCACGGATTTTCCCGGAAAGGATACTGGAGTGGGTTGCCATTTCCTTCTCCAGGGGATTTCCCCGACCCAGGGGTCAAACTCTTGTCTCCTGCATTGGCAGGTGGGTTCTTTACCACTGAGCTACCAGGGAAGCCCTCATAGTTGCTTTCTATGAATTTTAGTATGTATCTGTGTCACCTTTCATAATGTGAGCCTCTTGAAGACAGACTCTTGGTGCTATTAGAAGAGATAATGACTATGAAACACTTGGAACTGAAGTTGGCAGGATCAGTGAGCATAAATTCCATTTCTTTTTCCTTCATCTTTGGGCTCTATCACTTAACCATGTGATACCCAATAAATGTATATTAACTTCCAATCTATAACTTAATACCTTATATTTATAATTATACCTTAACAACAGCCTATATTCCCTTCTCCAAGGGGATCTTGCAGACCCAGGGATTGAACCTGGGTCTCCCAAGCGTCTATACTTATAAAGTACTTTACATTTACATCTTACATGGTATTTCTGCAAATAAACCCCCTTGGTCAACCACAGGACAAATGGTAGCCTACTTTACCAAGAAGGAAGCCAAGAACAGATTCAGAAAAGCTGTACTATTATTGGCCAAGGCCACATGCCGCTGCTGCTAAGTCGCTTCAGTCGTGTCTGACTCTGTGCAACCCCATAGACAGCAGCCCACCAGGTTCTGCCGTCCCTGGAATTCTCCAGGCAAGAATACTGGAGTGGGTTGCCATTTCCTTCTCCAATGCATGAAAGTGAAAAGTGAAAGTGAAGTCACTCAGTCGTGTCCAACTCTTAGTGACCCCGTGGACTGCAGCCTACCAGGCTCCTCCATCCATGGATTTTCCAGGCAAGAGTGGGGTGTCATTGTCTTCTCCGGACCAAGGCCACATAGCCAAGCTCGAATGCAGACCTGACTCCAAAGCCAGCTGCATCTTGTTTTCTTTCAGGCAGGACTATCACAGCCAGTAATGCCTCACAGCCATCCACCTGCTAGCAGAGCTCTGCCCAGATTCAGGGAAGAGCTATGGCTCTTATTCACCTCCAACCTGACTCCTCCCATTTCTTCAAAGACAATCTGAACAAAGTTCCTTTTCTGAAGATGTGTTAGTCACTCAGTCGTGTCCAACTCTCTGTGGCCCCATGGACTGTTAGCCTGCCAGTTTCCTCTGTCCGTGGAGTTCTTCAGGCAAGAATATTGGAGTGGGTTGCCATTCCCTTCTCCAATCACCCCAACCCAGGGACTGAACCAGGGTCTCTTGTATTGCAGGCAGATTCTTTACTGTGTGAGCCACCAGGGAAACCCTGCTGAAGATGGATTCCCCCCAAAAGGATTTTTGGAGACATGTTTATCCATTAAAAGACAGAAAGAAAAAAAAACCCTTCAGACCACTAAGTGAAAGCGAAAGTCGCTGAGTCGTGTCAGACTGTTTGTGACCTCATGGACTATAAAATCCATGGAATTCTCCAGGCCAGAATGCTGGAGTGGGCAGTCTTTTCCTTCTGTAGGTGATGTTCCCAACCCAGGGATTGAACCCAGGTCTCCCACATTGCAGGCAGAGTCTTTATCAGCTGAGCCACAAGGGAAGCCCAAGAATACTGAAGTGGGTAGCCTATCCCTTTTCCAGGGTATCTACCCGACCCAGGAATTGAACCAGGGTCTCCTGCATTGCAAGTGGATTCTTTACCAACTGAGCTATCTGGGAAGCCCACTAATTTCTCTAGTGGTTTCTAAGACCACTAGAGAAACAATAAATGTGAGACAGTTTGCTTACCAATAACAGAGTCAGCCAAAAACATGCCTAGGTTTCATAGTGTTTTTTAGTTTTTTTTTTTTTTTTTTAATAGCTGTAGTGAAGTTGCAGGGCTCTAGGAACCCACTGTAAGTATCTTTCACTTTCATTCTCATGGGGGATAAAGGTTGACAAGGGTGGCAGACACGAAGTATTAAGTGATGACTCCTAAGCTCTATATTAGCAAGTGGAGGGTAAGACAACCCAGATTCACCCAATGCCTGTTATGTCCTGGGAACTCCATATACATAATTTGATCTAATCCTCACAACCCGGGTCAATCACAAAAGTACTTCCTGAGTGTCTTCTGCTTTGTGCCTTACACTGGGCCAGGTACAAGGGAAATAATGATTCTTTCCTTGTCCAATTGCCAGTCTAGGACAGCAGTTTTCAATCTGTCTTCTACCCTTACACTCATGAGAGATACAGCATATCATTGGTCCCATGGGTTCATTGTGTTCTGAAGTTTAGGATACACTCATGGCAGACTGGAAGTGGTGAGGGGTGAATGGGGTTTTGAGATGCAGGCTGATGAAGCACCTTGAATGATTCTGGTGTAGTCCCCTTCTATATGAATAAAGACACAGATTCAGGGAAATGAAAAGACACTCAGTCTACAGAGTTTGGGTGCTATGATGGGAAAGCACAGCTCTTTGAATAAGCTGGAGGAGCACAAACCGTGAAGCTGGGTGGAGTGCAAAGAACTTTCCGGAGGAAGTGACATACACTGAGCAATGAAAGAGTACTAGGAGCTTTCAGTCAGAAACATGGGCATGGGGATAAGATGCTTTGGTATGGTGGTATAATCTGCTAAAGCTCAGAGAAAGGACAAAAGAATTTGGCATCATTAGACAAGCCCCACAAGTTTCCGAATGGCTGAAGGGTGATGTGCAGCAAGGGGAGCAGCCAGAGTCCTAGGTCTTGGCTCAGCCTTGAGTGGCTTTGTGTCAGGTGTCATTCTTAGGGCAGTGGGACCCACTGAAGGGGACTGATGGAGGGGATGTGGCCGCCTGGTAGAGGTGATTTTAGGGGTTGGTAGACAAAAGGCAGCTGATCCAAGGTAGGAGTTGGCCATTATTTGGGAGTATTAGTTAAGAGAAAGGGGAATAAGCCAGGCTTTGGCTTGAATAACTGGGTGGGGATGTGAAAGGGTAGCTCCAGCCTTTCATGGTAGGTGGCTGGGAGATAGATAAGGAGCAGCTCAGTTTGGAACATTTAAGTTGGTGGTGTACAAGTAGAGATGTCCTGAGTACAGGTCTGGAGATCAGAAAGAGACCTGGGCAAGAGAGAAAGACTTCAAATGGCACCAGGGGTCATGCTTTGGGTAAAATTATCCAGGAGAGTGTATTGAGTGAGAGTGTATTGTGGCCTCGGAGGGAACTTTGAGAACCACCAGAATGCATTAGAGTAGAGCAGAGGAGAATGTCAGCAGACGGGTAGCAGGTTGCTTCATTTTACAGATGAGGACGCTGGCTGTCATATTCACAGCGGGTCTAAGGCTTTCCAGCCAAGATGAGATAGAGACAGTCTTCAATCTCCATCAGATTCCTGGCTTTCAAATCACTTGATTCTATTAAAAAAATTGTAATTATATACAGAGATATAACCTTCTTCCCCTTAACTTTTCCTCCTTTGAATTTCCCTTCCCAGACACTAATCACAATCTGCCAGTCTTCTTTCCCTTCCCTGGCTCTCTCTCCCACCTAGACAACCATCATGGGGGGTAAGGCAACCAATGGGAAAAGCAAGGACAGGACTCATCCAACCTTGAATGAGACTACGGACTAATTCTGAACATGGCCCCACTCTTAATTTACAAGGTAACTCACTCAGTTCTTCAGATCTGACATTATCCAATGACCTGAGCTAGGAATGAAGTGATATATAAAGTTTAATCATTAAACGACTTTATAAGACACTGTTGCAAACAGGGAGCAATGAGAAAATTGGCTTAAACAATTTGGGTGTTCAGGAGCAGTTTTTCTTACTCCAGGAGATTAAAAACGCCACCTGAGAGCCACCATGTTTAACCAGAACTAGGTTTATCGTAGTTGACTGACAACAGGGGTGAACGAAGACTCTTGCTTGCCTTCTTGCTGTGAACTGAGGTGAGCCTGGAAGGTGCCCCGATCAAAGCCAGCTCCCTGCCCCCACAGACTGTGCAGGCTTTGGTGTCAGACTGCCTCGTTCCCATCCGCAGAAGGGTACATACTGATTCTCAGAATCTGTTTCCTTATCTGCAAAATGCGGCTCACACTACTCACCCCATCCAGTTATTGTGAGAATTAAATGAGATAGCCTGCCAAAGCAGTCAGGACCCAGCAGGAACAATCATCATTGGCTGCTGTCACCAACCTTTTTGGGGCTAAGCTCGGCTCACCGGTGGAGTGGGCTGGGAGCCCAGGAGAATTGGTTACTGCGGTTACCTTGTGATGACCCTGAGCCAGGAATGAGGGAGCAGGTGAGGTTAGCGCCAAACTCCTCAATGTCTTCCAAGAGACAGAATGTACTAATGGACGCTATTCTCCTGCAGCTTGTCTGTCCTCAAGAGATTTCTAAGAAGCAGTGGCAAGGCCTCAGGAGCTAGGTCCCTGGCAGAGAGCAAGTTTCTGGTGACCACGGCACTCAATATCGAGAAGACAAAACCCCTGATAAGGTGCCGAACTGTCAGGTTCTACACATGGCTGGAACCCTTGGTGACTCCCTGGGAACAACCCCCTCCCCCGCCAATCCCCTTCCACCACCACCTGTTTTCCTCTGATGGACTTCAGCTCGCGCTAAACTAAGGACAGCAGGGGACACTTGGTGCGCTTCCCTGCCCCGCCCCCCCCTCCTGGAATTCAGGACATCCAGCTAAGCGCGGGGCTATCTTTAAAAGGAATTATTCGTGGCTCCTGCATAGCCCGCTGGTGAGGGCAACGTGGGGCGGCCCAGGCCAGGAGTCCCCCGAGTGCCCCCAGAGCCCACCCTCCGCCTGAGAGCCCGTAGCGCCCCGCCCGGGGCAGCACCCCGGGCCCGCAGAACCCCTCCGAGGAGAAACAACCAGCTCTGCAGATGCAGCTCTTGCAGTTTGGGTCTCTTCTCTCCTCTGACGTAATGTCAGTTTCCTGCTTTCGCACTGCAGTGTGCAGCTCGCTGGCCGGTAAGTCTGAGGATCAATGGATTGAACGCCAAGATAATCACCGCCACTATCTTGCAGTTTATTTTCCACGAATACACCCCGCCCCCCAAATTCCACGACTTTTGGCTTTTCAGGCGGTATTGTTCTCCCCTCCCCCCAGGAAGGCCGCCTCTACACACAGCCCAGCACCAGGAAACAGGCGTCGGTTTGTGGCTCAAATGTGGGGTCGGGGCGGGGTCGGTTCAAACCTTCTCTGCACCCCCACCCCCATCCCCACCCCCTGCTTTGAGATGTCAAATCCCTGGCTTTGTTTCCAGCAAAACTATGGTCGGAGCGGCAGCATTTCCTCCCCTTCTCCAGAAACCGAGCTGGGAAGTGGGTAAAAACTATTTACTACGGAACGTGCTAGGACGCTTCTCCACGCCCCACACCCCCACAGGGAAAGGACCGGCAGAGACCGCCCCGCCACCTCACTCGAGCCGGGCCAACTGCAGCTCCGCGGCCGCTGCCACCGCCCAGCCGAGCCTGGGGAGACTCCCAAGGGCTCTTTAAATACGATCTATAAATACTACGGGCGCTAGGCGCGCGCGTCACGGCAGAACCGGCCTCCGATTGGTTGTCGTAACCCCGCTATTTGCATAGCCGGATTGCTCAACCGGGCGGCGACCTCAGCCGAGCGCTCCCCTCCCCCGCAGCGGGCGCGCGGGCCGTTCGGGGCCGGCGGGCGGGGGCCGCTGGGTGGCGGCCGCGCGGCCCGGCGACGAGTGCGAAGTGGCGGTGGCGACGTCCAGAGTGACTTGAACTCCGGAACATTTCGAGTCTTGAGTCATGCGGCGGTCTTCCGGGAGGTCGGCTGCCTCCCAGAAGGATCGATTTTGCGCAGCCGAAGGCCGGCGCCTTTAGATCGGGTCATTTTGCTTTTCAAACACAGAAAGAAAAAGTTTGAAGGGTTTCACCCGAACAGATGCGCTGGGTGGCTCGCGGAGGCACCACGTGAGACCTTGGACACGCAGCCAGAGCCCTGTCCAATGACTTGCGCCTTGGGGTGTTCAAAAAAGGCTTTTTGCATGATCACTAGTCAGACCTCGTTAGTTTGAAAACCAAACCAGGAGTGTTCTGGAAATGAAAGAGGTTTAAAGTTAAGTTTTTTAAAATTTTTTTTAAAAACACCCATTCATCGATAAGAAGCTAGGGGAAAAGATTCTCTTGTAGCAACTAAAAATGTTCAGCTACTTGGCCCTAACCGGAGCTGGTTGCCTCTGGGGAGACGGGTAGTGGCGGAGAGGGTCAGGAGGGTGGGGAAAGACCACGCTTTGGAATCCGGGAAGCAATCCGACGTTGCGGAGAATATTGGCACTCGGGATTCTGTCCAGAAGATGCTATTGATCGCGGGAGATAAATGTAGATAAATGTGCAGATATTGTTTTATATTAGTATTCAGATGTTATGAAAATCGTTTTATCTTCGGGATGTAACCTGAGAATAGGAACTGTGGCTGCCGATTGTTCCAAACATTCTAGGTAAAATCTACAGCATAGTAAAGTCCTTACTTTTGAATGTGATAAATACGATGACTTTCAGTTTCCTCATTTTGTTTTAAAATGCCCTGTCCTTAAAGTGCAGAAAGCACATGGTAAGGGTCCAAGTCTTCCCGTAACAGTATCCGGGGAAGGCGCTAGAAGTGTATGTTGGTGTCTTTCACCGAGTCGGTCCTCAGAAAATATTAGTGGTGTGAATCAAATACGTTCATTAGAAGAAACTAAGCATTGCTCAAAATCTAAGGTCTCATTCAGTTATGTTTCATAAATGTCCTTTCCCCCTATATCAAACTCAAAGCTCATAGAACTCTTGTTATTCTACAACACTCTTAGCTACTGTTACTTGGATGCAGCGAATATGTATCTAAAAGCTTTTTGAAAAAGAACTTCGGATTTTAACTGAAGAGCGCCCTCTGCTGCCAACCTGTTTATGGGCAACGCTCCTGAAAAGTGAAATGCTTGTCAGAGTTGGACTGTGAAGAAAGGTGAGCACCGAAGAATTGATGCTTTTGTTCTGTGGTGTTGGAGAAGACTCTCGAGAGTCCCTTGGACTGCAAGGAGATCCAACCAGTCCATTCTGAAAGAGATCAGCCCTGGGATTTCTTTGGAAGGAATGATGGTAAAGCTGAAACTCCAGTACTTTGGCCACCTCATGTGAAGAGTTGACTCATTGGAAAAGACTCTGATGCTGGGAGGGATTGGGGGCAGGAGGAGAAGGGGATGACAGAGGATGAGATGGCTGGATGGCATCACTGACTCTATGGACGTGAGTCTGAGTGAACTCCGGGAGTTGATGATGGACAGGGAGGCCTGGCGTGCTGCGATTCATGGCGTCACAGAGTCAGACAGACTGAGAGACTGAACTGAAGTGAACTGATGCCCACCTAGTGTCAGACTTTATTTTTGGGGGCTCCAAAATCACTGCAGATGATGATTGCAGCCATGAAATTAAAAGACGTTTACTCCTTGGAAGGAAGGTTATGACCAACCTAGATAGCATATTCAAAAGCAGAGACTTTACTTTGCCAACAAAGGTCGGTCTAGTCAAGGCTATGGTTTTTCCAGTGGTCATGTATGGATGTGAGAGTTGGACTGTGAACAAAACTGAGCGCTGAAGAATTGATGCTTTTGAACTGTGGTATTGGAGAAGACTCTCAGAGTCCCTTGGACTACAAGGAGATCCAACCAGTTCATTCTAAAGGAGATCAGTCCTGGATGTTCTTTGGATGGAATGATGCTAAAGCTGAAACTCCAGTACTTTGGCCACCTCATACTGAAGAGTTGACTCATTGGAAAAGACTCTGATGCTGGGAGGGATTGGGGACAGGGGGAGAAAGGGATGACAGAGGATGAGATGGCTGGATGGCATCACCGACTTGATGGACGTGAGTTTGAGTGAACTCCGGGAATTGGTGATGGACAGGGAGGCCTGGCGTGCTGCGATTCATGGGGTCACAAAGAGTTGGACTCGACTGAGTGACTGAACTGGACTGAACTGAACTGAAAACTGGCAAGGTGAACTTTGGGATATTTTTACATCTTTGCAATTCATTTTGTAATTCTAGCCATTTAAATCATTTATGCTAAGCAAATAGGATCATTCGGTTCTGAATATTACCTTAAGTTTCATTCTCATTTCCACAGTAATACATAGCAGTTTATGTTTTAAAACCAGTACTAAAGCAGGAGATAGACTTGTTTTACAGTCACTATTGTCTGCATTGGGCTTCCCCAGTGGCTCAGTGATAAAAGAATTTGCCTGTAATGCAGGACATGCTCAGGAGACCCGGTAAGATCCCCCCTGGAGAAGGAAATGGCAATCCACCCCTGGAGAATTCCATGGACAGAGGAACCTGGCAGGCTACAGTCCATGGGGTCACAAAGAGTCAGATACGACTGGGTGACTAAACAACAAACAACAACAAAAAATTCTCTGCCTTCATAGCTACCAAAATAAGAAAAAAAATGCTTTAATCATTGAAATACTTTTCCAGTAATTTTAGTGCTGTGTCATATGAATCATTAAAATTTGACTAATTTGAACACACACTAATTGCAACTACTTACATCAGCGTTTTCCTTCTTAGCTTTTTTCCTCTCTGTCTTCACCAGTATTTCTGGTACCCCAGGCCAAGTAGAAATGTACTTATAGCAGCTGCCTTTTTGGTTGTCATCTCTTCACCATAAAGACTGTCATTTTATTGTGGTATTCATGTATTTATTGTACTTACACAGTATTTTCCTTCCCCCTTTTTTAATGTTAATGTTTTTTACTAATTCATTTCTTTGTTATCCGTATTAATGTGCTGAGATGAAAACAGTTTTTAAAAAGTCCCAAGTAGCTATGTAAATTGCAAACTGCACATCTTGACTGCTCTGCCAGTTGGTTCTCATTTTTCAGAGCTGCTCATCTTAAGGAAGAAAGAGATACAGTCAGAGGTTAGCCACTGGTACAGCTTTGAATCACTAGGAGGTAAGAGGATAACTGGTAAACCACAAATGAAGAGATAAGGGAGGCATGTATCTTCTGCTGTAAATGCTAATATGGGCCTTTCAGCTGCATTCCTCACAGTAAGCACTTTACCACTGTTTATAGAAACATACAGATAATGATCACGAATTAGTCTGTGGTTCTCCATTCTCTCTCAGTTGCAGAGTCAGAGATGGAAATAGAGTCCGTTATTATGCTGAGAAATGTATTTAGAAAAACGTAGTGGGTGGTGGGGTGGTGGGTGGTGCTAGAGAGAGACTATGTCCTTGTGTAAGCCGAGGGTGAGCAGTGTAGCATGGTCAAGGAAGTCAAGTGCTCCACCTGCCCTGTGAACTGGCCTCCCTTTTCTCACTTACTGGTGCAGGAACTGCATCTTTTTCAAATGGATGCTCACAGCTGCCATGGGAATATGCCTGGCAATTGTCTCCCCACCTCCCATTTATTTAGTGATAGTAACGGCACCCTACTCCAGTACTCTTGCCTGGAAAATCCCATGGATGGAGGAGCCTGGTAGGCTGCAGTCCATGAGGTCACTAAGAGTCGGACATGACTGAGCAACTTCACTTTCACTTTCCACTTTCATGCATTAGAGAAGGAAATGGCAACCCACTCCAGTGTTCTTGCCTGGAGAATCCCAGGGACAGGGGAGCCTGGTAGGAGGCCGTCTATGGGGTCACACAGAGTCGGACACGACTGAAGCAACTTAGCAGCAGCAGCAGCAGCAACAAATTGTTTTATTTATATTGTACTGTGCATGGGAGCAACTGGATACATAACAAAAAGCTTATGAATTGGCCCAGCTTCATTGCAGTTAGGTCAACACATCCCTGAGATCCTGGGGTAATTAATAAATTAATTAATTTGCAGTAGACTTCAATGCTAGCTTGTCTGGTCCATTGACCAAGGGATGGTCTCTAAACTGTATTACCAATGTCTTTACCTGACAAAGAGATTATATGACCCATAGCATGTGGATATGGGAGTATGTACACTTACTATGGCAGAAGTATGAAATACATACTTATGAAGTTTGGGTTTTCTTTTCTGGGTATATATGGAAAAAAATATACAGAAAGAAAAATATATTTGTTTTGTATATGCTGTCTATTGACGAGCTCATAAATTCTGTTTACAATACTAAAGAAAACTATTTTGTTTTTGTGAAAATAAATTTGTAACAAAATCTAGTTGATTTTTATCTTTTATAATTACTCCTTCACAGCTGTGCTTCCTCATTTAAACACACCTCCCTTTATGTAATTTTGCTCTATACATCTAGAGCATGGCCTCTATTCATCTATACATGGCCTAAAGAATATTATTACTAGAATTAGTGTATATCAAGGACCAACCAAAATCTCTTGACAAGGCTAACAGTATTGTTATTTGCATTTTATAAAGAAGATAATTGATCCAAGTTAGTGTCAGAGCTAGGAATCAAATCCAAGTCCATATGACTCTAGGTAAAATCTTCAGTTCAGTTCAGTCACTCAGTCGTGTCCAACTCTTTGTGACCCCGTGAATTGCAGCACGCCGGGCCTCCCTGTCCATCACCAACTCCCAGAATTCACTCAGACTCACGTCCATCGAGTTGGTGATGCCATCCAGCCATCTCATCCTCTGTCATCCCCTTCTCCTCCTGCCCCCAATCCCTCCCAGCATCAGAGTCTTTTCCAATGAGTCAACTCTTCGCATGAGGTGGCCAAAGTACTGGAGTTTCAGCTTTAGCATCATTCCTTCCAAAGAACACCCAAGACCAATCTCCTTTAGAATGGACTGGTTGGATGTCCTTGCAGTCCAAGGGACTCTCAAGAGTCTTCTCCAACACCACAGTTCAAAAGCATCAATTCTTCAGTGCTCAGCTTTCTCCACAGTCCAACTCTCACATCCATACATGACCACAGGAAAAACCATAGCCTTGACTAGACGGACCTTTGTTGGCAAAGTAATGTCTCTGCTTTTGAATATGCTATCTAGGTGCTTACTCCTTGGAAGAAAAATCCTCAGAGAATACTGCAAATATATAAAATTGAAAATGAAAGCCCTAGGCCTAATACTACTCACTTTCTATGGTATCCTAGAGCAATACTTTCCAAATTATATATCATAAAATGTTTGTTACATATGATAGATGTGAATGGCATGAAGAAAGATTCCATGATCAAATACATTTTGGAAATAATGGGTTAAACCAACACTTTCAAATTGTAAAACTGTACGTTAGTGAGAGGCACTCATGCTTGTAGTCTTTGTGGATTTGTATAGTTATTACTGTGTTTTTTCCAGGAAATGGCAAAAACATGTCTTTCTACTTTTGCACAATGTGCCATTTGAACTCTCATTGGAGCCAGAGGTGGGAATAATATGAAACCCCTAACACCTGGATACTGTCCTTTTTTGTACATTGCTAAAATCATCACTTCCTGGTGCCTTTTGGGTTGACAGATTATTTGTACAAGATGGATTAAAAAAAACTTCTAAATCTTTACAGGGTTCTAAATGCCTTACACTATTACTTGTTACACCTAAAATATATGTTTGGAAAGTTGAAAGATTTTCTTGCTAGTGAGAGACTGGCCAAACTCAATATAAGGACACTAGAATAATGAAATGTAAAATTACTTTAAAAATAGGCTAAGAACAAGTAGTTGGTTCACATAAAAATAGCTGAAATTTGGGTGGCTGCACTAGTATGTATGCATGATATATATTCATTTGCACTTGTTGAGGGGAGAGACTGTTTTTGTTTCTTTATCCTTGCCAAATACTTGGCCCACAGGAGGCATTTATGTGTCCAGTATTTATTGAGTGCTTTGTTTGTACCCAGGCATGGTTCTGTTCTTGATGCTAGAGATATAAGGGAAAAAGTCCTCATTGAGCTTACATTTTATTGAGCAGAAATAGATAATAAATGGAAAGAGGGATGTGAAGCCAAAAAGTGAATAATGGATACTGAAAAACTTGTAGGGTTAGTAGATAGGAATTCTCAGTGAGGCCAAAGCATTTTTGAGATGGGTACCAGAATAAACACACTGGGAGGAAGGGAAGGGTATGAGGTCACTTTTTAGGAGGTAATGTGATGATTGGTAACAATAAGAAGTTTTGACTTTAGGGTTGAGGGTTAAATAGTGTAAGTAAGTAAGTAAAGTCGCTCAGTCGTGTCTGACTCTTTGTGACCCCATGGACAGAGGAGTCCATGGGATTCTCCAGGCAAGAGTACTGGAGCGGATTGCCATTCCCATTTCCAGGGGATCTTCCCAACCCAGGGATCGAACCCAGGTCTCCCGCGTTGTAGACAGACGCTTTACCATCTGAGCCACCAGGGAAGTCCTAAATAGTGTAGTGTAGTGTCAGTTGCTCAGTTGTGTCCAACTCTTTGCAGCCCCGTGGACTGTAGCCCACCAGGCTCCTCCATCCATGGGATTCTCCAGGCAAGAATACTGGAGTGGGTCGCCATTTCTCTCTCCAGAGGATCTTCCCAACCCAGGGTCTTCTTTGTTGCAGGCAGATTCTTTACTACAGATTCTGAGCTACAGGGAAGTCCAAGAGCATTAAATGGAAGAAGATAAAAGGATTATTGGAGAGAAAAAGGTCAAGACTGAGAAGGCATGGTGTTGAATGGGACAGTGCGTAAGTGATGCAGCCACAGGGGATGGGGACAGAGTGAAGAGGAAGACAGTGAGCTCCGTGCTGCTCCGTGGCTGAGGCACTGAAGAGATCACAGGGGGTGCTGTGAGGAGGGCAGGCGCTGGTCAAGTTGTCTGGAATAACCTCATAAAGGCTGTAGAGTCTGAGGGGCGGAAGAGGTGAATTGGTTTGGAAATGGCAGTATATATAAATTTAGGTCAAAGGTAAAAGGAGATGAGAGGATCATGGGGAGGAGAATTACCAGAAGCAGCCAGAATTCAGCTAGGCCAAGACTGTGGTGGAAATGAAACTGTTCTCCTCAGATCGGGACTTGAAACCATGCACAAGGACTCATGGAGAAGGCACTGGCAACCCACTCCAGTATTCTTGCCTAGAGAATCCCTTGGACAGAGGAGCCTGGTGGATTGCTGTCCATGGAGTCGCACAGAGTCGGAAACGACGGAAGGACTCAAACCCAGCCAAAACCTATAATCTTCCAGCTGAGATCACACACCTGGTTTCAGGACTTAATGAAGCTCCTTAAGTTCGTTGTGTCTTGGTGCTGGATGAATTCAGCGAGAGGCAAAGTGATGGGGGCTATAGTCCATGGGGTCGCAGAGTCAAACACAACTGAAGAGACTTAGCAAACACACAGTTATATTAATATTGGACACTTGTAAGAGATACAAGTGGGCAGGCAGGGGAGCTCTGATCCCAGGATTGAGTGGGGTACAATTTTATAATCAAAGGAAAGTGGGGGAGGGGAAAAGACTGACTGCTTCAAGTAGAAGTCAGGCTTGTATCACTAGCTCCTCCTATTGGGCAGGAGAATGTCTGACCCTATGATGTCAAACTAGGATTATCATGGCCCTTATTTAAATCAGTAGAAGGGTGATAACATTTTTCTTTCATTTAGTGGCTTGGGGCATATCTCCTGCTTTTATTCATGGCTTTAGAACCTTTTGATGAAAGTGAGATAGAAGAGTGAAAAAACTGGCTTAAAACTCAACATTCAAAAACTAAGATCATGGCATCCAGTCCCATAATTTTCATGGCAAATAATGGGGAAGAAATGGAAAGGGTAACAGACTTTATTTTCTTGGGTTCCAATATCACTGCAGATGGTGATTGCAGCCGTAAAATTAAAAGACACTTTCTCCTTAGAAGAAAAGCTGTAACAAACCTAGACAGCATATTAACAAGCAGAGACATCACTTTGCCAACAAAGGTCCATCTAATCAAAGCTATGGTTTTTCCAGTGGTCACATATGGATATGAGAGTTGGACCATAAAGAAGGCTGAGTGCTGAACAATTGATGCTTTTGAACTGTGGAGCTGAAGAAGACTCTTGAGAGTCCCTTGGACAGTAAGGAGATCCAACCAGTCCATCCTAAAGGAAATCAACCCTGAATATTCATTGGAAAGATTGATGCTGAAGCTGAAGCTCCAATACTTTGGCCACCTGATGCGAAGAACTGACTCACTAAAAAAGACCCTGATGCTGGGAATGATTGAAGGTAGGAGGAGAAGGGGCGACAGAGGATGAGATGGTTGGATGGCATCACTGACTCGATAAGTTTCAGTAAGCTCTGGGAGTTGGTGATGGACAGGGAACCCTGGTGTGCTGCAGTCCTTGGGGTCGCAAAGAGTTGGACATGACTGAGCCACTGAGCCAAACTGATACTCATGAAGATGAAGTTGGAAGTAGAAGAGAGATATCTGAATTTAAAAGTATGTTTTGAGACGACAACTATCAATTTTTTACTTTACATCCTTAAGTATTTTTGAATTTATTACAAGGAAGTACCTGCTGGCGCTAGTGGTAAAGAACCCGCCTACCATTGCAAGAGATGTAAGAGATGCAGATTTGATCCTGGGTCGGGAAGATCCCCTGGAGGAGGGAATGGCAACCTACTCCAGTGTTCTTGCCTGGAGAATCCCATGGACAGAGAAGCCTGTTAAGCTACAGTCCCCTGGGTCACAACGAGTCAGACACAACTGAAGCAACTTAGTATGCAGACGTGCACTCCTTTTATAATAAAGGGAAAACCAGAGTATATTTCTTTACCATAAATATCTGAAAATAAGGCCATCGAAAATTAAAATGGAGACCCTGATCAGCTTTCCTTTTATTCCAGGGTAGGATGATTTCCTAAAAGGAAGATAATCAATACTATTTTTAGAGTGTTCTGCTGTCTCCACCTCCCTACCCAAACAGGAGTTGGAGTTGGGTTTTCTTCAAATGCTTGAGCAGCTGTCCCTTTCTCTTTGCACACAAGATGCTCTAAGGATGTCCCATACCAGGTCTAGGCTCCTGTGGATATTTACCTATAATAAGGAAGGGTATAGGGGAGTTTTGAAGAGGAAAAAAGAGTTCTCTATGTTTCACATTTTCTAAGTAATTGACTCACTTGTGTATTGTGCCAGTGAGCTCTACGGAATCTTTCTTGTTTAGTCTGTTTTCTAGCTTTATTGAGATTCCCCTGCTATATGAAAGCAGAACTTTCCTGTGAAAGATTCCGTAAGTCAAGAGGATGTAAAGCAAGGCAGCAACTCCCTTAGGATACATCTTGTTAACAGATGCACCAAGTAAATAGAGGTAAAGCGCAGATGCTCAGAGCTACAGTTCAAAGCCATGGTGGCTTGCTGCTGAGATGCTCTGTGTCGCTCCCAGGGAAGGAGCTTGGTGACGCCTCTCCCACTGCTCTGGGGGTGCTGGACCTCCATCATGGCTTATTGAAAAACACTCTTGCTATTTTTGCTTTTCTCCTTTTTTTCATAAAAGTGAAAATCCTCATTGGATTTTTTTCATTTGGTAAAAATAGGTACCAATGTAGGTCTTTTTAAAAAGCTTAGTGGCTTAAAGCAAACTTTCAGAAAACAGGGATTCCTATATAATTGACAAATAACATACTATAAGCTTAAGGTATACTACATGATGATCTGATATATGTATATGTTATGAAGTCATTACTACATTAAGGTTAGTTAACATATCCATTACCTTGCATGCTACTGCTAAGTCGCTTCAGTCATGTCCGACTCTGTGCAACCCTATGGACAGCAGCCCTCCAGGCTCTGCTGTCCTCAGGATTCTCCAGCAAGAATATTGGAGTGAGTTTCCATTTCCTTCTCCCACTGGAAGGTTTAAGAGTATCTAAAATTTAAATATTAAATCTTTCACAGGAACTTTTTTTTTTACATGAAAGGTACTAAATCCAATCTAAATTACACTGAAAGCCAATATAAAATAGCAACAGAATAAGCATTTTCCTAAAAGGAATAATCACTATTGGGATAAATCAACATGTAAGGTATTTTCTTGCTTTGATACAGCTAAAAAAATAAAATTAAATTTCATGTCTAAATTTTTAGGCTTATAATATATAATTTTATGTTTACAGGTAGTTCAACTAGGGGAAATAAGTTAGCACAATCATTTGAATTGGTTGCCTACATACTGGACAGGGCTTATTCCTTTTTTTAAGCTTCTTTGCACATGTAAAACATGCCATGAGATGTCCTGTTTTGCCATCGACGATGCAACCATTTTTAGGTTGACTCTGGCAAATCACACAAGGTTCAGTGGCATTAAAGGGAAAACTAGACTCCATACTTTCTTCTTTGTCTTGTGTTTCTTCTCTCTCAAACTCTTCGACCTTGCATAGTTATCATTGTATGCGTGTGTGCTGAGAACATTTAAGATCGACTTACTCTTTCATCAACTTTTAAGTATGCAGTGCAGCATTGTTAACTATAGTCAACAGGCTTTACGCTGGATCCCCAAAACTTACTCATAATGAAACTCTATACCCTTTGACCTCTGGAGAAGAAAATGGCAACCCTTTCCAGTTTTTTGTCTGGAAAATTCCATGGACAGAGGAACCTGGTGGGCTACAGTTGATGGGGTTGCAAAGAGTAGGACACGACAGAGCATGCATATGTGCGCCCTCTGACCGTCATCTCCCCATTCCCCTGTAAAAGCAAAACTAGGATATGCTCCAGAAAAACCATTTCTGGATATATATCTAGATGACATGAGCTCACTATCGCGAAGAGTTATCTGTGTCTGCATGTTCATTGCAGCATTATTCACAATAGCCAAGATACGGAAATGGCCTAAGTGTCCAACAAATGGATGAATGGGTGAAGAAAATGGAATATTTTTCAGCTGTGAAAAGAAGGAAATCCTTTCAGTTGTGACAGCAGGGATGGACCTGAAGGTTTTAGGCTGAGAGAAATAAGTCAGGGAGAGAAAATCAAATACATGTATGATCTACTAAATCTTCAAGTACATAATTCAACAATACTTTAGGCTGAATATTGCCTCCCCTTGAGTCACACTTTATCAACTATATATAAAAACAGGCCTATTCAATAAATGAAAAAATACAAGTACTTATTATGTGTAAGCATTATGCTTAAGAGCTAACTTTAGATCACCTCATTAAATCCTTGCCACACCTCTATGTTGTAGGTTGTTGTCTAATTTACATGAAGAGACAGAGACACAGAGAGAATAAATAGCCCTAGATAATGCAGTTATTAAGTCCTGGGACTAGGATAGGAAACCGACTCCGCCGAACCCCCCCCGCCCCCCGCCCCACACCGCCTCCATTTAGGTAGATATTTTTTTTTTCAGTAGGTATTTTCATTTTTCCTGTGTTTTGTAGCTAAGATTATCACTAGAACTAGAACTGGATAAAAGCTCTAAGGAGCTTTAGGGGAATGTCTTTAGAGTAGGAAAGCTTCAAAAGATCATCTCAAAATCACTATATAATGATAAGAATAAATGATGATATTTGTAGTGAGTATAACTCATGATGCTACTTTATGTGACTAAGAGTACTTGTTAAAAGTACTTGTGACTCTAAAAAAAAAAAAAGCCTATCAAAACCCCTCAATGATTTTGAGTGGCATATCTGTTCCAAGAAAGGGACAGCACACTCAGTAGGAATTTTTTCTCCTCAGCTTTATTGAGACATAGTTGACTAGAAAAGTTTGGTATATATTAAAGGTGTACGAACCTTCATGAACCTCCATCCATAGTTCTTCAGGCACTCTGTCTATCAGGTTCATGATATTGTACAGGAGGCAGTGATCAAAACCATCCCCAAGAAAAAGAAATGTAAAAAGGTAAAAGGGTTGTCTTAGGAGGCCTAAAAATAGCTGAGAAAAGAAAAGCTAAAGGCAAAGAAGAAAAGGAAAGATATACCTATTTGAATGCAGAGTTCCAAAGAATAGTAAGGAGAGATAAGAAAGCCTTCCTCAGTGATCAATGCAAAGAAATAGAGGAAAGCAATAGAATGGGAAAGACTAGAGGTCTCTTCAAGAAAATTAGAGATACCAAGGGAACATTTTATGCAAAGATGGGCTCGATAAAGGACAGAAATTGTATGGACCTAACAGAAGCAGAAAATATTAAGAAGAGGTGGCAAGAATACATAGAAGAACTATACAAAAAAGATCATGACCCAGATAACCACAATGATATGATCACTCACCTAGAGCCAGACATCCTGGAATGTGAGGTCAAGTGGGCCTTAGGAAGCATCACTACAAAGCTAGTGGAGGTGATGGAATTCCAGTGGAGCTATTTCAAATCCTGAAAGATGATGCTGTGAAAGTGCTGCACTCAATATGCCAGCAAATTTGGAAAACTCAGCAGTGGCCACAGGACTGGAAAATGTCAGTTTTCATTCCATTCCCCCAAAATATCAAAATTACCGCACAATTGCACTCATCTCACACACTAGCAAAGTAATCCTCAAAATTCTCCAAACTAGGCTTCAGCAATACATGAACCGTGAACTTCCAGATGTTCAAGATGGATTTAGAAGAGGCAGAGGAACCAGAGATCAAATTGTCAATATCCATCAGATAATAGAAAAATCAAGAGAATTTCAGAAAAACATCTATCTCTGCTTTATTGATTATACCAAAGGCTTTGACTGTGTAGATCAGAGCAAACTTGGAAAATTCTTCAATGATGGGAATACTATCATTCCCCTCCTGAGAAACCTGCATGCAGATCAAGAAGCAACAGAACTGGACATGGAAGAACAGACTGGTTCCAAATTGGGAAAGGATTACATCAAGGCTGTATATTGTCACCCTGCTTATTTAACTTCTATGCAGAGTACATGATGCGAAATGCTGGTCTGATGAAGCACAAGCTGGAATCAAGATGGCCAGGAGAAATATAAATAATCTCAGATATGCAGATGACCCCACTCTTATGGCAGGAAGAGTGAACTAAAGTGAAGAGGAACTAAAGAGCCTCTTGATGAAAGTGAAAGAGGAGAGTGAAAAAGATGGCTTAAAGCTGAACATTCAAAAAACGAAGATCATGGCATCTGGTCCCATCATTCCATAGAAAATAGATTGGGAAACAATGGAAACAGTGACAGACTTCATTTTTTTGGGCTCCCAAATCACTGCAGATGGTGACGGCAGCCATGAAATTAAAAGACGCTTGCTCCTTGAAAGAAGAGCTATGACCAACCTAGACAGCATAATATAAAGCAGAGACATTACTTTACCAACAAAGGTCCATCTAGTCAAATCTATGGTTTTTCCAGTAGTCATATATGGATGTGAGAGTTGGACTATAAAGAAAGGTGAACACCAAAGAATTGATGCTTTTGAACTGTGGTATTGGAGGAGACTCTTGAGAGTCCCTTGGACTGCAAGGAGATCCACCCTGTCCATCCTAAAGGAAATCAACCCTGAATATTCGTTGGAAGGACTGATGCTAAAGCTGAAACTCTAATACTTTGGCCACCTGATGTGAAGAACTGACTCACTGGAAAAGACCCTGATGCTGGGAAAGATTGAAGGCAGGAGGAAAAGGGGACGACAGAGGATAAAGTCATTGGATGGCATCACCAACTCACTGGACATGAGTTTGAGTAAGCTCTGGGAGTTGGTGATGGTCAGGGAAGCCTGGCATGCTTCAGGCCATGGGATCCTAAAGAACTGGGCACAACTGAGCAACTGAACTGAACTGAAAGATGTACAATTTATTGTTTTGATATACATATACATTGTGAAATGACTGCCACAGTCAAGCCCATTAACATATTCAGCACCTCACATAGTCATGATTTGTGTGTCTGTGTGTATGTGTAGTGAGAACACCTAAGATCAATTATTTTAGCAAATTTCAAATATTATATAATACAATATCATTCAGTAGAGTCACCACAATGACTTTTGTATAGTCACATTAGATCTCCAGAACTTATTCATCCTGCATAACCGTGGAATTTTTAAACAGATGTGTTTATTAAAAGGACTGTGTACAGAGATGTGGGTGGCTAAGGGACTAAGGGACCCAGTATGGGATGTTAAGACATGCAGGGGAGAATAATATCAGGAAGCCATTACCTTTATAGTTCCAGAGGGGAGGAGAGGAAAGGGTGTTATTGGAACAGATGAGAATGTTAATCTTGAAAGTAGCCTCCACAAGACCCATAGTTATTGCAGGACCGACCACCCAGAGGAGGGTAAGTAGGTGCAATAAGCAGGAATCAGCACTCTAGCCAGAAGCCAGAGGGCAAGGGACTGGAGTCAGGATGAGGAGTTTCCTACCACAGAAATCACCCTTCTAGGGCACAGAGCAGGATGGAGAATGGATCTGGGACAAACTGAGAAAAACAAAAACCTATCTATCAAGGACAGACCTAGGAATGGTACTTAGAGCCAAATTTTTTGTTGTTTAGTTGATAATCGTGTCCAACTCTTTTGGGACCCCATGAGCTATAGCCTGCCAGGCTCCTCTGTTCAAGGGATTTCTCAGGCAAGAATACTGAAGTGAGTTACCATTTCCTCCTCCCAGGGATTTTCCTGACCCAGGGATCTAACCCGCATCTCCTTCATTGGCAGCCAAATGTTTTACCACTGAGCCACCAGGGAAGCCCTTAGAGCCAAATAAGTCCCCATTATTTAGTAGGAATATAGCTATATTCAATAAAAGGCAATACCTTAGGAAGTAATTGAGATATATAACACATTATTATAGATTTGAACTATAGTTCAAGCTGGTTTTAGAAAAGGCAGAGGAACCAGAGGTCAAATTGCCAACATCCGCTGGATCATCGAAAAAGCAAGAGAGTTCCAAAAAACATCTATTTCTGCTTTATTGACTATGCCAAAGCCTTTGACTGTGTGGATCACAAGAAACTGTGGAAAATTCTGAAAGAGATGGGAATACCAGACCACCTGACCTGCCTCTTGAGAAACCTATATGCAGGTCAGGAAGCAACAGTTAGAACTGGACATGGAACAACAGACTGGATCCAAATAGGAAAAAGAGTATGTCAAGGCTGTATATCGTCACCCTGCTTATTTAAGTTCTATGCAGAGTACATCATGAGAAACGCTGGGCTGGAAGAAGCACAAGCTGGAATCAAGATTGCCGGGAGAAATATCAGGACCCTCAGGTATGCAGATGACACCACCCTTATGGCAGAAAGTGAAGAGGAACTAAAGAGCCTCTTGATGAAAGTGAAAGAGGAGAGTGAAAAAGTTGGCTTAAAGCTCAACATTCAGAAAACAAAGATCATGGCATCTGGTCCCATCACTTCATGGGAAAATAGACGGAGAAACAGTGGAAACAGTGCCAGACTTTATTTTGGGGGGCTCCAGAATCACTGCAGATGGTGATTGCAGCCATTAAATTAAAAGACGCTTACTCCTTGGAAGGAAAGTTATGACCAACCTAGATAGCATGTTCAAAAGCAAAGACATTACTTTGCCAACAAAGGTCTGTCTAGTCAAGGCTATGGTTTTTCCAGCGGTCATGTATGGATGTGAGAGTTGGACTGTGAACAACGCTGAGCACCGAAGAATTGATGCTTTTGAACTGTGGTGTTGGAGAAGACTCTTGAGAGTCCCTTGGACTGCAAGGAGATCCAACTGGTCCATTCTAAAGGAGATCAGCCCTGGATGTTCATTGGAAGGACTGATGCTAAAGCTGAAACTTCAATACTTTGGCCACCTCATGCGAAGAATTGACTCATTGGAAAAGACTCTGATGCTGGGAGGGATTGGGGGCAAGAAGAGAAAGGGACGAGAGAGGATGAGATGGCTGGAAGGCATCACGGACTCGATGGACATGAGTCTGAGTGAACTCCGGGAATTGGTGATGGACAGCAAGGCCTGGCGTGCTGGAATTCATGGGGTCGCAAAGAGTCGGACATGACTGAGTGACTGAACTGAACTGACTGATAGTGAAAGGCACTTTGGTATATAAATCTCCAATTAGTAGCTTAATTGGTGTGGGAGCCAGCTCCAGCTACTATAACAAAATACCATAGATTGGGTGACTTATACAACAGACATCTGTTTTCTCACAGTTCTGGAGCCTAGAAGGCCACAATCAGGGGGCCAGTATGGTTGGGTTCAAGTGAAAACTCTTGTCCTGACTTCTAGATGGCTGTCATCTTTTTTTTTTTTTTTTTAATATGGCAGTATAGGGTCTTAGTGCAGCACCAGGATCTTCATTGCATCACGTGTTGCAGCACACGGACTCTCTAGTTGTGACATGTGGGCTCAGTAGTTGTGGCACAAAGGCTTAGTTGCCCTGCAGCATGTGGGATCTTAGTTCCCCGACCACGAATGGAACGGGCATCCCCTGCCTTGCAAAGTAGATTCTTATCCACTAGCCTGCCAAGGAAGTCTCTTGATGACTGTCATTTTGCTGTGACATATTTTGTGCATACTTGGGGGCAGGGGTGGTAGAGATTGGTAAGTGAGGAGAGAGAGAGAGACGTTTATTTTCTTCTTGTAAGGACTCTAACCCCTAGTGGCTCAGACGGTAAAGAATATGCCTGTAATGCTGGAGACCTGGGTTTGATCCCTGGATCAGGAAGTTCCCCTGGAGGAGGGCATGGCAACCTACTCCACTATTCTTGCCTGGAGAATCCCATGGATAGAGGAGCCTGGTGGGCTACAGTCCATGGGATTGCAAAGAGTAGGACATAAATGAGTAACTAACACAAGGGCACTAATCTGATCTGTGACTTCATTTAATTCTAATTATCCTTCAAAGGCCTCATCTCCAAATACCATTACATTGGAAATTAGAGCTTCAACATAGAAATTTTGGAAGAAAATTCAGTCCATATGTTCTCTGATACTTCTTTTTAAACTTTTTATTTGGAAAAAAAATTTTTTTTTTAAGTTGCAAATATAAGGTAGGGAGTTCATGTATACTTGTCTTCCCCTAAGGTCAACACTTATATAACCATTGTATAAACATCAAAGCTAGGAAACTACTATTGCTACAGTACTATTAACTAAACATTCAAATTTCACATCTTCCCTGTAAAGTCTTGTTTTCATTCCAGGATCCTTGATAGCTCACTTGGCAAAGAATCTGTCTGCAATGCAGGAGACCCTGATTCGATTCCTGGGTTGGGAAGATCCCCTGGAGAAGGGATAGACTACCCACTCCAGTATTCTTGGGCTTCCCTTGTGGCTCAGCTGGTAAAGAATCTGCCTGAGTTTGATCCCTGGGTTGGGAAGATCCCCTGGAAAAGGGAAAGGCTACCCACTCCAGTATTCTGGCCTAGAGAATTCCATGGGGTTGCAAAGAGTTGAACTTGACTGAGCGACTTTCACTTTCACTTCCATGATAAATTTAGTTGTCTTCATTCTTTGCCAATCAGTGGTATTTTCTCATTCTTTCTCTTTCTTTAAAGACCTTGACATTGCTGATGAGTATTGGCCAGTTACTTTGAAGAATGACTCTCATTTTGGTTTTTCTTAAGATTAAATTGAGATTCTGAATTTTTGACAAGAATACCCCGAAATGATCTAATATATTTCTGTTTATCATTTCAGGGACACATAATGTTGACATGTCATCTTACTGGGTTTCTTCAGTATAGTAATATTACTATTTTTCCCTTCATAGATAAATGCCCTTAGGGGGATTGTTCTCTGCTTCATGATTGTTTTGTGATGCCTTAAAACAGAAATAGGGAAGGGAAGGAAACTTCCTGCCCTCAATATTTTATGTACTATCATTCTGTGAGACGCACGAGTCTGAAAGTAATGTGAGGTTATTATTCCTATTTTAAAGAAGAGCTACATGGTTTTTTAGATTAAGTGATTTGGCCAAGGTTACAGAGAGAAGCCTTTTTTTTTCATTTTGAATAACTGTTGGATTTTCAAAAGAACTTACAAATATAATCACAAAATGTTTGACAATAGACTCTAGAAATCAAATTGTCTGATACCAGAACGTAAATCGATTTTTTCATTCATTTTCATGTGCCTGCAATGTGCTAGAATTTCTAGTCTTTAAAAACAAATCATGACTCAGACTGAAGCAACAGTTTAAAACCATGGCACATCTCCAAAACTCCTTGAAGGAGTGGTTAGTTAAACCTTCAATCAGATTATTATTTATGTGCTTTTTAATAATCATTCTGTGATGTAGGCACAAATGATAGAGCAACACTCTTTGAAAATGTTGTGTCATGATTTGGGGGCCAATATAAGAACCACTTGCCATAGATAAATAATTATAAAGTGAATACATACAGTGATGACTGATTTTTGAGGTATTTAGAATAAAAAGTGAAAGTGATAGTCAGTCATGTCTGACTTTTTGCGACTCCATGAACTGTAGCCCACTAAGCTCCTCTTCCATGGAATTCTTCAGGCAAGAATACTGGAGTGGATAGCCATTTCCTTCTCTAGGGAATCTTCCTGACTCCGGGATCAAACCTGGGTCTTCTGCATTGCAAGGGTATTCTTTACCATTTGAGCCACCAGGGAAGCCCACTTAGGATAAGAATCTGTCAGTTAAACCATTGTGAATACTTTCTGATAGATTGAGTAAAGGTGGAAAATGGCACCTAAGTTTAAATTATATTTATATTAACATAGATAATTGTGTGCATGTGTGCTCAGTTGATAAGTCCTGTCTGGCTCTTTGTGACCCCATGAAATATAGCCAGCCAGGCTCCTCTGTCCATGAGATTTCCTAGGCAAGAATACTGGAGTGGGTTGCCATTTCCTCCTCCAGGGGATCTTCCCTACTTAGGAATGGAACCTGTGTCTCCTGCACTGCAGGTGGATTCTTTACATTGAACCATGGGGGATGTTTGCTTATTTAAAATTTAAATTAATTTTATTATTAGAGTATAGTTAATTTCAACATTGTGTTACTTTCTGCTCTTCAGAAACATTATGGTGAGCTTTGTTCCAAATGGTAAGTCAAGACAAAATCCAGATTTAAGATAAGGATTCCATGGTCTTTTCAGTTCAGTTCAGTCACTCAGTCATGTCTGACTCTTTGTGACCCCATGGACTGCAGTATTGCCAAGCTTCCTTGTCCATTACCAACTCCCAGAGCTTGCTCAAACCCATGTCCATTGAGTTGGTGCTGCCATCTAACCATCTCATCCTTTGTCGTCCCCTTCTCCTCCTGCCTTCAATCTTTCCCAGCATCAGGGTTTTTTCCCAAGGAGTTAGTTCTTCGCATCAGGTGGCCAAAGTATTGGAGTTTCAGATGCAACATCAATCCTTCCAATGTATATTCAGGATTGATTTCCTATAGGATTGACTGGTTTGATCTCCTTGCTCTTCAAGGGTCTATTAAGAGTCTTCTCCAGCACCACAGTTCAAAAGCATCAATTCTTTGGCACTCAGCTTTCTTCATAGTCCAACTCTGACATCCATACATGACTACTGGAGAAACTATAGCTTAAACTAGGCAGATCTTTGTTGGCAAAGTAATGTCTCTGCTTTTTAATATGCTCTCTAGGTTTGTCATAGCTTTTCTTCCAAGGAGCAGCGTCTTTTAATTTCATGGCTGCAGTCACCATCTGCAGTGATTTTGGAGTCCAAGAAAATAAAGTCTGTCACTGTTTCCATTGTTTCCCGATCTATTTGCCATGGAGTGATGGGACCAGATGCCATGATCTTAGTTTTTTGAATGTTGAGTTTTAAGCCAGCTTCTTCACGCTCCTCTCTCACTTTCATTATTTCATCTTTTATACCGTGTTATTTATACATATTGGTCTGAAATGCTTACCTTTCCTATTTAATAATATATCTCAGACGGCTTTGCAGGTCAACACCTCTCTCTCTAATGACTGTGTGTGCTTAGTTGCTCAGCCATGTCCGACTGTTTGCGACCCCATGGACTGTAGCCCACCAGGCTCCTCTGTCCACAGGGATTCTCCAGGCAAGAATATTGGGGAGGGGGGTTGCCATGCCCTCCTCCAGGGGATCTTCCCAACCCAGGGATGAAACCCAGGTCTCCCACACTGCAGGCGGATTCTTTACTGTCTGAGCCACCAGGGAAGCCCGAATGGCTGTAGGGTTATCCATTGTCAGGATGTAGAATTCCATCCCCCTGTTGTAGACTTTTATGTTTGTAATGGATTGAATGTTACCATCCTTCCCCCTGCCCTGCAAAAGATATGTTGAACTCCTAAAGCCTAGTACCTCAGAATGTGATCTTATTTATAAATTGTCTTTAGAGAGGCAATCAAATTAAAATGAGGTCATTAGGATGGCTGTAATCCAACATGTCTGGTGACCTTATAAAAAGAGGAGATTAGGACGCATAAAGAAACATGTGCAGAAGGAAGATGATATAGAGACCTGCATTTTTCATGTGAAAACAGAGGATGGAAGTGATGCATCTGCAAGCCAGGAAATGCTAGAGCTTTCTAGCAAATCACTAGAACCTAGGAAGAGTCGATGAAGGATTCCCGCAAATTTCAGGGGGAGCATGGTGCGTCTTGATGTCAGATTTCTAACTTCTAGAACTCCAAGTTAACACATTAGTTGTTTCACGGCATTCAGTACTTTGTTATAGCAATCCTAGGACACTAGTATAGAGTCTTCCTTTATTTTGCTATTACAGCCTGCTGCAGTGAACATTCTCATACACATAGCTTTATGCTCTCTTGTTATGTCTAGGATAAGTGCAATTATGAATCATTATATATGTGTATGGTGAATGTTAGTATGTGTATTAGTCTTCTTGGGCTGACTTAATAAAATGCCATAGTTTGGGAGGCTTAAACATTGGAAATTTAATTTTCACAGCACTGGAAACTACAAAGTTCAAAATCAAGGTGCTGGCCAACTCAGTTCCTGATTAAAGCCTCTTCCTTGCTTGCAGATAGGTGCCTTCTTGCTGCATCCTTACGTGGCGGAGAGGGAGTTAGCAAGCTCTGGTGTATCTTCTTATAAGGACACTAGTCCTATCAGATGAGGACCCCAACCCCATGACATTATTTAATCCTAAGGTCCCAAAGGTCCCATCTCCAAATACCATCTCAGGAAGTTTAGGGCTTCAGCACAGGAATTTTGTAGGGATGCAATTCAGTCCATAGCATTCTGCCTCTGGCCCTCCAAAGTGCATGTCTTTATTGCATGCCAAATACATTCATATCAATCCAACAGCCTCCAAAGTCTTAACTCATTCTAACATCCACTCTAAAGTCTAAGCCTCATTTAGATATCTAAATTGGTGAGATCTGAGGTATGATTCATCCTGAGACAAAAATCTTTCTCCAGCTATAAACTGATGAAATCAGACAAATTACATGCTTCCAAAATAAAACGCTGGGGTGGGCATAGGATAGACATTCCCATCCCCAAATAGAGAAATAGAATGTCAAGAAGGCATGATACCTCCCTAGAAAGTCCAAACCCCAGAAAGACAAATTCCATTAAATCTTAAGACTCCTCTTTGACTGAATGCCCTCCTTCCAAACCCACAGGGACAAGGTCCTGCCTTCTGGATCCACTGGCGTGGTGGTCCTAACCCTCTTGGGCAAGGTCCACTCCCAAGGCTCCAGGGACCCCAAACCCCATGGCTCTGCAGCATGTCCCCACCTCTGAGACTTTAGGCAGAGACCGTCTGGCTGGTTGACACCCAGTTGATGGTCCCAGATGGTGATGATCTGAATCACCTTTGGGGTTATTCGTTACTTTTCTTTGAGAATAGTATACATTCTCAGCCAACTAGCTCATGATCCGGTCCTGTAAAGATTCAAAATGTCCAATAGCCTTCCTTTATTCTGTCCCATTTTTTTTCTGTTTCCTTTAGTCCCACCTGTCAATAATCGCATCTGTATTCCTGGCTTCTGCTGAGATGGCTGATTAAACCCATGAGTCACACCCAGGATCTTTTTATCTAATGGTTGCTCAGCCACACCCTTAATTTTCTGTTTAGAACACTCTCACTTTTTATCTTTTTTGTTTCAATATGGATAGACTGAGAATTTTCTACACCTCTAGGTTCTTTTAGTTTAACAGTTCCTCCTTCAATTCATTGCCTTCCTTTGGCATTTTACTATAAGCAATCAGGGAATCACACTGCTCCTTCAATACTTTGTGTAGATATCTCCTTGGTTAAATTTAACTGATTCCATTGCTTATGAAGTCTTCCTGCCACAAAACGTAAAACACAATTCAGCCAGTTTTGCCACATTAGAACAAGCGGCACTGTTCCTCCACTTTCCAGGAACCTATTCCTCATTCTTTCTGAGACTTCACTAGAACGGCCTTTAATATCTGTATTTCTACCAACATTCTCTTCATGATCATTTATGTATTCTCTAAGAAGATGGACGTTTTCTCTCCATGGCTCCTTTTTTCTTTCTGAGCTCTCATTGGAATCACATTTAATGTCCATATTTCTAGTATGCACCTCAAAACTCTTCCAGCCTCTACCCACTTTCTGGGCTTCCCTGGTGGCTCAGACAGTAAAGAATCCGCCTGCAATGCAGGAGACCTAGATTCAGCCCCTGGTTTGGGAAGATCCCCTGGAGGAGGGCATGGCAACCCACTCCAGTATTCTTGCCTGGAGAATCCCCGTGGACAAAGGAACCTGGCAGGCTACAGTTCATGGGATCTCAAAGAGGTACTCACACTCCCTAGTTCCTAAACTGCTTCTACATTTTTAGGTATTTGGTACAGCAGCATCCCACTTCTTGGTGCCAAAATTGGTATTCGTCATCTTGGGTTGACAAAATACCATTGACCTGGAGGCTGAAACCACAGAAATCTGATTCTCACAGTTCTGGAGACTGAGAAATCCCAAGTGGAGGTGCCAGCCAATTTTTCTGGTGAAGGCCCTTTTCCTGACTTGCAGATTGCTACACTCTTGCTGTGTCTACACATGGTGGAAAGAGGCCATAAGCTCTCTAGTGTCACTTCTAAAAGAACACTAATCCTATCAAATTAGGGCCCCACTCTTATGACCTCATCTAACCACAGTTACCTCTCAAAGGTCCCATCACCAAATACCATCACTTGAGGATTTGAGCTTTAGCATACAAATTTTGATGGGACAGCTTTCAGTCCATAGCGTTATGTATGTGATACTAGGTTGGTGCAAGCATAATTATTGTTTCAGACTGTGAATTTGAAATCATTATAACTAGGCCCAAATTCCTCTTTATTAGTCAAAATAGGAACCATTACAATTAACACATTTTGTTTGTTTGTTCCTGGCTCCTTCACTTAGCATAGTTTTTTTTTTAAATTTAATTGGAGTATAGTTGATTTACAATGTTGCATTAGTTTCAGCTGTACAACAAAATGAATTGGTTATACATATACATATATCCACTCCTTTTTAAATCAGCACATGTTTGCCAATGAGAAATAAGTTTGTTTATTCCTGTAGCATAAAAATTAGTGTTTCAGGATTTGAGGAATTCTTGGAAAGCATTTTCTGCATCCTGCTGGTTGTGGATTTTGCCTGCAAAAAAGTTGTCAAGATGCTTGAAGAAGTGGTAGTTGGTGAGAGGTCAGGTGAATATGGTAGATGAGGCGAAACTTCATAGTCCAATTCGTTCAACTTTTGAAGTGTTGGTTGTGTGTGTGGTTGTGTGTTGTTGTGGAAAAGAATTGGGCCCCTTTTCTTGATCAATGCTGGCTGCAGGTTTTGCAGTTTTCACTGTGTCTCATTGATTTGCTGAGCACACTTCACAGATGTAAAGGTTTCACCGGGATTCAGAAAGCTGTAGCGGATCAGACCAGCAGCAGACCACCAAACAGTGGCCATGACCTATTTTTGGTGCAAGTTGGGCTCTGGAAAGTGCTCTGGAAAGTGCTTTGGAGTTTCTTCTCGGTTCAGCAGCTGAGCCGGTCATCACTGGTTGTCTGTTGTTGCATAAAATCCACTTTTTGTAGCACATCACCATCCGATCAAGAAATGATTCATTGTTGTTGCATAGAATAAGAGAAGACAACACTTTACGAAGTGACGATAGTTTTGATTTGTGGTCAGCTCATGAGGCACCCAGTTATTGAGCTTTTTCCCCTTTCCAGTTTGCTTCAGATGCTGAATGACTATCAGTGGTTGACATTGAGTTCTTGGAAAACTTCTGTTGTAATTATAAGAGGATCAACTTTGATGATCCTTTCAACTGGTTGTTGTCACCTTTCGATGGTTGGCCATTACATTCCTCATCTTCAAGGCTCTCATCTCCTTTGCGAAACTTCTTGAACGGGCACTGCAGTGTATGCTTGTTGGCAGTTCCTGGGCCAAATGTGTTGATGTTGCGAGTTGCCTCTGCTGCTTTATGACCCATTTTGAACCCATATGAGAATCGCTCGAATTTGCTTTTTGTCTAACATCATTTCCCTCAGTCTAAAATAAATACAAAATAAACAGCAAGTAATGTCATTAGCAAAAAAAATTAAGCAAGAAATGTGCCTTGATTAACATAACCACATTCAAGAATGTATTTTAATGTCAAATGGCAAAGTTCGATAATGCAAAACCACTTACTTTTACACCAACCTGATACATGATTCACTTCTGAATTACACTGGTTGGCATTATTTTAATGTGTGTAACCAGGAGAAATTTTTTCTCTTTTGGGGAATGGGGCTGAGTCAAGATCCATAGTAAACCATTTCCTTATATAGATATTATTATACTGCTTAGACTTCTTAAAGAATTTTTGAAAAATTAATTAATTAATCAATATTTGGCTGTGCTGGCTCTTCATTGCTGGAGGGACTTTCCTCTAGTTATGGCAAGTGGAGGTTACTCTCTAGTTGCAGTGCAGGAGCTTCTCATTGAGGTGCTTTCCCTTTGTGTGGAGCCACAGGCTCTAGGCGCAGGCTTCAGTACTGCCTAGATGCTTTAATCACGATTATGTGTAAAAGTGTGTTATTGTTTACCCATTAACATTGACCTCTTAGAAAAGAGCTACAAATATCGTGAATTCAATAGTGGAGACAAAATCAGAGTTGTTTTTTATCCTCTAATATGAGAAGGCAATGGCGCCCTACTCCAGTACTCTTGCCTGGAAAATCCCATGGACGGAGGAGCCTGGTAGACTGCATGCAGTCCATGAGGTCACTAAGAGTCGGACATGACTGAGCGACTTCACTTTCATTTTTCACTTTCATGCATTAGAGAAGAAAATGGCAATCCACTCCAGTGTTCTTGCCTGGAGAACCTCAGGGACAGAGGAGCCTGGTAGGAGGCCGTCTATGAGGTCGCACAGAGTCAGACATGACTGAAGCGACTTACCAGCAGCAGCAGCATGAGGTTCCTAGAAGAGTTAAATTCATAGAATCAGAAGGTATATTGGTAGGTGCCTGCGGCCAGGGCTGGGGAGGAGTGGGGAAGGGGGATGGGGTCTTAGTGTTTAATGGGGACAGAGTTTTAATTTAGGAAGATGAAAAGATCAGGAGATGGGTGTAAATATACTTAGTGCCATTGAACTGTACAATTAAATATGGTTAAAATAGTATATTTTATATTATGTGACTTTTATAAAAATAAATTAAAAAATAAAAAACAGAAAGCAGAGCTTATATTCTCTACTTCTAGCCTGGCCTCTCTACACCCTTTCTCTTGGCTGTTCATAAGTACCCCTTATTTCTTTGTTTTCTCTCTCCTGATACACTGGTTAAAACTTCTTTTCTGAAAAAGACTATAGTAAGGCTGTATATTGTCACCCTGCTTATTTAACTTATATGCAGAGTACATCATGAGAAACGCTGGACTGGAAGAAGCACAAGCTAGAGTCAAGATTGCTAGGGGAAATATCAAGAACCTCAGATATGCAGATGACACCACCCTTATGGCAGAAAGTGAAGAGGAACTCAAAAGCCTCTTGATGAAAGTGAAAGAGGAGAATGAAAAAGTTGACTTAAAGCTCAACATTCAGAAAACGAAGATCATGGCATCTGGTCCCATCACTTCATGGCAAATAGAGGGGAAACAGTGGAAACAGTGTCAGACTTTATTTTTGGGGGCTCCAAAATCACTGCAGATGGTGATTGCAGCCATGAAATTAAAAGACGCTTACTCCTTGGAAGAAAAGTTATGTCCTACCTAGATAGCATATTCAAAAGCAGAGACATGACTTTGCCGACTAAGGTCCATCTAGTCAAGGCTATGGTTTTTCCAGTGGTCATGTATGGATGTGAGAGTTGGACTGTGAAGAAAGCTGAGTGCCAAAGAATTGATGCTTTTGAACTGTGGTGTTGGAGAAGACTCTTGAGAGTCCCTTGGACTGCAAGGAGATCCAACCAGTCCATTCTGAAGGAGATCAGCCCTGGGATTTCTTTGGAGGGAATGATGCTAAAGCTGAGACCCCAGTACTTTGGCCACCTCATATGAAGAGTTGACTCATTGGAAAAGACTTTGATGCTGGGAGGGATTGGGGGCAGGAGGAGAAGGGGATGACAGAGGATGAGATGGCTGGATGGTGTCACGGACTTGATGGACGTGAGTCTGAGTGAACTCCGGGAGTTGGTGATGGACAGGGAGGCCTGGCATGCTGCGATTCATGAGCGACTGAACTGAACTGAACTGAACAATAATTTACACAATTTTTAGAATTTAACCAAATTGCCTTTTTATCCACAAAATTTTTCTTTTTAAGCCTGAAATTTTAGTCATTAATGAACAAAAGGACCGTTTGAAAAAAATGAGGGACCAGTCCAAGCATGCTTAAATATCAGACGCAGATGGCCTCTAGTCCAGTTAACAGGTAATGGGCCTGGTTAGCATGGGGCTTCCTACCTGCCTTCTGTTTCTGAACCCTTAGACTGTGCATATGTGCAATATGGTGCTACTGATGGTCTGGGTTGATCTTCAGGAACCTGTGACCTACCGCTTCTCTCCGCCCAACCAAAGAGCCAGGAAAGGGAAAGGAAGAAGAGATTTCAGCATGGATAAAGGGAGTGGGCAAACGGCCAAGGACCTCACCAAGGTCTCAGCTGAAGTTAAATCTTCATTTTCCTATTGCACTTTGGAAATACAATAAGCAACACATGTGGCTTGTGAATGGAGAAAATTCTTGGAGAACAAGTTATGAAAAGCTTGTCCACGTTTAGCTTCATAGAAGGGCTCACATTGATTGTTTTTCTCCCAGCCCCACCCTTCTCTTCTAAGAGTTTCTCATCTGCTTTTCTCTCCTGGGCCTGAGGTTTTTCATTTGCTACTCACATGTACACTGTGAATTTGGTAAGGGTTTGGTTTAACTTTGGAGTGAATCTAAAGCACAGCTGTTTCCTTTTTCTTGTGCCTTTTCCTCCTCCCCATCAGTTTTCCCCTTAAGTTTGGACATTTACAATTTTAAAAAATTAGCCAAATATCTGTATTTTACAACCAAAGCTGGTTTTTGAAAACCTCAGTTTCATTTTTCTTTACTAAAGAACTGACATACCTGAACGTTTCAGGACTCTAGCCACTCACTGATAAATATTATTAAGAAAAATGATCGTTGGACTGTTTTGAATGGGAGTGTAGCTGTGGAATTTTTTTTCTTCTTTCCTCTTCACACACCTCAGGAAGGAAAATACAGAAACACCCTTTGACTACTCTCTTGAGAAGTACTCCTTAAACCCAGAATAACCCTATACACAAGTAAAACCTTTGTGTTTGGCATAGAGTGGATCCTGAGGAGAAGAGGATGTTGAAAAAGACACGGAACAGTGGGCTCTTCTCACAAAGAAATTCTGTACTTTCAGTTTCTGTGCTTTTAGTGTCTCTGAAAGCTATTTACTGAGGGGAGGGAAGGTAGAAAATGTACCCTTTATAGGGGCTGTTTGAATCTCTAAATCTGACTTCAGTTCTAAGGTGAATGACCTGTATAAATAAAATTAAAATTACCTCAGGTTTCTTTATGCAATGTTCTTCCCTCCTTTTTTTTGCCAACAGTTGGCTTCCAGTTTGGGTCATGCTTGTAAGCAGAGCACCAGGTGTCTAGACAGTAAATAGTATCAGAATGCTCTGGGGCTTTTTATACTCTCAGATTCATCAATTCACAACACCTCAGTGGAAATCAATCTTCATTTGGGCAAACAAAATACATTTTTGATATTTTGATATTTGCTTTTTTTTAAACATTAGTCCCAGGGAACATTGGACTCGATTCAGCATGGAATTCCCATACTTTCAACTATTGCAAATTTTCTAACTTCCTGCCATGTCATTATTTCTGATTTAATCTGTCTAAAACTGAATTTATCAGCCCTTTCTGGTTCCTTACTGAATTTATTCGTTTGTTGAAGGAAAAAATTGTGAGTTTTCTTCTAGTCACTGGGCTTGCTGCTAGAACTACAGTGGTGAAGAGACAGTAAGTCTCAGCTGTATGGATTTTCCATCATTCAAATAGGAGAGATCAGATTGTTGTTGTTTATTTTCTCAGTTGTGTCTGACTCTTTTTGCCACCCAATGGACTGTAGCCCACCAGGCTCATCTGTCCGTGGGATTTCCCAGGCAAGAATACTGGAGTGGGTTGCCATTCTTACCCCAGGGAACCTTCCTGACCCAGGGATTGAACCCACATCTCTTTACATCCCCTGCCTTGGAAGGTAGGTTCTTTACCACTACTGCCACCTGGGAAGCCCTCAGAGATCAGATAGTAAACAATAAATATCCTGATGATTATGTGACTTTAATTGAGACAAGTGCTATGAAGGAGATGCTCAGGTGCTACAAGTGAGTTTAACTGGAGGCGTTCTAACCTGGGAAGTCAGGAAAGCTTCATTAATGAAGATGTGTCCAAGGTGAGCTCTCAAGATGACTAAGTGTCCCCTGATGCGGTACTGTGAATGTGTCCAGGGGAATCAGTAGCTGTGGAAGGCATATGTTTCCTAAAGAAATTGAACAAAAGATAGGGTTTCTGGAAGAGAATGAAGGGAGAGTGATGTAAAGTTTAGTCTGGTGCAGAAGGGCTTGGAGCATGAAGGCCTTTGAGTCATCTGGGAGATTTTAAGTTTTGTTCTAAGAGTAATAAAAAGCCATAGAAAGATTTGAAGCAGGAGAATAACTTAATTTTTAAAAAGTAAAATAGAATAACTAGCCGCTGTCAGGAGAATGGAAGCGAAATCTTGTAGTTAGGATTTTTCTCGCGTACTTGCCCTGCGCTTCTGGTAACAGAATCCCTCTGCTTGTGGAGAATCCTTTCCCTGTGATGTGGGCAAAATTTGACTCTCCCTCATTCCCCGTAACATGGGCTTCCCTGGTGGCTCAGTGTCTGTCAGTCTGTCTGCCAATGCAGGAGACGCAATAGACTAGGGTTCCATCCCTGGGTCGTGAAGATCCCCTGGAGCAGGAACTGGCTACCCACTCCAGCATTCTTGCCTGGAGAATCCCACGGAAAGAGGAGCTTGGTGGGCTATAGTCCATGGGGTTACACACAGCCAGACATGACTGAGCACAGCATCCTCCATTGCAGGTGTGGGCAAATAACCCATCTAAATGTAATTAATCAGAGTTTTTTGTTCTCTTGGCCTGAGTGTATGGTTCAGCAGTGCGCAGTGACCCAAGTGAGAGTAACCAGCATCCTCCCTAGAACATCTGCTCAAATTCTCAGGAAAGAAATAATCCTTTTTCCCTCTGGATTGTCAGCCATAAGGGCCAGATCAGATCTGTTCAGTTCAGTTCAGTCACTCAGTTGTGTTCAACTCTTTGTGACCCCATGGACTGCAGCACACTAGGCTTCCCTGGTGTCCATCATAAACTCACAGGGCTTGCTCAAACTCGTGTCCATCGAGTTGGTGATGCCACCCAACCATCTCATCCTCTGTCGTCTCCTTCTTCTCCCACCTTTGATCTTTCCAGCATCAGGGTCTCTTCCAATGAGTCAGTTCTTCACATCAGGTGGCCAAAGTATTGGAGCTTCAGCTTCAGCATCAGTCCTTCCAATGAATTTTCAGGACTGATTTCCTTTAGGATTGACTGGTTTGATCTCCTAGCAGTCCGAGGGACTCTCAACAGTCTTCTCCAATACCACAGTTCAAAAGCATGAAGAGAAGTTAAAGGCAAAGGAGAAAAGGAAAGATAAACCCATCAGGTCAGATCAGCAAGGAAAATATCAGTAATCTTTTCTATTTTTTTAAGGGAGCTCCCCCTGAGACTGAAACCAACCTAGAGGGAAGTATAACCAAGAGCTGGAGAGAAAGACAGATTCCTGAAAAAATCAGACAAATCTATAGATCCAGTCATGAATAGTTTATTCCCTCTTGGTTATGTGATGCAATAAATATACTCCTTTTAAAAAAGTAATCTAGTTTGAGTAGAATTTCTGTCTCTTGCAATCAAAGTCCAGACCAATTTAGGAGGTTAGATTAGGTTAGATTAAGACATCTGCTCAAACTCTCAGGAAAGAGATAATCCTTTTCTCTCTGGATCGTCAGCTGTAAGGGCCAGATCAAATCAGTTCAATTCAGTTCAGTTGCTCAGTTGTGTTCAACTCTTTGTGAACCCATGGACTGTAGCAGGCAAGGCCTCCCAGCACCAACTCCCAGAGTCTACTCAAACTCATGCCCATCAAGTCGGTGATGCCATCCAACCACCTCATCCTCTGTCATCCCCTTCTCCTCCCACCTTCAATCTTTCCCAGCATCAGGGTCTTTTCAAATGAGTCAGTTCTTTGCATCAGGTGGCCAAAGTATTGGAGCTTCAGCTTAAACATCAGTCCTTCCAATGAATATTCAGGATTAACTTCCTTTAGGATGGACTGGTTGGATCTCCTTGCTGTCCAAGAGACTCTCAAGAGTCTTCTCCAACACCACAGTTCAAAAGCATTAATTCTTCAGCACTCAGCTTTCTTTGTAGTCCAACTCTCACATCCATATATGACTACTGGAAAAATTATAGCTTTGACTAGATAGACCTTTGTTGGCAAAGTAATATCTCTGCTTTTTAACATGCTGTCTAGATTGGTCATAACTTTTCTTCCAAGGAGCAAGTGTCTTTTAATTTCATGGCTGCAGTCACAATCTGCAGTGATTTTGGAGCCCAAGAAAATAAAGTCTGTCACTGTTTCCATTGTTTCCCAATCTATTTGCCATGGAGTGATGGGACCGGATGCCATGATCTTCATTTTCTGAATGTTGAGCTGTTTTAAGCCAACTTTTTCACTCACCTCTTTGACTTTCATCAAGAGGCTCTTTAGCTCCTCTTCACTTTCTGCCACAAGTGTGGTGTCATTTGCATATCTGAGGTTATTGATATTTCTCCCAGCCATCTTAATTCCAGCTTGTGCTTCATCCAGACCAGCGTTTCTCATGATGTACTCTGCATATACATTAAATAAGCAGGGTGACAAAATACAGCCTTGATGTACTTCTTTCCCAATTTGGAACCATTCTGCTTTTCCATGTCTGGTTCTAACTGTTGTTTCTGAACTGCATACAGATTTCTCAGGTGGCAGGTCAGGTGGTATGGTATTCCAATCTCTTTCAGAATTTTCCACAGTTTTTTGTGATCCACACAGTCAAAGGCTTTCGCATTGTCAATAAAGCAAAAGTAGATGTTTTTCTGAAGCTCTCTTGATTTTTCTATGATCCAACATGTGCTGGCAATTTGATCTCTGGTTCCTCTGCCTTTTCTAATCCAGCTTGAACACCTGGAAGTTCATGGTTCATGTACTGTAGAAGCCTGACTTGGAGAATTTTCAGCATTGAATTGAGATTTAGTAGGTGGTAGTGATAAAGGTGAGAGATAATGACTGGACTAGTGTGGCCGTAATAGAGTTGGAGAGAAGCCAACATGTTTGAATCTGTTTAGGAGATACAGTTGTAAGGATTGAGCAATTGATTAGATATGGAGGGAAGGGAAAAGGGAAGTGTCAGAAACATAGGCTGCCTCTCTGCCTTGCACATCTGAGGATGCCATTCACAGAGATAGGAAACACCCAAGAAAGAACAGTTTTGGGCTAATGGTGAAAGGCAAAACTCTATTAGCCTTTGCCCTGCTTCATTCCATACTCCAAGGCCAAATTTGCCTGTTACTCCAGGTGTTTCTTGATTCCTACCTTTTCATTCCAGTCCCCTATAATGAAAAGGACGTATTTTTTTGGGTGTTAGTTCTAAAAGGTCTTGTAGGTCTTCATAGAACCATTCAACTTCAGCAACTTCAGCGTTACTGGTTGGGGCATAGACTTAGAGTACCGTGATATTGAACGATTTCCCTTAGAAATGAACAGAGATCATTCTGTCATTTTTAAGATAGCATCCAAGTACTGCATTTCAGACTCTTTTGTTGACCATGATGGCTACTCCATTTCTTCTAAGGGATTCCTGCCCACAGTAGTAGGTATAATGGTCATCCGAGTTAAATTCCCCCTTTTCCAGTCCATTTTAGTTTGCTGATTCCTAGAATGTTGACGTTCACTCTTTCCATCTCCTGTTTGACCACTTCCAATTTGCCTTGATTCCTGGACCTGACATTCCAGGTTCCTATGCAATATTGCTCTTTATAGCATCAGACCTTGCTTCTATCACCAGTCACATCCACAGCTGGGTATTATTTTTGCTTTGGCTCCATCCCTACATTCTTTCTGGAGTTTTTCTCCACTGATCTCCAGGAGCATATTGGGCATCTACTGACCTGGGGAGTTCCTCTTTCAGTATCCTATCGTTTTGTCTTTCCATACTGTTCATGGGGTTCTCAAGGCAAGAATACTGAAGTGGCTTGCCATTCCCTTCTCTAGTGGACCACATTCTGTCAGACCTTTCCACCATGCCCTCCCATCTTGGGTGGCCCCACAGGGCATGGCTTAGTTTCATTGAGTTAGACAAGGCCGTGGTCCTAGTGTGATTAGATTGGCTAGTTTTCTGTGAGTCTGGTTTCAGTGTGTCTGCCCTCTGATGTCCTCTTGCAACACCTACCATCTTACTTGGGTTTCTCTTAACTTGGGTGTGGGGTATCTCTTCATGGCTGCTCCAGCAAAGCACAGCCACTGCTCCTTACCTTGGACGAGGTCGCCCCTCCTAACTTGAATGTGGAGTAGCTCATATGAACATATATGGTTATAGTAAACACCCTCTTCCAACAACACAAGAGAAGACTACACATGGACATCAGATGGTCAACAGTAAAATCAGATTGATTATATTCTTTGCAGCCAAAGATGGAGAAGCTCTATACAGTCAACAAAAACAAGACTGGGAGCTGACTGTGGCTCAGATCATGAACTCCTTATTACCAAATTCAGACTTAAATTGAAGAAAGTAGGGAAAACCACTAGACCATTCAGGTATGACCTAAATCAAATCCCTTATGATTATACACTGCAAGTGAGAAATAGATTTAAGGGACTAGATGTGATAGACAGAGTGCCTGATGAACTGTGGAAGGAGGTTCATGACATTGTACAGGAGACAGGGATCAAGACCATCCCCATGGAAAAGAAATGCAAAAAAGCAAAATGGCTGTCTGAGGAGGCCTTACAAATAACTGTGAAAAGAAGAGAAGCAAAAAGCAAAGGAGAAAAGGAAAGATATAAGCATCTGAATGCAGAGTTCCAAAGAAGAGTAAGGAGAGATAAGAAAGCCTTCCTCAACGATCAATGCAAAGAAATAGAGGAAAAGAACAGAATGGGAAAGACTAGAGATCTCTCCAAGAAAATTAGAGACACCAAGGAACATTTCATGCAAAGATGGGCTCAGTAAAGGACAGAAATGATATAGACCTAACAGAAGCAGAAGATATTAAGAAGAGATGGCAAGAATACATAGAACTGTACAAAAAAGATCTTCACAACCCGATAATCACGGTGGTGTGATCACTCACCTAGAGCCAGACATCTTGGAATGTGAAGTCAAGGGGGCCTTAGAAAGCATCACTACGAACAAAGCTAGTGGAGGTGATGGAATTCCAGTGGAGCGATTTCAAATCCTGAAAGATGATGCTGTGAAAGTGCTGCACTCAATATGCCAGCAAATTTGGTAAACTCAGCAGTGGACACAGGACTGGAAAAGGTCAGTTTTCATTCCAATCCCAAAGAAAGGCAATGCCAAAGAATGCTTGAAATACCGCACAATTGCACTCATCTCACAGGCTAGTAAAGTAATGCTCAAAATTCTGAAAGCCAGGCTTCAGCAATACGTGAAGCATGAACTTCCAGATGTTCAAGCTGGCTTTAGAAAAGGCGGAGGAACCAGAGATCAAATTGCCAACATCCGTTGAATCATCGAAAAAGCAAGAGAGTTCCAGAAAAACATCTATTTCTGCTTTGTTGACTATGCCAAAGCCTTTGACTGTGTGGATAACAAGAAACTGTGGAAAATTCTGAAAGAGATGGGAATACCAGACCACCTGACCTGCCTCTTGAGAAACCTATATGCCGGTCAGGAAGCAACAGTTAGAACTGGACATGGAACAACAGACTGGTTCCAAATAGGAAAAGGAGTATGTCAAGGCTGTATATTGTCACCCTGCTTATTTAACTACTATGCAGAGTACATCATGAGAAATGCTGGGCTGGAAGAAGCACAAGCTGGAATCAAGACTGCCGGGAGAAATATCAAGAACCTCAGATATGCAGATGACACCACCCTTATGGCAGAAAGTGAAGAGGAACTCAAAAGCCTCTTGATGAAAGTGAGAGAGGAGAGTGAAAAAGTTGACTTAAAGCTCAACATTCAGAAAACGAAGATCATGGCATCTGGTCCCATCATTTCATGGCAAATAGGTGAAGAAACAGTGGAAACAGTGTCAAACTTTATTTTTCTGTGCTCCAAAATCACTGCAGATGGTGACTGCAGCCATGAAATTAAAAGACGAGTACTCCTTGGAGGGAAAGTTATGACCAACCTAGGTAGCATATTCGAAAGCAGAGACATTACTTTGCCAACAAAGGTCCGTCTAGTCAAGGCTATGGTTTTTCCAGTGGTCATGTATGGATGTGAGAGTTGGACTGTGAAGAAGGTTAAGCATCGAAGAATTGATGCTTTTTTTTAAAAAATTTTAAAATCTTTAATTCTTACATGCATTCCCAAACATGAACCCCCCTCCCACCTCCCTCCCCATAACATCTCTCTGGGTCATCCCCATGCACCAGCCCCAAGCATGCTGTATCCTGCGTCAGACATAGACTGGCGATTTGATTCTTACATGATAGTATACATGTTAGAATGCCATTCTCCCAATCATCCCACCCTCTCCCTCTCCCTCTGAGTCCAAAAGTCCGTTATACACATCTGTGTCTTTTTTCCTGTCTTGCATACAGGGTCGTCATTGCCATTTTTCTAAATTCCATATATATGTGTTAGTATACTGTATTGGTGTTTTTCTTTCTGGCTTACTTCACTCTGTATGATCGGCTCCAGTTTCATCCATCTCATCAGAACTGATTCAAATGAATTCTTTTTAACGGCTGAGTGATACTCCATTGTGTATATGTACCACCGCTTTCTTATCCATTCATCTGCTGATGGACATCTAGGTTGTTTCCACGTCCTGGCTATTATAAACAGTGCTGCGATGAACATTGGGGTACATGTGTCTCTTTCAATTCTGGTTTCCTCAGTGTGTATGCCTAGCAGTGGGATTGCTGGGTCATAAGGTAGTTCTATTTGCAATTTTTAAAGGAATCTCCACACTGTTCTCCATAGTGGCTGTACTAGTTTGCATTCCCACCAACCATGTAGGAGGGTTCCCTTTTCTCCACACCCTCTCCAGCATTTATTGCTTGCAGATTTTTGGATCGCAGCCATTCTGACTGGTGTGAAGTGGTACCTCATTGTGGTTTTGATTTGCATTTCTCTAATAATGAGTGATGTTGAGCATCTTTTCATGTGTTTGTTAGCCATCTGTATGTCTTCTTTGGAGAAATGTCTATTTAGTTCTTTGGCCCATTTTTTGATTGGGTCGTTTATTTTTCTGGAATTGAGCTGCCGAAGTTGCTTGTATATTTTTGAGATTAGTTGTTTGTCAGTTGCTTCATTTGCTATTATTTTCTCCCATTCAGAAGGCTGTCTTTTCACCTTGCTTATATTTTCCTTTGTTGTGCAGAAGCTTTTAATTTTAATTAGATCCCATTTGTTTATTTTTGCTTTTATTTCCAGAATTCTGGGAGGTGGATCATAGCGGATCCTGCTGTGATTTATGTCTGAGAGTGTTTTGCCTATGTTCTCCTCTAGGAGTTTTATAGTTTCTGGTCTTACATTTAGATCTTTAATCCATTTTGAGTTTATTTTCGTGTGTGGTGTTAGAAAGTGATCTAGTTTCATTCTTTTACAAGTGGTTGACCAGTTTTCCCTGCACCACTTGTTAAAGAGATTGTCTTTACTCCATTGTATATTCTTGCCTCCTTTGTCAAAGATAAGGTGTCCATATGTGTGTGGATTTATCTCTGGGCTTTCTGAATTGATGCTTTTGAACTGTGGTTTTGGAGAAGACTCTTGAGAGTCCCTTGGACTGCAAGGAGATCCTAACAGTCCATTCTAAAGGAGATCAGCCCTGGGATTTCTTTGGAAGGACTTATGCTGAAGCTGAAACTCCAATACTTTGGCCACCTCATGTGAAGAGTTGACTAATTGAAAAGACCCTGATGCTGGGAGGGACTGGGGGCAGGAGGAGAAGGGTACGACAGAGGATGAGATGGCTGGATGGCATCACCGACTCGATGGACATGAGTTTGGGTAAACTCCAGTAGTTGGTGATGGACAAGGAAGCCTAGCGTGCTGCGGTTCATTGGGTCGCAAAGAGTTGGACACGACTGACTGACTGAACTGTACTGAATGGTGAAAGGAGATCTTTATTTCAATTTTGCTCATGTTGAGTTTAGAGTTCCTGAAAGTCATAGGTCTATTAACAGCACTATCATTCTGTTAATCATTGCGACTTTGAACTATTACCTTCTTTGACTTATGTCTCACTCCCAATTCTGAAACTCCAGAAAGACCTTAAGGTCTGCATTCAAAAAATCAATTTTATTGAAGCATACTTTACCCCAAAAATTGCATACGTTGTATATGTACAGCACAATGTGTTGTGATAATGCTCATATCCATGTAACAATTGACACAATCAAGATACAGAACATTTCAAGTGCCCCAAAATTTCCTGTTCTCTTTCCATATCTGTCACTTGTACCCCTAATCCTTCATCCCAAGCAAACATCAATCTTCTCTTTATTGCTGTAGATTAAATTTTATCTTTTTAAAGTCTTTCATATAGATGGAACTATAGAGTGTGTACTCTTTTATGTCTGGATCTTCTTACTTAGCATAATGTTTCTTGAGATTCACCAGTTTTTTGTTTAATTATTCCACTATATGGATATACCATAGATTTGTTAATTCACTATTCTGTTAATGAATATTTGAATTGTTTCTAGTTTTGGACTTTTAGAAATAAAGGTGCTATATGCTTGCCATGTACAGGTCTCTGTGTCACGCAGTTTTATTTTTCTTGGGTAAATACCTAAGGGTTAGATTGCTGAGTCATATGGTAAGAATATGTTTGTTTATAAGAAATTGCCACTGTTTCCAAATGGCCATACCTCCAGCAATGTATGAGAGATCCAGTTGCTTGTACATTCTTGTCCATGCTTGATATAATTGTTCTTTCTAATTTTAGCTATCCTAGTGCATGGTATTTCACTGTGGTTAAATTTGTGTTCTCCTGATGATTAATGATGTTGAGTATTTTGCTATTCTTTATTATTATTAAATGAAATGCTTATTTGCTCTTTGTATATATACTTTGGAGGAGTGTCTGTTCAAATCCTTTCTTTAAAAAAAACACCTTTTTATTTGAACTAATTATGGGCTCATAGGAAGTTACAAAAATATTATAATAAGTCTGATGTCTTGTCTTAGTTTTCCAATGTTGACATGTTATGTAGTTTATAACACAGTATCAACACTAGGAAATTTACATTGGTTTTACTGTTAGCAGGTTTTATTCAGCTTTCATTTTTAATAAACCCACATTTATGTATGTGGATGTGTGTGTGTGTGTGTGTGCATGCATGCGTGTGTGCTCAGTCGAGTCTGACTCTTGAGTGTAACCAGCTGGGCTCCTCTGACTGGAATTTTCCAGGCAAGAATACTGGAGTGGGTTGCCATTTCCTATACCAGGAGCTCATCCTGACCCAGAGATAGAACCCACATCTCTTGCACCACTTATATGGGCAGGCAGATTCTTTACCACTGTGCCACCTGGGAATCCTGTGTGTATGTGTGTGTGTGTGTGTGTGTGTGTGTGTGCGTGTATGTGCGCATGTGTGGTGTTTTCAATGCAGTTTTATCCTATGCAAAGATTTGTGCAATTGCTACAATGATCAAGATACAGAACTGTTCTATCACTGCAAAAGGACTCTCTCAAGCACACCCCATTACACACTCCATCCTATCCATTGTCCCTAACCTTTAGTACCAATGTTTGTTTTTTATGATCTTATCGCTTTGAAAATATATAAAATCATATAGTATCCAACCTTTTAAGATTGGCTTTTTCACTCAGCATAATATTTACACACATTGTGTCTCTCAGTAGTTTGATCCTTTTATATTATATGTATAGTATTCCATAATATAATGGATATATCAGGGTTTTAACATTTACTCATTGAAAAACATTTGGGCATTTGGGTTGTTCTAGTTTTTGGCTATTTGTAAAGCTGCTATGAACATTTGTGCACAGGTTTTTACGTAAACATGGGTTTTTATTTTAATTTTTGTATAAATGCCCAACAGTGCCGTTTCTGGATTGTACGGTAGGTGCATGCTTAATTTCAGAAGATGCCAAACTACTTTCCAGAATGGCAGCACCATTTTGTATTCCTGCCAGCAATGTACAAGAAATCTAGTTTCTGTGAATTTTTGCCAATATTTGTTATTATCATGTTTCTTTTCTTTTTTATTTCTTTCCTTCCTTCCTTCCCTTCCTCCAGGGTTTTTTGTCTTTTTCTTTCATCTGGCTTAATAGATATATAGTGATATTGCCGTATTTTTAACTGAGTTGTTTGTCTTGTTGACTTTAAAGTCTTCTTTATACATTTTGAATGTATGTCTTTTATGAGATATGTTTTTCAAACATTTTTCCCAGTTTGTGGTTTGCCTATTTACCTTCTTAATATCTTTTAAAGAGTAAAGGTTTTCAATTTTGACAAAGTCCAATTTATAAATTTTAATTCTTTTTTGATGATTTTTCCTGTCATATCTAAGAACTCTTTGCTTAACTCAGGGTGAAATGATAGTATCCGATTTTTTTTCCTTATACTTTTATAGTCTTTGCTTTTATCTATATGCCTGTGATCCATTTTAAGTTTATTTTGATGCATGCAATAAAGTAAGGATTGAGGTTTGCACTTTTTTCTTGTGGATAGCCAGTCATTTCAATGCCATTCATTAAAGAGATTATCTTTTCCATACATAATTACTCTGGAGACTTTGTCAAAAATTGACCATATATGTATAAGTCAATTCCTGGACTTTATATTCTGTTTCATTGATCTGTGTGTTTTTCCTTTTTTTATTATTATTATTTTCTGTATGTTTATTCTGATGCCAACACCACACTGTCTTGATTTTCCCAGCTTTATAGTATGTTTTAAAACCATGTAGCATAAGCAACTTTGTTTTAATATTCAAAATTGTCTCGGACTATCTAGTTCCTTTGCATTTCTGTATAACTGAACTAAGATTTTGACTGAGATTGCATGAAATCTATCAATCAATTTGGGGAGGCTTGACCCTTCATGGGAAATAGATGGGGACACAGTGGAAACAGTGTCAGACTTTATTTTTGGGGGCTCCAAAATCACTGCAGATGGTGACTGCAGCCATGAAATTAAAAGAGTCTTACTCCTTGGAAGGAAAGTTATGACCAACCTAGATAGCATATTCAAAAGCAGAGACATTACTTTGCCAACAAAGGCCCATCTAGTCAAGGCTATGGTTTTTCTAGTGGTCATGTATGGATGTGAGAGTTGGACTGTGAAGAAGGCTGAGCGCCAAAGAATTAATGCTTTTGAACTGTGGTGTTGGAGAAGACTCTTGAGAGTCCCTTGGACTGCAAGGAGATCCAACCAGTCCATTCTAAAGGATATCAGTCCTGGGTGTTCATTGGAAGGAATGATGCTAAAGCTGAAACTCCAGTACTTTGGCCACCTCATGTGAAGAGTTGACTCATTGGAAAAGACTCTGATGCTGGGAGGGATTGGGGGCAGGAGGAGAAGGGGATGACAGAGGATGAGATGGCTGGATGGCACCACTGACTCGATGGACATGAGTTTGAGTGAACTCTGGGAGTTGGTGATGGACAGGGAGGCCTGACGTGCTGGAATTCACGGGGTTGCAAAGAGTTGGACATGACTGAGCGACTGAACTGAACTGACACTTCAGTAATATAATGTCTTCCAAATCATAAACATGATATGTCTCTCCATTTATTTAGGTTTTCTTTAAATTTCCTAGACAATATTATGTAGTTTTCATATCAGTCTTTCACAATATTTGTTAAGTTTATTCCTAAATAGTTCAAATTTCTTCATGCTACTGTACAATAAATACTATTTTAAAAATTCAGTTCCAAATTGTTCACTGCTATTATATAGCAGTTGACGTTTAACATATATTCTGTGACATTACTAAACTCCCTTATGAGTTCATAGGTTTTTTTTTTTTTTTTAGATTTTTAAAGATTTTCTTTTTTTTTTTTTCTTAAAGTTTATTTTTAATTGGAAGATAATTGCTTTACAATGCTGTATTGGTTTCTGTAATACAACAATGTGAAACAGCCTTAAGCATACATATGTCCCCTCCCTCTTGAAACTCCCTCTCACCCCTGACCCCATCCTACCCCTCTAGGTTGTCACAGAGCACCCAGTTCTGGTCCCTGTGTTATACAGCAACTTCCCACTAGCTATCTGATTTACATATGGTAATTTTATAATGCTGCTTTCTCAGTTTGTCTCATCCTCTCCTTTTCCTGCTGTGTCCACAAGTCTGTTTTCTATGCTTGCATCTCTATTCCTGCCCTGCAAATATGTTCATCTGTACCATTTTTCTAGATTCCATATATACATACATTAATATATGATATTTGTTTTTCTGACTTACTTCCCTCTGTGTAACAGGCCTGGTTCATCTATCTTACTAGAACTGACTCAAATTTGTTCATTTTTATGGGTGACTAATATTCCACCATATACATGTACCATAACTTCTTGATCCATTTATTTGTTTTTTTAATTAATTAATTAATTTATTTATTTATTTTTAAATTTTAAAATCTTTAATTCTTACATGCGTTCCCAAACATGAACCCGCCTCCCACCTCCCTCCCCATAACATCTCTCTGGGTCATCCCCATGCACCAGCTCCAAGCATGCTGTATCCTGCATCAGACATAGACTGGCGATTCTAGGTAGTCATATGGTCAGAAAGAGACAGTTCTCTTTCTGCTTTGCTATCTGTAGACTTTCTGTTTCTTTTGCTTTCCTGATTGCACAGGTAGGGACATTCAGTACAATGTTAGATAGAAGTGGTAAGATCTGATGTCATTGCCTTTCTCCAGATATATTTGCTGAGTTCATATTGCTATTACTTCATTAAAAATTTTTTGTATTAATACTCATAAGGAATATTAACTAGTAATTTATTTTAATACTTTTGGTGTTTGGTTTCAGGGTAATGCTGACCTTATAAAATGAATTGGGAAGTGCTCCCTCCTCCTCTGTTTTCTGAAGGACCTTAGGTAGGATTGATATTATTAATTCACCAGTAAAGCCATCTGGATCTGGCATTTTCTTTCTGGGAAGGTTTTCAATTTTAAATTCAACTCCTTTATTAAAATTATACCTACTCAGATTTTCTGTTTCATTTTTAAGTCAATCTTGGTAATATGAGTCTTTCAAGGAATTTTTCATACTGTTCATGGGGTTTTCAAGGCAAGAATACTGAAGTGGTTTGCCATTCCCTTCTCCAGTGGACCACATTCTGTCAGACCTCTCCACCATGACCTGCCCGTCTTGGGTGGCCCCACAGGGCATGGCTTAGTCTCACTGAGTTGGACAAGGCTGTGGTCCTAGTGTGATTAGAATGACTAGTTTTCTGTGAGTATGGTTTCAGTGTGTCTGCCCTCTGATGCCCTTTTGCAACACCTACCATCTTAGTTGGGTTTCTCTTACCTTGGACGTGGGGTATCACTTCATGGCTGCTCCAGCAAAGCACAGCTGCTGCTCCTTTCCTTGGACGAGGAGTATCTCCTCACTGCCGTGAGGACCTTGAACATGGATTAGCTCTTCTAGGCCCTCTTGCGCCCGCGCAGCCACCGCTCCTTAGATGTGAGGTTGCTCCTCCCAGCCGCTGCCCCTGGCCTTGGACGTGGGGCAGCTCCTCTTGGCTGATCCTGCGCTGTCGCAGCCTGGCACTCTCAGCCGCTGCACCTGACCTCGGATGTGGGGTAGCTCCTCTCAGCCATGCTATGTGCGCTGGTCACAGTATGTGTGGTCATGGTGGAGAGGTCTGACAGAATGTGGTCCACTGGAGAAAGGAATGGCAAGCCACTTCAGTATTCTTGCCTTGAGAACCCCATGAACAGTATGGAAAGGCAAAATGATAGGATACTGAAAGAGGAACTCCCCAGGTCAGTAGATGCCCAATATGCTCCTGGAGATCAGTGGAGAAATAACTCCAGAAAGAATGAAGGGATGAAGCCAAAGCAAAAACAATACCCAGCTGTGGATGTGACTGGTGATAGAAGCAAGGTTCAATGCTATAAAGGGCAATATTGCATAGGAACCTGGAATGTAAGGTCCATGAATCAAGGCAAATTGGAAGTGGTCAAACAGGAGATGGCAAGAGTGAACGTTGACATTCTAGGAATCAGCAAACTAAAATCGACTGGAAAGGGGGAATTTAACTCAGATGACCATGATATCTACTACTGTGGGCAGGAATCCCTTAGAAGAAATGGAGTAGCCATCATGGTCAACAAAAGAGTCCAAAATGGAGTACTTGGATGCAGTCTCAAAAATGACAGAATGATCTCTGTTTCCAAGGCAAACCATTCAGTATCACAGTAATCCAAGTCTATGCCCCAACCAGTAATGCTGAAGTAGCTGAAGTTGAACGGTTCTATGAAGACCTACAAGACCTTTTAGAACTAACACTCAAAAAACATGTCCTTTTCATTATAGGGGACTGGAATGCAAAAGTAGGAAGTCAAGAAACACCTGGAGTAACGGGCAAATTTGGCCTTGGAATACGGAATGAAGCAGAGCAAAGACTAATAGAGTTTTGCCAAGAAAATGCACTGGTCATACCAAACACCCTCTTCCAACAACACAAGAGAAGACTCTACACATAGACATCACCAGATGGTCAACACTGAAGTCAGATTGACTATATTCTTTGCAGCCAAGATGGAGAAGCTCTACAAAGTCAACAAAAACAAGACTGGGAGCTGACTGTGGCTCATATCATGAACTCCTTATTGCCAAATTCAGACTTAAATGATGAAAGTAGGGAAAACCACTAGACCATTCAGGTATGACCTAAATCAAATCCCTTATGATTATACACTGCAAGTGAGAAATAGATTTAAGGGACTAGATGTGATAGACAGAGTGCCTGATGAACTGTGGAAGGAGGTTCATGACATTGTACAGGAGACAGGGATCAAGACCATCCCCATGGAAAAGAAATGCAAAAAGGCAAAATGGCTGTCTGAGGAGGCCTTACAAATAACTGTGAAAAGAAGAGAAGCAAAAAGCAAAGGAGAAAAGGAAAGATATAAGCATCTTAATGCAGAGTTCCAAAGAATAGCAAGAAGAGATAAGAAAGCGTTCCTCAGTGATCAATGCAAATAAATAGAGGAAAACAACAAAATGGGAAAGATTAGAGATCTCTTCAAGAAAATTACACCAAGGAACATTTCATGCAAAGATGGGCTCGATAAAGGACAGAAATGGTATGGACCTATTAGAAGCAGAAGACATTAAGAAGAGGTGGCAAGAATACATGGAAGAACTGTACAAAAAAGATCTTCACAACCCAGATAATCATGACGGTGTGATCACTCACCTAGAGCCAGAAATCCTGGAATGTGAAGTCAAGTGGGCCTTAGAAAGCATCACTACGAACAAAGCTAGTGGAGGTGATGGAATTCCAGTGGAGCTATTTCAAATCCTGAAAGATGATGCTGTGAAAGTGCTGCACTCAATAGGCCAGCAAATTTGGAAAACTCAGCAGTGGCCACAGGACTGGAAAAGGTCAGTTTTCATTCCAGTTCCAAAGAAAGACAATGCCAAAGAATGCTTGAAATACCACACATTTGCACTCATCTCACAGGCTAGTAAAGTAATGCTCAAAATTCTGAAAGCCAGGCTTCAGCAATACATGAAGCATGAACTTCCAGATGTTCAAGCTGGTTTTAGAAAAGGCAGAGGAACCAGAGGTCAAATTGCCAACATATTCTTGATCATCGAAAAAGCAAGAGAGTTCCAGAAAAACATCTATTTCTGCTTTATTGACTATGCCAAAGCCTTTGACTGTGTGGATCACAAGAAACTGGAAAATTCTTCAAGAGATGGGAATACCAGACCACCTGACCTGCCTCTTGAGAAATCTGTATGCAGGTCAGGAAGCAACAGTTAGAACTGGACATGGAACCACAGACTAGTTCCAAATAGGAAAAGGTGTACATCAAGGCTGTATATTGTCACCCTGCTTATTTAACTTCTATGCAGAGTACATCATGAGAAAAGCTGGGCTGGAAGAAGCACAAGCTGGAATCAAGATTGCCAGGAGAAATATCAAGAACCTCAGATACGCAGATGACACCACCCTTATGGCAGAAAGTGAAGAGGAACTCAAAAGCCTCTTGATGAAAGTGCAAAAGTTGACTTAAAGCTCAACATTCAGAAAACGAAGATCATGGCATCTGGTCCCATCACTCCATGGGAAATAGATGGGGAAACAGTGGAAACAGTGTGAGACTTTATTTTTTTGGGCTCCAAAATCACTGCAGATGGTGATTGCAGCCATGAAATTAAAAGACGCTTACTCCTTGGAAGAAAAGTTATGACCAACCTAGATAACATATCCAAGAGCAGAGACATTCCTTTGCCAACAAAGGTCCGTCTAGTCAAGGCTATGGTTTTTCCAATGGTCATGTATGGATGTGAGAGTTGGACTGTGAAGAAAGCTGAGCGCCAAAGAATTGATGCGTTTGAACTGTGGTGTTGGAGAAGACTCTTGAGAGTCCCTTGGACTGCAAGGAGATCCAACCAGTCCATTCTCAAGGAGGTCAGCCCTGGGATTTCTTTGGAAGGAATGATGGTAAAGCTGAAACTCCAGTACTTTGGCCACCTCATGTGAAGAGTTGACTCAATGGAAAAGACTCTGATGCTGGGAGGGATTGGGGTTAGGAAGAGAAGGGGACGGAAGAGGATGAGATGGCTGGATGGCATCACGGACTCGATGGACGTGAGTCTGAGTGAACTCCGGGAGTTGGTGATGGATAGGGAGGCCTGGCATGCTGCTATTCATGGGGTCGCAAAGAGTTGGACATGACTGAGCGACTGAACTGAACTGAACTCAAGGAATTTATCCATTTCATATAAGTTGTTTATTGTCAAAAGTTTTGTGTAATTTTTCTGCTACCTTTTCAATGTCTGTACCATCTATAGTGAGTCTTTTGTTTTGTTTCTGATACAGTTAATTTCTGTGTTCTTTGTTAATTTCCTGATCAACTGAGCAAGAGGTTTGTAATTTTTTTCTTTTCAAATAATTGCATTTCCTCAATATTTAGTCTCTATTTCATTGACTTTCCCTGTTTTCTATTTTCCATTTTATCAGTTTGGTTTTTCCTGTTGCCTCTTTCCTTTTACTATGATTTTAATTGCAATACTTTTACTTGATTAATGAGATTGGAAATTAAAAAATCACATGGGACCTTACTTCTATAAATTTAAAGCTGCAGATTTCTCTCCAAGCACTGCATTTTTGGCATCACACTATTTTAACAACTTGAAGTATAATTCATATACACTGGAATTTATCCTTTGAAGCATGTAAATCAGTTGTTTTTAGTAAATTTACAAGGTTGAATAGTCATCACAATCTAATGCCAGAGTATTTCATTACTCCAAGAAGATTCCCTATGCCTGTTGCTGCTGCTGCTGCTAAGTTGCTTCAGTCGTGTGTGACTCTGTGCGACCGCAGAGACGGCAGCCCACCAGGCTCTCCCATCCCTGGGATTCTCCAGGTAAGAACACTGGAGTGGGTTGCCATTTCCTTCTCCAGTGCATGAAAGTGAAAAGTGAAAGTAAAGTCGCTCAGTTGTGTCCAACTCTTAGTGACCCCATGGACTGCAGCCCACCAGGCTCCTCCATCCATGGGATTTTCCAGGCAAGAGTACTGGAGTGGGGTGCCATTGTCTTCTCCTCTATGCCTGTTAGTGGTCACTTTTATTTCCACCTTTCCTCTAGCAAATTCTAATCAATTGGACTGCATTTTGTTTAATATTCATCAATTGATGTACATTTTGATTGTATCCTCTGATTGTATCCTGACTTTTATCAGTAATGCTTCCATGAACATTCATGTACAAGTTTTTGTTTGAACATATGTTTTCAGTTCTCCTGAGTATATATCCAGAAGTGGAATTGCTGAGTCATATGATAGCTCTATGTTTAGTATTTTGAAGAACCACCAAACTGCTTTCCACAGTGCCTGCACAATTTTGCATTTCCACCCCCCTCAATTAATCTGTATTTGCTCTAATATAAGTTATTTACATTTCTTATTATAGCCATCCTAGTGTGTATCATGGAGAAGGCATTGGCAACCCACTCCAGTACTCTTGCCTGGAAAATCCCATGGACAGAAGAGCCTGGTAGGCTGCAGTCCATGGAGTTACTAAGAGTCGGTCACAACTGAGCGACTTCACTTTCACTTTTCACTTTCATGCATTGGAGAAGGAAATGGCAACCCACTCTAGTGTTCTTGCCTGGAGAATCCCAGGGACGGGGAAGCCTGGTGGGCTGCCGTCTATGGGGTCGCACAGAGTCGAACACGACTGAAGTGACTTAGTAGCAGCAGCAGCAGCAGCAGCAGCAGTGTGTATGAAGTGCTATCACATTGTGGTTTAGATTTTCATTTCCCTAAAGACTAGTGATATTGGATATCTTTTCTCTTACTCAAGGGGTGGTCAGCCTTTTTGTTTAATTCAGGCTTTCTGTTGATTGGGTAAGGCCCACCCACATTGGGGAGGACAATTTGCTTTCCTCAGTCTACTGATATAAATGTTAATCTCTTCCAAATGCACCCAGAATAATGTTTGTCCACATATCTGGGCACCCTGTTACTCAGTCAAGGTGACACAGAAAATTAGTCATCACACTCACCTTCAAGACTAGAGGTATTAAGCTCCACCTCCTGGCTGGGAAAGTTTCTACAGATTTTTGACATTCTTCTGTAAGGGAAATTTGTCACTTTTCCCCATTGAGTTAGTCTTTGTTCCTCACAACCAACCAAATGGGCCCTAACACAGAAGGCCTAAAAGCCATGAAGGAGATAAATATTCCTTTGGTGTGATATTTTAGATTAAATTTAAATCATAGAAATGAAAAAAATCCAGATCCTTTCCTCATATTCTATAGAATTCACTGTCTTTCTGGTGGCGTTTGCTGAAGCAGACCTCCCACAATGGTCTGTTCCTCACAGTTTATCGTATTTACTGAGTAGCTATTATGTGCCAAGGATGATGCTTGGCCTGAAACTATGTCCCAATGGCTCAGTGGTAAAGAATTCTCCTGTAATGCAGGAGACCCAGCTTTGATCTCTGGGTCAGGAAAATACCCTTGAATAGGAAATGGCAACTCATTCCAGTATTCTTGCCTGGGAAATTCTATGGATAGAGAAGACTGTTGGGGTACAGCCCAAAGTATTGCAAAGAGTCAAACACAACTGAGTGCGGAATAGCACATGATGGCCAGTAATCCTGGATTTAAGGAATTATAATCCAGTAGCTCAAACAGAGGTGCAGAGTTAGGAGATTTGGGTTGAGTCTTGCTTCATTTATTCTGACCTTAGGCAGGTTAATTAAAAAATTTTTTTTTGACTGCACAGTGCAGCTGGCAGTAGCTTAGCTCCTGGACCAGGGATCAAACCCATGCTCTCTGAACTGGAAGGGTGGAGTCTTCATCACTGGACCACCACGGAAGAAGCCCCCCAAATTCTTTGAATGTCAGCTTCCTCATTCATCAAAATAATATGATGATAGTAATAATGATAATAATAATAGTGATAATAAGAATACATTGTTCACAGGGTTGTAGTAACTAAATAAAATGGTATTTGTGGAGGAAAAGGTAGTTTTTAGATCGCTGCGCAAATACTGTTGTTCTCAGTAGCAACAGGAGGCAAGATAGGCAAGAATAGATGTCATTATCTCCAACTTCTGTGACTTTAACTTAGTGATTAAGTATCTTGTGCAGAATCACACAGCCAGTTCTGTGCATTGCTCACTTCAGAACACAAGTCTTTGCATTCTGTTGTTTCCGTCCCACTTCACTGCAAGAACCTGATGCATTCCTGTTTCCAAGGGCAGCCTGCCTGTTTTTTAAATTTTGGAACACATAAAAAGGCAAAATGTGAGATTAAAAAAAAAAACTTCTGGTTTGCATTTATCTTGGCAGTTTGAAGAAAACATATTTGTCTGGGCATGTTTAGAAATGGATGATAGTTTTTGATTCTTATCCATATCCTCCAGGCTTTCTTTGGGACACAAAGATTATCTTTGGGGTTCAGGAAAACATAATGTCATTTTATTTTTCAAATCCTCTGGGTGTTAGGAGTTTTGAGGGTTATTTTTCCATACTGCCCTTTCATTGTAGCTATTATTTTTTAATCTAATATTCATAATTCATTTTGTTGAAGAAGAGATTTCATTTTATGCCAATAAATATGTATGACTATTGGAAGAGGAAAAAAGTGCCCGAGATGTGAACGCTGGCAAGAATTATAGGGTACAGTATAGTGAAATAGAATGTGGGGATTATATCACTGGGCTCCTCTGTGAAAACCACATGATTGAGAAGAAAATGGGAATCATCTTCTGCTGAAATTGATCAAGGAAATATCTTCAAAAACATACTGGAAAAAGATAGTTAAAAGGACACAGTTTATTTTACTTGTAAAATCATAATCCTTTATGGAAGATCTGGGTAAACAGACTTCAAAGTTTTGGCTTTGTTCAAGATTCCTTGACACATTGGGTGGCTTGAAAAAATAAATTCACTGTCTGGAAATTAGATTAATCACAGTTCATAACATTCTACTTGGTACTTGGGAGCTAATTATATTAATGATCAGTGCTTATAATAAGATTACTATGTGCCAGACTATATGCTAAGCATTTAACTAGCTATTAATTCACTTAATCCTCTCCATACTTTGGGAACTAAGTATAATTATTGTTTCTATTTTATAGATAAGAAAAAAATGTTCATTGTATTATAATCATCTGTTTACATACTGATCTTTCCCTCTGGACATGAATTTATAAGGTTAGGGCTTGAACCCTCATATTATTCATCTCCCATGCTTAGCATAGACTCTGGTTCATAAGCAGTCAATAAATGTGATCTAACCTATGCTTCAGGAACCCACTGTCTGTATGATGAATTGAAATTCGCTGTTTAGGCAAAATCAAATAAGGATTTATTTGTGGATGAAGAAAGGAGAAAAAGAAATGTAAAAAGATATGAAAAGATAAATAGTAACTGATATAAGATTTTAAGTAAAGGCAGAATTGTAAGTTGGGTTTCCTGGCTCAGTGGTAAAGAATCCGCCTGCCAATGCAAGAAGCATGGGTTGAATCCCTGAGTCAGGAAGATCCCCTGGGGAAGGAAATGGCAACCCACGTCAGTATTCTCACCTGGAGAATCCCACAGACAGAGGAGCCATGTGGGCTACAGTCCATAGCGTTCCAAAGAGTCAGACACGACTAAAGTGACTCAGCGCACATGAACACAAAAGAGCTGTTTAAAACTATCTTAATGGGTCACAGGACATGTACAGCCTCACTTCGTTTTATTGTGCTTTACCTTAGTGCACTTTGCAGATATGTATTTTTTTATAAATTGAAAATTGAATGTTTGTGGCAATCCTACATTGATCAAGTTCATCAGCATCATTTTTTTTCCAGCAGCATCTGCTCACTTTATGTCTCTATGACACATTTTGGTAATTCTAATACTCTTGCTTGGAAAATCCCATGGACGGAGGAGCCTGGTGGGCTGCAGTCTATGGGGTCGCAACTGAGCAACTTCACTTTCACTTTTTACTTTCCTGCGTTGAAGAAGGAAATGGCAACCCACTCCAATGTTCTTGCCTGGAGAATCCCAGGGACGAGGGAGCCTGGTGGGCTGCTGTCTATGGGGTCGCACAGAGTCGGACATGACTGAAGCGACTTAGCAGCAGCAGCAGCAATATTTTAAGCTTTTCATTATCATTATATTTCTTATGGTGATTTGTAATCCGTGCTCTTTGATGTTACTATTGTAATTGTTTTGGGGCACTACAAACGATGCCCATATCAGATGACTAGCTTGCTAAATGTGTGTGTGCTGACTGCTCCACAGACAGGCCGTTCCCCCATCTCCCTCCCTCTCCTTGGGGCCTTCCTATTCCCTGACACACAATAGTATCAAAGTCAGGCCAATTAACAATTGTACAACACCCTCTAAGTGTTCAAGTGAAAGAAAGAGTTACAGATCTCTCACTTTAAATCAAAAGCTAGAAATGATTAAGCTTAGTGAGGGCTAAAAACTAGGCTTCTTGTACCAGTTAGCCAAGTTGTGAATGCAAAGGAAAAGTTTTTGAAGGAAATTGAAAGTGCTACTTCAGTGAATGCATGCATGATAAAAAAAAAAAAAAAAAAAGGCGGCGTAGCCTTATTGCTGATGTGGAGAAAGTTGTAGTGGTCTGGATAGAAGATCAAACCAACCACAGCATTCCCTTAAGCCAAAGCCTGATTCAGAGCAAGGCCCTAACTTGCTTCATTTTTGTGAAGGTTAAGAGAAGTGAGGAAGTTGCAGAATTAAAATTAAAAGCTAGCAGAGTTTGGTTCATGAGGCTTAAAGAAAGAACCAGTGCAAGGTGAAGCAGTAGGTACTGATAAAGAAACTGCAGCAAGTTATCCAGATCTACCCAAGATAATTAATGAAGGTGGCTACATTAAACAGATTTTCAATATAGATGAAATAGCGTTGTATTGGAAGAAGATGCCATCTAGGACTTTCGTAGCTAGATAGGAGAAGTCAATGCATGGCTTCAAAGCTTCAAAGGACAGGCTGATCCTCTCGTTAGGCTAAGGTGGCTGGCGATTTTAAGTTGAAGCCAATTCTCATTTGAGATCCTGAAAAGGCCCTTCACAATTATGCTAAATCTACTCTGTCTGTGCTCTGTCAGTGGAACAACAAAGCCTGGATGCCAGCACATCTGTTGACAGCATGCTTTACTGAGTATTTTCAACCCACTGTTGAGACCTACTGCCCAGAAAATAAAGATCCCTTTACTGCTTAATGACAAACAACTGGTCATCCAAGAGCTATGATGGAGATGTACGAGGTTCATGTTTTCATGCCTGCTACACAACATCCATTTTAGGGCCCTTGGAACAAGGAGTAATTTTGCCTTTCAAGTCTTATGATTTGAGAAATACCTTGTAAGGTCATTGTTACCATAGATAGTGATTCCTCTGATAGATCTGGGCAAAGTAAATTGAAAACCTTCTGGAAAGGATTCACCATTGCAAATATCATTAAGAACATATGTGATTCATGGAACGAGGTCAAAATATCAACATTTATAGAAGTTTGGAAGTTGATCCCAACATTCATGGATAACTTCGAGAGGTTCAAGATTTCACTGGAGGAAATAACTGCAGATGTGGAAAAACCAAGAGAACTCAAGTTAGAAGTGGAGCCTGAAGATGTGACTGAATTGCTGCAATGTCATGACCAAACATGGTTTCCCAAGTGATGCTCGTGGTAAAGAACCTGCCTGCCAATGCAGGAGACTCAGGCGTGGGTTTGATCCCTGGGTCAAAGATCTCTGGAGAAGGGAAATGGCAACCCACTCTAGTATTCTTACCTGGGAAATTCCATGGGCAGAGGAGCCCAGGGGCTACAGTCTTTGGGGTTGCAAAGAGTCAGACACAACTGAGCTACACACACATGACCAGACATGACCAAATGAAGAGTTGCTTCTCACAGATAAGCAAAGGAAGTGGCTTCTTGAGATGGACCCTACTCCAGGTGAAGATGCTCTGATGATTGTTAAAATAACAACAAAAGAGTTTGATTAGTACATAAATTTTGTTGCTAAAGTAGTGGCAGAGTTTGAGAGAACTGACTCCAATTCTGAAAGAAGCTCTATAGTGGGTAAGATGCTATTAAATAGCATGGCAGGTTACAGAGAAATAATTTATACCAGGAAGAGTGAATCAATTCAAGCATCATCGTTGTTTTATTTTAAGAAATTGTCACAGCCACCCAAACTTTCAGCAACCAACACTCTGATTTGTCAACCACTCTCAACACTGAGGCAAGACTCTCCGTCAGCAGAAATATTATAACTCACTGAAGCCTCAAATGATGGTCAGCATTTTTAAGCAATAAAGTATTTTAAAAATGGTTATGCACATTTCTTTAGGCATAATGTTATAATACAATTAACAGACTACAGTAAAAGCTCAAGTGATTCTTATATGCACTGGGAAACCAAAAATTTTGTGTGACTTACATTGTTGTGAGATTTGTTTTCTTATGGTGGTCTAGAACTTTAAACTGAAATATCTCCAAGGTATTCCTGTATATTAATAAAAATTTCATTGACTATTATAACTTTCAGCAGTGATTTTTAAGAAGAAATATGGTCATCAGTAAGAGGATGATATAAGCTTCATAAAGGTGTTCTTGGAATGCATCCTGATAGAATCTTAGTCTGCTCCCATGGCAGGCATCAGTAATCAATAATGCAACTCTTCCTCCATGAGCCTGACCTTTGCTAAGTAATCCTCAACTCAGTGCTCCTTCTTCCCACAAAGAGCAGATTAGAATAGGCACACAAGTTGAAAACTATTTGCCATTCCAGATTTATTGTATGGTACTTCTGAAGCTCAAATGTAGAAGAGAGATCATTGAATGCAGTGGAGAAAAAAACTGGCATAGTGTATGTCATGTGATATTTTTGGAAATATTATTAAAAGTATTTTATTGCAAATGTATTTTTTTATATACTTCTGTGGCAAGTTTTTAGGGAGTGTAATTTCAACTTTCAGGAAAGTTGCAAAAATGATACAAAGAATTGCTTTACACCTTTTATGTAGATTCACCAGTTGTGTATCTTTTCCTCCATTTGCTCTATCATTCTTCCTATCCATTATCTCTGCCTGTCAATCTGTATACACAGAGATTTTTCTGAGCCAGTTGAGAGAACATTGCAGCCATCATGCTCCTCTGCTCTTTTACTTAAAGTATTATTGTCACTAATTTAAAAAATACCTATGGTAATAGCTCAGATGGTAAAGCGTCTGCCTGCAATGCGGGAGACCTGGGTTCAATCCCTGGGTTGGAAAGATCCCCTGGAGAAGGAAATGGCAACCCACTCCAGTACTCTTGCCTGGAAAATCCCATGGATGGAGGAGCCTGGTCGGCTACGGTCCATGTGGTCACAAAGAGTCAGCCACGACTGAGTGACTTCACTTTCACAGTAATATTGACTTCTTTCTCTTTTGGTGTACAGTTCTATGTGTTTTAGTACATGTAACCAAGCCATAGTCAGGATACTAAATGGTTCCATTACCACAAAGCTTTTCTCATGCTGCTCCATCCCTACCCCTAAACCCTGGCAATGTAAAAATGAGTGAAATATGTAATCCTTTGGTACAGTTCTGTAATCCTTTGGTACAGATCTGTAATCCTTTGGTACAGTTTTGTCTTTTCCATGAAGTCATATAAATGCAATTATGCAAATATAACCTTTTGAGATGGGCTTATTTCACTTAGCACATTTTGAGATTTATTCATGTTGTATGTCACAGTCATTTGTCCTTTTATATTTTCTGAGTATTGCAATATATGGAAGTACTACAGCTTATCCATTCTCACACTGATGCATTTGGGATGGTTCTGTTTTTGGCAATCATGAATAGACTTGTGATAAACATTCATGTACAAGTTTTTAGGCAATAAGATTGAATTTTCTCTACTGTAAATATCTAGGCATGAGTGAAGTTACTGGGTCATATGGCTGGTGTATATTTAAATTAATAAGAAACTACTGAACTATCTTCTAAGAGCTTCCCTGATAGCTCAGCTGGTAAAGAATCCAACTACAGTGTGGGAGATCTGGGTTCAATCCATGGGTTGGGAAGATCCTCTGGGGAAGGGAAAGGCTACCCACTCCAGTATTCTGGTCTGGAGAATTCCAAGGACTCTGTACTCCATGGGGTCACAAAGAGTCGGAGATGACTGACTTTCACTTTCAAACTATTTTCTGACAACTTTAATTTTTTGTATAACTACTAGAAATGTATGTAAAGTTCAGTTGTCATGCATCCTTGTTAGCACCTAATTTTGTCAGTTTTTGGTTTTTTATTTTTTAGTTTTAACCGTTTAGTAGGTGTGTAATTGTATTACATTGGGGTTTTAATTTGTACTATAGGCTAGTGATGATAAGCATCTTTTCATGTATTTATTTGCCACCTGTATATTCATCTTTGATAAAATATTCAGATATTTTGCTCATTTTAAAATGGGTAGTTTATTTTATTATTGCTGATTTTGACAGTGTTTTTCAATATTCAATCCTGTGTTGAATATCTGATTTGATGTTGAAGCTGAAACTCCAATACTTTGGCCACCTGATGCGAAGAGCTGACTCATTTGAAAAGACCCAGATGCTGGGAAAGATTGAGGGAAGGAGGAGAAGGGGATAACAGGATGAGATGGTTGGATGGCATCACCAACCCAATGGACATGGGTTTGGGTGAACTCCAGGAGTTGGTGATGGACAGGGAGGCCTGGTGTGCTGCAATTCATGGGGTCACACAGAGTCGGACATGACTGAGCGACTGAACTGAACTGAACCAAGTTATTAACTTTGATGAAGTCCAGCTTATTTTTTCTCTTCTGGATTGTGCTTTTGGTGTCATATTTAAGAACTCTGCCTAATGCAAGTTATGAAGGTTTTCTTCTAAAAGTTTTAGGTTTTAACTTTGGAAATTTTTTACAAGGTGCAAGGCTTAGATGGATAATTATATATATGTGTGTGTGTTTCAACCTGGATGCTGATTGTTTCAAAACCTTTGGTTGAAAAGACTGTCCTTTCTCCAGTGAATTACCTTTACGCTTTTGCCCATATGTGAGTGGTCTACTTTTGAGGTTCTTCTTCTCTTCCATTGATCTCTGTATTTTGCTTTGCAATACCATACTGCCTTTATATTCTGTTTGCTTCACACTGTACACTACATTTTATAATACTGTAGCTTTATGCATACATGCTAAGTCATTTCAGTCGTCCCTGACTCTTTGCGATCCCATGGACTGTAACCCACCAGGGTCCTCTGTCCATGGGATTTTCCAGGCAAGTATACTGGAATGGGTTTCCATGCCCTCTTACAAGGAATCCTCCCCACCCAGGGATCGAAGACCCATCTCGCAGGTCTCCTGCATTGCCAAGTGGGTTCTTTATAATTGGCGCCACCTGGGAAGCCCTGTAGCTTTATAATAAGTGTTAAAATTGGATAGTGTGAATCCTCCAACTTTATTCATTTAAAAATTGTTCTGGATATTCAAGTTCCTTTGATTTTCCATATAAATTTTAGACTCAGCTTGTCTGTCACTACAAAAATCTTGCTGGAATTTAATTGGAATTACATTCAGTTCAGTTCAGTCGCTCAGTCGTGTCCGACTCTTTGTGACCCCATAAATCGCAGCACGCCAGGCCTCCCTGTCCATCACCAACTCCCGGAGTTCACTCAGACTCGCGTCCATCGAGTCAGTGATGCCATCCAGCCATCTCATCTGTCGTCCCCTTCTCCTCCTGCCCCCAATCCCTCCTGGCATCAGAGTCTTTTCCAATGAGTCAACTCTTCGCATGAGGTGGCCAAAGTACTGGAGCTTCAGCTTTAGCATCATTCCTTCCAAAGGAATCCCAGAGTTCATCTCCTTCAAAATGGACTGGTTGGATTTCCTTGCAGTCCAAGGGACTCTCAAGAGTCTTCTCCAAAATCACTTGAGGAGAATTGGCATGTTAAACTGATTCTTTCAACCTATCATCATATTGATAGAATGTGTCTCCACTTAACTAGGTCTTTTCTGATTTAAAAGCATTCTTACTTTTATTATTTCTCTTCTATCTGGAAAACTTTAAACGACACTTTTTTAGAGCAAGTCTGCTAATGATATATTTTCTCAGTCATTTTTTCATCTGAGAATATCTTTATTTTAGCTACATTCCTGAAAGATATTTTAACTGGATATAGAATTATGGGTTGAAAGCTGTTTTCCTTCAGCACTTTATAAATGTTTCACTGCCTCCTGGCTCTCGTGGCTTTTAATGAGAAGCGTGAAGTCATTCAGGGTTTCCCTGGTGGCTCAGATGGTAAAAAATGTGTCTGCAATATGGGAAATCTGGGTTCCATCCCTGGGTCAGGAAGATCCCCTGGAGAAGGAAATGGCTAGTTACACCAGTATTCTTGCCTGGAGAGTCCCATGGAGAGGAGCCTAACAAGCTACACTCCATGGAGTTGGATGCAGCTGAACGACTAACAGAAATGATGACGATGAAGTCATTTGGATCAAAATTATGACCACCTATATATCAGCTATTATTTTTCTCTGGCTGCTTTCAAGATATTTTGTCTTTAGTTTTCAGCCTTTTGGGTCTGGTATTATCTGGATATGAATAATTTTGAGGTTCTTTTTTTTTTTTCCTGTTTGAGTTTCACCTATTGTCCCATATGTTCTCTCAGCTCTGCTTTACACAAAAAACTTTTAAAATCCCTATTGTTCAGATTGGATAATTTTTACTGATATCCTGAAGTTTATTAGTGAGCCCATCTAGTAAGTTTTTATTTCAGTCATTGTATGTTTCCAGTTCTAACATTTTCTTTTGGTAGTTTTTTATACCTTTTGTTTTTCTCTTGAGACTTTCCATTTTTCATTTGTTTCAAGGGTTTTTACATTTACTTATTAGAGGGTGATTTTAATAACTCTTTTAAAATCTTGGTTTAATTTCAACATCTGTGCTCTTGGCTACTGATTGCCTTTTCCCTTGAGAAATGTCAAGATTTTCCCAGTTTTTTATATGCTGAATAATTCTGGATTTGATCCTGGACATTTTGAATAGTATGTAATGGGATTTTAGGTTTTGTTTAAATCCTGTAGAGAATGTTTGAAGTTCATTTATATAGTAGGCAATTAAACAGTTTAGGTTTACTTTGCAAGTCCTTACCCTGCCTCTTTTGGACTGTGATTCCAATATCAGTTCAGTTTTAAAAATCTTTGCTGTGCTACTTGGGTCCCCAGCAGCTTAGCTGGTAAAGAACCCTCCTCCACTGCAGGAGACACAACAGACATGAGTTCTGTTCCTGGGTTAGAAAGATCCTGTGGAGGAGGAAATGGCTACCCACTCCAGTATTCTTGCCTGGAAAATTCCTTGGACAGAAGAGCCTGGCTGGCTACAGTTCATGGGGTTGCAAAGAGTTGGACACAACTCTGTGCCCATGCACGCAACCTACGTGTCACACCCAGTGACCAGTCTGGGACTTAGGCAGTGACTCATCTTGTTCATCAGTCCTCAATGCTGTTTAGGGTTAGTTCAGTTCAGTCACTCAGTCATGTCTGACTCTTTACGACCCCGTGAACTGCAGCATGCCAGGCCTCCCTGTCCATCACCAATTTCGAGTCCATCCAAACCCATGTTGATTGAGTCGGTGATGCCATCCAACCATCTCATCCTGTCATCTCCTTCTCCTTCCCTCAATCTTTTCCAGCATCAGGGTCTTTTCAAATGAGTCAGCTCTTTGTATCAGGTGGCCAGAGTATTGGAGTTTCAGCTTCAACATCAGTCCTTCCAATGAACACCCAGGACTGATTTCCTTTAGGATGGACTGGTTGGATCTCCTTGCAGTCCAAGGGACTCTCAAGAGTCTTCTCCAACACCACAGTTCAAAAGCATCAATTCTTCGGT